>NW_024609835.1:214330775-215755775 GCF_016920785.2 Ixodes scapularis | reverse complement strand
ACACAGATTAGTTGAGGGATAGGGGAAGCCAATATCTTACATATTAGCTACACACAGGGTGCTGCTCACACACTGCAGTTTGTGAGAGTTTCCTTCGTGTAAATATAGGTCCCTCACCTAGCCTGCAATTCAAAGGTAACAGAAAGAGAGCACCACAGAGGTGGAGATTGTGGGTTTGGCTACCACGCTAAGGTGCAGATTCTATGGAGGCATATGGTTATTTCACGCAACATCCTATTAATCTGAAATGGGGGGCGATACGGGGCGGGGGGCGAGAAGGGGTGGAGTGCAGAGATGAGTGGTTAAAAAAAAAGAGCAAAACTTCCCCAACTGACACTCTACAGACCAAGGCCTCTAAATGGTCGTCATTAGATTTTCAACCTGGAAACTAACAGGATAACAAGACAAGACCAACAAAAACCTTTTTTTACAGTTCCTTCAAAACGCTGCTTTTCAGTATGAAGGTTCCGAGAATGCTAACACAGGAGATATTCATAATAAATAATGCAAGTCAAATTAAAAAAAAAAAAAAAAAACGACAGGAATTGACGACTTAAATTTTGCATATTGCAAGACTTAACGGGAAACTGAAGCTGTTCTGTATTTGAGGAAGAACACCAAAATCGTCTTGATATGGCCTCCAGGATCACGAATATCGAGTTCATTTTTTCAATCTGGTGCACGGAGGCTGCAGAAATTAATTTCTAAAGTACAGCTGAAGCCCCTCCTTTCCGGGGCGTGACGTCATGCTGGGAGTTTTCGGAATTTCTGCTTTCACTCATCTTCAGCTCCTGTCAAACCTATGCACGTGAACTCTTGTATTTGTAAAAAGGTCAGAAATAGACGCCACAACTGGCGTCAGTGTGGAAAAATACAACTGGCAAGCTTGCAATTGCACGCGCCGCCCACACGAGCGACACGTGCTTGGCGCCCCAAAGATCCTAGTACGACGTTACGACTGCTCTGAGGTTTTTCGTGTTTTCTCGCCTCTAGTTACACCTTCGGGGAAAACGAAAGCGAAAGCAATATTCAGATTCACAGGACAAAAATATGCCAGAAGTCACCTATAACTCGTTTTTTTTGTCAAGAAGTGTTTCAGTTTCCCTTTAATTGTCAACATATTTCAAAGATTGTGCTTGTCTATTGAGCTCCAATAGAGATACCATCAATTTAATAGCTAGTAAAGAATATGCATTACCGATGACCACCTTACACATCATGGCGTCCTTGAACCTTGACTTTCCTTGGTAGCCCAGAAGGGCCGAAGAACTGCTCCTGAACTTGCTTTGAGAACAGGCGTCCCACCATCTCTCGCACCACCTTCTGCAGGTTCTTGCTGTCTCCTAGAGACACGAGCTGCTCCTCCTAGAAAGACAAAATGTGTTCTCAATATGTCAATAAAGTTATTTATATGCAGATACAATGGTATGAACATGTCTCAAGTAAGAGAATGTGAATGCCCAGGTAAATGCAGCAAGCCACGCTATACATGCATCAAAATGTTACAATATTTACTAGAGAGAGAATAAAAAATATAAGAATATATGGCAACTCTACCTGTCTTAGACGAAACCACAAAGATTAAAATATTTCCCTCCATACTCCGCTAAATCTCATTAGTCAGTCCAATTTGTTGCAACGTTCAAATTGTGCAAACGTTTCGATGGATCCTCTTTGCCCATCAGCATCCACTCAGTAATTTTAATAATGTATGTGGTTCTCAAGACAGTGCATTCAAGACCCTGCACATCTTGACTGTTAAAGCTTAGTCTAGCTGCCGGCTAGTCACCCTACAAATTTATCACCTATTTTGCGACTTTAGGAAGACTGGAATTGAAAAAGGCATAAAAAGGCAGGAATTGACCAAAACCGTCATCATAGTTGCAAAAAATGGCAACAGCAGCACAGTATGAGTAGTTAGCTTTCCATATTTTTGTTTAGTGCTGACTCAGTTGTGGCCCTGTAGGCCAATGAACCAACTTACTCAGCTCCAGCTCGCCTCGTGTAATAATCGCTTGTGCGACTACCGTATGCTATGCCTGGAGACACAGCTACGCATGCACTCACAACCCCTGAATAAAGTGGCGGATGCAATGACAGTTACTCTTTCACCTTGGAAAATTTGATTTCCTCTCATAGGGTGACCTTCGGTTAGGACTGGTTAACATCTCATTTTGGAAATGCACTACTAATGTAAAGTAAAGATGGAATTAATTAAGATTTACCTGGCAACCCCTTACAAATTTGTTTGGGCATACGCATATGGTGGGCACGCTCAAAAGCGATTTTAGACCAGGCTAAAAGTTATTTTCAAGCATGTACCTTTACTTCTGTAGCAGATGCCGAAAGCACAAATGAATTTATTGCCCTAAATATTTAGATCTCTTGACTATAGCCTCAAGTGAGAACAGGAACAAAACCAAAAGAAGCCCAATATATACTACAGCATCTCGATCCTTCTGTCAAGCAAGCATTAAACACAAAAAGCATGCAGGCAGGTTTGTGCGTGCTCCGCACACATACTCACGGCGAGAGTTGTTGCAGGTGCGGAATTTAACTTCTAAGGATAAAACGGGCAGAAGTGTCGTAGCAAATCAGCATGATTTATGATTATTTGCAGGCCGACATATTGTAGGCACCCAAAGGCAAATGTGTTGGGCGATTTTACTTCCCCCGTTGTGAAATGTTTTACTTAAAAATATTTCAAGAAGCGGCAGTTAAAAAAGACATAAAATGCTGTTCAAGGAGGATGCACATGAATGCCTCTTGTCTACACGACCTTCGGGTGGAAAGAACTGCTCAAAAATGTAATGATGCACAAATATTTCATTTTTGGTGGCCACTGTCCATCATTTCTCCCTTCAGTAGCCTCTATAAAACGCAGTTTAACAATTGCAAAAACTTTACGCAGGCTACTAAAGCTGACTTGCAAAACGTGCAACTGGCGTTGAGTCACCTTGACACAATTCTATCGCAGGGTTCAGTTTAAGGGTACCCCTTACAATAAATAGCCTTCCATTGTGCATTGGCTGTGCATGCACTCTGCTGTTATAAATAACAGAAGGCCCGTATTGAAAGTAGGGCAACTTACTCATTTTTAATTTGCCACCGACTTTGCTTAAAACATAATTTGAGAGGGCATCCATTTGAAATATTACGGTAAAAGGCTTCAGTCCACATTCCAACCCCATTTGCATAAATCTTCAGATAACCCAAGTTAAACCACAAAGTAAGAATCGCAGCCTTATGCCCGTCAATATTGTGAAAAAGAGGACACATAAATACCGGCAGTATACTGTTGGTGAAGTTCTTCAGCTGCGCTTCTGCAGCACTAAGCTGTTCCATGTTGCGGAGAGGCATCAGGAACAGCTCGGGTGGTTCAGGCCTGGCCAGTTCCTGGGGCGTCGCCTGTTCCCCGGGCCTCGCCTGCTCTCCCTGGTGCTTGAAAGACACCACGTGCCCGAGCACCTGCCCAACAGACTTGCAGTTCCCTGTTCTGCTGCTGTAGGTGCCCATTCTGGATGTGCAGGTCTATCACGGCCTAAGCAGCTGAGCGTCGAAGGCTGCAAGATAACCAAGGCATAAGAAAGCATATTATCCATTTTGCTGATCAACATTATGCACTGATGATGCGAAGAAACTTTTTCAGAAACTTCGGTTTCGGGAAGTTTCAGAAGAACGCTTGAACCTTCAGGTGTTTCGGATGGTTTGGGTAGCTTTGAAACGGTTGCCAGACACAGTGAGTGTTTCAAGTTTTTGTAAAAATTTAAGAGACGTTATAATTTGTATGCAATATTCATAAATTTAATTAAAAAAAATGTGTTAATCAAATAAACTTTTTGAAAAGGAGACACGGCCCCAATTTTCAGAACTTCACAGTTTTGGCTTGTACGGTCAAAATGAATGCTCCCACAAAGTTTTATGATGTGTTTTGACAATCAAAGGAAATAACAATACTGATTCGTCGGCGACAAACGCGAGACGCGCTGCGCTTGGCTGCGATAAGCACCAGTTTAAAAATCTGATATCTAGGTCCGTGCCTATTAGGCCTAGCTTGGTGCCTGTACCCTTGTTGGAACTGCCATTTTCTGGGCTTTCAGGACGGCCTTTTCTTTAAACTATCAACTGTCTAAGAATGGGAGAGAATCCCGTTAAGAACACTTTCCCTGGTATAGAAAACAAAATTGGCTGCAAGTGGCTGCTCTGTGGTCACATGATACCTCGCGCCTAGGCATATGACGCTTTAGAGTGAATTGGCACTTTCAAGTAAAGCACAGGTCATCAATTGCGCCCCTTGTTAAATAGCAGAAGTTCCAAATGCAACTTTGTTTTCTATCGTTTCACTTGCAGCATACAGCGTGTAACAGATGATCCACCTTTCTTCGGTTCTGGTAGCAGACGACGCAACGGCGTCTTGTTTCCCGCAGCAAATGACACTCTAGGGCAGACAAATCCTCCCTCTTTACTCACGTTAGCAGGCGACGTGTCTGTTAAAGAAAGGTCAGCTCCCTCAGTACAAGCCTGCCGAGATCTCAATCTCATAAAACACCAAAATCGGGCCATTGGTACAACATTTCAAGGTACAAACAGAAGCTGCACAGCACGCGCCGAAGCAAACTTGCTGCACCTAAAAACAAGCCTCTAAGCTGTCCGTCGAACCTCTCCAGAGTAGGACAGCACCACGGCCGTTCTTGTCAGCATGCAATGCTTTCCCACAGCATTACGACAAAGTTTTGTGACCAGTAGCGTATTGAAGGACTCGGTCACTACTGTAATTGTGCATGTGTCACTACGAAGATTATGGAGCTAACTAAATTGAGCAACTGCACGCAAGCTAACCTGGTCAAGCATACTAACAGAGGGCAGATCAAAAACATGTGCTAGCACGTTATCAGGACTTTAGGTGAAAAGGAACAGTACAAAATAATACTTACTGCATTTCTGCAAACTTGATGCTCTGAACGAAGGCCAGTCAGGGTCTGGTGCTCGGCCCGCTCGCACACGAGACAAGATGTCCGCCCCAAACATTTTGCTTGGCCTCACGCCGTTGTTTCATACTCACATCGAACCACAACAGAGGGACGGGTGTCGCTGTTATTTCGTCATTCTCTTCGATGAACAGTACTCCTCCTCACTAGAATAAAAGGCGTGGTCAGACATGATGTTCATTCAAGTTACTTCACACTGTCAGGTCTTCGCCACCTTTAGCATATATTATAATAACTCCATGGCTATATCCCCATGCACGGCCACAATGAAAAACGACGGCGTCGCATTCCGATATACGCCAAGTAATAAAAGTAGCAGTAAAAGAGAAAAACGGTGCTCATTTCGCGTAAAGGTCTGTTTACACCATGCTTTGTAGCTTTTTACTTGCAACGGTTTCGTGATACCGAGGTTTCGTGCAAAAAGCTTATTTACATCCAGTTTTTCAAGCAATGGCAATGGCGTTTCGACTATACTCCGTTCATTTTTACGCTGAGACTAGAAGCTCTGCCTTCAACGCAAACTTTCTGCCTTTCCTAACTCAAGTGCGATCACGCAGGCACGCGCAACCAAAGCACTGCAGAAGCCAGCGAGCTCGCACTTAAGGCGGAGATTCTAGTCTCAGCTTAGGGGCGAACGAAGTATAAATTCCTTGCATAAGACGACACGCTAGGTAAGCACTCGAAAACGCCGCGTCGCGGCGTCCGACTATTCGCTAAAGTGTCGTTCGATGAAACGTGGGCGTTCGCTAAAACGTCATTCGATCAAGCGAGTGCCTCCCCCCACGCACACACACACACTCACTCACGGATTAAGCGCGACGATGGGATGACGAGCTAGCGGGACGGTGAGACGACGCTGCTGACGCCCGACTCCTACTTCTCCCCCACTTTTCTCCCCTCTCACCCTACCCAAGTCGGTGACAAATGCGCCTAGCGCGCGTACACGATTGACTCTATTCCTTCCTTCCTCCCTCCCTCCTCCTTCCCCCCCCCCCCCCCCCCCTTAATTTTACTTCAACGCTTTCAACAACACACGTAGGCCGCGGCCGACCGATCGCCGTATCGCCGGGCTAGCGGCGCGACACTCGTCCGTACTCGGCCGGGAGCCCCGAAGGTGCGCTCGAAGCGTGGAAACAGCGCGATGCAACGAAAGGCAAAGGGCATCTACACTACGAACGGGCAGAAGCCGATGCAAAAACATGCGCGAACGTAAACAGAAAAGTGCCGCCGCTCGCCACTACGAAATAATACGCGGCCGCATCTTTTTCCTGCTGCTCGTCTTTCTCTTACTTGACGGCTACTCCGTCTTGCGGGACATGCCGACGAAACGATCGTCGGGATACGGCGAAGGGCCGTCAACACCGTCGAGTCAACCACCAGCAAGCGTTGTTGAGCGGAAGTTGGTTCACTAGGCCTACATACGACGAAACCGACAAAACACGAACATCAAAATCAAAGCACAGGCGGTAACTTCGAGCGACTTCTGCCCCGCATAGATTTACATGCAGCGCTTTCACTCGCCACCACGGTCACATACAATTTTTCAACCCTGGAGCCACCGTACCTGAACCATGCCGCGAACCACGCCAACGTCCCGCACGCCATTTGTGTTTGCTCACCTTGTCCGGCTTTGGATTGGATGCTGGATCGGCTTTCTAGCAAAGTCTATCAACAGCTGGCTGGATGCTGGATGAGGTCTGTTCTAGTCGAAGTATTATTTATTGCGACAATTATATATTGCGACACGAAGTCGCAAATATATAATTGTGCTACTGTGCTACTCTACAAAAAAAAAAAAAAACGGGGGCACGAAGAAATACACGACGCTTCGACGAAGTGCCCTCTGGGAACTAGTTGGCCACTCAGTTTCGGTTTCGATTGAGCAGCTTCCTTTCATGCTATCACGCCGTGACCGAATGCGCCGCTTGAGTTTTCGATTATCTGATTCATTCTCGAACGATACAAAACGAAAACTGGGGCAATTTCCTTGCACACAAATTACTGTGATGTCTTCCTCGTGTCATCATATATCGCCGACTCAAATTTTACGCTGATAGGAAATTAGGTTTTCGCAAACGCTGAGGTCGGCTAGCTACGACGGAGGCTCTAAAAAGCGTCTCCTACTCTTCGCTAAGCCTTTTTGGACGAGCTTTTACTGACGCCCAAGATCTGTGTCTGAACGGTGTGTTTGAAATTATCTCGGCATACTCAGTCAGGAAGAAAGCAAACACATAAATATTACGGCCATTAGCAACCGTCAAATGCGCTTTGAATAATTTCGTTCCTTTGGTACACCGCATAGAGGTTCACGCCCGTCCGACGCACTTCCGGCGAACGGTGCGACATTTTTCACACAATTGCTCGACTTTTGCTTTCTTAAAACGGTTTGTGTGTGGGAATGCGCCTATATGATTGCAGAAAAATTTTATGTGCATACGCGATGTTGAATATTAGTGGAATGCAAGCGGGTGGGGACTTAGCTTCGTGCAGTGCTGCGGGTCAGTACAGATAAGAGATAAGATGTGTATTCAAATTGAGCTTTTCAATGGCGCCTCCAAGTTTTACCTCACGTACTTAGGCGTATTAAGAAAAAGAGTAGTTGCAAAAAATAATATTTCGTCTATGGACGCACAAAACAAACAAACTTCCTGACCAGCTGTAAAGGTGCTAGTTTGATGCATGCAAACTTATTGGTCGTTACAGCTTGTTGACTCGTACACAAGCAACCCCGAGCTACGCAGCGTCGAGATTTCCAGCACTGGCTCGTTCACATATATCTCGAAATGCAAACAGAAAGGCTCGATGGTGTACAAAAATGCAACAAGCATGTGGCGGAGGGCAAGTTCGTCTGCTTCTTGCGCAGGGGGTAGCGGTGACGTCAGAACGCCGAGTCCTGATTGGCTGATCGCGCCCCCCTATCTGAGCGTCGTCTGCTCCTTTGCAACGTCGTCTGCTCGCAACGTCGTCTGCGTCTGTCTTACCTTTCCTGAGACTTTCGGAAGTGCAGAGGCCAGATTTACGAAACGATCTTACGCCAAAAATGTGCGTAAGACAAAACTTAAGAACCAATTCGTATTCGCGAAACGAAATTTTCGTAAGTTTTGCGCAGGTTACGGCGAAATCCTACGACAGCTCGACTCAGCATGGCCGACAGCGTCGCGGTCGCGACGACCCACGGACGTTTATTTTTCTTGAGCTTCTGACGCGTCCTGACTTCAAGCAGCAAGAAAAAAGTAAAAATTACTTGAAACAGAGCACGATGAACAAGAACGCTGGATCCACAAACACCGGGGAAAAGCTCCAGCGGCCCCGATTCGACCGAACGCGACCAAATGAGCTGGGCAGTTAGGCCTAGCAGGCACTCCGCGACTCGGCGACCGTCTGCCCACGACCGGCTGACGTGCTGAATGGAATATGCCCGCGCGACCCTTGTGAACCCTTCCCGTGTTATACTTTAATTGCCGACCTCAATTTTAGATTAAAAGGTCAATTTCTTCCTCTTGTCATCTTCTTGTTTCCCGAGGCAACGGTGACTCGCCGGTGAAAAAGCGGTGAATCTCCGACAGACGTAGGAAAGATAAAGCAGCCATCGCTTTGACTAGCAGACGTAAAGCAGACGACGTTAACTGCGCCAACCCGCCGGCGCCGTTAAAGAGTGAGGGGTCTCGCCGCACACGAATGGAGGGAAAAAGTATTTGGGAGGGAACTTGCGGACACAAACACGCTCACCTCTCGGTTCTAAGCAAACAAACCTCGGCGCCCCGGGACACCTCGCCAGTGAGTCCTTTCTTTGACTTCCCTCCTTGATGCTCGTCTGCTAGTTGTTAGACAAAAACAACGTACCGCTCGAGTTATTTTGTCTGCCCTCCCTTAAAGTCGAGTTCGCTCCGAAAGTCGCAGGAAAGGTAAGACAGACGCAGACGATGTTGCGAGCAGACGACGTTGCAAAGGAGCAGACGACGCTGAGATAGGGGGTCGCGATCAGCCAATCAGGGCTCGGCGTTCTGACGTCACCGCTACTTCCTTTCTCCTGTGCAGAAGACGAAAATGAGCCCACTTGCGAGGCGTTATAGATTCGAGGTCTGGCCATTTAGGTTAGTTTAGAGAGCAAAAATGATGCTCTCGTGACCAAAAAACGTGAGATCACGGCCGTTAATAGTCCACGCTGCCGATCGAAACCGAAACCATGCCACTCTCCTCCCTGGCCAACTAGTTTCCAAAGAGCAACGTGCGCCGTGTTGCACGCAGGGGTTTATGGCAGTAGTCCATAGAGTGGTAGCAAGAAGCAGATCTGGTTTTAATAAGCGCGTAAGAGTTAAATGTTGTGACCCTTTCTGGTTGAATATAGGGTGCACGTGATGTTTCGATTGTGATCATGCAGAAAGATGTAAGAAACGAATGTGCCGCCTAAACTGTGTCTTCCTCGGACAGACCGCCCGGACCCGGAGTAGTTCTCCGCGCAGCCTTTTTCGGGGGAGTACGATCTGTAGTCACTCGCAACATTTCAGTTTCGTTATCAACGTTGCCGCGGGGGAATGAAGGAGTTTCGCTGTTTTTTTGTTTCGATTGCTGTGCTTGCTTTCGTTCCTCTTGTCATGACCGACTGGCTCGAGCATACTGCGGCGCTGACATCGCTGCAGTTAATTTCAGGAGGTCTAATAAAGCGCAGTAGCAGCGAAATCAGCGACAGCGACAGCGACGGAGATACAAGCTTAGCTCCAGCTCGAGTGACGACGAGGCAGCCGTTCTCGGCGAAGTCTTTGCCGACTCATTCGCCTTGCCGGCGAAGAGGCCCAAGATATGGCGTTACGTCGAAGACGTTGTGCGCACCTATTCGGATGGAGAGCTAGGTATGTCGTTTGCTAGAAGACAATACAAATTCCCCTCAGATGGAACTCGCCTTCGGAGATGACGGTCGCTTTACGGCATACTTGTTTGGTATTGCTTAATAGACTCTTTGCAAGACGTACAGCGCCACGACGGCAGGAAATTTTGGGAACCCTCGGTACAGATCACGCGCACGCGCTTTCTCGTTGCGCCTCCGCGACTGCGCACGCGTCCCGGCAGCTACCGCCAGCAGCCGTTGCAGCCATCCCGCCGAGTCGTACGTCGTTGCCGGCGTACCGTATCTGTGGCAACGTAAAGGCATCGCAAAAGAACTTATTCCAATACGTTATTCGTCGGAACTTACCTTCACGTATTGAAGTGCCACCAAATCCATTTAGTTTGCACCGCAACCATGGCAGGTTTCGACCAAGTTCGACAAAGCGTTGGTGCAGCAGACGACAGAACCGGTACAAAGGAGAGAGATACGAAAGGGGCAGCCGTCGGATCGTCACTCGCCCAACCAACGGCCCAACTCGGCTGCTTTGTTGCCGTGGTAACCTGTGCCTGCTCGCGTATGCCACGTGGTAGCCGGAGGAGGGGCGTACCGAGGACTCCTATTATTTGAAGCGCGGCGCGCGCGGGCTTTTGGGATTTTTGCAAAGGGTCTATTGCATCCTGCGGCTCGTACAAAAATACTTGTAGTTGTCTTCATCGGCTTTATATAACTGTAAGGTAAAATAAATACTGCCTCAACGTCGGGGTCACTGTTAATAAAGTAGTAACAATCAACATTTTTTGTCAAAGCATGAAGTTCCGATCAGAACTTCATGCTTTCAGCAAGATAGCAATGGGAACCGAAACTGTTAAAAAGCGAGGGCAGACGCTATGAAAGCGGTGGCAGCGCGTGCAACTGGGAGGATCGCTTACTGAGGCCGACCGCTCAACGACCGCTTGCGCGGAGCGATCGGCATCTGCCTGGGCGAAGGGCTGGATCGCGCATCCCCGCTTGGTCGCTGCAGCTGCAGCGAGAGAGTGAAGCCACCGATCGGCGATTTTGCATGTTGAAAAATTGCGTTTTTGGAGCGTTGCGGAGGCTGGCGGCAACATGCTGAAGACACGTTTTCTACTCGTTCGCAGTCAATCGTCGAAGAAGCTCTTTAAAACCCTGTGTAAGCCCTGAAACTTGTCGTTGAGATCATGTGGAAATTTTTACGGAAGCGCAGTGCCGCAGTAAAAATGCCCAACTCGTCGAAAGCAAGTTTCGCCGCCACGATCCAACGCGCAGGTCACGAGTGACCCGCGCGTTGCATCATTGCACTTTTTTCATAATGCAACGTGCGGGACCCTTGTGACGTCACACGTGACGTCAATTGTGACGTCATTATAGGAAACGTCCCATAATGCAATGCGCGGGTCACGAATGCGACTGCACATTGCATTATAGGACGTTTCCCATGACTCAACGCGTAGTTACGCCGACGGCGACGTTGGCGTCGCCGGCCCGCGCGTTGCATTATGAGACGCTTCCCATAATGCAATGCGCAGGTCACAAATGAGACGGCGCGTTGCATTATGGGACGTTTCCCATAACGCAACGCGCGGTTACGCCGACGGCGATGTTGGCGTCGCCGTCGCCGACCGCGCGTTGCATCATCGGACGCTTCCCATAATGCAACGCGCGGGACCCTCGTGACGTCACACACGCCGTCATTATGGGAAACGTCCCATAATGCAATGCGCGGGTCACGAGTGAGACCCGCGCGTTGCATTATGGGACGTTTCCCATAATGCAACGCGCGGTTACGGCGACGGCGACTGCGACGGCGATGCCGCTCAAGCCGGAAACGGGCGCCTAAGAGCTGCTCTCTAAAAAATAATAGATGTAAACCAAATTAAATTTTCATTCCACAGCCATGTTTGATCCCGTCTTTTTAACAAAACTGAAATAAGCCTTTGTTAACTGGTTTAAGGATGACGCGGCGTTAATACTAGGCCAAGGATAATATTAGGTGTCACCTTTTAGCATATTGAAGACATGCCCAACCTAACGGTCATTTGTAACCATCATATAGTTTCCATATCAGCGAAAAAGCCATGTCGGTTAGATATCAAAACTTGCACGGCTCGAATGGCCTGTGAAAGCAGCGAGAAAACGATGTCGGTCAGTCACCGAAAACTCAGTGGCTGAACTGGCCGGTGATAACAGAAAGAAAACGACGTCGGCCAGTCAGCGGAGACTCCACGGCTAGACTGGCCGCTGACAACAGCAAGAAAACAATGTCGGCCAGTCACCGGAAACTCCATGGCTAGACTGGCCAGTGACTACAGCAAGAAAACGATATCGGCCAGTCACCGGAAACTCCATGGCCAGACTGGCCGGTGACTACAGCAAGAAAACGATGTCGGCCAGTCACCGGAAACTCCATGGCTAGACTGGCCAGTGACTACAGCATGAAAACGATGTCGGCCGGTATCGGGAACTTTCCGGCTGGTGCTGGCCAGTTTAGACAACGAGTCCCCGATATCGGCCGGCGTCGGTTTCTCACCGGCGTCCCTGGCCGGG
The DNA here is from genome assembly GCF_016920785.2 of Ixodes scapularis. Taxonomy (NCBI): domain Eukaryota; kingdom Metazoa; phylum Arthropoda; class Arachnida; order Ixodida; family Ixodidae; genus Ixodes; species Ixodes scapularis. The sequence goes on along the minus strand of NW_024609835.1, from coordinate 215,743,397 downwards.
ATCCGCCGTACAGCTCCCAGTACTGGCCGACGTAATCCCAGTATCGGCCGACATGGTGTGCTACCTGGGCACCCCCTGTAGCTTTGCATGGTGGGCCTTAGAAATTTATAGATACAGCTACAGCCAGCTATAGGAAGTATTCACTGGCGGCCATAGATGTGCGCACGACTGCTAAGCGCGTGCTGATGACGAGCTTCCACAGTTCTTTTGTCACGTGCATTCCGTACCCTCAAGATTGCCGGTCTTAGCAGCCTATTAATGCGGGCTCGTTCTGAGCATGCGCTCTAAACAGCACCCACAAATATGGCGCCCAGTGAATGCTCCTTATAGAAAAGTTTAGGGCCCTGTGTCTAAAGACTCAGGGCTATGTTTCAATAACAATAATAATAATAATAATAATAATATTCAATAAGTTAGTGTTTTAACACTGTCCAGGGACATCCAATTGTTCTTCTTGCGGGCACAGTGCAATAGAACGCACAAACAAGCTTGCACGCTCGCAGTCGCACTCATACACGCGCGCGCGCGCACGTACACACGCATGCACACGCGCAAACCCACGCCAGCGCGCAGACGCACACGCACGCACAACCAGAGACGCACACACGCATGCACACGGACGCATCCACACGCGCGCGCACAAACACGCACGCGCATGCACGCACACACACGCAAACAATTAGGACGAAGGAAACGTTGCTTAAGTTAGTTTCGGTTTTGGTTTACACAAAAAAGAAACAACCTAAAGTTTAAATAAAACCTAAGATTTACTCACTTTTGTAATGTTTTACATTATTATTTTAAGAACATTCTTATTATTACTAATATAATATTAATTTGCTTAGTATCGTTCTAAAAAAACTAACAATAAAGAAAAAAGAAAAGAGACTCTTGAAGACTGCACAAGACCATCGCTATTGCAATCAGCTTCCGTTGGGCTCGGTTGAATGGTCGTTGAAGTTCCAGAGGCTTCGGAAATCTCCTTTTTTTTCCACTTTTTTGCCGTTTTAGTGGATATTTTAGCTGTCTTCCCTACGAATACCGTGTTCAAGAATAGCAATCGATGACTGTGAGCTGGGAGACGCTGCTTCTTGCCAACGCCCGTAAGATCAGAACCGCCCGTGCACGACTCGTGCGAACGCCGGTAAGCAACTTCCTTTTACCAAAAAAATAGTCAGAGTGCAGGCGAGCTGGTGTAAGTTGAACATGATTGTAAACCTGAGACTGGGGCAGGAAGAGAACACAACAGAAGGTAGTAAAAGAGGAGGCAACGTCTCAATTGAGAAGTTGCCTCCTCTTTTACTACCTTCTGTTGTGTTCTCTTCCTGCGCCAGTCTCAGGTTTACAATCATGTTCAACTTCCTTTGTTTCTGCGAAGTGGGCTGCTGTTTCAAACTTTGTCGTGAACCATGTGCTTGTTAAGCTATGCTTGATTCTAACTATGCTTCTGCCCTGTGTTATTTCGTTATTTGAAAAGAGCGTATCTTCTTCAAAACCTGTGGCTCGCTCCGCAGTGTGAGAAAGATTTCCGTGCGGCGGAACCGTGGGCATGTTCTGGGCGCCGTCGTTCGGCGCTCGTCCGACGACGCTTGTGCGGAGCGTTCAAGTGCCGTCTGGCGGCAGTTCAAGCATTCAGTCGCCGTTCCAAAGTGTTAATCACAGGTCATGCTAGTTCTGACGCTTTGTCCTAACAGCCGCTAGCCACCGATTTGTTTCATAAAGCGGGAACGAGAAAAACGTTACAAGAGCGAGCATGCAGCATGATCGTTTGCATTAGCTAATGCCCAGTGGCGTCGGAACAGGGGGGGCAGGGGGGGGGGGGGGCGACCGCCCCCCCCCCCCCCTAGAAATTGTTTAGTAATGGCGGCTCGCGAGCTCGATATTTTGCAAATTTCTCAGAGTGCGATTTGTAAGATATTTCGGTGGCATGAATTTCTCGCATTACGAGTGGCATGATGATATTCATCATCATGGTATTAGTTATTCGAGGGCTCAATTATTTGCGGTTATTTTAAAACCAGAAATAAGCAGGAGCTTCTCCATTTATGAAGCCGAATAAAGCAGTCCATACGCGCCTACGCTGCCCGAAGCGCATTTGATTTCGCAGTTCGAGGCTGCAGTAATCCCCTGGGCGTTGTGCCGTGCGGGTACCGCCGAGGACTTGGACATGTACTAACGTACAGAGGGGGCAGCAAAGAAGCATAAGCTAAAGGCCCCTTCAAACAAGACCACGCGATGCGGTCCTCCAAGAAGTTTCGAACACAGCAGCGAGGCCTGTCAACCAGCGTTTCTAGGCGCGGAGACAGGCCTTCGGAAGCAGTTCTACGAAGCGTTAGATTGTGTTCGCGCCGAGCTTGCAAGAGGATTCAAGCAACCAGGCATGCAAAGTCTCGCACAACTAGAGCAAATAATTTTGTGCGCTATTCAAGAGAAGCCACAAACTGTAAAAGAACTTGAAAGGAAGTTAGGATTCCACGCTACTGATTTTCACCTGGAAAGCATTTCAAGGAAGCTGAACATGGTTCACTCGCTCTCAAGCGGTCAGATCGGCTCCGTACTCGAGTTGTACCGTGCTCTGGGCAGACAAGTCCCAGAGCTCAAGAGGATGATTACTGAGGTGATGCGCCTTGCGGCACTTATAATGACAGCAATGACACGCCAGCGTCAGCGGCATCAGCTGAACGAAGTTTGAGCGCACTTCGGGGTATCAAGAATTACCTCAGAGCAACCATGTCACAAGAGCGACTGACTCAGGTGATGCTGCTGCACGTAAATAGTGAGTGAGAAGCAAAACTTGGTCTGAACTCCATCATCAGAGAGTTCGTGCCGAGGACGGCTGAACGACGAACCGTTTTCGGGCACCAATGAGCTCTTTCTTATTTCACGCTGTTTGAAGACGTCAGCATGGGAGAAAAACAAGATCACCACATTCCAAAAGAGGAAGGACGTATATTCGATCTAAATAAGCGTTTGTGAGCGTTTCGATTTTATATATCCATGTTGTTCCAGATGCTTCATCCCCCCCACCCCACCTCAATTCCGTTGCTCCCGACCTCAGAAATACTTCCGACGCCACTGCTAATGCCTGTGCCGTAGAGACGCGCGGTCTCTTCGTCATATTTCCGAGGGTAAAAGCGCTAAAAACAACGGACAAACAACACCCTGTGATGTTTGTTTCTTTTATTTGTCCGTTGTATTTACAGCTTCTAAACTCGGAAATTAAGTCTCTTCTCGTTTACCGAACCGGCACACTTTTTAAGTTTACGATTGTGTGATTCAAAAAATAAAAGGAGTTTAGATGTCACGTTTTTTGGTAGTGGCGAAAGCCCTTACAAAAATCAGAGCAGCTAGAAAAAGCAAAAACATGAAAAAAGGCGGAAAAAATTAACTAATGTCAAACCTGAATATTTGATGGAGTTCAAAGACTACCACCGTACCAACTCGCCCGGTTATTCTTTCTGTCAAAGCATAATAGCCAATAGTTATAAACAAATAAATGCCAACTATTAATTGGTTACAAAGTCGTAATTGGTGCAGTGCAGCCCTACGCTACTCTACTCTTTTGATGATATCAGGTAATGTGTAAATGTATAGGGCAGTTCATAGCAACCATTTATGCCCGACCGATTATATTGAGTTTTTTCTTTATATAAAAGTTATATGAAAAAAGTTCTCTTCCTAAATTAGGCCGCACCGCTGAATGTACAATAGCGTGTAACGTCTATGTATGTTCTCAGCAAAAGAAAAGGATGCATTAAAAAAAGGCCAATCATTTTGTTTCCTCTCTGTTATAGCTTCTTTCACGTACACGCAAAATGTGGGTGTCTACGTCTAAAAGAGTGGAATTGACATTTCCTGCAGGGCTGGAAGGCCTGACTCACTTTGGCTAGCAGCTTGAAACCTATGGGAACCTGGGGGACTGAACCACAAGAGTGAGTGTGACACCCGCCTTGCACTTCCTGAACGATGGCACCATGAGGAAGGGGGAGATGCCCTAAAGTGAATGCAATAGCCCATGGGTCGTTCCAGCGAACCCCTATACAGATGATGCCAAGCAGAAAATTATTAATAAATGTGTTATTAAAAACACGGAATGTGAATCGCACGGACAAGAAGGAGGAGATCAACACAGCGCTGTGTTGTGTTCATATCCTCTGTTCCCTTATTCTTCATGATTTTTTTTCAATAATTGGCTACTAACTAGTCCAATCATCAGCACTAGTCAATAAAAGTATGCTGCTATTTATTAGTATGCATTAACACCGTGCTTGCAGTTGAATCCTACAGTCATTTATTAATAAACAAAAACAAGGGTGCAAGCTAGCTATGCGGCTAAACACATAATTTATTAAAGACGGGTTCTCTGAAGGATGATACAAACGCAGAGAAGTATCAAACACAGCTGAGTATTAATGGGCAAAAATGAATAGGCGACCCAAAAAAGAAAACGTAGGGGAAGACATGAAGTCAGTCTTTACAATTTCTCTTCTGCTTGCCACCACTTTACAAAGGGAATTCCATTTTTCGGCCTTACAGCGTTTTACTGTTCACAACCCCTGACGTATCCAAGGACAGTAAACATAAAAAAGCAACCTACTAACATTTGGGTAAATGTGATTGAACAAACAACAAGAAGTGCCTTGAGCTTTTAACCTAGGAAGTAAAAAATACGCACAACATTAAGATTAAAAAAAAAAAACAGACGGACGCATCACAACTGTTTTTAACAAAAATATAGGCCAAGAAACATCTTCCACTCGATGGCAAAACACAGGGAAGGCACTAATAAATTTCTAGGTTTCAACATTGTTAGTGATTCTTTTAGTATACACTTGTGGTCACTCTCTTTAGTCAAAATTATTTCATCATCATCATTCATTAAATCATCACAGTTGTGTTCTTTAAAGGGGTAAGGAAACAAAAATTGAAATATTCAAATTTTGTTCGGAAGTGAGTCAAGCATGATGGATAATAACCGTAAATGATAATCGCACGTTTGTATTTTGAATGACTGGCTATACTTTTCGTTTTAAACGGTGCACTCGAACAAGCGCTCGAAGAGAAGCGAACGGAGAGCGCAATGCGTCATGGGATATTCGGCGCAAACAAAAACGGAACGAAAAGATTCCCCGCGTTCGTGGAATAGCAAGGCAGGCGTGGTTACGAGCTTTGCCCTTGGTGGCGTTATCAGCGTTGTGGTGGTGTCAATAGCGTCAGCGCGTTACAACCAAGCCGTTCGAAGTACCCGTGGCGTGACGAGCGTGTGGCTGGCCCACGTGGGCTGGCCCAAGGAGCACGTAGGTTCCACAACACTGTCAGTTTAGGGCTGAACTAGATGGGGAAAGCAACTTTTGTTCGAGTTTTAAGCGACGGGCTAATCTTCTAGGGGGAGAATGGCTGTTTCCGGTTGCACGAACGAGGGTCCCAGAATGGGGGGAGTCCTTCCTTTCCGTCTTCTTGGACCGTTTGGTACAATGCGCAATTTGTAAGTTGAGCCAGGAGGAAAGCTAAGAAAGAAAATGTTGAAATTCCAAAGGGCGGCGCTGCTCCGAAGGAATCTGCTGCGTCACGACTACGTAGCAAGTTCCTCAGTGTTGCTAGTTTACCTCAAAAATAGGCTCCGCATGCATCCACCAGGTACACATTGAGATATCGTTTATTTAGCTTTAAAATTAGTTTTCTTGTGCCTTTTAACGGAAGACTGGTCTTTTTGAGGTTAGGGTGCAACATGCAACACATTCAAGCTAGAAAATGAGCGCTGAAATTTCGTTTCCCTACCCCTTTAAGGCCACACAATTATTACATTAGATCACGTGTTTTGACACAGCTGAATACATATACTTATTTTTCTGCAACATTTATACTAAGTTCAATCGGTCCTTAATGCAGGGTTTTGTCGCATGAGGTGTTCTATGAGTCGAGCGAGAATTTCTAGCGGTCATTGGGACATGTCGTGCTGTAGACTTATGTATTACTGGCTTTTCTTTGTTACTTTGTGGGATATGGCAAGCGGTATTGAATTTATTGCAGGTCCCAGGTGCACCAAGCGAGTAGACTCACCGTCAAAGACCGCAAGCCGCGCAGAGTGTTCTATGAGGTGAGCAATCATGTTTAGCAGTCTTTGATACATGCAGTGCTTGGGGTTTATGTAGAACTGGCCTTGTCCGTTCGATCCAGTTTTTCTTCAGAGAAAAGTGGACCTGTATAGTGGGATGGTGCACTGCTGCATGCACATGCACCTTGTATTTATTATATTTATATATACATAAATACAAAGCTTTCTATTTTGATTCAAACAAAGTAAAAAAAAAACGGCGTCAGTGTTACTTGGATGTTGACTTCAATGTGTGTTTGTGGGGCTCAGAGGACATTACATAAGGGGAAAACCCTTAGCAGTATGTTATTCAAAACTAATTAACCAAAATTTTTAATAATGGTTTTATGGGGTATGTTTCAATTCTAGTTTCAAAGGCAGTGAATATTAAAGACTAACACAATTGACACAATTTACGAATGGCAACAAGTTTCGAAATATTCAGTGCTAAAAATCTGCCTTTTCGTCGCCCAATTCCAAAATCTTGCGCTCAGAAGGCCTCAGGATGTCGTGCGGACGTGGTTGCTTCGGACCCATCTTCACTATCCTGGGAGTATGACGCCGATGCTTCCGCCAAGGACACACTGTCGAGATATTGACGACGTACCCGGTATGACTAGGTGACTCTTCTGCCCATTATTAACGGCACGAAATCTTGAGCTCAAGCTGAGCATGGTTTTTGCATCCGACATTAAAAACGCAAAAGTTGGACAATGAATACCTCCAAGCCGCTTGGCTTTTTGTGAATGGTTTAAATAGGGATAGGCTTTATATTGACTGGCTTTTAACACTGCAGTTACAACATGGTCCATAAAGCCATGAATTACAAAGCTAACAGATTTTGGTCAATTAGTCAACGTACTGTGACAGTTATCCCCTTTACTAATGTCCGCCGAGTCCCGCGAACACGCAGTGAAGAAGACATCGACAGAACTCTCACGGCCTTTTTTCTTAATTGTGCTAGCTTTCAAATAGAATGCTGTGCAGAGTGTATACACGTAAAACGACTTGTAGAATGTAATCATGCACATAATTGTTACAAAACTTTGCTTTTCACCCAATTAAGTATTGCATTTGTCATTGCAACATTCCAAACATAAGCAAAGCATACAGTTTGGTACTCAAAGTGTATTCTATTCGGCAATAAATCAACGGACTACTACTCGTTTCGCTTTTGGCTTCATTGTGAAAATATTAGGCATGTGCGAATCATGGATTTTGGCTTAAAATGGATAATAATTTAAGCTTATTAACTTTTCAGTTGAATGTCACATAGTTTCTGCACCTCTCTCCAAGCTCGTGAATTCTGGGTCCGTTTACATGAACTCATCCAGCAGCCGCAGGTTACCTTTTGGGCCACCGAGATTGCTCTTCTCCTGACGCAGAGAGCTCATTGTATATTTTCTCAGAACACCTTTGTCTGTCACGGATTCGAGGGGTCCATTGAGGTGCAAACACAACAATGTGTCATAGATAGCTGTAAAAATATATTATCACGAGCACCTGTTAATATGTAATCACCCCCTCCACCGTTGAAAACCGCAGCCGTCAACCTCGACACGCTGCATGCTGGATTTTGGGTTTTTCAGTGTAGAGGAGGAGGCAAAAAAATTAACATTGGCCAAGGGACAAATATTAGCATCTACCGTTATGGTCAGTCGGCAGCCCTGTACGGTTCATAAATGCAGGGTGGCGAGGTGAGGAGGGTGCGTCTGTGGCAAACATAGATTGTAGCACCTAAGCTCCCCGCCTTCTGTCGGTGTTTGTCCCTTTTTTTTTTTTTTTTGCAACTTGACTTCCCTTGGCTATGTTCGCTGATACCGAAAATAACCCATTATCGCACCCAATGAACGCTGGCGACCGATGACACCGCCTGACAAAGCGTGTCTGCCCAAACGTCCCTGCTTTTTGCCTTCTTCTTCTTTTAGACATATTGTTTCTCATCTGTGCATTTGTTGGTGGCCTCTTACCCATTCAATAACCTCAAATGTACTCGGGAAGGCTGCTGTCAGCAGAAAGAAAACCGGCCGCTGTAGAAGTTAAAAGTGAGAGCAAAGCAAAAAATCACTCATTGCGAAAATAAACCAGTGATGCGTCGGATTTTTCCGTGGCTTTTTTTTATCTACAAACCTGTCAGCTCATTTCTAACAATAAATGTAACAACATACATAAGTCTAGCAACGTATCATAATACATCGCAAACGTATTTCACTACTGAAACACAAATAGATTTCGGAAATGCATTTCGGTACAGAAATAGAGCTACTCACAAGTGCCCCTAAGATTATATCGCAATACTTGCATGTTGTTATGTTGCCCCGATTGTAATTCCTCATTCGTTTTACATTGCTGCAGACGCCGATTACTTGTTCCACCATAAGCACTGTATGTCTGTGTGGAGGCTGATGCTCATGGCCTTAACTGCAGCGAATAATAGCAGTTGACAAGAGCAAACATGTTTTGGCCTTCTACATTAAAATATGTTTTGCTTTGTCCTTTTACCTAACGCAGGACGAGAACACCCCACCGGCACCATGTGTCCTCTACAACAAGGAAGAGCTGGACGATGCAGACTTTCTTCACCTTGTTGAGGATCGTGAGCGCTTGTTCTCCGGTTTTAATGCAGACGAGGGGCTGTGCATGTTGTTGGTAGCATATTGGCTTTTCAGCATCCAGTACGAATACAAGGCCTCCAACACACTGGGTGCTCTGGAGAGGATTTTCCTTGGCTTGAGAGACACCAATCCAAGGAGAGTCGTAATTAAATTTTTGAACAAAGTTTGCAGAAAGGTATGTGGTTGAAGAGTTGTTTTGTGAGCCGTTTTAAAAGTGTATAATCCACTTTTCTCGCCAGTATTATCAGGTTAATTTTTATGTCCCATCCAGAACGAATGATAGAAGGTTTTATGGACGCATGTTTTCTTTTTCTTTCTTTAAATGTTGGGCACTTTCTGTGATAACTAATGCTGACCTCCTGTAGACGAGGTGCTTAGAATTTAGCTGTACGAGTTCCATATCCATAGTCGTCTTCCAGTACTTTATAATTTTCTTTGTACGTGAGCAAGAGTATAGCGTCTTTTACTGAGATGTTTGCTTTTTTGCCGTAGAGTGCAAGTTCATTCTGTAATATTTTTCACTACATCTTTGCAGATAGCATTCTTTATTTCATGGAATGGGCATACATTGTATTTTCCATTTCTCAAGGTTCAATAAATGTTCAATTTAACACAATCTAATGGATGTCATAATGAGCTTCACCTAATAAAATACTGCTGTGGTTCAGTCAAGGGCTAAACCACTCCCCTCTACCCTGCTTCCAATTAGTAAACAGATGCGCGTAGGAGGCAAGTGATAAGCGAAGCGTGTTGCCTGCAATCCTCTGAGACAAACAAAACATGTCACTTGATCTCCAAACAGGAAAGATTATATGCTTCGTTTGTGGCAGACCATGATGTTCACAATGGTTCAGCCGTGCAGTGCGATGCTTGGGGCCACTGCTTGCTCACTTAGAGTTCGAGAAAGGGGGGTGGCGTAGCACATCCCAATTGCCCACGGGGTTATGATGTGGCTTGGTAGGAGCTCTTTTGTATTACTTATTCATGAAGTAAGTTGTGTTTAGTGTGACTCATTATTTCTTTATCACATGCCTCGTATGTGGTGATGTGGCAATCTCTTTAAGTGAAAAAACTGTCAATGAGTTCAGTAAACATGATAAGCTGCAAATCATATAATAATAATATAATATGAAATACCATATATGATTTTCGTACACGTTACAAGTTCTGATATGTGTATTGGACACATTCCAATGAAATGTTCACTGGGGTCTATACTTCATTTCACCCTTCGTCCGAGCGCGGCGGACGCTACCAGCCAATCCAGCGTCGAGAGAGCGTCATGTGACCTTGAACTCCGCATAACCAAAATGTCGCATGATACTCTCCCGGTGTCAGATTGGCTGGGGTGGCCCAGCATCCACTGGGCCACCCCAGCAGGTGCCCATTTCATGCCAAGCACCCTTTCCCAAGGGTGTTAGCAAGCACCCGTTGTGAAGGGTGCTTGCCTGAACGCCATAAGGGTGTTAGCCCAGGGACAAACTGATTTACGCCCTTAAGTGTGTAAAAACCTTTACTGTGTACTCAAGGCTTCTCTTTCCCATTAGTGCCAGTAAGCTTGTGTAAAGTGGAAAATATTGTAACTGAACAGTGGCTAGTTTTAGTAGATCGCTCCCATGACTCCGATAACGATACCCGATACTCCGCCACCGCCTTACTTGCGCATACATGGTTTCGTTATCAGGGCTATCGGAGGTATCAGAACGATCTACTAAAACTCTCTATTGTTGCACTGTCCCCTCACCTAAAGTTACTTCGTTTTATTTTTTTATTTTACTGCTGCAGTACCGGGTGATCTTAATGGTGGGACAACATACCATCCCTGAACCCACGACGACAGGAATGGTGGTCGCACCTAGCGTCGTAAGACTTAGTACTGAAAAAGTCCAATAAATATTGAGCAGCCTTGTAGCAGCTTCGCGTGTCATTACTATGTAAGAGTTTCTGGGGTTGAGTTCTCAAACTTGAGCTCCCGAAACTCTTGACAGTCTTCTGAGGAACACCCAAATTTTCTGGCAGTCTGTGATAAATTATGTATTAAGTGTATAACTGCAGCCACTTTCGGCCAGTGACTGGCCGGAAGTCAATGGCCAGTGGCTGGCCGAAAGTGACTGGCCAAAGGTGAATGGCAAGTCACTGGCCTAAAGTGAATGGCTAGTCACTGGCCAAATGTGAATGGCCAGTCACTGACCAAAGGTGAATGGCCAGTCTCTGGCCTAAAGTGAATGGCCAGCCACTGGACAAAGGTGAATGGTCAGTCACTGGCCTAAAGTGAATGGCCAGTCACTGGCCTAAAGTGAATGGCCAGCGACTGGCATAAAGTGAATGGCTAGTCACCAGACGAGGACGAAAACACTTCTATGGCCGAGCACTTTGGCAAAGCTTGGGCCATCGAAAATCTGGTGGGCCATAGTACACTTGCCAGCGATGGCCCATTCACAACGTGCTGCTTGGGATGAAAGCCAAAAGGGGCAAATCCCAGATGAGTAAAGCAACCGGCTTGCAAATGCAATCATGTTTCTAATAGCGCCAAGGAGTTTGTATGACTCTTTCTGCCGGTGTGCACAAGGTGAAGTTCCGGAAGTAATATATGCTTTTGCCTAGTCACCCCACAGATGGTTTGATATTGGCTGCAAAGATCCATTTCGCTTTGTTTTATTACCGTAATTATATTTTCATTTTGTGTTCCTAATTCCACAGACAGAACAATATGGCTTTTCTCGTGTGACATCATAGCGGGGAAAAAAAATAAATTAGTGTACCGAAATCGTAGCGACGCTTGTGCTCATTCTATAGCGCTTCTAAAAACCGTGCGATCACGGCTGTGCAACGTCAACATTGCATAAACTGCCGTTATTTATACTCTTATTGCATAGTGAGGGAACGACCATGACTAGGTGAACAGGAGCAGGGAGAACGGGTGCTTGCGATTTGTTTAATTTCGATTCAGCAAATCGAGCTACAACGACTGCGATAGCATTCAATTCCCTCAACCAGCTATATGAGTTTTCAAATGAACTATAGAACAGAATAACAGGCTGAAGTTGAGCTAGTTGGTAAATAATTTAGGTAAATGGTCAGCTAGAACGAGAGGGACAAACACAGACAGGGAGAAACCGAGACATACACACCGCTGGCTATCAACTAAGACTTTATATTTCTTCTTCATCACTGTGACCCTCAATTTCACACCTAAAGTAATGCCAATGAATGACCCTAAATCCTTACAGTACACCACTAAATCAAAATACTGATTAAATAATATTAAATTAAAATTGAAACCAAATAATTACATTAATATATTAATTATTACCTTTGGTCCAACCCACAGACCACCGCCGAAACATATCCTTCCTAGTCCCTTTCACGGCGCCGTGCCACACTGCAAAAACTGCGTTTCTTTCTTGCTGACCGTGATGGAGGGCATGCTCACGCAGTCGTCGCCGGTTTGCTCAATGGCCAGGGCCTCGAGGATCTCGCGCGCAAAAGCATTCCTGTGTCTGTTAATAATGAAGACGCTACTTAACCGTGGCCTGCACCCGCACGTGCGGCAATGGGCAGCAAGGTTCCCAGTTCCCGTGCCTTGCACCGACGCCGCGTGCTCCCTGACTCTGTCGTTAACGCAGCGTCCCGTCTGCCTAATGTAGCAGCTCCCACATGACATAGAATCTTGTACACCACACCGGTCTGGCACATGGTGTACTTATTCCTGTGTGCAGTATAGGGAGTATTCACTGGCGGCCATATCCGTGTGCGCTGCTGCTGAGCGCGTGCTGACGGCGAGTTTCCGCACTCCTTTTGGAGCGTGCATTTAGCACCATCAAGGTTGCCGGTCTTAGCAGGCTATTAATGAGAGCTCGTTCTGAGCATGCGCTCTAAACAGCACACACAAATATGGCGTCCAGTGAATACCTCCTATTGCAGGTTGGCTGGCGGTTCGTGGCCCGATTTACCTGGCGGCACATAGAGTTCCGTCTGTTCGGTGCCGAGCACACCACCCTAACGTTTTGTCGTGCAGCGATCTTTTTGAGCCGGTGGGTGACACCGTGGATGTAGGGGACTACTGCGAAGTTCGCTCGTGAAGTCTGTCTGTCTCGCTCGGTACTGGGTGATCCTCTTGAAAATTTCCTGCAAATTGCCTCACATACGGCTCCAAGGAGGACACCTGGGTACCCGGAGTCACGAAGCCGGGCCATCTGCTTCTGAAAGCTAGCGTCAGCTTGATGGTTGCATGACTTGCGCAGCGCTGACACGAGTGCCTTGTTGGCAACACTCCGTTTTACGGTTTTCGAATGGCAGGATGCAAACAGAAGAAAACCTTTACTGGAGCGAGGTTCGTACCTCCAGCATACATGTCCATCCTTAAACTCAAGTGCGAGGTCTAGGAACTTAATAGACTTGCCCACGGGTAGTTCATGAGTAAAGAGCAGGTCGGGGCAACATTCGTGGAATGTTTTCATGATCGTGCTCCTGCATCCGTTTTCTTCACTTTCGATGTCTGTGCTGCACAGGATCAAGAAGTCGTCCACGTACCTGAAGTTGGCTTTTACTCTAGCATCGTTCAGTGTGGATTGGATGTGCCTACCACACGCCGCCATGAACAGATCGCATAGATGTGGCGCCACTCTAGACCCAATGCATATCCCACTCCTTTGGACGTAGTCTAGACCTTCATATGAGATCACGGTCGCCGTTAAATATACCCCGAGCAGTTCCAAGAAGGCGTCTAGGCTATATCCTGCTGCGGTTTGAAAAGGCGTTACGCCGTGTTCCTCGATGGTCTCACGTAGAATTGGCATGAAGCTAGTGTGAGGAATAGAATAGTACATATCCTGGATGTCGATGGAAAATCCAGATACTACCTGGGATCCATGTACTTGAAGATAGGCAATGAGCTCTTCTGAGTTGGAAATTCTGTACGGGACAAAGCACCTGTCCCGCCGCAGCAGGAATTAGCCTAGTCGCCTTCTTGGAACTGCTCGGGGTATATTCAACGGCGACCGTGATCTCATATGAAGGTATAGACTGCGTCCAAAGGAGCGGGATAGGCATTGGGTCTAGAGTGGCGCCACATCTATGCAATCTGTTCTTGGCGGCGTGTGGTAGGCACATCCAATCCACACTGAACGATGCTAGAGTAAAAGCCATCTTCAGGTACGTGGACGACTTCTTGATCCTGTGCAGCACAGACATCGAAAGTGAAGAAAACGGATGCAGGAGCACGATCATGAAAACATTCCACGAATGTTGCCCCGACCTGCTCTTTACTCATGAACTACCCGTGGGCAAGTCTATTAAGTTCCTAGACATCGCACTTGAGTTTAAGGATGGACATGTATCCTGGAGGTACGAACCTCGCTCCAGTAAAGGTTTTCTTTCGTTTGCATCCTGCCATTCGAAAACCGTAAAACGGAGTGTTGCCAACACGGCACTCGTGTCAGCGCTGCGCAAGTCATGCAACCATCAAGCTGACGCCAGCTTTCAGAAACAGATGGCCCGGCTTCGTGACTCCGGGTACCCAGGTGTCCTCCTTGGAGCCGTATGTGAGGCAATTTGCAGGAAATTTTCAAGAGGATCACCCAGTACCGAGCGAGACAGACAGACTTCACGAGCAAACTTCGCAGTAGTCCCCTACATCCACGGTGTCACCCACCGGCTCAAAAACATCGCTGCACGACAAAACGTCAGGGTGGTGTGCTCGGCACCGAACAGAGGGAACTCTATGTGCCGCCAGGTAAATCGGGCCACGAACCGCCAGCCAACCTGCAATACTGCACAGAGGAATAAGTACACCATGTGCCAGACCGGTGTGGTGTACAAGATTCCTATGTCATGTGGGAGCTGCTACATTGGGCAGACTAGAGGGCAGACGGGACGCTGCGTTAACGACAGAGTCAGGGAGCACGCGGCGTCGGTGCAAGGCACGGGAGCTGGGCACCTTGCTGCCTAGTGCCACTAAATAAGCTACGCTTCAGAGTAACGACACTTGGCCATATTGTGGCTTAAAGTCATGGTTGCCAGTTATCTGAAGCTTTATCTGAAATTACAGGAAATGCTTTTCCGCCCTCCACAAATGTTTGAACCGTTCGCGACAGAGCAAAGCAATATTACATTACCTTCCTAACACCGAATCTAATGCTGAGGAAGTCGCACTTTTGAATCATGACGATCGGCTGCTGCGTCTGTTCTGCATACGAGCCAAAATGGCGGCGCCCACAACAATGCCGGGGAACGGAGTGCCGATACCCTAAGCGCAGCTTATTTAGTGGCTCTATTGCTGCCTAGTGCCATTAAATAAGCTACGCTTCAGAGTAACGACACTAGGCCATATTGTGTCGTACAATCATGGTTGCCAGTTATATGAAGCTTTATCTGAAATCACAGGAAATGCTTTTCCGCCCTCCACAAATGTTGAAACCGTTCGCGACAGAGCAAAAGCAATATTACATGACCTTCCTAACACTAAATCTAATGCTGAGGAAGTCGCACATTTGAATCATGAAGATCGGCAGTTGCGTCTGCCCTGCATACGATCCAAAATGGCGGCGCCCACAACAATGTCGGGGAACGGAGTGCCGATACTCTAAGCGCAGCTTATTTAGTGGCTCTATTGCTGCCCATTGCCGCACGTGCGGGTGCAGGCCACGGTTTAGTAGCGTCTCCATTATTAACAGACGCAGGAATGCTTTTGCGCGCGAGATCCTCGAGGCCCTGGCCATTGAGCAAACCGGCGACGACTGCGTGAGCATGCCCTCCTTCACGGTCAGCAAGAAAGAAAGGCAGTTTTTGCAGTGTGGCACGGCGCCGTGAAAGGGACTAGGAGGGATATGTTTCGGCGGTGGTCTGTGGGTTAAACCAAAAGTAATAATTAATAATTTAATGTAATTAATTAGTTTCAATTTTAATTTAATACTATTTAATCAGTATTTTGATTTAGTAGTGTACTGTAAGGATTTAGGGTCCTTCATTGGCATTACTTTAGGTGTGAAATTGAGGGTCACATTGATGAAGAAGAAATATAAAGTTTTAGTTGATAGTCAGCGGTGTGTATGTCTCTGTTTCTCCGTCTGTGTTTGTCCCTCTCGTTCTAGCTGACCATTTGCCTAAACTATAGAACGGTATATACCTGCCAAACATGTGATTCATCTTCTGCCAGTAATACCTCAGCTAAATTGAAAAGCAGCTTCAGCGTTGCTAAAAAAAAGTTTATGGTGACTGGAGCAGCAACCCGCGTCGAATCACGTTTCACGTAAGCATAATCGTGTGTTCGACGCACGACGAGGTGTCGTCATTCACAAAAATAGTTAGATAGCGATTATTTGCAGTACTAAAAATTTTAAATCCAAGCAGTGAAGACAACGGCATTCTTATAAATACTATATACATTTTATTTCACATTGTTTGAATACGCTTCCGTCGTTATGTCCTTGACTTATTGGCCAACCAGGTGATGCGCAGGGTTTCAGGGGCTGAAAAAAAGGTACAATTATTTAATCCACGGCGTGTAAGTGCACCAAATTAGTGGCGCGCATGCGCAGTTGGCGAGACGTTGACCGGAGCGCGAAATTACCTCCCTAATGAAATTTAAAACTGGTGACCGTATTCGAAATTTATATTTTGGGCGTTACTTCTAGCTGCCACGCTGCATCAAGTTTTCGGTCACAATTACTGAAACAAAGCATTTAGAGGAAGCTATGCCTTGGCTTCAGGAGCCATTTTGAGGGATGGATTCGTCCGTTGCTTGGCTGAACTCCTTCAAGTCTGCAGTTTCAAGGACCAGGCGGCGAACCTTCTGGGTAAAACTAAAATGAAAATAATTTATTCCGAGCTTGTACTATCGACAAAAGTCACTGGTCTTATACATTTATGTTTTACATCAAATAATATTCAAGATTATTACTTGAAACACCAATTGTAAAGAGAAACGGACCTGATGAGAAATTAAATCTAGGTCTCCCTTATATTGAAATAATCGACTATTCAGTAGCTTGATGGAGGCCTTATGTTGTAATAATTTTGTTGGCCGAGAAAACTCAAAAGACCGCAGTGATTGGCTCTCCTAGTGCTCTGCCTAAAAATGAACGCGTGGGGTATGCTTAGGGGCATGCATGTGCTCATTCATAAAATACATGCACGAAGCAAGATAACCAGTTGCAATTACTACAGGACCTATTAAAATCATTAAATCATTAGTTCAACTTCAGGGGCAGTTCATTTTCTTTGGGTATCACCGACTATATGTAAACTATCTTATATACGGGCTAACATTTTTTTTCTTTTTTTTTCTTCATATATTAAAGAGAAGCTTCCTCCCGTAACATCTCAGAAATGTTCTCCAAAGATAGTTCTGCAGGAGTTTGGCGTAAGTGATGGTTATACCTAAACTTTTTTTTTCTTGTACTTCTTTACCACTGTCGATCAGGGTGACAGGTGTCCTCGATGAAGTACGTCGACGTATACTGCCGACCGACATACTCATTCCAATTCAGGTGTGCGAGAGCCTGTCTGAGGTTGTAGGAGTGTTCCGTGTAATGAATTCGCTTGTCTACGTAGATAACACCGTGTTATTGAAGGACTCCACGTGGTAGGCGTTTTTTGCTTGGACGTAGTCCCCAGCATCATTAAAAACTGCTGTCGACCTCAAAAAAAGAGGAGAGGAGAATCTCTGCGACTGGATCTTGGAGCAACAACGAACTCGGAACATGCCCCACCGTCTTGCAGGGAGAGTCCTTCACGTAGTTGGAATGGCGTCCACAAAAGTGGTCAAAGCAGTTCAGCAGCGTCGTCCTCAGTTTGGTAGTGCATTCATCACACGTTGCCATAGCTAAATATAGATGGTTCCTCACCAACTTTCACTTGTTCGAAAGCTCAGGGTGGACGTCCTACCTTCACTTCTTTTGGGGCCAAAGGCTATGGTCTTCATTCCTTTGAGCGTTCCTTTGGCGGCGTGCCATCTGTCGTTTGAGTTCGTTGCTTATTGCGCTCTCTGATAATGTTGTCGACCGTCGTGCAGCTGTCATGGGAGTGGTCAGTAACGGAAATATTCCGTTCATCGAAATACTTGAACAGCTTTTGCGTTCCAACTGCTTCATGTTTTGTGATGATGGCTCCTCTTTTTTGGGAGGAGCCGTTTCATCAAAGTCATTTCTTAAAATTTCTCGTAACGCCGTTTTATTGAATGCCTTTTCATCTACGTCACTGATTGAGCGCCTTTTCAATGAATGCTTTTGAAATCAGTGTTGTACGGCTCCGTCCTTAGAATTGCGTGAGATGGTACACTGTTCACTGTAATTTAGATGAAATAAAAATAAAAATTTTAAAATTTTAGTTCGGGAGTCTCGACCAGTAATACTTGTCTTGAATCCGGGCGAGCGTCCTGCAGTAGCCAAGGTGTCCAGCCGTCGGGTCGTCATGGCATGCTTAAAATATTTCTTCATGCAGGCTGGCAGGAACAATTAGCAGCCAGGCAGTGTTGCTCGTTCCGAAGTTCTTCTTGAAGAGCACGCCTCGCCGCAGAACGAGCCTTGGCACGTCTCGGGCCAAGACTCGTGGAACTGAGCTTCCTTCACCTTGGAGGTGGTCGATCACGGCGCGAAGTTCAGGGTCGTCTCGTTGAAGTGCTCCCATGTCGGTATCTGTAATTGCTCCGACAAAACGAGCACCATCATAATCGTCGGTGCTGTCGAAAGGAGATTCGACTGGGGCCCCAGACAAACAATCGGCGTCAATATGCTTGCGGCCAGGCTTGTGCACAATGGTCACGTCAAATTCTTGCAGTCGGAGGCTCCAGCGAGCGAGGCGTCCTGACGGGTCCTTGAGGTTGGCGAGCCAGCAGAGTGCGTGGTGGTCCGTGACAACGCGGAACGGGATCCCGTACAGGTATGGGCGGAACTTGGTTAACGCCCAGACGACAGCGAGACAATCCTTGTCGGTTGTCGAGTAATTTTTCTCTGCCTTGGACAGTGCCCGGCTTGCGTAAGCGATCACCCTCTCTGCTCCGTCTTGTCTTTGGACGAGCACCGCACCTAGCCCGGCGTTGCTGGCGTCTGTGTGAACTTCCGTTTCCGCTGATGGATCGAAGTGTCCGAGGATAGTGGGCGACTGGAGTCTTTCCTTCAGTTCGTTGAACGCTTGTTCTTGCTCCTCCCCCCACTGGAAGTTCACGTCGTCCTTTGCCAGATGCGTGAGCTGAGCAGAAATCGTGGCAAAATCGCTAACGCAACGCCTGTAGTATGCGCACAGCCCAAGAAATCTTCGTACGGCTTTTTTGTCTGATGGCTTCGGAAATTCGGCGACAGCGGATGTGTTTGCAGGGTCAGGACTTACACCTTGAGCACTCACGACATGGCCCGGGAATTTGAGCTCACCGTAAGCGAACTGACATTTTGACGGCTTCAGTGTCAGTCCGGCGTTCTGGATAGAGTCCCAAGGGTGGCCAAGCTGCGGCTCGCGAGCCGCATGCGGCTTTTTGCGTGTCAAAGTGCGGCTCGCGGCTCCCTCACCAACCTCCCCCCCCCTCCCCTCCCCCCTGCCCCGCCTTGCTCCCGTTCACACGAGCACTTCCCCAAAAAGAGAAATGCAACGCGTTTTAAATCGAAAGAGAGGTTGCGGTTTGGTAGTCTTGGTGCTACTGCTACCTTTCCCACTGTTGGACTGCCTTTGGCTCGGATAGGTTGATAGAAGTTTGAGTTTTGTTTATTGCTCTCAACAAATGTTTGCCCCCCCCCCCTCCCCCCCACATTGGCGGCTCTTGGAAGTTTCATGGTTATGTTTGCGGCTCTTAGGCCGGGTCAGCCTGGCCACCCCTGGGATAGACTGTAGCACGGCTCGCAAACGTCTGAGGTGCTCGTCAAAGTCCCTGGCGAATACCACGACGTCGTCGAGATAGACGAGACAACTTTGCCATTTCAAGCCGCAAAGGAGATATTCATTCCGCACTCGAACGTCGCCGGTGCTGTGCATTGTCCGAACGGCATCACTTAGAATTCGTACAGCCCGTCCGGCGTGACGAAGGCAGTCATTTCAGGATCTCGTTCGTCGACCTCGATCTGCCAGTACCCACCCTTCAGGTCCATTGACGAAAAGGTCCATTGACGGTGCAGCCGGTCCAGAGTGTCGTCGATGAATGGCAGCGGGTAGACGTCCTTTTTTGTTACAGCGTTCAGTCGGGGATAGTCCACGCAGAACCGAAGAGTCCCGTCTTTCTTTTTCACAAGGACTACCGGTGAGGCCCACGGGCTGCTTGAGGGCTGGACAATGTCGCTATCGAGCATTTCTTGGACCAGCTTCTGGATGATTTCTCTCTCTTTCACAGAAACACGGTACGGCGACCGATGAACAGGAAGCGCGTTGTCTTCATTGACAATTCGATGTTTCGCAACGGTCGTTGGGCGCACCTTTGACGACGTGGAGAAGCACTCATTGAACTCGGCGAGAAGGTCACCGAGTTGTCGTCGTTGTGGTGTAGGCAGGGTTGGGTCGAGGTCAAACTGCGAAGGCGGCGTTGTCTTGGGTGGCCATGAGGAGAGGTCTTCTGATATTCCGGCTATTGCGGCTCAGTCCAAGAGTTCCTCGGCTTGACCACGGCGGTGCCTTTCGTAAGGTGCTGGGCCACCTGTCGGAAGTTCGTTACGAGTGCGACAGTGTGCCCGTCTTGGAGCTTCGCAATGCCTCTTGCGATGCCGATCCCTCTTTCTAGAAGCGACTGGAGGCTTCCTTCGAGCAAAACGTCGCCGCAGAAAGTCTCATCAACCCCGACGGGTACAAAAACACTTGACCGCGGTGGTAGCTTCACGTGGTTTGCGAGGACGCGTTCAGCGGATGACGTCGCTTTGGCTTCCTCCGGTGATGGAGCAGTTTTTCGTAGCGTCAGCCGGTTTTCTCCGAGGTCGATGACGGCGCCATACTCGCAGAGAAAGTCCATTCCGAGGATAACGTCCCTCGAACAGTCTTGCAGAACGACGAACTTGACAGGGCACGTCTCGCCGTGAATCTGGACGCGAGCTGTGCATCTCCCAACCGGCGTAATGAGGTGCCCTCTGGCTGTTCGTATTGGATGTCCATCCCACGACGTCATGACTTTTCGAAGGCGGCGGGAGAGCCTCCCACTTAAGACTGAGTAGTCTGATCCGGTGCTGATGCGTCGTGGCCGTCGATGACGACGTTTAGGTCATTGGACACCGTTGCAGGGGCGTCGTTTTGATCTCTGGTAGCGTTCGAGTGGGGGCCCTCCGACGTTCGTGGATAATCTTGGCGTCGGTCGTCTTCGGCAACTCCACCTCCATGGGTTGCCGCGCCTAGTTTCCCCGGTGTTGAACGAGGGGCGACAGGCTTTCACGTCGGGGTCAGTGCATGGGCGAAGCTGGACGTTGTGGCGACGGCGACCGGAACTCTCGGCGGGACGCAAGCTCGGGTGATTGAGGTCGTCGCAGGTACTCGTCGATCTCCCGAGGGCGTTCACCTACCGGGGCGCGGCTCGTTTGGATGGAATCCGCGCAGCCCGAGTCGTGGGTATGGGCATCATCGGTACACATGGTCGGCTTCCCTGCAGTGGTAGCAGAGCGGGCGACGGTCGGCAGTTCACCACACGTCGGTCTTCCTCGGCGAAGGTTGCTCCGGGCGGACGTCCTGGCGACGAGGATACTGTGGCATCAAAGGGCCTCGTCGGGGTGGCGCCGTGGCCCGGCGGTTAGTTTGCGGCGGTCGTCGGGCCATGGAGGCGTAGCTCAAAGTCGGCTCCTCTGGCGTCGTCGTGTTGATCAGAGCCTCAGGTTGGAAGGCTCGGTGAACTTCCTCCGGGACGACCTCGGCGAGTGACAGTGAGGACGGGCGATCCGCAGCAGGAAGTATGTTGCGGAGTTCTTCCCGGACGACTGCACGGACGATCTCTCGAAGGCTGTCGGCACTGCTGGTATTCAGGTCCAGAAGGGAAGCTGCGACAGATGGGACAGCAGGCGCCCCGGCGATTCGGTGGTAGTGGCTTGCTCGGGCCGTCAGTACGCGCTCAATGTTGGCGGCTTCCCTCGCAAAAGCATCGACGGTCGTCGGGGTGTTGCGGACCAGGCCTTGAAAATTTCTGCCTTGACGGCACGCATGAGGACTCGAAGCTTCTTTTCGTCGGCGGCCACCGGATCGGCTCGGGCACTTAGCCGCAGGACATCCTCAACAAAGCTGGTCACGCTTTCGTTGGGGTCCTCCACCCTTGTTTGAAGTAGGTCCTCTGCTCGCTGGCGGCAGTGGTGGTTAAGGAACGACCGCTTCAGTTCGGCGACGCAGGACTCCCATGTAGTGAAGGAGGCTTCGTGGTTTTCGAACCAGTGCCTCATGTTGCCCTCCAGCGAGAAGTAGAGGCTCTGGAGGCGCTGCCTTCCGTCCATCCGTTGTGGCGAGCAACACGTTCGTAATGCTGCAGCCAGTCTTCGACATCCTCGTAGGCTTCGCCGTGAAAGGGCGTCGGAGAGCAGGGAGTGACGTGCAGGATGACGACGGGTGCGGCGGTCATGGTCGGTATTTTCTTTCCCCGGTTCTCGGGCAAGAGACCCGATTCGGGGGACTGACCTCTGGTCCTACAGTTTCTTCGGGCTTCGGCGTCTTCGGCGAAGGGTAGACTTCCGAGGCTGAGCACCTCACTCTGGCATAGGATTGTACCCCGCACCTCCACCAAAATATCACGGATAACAAGTGATGAGGAGACGAAAACTCAAGTAAACCAAACGTTTAATGGGGGCGAACTTCTGCCCAAATTAATAACAGAAAAAGGAAACAGAAGAAAGCAGGAGAGCGTCGATGTCGGCGAAACCGCAGGACCGAGCGCTGGGGCGAGACTGAGTCCGGTTCGCCACGCGGCGCCCCTTGTACATGCGGGAGCTTCTGGAATAATCGGTGTAGAATGTTCGACGCGTAGAACATTCGGACATCGAACACGCCCAATATGATTCTCGAATCTACCAGAAAACTAAATTGCAGGAATAACAAAAGATGCGGCGCTGCCAGGAATCCAACCCTGACTTTTCGCGTGGGAGCCAGGTACTATAACCGCTAGGCCACGCGCTCACTGCCTACTTAGCCAGCTGCGCGCGCAGCATTATGTATGTATGTCTTTGGTAAATCTTATCACAGATATACATTCCATCACGCATCATATCAGGAAAATGAAGGAATGATAAGCTGTGGATGAATCATCCACGGCTTATCCAAATCATCCATTACGGGAAATATCCAAATTGACTAGCAAAAATATTGCATACGATATGCGCAGCGCCGGAACCAATTGAGAGTACCACGCCCAAGAACTAATTACGATCTACAGATGATTCAGCACACACTTTCAAGAATTTTGAATTTTTTCAAACAAAAAGGTGTCTGAATTGAAAATGTAAACAAGAATAGATTGCGCGAAATATTATCCTCCTAGAAACATACTTTTTGGTGTAGTGCATAAATGCTCTTTTTTGTTTTTTCAAATGATGTAATTGTATCCCGCTGACCGATCTGCCTGGAGGGGGCAGGGGCTTCGTCAAGCTGCATTTCTGCAGCTTTTTCTCCTGCCTCCATCGCCCATTTTTGTTATGGGAGTCAATAAATTGAATTGAATAGGGAAATTCGAACTTGATAAGCCAAAAGAATCCTTTGTTCAGTAGGTATTGTCGTTTACAGAACCTAGACTTTATTCCAAAATGAAGGAGTTAGGCAAAATCATAACAGAAGAAATGCGCAAGGCGCAAAATAAATGTCTAGACACTCTACCCGAAAAACTTAAAAAAAAGTCCTAAAGAGGTCTGGAAATACTTCAAAAAGAAGAAAACTCCTAGCATCGCTTACCCCGATGTCATAGATAATGTCAATTACGGAACGAACCTAAAAAGCAAGGCTGAAACCTTTAATCTTTATTTTCAATCAGTTTTCACTCAGCCGGTCAACCACGCAGAGAGAATACCTACATCAAACGTATGTTACATAAATGGATAACATCGACTTCTCGGAGAGCCTCATTGTGTCGTTATTGCAGAAGATCAAAGTAAGCTGCGCCCCAGGCCCAGATTGTATTTCCAATGTTGCGATGGTCCTTGGCCGGGGCCGCGTCTCTTCCTTCGCCCTTTCTTCCGTGCCCGCCCGACCGTCCCATTTATAACCGGAAACCGCCCGTCTGAGATGTTGTTGACGGACAGCGTCACCCGACACCGTGTTCGAGTCGCCGGGGGTCGGTCGACCCGGGCACAGAATGCATTGCCTGGCGGGGAATCCGGTGACGCGCCGGCGGCGGGGCTTCCGGACGAGTGCGGTCGGTTCGGGCTGTTACCTGAGCCGCGGCGCCACCTGTGAGAGGAGTCATCGGCATCAAAGTCGGCGTCTCGCGGACTGGCAGCGTATCCTTTGTAGCCGACTCCAGGCACGACTCCCTCAAGGGCGACAGTTCCTCGGCACCCGAAGATAAAGCCCGTCCGAAACTGCAGTGTGTGCGTGTGTGAGCGTACGTGCTAAGGGGGATGAGTGGGGGGGGGGGGGAGGGGGGGGGGGGCGGTGCCTGGACATGACGTCGGTTGGTCGTTCGGCCAGCATTGGTTGCCAACCGCTTGAGCACCGAAAGCGACCGTATAAAGAGAGCAGACGAGAGGTCCCAAGGTGTGCTCTCGGACGATGTAGAAACTTCTGTATATATGCAATTAAACAGAGTTAATCGTGAGAGACCCTCCCGTCTCCTGATGTTCCTGCCTGGTGTCAGTTTGCTATCCCTGTCCTCGCCTGGCCCTCCTTGAAGCTGCCTGGGGAACTCATCAGTCACAACACCAACTTCATTCTGAAAAACGGTGCTGCTTCTATTTCCCCATATCTATCCGTGTTGTTTAAAAAGTCTTTCGAACAGAGCAAACTTCCTCTTGACTGGAAAAGCGCCAATGTGGTCCCAGTAGATAAAAGTGGAGATAAATCCAGCTGATGTAACTATAGGCCTATTTCTTTAACAAGTGTTTCTTGTAAAATGCTAGATCACATCATTTACTGAAATTTGATCAATCATCTACAAACTAATGCATTATTTTCTCCGATGCAGCATGGTTTCAGAGCGGGATTTTCTTGCGATAAGCAATTCGTAGAATTCACCCATGACCCCTCTTTTTCAATAAAAAATGGTTCCCAAGTCGATTGTGTCTTTTTGGACTTTCGGAAGGCTTTTGACTCGGTATTTCATACTTCATTATTACAAAAGATGGCAGGTGTTAAGATTTCGGATTCACTTTTAACCTGGCTTGAGGCTTATCTAGTTGGAAGGAAGCAATGTGTAGTTAATCTAGACGGTGTGAACTCGTCAAATGTTAGTGTTTTATCAGATGTTCCGCAAGGATCGGTGTTGGCCCCTTTCTTTTTTTAGTGTGCATAAATAATCGTGCTGGTCATCTTTCTAGCCACGTCCGACTGTATGCTGATAGTTGTTGTATACACCGTGATATCACGTGTAAGGCTGACTCCCAAATACTGCAAGGCGATC
Source organism: Ixodes scapularis (assembly GCF_016920785.2). Taxonomy (NCBI): domain Eukaryota; kingdom Metazoa; phylum Arthropoda; class Arachnida; order Ixodida; family Ixodidae; genus Ixodes; species Ixodes scapularis. Next base: position 215,718,205 of record NW_024609835.1, on the reverse strand, counting down.
TCGATTCTGTATTGTCATGGTGTCAAACATGGAATATGACCTTGAGTTTGAAGAAAGGTAACGTAGTCAGATTTTCTAACAAAAGACAAACTCCGGCCACAGAATATTTTCTTGGTGTCACACGTTTAACTGTTGTACATGAATATAAGTATCTGGTAGTTTCATTTTGCTTCTCATGGAATCCTCATGTTCATTATTTGTCATCTAAGGCCAGCCGCACATTAAACTTTCTGAGACGCAATTTTAGTCAGGCACCAACTAACATTAAAGATACATTGTGCATATCGAATGTGAGTCCCATTTTGGAATATTCATGTGCCGCATGGAATTTGCATATTCGTCACACCATTGAGCCACTCGGACGTATACAGAAAAGGGCAGCTCGGTTTGTCTCCGGCATTTACGATTTCTCTAAAAGATCATCTGAAATACACCGCAGCCTAGGATAGCCTCTGTTGGAAGATAGACGAAGGCACCTTAGGTTCACTTTTTTTTTCAACATACTAAACGGTAGAACCGGCATCGAGAAAGAACGTTATATGAAGGAGCCCAGTTATGTGTCGCCGCGTACAGACTATCACTTAAAAGTATGTGAATATAGATGCAGAATTAACGTATTTAAGCACTCGTTTTTTCCGCGAACAATACACGAATGGAACAATTTACCAACTGGGGTCATCTCTGCGGCTCCTTCCTCCTTTCCCACTGCCCTAAAAAACTTACAGTTGGAATAATTTTTCACTTTGCTCTTCTAATAGTGCCAGTCGCTATACTTTGTTTTCATATATTGTACAAAGTGTATTTTTCTCCTAATATGTCATAACCTCTATTTCAGCATCACAATAGTTCTTCAGTATCTCTATATTTATCGTTTGCTATTGTTTTGTATTGCCTTAACCCCTACATTTAACGCCCAGAACTGGGCGATGTACGTATTTGAGTAAATAAATAAATAAAGTTTTTACCAAGGAATACTGACGTCTGTCATAACTAAGGTTTTTTTTTATGTACCGAGTGAAAGGAACACATGGTGGGCTTAAGCGCTGCCGAGCCATAGGTTTTACTATAAAAGGTAAGCATGAAAAAGGCGACTCTGACTGGGTGCGGCTCAGAGTTTGAATGCGCTTCCATGGAAAGCAGTGGTCTGGCGCCTCACGTTACCGTGTGCTCGGGTTAATACACGTTCCCCTAAATTTAGTCCTCGGAAAATAACGACGACGACAATGTTCACGTTGAGGACGTACTGACAAAGGCACATTAAGACTTGAATCTCAAAGCTGGGAGAGCGCAGATTACTGTCCATCCTGGCGACCCTGTTCCGCATTCGACATTGCGTTGGGCTCAGCTTCTTTATCCTTAGCCGGTGTGATGCCTCGGTCAGTGACAGGCTTTGCGTCGGTTCACTGGGCGCGAAGTCATCAGTGAATAGTCCGACATGTCACTACTGCCCCTAGGAGTAGGGTTTGGCATTTCGCATTTCTCGCTTCGAATGTGATCAATATGTCGCCGCCGAACATGTCCGTCTTGAAGATGTACCTGGTAGGAAATATAAGTAGAAATCTTGTATAGAGATTTGTACTTATATTTTAAACACACGTACTGACAAGTGGCTGTAATTTAAATACACAAAATTATCTGTGGAGGTAGCCGAGCTTTTGTTTACAAGGAATTACATAATTTGAGCAGTTTATATTGACCGAACTGTCGAGCGAGCGATTGCTCCGCAGTTTTAGCGGTGAATTCGCTCAAGCGCGGCTAATTAATGTCCTGAGGTTGCCCGGGGCTAAATATTTAAAGGTAATTGAAAGAAAAGAAAACGTTGTTGTCCTTTATTTTTATGGAGGAGACGAAGATTCTTTTTGCCCTCAGGCATCAGAGCAGAGGGTGTCGGAGAAATGGTTTGAGGGAAAAGGAAAGGGTTATTTTAGGAGTAAACTGATCATTAGAGAAGACAGATTAAAGGCGAATGCATGAAAATAATCTCGGTATGTAAAACGTGACTTGCAGGGTGTATCATTAGTCCTGCGCGAAGGAGAAAGCAGATCTATATGAGCTAATTACTCAAGAGCTTTTCGAGCGCGTAAGGTCGGTGGACCTTCGAGGTATCGCTACACTGCTTTTCACTTGTTGCGCCCCCATCCATTCCAATTCCATTCCGGGAAATTAAGTTTTCAATAAATCGATTCCTTTCAACTCTTAGGAATGGGGACACTGGGCCAGTTCCCACTTCTGGAATCGCTGAATCGTTCCATTCCATTCCTCTGATCCCTAAAGGTAAACATTTGCACCTGACACCTGCATTGTGTTACCGGCATAAGCAGCATAAAGCTGACATTGTCAAACGCATAGACAATTGCAAAACAAAAGGCTCAATGCTTCAAAAAAAGCACTGACTATTCTAAGAGGAGCGCTGGTGCGACAAAGTGTTTGTTTACATTGTAATGTAAATATTGAGAAAACCCCTTGATATATCGATGTTTGTTTAAGACATCAATCTAGCGACCACGTGGCTCGCAACGAACAAAAAAGCTTAAATCGAATCATTTTCTTTTTTTTTTTAAACGTTTTTTTTTATTTGACTTTTAGGACATACGCGGGCAGAGTGTTTGTTTGTAAGGCCATAAAATATCCACTTCGTGCGTGGCATAGAAAAAAGCTATGTTTCTGTATTCTTCAAATACCTCCACAGTAAAACGGCAAGTAGGCTCCTGGAAGCGACTCCACGCATGCTTTACGAATCTCGAAATTTCTTATCATATTCATTTCAATTCTTTCTCTGTTTTCCAGGCGATCAATAAAAGGTCTGCTTGGCTCAAATATCCGTTTGTTAATTACAAACGGATATTTGAGCTTGAGATATTAACTACACGTACGTCGCGTCGCGCAGCTACGCGACGTACGTGTAGTCCCGCGCACGGTGCTGGATTGCCTGGCGTGACTCGTACTGTCCGCAGCGGTCCATTGCAAGGTGAAACAAAGTATGCAGAAACCAAAGTGAAAGGAAATGAGCGGGAATGCGCTAGCTTGCTTGTAACCGTAACCCACTTAATGTACAACACAAAACACCGAAAACAGGCATCGGAACAGAGACCAAGTAAAAGGGCGGATTTACACGTAAACATGCAGTGTAACAAGAAAAAAAAAAAATCAAGCGTCAGAGCAAACGGCAAGAGAAGAAAAAACTGAATCTCGCTTTGTTTTAATGCCGAAGCAAACCCACGTTTCGCACTTCAAAGGAGTGCGCGCGAATGAACGTGGAAGGCAGCAGGGTTGCCCGCCTGCTAAACAACCTCCTCGAACTATAAGAAAACAATACCTGATCATCTTTCGGTGGCGTGCGAGTACACGAGTTATCAGAGCTCTGCGAGTTGTGAGCAGCCTCCGCTCCAAGATCTCAGTCTGTGCGCGCGTGCATTCTCTGTGCTTGGTGCCTGGTTTCTTGTTTCGCTCGGGTGTAACGTCAGTGAAGGCCGTCGCCCTGCACGTCCGTGAAAGCCGCCACCCCCCCCCCCCCCCCTTTCCCCTCTCTGCCCTTTGCTTTGACGCTTGTTTTTTCGTATTGCATATAAGTCTCTTAGGACTCCACGCGAAATAGCAGTTTCCCGCTCATTTTATTTCTGAGCAACTGACTCGCTGACTGGCTCAATTTAGCTAACCGTAAGCACACACACACACAAAAAAAGAGAGAACCGTGCCCATTCCCTTCCCATTCCATTCCGGGCAAAATGCCTCTTATTCCACTCTCCTTCTAATTCCTCTCACCGGTGCCGCCATTCCATTCCCATTCCGCTCCGGCCTCACGAAAATGCGGAATGATTCCGGAATTATTCCAACTCCGGAGTGGCTACTCTGCAACACTGCTGCTTTGCATTGTATATAAGATATTGAAAGAGTTGATTAAAAATACTAGCCTGAGGGACAAGTTCTACCCCGCACTCAAGATGCAAGTGGTCATGAAATCGAACCGGGCAGAAAAGGGGACTGAACCCAGGGTCATGACTTCTGCAGAACGGGCTTTTGCTGCGCGTGCTCCGTGCTGCCGAGCGCAAGCAGACTCGGCCACCAATCGGAGAAGTAAAAAAAGCTCAGAGCGGAGTGTGAAACAGGATCATATTAGCATACTTCTTTACTTGAGAGCAAACTAACAAAAACGCACCTGACCAAAACGCAGAATTACATTTTAATATTGATAAGAGGATATGAAAGTCGTAAGTCATTAGTTTGTAGGAAATAACTTAGCGAAGACATCAAACACATCGAAAGATTATTTCTTGCAGCTCAAGCACATTGTTGCCCAAAGTACGATGGGGAGTACACGGGATACACGCGGCTTGTAGTGTTGTGAAAAACAAAAATTTTTAGTGTCGTCCAAGTTTGACTGGCCCTCATCGGGCAACAAAGACGCATGGGAAGGCGCCAGAAACCCTACGACTAAGAGGAATATAGAATGGTTAAAGCAATAACCATAATGTATTGTCAAAAATAAAACTATCGCATGACAGCAAGAAGAGGGACATTAGAAAGGGGAGCAACAGGACTGGAAATAGGTTTGGTTGCTGCATCTCTATTCGAGACAGGAAAGAAGGTGTTCCCCATCTTGTAGACGTGATTTATAAACATGTGACGGATAATGGGAGACACATTCTGGTGCTGTATATTGATGCGTGTATCAAATCGTCATACACGAAAGTTCCATTGCAGTTCCACGCAACGCCACGCGCCCACTCAACGCTCGAAAAATATGGTTTAGCTTCCACATGCATGTCATTATGCATTCAAAACTACTCTATGAACCATCTTAGAGGCTCTTTCAGGCAGAACAAGTTGAGAATAGTAAAGTAAACTTGTCAACCAGGAGCGCAAGTTTAACATATCTGGGTGCCAATCATGGGTCTTAGACTATAGTACCGAGATTATACATATTGAAAAGGTAATATTGTACGCTCTGCGCACTGTCTAAAGATGAAAACTGTACAATAAATATTGATAAAATTGCTCGCAATCAGGCTGGTGTCGCCAAGTGTGAACATGCCGTTTCGCGCTGGGAATTATTCAGCAATTATCGCTGAGAGTGTCAGTCTCTGGTGTTCACCTTTGTCCTTTGTCCCCCTCGAAGGGAGGCACCGAATCGGGGAGTGTGGAAGAAATTTCATCTTGATGTATGGGGAAAAATCCCGCTGCCTTGTGGTTGAAAATTAATAGCTCCGTATAACGAAGTTACTATGGTCTTTTAGACCAGGGTCAACCCGAAAAAAAAAAAAAAAAAAAGGCGGCAGAAAACTTTATGTTTTTAAACATACAAAAAATAAATAAAAATATAACCTTTTTAAAACAGGCGAGTTTACATTCCGGGACTATTATTAGTCATCGTGGAGTGCTACGCACCGCGAAGCCATTGCGACCTTTCACATTTTACATGAGTAAGACATGGTTAAAATAAACACCTCTATCAAACTATGCTGTTTGTGCGGATATTTTAAAGCAAACACATATTTCACCCTAAGCTTCCGTCTGCAAGCTATCCACAAGCTGTGTGCTAAAGTGCGGAAAATTAATTTTCTATGCGAACGACACAAAAAGATTACCGAAGTGTTTTTGCAATACACCGCATGCAATATTTGTTGTAAATTTAGTTTTATTAGATGTAAACGTTCCCTTTGAAAATGCAGAGTGCCAGGCGAAGTAATGAAGAAAATACATGCACTTGTGGCGACAGCTAAACTTTAGTTACTAAAAGCCGTCGTACGATCGGGACGTTCTACAAGGAAGAACCTTCTCTCCCGAAGCTGGGGGACGGGGAGGGAAAGGGCGAGTGAAAGATGGAAAGAGCGTCGAGAGAAAGAGATTTGTTTCGGGGCCAGCTATCCTCTCGAGAGGGAAGGGGGGGGGGGGGTTATGGACTAAAGCTGCCGTAGGGGTTCCCGCAAGCAGGTGGAACAGACCAGGCTTATCAAACGGCGACCTCGGATGCGGGGAAGGGCACCTCAGAGAATTTGAAAATAGCCTTCCCGGTTGTGGTCCTTGATGAGCTGGACGACCCAGTGCGGTCTACAGGCTTTAGAGGGTGACTTAGATGAGGAACACTCGTTTTGGGCCAAAATTCTACAAGCATTCTGGAATGTGAATTCTGGCCACGAATACAAATAACACAAATGTATGAAAATACTATGAGGGCACATAAGCTTTCTGCTATGCGTGAGCATTATTTTTGGCCGAGGTATGTTGGCCCAACGAATAGCGCTCTAGCACCACGATCAAGAGGGCCTAGCTTGGAAGCCGGGCCGGGATGGTTTTTTTCTTGTGTTTTTGTTTTCGTTCTCTTTTTTCTTTTTTGGTCCTGTGACCAGGTTTTTTTTCGTTTTTTTTTTTGTGTTTTTTTTTCGGTTGGCGCTCCTTTTCGCAAAATTCTTCGCACCTATTTCGTGTTACTTTGAGTTTCGCCAAATCATTTTTTTTTTTCATGGCAGAGGACTCTGCCGTCCGTATGTTATGTCACTATTCCCAAACCTGGCTCGATATTCACATAGACAATTTCGTCCGGAAACCAGTTTTGGAATGACGTGGCAAAATTTGTGTTGATATTTTTTTTTGGTTTAATCATAATTACGGCCTCGTTGACCGTCGGTCTTTATGATTAGCTCTTCAAGTATCCTTTGGGAAAGTAGACACTAGACATTTTTAGAGATCACGTGTGTCGGCCAAAGCGAACATTGCTGAAGCGCATTCTGTGTGATTTTGGCCGTAAATAACTGGAGGCCCCGGGCAAACCTACGCAATGTAGAGAAGCATCTACCTCTCTGGTTTCATACAGAGCTATGAAAGCCAAAAGGGACAAATCCAAGATGAGTAAAACAACCGGCTTGCAAATGCAATCATGTTGCTAATAGCGCCAAAGAGTTTGTATGACTCTTTCTGGCGGTGTGCAGAGAGTGAAGTTCCGGAGGTAATATATGCTTTTGCCTAGTCACCTGACGAATGGTTGGATATTGGCTGCAAAGATCCATTTCGCTTTGTTTTATTACCGTGATTATATTTTCATTTTGTGTTCCTAATTCCACAGACAGAACAATATGGCTTCTCTCGTGTGACATCACGGCGGGGAAAAAAAATCAATCAGTGTACCAAAATTGTAGCGACGCTTGTGCTCGTTCTATAGCGCTTCTAAAAACCGTGCGATCTCGGCTCTGCAACGTCAACATTGCATAAACTGCCGTTATTTATACTCGTACTGCACCGCGAGGAAACGACCATGACTGGGTAAACAGGAGCAGGGAGAATGGGTGAGTGTGATTTGTTGAATTTCGATTCAGCAAATCGAGCGTCAACGAATGCGATAGTATTCGATTCCCTCGACCACCTATATGAGCTTTCAAATGGAGCATAGAACGGTATACATCTTCCAAACATGCGATTTGTGTTCTTTCAGTGGTACCTGAGCCAAATTCAAAAGCAGCTTCAGCGTTGCTAAAAAAACGTTTATGATGACTGGAGCAGCAACCCGCGTCGAATCACGTTTCACGTAAGCATAATCCTGTGTTCGACGCACGACGAGGTGTCGTCAATCCCAAAAATAGTTTGATTACGATTATTTGCAGTACTAAAAGTTTAAATCCAAGCAGCGAAGACAGCGGCATTCTTATAAATACTATATACATTTTATTTCACATTGTTTGAATACGCTTCCGTCGTTAAGTCCTTGACTTATTGGCCAATCAGGTGATGCGCAGGGTTTCAGAGGCTGAAAAAAAAAGGTACAATTATTTAATCCATGGCGTGTAAGTGCACCAAAATAGTGGCGCGCATGCGCAGTTGGCGAGACGTTGACCGGAGCGCGAAATTACCTCCCTAATGGAATTTAAAACTGACGACCGTATTTGAAATTTATTTTTGGGGCGTTACTTCTAACTGCTACGCTGCATCAAGTTTTCGGTCACGATTACTGAAACAAAGCATAGTTAGAGGAAGCTATGGGTTGGCTTCAGGAGCTATTTTCAGGGATGGACTCGTCCGTTGCTTGGCTGGACTCCTTCAAGTCTGCAGTTTCAAGGACCAGGCGACGAATCTTCTGGGTGAAACTAAAATGAAAATAATTTAATTCCGAGCTTGTACTGTCGACACAATTCACTGGTCTTGGACATTTAGGTTTTACATCAAATAATATTCGAGATTATTACTTGAAACGCTGATTGTAACAAGAAACAGACCTGATAAGAAATTATATCTAGGTCTCCCTTATATTGAAATAATCAGCTATTCGGTAGATTGATGGAGACTTTATGTTGTAATAATTTCGTTGGCCGAGATAATTCAAAAGACCGCAGTGATTGGCTCTCCTAGTGCTCTGCCTAGAAATGAACCCGTGGGGTATGCTTAGGGGCATGCATGTGCTGATTCATAAAATACATGCACGAAGCAAGATAACCAGTTGCAATTACCACAGGACCTATTAAGGTCATTAGATCATTAGTTCAATTTCAAAGGCAGTTCGTTTTCTTTGGGTATCACCGACTATATGTAAACTATCTTATATACGTGCTAACATTTTTAGTTTTTTTCGACACATATTAAAGAGAAGCTTCCTCCCGTAACAACTCAGAAATGTTCACCAACGATAGTTCTGAAGTAGTTTGTCGTGAGCGATGGTCATACCTAAACTTTTGTTTTTCGTGTACTTCTTTCCCCCTGTCAATCAGGGTGACAGGTGTCTTTGATGAAGTAGGTCGACGTATACTGCCGACCGACATACTCATTCCAATCCAGGAGTGCGAGACCCTGTCTGAGGTTGTAGGAGCTGTCCGTGTAATGAATTCGCTTGTCTGCGTAGATCAACATGGTGTTATTGAAGGGCTCCACGTGGTAGGTGTCTTTTGCTTGGACGTCGTGCCCAACATTCTTGAAACTGCTGTCGATCAAACAAAAAGAGGAGAGGAGATTCTCTGTGACTGGATCTTGGATCAACAGCGAACTGGGAATATGCCCCAGTGTCTTACAGGGAGAGTAATTCACACAGTTGGAACGGCGTCCACAACAGTCGTCAACGCAGTTCAGCAGCTTCGTCCTCAGTTCGGTAACGCTACCACCGCACGTTTCCATTGCGAAATATATTGGTTCCTCACCACCTTGCACTTATCCGAAAGCTCAGGGTGCCACGTCCTATCTTCACTTCTTTTGAGGCCAAACGCTATCGTCTTTATTCCTTTGAAAGTTCCTGTGACGGAGTACCATCTTTCGTTGGAGTTCGTTGTCTCATTGCGCTCCCTGATAATCTTGATGGCCGTCGTGTTGCTGTCATGCGAGTCGTCAGTAACTGAAGTGTTCCTTTCATCGAAATACTTGTAGAGCTGTTGCGTTCCAACGGCTTCGTATTTTTGTGCTGATGACTCCTCTTTTTTTGGTAATATTTAATATAGCGACCACCTTGTGTGTCTTTTGCCCTAAGGCAATAACGTCAGTATGGAACAAATTTTTTCTGCAGGCGTGCTTGGTGTCCGCTTCGATGCTCAGCAATGTCGTCGAGGATTCTCGCTGATCTGTTGACCTCGCTTCCTCTTGCTGAGTGGCTGTCAGTGACTCCATTACTAAAATCTCTACCGCAGCACCAATCTGCATAGTGAGTTTGTCGAGCGCTCCACGTGAATACGGGACTCCGCTAAACATGCTAAACACTTTAAATTGAGTTCTCAAAATCCCACTGCGCACAAAGGCACCTGACACAGAGCAGTCCACAACTCGCAGATCTAAAACACTGGAGCTCGAATCTAAAACTGAAGTATGCTAATTCATCTCAAATCTAGGCGAGCTGCCAATTTCCTTTGTGTAACCTTGATGATTGCGACATCTTTTGGGCATAAATCAGCACGATCTTGGACAGCTTTGACCGTGTTGGATAGTGTTGACGAGTCGCAGAGTAAAAGTGATGGTTCCTCGCTGGCCCTCTACGCCACTAGTGAAGCAGCCTTGTTAACTTGCCGGTTCTCATCATCAACCAGCATCTGTACAGATTTTGTGATGACACTAGCAAACGGTTTATCCTTGTGTGCATGCTTCGCCTTTTTCAGCAAGTCATAAAATTTGTTAATTTCTTCGTCACAGGAAAATGTCAGGTTTAGAGTTTTGCGGAAGCTCTTTCGGGTGCAGATAAACTCCGTTCCATCGCTCAAAGGTTTTTTTGAAACAAACAAAGAATAACCTGATGCTTCTTCGATCTCTGCTACCGCTGGTAAGGCGCTGCTGTTAGAAAGAACGGCACATATACGAGCAAATACCCAATGAAATATTGCAACGTCTACTACCGACAACCATGAGTTGGACCTGACATTTCAATAAAGGCCGTTTCATAAGTAGGTTCTCAACATTTCTTAGAACGCTGTTTTATCAAATCCCTTTTCATCGAAGTCATTTGGTGGCCGCCTTTTCATCGAATACTTTTCAAATCAGTGTTTTACAACCCCCTCTTTGTAATTGCGTAAGGCGGTATACTGTTCACTGTAAGTTAGATGAAGTAGAAATTAAAATTTTATAATTTTAGTTTAATTACTTGAATCATCAAATAAAAAACAAAAATGTTTTATTCTACTTTCATCGCGGTATGACTAATATTGGTTGGACGAAACGTGCATTTTTTTCTATAAAACGGCGTCGATAAAACGGCGTTCGACAAAAATGTCCGGGAACCAACTACGAAATACTCAAAACGAGGCCTAATTCAGTAATGGCCTTAAACAAAGCATTTGGGCAATAACTTCAGAACACGAAACGTGCCCTGCATGGCTAATGAGAACTTCTTTGTCTCACAACAGTTTCAACAAACGTCAATAATTCTAGCAATTTATCTCTGGGTATATCCGCGAGTGAAAAAAAAGTTATTGAGTTAGTGGCGGACAGGGATATCTTACAGGACCATATGATAAGACCTACACTAAACCTGCCGTGCTTCGAAAAATGCTAGTCCAATGCATACAAGCGTGTTCAAGGCGTACGTAGTGTTGAGCATCCGGCAAAACGCCTTCGGTCGCTGCCCGCGGCGTGTTTTTTTTTTTTTTTTCGTTTCTTTTTTTTTTTTAAGCAGCAAAATAATTTCTAATTAAGCAGCAGGCCCCCTCTTCGCGCGTTAAGCAGAATCAACGGAGGCGTCTCCTAATCCATTCTCCGTGTCGGCCCCTCGGGGGAGGGCGGTAAAGGGAGGAAAGGAGGACAGGAGAGGAGGAAACATGAAAAAGTGGAAAGCGCGAACTGTACGTCCGCCTTTATTAGGTGCGTAAAACTAAAGTGCGTCACTATGATTGCCAAAAAGGCCCCCGGCCACTGTGGCTAGCTGCGCAATGTGTAAACGTGCCCAATATTTGATTTTTTTTTCTTTTTTTACAAGTAACCATACGTATAGATAGAGTAAAAATAAATGCGTAGACTAGACAGCGTGCATTCTGGAGTTTGCTGAAGCTTGTGGGAAAAAGGTATGGTACTTCTTCGTCGAGCATACAAAGGGTGCTTTGCGCCGTAACATCAGATCTTCCCCTGGCGTCACGGGGCACAACATTTGTATATTTGGTGGACAGTGCCTAAGTTAAGCCGGCAGGAATCGCGTGGGATTGAGGGAAAATATATATGCACCTTGTCATTTGCTTTGCCAAATACTCGATAATTCTAGTTTGCGCTGCTTTTCAACCACGCTAAATTATTACAGTTTGAATCAAGGAATAGTGACTTCTGTCATAACTAAGGTTCTTCTGATGTACCGACTGAGAGGTACACATTGATGGCTTAAGCGCTGTCGAGCCGTAGATTGTTACTCTAAGAGGTATGCATGAAAAAATCCACTTTGACTGGAGGTGGCTCAGAGCTCGAATGCGCTTGTAAGGCACGCATTCGTCTGGTACCTCACGTTATCTTGCGCTCAGGTCAATACACCTTCCGTTTAAACGTAGTCCTCGGCAAATACCGAGTACCACGATGTTCACTGTGCGGACGTATTGACAGAGGCACATTCAGACCTGGATCTGTAAGCTGCGAGAGCGGTGATGATTGTCCATCCTGGCGACCCTGTTCCGCATTCGACATTGCGCTTGGCTCAGCTTCTGGTTCTTTAGCCGGTGTGATGCCTCGGTCAGTGGCAGGCTTTGCGTCAGGTTCATTGGAGGTGAAGTCATCAGCAGATAGTCCGATATGTCACTACTGCCCCTTGGGGTAGAGTTTGGCATTTTGCATTTCTCGCTTCGAATGTGATCAATATGTCGCCGCCAAACATGTCCGTCTTCAAGCTGTACCTGGTAGGAGACATTCCCAACTGGCATAAAAGCTTCTCTGGAAGTCAGCGGTTTTCGCTTCTGCTGAGGTTCATGACAAATGCACGGTTCCCTGCATGAAGTGGCGTTCGGAATAACAATTGTCAATTAAAAAAGATGTCTCCTTGAGCTGAGTCATTGTCGATAGTTTAGCTGGGTGTAGCTGATTCAATTCAGAACAACTTTATTGCCTGATTTCGTTGCCTGGGCTGTCGCCTACGACAAGACGATTCTCACACGTCCTCTTCTGCTTGATCAGCAAGGAGCCCAGCTCTGCTATGTCCTTCTCTATTGTGTTCCACAGCTGCTGCTTAACGACGGTGCGCCGTTTTCTGCTAAATGTTTCCAGCACTTCCAGGCCTAAGGAGCTTTGTGATCGTCAAAAAGCCAGCTGTAATTGACGGAGTGCCCGGCTTTCTCGCTGTCCTGGCCTTGAGCTTTCTTCTCCGCCTTCTCTTTGGCCTCCCTCAGCATCTCCGACAGACACGCTTTCCCGTCGAACATTGACCGCTTCTTACGGAGAAGGGAATAGTTCTCGGTCGATATGTCCATCATCTTTTTTCGATAATTTCGAGGGTAGCAAGTCCGTCTCTCAGTACCTTGGAAACAGTGGCCTCGATTGCCTTTGTGAATACACTGACTCCACTCAGGATGCCGCCAACCGCGGAATTATTTGCCTTGTCGCCAAACTCGACCGGTGCTTCGGGCTCTGATCCGGTAGCACTCTCGTGACTTGGACGTGTAATGTCGGCTGCATTCGTTTCTGTATTCTGCTTCTCTGCGCCGTGCTGGGCCAGCTCCTCCGGACTCGGAGCTCGAAGAGTCGACTCGATCTTCTCAACGAGAGTGCTGGTACCCTGAGAGACTTTGATTGTTAACGTGCTGACTGGACGTTGCCTCCGTTAATTGGACTGATGACTCTTGCCGAAGCCTTAGTTGATTGGTTCTTTGACTTCTATCACTTTAGCATTAGCATGACTCTACAGGACCGAAAACAGTTTATCCTTTCCTGCTTCGTCTGCCTTTGACTTTTCGAACGCTTTCGATCAGTTATCTTGTCACGTACTCAACTTCGGAGACCTTCTTTGACTAGCAATCTCGCCCAAAATTTCTCGGAGCTTTGGCACGTTTTTGAAGATGCGTCGCCGTCGGTTTGGTATGCGCCACCCCCCACTGCTTCCTTCATATCACCCTGTTTCGATGTTGTTCGTGATCGCCGCTTTTTCTTGTTTTTCTGGTCTTTCATGTCTTAATCGGCACTCTCAAACGGTTCTTCTTACTCTGACGTAATCGGCCTTTATAGAGCAAAGGCAGAGCAATCTTGCGATACTTGAAAAACTTGGGTGTAGCGGAGGGGTCGACATCTACACGAACCGGAGTCGCTTTTCTTTTCTTGGGTCCTATGTAGTAAAGCTCGGGGAACTCCTCCACCATATTGTGAACCGTAGCTGTCTCGGTCTGACGCAACGACGCGTCGGCTTAGATGACTCCCTCCAAGTTGATGCCCAAGGACCGGAACCGGTTCTTGGGCATCAACGTTCAAGCAGACATTAGCCGAATCACCTGGCGACCATAAGTTACAACTTTATGAACAAGGAGAAGGATGCTATCACTGTTTCTGCTTGTTGCCAGAGCAGTCGTAGGGCATGTGGATGGCGGTAAGAATCTTGATTATGGTTCAAATATGTGTGCTGAATATGAGATGTGCACTTCCAGAATGTTATTCCGTCTATGCGTGTTGCCAGAGCGGCCGTAAGGTGTGGGAAGGGCGGTAATAATCCTGAATATGATCCAAAACACAATGCTGGAAGTTAGATACGTCCGTCCAGAATGTTCTGCCAGGCTGGGCTTATTACCAGTGCGGTCGTAAGGTGTGCTAATGGCGCTAATAATCCTGATAATGGTCCGAAACAGAATGCTGGAATTTAAATACATCCTTCCTGGATGCTCTCCCAGGCTATGCGTTTTGCCTGTGCTGCCGCAAGGTTTGTGGATGGCAGGCAGCATTCTGTTTATTCTTCAAAACTATTTAAAGCACTTCGAGAGAGATTTTGATGTCCACAGTGCTACGGTACGTTTTTGCTGTTCTGAGAGTGCGTTTCAGTCATGTGAATGGCTACCGAGCTTCTATGTATGCTTTGAAATAGAGCAGTGTAAAGAAAAATGGTATGCTGTGTAACATTGGAGATATTTTTTTTTTCTGTACATTGGAGATATTTTTTTCTGAACATTCTTCCGACCTTATCGTGCTCTAAGAATCCCTTGGAGCCTTCAACATTGCACTAACAGTGCACTAACTTCTATTTGCATAATTAAGCTTCACACCCCTTTTAGTAAGCACAGATTCAAGAAATATATATATACATTTTTTTTTTTTGGAACGGTGCTGACAGTGGCTTTTTTCTTCGATGTGAGGAACACTTTCCCTTTGCGCTCATACTCTGATATGCTGCATATGTGTTTATGCAAAGGGAAACGAAGAAACGTGTCTGACACTTATTCTGTGGATGGGCAATTTAGCCAGTCCTGTGCGAATGCAAACATTTGTTCGGGGGGTAAAACTTTATACCCGTGATTCACGGCGCATTGGAATACCCACTGCAGCTTTGAAAAACATAAATGCAACCAAAAAACGAATTTTGAGGCCGCCATTTAAAAAAGCCGTGGGAAATGCTATGTTTAAATGAAGTACTGTACCATGACAAAAACATCATGCGCGTGAGATAAGGTGTGCACAAAGTCAATATTTTGATTTCATAATAATCGTGTTGCCCTCAAAAGGAGTTTTTTTTTTTAGTGCTGAATGGAGGGTGTGACGTTCCAGACACTGAAGATATATATGGTGCGTGGCTGCCTCGTAAAAATATAGGGATGTTTTGGGCAGGACGATTCCACCTTAACGTTGGCATAACGTTTCGTCGATAGACTCAATATCAGAAATATCGGTATCGGAAGAAGTGTAATCTTCACCCAGCGCGACAAAAATGAGCCGGTGTGCTGGTTGTGGCTCACCTCTTTTACTTCTCTTCCATTTTCACAACACGCCTCAGCGTATTGCTCCAGTTTTCGGCGGTGACCTTGCCAGCGTCTTCCAAGAGAAGTGGCTTTGGTCGTACATCTGAAAACTTGATCTTTTTTTATGCTGCAACACCTTCCTTAACTTGTGTCCGAATAAGCTCTATAAGATCAAATGCACAATGGGAGGCTGGATGTCGGACCGCAGTGCAGCCAGCCTTCTTGGCGGCAGTGTCCACCCGGTACTTCAAAAATTGTGGTTTTATCGGCTACGCATTGTCTAGGAGTCTCGGATCTGTTCCTTGGTTGTTGTGGTGTCCCACAATGTTTCTGCAGCCATCAGCCACTGCTGGATAGCTTCCTCGCAGAAACTCGTCGTCGGTACTCCTTCTCGCCGCTATGAATAGTAAGGAACGTTGTCCGTGACAACGACACTCAACGTTGGTAGTTTTTTTAGAACTTGATCATACGAGATTCGGAAGTAGTTCCCGTCAATTTTGTCATGGTGATCACCAGTCTTTTTGCCGCCGAAAACATCCAGGCAGACACTAACGAAGCCAGCCTTCCTAGCTCCGGTGTGCGTAACGATCAGGCGTTTCGCCTTCCCCAACGGCTGCTTGACACCCGTTGTAAAACCAAGCATAAAGAATTGATAGATTGAACTAACCTTATTCTCAGCCCACAACATTGAGAGCGTCGGCCCGTTCCCTGCCCATGTCTTTTTCAGGGAGAAATACGGCCGACCATCTTGCCTTTGACGCGCGATGTTGCGCAGGCACGTCTACTGCTACACGACGATATCGGGTCGCTCAATCATCCACAAGTTTCTTCCTTTCATGCTCTTGAAACCAATAAGGCGAAGAAGACGGTGCACGGGCCACACCTGAAACGAAGGTGGTGATTTCCCTCCGGCAAAAAAGCGATGCACGCAAGACCTTATCATGCAAAACACAAAGGCACAGTACTTGCGATCGCTCCGCCTTCTGACTGCACCAGCTGGGGTCTTCCAAGAGGGTGTCCGAAGTTGTCCATCTGCTGCATTCACTGTCTTCGACTCTTTCCTGACCCCGCAGCCAGTCCCTACGCCGGCACTAGAAAGTTTCCTGCAGCCTTGCAGACCACATCCATGGTAAGGCTGTGTTTCGTGAACCGCTGCTCAACTTAATTGTTCGCAGATACCTTCGAAAAAAAAAAGCCTTGAAAAAATAAGAAGCAAAAACATGAACACGGGTTTGCTAATCGTACTCTAGGAGCTTCGTCCACGAGGCCCCGATAGAAGCCAGTAAATTATGCCGTATCCTGACAGTTGGCCGTCCAATTGTCTGGTCTTGCTGACGCGGATGTGACACTCGCTACAAAACATTAGATGTATTCAACGCCATTGCTCTCGTTAACCTCGTTACAACAGGAGCTGCAGCCGTCACACATCGACTGCCAAAATATTGGCCATCGGACCCTCAAGCATGACTCGCACACGCCAAATAGCAACCCATCACAGCTCAGACATCCAGCCGAGCCACAACATTCCAGCAAGTTGTGGCTACTCCTGCTTCCAATGTGGCCTTGGCACTACAATACTTTACGCTCTCACCTCTAGATGATCAACCTTACTACAAGCTTTGGGAGCTGGTGAAAAGGACCACCGACAGCAACGACGACTCCAGCAACTTCTAACATCAGAAGAGCTAGCTGACCTATCACCCTGCCCAGTTCTTCGACTACTGCTGCAGCTGTTCGGAGAGAGGTTACCTACCTTTGACACGTCCCTGCTGTGGGTGCTATTCCTTCAACGGCTGAAAGCAAACGTAAGAAAAGTGTTCATGTCTACTATACCTAAAAGCCTCGACCGCCTGGCCCATCCGGCATGCAGAATCATGGAAGTTGTGATTTCCAACGTAGTATCGTTGGACCAGATTTCGGGAGAAACAAATGCAGTGTTGAGATCGCAAGACGCTGACCGCGAGTACGCGATGTCTGCCCCAATTACCGAGCTTCGCCAACAGGGATCAGGGCTGACACACACTAAACGGAAATGCACCTGGATGGTGCACGTGAAGCGAAAGCTCGCGCTGCAGAACCCAGGGATCCTGGGTTCGAGCCCCACCCCTGCCCGTTTCGATCTGGATTAGCATCGTACCGGCGTGCGATCGTGTATCACTACTGCGTGGTGCACGTTAAAGACCCCAGGCTAGCGGTTGTACTGCACTGGCTAAATTGCTCATCTACAGCTGGGAGACTCGTCGCCCCTGTGAGGCAGACCAAGTTCTAGGCTGTACAAACATGCACACAGCCCAATTGTTTTTCTAAAACAAACCGTCTTCCTTAATCGCTTTAATCAAGCTTTCCAGAAATTTATTTTCCAAGAACATAGCCATATTTTCCTCAACAGATATTCTTTTGCACATTCTGAATACCGTTTGTACTCAAATGAACTGCCAAAACCACGAAGACGTCAAGCACATAGTTTGCTCCCCCATGAGAAGGCATCATGAACACGCTTCTTTCTGGAACTTTTTTTGAAGGATGAGAGCTATTGTACCTACCTACGGCCGAAAAAAAGCAGCAGTGAGAGATCGTTTTCCGGATCTCAGAGTTTGAGCTTCGTGCTCGAGACTGCGATAGAAACCAGTTAATGAGCCGGCCGTCCATTTACTCGGTTCCTACGCGTTCATAAACAGGTGCGTTTCGTCGCTGCAGAGAATACGGACGCTCCTATGTTTCTTGTAGAGGTGCCTTGGCGTAAGCGATGAGGCCGAACTAATCTCTGTTCAAACGGACGATTCCGAAGAATGCCATTCGGCTATTGCCACGTTGGGATGCATGGCCGAATACAGAGTCGCGGATTCTTAAAAACCCGAAAAGCAGAGCCGTTTCTCTTTAAAAGCCCAATAAACGTAACGAATTCGCGCATGAGACCTGATAACCTAAGAATAACCAAACAATGTCTTTTATTTTAAAAAGAACAAACTACAATAGTCTTTTTGTTTCTAGAAGAAAGTGTGGTTTTCACGTTTTTTCTATCTCAACTCAAAGACAGGTCCTAAGAAAGGTCTCTAGGCAGAGGGTCCGGTGGAAGAGAGGATATTAGAAAATAAATATTTCTTTTTTATTAATGAAATATTTTGGTTGACAATGAAGTCTGCCAACTAGTTTGATTGTTTTGAATGAATAATGTAGCCTAGCATGCTTCTCTTTACGGGGGAAAAACTTCATTTTCAGGGCATTGGTTTCTCAAAAGGGGAGGTACTTCAACCGGGTAAAACACGCTTGTGGGCGGAACTTCTACACCTTTCTTGACTTGACAAGGGCTGTAGGGTCGGCCCTGTTAAACCGTTTTACCACAATGTCAAGCATAGTTTTGAGGTTTCAGCTTTGATACTTTAGGGCATCTGGGTTTACCCGCATGTGCTTATAATGGTTCTGAGGTCCTTGGTATAGAAGGCTAAAGGAGTGCGCGAAAGCATTTCAAATGTA
The DNA here is from genome assembly GCF_016920785.2 of Ixodes scapularis. Lineage (NCBI taxonomy): Eukaryota > Metazoa > Arthropoda > Arachnida > Ixodida > Ixodidae > Ixodes > Ixodes scapularis. The sequence continues at coordinate 215,699,435 of NW_024609835.1, read as the reverse complement.
CACAGGAAGCACCCTGTGGTAATCCCTGACCTATATAAATTTTAACCCGATTTAAAACAATTCGCCGACGAATATAAGGTTTCAGTTGTGTTTTCTGCTTCCAAAAGATGGGAAAGATCTGGGCTAGTTTGGGTTCTTTTATAGACAATTTCTCAACACACGGGTGTCAGTGGCGTCGCAAGTTGGTTCCTTGCTCGGTGGATGTGTCTGCATGATCCCAGTAACAGGTGGGATGTGGGGTTCGCCTTTACGGGCCGTCGCAATTGTAGCCAACTATCACCCTGGCAAAACATTTACATACACCGGAGGCGTGCAGAAAACTTGGATATTCTAAAAATGCTATTGTACCGGTCTTAGTAGCTTCCTACGGTGAAAGCGGTGAGAATAATAATAAATCCAAAAGAGCTTCTGCGCTGATACTGATCGCGCAACTTAGGAGACTATTATGACCCACGAGCAGCTGCCGATTAATGTTCGTGTATGTGGGCGCTCTTTTACGCATGCGCGTTGAATGACGGGCGCCTCGCCTGCTCTACGAAAACTAAATAGCGCTCTTGCGTCGTTGCAAGCCCATCTTATTTGAAACTTCTTGCAGCTTCCAATGGAACCATTTCGCTAAGGTTTACGTCCTGAGTATTTAGGCTGTAACAACGCTAAAAAAAGGAGAGGGGGGTGCATTTTTTCTCGATTGCCCGGTATGTCAAATTTCGCAGTGCTCTTTCTTTGGGTACCATTTCGTAAGGGTGTATTATCTGGGGTTTTAAGCGGTCTTCAGAAGTCATTAAAGGCCCACACTCCCCTACAACGCATGTTCCTATTGAAACCGCAAGGACTGAAAGGACAGAAGAAAGTCCGATAGAACAAAACACCTCTCCTGGAATCGCTTGATATTAAGCCTGCGATAGGAGATTACTCTTATACTCTGTTTCACCTTACAATCCACCGTAGAGGATGCTGCAAGCCATTGGAGCCAATCCCATTCCGTTTGAGCTTCACGTGGCCTTCGAAAGGAAAGCAGAGTTAAGCCACGCATATGCGTTCACAGCGCTGGATTTACTTTAATTAAATATGCACATACCTGCTTAGCCCTTTTACTGCGCAGAAATTTGCACAGCCTGAAGGCTGAAAATACCTGATGAACTTACTCAGAATTCATGCCCACACGCAAAAAAACAACAAAAAACGTAAGAAACAATGAAGAACACATTTACACACATTCATACAACTATTACATTTTTTTAGAAACAACGTCGGACACTGAGATTTAGCTGTTCGGCTTTTGATTAACTGGTATGGCTCGTAGATTCCGCCGCAGTCCATCAAAGGTTGAAAAGAGGATCCGGAGTGAAGCGGTTACGTGACCTTGACTAGTTCAAACACAAGAACGTCTATACCACTCAACTTTGTGTATGCATTTTTTTACGCCTGCATTTTTTTAAAAACAAATGATGAGTCGGGTAGGAAATTAAAATTTGATTGTACGCATTTGTAGGAAAAGGTAGCAAAACACCGAAACCATTACTCGTTTAAATATCGAATAAATTGGATTACTCGTTGTTATTTGCTCAAGTGACCGAATGGTTCCCTCGTAGTAACCAACGGGGTTGAGAGGTTACAATTAATGTAAACGTTTATGTATGAGTCTTACGCTTACAAACAGTTCCATAAAGTTGTTGTTTTGAGCAACCAAAGGTACCACGAACTGATTTTGCTTAAACCTGGTTGTATTTTGAAGACAGTTAACTTAAAAAAAAAAGTTTGACGTCTGCTCTGAACCAGAAGACACAAACCATCCAACTTAATTTAGTTTATATTTTAGACTTAGTATGTTTTCAGCTTCAACTGCTTGTGCATTTTTTTAAATTTGTATGTACATGTTTATAAATAAACTGCGCGGAATGTTTTCATTTTACAGAAGCATGTTTTGAAATCATTCGACCCTCGTAGGGTCCGTAGCCGACTAGTTCTATCCGACTAATACGGATAAAGCGAGCAGACTTTGGTCAGCATTTGTTTTTTCATGCTGTGAGCCGCTAATAAATTAGGTCAGATTGCTTACGATAAAAACTGAAATAAGCTGAAAACAAGCTCGCTACGTGTATTAAGAATTAAAAAGCACCATATTCACCACTTTGTTCTCTAGTTGTTCTGAAGTTCTCCAAACAAATACGTAAAAAATGTAAACACAAAAATAAAACTAATCGTGAGTTGTTTTTTTTTCTTTTTCGATTGTTGATTTGGGCTTGACACCCCGAACTGTGTAACCTATAGTTGGATGCGAGTTACGTTTTATTTTCTGCTCTTAAATGACTGAGTTTGACATATGCATAATTAAAACGAAGTTGTTATTATTTCACAGTCTTTAAAAGTGAAACCAGTGGTCTTAAGTTTTTTCGACTAAAACGAATCTTACACTGTTGTGTTCCGGAATAAAACAGCTGCTTCCATGTAGCAAACCAGAACAACACCCAACTTGCGACGAGCTTGCCAAACCTAAGGTCCTAATGTTTGGCCTAATACGGTTTTGATCCAAGGCGTTACTTATTGCCAGGGTATTTTTGTTTGACGGTAGTATGGCGTCTTTTTTTTTTTTTTTTTTTGGGGGGGGGGGGGGGGGGGGGGGGGCTTGTCACATCATTGCCAACTCGTCAGACTTGAGGCAACTATTCGCCGTGTGATCCGAAGAACCAACATTGAAGCCCAGACTTGGCACTTGTTTGGAAATTTAGACGAATATTTAGCCAAACACCAAACAACCGGACGTGAAGCCTAACTTTCTCACTTGTTTGGAAATTTGCGCCCAAATATGGCAGATGAAAATCAAAATACTAGCAGTGAAGCCCGACATTGGGAATGTTTGATGAACTAGGGCAACGGAAACCAGACTCCTGCAAGATTATATCATGTTTGGTTTTACAATGGCTTCTTCTGGTTAAGGCCCTAAATTACTAGGAAAGAAAACAGCAATTGTATCACAAAGAACTCTCCTATAGGGGTTGTTTGTAAAGCGTGTTTTTTTTTGTTTATTAGATAATGTAAATAAATAGAGTATTTCAAAGAGCGAAGCGTAGTATTTACATGACCCTTGCTGTTTAAAACGCCTGCTCCACATTTTACAATTATTCAAAGAAAATACTGTCGCTTACGCTATTATAATTTCTATTGGCGTATCGTCCAGACGCAGTTCCAATACACATGTAAGAAATGAGATATGTTTATTATCTGTATTATTTACGAAAGCCACAAAATAAAAATTAATTCAGACTTACTGTACTTTATTTCCGATGTTCCCAGATCTGTCGAGGGGAAATTGGCGAAAAATGCAGTTAAAAAAGAACTAAAAAAAACGAACGAATCGCTTTCCGTACACGCGAGGCGAAAGCAGAATTTTCTATTAGTTATTATTCTTTTTTTTAAGTTTTGACAGGAAATTATCCGCAAAATTAAGCAAAAAATGAAATGTTCCGAAACCGGCTTCATGCGGCATTTCATCTGGGTGCCAACCCCTTACTGGCCTGTTGTTTGTATAGACAGTTTAAAGGGCTTCGAATCTTGAAAGGGACCGGTCGTCACCCGCGCTTACAGAACTGTGCGATGTGCGTGCTGCGAAAGCAAGATGACAGAAGGGGAACGACAGTCGTTGACAGCGCCAAGACGCTCAAACATAAATATTTGTCTAAGAACCCGCGCGTAACGTCTGCCAAATAGCTAAGGACGGTTTCACCACTTCAAGACAGGTAGCTTTTGTATTTTTGTTGTATTAAGTGGCACTCAACTACGTCATATTTTTATTTTTTCACTGAGCAGACCAACTTATTTTTCCGGAGACACCCTACGTTATAGGAATAGCAATGTCCTCCCCAACGATGTGAACGCTTTTCAAATGTGAAAGGTTTTCGGCTAGTTGTTCTGGAATACTTGAGGCAGAATTTCGTGTAGCTTCATTTTGTGAAGCTTTATTTCGTTAAAGATTTGCCTATGACATCCAACCGTGAACTTCACGCGGCGCGCGATGTCGCATTACGTTGTATTTTACGTTAAAAAAGTAAATCTGTAAAACGGAGTGATCAGGGCGAAAAACAGGTTCAAACTCAACACTCAACTATGTCCATTCTTAGGTTAACACTCGGTAAACCCATTCGTTTTTACGGCGACAACATGCCTTAGAGATATAACACTGTCCACCCCAACGATGTGAACGTTTTTTCTTTTCCGTTTCTTTTCATTAGTTTTACTTTCACGTCGTGGTATCAACTTATCGACGGAAATGTGCAACAAGCTTCATTTGTTCGATTAAAAGCTAATTTTTTTTTGGTAAGATATGTAAAAACAAGATCAAAACATCAGTCAACAAGAAAACGCGTTAATATAACGGTGCATACTAAAAGCCAGCTGATATGATAATATGCACGTGATTACAACCACCGTGTGGTTCGATAAGAAACGTCCACCAATACAAAGTACTAATAATATAGAAAAGGAATTAATAGTTGGCTAGTGCGATCTCCCCACTTCTAAAAGCTACCAGTAACTGCTGACTCGGTCATTTCCGACTTGTATTTGTCTTCTTGAGACAACTCAATTGTTGGCACATCGCAGTGTTCAGCGTGCATTTGTTGTTGTATAGGATGATCCGTTAGCACACTGCAGCTCGTAGCAAGTGGAGCGAAAGCGCGCGCTGTAGATCCCGGGGATCCTGGCTTAAATCCCTGCGTTTGCCCATTTCGACCTGGATGAGCATCGTACCCGCGTGTAGTCGTACATCACTACTGACTGATGCATATTTTACACAGCAGAATAGAAATGGTACTGCACTAGCTAAATCTCTGATTTACTCCTTAATCCATTATCGGCGTACTCAAGTCAATATGGACATACTAGAACGTGTTTTTTTTTTCTTTGCGTAAATCTCTGGATCGGTTTCTACCATACCAAGTGCAAACAACTTTGTGTAAGACCTAAACAAATTATTTGAGAAACCGGCATGCAGGTACTTTTGTAAAGTTGTACATTTTGAAATAATTATTTGCTATTTTCAAGACTCGCAATATTTACAATTGGTTTTTCCACACAAAATGGAACTAGCCACAAAAAACAGGAAGTAAATAAACTTCAGAACCTAAGTCAAGGTGAGTAAAGACCTTTTTTTCTTCCCTTCTACCAAATTCCTGAAGAGAAAAAAAAAAACTCGAGATCACTGTCGACTTCTACCAGTCGTTTCTAAAGGTCTTCCCACGCTACGAAAAGTATTGCCTCCTCTTTTAATTTGTACACTCCCTTGACTACCTCTGTTTTCCTTCCTGCTTCTCAATGAATGTTTTGAGGGTAACTTTTGTCTGCATAAAGCCATAAATTTAGACACAAAAACAGAAAATGCCCTTGAAGTCCTGACATAGCAGGATCCACGTGCCCGCCTGCCCTAAAGAGCAGACACCTGCTTATATTGTTTCCCCATTGTACACAAGGACATGATTGCCTTGGATTAAAAAAAAAAGTCTGCAATAGTAAGCGTCTGGCCAAAACAATTGATGTCTGTAATCGCTCTGACCTTCCCGCCTCCCGCACACCGTAAAAGAAACCTTAAAAAAAAAGAACTACTGACAAAGTGTTTTAGTTAGAATAATAAACTCGGAGTCTTGGAAGTATTTGTATGATACAAGGTTCCCCCCCAAAAATATTTGAAGCAAAGTGAAAAAAACTGATTTGCAAACGGTATTTAAGTTACGTGGTTGTCTCGGTCCACACATTCTGAAAAGCAATGGTCCAGCAACACACAAGTTAACCAGCTGTAAAAGTTGCTTTCATAACATATATGAAGCATAAATTGTAACGTCTAATATATATATCATGTATTTATTCAGCTGCTTCGCTTGAAACCACACAGACGAAACACAACCACATCTTTTTATTAGTCCAACGAAAAACGACATATATAGTGCTGTATATTCCTCAAGGACGCAACATATAATGTCCGTAGTGTTATGCTAATGCCGTTCCTATCTACTAGCTGGCTTTCTATGTTTTAATTTACTCTATAAGGGCCAAGCCTCTCGGGCCATCACTATTTTGATATCCCTCAACATGTATCCTCGTTTCTGTGTAACAGGGTAAAACAACATAGGAAATGGTGTCCTCGCGGCATGCCACTAGGATGGCTCACGTTTGTACTCGACCCCTGGACTCCTAAAATCGAAGACCACCCTCAAACATCCTGGGATCTGTTACCTCAGACCTACATGATATAGGAGCAGGCATGAAATTACACAAGGAACCGTAAAGCGGCCCAGAAGGAGTTGTTGCTCCTTGTGCTTAAACCAAATGCACACCCAATTGCGCAGAACATTTTTTTCAAATGTCCCGCTAGAGTGACTTCGAGCGAGACTGGAGACCAAGTCAAATGCGCCTTGTATAAATTCGACGATGTACACGAACCTTCAAGAACATGATCCAAGTGGTGGCCGTTTTCAACGGAATAATTTATACTCCATATCAGACGATTATTGAGTGTGTCACCCAGCGTCGTGGGCGGACGCAGAGAGGCGAGTTTGGTGACATATGTGTCTGATTTCTCGGTGACTCAATAGAGTTCAGCATCCGAGACGTAGCATTGAGACACTGCCTCTTCCGCGAACGAGACATATCCTTTCATAAACTACTTCTGCGTACAATGCAGCGGAAACCTCTACAAGGAACGTAAACAAAAAATAGAAAAAAAACAAGTGACAAAATGCCGGGATAGTTAAGCGAATGCCATACACGAATGTAGTCAGACGCTACGGCAAATATCTGGACCTCAAAATGATCGCAGAGTTCGGAAAGCTCAACAAATGACCAAGACATCTTACAGCAAATGTGCACGATTTGGGAGGACAAACTCTCCCCGAAAGTATAGGCCACTGCTAAAGCAGTGCCAAATTCGTGCACTTAGCTTTTTTTTTTTTTTTTGCAAGCAACAACGAAGTCTCAGCAAAACATATATGATACAAGTTGGTCTGTTACACAACTGAAATGAAGGTTTTTTTTGTTTTTTTTTTCATGGGAATCATGGATGTATTCCGTGTTAGCATAAATTCAACATAATGAAATGTACCAGTCAACTTGAGTGGTCATGAGCTCGTTTTTAAGCTGTCCACTGTTCATAATGTTAGTATATTTAGAAAGAAATTTAACAAGGACCTTCAAGACAGGCTCGAATACAAGCGAACGACTGCAAGGGTGATGACGTTCAGCCGACAACTCACAATAGACAGTGAATGCGAACTCAAGTATGTTGTACAGAACAAGGAATGCCACCTGATGTCTTTCGTTAACGAACCTTTGAAACCAAGTGCAATTTAAGCGAATTGGTTTGATCGCCGTACATTCTTTGAATGTGCCCAGCCTTAAAGCAGTCGTGCCGTTAACACTGGGTTTGGCCGAGAGCGCATCAATACACATTTAGTGTTGTCTCGGAGCATTCTTGCATTGATTCCCAAGACTGCGGTTGCACACAGGAAGGCAATATAAGTCGAAATGGCCAAGTTTTAGTCAAAAATAGAAAGATATTTTGTGTGCCTCTCCCAGAACATTAGACCATAAAACCCACTGGTAAATGGCAATAATAAAAGAAAAACCGTGGAGTCCATTCCAACCTAATTATAACAGAGTAACCCATATCCCCCAGCATGGCATTTTACCACTACAGCATGAACGTCTCTGCAAAAACCTATATATACGCGCATTGTACATGCTCATTCCGCAGGTGTGTATAGCAAGAGCAATGCCAAACTCTCGGGATCAACCATGCGGAAGCGGGCGGCTACTTTGGGATTTTCTGAGAACTCGATCTGTGCCAATTTGTGATAAGGAGCTTTGCATCTCGAATGGCGCAAAGAAATAACCTTCGCCGATTTATATTGTTATATTGAGCATTCATAATTTGTTTTCGCATAATCAATATTTATAATATGATGCCAACGGAAAAGAAAAAATTCTTCTATGTCAGCGCGTTTTTTTCTTCTTTTTTAAGTTTAAGACTTGATTTATTACGCGAAAAAGCGGTGGGGTTTTGGCCGAAAAATGATGCACGTACTTATCGAATGCACTATGCATGATCAGCGTAATTACAAACATTTCTCAATACTTTATAAAAAAAAGGTTCAAATACACCTTGCCTTACTGCAAGGAGATGAACCGCTCACCCCCTTAAAGCTGTTTTCTTAACTTCTCCGCAGATATGGGCATTCAACACCGACTGCGATTTAACTTTTAATGCTTAACGCATGTAAAATACCTTGGGGTTATGCACATTTCTGTTCAGTTTTATTGCAAATTTCGCTACTATAGCCCTTTCCTCAACCTAACCCAAGATTGCATACAGCCTAAGCTTTGCCCATCATAGCCTTGGATGCTGATACGCCATAAACCCCATAAATCAATCAATCAATCAATCACGCGTCTCGTCCGTGTTTGCATCACCATGCGTCAGCGCCCGGTGCTCCTTGATGGTATTTATCTCGGCCAGATTTCAGTGTCTGAAAACCGCAGGTCGTATAGCTGTCGGTGGCCTGGAGCGACGAACGCCGATTCCAACGCTCACGCGGGCAAGCCGTGTCAAAAAAATAGCGCCCCGTGTGGTTGGGGCTTTAGAACGCGACACGCCCGAGTCCGGCGAGCTGGGCTGAGGGAATCGCAGGCAGGGCGGTGGACATGCAAATATCAGAATGGCCCATTGGTTGAAGCACTACGGTTCGTCAAATTACTGTGCGAATGATGACGGTGCTTAATCCTGTGTCACGAGTTCAGATCTCGCCCCTGTGTGACTAACATAAAAAGCGGGAAAGTTAGTAACAACTTTCGTTTTGCCCTGATCAAATTGTCTCTCTAAAATATAGGATCTCAAGCACGCGACTTGCAGGCAATAACTACGAGCCTCCGGTCTACGTCGCGAAAGCTACAAATGGCAAGCGCCATAAAGGCCTCATGGCACCGATTAATCTTCAATCGAAACGCAGCTCTCCGTTTATTACGTATTCACACAGTTTATACTGTTCGTCATTTATTAGCCTTGTGTGTCGTTTCAGGTTTGGAATTATAAGTTGATGCTATGTGAATCACCTGTATGACAATTCAGATAATACAGGCTGCGAACGCGAGCTTGAAGCTCATGGACGGAAGTCGGCTCCATGAACTTCGGCTAAGCGTGAGCAAATGCCAAAGATAAAGCTATCAGTTCAGGATTTTCATTGAAAAAATTACATTAGAATACAAATATGTTTTTAGAGAATGTTACTATGAGATACGCAAGGAAAGAAAAGGCTGAATGTCATGTTCAGCTCCATTAATTCCCGAATGATCTAATTAATGGCAACGACATTGTTGTCGCCCTCTCCCCATATTAAAAAAAAATATGTATATACCTACACCTTAGCCGGGCGGCGCAATATAGTTATTGGTATCGCATCAGGTGAGGGTCCAAAGTAGTCTTATAAACAAATCAAAGTGAAAAAAATGTCACTGGCGAAAGTGCAAGTTTACAAACAGCAGAAAGCACACTGTACCTTTCCAATTAATTATTTTCACCGCCGCCTCGCGGTGGCCCTTCAACTCTCTGGGGTGAACTGTCTGCTCCCGTCACCCCCCCCCCCCCCCCCCACACACACACAGACATGCACACACAAAACACACTAAAATAAGTTTGAAACTTCTTGTCTATAGCAACGCACGAGTTTCTCCTTTTTGTATATCACGACTATGCGCCGAGAACATGACGGAGATATAAATATGTGAGAGAGCAGGCATGTTAGGACACCGAGCTCTGGTTGGAATATTTAGTGGGTACACGTGGCTTTAGTCTCTGCTGTGATCGTCCAACGCGTTCGGGTGAGAGTGCCAAACGTCGGACGCCCGCGTTCCGCGTTCTAACAAGTTTGACGAGTGCAGTGGAGAGAAATGCGGCTAGCTTTAGGTCTACCCACTAATTCCTCCAATCAGAACTCGGCGTTCTTACTTCCCTGCGCGCGCTCGTCTCCTCCTTTCTTGTTTCCAGGCGCGTTGTTCCGCGAAAAACGAAAAAACAACAAAAGAAAAACATTTAGGCTAGGCTTTTACTAACTGATCGAAGAGTGTTCTTAGAAACGTATGATATATTGTTGAAGTCTGTGAAAAGCACACTTACAAAGTAATTAGAAGGACTGAATGGGGAACATCCCAAGCAGCACGGATTTCGGCCAAGCAATGACCAATGTCTGGCGATGGTCTTTTGGCCAGTGGCCAGAGAGTGGCCATTCATTGGCCAATGCTTGGCCGATGGCTGATGGCCAGTGGCCACTGGCCAATGTCCAAATAAAGGCCAGTCACCGGCCAGTCTCTGGCCACTGTCTGGCCACTTGGCCAAGGACCATTGCCAGCCATTGGCCGATGACTGGCCAACTCTGTGCTGCTTGGGATACTTCGCCAAAAAACTTTACACCGAAAAATCATATTTTCTTACAATCTTTGCGCCGCAAGACGATATTTACTTCGCGATATCCCTGCCCTAGGACCCGTCCATTAATGAAAGGAGCGCAGCTGTACTTCCTTCCAGATTTTAAGTCCAGACCCAGCCGACCCTACGAGCTGATGCGATCTATCAGGCAGCTTCAGAAGCGCACACTCTTCGTATTATTCATTGCTTTATTTATTTATGAATCTATTTTACCTCAGGGCCTAAGCATTATAGAGGAGAGGGGCCTTACAGAAGCACTATATGGTAATAAAGACAAACAGGCGTATATGAGCGTAAAAAATATAGACATGAAAGGAACAAAAAATTTTATATGAAAATAATACGCAATATTACTAACACCTTCGGGAAAGCGATATACATCTGTGACGCTTACTAAAGGGCAAAGCAGGTGATTTCATTCGAGGCTGATTTTCGGAATGAAGTAATATCAGTAGGTGACTGTGTTTCAATAAGTCATGTCTACGTAATGACAATGGTCGAGACACTTTAATGTAAAGGAAGCAGGTTTTATCAAGCGGGATCTAAGTAATTGTTTATGATGATAAATCTTATGAAAAAGAGAGAGGCTAAATAGTTTTCTGCGATTGGAGAGGGAAGGAAGATAAAGAGATGATTGCGTGTCAATACAAGTGCGGTGATAATTTGAAAGAATAAAGCGGATGGAGAGATTCTACACAACTTCCAAGACTTTGTGCGTCTTCTATCGTCGCGGAACATATCACCAACAAATAAGTATTTGGGTCTTGCGTTTCTGACCATGATTGATTGGTCTCATTACCCTGTAGCGTCGGCTGCGTCTCGACATAAGCTCAAACTAAATATAGCTACAACTCGTTACTGGGCTCTTATTGCTTGGAGATATATTTGACGTGCGGAATGTTTTTTGTCGATATTGGTCCCTGCCCTGGGAGTCCTTGTGTTGGACATATGTTTTTTTGTTTAAAAACAAGCGATTTAAATAAAGCGATTATCTTTTCAAAGATTATTATTCAGAAGGTCGCCTTTTCCACTTCGGTTTCAGACGATAACAAACATCACTTCGGGCGTTGGCGACGAGCAGCTGGATGCACCGCGTAATTCATTGATTTCGTCTATTTATATGAGTGTAAGTTGTTTCATATTCGCAGGGATATTCAGAGAAAGATCGGAACCCATGTAGTTTGAAGCAAACAACTTTCGCAAGTACACGCCTTTGTAAGCGTTGTGCGGGTGCTTGTTTAATAGCGTAACTTGCGTAAGTGTAGCGTTTAACCACATATATTTACATAATCTAAATACTTTTATTTGTGGGCGCGTTTTGATGCTGAATAGAGTGCCTCAATGTTGTTGGCCGCTGCGCCTTGCTAGAGTGGCGACATTTTTAGGGAGGGCAAGTGCCGCCTTTTCGTGGATTCCCCAGTTTCTCCCGACCGCTCCCTGTGGCGTCCGCAATTTTCCTCTCGCGTTCTGTCGACGCTGCACGCGAGATACCGGGGCGTCGCCTCGTGGCCTCGTGCTCACAACAACCTATCGATTTTGGTCTCTGCACCACTGCCTTTTACGGGAACAGGTAAACAAATGTATCGACTTTGTTTCTGCACCAGTGCCTTAAAAAAAAAAATAACAGGTGAGAAAAAGTATTGCAATATTAAACAACAAATGCTGGTCTCAGGAATGTATATTTAAGAGGGATAAGAGAGCAAAGGTATTTTTGAAAAGGAAGCAAACAAAAAACTGCAGATCTGTGTCTATGCACTGATACCTAAGTTTAGACGACACATGTTCGATAGTATTTTAAAGGTAAAGTCGTGATGTTTCCCCTGTCTGCACCGACAGCTCTTTATCTTGCATCGCTTGTCGTTAGGCAGCTGTTTTAAACTAGCTTTTACATTTTAAACCCGATTGACTCACTAGGGGAAGGACCATGAAAGAACTTAAAAAGCAGGATACATGGCCTAAAAAAATTCTTAACTTTTGCGATATGAAAGCAAATTGAAAAAAAAAAAATATATATTCTCTTGTTTTTAGTTTAAAAGCCCGTAGTGCAAGTGTTACGGTGCTCATTATGAACGTCCGTATAACCTTTAAAAGTGTGGATTTCTCGAAGAGTTCGCCCCAGGCCAGCCAAATACAAATCACAGCCCATCTATCATTTCAATTTTGTTAGGGAATATTACGGGCGAATTAAAAGTGCGATATGACGAGCTCATCGTAATCACGGTCTCCGCCTCGCCTAGTGACTGCCTTTCATTTCACTCAATTAATCCGACGTCAAATACCGATATCTGTTGCACTAAACGGTACCGCACATGCACACTGTCCACAAACTTACATAAATTGGCCATCAGCAAGAAGCGGATCACAACACAAGCGGCAGCCGATGGCACTTTTGCCAACGGACTCGCCGCATGTGCGCACTAAATCGTCATTTTATATCATAAAATAGGTGCAAACGTGACTCGAAGGGTGAGGCGAAGCGTTCCTTAAAGCAGTCCTACTTAATTTTACAAGTGATCATACCCAATAACAGCACAAGGAGCTCAAATGGGAATGCGATGCGCTCTTTTCAATACGCCCGGCACCTCAAGCGAGAGGAAAAATGGCAGACGACAGAGTTGTCCCCGCTCCAGGAAGGCGCAGCGGCCAACAACATTGAGGCACCCTAATGCTAAATAAATGTGTCGGTTCCCATAAAAATGATCCCGCAGATTTGAAAATCGTAAAAACTTTGTGAATACTACCCTGGGTTCCGTAGTGAGAGGTGACCTACAGAGGTCAGAATTTGCTAGTAATTTTCAGGAAAGGAATAAAGTATTTGTCTCGCATCAGGTTTATCCAGGCTTTTTCCCGTCATTTCCAATCGGTAGGCCCGTTGCTCTCATGTATTGAGAAGCTAACCTGCGTTGCGAAAACGTGTATTTTTATGTCACGTTGTATTTGTGCGTCATTACAATTGCCCACCTGGGTCGCGGACGCTGTCAAAAAAAAACAAGAAAAAAAAAGTTGAAAAGACTGTATGTTTATATTTTGTGTTCTTTTTAGTCGCCTAGGTTGCCTTTTACCGCACATCAACAGACGCTGATAGACGCTTCTATTTAGCGTTGTTCGTGAATGATTTAACGCTAGAACGCCACTTTCATAAACGCGGCTTGTGAGCGTTGCCTAGGGTTTTAGACGCGAGCGGAAAAGCAGACGAACGCATACGAAGGCGAACGCTGATGTTCAGCTTCCATGGCCGCGCCTTCTTTGGAGGCGGTATATTCCGTTCACCCTTATGCTGAGACTGCAGCCAATGCTACAACAACGGGATGGCGAGATCGCAGCTTTGAAAGTTTCCTCTGCAGAACGAGCGCTCCCTCTAGAAAAAAAGACTCGTCTCAAAGCAATTCGCGCAGGCTATCTGGTGCTTGCAGCCTTGACTGTAGTCTGAGCTAAAAGGGGCCAAAAAACAATTTTTGTAATTTCGCTAAATACTCCTCGGAATCACTCTCTGACGCGATAACTGATTAAGCTTCGCTTAGTTTTTCTTTATAAGCAATGACAGTCGGCGAATAAATTCTAGAAATAGGAGCATCGGTAATCTCCTGAACTTGGAGCCAGAACAAACAGCCACGTGGCCTGCTGCCTATCCTATGCCGCCAGCGTTCATTTTAGCTACGCGCTAGGGTTTTCAAAGCACAAAACACGTGCCGAGCTACAGGCATTGTTAGAGTTCGGCTATTTTCAGCACCGCGGAGGTCGAATAGGAGTCACTACCCGAATGTGCGGCGAGGCATTGATTTTACGAGCCAAATCGAGAGCTAACGCAGTTCTGGCGTCCAATCCAAGAGACGCGCTGGACTATGATGAGGCAGGAGATTTCAATCTTAAAATTACGTCATTAAGATTTGCGAAGGCAAGACTGAAAAAATAGACCCCTTTTATGCTTGCGATTTCGCCGCGAAAAAGGAGCGTCTGAACCACTGGCGGTCTGTGGGAGTTAACTTGGACCAAAAAGGAACCAGTGTGAACAGAGTATGATAGAGTGTTCTCTAATACCGGATGATACCGTACGCTTGCCGCGCGTCTACTCACACTACTAGCAGACGGCAGACGAGACACGCCGAACGTTGCGACAGGGAGACATTAGGCTTGCGAACCTGTTCAGTCACGCAGCCAACCCCATCGAGTAGTTATCGATCCGTGGGAGAGCCAAGATCGGGTGTTGACCTACGCCTAAGATGCGTGTCGCAGCGTAAATAGTGTACACATGTCTCCCCTCCACTCGTAAAATACGTTTCTCACTAAGCCTTTAAAATGGCTTTCTTTGATTGAGGTATTTTTAATACGTTTTTTTTTTCATTTTAAGCAGAGACTGCGGAGTGTTGTAAAAAAGTAAAGTGTGCAATCGATTTCGTTTCCACTCTGGTTTCTTTCCCGGAATAAGTTTTCATTCTACTTTGGTCGCCCCTGCTGCATTTGCTCCATCGTATGTTCCAAAAACGAACAGCGAGAAATTGTTGAAATAATAAACGCAGGGGTCGGAACCATGTATGCCGTTTTGTGTTTTAACGATTCGGAATTTTTCTGTTTTTTATAACGATACAAAATAAAGAGTGTTCCGGGTGCCAGACAAAAATGTATTTCATTGATCGAAAATAATCTTGCTGAGTCCACTTATCACTTGCTCCGAAAGTGATTTTCTCAAGGACTTTCGACCTTTAAACTTTATCGCCTTCATTGGATCCTTTTACCACTTGAGGTAATCAAGTTGAAAGCTGAGCTATTTGCTAGTTGTTGAACATGGTGGTGAATAAACAACACAAAAGACCCGAAAGTGGAACATACACTGCAAAACAGGTGTTGACTCGCAACGGTTCGTTTGTTACTTACGCAATAGTAATACAAAAAAGCAGCACACCACACATTCACATGCACCACTTCCAGCAAAGATATCTGCACGCTGCGGCAAGCCCACTGGCCCCTCATTCTCATTTTCAAAAACACGATATCAATATTAGACCGCGTCATTTACGCCCCACGTATACGGTTTTCTCCGTCACTGTAGATGAGAAATGGCTTCAGCACTTCGCCGGTGACCTTGTCCTTGTGTCGTCCTAACATAGATATAGAACTAAAACACGGTTCGCACAGACACACTACAGTGAACCGAGAGTTCTACTCCCACAGTCGGACTGGGAATATATATACATACATATATATATATATATATATATATATATATATATATATATATATATATACTGTAAACGACTCAGTTTTACAGGCTCAAATTTTCACGAATCTGACCAAAGCTCAAAATCTTAAATTATTTGCCGGTACTAATTTTTCGAATCGAGTGTAGCTTCCGTGGCGTCCATATATTGCGCGAATTGTTCGCCGGACGTATTTTTCGCCAATTGTAGGCGACTCGCGAAATTCGCGAAAATTAGGTCCTCGCGGAAATTTAGTCGCTCACAGAATATATATATATATATATATATATATATATATATATATATATATATATATATATATGTATATATATATATACATATATATACTGTGAGCGACTAAATTTCCGCGAGGACCTAATTTTCGCGAATTTCGCGAATCTTAGGTCCTCAAATCTGCGAATCGCGAATATATATATATATATACTTCTCTGTTCTCGGATCCCGTTATTAAGGCAGCACCCCGTCTGGCCAACGTAGGTGGGCCAGAGGAGAGTGGAATCTTATACACTACTCCCACAGCACACGTGATCGACAGATTATCGTGTTTCTTAAAACGCATGTTCCATGCTATTACCTTAGCCTTCGCGTTACTTCTTGCTCAAGTTTGGTTTGTATATTGAGGGGCGGAAAATAACAACAGTGACTATGTTCTCTGGGTTAAGAGGGAATGACGACTGGTGTCTTCCTTTCTAGAACACGTTCACTAGACTTGTAGCCCTTAAACTTCTTCAGCTGGGTAATTGACACGTTCGGAGTAGTGCCGATGGATATCCAGCTTTTTTCAGCATATGACATTGCATCCTAAAGCTTCTTGTAGTGTGTGGAGGCACGAAATTTTAAAGCTAATCCGAGACATGAGAGAGAGATGCGCGTTTGACAATATTTGAGTGAGGCGACATGTAATCGAGCATAACCTTATTTGATCTTGAACTATAATTCCTGCAAATATAGGTGTCTTCTATGCAGTGTGAGAGAAATATCCAGCGACTGAGCTACCCTCTCTTTGGGAACCTCAAAGGTGAACTTTAGGGCTCCCCACAATTCGTAAATATATCCACCCCTTTGTCCAGCCGCGTTTAGAATTTTTCATTTATCTGTAATACAACGAAAAGTGGACTACGCAGCGGAAACCCCTGGTAACACTTAAGCCGCCAAGTGATCTTTCGATTGCTCAATAGGCTTACAAAGGAAAATGTTCACTGAAGGGGGCTACGCGTGAGGGAATCCGAGGTCGGCATTTTAGGTCGCCCTCACTCACTCTCACCCACAGCCACACTCACCTAAGCCCCTCACTCACCCTCACCCTCGCAGCTACACTCACCTTCAGTCCCTCACTCACCCTCATCCCCACAGTCACACTCACCTTCAGCCCTTCACTCACCCTCACTGAACCTCACGGCTCTCACGCCCCTCACACACTCATGGCCCTCAGGTCCCTCACGCACTCACCGCCCTCACGCCCCTTACGCACTCATGGCCCTCACGCCACTCACCGCCCTCACGGCCCTCACGCACTCATAGCCCTCGCGCCACTCACCGCCCTCACGCACCTCACTCAGTCGTGGCCGTCACGCCCGTCACGGCCCTCACGCACTCATAGCCCTCACGCCCCTCACGCACTCATCGCCCTCACGCACTCACCGCCCTCGCGGCCCTCACAGCCCTCACGCCAATCACGCACTCATAGCCCTCGCGCCACTCAAGCCAGCTTCAGATGGGGCAAATTCGCCCAGAAACTTGACGTCGCAACACCAGCAACACTGGCCGGCCGCGATCACACGCAGCAACTAATTGCTGCAATGTAGCATCAACATCATAAAATTTTATTTTTCTTGCACTATTAAGACACAATTGCGCGTAATAAACGTGTTTTATGCATTTCAATCTCGTTGAGGATACTAATGCACCTTTCTGAAACAGTTTATTTCCAAAACCGATTGATTTCAAACCAGAACCAAGTCTTTTGGTGTCATCACCTGCGGCACGAGGTATCACGTGAAACTTTTTACGTCCCTGATTGGATGCAGCCGCTTCAAATGTCATCGAATTGTTCGGAGTTGCTTGATTATTTCGAGCCGGACCCCATCTCAGCAATTCGTGTCGATCTAAGGAAAGCTAGAGAACAACCCGCCATCAACACCAAAATTGCTGAGAAAGGTACTCCGTCTGAAGGGGGCCTCACGCACTCACCGCCCACACGCCCCTCACGCACTCATGGCCCTCACACGCCTCGTGCACTCACCGCCCTCACGGCCCTCATGCATCTCATGCCACTCACTGCCCTCACGCACTCATGGCCCTCAAACCCCTCACCGCCCTCACATCTTTCACGCACTCACGGCCCTCACGCCACTCACCGCCCTCACGCACTCATCGCCCTCATAATCCTCACGGCCCTCACGCACTCACGGCCCTCACCGCCCTCACGCACTCATGGCTCTCACGCCACTCACCGTCCTTACGCACTCATGGCCCTCATATCCCTCACTGCCCTCAGGGCCCTCACAGCCATCACGGCCTCACGGCCCACACGGCCCTCACTCACCCTCACACGCATGAATTTTCCTGGTTCAGAAACTTACTCAGCCTCACCTCACCTGTGAAGATGAGGGTGAGTGAGGGTGAGTGAGGGCCCTCATGAGTGAGGTTTACCGAGGTATGAACCGAATACACATTCCTGACGTTTGTAGGTAGTATCCATCACGCCACGCTACTATCACTGACTGCAGATAATGCAGCAATAACTTCATTGAGCTTTCCAGGGTTTTACCACTAGAGCTTCTGATCGCCTGCTCTCCGTTAGCTTTGTAGGGCAGGAAACACAGGGACGTCAATTCTACCCAAATAAAAACCTACTTAATCATCACATCAAATTACGAGCTAGCGTGCTGACCAATTAGTTGCAGTGGCGATAGCGGTTGGTCAGAGCGCCAGCCTCGGGACGCGCGTGTTAATTAGCCAGTGGCCTTTCTCACACGCAAAGGTGCAGTGATACTTGTTGGCAATGTTTCTGATTTACTGCCATATATTGGGTCTTTCGACAGTCACAAGAGCTCCCCCTAATCACGGGACTGGGAGTACTTGGTGTGCTACGATGTTTTCGAACAGTTTAGGCAGCGAATGGAACCTTCTAAAGAGTCGTCTTTTTGTCGATACTTTGGTTGCGGTTGTCGTAGTCTGGCCCTTACCTGAGTCGTTTCTCTCAGCTTTTGTAGAGGCAAAGGCATAAATTTGCTTGCCTTTGTTTTAGGTGTGTTGGCCATGTGAGCATATTTGAACCTGTCTAGTTATATTGTGTCTTTGCCATTAGCAGCAACCTGTAATATTTTCATGACTGTGATATTACCTTAAAGAACCGCAATACGGAGGTTGTAGTGACCGCCTTACTGCATCGTTTCGGTTAAAGAAGCGGGGAGTCGTATCCACAAGGTGTGGGGGGGGGGGGGAGCTCACGAACACTTGTGGTTGATGTGGTTTGCGAAAGAGAAGGGGCTAAGGAGCCCACATTAATGTTTTAATTTAAGTCGTGTAACGTAGTTGTGAGCATCCAGAAACTCCGCGTCTGGTGAGGCAATAGAAGGTCCCCTGGAAGACGGAGCGAATATCCGTACACTAGTCTGGCTACAGTGCAGGCGGCGTTTTCTTTCAGCGCTTTACAAATTTATAGAACAATCATGGGCAAGGCTTCTGTCCATGATGTGGTTTTTGAAGTCTTCAGTGCTGCTTTTATTTTTCTATGAAATCTTTCTACTAGTCAGTTAGAAATGGGATGGCATGCTGTCGCCGAAATGGGCTTAATACTGAGTAGGTGTGAAAGTTATCCGAATAAATGGCTTTGGAATTGTCGTACTCTATCCGTTGTTATTGTATCCGATACGCGAAATTGACTTATTCAAGCTACCGAAAAGGATTTCTCGATCATCTCTGCAGGCACGTTCACAATGGGACTCACTTCGGGCCAATGTGTAAAACGGTCGACGCAGGTCAACATGTAGCGGTATCCTATTGACGGCGGGGAGGGGGGGGGGGGGGGGAGGGGGGACCGAAGACGTGAGTGTGCAGATGGGAAACATTCTGCGTTCGGGGAAAAACATGCTGAGTTTGGAGTAGTGGTATGAGGACGAATCTTGCTATCTTGAAACTTTAGATATTTCCAGCCTGGTAACGAACATCTGCGTTCATTCGGGGCCACATATACCGCTTTCCAATTAAGCGCTGTGTAACAAAAATGCCAGGGTGTATTAGAGAATGGTACATGTCCAAGCTATTTTGCCTGAATTCCGGGTGCAGATATGGTTGAGGTGTGCCAGTTGACATGCGACAAGCCAAATTTACTGCAGGTGAATCCAGCTGGATAACTTCTCGGACAACTGCAGTTGATGATGTTCGGATTTGTTGAATTTCATTGTCGAGAGTTTGTGATGTGGCCAGTGCAAGATAGTCGACAGCTTGACTTCTGGCGCCTGTTGTATTCACAGTCACTCCTGATAGAGCATCTGCCATGACATTCTTGTGGCTGGAGATGTGTTGAATGTCTGTGGTGAACTGAGAGACAAAGCCAAGGTGCCTGATTTCTCGTCGTGACTGCGTGGCACTAAAGATCATTACATCAATGAGCGACTTGTGGTTGGTGTAGATGGAAAACTAAAGTCCTCCGAGTAGGTACCGGAAGTATATAAGAAAGGTAAATGGCGAGAAATTCTCGGCCGAACGTGCTATAACTAGTTTCGGCTAGATACAAGAGTTTGGAAGAAACTCTAATGGGGCTCTTTTTGCCACCAAAATATTGTTAAAAAACTGCGCAAACTGCAGCGTCAGAAGCGTCCGCCATTAACGAAGGGGAAGCATCAGAGTGTGGATGAGACAAAAGTATTGCATCAGCAAGCTGCTTTTTACAGAAGAAAATGCGACAGTTGTTGTGTAAATTCACGTCAGGGCTGCGGTATTGCTTTAACTCCCACTAGTAAAGTGTTGAGCGGTGTGAGTGTTGCAGCTACATTTGGTAGAAATTGAGGGTGAAATATGAGTAAGCCGGAAACTGCTGCTAACTGGTACACCGTAGACGGCACGGGGAAGTCATTGACTACCTGGACTCGACACTGCAGTGGACGTATTTCATTTCGGTAGAGGTTGTGGTCAACAAAGTCAAGTTCCGGCACGCCAAACTCACATAGTTCAAGTTGTATGGTAGCGCAGTAGTCGTCTAATCTTGACAATATAGTATGAAGGTGCTCCTCATGTTCTGCTGAAGTTTCGCTGAAGACGAGGATGTCGTCTAAGTACGCACATCTGAACGAGAGCTCTCTCAAATATTGTCCACAAAACATTAAAAATTTGTGCAGCATTCCGGAGGCGGAATGACATTCGCAGTAGTTAAAACAAACCGAAAATTGTAGTAACGGCTGTTTTGGGAATGTTCAATGGTTCCAAAGAGATTTGCTCATAGGCTTGATAAGGTGAATCTTGGAGAATATTGTTGATTCTTCGATAATGCCGGTGAAGCCATAATTGTGAGGTATATGATAGCGGTCAGGAATCGTGACCTTGTTAAGAGCTCCATAATGGCTGCATGGTTTGCAGTCACCTGGCGTTTTGGGTACCATATTAAGTGGTGTAGACCATTTGCTAAAAGAAAGGCTTACCAGGCTATGCTTAAGCTCATAATTGAGATCGTTCTTGGCGGCTTGGTAACGATTTTGAGCAAGACGGCGTGGTCGGGCATCCCCTTTTTGCATGCCCTGGGTAAAAGCTGGCAGCGAAAAAAAAAGAAAAAAGTCGTGCCTCCAAACTTCAAATGGCAGCTTCCAAATGTAAGCTAACAAGCTAAAAAAAAAAAAAAAAAAACTGACTATGCGCTGGCACCACTGTCAAGGGTGTGAAGTACCCTGATGGGGAATGTGCATGGCTGCTAGTTCACCAAGTCTGTTGTAGAAATAAAGAGACCAGTCGGCATTTTATATTTAAAGTCTCGCACAATTAAAAATAATAAAATTGCCGGTGTTATGAACGGCTGCAGCCGATTTGTAACGTAAAAACTAGCCAAATATGTCCCATAGTTGACGCCATATCAAAGGTAAAAACAGAGAACAATCGTTGCAAGAAACACGCTACTCCATCGGTTACATGTGCTATGCGTGTAGAGTATAAGTATGATTTCACTTTCTTGTGGCTTCACCTACGTTGGGCGAACTAGAGGTTACCTCAATTATATATATATATATATATATATTACCTATGATCCAGTGTAGGAGGACACATGTCGGTCCAGTATAAAGTTCGCCTCCGGAACACGGCTTTTATTTCTGCCACTTCTTTGGGACGACACAAGTACAAGGTGACACGTGAGGTGGTGGTGAAATTTCACATACACAGTGTGGAAGAAGTCTGCAAAAGTGTTGCGGCAGTGGCGTTATTTAGGAACAAGTTGGAGTTTTTTGTTCTTGAAAATTAGAATAAACTGCCAGCACGTGCCATAGCGAGTAGATATAATGGGTGAAATATGGGCATGTGAAAATGTGGTTTGTTGCCTTCTTTCCTTCTAGATTTGTTGTTTTTCTTCTACAAGTATAAAACGGTGATATGCGATTCAGCGCCTGCCCTGTAGTGTACGTTCCGCTTTTGCCTTCGTCTTTTGCGCTGTTTGTTTTTCACCATGTACAACAACTACTAACTAGCTCAGCTATCAACATTAATGCAGGTTATATCTTTTTCGTCGAGCTAATTTTACTGTCAGTTCCGGTGTGCCGTTTTCTAATCCACATGTCTTCGTCAAACTGATTGTCCAGTGTGTGTGTAGCGTGAGGGTACCCTCCTCGTACTTTTGACATAGTACTTGTCCTGTGGAAAGGAAAATGATTATTGGCCTGCTAGCACCGTCAGCAGACAGTGCCTGTGCCTCTTAAAATAAAACTTCTGACTATCTGAGATGGTTCTAATGTGACATGGCTATTGCTGCGGAAGACTACCGGAGTTTCTGTGGCAACGAATCAGGCCTTGACTTCCAAGGAAAATAGAACAGATGAAACCAGTGAAAGGTGGCTTTATAACTTAGGGAATGCCAAGGATCGTTTGGACATTGGCACACTGTTGGAGCTGGGTTTCATTATCGCCTTTGAGCCTGACCTAAACCCCCTGATTTGGTGCATCTTGCTAAGAAAGTGGTGGGCAAAGAAGTGGAGGGGGGAGGACAAACTGCCTATCCGAATGTTTGCATTTCTTTTGAGCTCAGACGAAACGAGTACACGTTGCTCTAATGGTAAATAATAAACTGCATCTCATATTATCTCACAAAGGGGTCCAATATTTGGTGTTAACGGCAGGCATGTTTAAGGGAAAAAACAAAGGCAACTGTAGGACATATTATCAGACCCCTAATGGTAGCTTAAAGAATCATAGAGGAAGGAAGGAGAGCTATGCGAGCGCACATCTTTAACCCAGTGAAAGGGGGAACGTAAAAAGGGCTGAACAGGTGCATCTTGAGGAGGTTTTCAGCGCAAAAACACATGAAGAAATATGGCCCCTTAGATCCATTACAACAGAAACGGAATCGTTGCAAATTTGGCGAGTGGCGTCCTCCCTTCAAGAACAGCTGTCCTTTGTAAATACCAAGCACCTTTTTAGGATTTTTAACTCGGGGAAGCTAGTGGAATATCTCCAGTTATAAGGTCTGGTGGGAAATGGAACAATTAGTAGAAATGTGAAAGTCATTTTCTACCTCTTGCCGCAAGATCGATTGCTGATATCTGTAAAGGGGTGCAATTGTTAGCAAGTGTCATGCACCACCACCAGATGGAGCGCGCGAGAACCCTCTTTTTTGTATGCTGTGTTTTCTTCTTTCTCCTCGTTCGAAGTCAGTCCTAATAAAACAACGATGTGACGCTATGGAGGCTACGTCTCGTCCCTCCTCGCCAGGCATTACGTTTAATCCCATTGCGCGCCGCGACCCGGCATATACTTAATAACCAACAGCAATGACGCTCTGGCGGTGGAAAGAGCTAAGAGATTGCAGTAAACCAGAAACAGCCTACAAGCATCAATGTGACTGCGCGTGAGAAAGACCGCTGGGTCTTTCTCACGCGTCCTGAAGCTGGCGCTCTGACCAACCGCCATTCCCATTCCAGCTGATATTGGCGATCGGTCAGCTAACTAGCTCGTAATTTGAAATGAGGATTAAATAGGTTTTTTTTATTCAAGTAGCATGGACGTCTACCTGTTTTCAGCGCTTCATTGATAACTTGGTCTCGGACCTCTAGGTTTTTAGGAACCGTGCCACGTCTTTTCGACAGGAATGACGGAGTGTGGGCTGCCCACTAGTTCCTCCGCCAATGATCCCAACTTGCCGGCTGCACACATCGCCACAGCGAGTTTCAAGCTGCTTCCTTTTTGGATGGCAACGCGGAACTCTGGTTTTTGCATGTAGAGGCCCTCTTCCGTTCTCATCATATTTTCTGCCAAAGCTTACGTTTTGAAATTGCAGTAGCCACGCTACCCCAAAATACAGCCGCGACTGTCCGTAATAGATATCGTGCACCACCAAAATATCCATTTGATAAGCCTAAAGATAAACTTATTCGCCGCACCGCGGCGTCAGACCAACGCCGACTTCAACAGCTCTTGACAACTGGACAGTTGGCTGACAGAAAACCAATGGACCTTCTGTGACGTATGCATATACGACTCGGCGACAAACCAGGCAGAGTCAAGCAACCAATTTTCTGATGACTATTCCTTCATGGCTTCCAAGCAACGTCCGCAAGATCCTCTCTGCATCAAAAATAGCTTCTAGCGAGGCCTTGGGTCGCATGGCTGATAGAAGCATGGAGGTGAATAAACCCGCCACCGCAACTCTCCCTTCAACGACACCTTCATCGACCCCAGCGGCTGACCGTTTAAAGAGACTCAACAACGTCGTCCTACAGCTCTCGACAAACATAGACAAACTTTCTTCTGAGGTGTCATAGATCCGTCTCACAGACATCTTTCTCCAGTAACTTTCGGGGATCATCATGGTTCGCACCCAGAGGAAGCAGATCACCTTCCTCCGAGGCAAGCGGATCCGCTGGTATCACCAATGATTTGGTGACATGACCCGCCACTGCATTCCTCCCTGTTCTTTCCAGGGAATCTCCCCAACCATGCATTAAAGACGACAAATGCCGTGGCACCTGACGTCCGCCGTATTTTCTTCATCACGAAGGCAAATACGAAAATGTGTTTTCTGGTTGACACAGTTTCGGAGATCAGCGTAATACCTCCAACTTCCGATAGTCGTCGACACCGCCAAGACTACTAAACACTTCAAGCTGCTAATGGTTCTCCCCTCTCAACGCTTGGGGAAAAATCACTCACGCTCAATTTTGGTCTCCGTCGCACTTTTTGCTGGGTGTTTTTATTTGACGAGGGCACTCGCCCCATTCTTGGAGCCGAAACGCGACCCAGCATCAAGGGGTTAGGCTGAGAACCACCATTCAGTCCCGTCATTTTAAAGGTCATGACTGACTCTCTAAGGCAAACACCCACCCGAAATTCCCCGCCCCGTCGGTCTATAACGTCCATCTATAACAGATCGACCTGTCGAACACACCATAACTCATTGCATTGAAACAACCGGTCCTCCAGCGTTTTCACGACCACGCCGTACATCTTGCTCAAGAACGTTAACAAGTTGCCAAGAACAAGTTCAAACATGTGCTTGAGCTTAGATTGGTACGCCCTTCTTGCAGAAACTGGTCTACTGCACTTCATATGGCATTCAAAAAGTCAGGTGACTGGAGACCGTGCGGCGATTATAGAGCTCTTAACAAGGTTACGATTCCTGACTGCTATCAGGCACCTCACAATCATGACTTCACCGGCGCCATAGCATGATCAACAATATTCTTCAGGATTGACCTTATAAGGCCTCTCAGCAAATCCCTGTAGAAAAATCCGACATTCGCAAAACAGCCATTATTACACCTTTCGGCGTGTTTGAATTTTTTTGCATGCCTTTCGGCCACCGTAATGTTGAAGAAACACTTTAATGTTTTGTGGACAATATTAGAGAGGGCTCTCATTTTGCTGCGCATACTAAGACAACATCGTCGTCTTCAGCCACGCCGCAACAAAAGACGAGGAGCATCTTCATACTATGTTTTCAAGCTTAGATGATTACGGTGTTACCATACGGCATGAAAAGTGTGACTTTAGCGAGCCGGAATTTGACTTTGTTGACCACAACATCGACCGAAATGGAATACGTCCACTACAGTCTCGATTCCAGACAATCAGTGACTTCCCCGTGCAGTCTACGGTGAAGCAGTTGTCAGAATCTTTCAGCCTACTCATATTTTACCGCCGATTTCTGCCAAATGTAGCAGCAACACTCAAGCCGCTCAATACTTTGCCAGAGCGAGTTAAGAGCAAAATCGCAGCACTGACGTTGAATTACACAACTGCCGCGTTTACTACTGTAAAAAAGCAGCTTGCTGATGCAATACTTTTGACTCATCTACACTGTGATGCTCCCACTTTGCTAATGGAGGACGCTTCTGACGCTGAAGTTTCTGCAGTTTTTCAACAGTAATTCGGTGGCAAAAAGTGCCCGATTGAATTTTCTTCCGAATTTTCGTATCCAGACGAAACTAGTTATAGCACATTCGGCCGATTAAAGCTTGCTATCTGCTTCTCTCTGAAATACTTCCGGGACCTGCTCGAACGACTACAGTTTTCTATCTACACCAACGACAAGTCTCTCATCTATGTGATACATTTTAGTGCCACGCGCTCACCTGGAGAAATAAGGTACCTTGCCTTTGTCTCTGATTTCACCACAGACATTCGACACCCCTCCTGACATAAGAACGGCGCTGCAGATGCCCCATCAAGAGTGACTGTGAATGCAACAGGCGCCACAAGTTATTCCGTCGACTATCTTGGACTGGCCACATCACAAACTCTAGACAATGAACTTTAACAAATCCGAACTTCATCAGCTGCACTTGTCCAAGAAGATGTCCAGCTGGATTCACCTTCAGCGAAATTGGTTTGTGACATGTCAGCTGGCACACCTCGACCATATCCGCACTCGGAATTTAGGCAAAGTATCTCTGACATGTACCATTCTGTATCACACCCTGGCATTTGTGCTACTCAGTGCTTAGTTGCAAAGCTGTATCTGTGAACCTGAATGAACACAGACTTCCGTAAATGGGCTCGGACATGTCTAAAGTGTCAACATACCAAGATTCGTCTTCACACCACTACTGCCATTTGATCATGTTTTTCTCCGGATGCAAAAGTGTCCCATTTTTACATTGACCTCGTCCGCTCCCTTCCGCCGTCAAGAGGATACCTCTCCATGATGTCCTGCATTGACCGATTTACACGTTGGCCCGAAGTGTGTCCCATTGCGGACGTGTCTACAGAGACGGTCGGGTAATCCTTTTTCGCAGTTTGGATAAGTCGATTTCGCGTACCGACGACAATAACAACGGATAAAGTACGGCAATTCCAAAGCCAGTTATTCGAATAACTTTCGATCATACTTCGTATGAAGCACATTTCTACGACAGCATACCACCCCATTTCTAACTGAATAGTGAATCGATTTCAGAGGCAACTGAAAGCAGCACTGGAGACCTCCAATACTACATCATGGACACAAGCCTCCCCCATGATTTTTCTCGAAATTAGAACAACGCTGGAAGAAGACACCTACTGCACTGTAGTCGAACAAGTGTACCAATGTTCGCTCCGTCTTCCGGGGGACGTTTTAGCTGCCTTCCGGGGGACGTTTTAGCTGCCTGTTGAACGACTTAAAACAAGAATGCGGTCTCCTTAGCCTATTTTCTTTCGCAAACCATACCAACCACACTCTAAAAAAAGTATGTGCGTCTACTTTCACGCAAACACTCAGAGAACCAATTAGCGTAACTTACGGAGGCGGCTCAGCGAGTGACGGTGCCGAAACATCTGTTTAGACCAAAAAACGCAGACTGAGTCGTGACATTAAGCAATGCAAGCGTGACGTTTTGCATTGCTTAATGTCACAACTCAGGCAGCGTTTTTTGGTCTAAACTTATGTTTCGGCATCATCATTCACTGAGCTGCCTCCGTAAGTTGCGCTGATTGGTTCTCCTAGGGTTGTGCATGAAAGTAGACGCACAGACTTTTTAGAGTGCACAAGTTTTCCTGAGCCCCCCACCCAACCCCCTCCTACTTTTCTTGAAACGGCGACTGATGTGTTTGCCCGAAATGATGCAGTAAGGAGGCCACTATAACCTCCGTATTCAGGATCTTTTAAAGTAATGTCGCAATCATGAAAATATTACAGGCTTGCCATTAATGGCAAAAAAGATACAGTATCACTAGACAAATTAAAATCTGTTCAGATTGCCACCACACCTCAAACAAATGGAAGCAACTTTATGTCTTCCATTGCCTCCACGAAGGCTGAGAAAAAGTACTTAGGTAAAGAACATCCTACGACGACCGCAACAAAGGTACCGACAAGAAAGACGACTTTCAAGACGGTCCACTTTGCTGCCTAACATTTTCCACACCATCGTAGCACACGACGTGCTCCCATTCCCGTGATTAGGGTGGAGCTCTTGTGGCAGTCGAAAGACCCAACAGATGGCGGTAAACCAGAAAAATTGCCGACAGGTATCACTGCGCGTCTGCATGCGGGGAAAACCACTGGAGAATGAACAAGCGCTTCCCCAGGCTGGCGCTCTCACTAACCGCCATTACCATTCCAACTGATATCGGCGCTCGGTCAGCAAGGTAGCTCTGAATTTAACATCATGATTCAGTATGTTTTTATTCAGGTAGCGTGGACGTCTCCTTGTTTTTTTGTGCTACAAAGCTAATGGAGAGCTGGCGTTTAGAAGGTCTAGTGATAAGACGCTGGAAAGCTCTATGAAGTTGTTGCTGCATTATCTGCAGTCAATTATAGTAGCGTGGCCTGATCGATACTAAAGGCAAACATCCGGAGTGCGTATTGGGCCACGCGTAGCCCCCTTTTAAGGGACATTTTCCTAGGTGAAGTCTATTGAGCAATCAAAAGATCGCTAGGCATCTTCAGTCTTTACAAGGTCGTGCGATACGTAGTCCACATTTTGGTGTATCTACAGATGGGTGAAAACGTTTAAACGCGGGTAGACAAAGTGGTGGAGATATTTACGAATTGCGGGGGTCGCCTGAAGTTCACCCTTGGGGTTCCAAAATAAAGGGTGGTTCAGTAGGTAGATCTATGTTTCCCTGCATAGAAGACACCTGCATTTGCTGCAATAATAGTCATAAATCAAATAAAGGTATCCTTGATTACATGTTGACTCACACTCATCCTTTTATCATGTCTAAAATAAGCTCTGAAATGTCGTGCCTCCACACTCTGCAAGAAGCATTAGGATGCAATATGACATGCTGAAAAATGCTGGATATCCGACGGCATCACTCTTAAACATGTCAAGCACCCAGCTGGAGAAGTTTAAGGGCTGCCAGTCTACCAAACGTGTTCTAGAAATAAACACGCCAGTACTCATTCCCTATTAACCCAGAAAACGTAATGACTGTAGTTTTTCTCTGCCCCTCAAAATACAAGTCGAATTTAGGCAATAGGTAACGCGAAAGCAAAGGTAATATTAACTTGTAAGAAACTCGACAGTCTGTCGGTCACATGTGCAATGGGAGTACTGTATAAGATTCCACTGTTCTGTCGCGCACCTATGTTGGCCAGACGGGACGCCGCCTCAAATATAGGATCCCAGAATACATACATATATATATATATATATATATATATATATATATATATATATATATATATACGAAGTTGAAAATCCCAAGTTAGAGAAACAAAAACACGGAAGGTTTATTTCAACGTTTTGGCAAGAGTCTTGCCGAAACGTTGAAATAAACCTTCCGTGTTTTTGTTTCTCTGACTTGGGATTTTCAACTTTGTGTACTCCACGCCTTCTGCCAGCCCTACGCGACCATGCCCTATATATATATATTCCAAGTGCCACTGCAGGAGCAGAACTCTTGGTTCACCGTAGAGTGTCTGTGCGAACCGTGTTTTAGTTCTAGATCCACTTTAGGACGACATAAGGACAAGGTGACTGGCGAAGTGCTGGAGCCTTTTCACATCTACAGTGCCGGAGAAACTGAATAACTGTGCAGGAAGTGACGTTGTCTAATATCGATATGGTGTTTTTGAAAACCAGATTGCGGGGCCAGTACTTGCTGTAGCCTGCAGATATCTTCTGTGGAAGTGATGCGTGTTAATGTCTGTAGTGTTGCTTCTTTTATTTCTTCTTTTGTATAAGTAAAAACAAATTGCGGTGACTTAGCTCGGCTATGCCAGGATATACATAGCGTGAGCTAATGCGCACAAAATGAGGCGCTATCAAGCGGCTCCGGTGCATCGTCAGACTTGTCAGATTTGGCTAATGTGCAACGGAGGCCCACAGCTGGGCACCCGGCGGCGCCAGTGCGTCTGCCGCGGCTATGACGTCACTCCTCTGGAATGCACAGACCGGCGAGGCGGGCGAGGCGGGCGCGGCGGCGGCGGCGGCTTCGCGTGGCTCTCATAATAAGCCGGGCTCATTATGCGAGTCGTGCTCATTATGCGGAGCGCGCGCCGCCATGCGCCGTGCGCGTTATGCAGAGCTTCGCCGCTGCCGCCGCGCGCTCCGCATAATGCGCACAGCTCTCATATTGAGCACGGCTCATTATGAGGCTTGGCCAGTGTAGCTAACGCCACAAACCAAATCGTTGAGAGTCAGCGTCTCTTTTTCAGTGTGTGTTCTCTTTTGTGTGTTTTTTTTGCGCTGTTTATTCATCGCCACGTGTAACAACTACCAAATAGCTCTCTTTTCAAGTTTATTACATCGAGTGGTAAAAGAACCAAATGAAGGCAATAAAATGTAAAGGCCGAAATTCGTTGACAGAATCACCTTCAGAGCAGGTGATAAATGGATTTAGCAATCTTTCTTTCAATCAATGAGATTTTTTTTTTTTTTTTTGTCAGGCATCCCGAACTTTCTCTATTTTGCAGCGTTAGAAAACCAGTAGAATCTCGAATCGGTAAAAAAAGAAAGACATGGTTCCGACCCCTTTGTTTATTCCTTTAATAATTTCTTGCCGTTTGTTTTCGGAAAGTGCGATGAAGCAAATGCAGGAAAGAGAAGGGGGGAGGGGGGGGGGGGGAGGCGGGCGACTGACTTGGTTGACCTAAACCCCATATCTTAAGGGCGCATCCACGCTTTTAGAATTGCGAAGGAATTTCGGGGCGACAAAAGTATAATGGAACCTTAATCCGGAAAAGAAACCATAGTAGAAACAAAAATGATTGCACACTTAACTTTTTTTACCACTCCGCAATCTCCGTTTTAAGAAAACGCATTAAAAAAAAACTTAATTACTAAAAAGACATTTTAAAAGGCTTACTTGGGAAACGTATTTTAAAGGAAATTTAAAGAGGAGATATGTGTGCACTATTTACGCTGCCAAACGCGTCTTAGAAGTAGGTCAACACCCGATCTTTGCCCTCCCACAGATCGATAACTACTCGATTGGGTTGGCTGTGCAGCTGAACAGCTTCGCAAGCCTAGTGTCTCCCAGTTGCGGCGTCCGATGCGTCTTGTCTGCCGTCTCCTTGTCGTGCGGGCAGACCCGCTGCAGCGTACGACATCGTCTGGTATTAGAAGACACTCTAACATACACTGTACACACCTAAAAGGGGTAATGAAACAATATCAGGTAAGAATGCTCGCGCCTTTACAGAGGCGTACTGGTCCTTTCCTAGCCGACGTTAACTCGCGCAGACCACCACTGATTCAGAAGCTTCTTTTTTCGCGGCGAAATTGCAAGGATCAATGGGGAATATTTGTTCAGTCTTGCCTTCGCAAAGGTTGATGACGTGATGGTGGTATTGAAACCCTCCGCCTGTTGATAGTCGAGCGTAGCTCTTTGATTGGACGCGAGAACTGCGCTAGCCCTCGATTTTCGCTCATAACAATCAATGCTTTGGCGGACACTCGGGTAGTGGCTCCTATTCAACCACTGCGGTGGTGAAAATAGCAGAACCCAAACAATGCCTGTAGCCCGGCACCTGTTTTCTACTTTGAAAATACAAGCGCATGGCTAGGGTGAAAGCTCGCGGCATAGGAGAGTCAGCAGGCCACGTGACCGCTTGGTCTGGCTCCAAGTTGAGGACATGAACGATGCTCATAATTCTAGAATCTACTTGCCGACTGCAACTCCTTAGAAAAAAAACTAAGCGAGGTTTAATCAGCTATCGCGTCAGAGGGTGATTCCGAAGAGTATTTAGCGAAAGTAGAAGAATTGTTTCATGGCCCCTTTAAGCTGAGACTACAGCCGAGGCTGCAAGCGCGAGATAGCCCGCGCTAATGAATTTGAGAGGAGTCTTCCTTCTAAAGGGAGCGCTCGTTGTGCAGAAGAAAATTTCAAAGCTGCAATCTCATTATCTCGTTGTTATACCAACTGCAACGAAGGCGCGGCCATGAAAGCTGGGTATCAGCATCCGTCATTACTTGCGTTCGTCTGCATTTCGTCCTCCCGTCTAAAATCCTTCGCAACGCTCGCAAGACACGTCCATGAAAGTGGCGTTCTAGCGTTACACAATTTACGAACCACACTCGAACAGAACCGTCTATCAGCGTTTCTCAATGTGTAATAAAGGCAACCGAGGCGAATAAAAAAAAATGTAAACATGCAGTCTTTCTAACTTTTTTTTCTTGTTTTCTTTCACAACCTCCGCGATCGAGGTGGGTGAGCGTAATGACGCATAAATTACAACTCGACATAAAAATACTCGCTCTAGCAACCCAGGTGCGCTGCTCAATACACGAGACAACGGGCCTTCCAAAGCAAAATGACGGGAATAATGCTGGATAAACCTGATGAGAGGCAAACACACGATTGCTTCCCTCGTTAGAATTCACGAGGTTTCTACGATTTTAAAAGCTGCGGTATCATTTTTATGGGAACCGGCACAATTATTCAACATGAAAACGCGCGAAAGAGATAAAGCAATCTAGATCATGCTAACGTTTGCCGAAAAACGCTACGCTTACGCTAGATAAGCTATTAAAACAAAACAAAAATTGTCTCTGAATATCCCTGTGGATGTAAAACAATTTACATGAATAGACCAACTCAATTAAATTCGCGGTTCATCAGGCTGCTCGAGGCACACGCCGACACTGATGTTTGTTATCGGTTGAAACCAAAGTGAAAAAGGCGATCTCGTGAGTGAGAATTTGGAAAAAGATAATTGCTTTATTTATATCGCTTCTTTTACCGCGAAGATGTATACATCTACCAGCCAAGGAAAGTTTCGTGTTGGTGGCGTTGCAAGCAATAAATTCCCGGCGGACAATTGAAGGCAAAACAGCATATCTCCTTTTAATCAGGCATAAAACATATAGCTCAGTATCTGTTTCAATAAAGATAGCCAGAAAACAATCATCAAAACCACATGATGCATGATAAGGCGCGTGTGACCAATAGGAACATCCTCCCACGCCTTCCGGTAAAGATTAGGTTTGCAGCTGCTTCAAAAGGTGTTCACGTCATTCGAAGCCGTCCTGTGAAGTGCGATCCACATAATGGATAATAGCGACGCCTGCTGCCGTGGCGGCGGCAGCTTGTGAAGTGGTGAGAGACGTCATTAGCCTTTCATATATAAAAGAACCTGTCTATACCCCGTTTCACCTTAGGTCCGCACGCAGCGGATGCTATGAGCTCTCTGAGCCAGTCCCGTTCTGTGGACGTGGCTTGTGATACGCTTTGCGGGCGTCGCTGTGCCCCCTCTCGAAGGTCGCGGGATACTCACACGGCCTCCGATTGGCCAAAGTGGCTCGTAACATCCACTACGCTTAAACGTAAAATGAAACTGCATATAGCAACTGATTTCATTGTTGCTGCAGCACCGCGATGAATAGGCCACGCATAGTTAGCACTCCCGAGGAGCAGCGTGAATAAATGGAGGGGCAAAGGGTAAAGAAACGGCAATACGTCCACCGGCGACGTGCTGCCACAGGCGGCGGCATTTTGTATACTGCCGTAGGCAATTGTTGCAGGTGATACCACAGCTTCACTGACCAACCACCTTCAAAGCGTGGATTGAAGCCCTAATATTTAAGCATAAAAACATATGCCAAACAAAAGACCTGCCACGGTGGGCAGCAAAATTTACAACAAGCATTCCACACGTCAAATACCTCACGAAGCAATGAGAGCCCAGGCACGAGTTGTAGCTATAGTTAGTTTGAGCCTATGCCGAGACGCAGCCGAGGCTACGGGGCGATGAGACCAATCAATCAGCGTCAGAAACGCAAGACACTAGGACTTCTTTGTTTGCGATTAGTTCTGCGACGATAGAAAAAAAGTACAGAAACTTAGAAGCTGTGCAGAATCTTCCCGTCCGCTTGATTCTTTCAAATTATCAGCGCACTTCCACTGAACTAACATGCGGTCATTTCTTAATCTTTCTTTCCCCTCCACTAGCAGAAACCTAACTCGCCTATGTATCTTTCATACGGTTTATCATCATAGACAATTACTTAGATCACGCTTGATAAAATCTTAATTTTTTACTTTACAGTGTCTCGACCATTGTCATAAAGTAGACATAACTTATCGAAACACAGTAGCCTACTCATATTGCTTCATTCCAAAACCAGCCTGGAGTGTAAACACCTGCATACCCCTTTAGTAAGCGTCACGGAGGTTGATCGCTTTCCCGAAGCTGTTAGAAATATGGCGTAACATTTTTCGTATAAAAATTATCTGTTCATTTCCTATATATATTGTTTTACGTCGATAATAGTGTGTTTGTCTTTATTATTATATATTGTTTTTTGTAAGGCCCCTCTCCTCTGCAATGATTCGGCCCTGAGTTAAAATAGCTTCTTAAAAAATAAAGGAATGAAGAATACATAGATGGTGGGCTTCTGAAGCTGTCTGATAGATCGCATCAACTCGTGGGGTGGGCTGCGTTTGGACTTAAAGTCTGAAAGGAAGTACAGCTGCGCTCCTTTCGTTAATGGATGGTCCTAGAGCAGGGCTACGGCGAAGTAAATTTCGTCTTGCGGCGCAAAACATTGTGAGAAAGTATGATTTTTCGGTGAAAACGTTTTTTTGCGAAGTATGTTTCCCGTTTAGTCCTTCTAATTACTTTGTAAGTGTGTTTTTCGGAGACGTTTACTATATTTAATACGCTCCTATGAACACTCTTTGATCATTCAATTAAAAGTTTAGTCTGAACGTTTTATTTATTTCTTTTTTTGCGGAACAACGCCCCCGGATACAAGAAAGCATGAGACGACAGCGCGCAGGGATGTCAGAACGCAGAGTTCTGATTGGAACATTTAGTGGGTAGACCTAAAGCTGGCCGCATTTCTCTCCGCTACACTCGTCGAACGTGTTAGAATGCGGAACGCCGGCGTCCGGAGTTTGGCTGTCTCACTCGATCGCGTTAGGCGAGCACAGCGGCGACAGAAGCAGGTAGCTGTACGTCTACCCACTAAATATTCCAACGAGAGCTCGGCGTCCTAACGTCCCCGCGGTCTCTCGTCTTTATATCTCCGTCAGTTTCTCGGCGCATGGTTGTGATATAAACAAATGGAAAACCCGTGCGTTACTATTGGCAACGTGAGCGATCGAAAGCGTCGCTGTGATCGGCCTTCCACTATAGGCCGAATGCTGACTTTGACGTCAGAAAATAATTTCCTATCGACAGAAATAAGAGTAATGTAAGAACATCAATCTTGAAGCCCTTGGTAGTGCTCGCTTGAGAGTGCTATTATTTCAAGCTTCCTCCACGTTCTATACAAACACTATCAAACTTGCTGTTCACAAAGTAATTTTGTCACGAGAGGTAACCATAGGAGGGCGCCACCAAAACATCTCGCCGCTAATAGACCAGACGTCTTAAACTCATTTTAGTGGGTGGGAGGAGGAGTGTAAGGGTGAAGGCAGCAGATATTTTACCCCAGAAAATATAAGGATCACCGCGAGGCGATGTTGAAAACTTTAATTGGAAAGGTACAGTTTGCTTTCTGCTGTTTTTAAACTTGCAGCTTCGCCAGTGACATTTTTAAATTTGATTTGTTTATAAGACTACTTGGACCCTCACCTGATGTGATCCCAATAACTATATTGCGCCGCCCGACCAAGGCGTATATATCTTTTTTTTAATAGAGGAAGAGGGAGACAACAATGGTCGTTGCCATTACTTAGATCACTCGGGAAATAATGGAGCTCAATATGCCATTCAACTGTTTCTTTACTGGCAAATTTTAAAGTAAAATTCTGAGAATTTATTTATTATTTAATGGACATTTTTAACGAAAATCCTCAACTAATAGCTTTATCTTTGGTATTTTCACCTGCTGAGCGGGATCTCATGCAGCGGACTTCCGTCCTTGAGCGACAAGCTCGCGCTCGCGGCCAATGGTATCTGAATTGTCATACAGTTCATTAACATAGCAACAACCTATGACGCCAAAGCTGAAACGAAATACAAGGCTAATAATGACGAACAGTTTAAACTATGTAAATACGTTATAAAAGTGGAGCTACGGTTAGACTGAGTAGGAATCGGTGGCATTGGCCTTTATGGCACCTGTCATTT
Source organism: Ixodes scapularis (assembly GCF_016920785.2). NCBI lineage: Eukaryota > Metazoa > Arthropoda > Arachnida > Ixodida > Ixodidae > Ixodes > Ixodes scapularis. The sequence continues at coordinate 215,663,110 of NW_024609835.1, read as the reverse complement.
GTAGCTCTCGAGACGCGGGAACGGAGGATCGTAGTCAGTTGACTGCAAGTAGTAGTAGTAGTAACAAATATATTCCGAAAAGGGTGGCACTTGGTCTGTTCGGGAAGGGGCTAAAGGGGTGTTCCGAGTTAGGTGCTGTGCACTATGGAGGCTTCACAAGCGAAGCTCCACAGTGCGAGCAAGGTCGTTTTTTGGTTCTCTACCGGAGTAACCCACCCCTCGTAGGAGGTCACACCTGGTGGTCGGTGCTTCCCTCTGACGTCTTTTAGTCCGTCACACTCACAGATGAGATGTCTGATGGTCGGTGCTTGATCTGCAGAGCAGCTGCTGCAACGCGTGATTGGAGGTGGTGGGAAATCGCCTTCTTGATTGCACAGTTGGTTGTACCGCCACCTTGCGACCATGTCTTCTGTGATAGCGAAGCCCGTTCGCGCTTTAAAAACAAGCACTTGGGCTCCTTGAGGTAGACCTTTAGGCAATGGATTCTCGAGGGGTGGTAAATGATCTTTCAGCCGGTTTTTCCAAATTCGCTTCCGTCGCCGTCGTTCATCCTCCGGGCTGTGGTCAAGCGATGGACGGCAGATCGGTACTCCCTGCGAGCGGCAAGAAGTGCAAGCCTCGCTCGCCAGGTCGTGCGCGGCCTCGTTGTCCGCTTGACCGGAGTGCCCAGGCACCCACTGGATTTTTACTGCGACGTCTTTTTGTGCTTTTATTATGTTGCAGCCGCTTTTTCTGGCGTACTCCGTGGTTCAGACTCTGGGAGGACCGACTGGGGCGTGGATAGCTGTGGAACTGTCAGTGCAGATCGTGACCGTCTTGTTTTGCTCGTTCACAATTTGGTGGTCTGTGAGAATCCAATTTACACCGACTTGAAGCGCCCGGAGCTCCACTTCGGTGGTGGAGGGTGTCTCGTTTAGGTGGTAATTTTGTAGGCAATGATAGCCGTCTTAGGTTCTCGCCACAACGGTAGCGATCCGAGTGTGCGGATTCCAGGATGCGTCCGTAAAAAGCTGCATCTCCGTGGGGTCTGTTGAGGGCTCGTTGAGTGCGCGGGCGATAGTGGCGCGCTGCGGGCGATAGCGTTGGGCGTTGGTCTTCCGGCTGAGTGGTCTGCCGTCCGTCACGGGGAAGTCCATCCACGGCGGCACGTACGGTGGAGCCTCGTCTAAAATGGCAGCCATGGCGGGGTCGTCTGAGAGAGGGAGGCGCTGCCCCTGAAGAGTGAGGGGACGGCGTCTCGGGTTCTCTCGCGGCAATCTTTTATAACGAACCGAAGGGTGGAAGTCTTCCGTAGCAATATAGTTCTTCCACTCGGGTGTAGCGAGGCAAGCCGGTGATCACCCGAAAGGCGGCTTGGTAGTGGGTCTCCAGTTTTTCGACTTGGGTCTTTGTCAGTTGGAAGCACAGTACCCTATACGTGGCCCGAGACACAAGGACTGCGTACACGAGGGTGCGTGCGATTTCGAAGGTGGCGCCTCCCAATTCAGTTGAAATTCGTTTAATGATGTGCGCTATCTTTTTCCAAGTGGGTGTCAATTGCTTTAACCATTCGGCTGCACCACCACGCTCGGAGATGTGTATACCAGGGATGCGTATCCAGCCTGTGTCTGATCGCTTCAGGGACGCGCCTCCAATGGTGACAGTAACTTTGGCTTGTTCCGCCTCAGAGCATCCCCAGAGAATGTTTTGCGTCTTCTGCACAGATATCTCCATTCCTTTATCTTTCAAGTAGTCGCACAGCGCCGCCAGCGGCGCCTGGAGTGCTACGACTGCCGATTCGGTGTCCTCCTGATCGTTTGCTTCTGTCCAAATGGTAATTTCGTCGGCGTACAGCGTGAACCGTACGCCATGGATGAGTTCAAGCTTGCGGGCAACTCCGGCCATGACTACGTTGAAAAGGAGTGGGGACAGGATGGCCCCCTGTGGCAATTCAACGCAACTTGAGAACTTCTTCGGTTCAGCGCGCTCGGAGCGGACTTCGAAGGTTCGGTTGCAGAGGAAGCTCTTAATAATATTCAGCATCCGCTTGCCCGGGTACGCCTCCCTTAGGTCTCGTATGACTGCTTCGTGGGTGACCGAATCGAAGGCTTTCTTTAGATCCACCGCACGGTCCGCTTGCGTCCCCGTTTGGTACTAGGGAGTCTTCTTAGAAGGTAGATGCTGCCTTGTGTGCTCAGGTTCGGACGGAAGCCAGTCTGGTGAGGATGGAAGAAGAAGGAAACCTTCTCTAAGTGATGGTTCAGACGGTTGAGGCATAGGCGCTCGAGGAGCTTACAGATCGTTGATGTGAGTGACACCGGACGAAGGTTTGGAACCTCGTTGGGGCGTTTACCGGCTTTAGGTATGGGGGCCACGACGGCGTGCTTCATCCAAGGCGGAAGTTGGCCGCTCACCCAGATCTCGTTGACGGTTTCCAAAAGGGTGCCTTTCTCCTGGGCAGGGAGGTTCCGGAGCATGGTCCAGGTGATTCCATTTTTTCCTGATGCGCTCTGGACCCAGACTTGCGCAAGAGCAGTGTGCAGTTCGGCTGGCGTGAATGAGGTCTCGAGCTCATTTGTCTCGTCCACCGGTTCGGGTTCGTAAATGGAGGCAGGGGGGTTGCGCGCAGGTTGCGGGAAGAAGGTATTAGTGGCCTCCTCTTCGAACTCTTCGTGACTCATACCCTGGGTCAGCAGCACCGTTACGACAACTCCTCGCGTTTTTTTTTTCCTGTCGCTCAGGGCTTGGTAAGTGCCCCATAGCTTGCGGAGGCCGGTGTCTTTACCGAAGGACGCGCAGTGCTCCTCCCATCGCTGTCTACTGAGGTGTTTGGAATGGCGGCGAATCTGCGCTGGCTTGTGACGAACGGGAGCTAAGTCTGCGTGGGTTTTGCCTTTCTAAAGATATTGGTCGTGTAGCTGCTCCCGTGTCGTGCAGAGGTTGAGGAGACGTTTATCGGGAGCTGGAGTTTCGGCATCCAACTCAATCGAGCGTGTTGCTGATTTCGATGCTTGGAGAATCTTTACAGGAAAGGAGGCCTCATCCGACTCTTGGATAAATTCACAGTACTTAGCCCAGTCCACATACTTCACTTTCTTCCTCCTCTCGGCCACTCGACATTGAAGCTCAAGCCAAACGGGAAAGTGGTCGCTGCTCCAGGGGACTCCGTTGCAGGGCCACTCTCGGATGGTCTCCTTCGTAGCCCAGGTCAAGTTCGGTGTCGTGTTTCGCTGTCCGGAATGGAGACCTAATCTAGTAGGGTAGTCGAGATCATTTATAAGGAAGAGGTTTACATCGTTTGCTTCTTCCTCGAGGTGCCGACCGCGCGGGGAAGTACATCTGTAGCCCCATGATGTGTTGGCGGCGTTGAAGTCGCCGCCCACCACTACCTCGTCCAGTGGACATAGAGTGCGTAGTCTACTGAGCCATTGGTAGTTCTCGCTTCGGCTTCTGCCGCTACCAGGACGGACGTAAGCGGAGGCTACAAGGAGCGCGCGGCCGCGTGCGAGATAAATGCGCTCGGCCACCACTTCCTGGTACTCTGTGCCGAAACTTGTGATGTCTATCTGACAGTGATGAATGTCTTTTCGCACAAACACCGCTGCCTGGGCCACTATGGTGGGCGGACCTTCGGAAGGGTGGTGGAGAATACTAATTTGGAAATATTCTTTATACCCGTTTATGCCAGGTGCGGTTCTTCGCGTTTCTTCGAGAAGGAGCGCGAGAGGTTTGTTCTTTAGTGTCCTTAAACACTCACTTAATTTACCCGCGTTGGCCGCAAGGCTACGGCAGTTCCATTGGAGGAGCACTGATTTACTTGGCGCGGCCATGATGGTTCTGTTGGGGAGTTACCGAGGAGGTTGTTTCTGGTTGTTTGAAGTGTTCCGCAAAGACACGCGGGAGCTGGTTGCGGAGCGTTTGGACAATCATTTCTTGTATTTGTCATATCGTGATGGCTTCCGCCGGCTCGAGTGTAGGTGTTTCGGTACTTCTGAGTGGAGCAGGTGACTGGGATAAACGCCGTTCGCGGTTCGTCAGCGTACGCCTACACCTACCCTCGCGGAGCTGCTGTTGGTGCTCCCTCTCTTTCTCCTGTTCTTGTTTTTTCTGGTTTGGATATAATTCCTCCAGTCGTTGCTGAATCTCACCGATTCACGTAGTGAGCTCTTGGATCTCTTGCTTGGTGCGGGTGGACGCCTTCTTGGACCTCTTCGGCTTGCCGGATGTCGCAGTAGCATATGTCGTACCAGCTGCTGCAGTGGCACTAGCGCAAGACGCGGCGAAATCACCACTTTGTGCGCGGGACTGCGGTACGATCCTTTCATAGTCACCAGCGTAAGAGTCACGTCCGGGAACAGTGGTGGAAAGTTGGTGCTGAGGTTTAACGGCGTCGGAGATGATTCACGGAGTGGCACAGCAGCTGCGTTGGCGGTGCGCCGGCGCGATCGGCTACGTGACCGGTGCTCCGTGCGGCTTTTGTTTTTCTCAAGTCGGCGTTCACGTTCTGGTCATTTAGGACCCGTTGCTAGGTGACCCTCTGCCACGCACAGCATGCAGTAAGCAGCGGGGGTTGTGCAGGCGCCTTCGTGTTGTTGTCTACTGCATGTCTTGCCAACCGCGGGGTTGGGGCAGTGTTTCTAGAGGTGACCATCTTTGTGGCAATGAAAGCACACTAGCGTTCGCGGAACGTAAGGTGACACACTGCAGAGTTCCGTGAAGTAGCGCACCGTCTTGGGTAGTCGGGGTGTGTCGAAGGTGACGATGGCGAAATTGCTTCGTCCCATTGGTTTGACGTCGAGGACCGCGGCGCGTTCGCAGTCTACATTACCCCTGAGCAGTTCGTTAGTCCCCACCGGGTTGACACGAATAACCCCACGAGACGTACCGCGGGGTGGGAGGTGCAGGGCTTCAATTTCGTAGGGCGTGCTGTTCTCCATCGGGATCTGGTGAAGTTGGCAAATCCGATCGGCATGAGTGCTGTCGTATGTGGTGACCGTGATCGAGTTGCTGCGAGCGTCCATCTTGGTAGACATGCACTTGCCAAGCGATGGGTGCGGAGCGAGCTTAATTAGAGCCCTGTAACGGTCACTTTTGGGGATTCCCGTGATTGGATGCTGGCCTCGCGGATGAATCAACACGAGGAATTTGTACCTGGTAAGTCTTTCGGTGGTGGCAGTAGAGCACTTGGCAGGCAAGCGGCGGCGACGTTGCACATAAGTTCAGACTGCGTTGTCTTCGCTTTCACGCGTCAGTGAAACGGAATCCTCGGCGTCGCTTTGAAACTTCCTCTTTTTGGTCTCAACGGAAGGTGTCCTGGAGTCCTTGGGAGCATCGGTTTCCATTGCCGAGTCCATTGCGGCCGGCGTGGCAGCCGGAGCGGGAGCAACGCTCCTCGGCCGGCGTTAGACCTAGGCGTGGTAGGGTCAAAATACGGTCGTAACTTGCACAGTTCCAGACGGATTGGGTCTAACATTACTCGATGCGTGCTGTAGTACGTTGGAAAACTCCACGTAAACAAAAGTGGGCCGACCTTGGTGGTTTCCGTCAAAAACATTGTTCGACAAACGGAGCTCGTGCTGAGCGCGTCCGATCGCTGCGCTTCTCGAAGTGCCCTCCTTAGTCGACAGCAAGTAGCGTGTTTGAGATGTTATATTGTAGAGTGACAATCTGATCAGGGCAAAACGAAAGCTCACTTTTGCCATTTTCTTGTTAATCACACAAAGGCGAGATCTGAACTCGAAGCACAGGATTAAGCACCGCGATCATTTGCACAATAATCTCCCGAGCAGTAAAGCTTGAACCAATAAACCATTGTGATATTTACATGTTCTCAGCCCAGCGTGCGATCTCCTCAGCCCAGCACGTGCGCTCTTCGTATTTTAGGAAAACGAGGAAATCACGCACCATACGCATGAACACTGCAAATAAAACCGGCCGGAAGTCTTTTCTTGTAGAGGTCCCCTTAGCAAAAAGAGACCGTACTTCAAATGAAGTTGAAATATATTGAATACGAATATTCATTTTGTATTTATTCTGTATTATTTTGGCCGCACTCGAAATACGTGCCTAAGGTATTCAAAATACATCATAAATATGAATCAAAAAATATTTTAGATATACCAAAAATATTATCCCTTCACACTCAAGATGCCATTTGCGCATTAAATCCGTTTACACATTTTTTTTTATTTTCGATTTTGTTAGCAAATGGTGTCCCTGTGGTATTTGAAGGCACTACTAAATACATCTCACAAAGCTACATTAGAAACGAACACAAACACAAACACCATGACGCACTGAACAGCTCATTCACAGTCCCGTTGAGTGCTCTAGAGCCTTATATAGCCTACCTATTGAAGGTAATCATTTTTTCGGTGACCACCTCTGCGCTTATTAAGGTTCCAAGTATTCGATCTTCTCCTCGGGAGTTTATCAAAGGGGAACCAGTGTTTTGAAGGTCGTGGACGATATCTCTTACTAGAAAGCATTGGTACAACTACTAACAATTCGGCGCAGTCCCTAAAACAATATCCACAGAAACGGCTCATAAAATACATGTTATTGCTTCTCTGCGTAGCACCACTCAGGACGAAGCGAATCAGGGCAGTTTCTTCACTTTAAAATACTGTAAACGACTTTATTTTCGTGAGGACTTAATTCTCGCAAAGTTCGCGAATCGCCTACAATTCCGAAAAATAGGCCCCGTGAACGATTCCGGCAAAATGTAAAAACATTAAAATCTATGTTGCGATCCCAGCGCGTCGCGAAAATTAGATTTTGCGATATATTCGAAATTTCTAACTTTGACCTAGATCACGAAATATTGAGCCCGCGAAAAATAAGTATTTTACAGTAGTTATTTTGCCTTTCCTTTTTTGTAGTAGACTAATTAATATGGAAGCTAATGTCACTATATTAAAGTCACTATTCACATCACGTACAATGGTGAGTATACAAGTTCAGTGAACTAACATTGTGCTAACAATACCACGCCAAACGTACTTGTTCACAGCACCTGCTGAAGCTTTCCAGCATCGAAAATGTTGTGGCTGTAGTTCCCGAACCCCGTTTGTGATCGGTGTGCAAGGAACTGATCAGGTGTGTTCTTGATAGAAAAAAGGAAACAATAAGATAACTGGGCTGATTTATCAGTGCGATGCTGCGCAATTCAGTTAACAAACTAACCAAATGTTGTATTTAGGCGCTTCAGTGTACTCCATATCTGCTCGAAGTGAACTTCTAGAAGGGGAGCTTTTCAATATTTTGGTAGTTTAAGTCAAATTACCGAAGTATTGCAGTCAAAAGGTACTTAGAGTATAAAACAACAGTATTTACGATTTTCAGGTATTTTAAGAGTATTCTGCACGTATTTTTGATTGCTCCATTTTTTTAGGGTTGGAGTATATTTTGCATGAATTAAATAAATATTTCAAGAAATATATGTGAAAGGTATTTTGTTCCTATTAATTTAGTATTTACATATTTCAAAACGGATGAAGGGAACTTCAAATGTAGTTTAAGTAAAGGTATTTTAAAATGATTTTTAGAAGTATATTTTAGTACTAAAAAAAAAAGAAGTTTATATTTTCGGTTTATTTTTCGTGTACTTACAATTATGAACTGTATTTCAAATACACTCAAATTAGAATGTGGTATATTTCAAACGTATTAGTTTTCGGTAAGGGTCTATAGACCAAGTGCTAAATTACTGAAGCATCAACCAGAATGCTGGGAATTTCAGGCCTACGAGCCGCACATGCTGACGTCTTCGGCAGTAACCATCCTAAAACAACAGAGTAAAACCAATGGCATCTAGCACATGCGTTTGTCAACGCTTTATGTTAATTATTTGCCTCCAGTCCTTTATACGGGGAAGTCGAGCGCCTGCGGCGCGTTGACCTACCAGCCCCGCTGTCTCTTTAATGTCTGCGTAGTTTAGCAATAGTTACAAACCAGTCTATAGCACCCATGACCTTGCACCTTCGCCGCCCGCAAACTTTATTAATGTTGGTTCCATGCACCGTCTCCCAACGAGCGGGACGCCATAAGCTGAGAAACTAAGAGAGCGGAAAAGACAAGAGCAAGCGGAGACGTAAGAATACCCAGCTCCGGTTGGAGTGATTACTGGGTATAGACCGTTCCATTAGGGTCATAGCAGAGAGGGTAAAAGAGAAAAAAATGCACTCCCCTTCTCACCCCGCATGTCGTGCGCTCCGCCGAGTGGGCTGTAGCTAGCGTACGGCTGGCGTGCAAACTCTGCTTAAAATCACGTAATTTTGGACCTTTCAAGCGCAGATGTGCAGATTTTGGTATGCCAGTTATCGTGCAACACTATGCTAGATAAAAGACTCACAGTGTCCAATTGCGCTGTTACCTGCGTGCAAATAAAAAACAAAAATAGGGAAAACTGTGTCAGATTGGCCGGTCTCTTTGGCGAAAAGAAAATCCGGTTGCTGTACCTTTTTTACTATACAAAAGTTCGTACTGGTGTAGGCCTTTAGCGACCATGAGTAGAAGTCTGAAATTATAAATAAAACGTGCTCTCCTGCTGCACTACAAGCAGTAGTTGAGGGTAGTACTGCCGGCTGACTCAACTGCTATTTAAGTAACGGAAAAAAGATATGCTACTTGATCATTTAGCAAAATAGAACAACAGAGAGCTATAGGCTGATTTTGGAGTAGCCACAACTATTCTAAGAACGCGAACCACATCACAACGGCAGCCACGAGCGAGAGTTTGGTGTTCGGTAGAGCCCGCCGATACAGCCCAAAGATGGAGAACGGCAACCTCCCGGTTTGTCGTCTGCTAGCGGAGTCGGGCGCGTGCCCTCTCTCTCGCTTTACCCCGCCGAACCCGCTGAACTTCCCGGATGTGTAGAGAGGGCGCTGCGGTCGAACAAAATGGTGCCGCCCAGAGAGCACTAAATGGAATGGTCTGTACGTGAAACCTTTCTCGAATGCACTCGCAGAACAGGTTTGAATACGAAAGCAACACGCCGGACGCGGGCGTTCCGCGTTCGAAAGCCCCAACCACACAGGACGTTAGGGTATTTTATTTAACGCACCTCGCCCGCGTCAGCGTCGGAGTCGGTGCGCGTCTCTCCAGGTCACCGACAGCAATACGACCTGCGGTTTTTGGAAGCTGAAATCTGGCCGGGACAAAAACCGGCACGGAGTGCCGCGCGCTGAAGCGACGTGACGCAAACACGGACGAGGCGCGTTCTTGATTGATTGATCGATTGATGGGGTTTATGGCGTATCAGTATCCTAGGCTATGTTGCGCGATGCTTAGGCTATTGCAATATCCGGTTAAGATGAGGGAAGTGCTATACTAGCGAAATTTGTAATAAAACTTTGAACACGAATTTGGATAAGCGTAATGTATATGGCAATGAGTTTGGGATAGGAAGTAAAATCACAGTCGGTGTAGAATGCCCATGTCTGCGGAGAAATTAAGAACACAGATTTGCGGGTGTGAGCGGTTCATCTTCCTGTAGTAAGGCAAGATTATTTGTAACATGTTTTTTTTTTTTTTTTACAAGGTAGCGAGATGTCTTTGTAATGACGTCTATTATGCGTAGGGCATTTGATGAGTATGTGCATAATATTTAGAGGTTAGTTTCCTCATTCAGGGGATTTCTCCCGGCTCCAGAGTTGCCCATGTGTAAGACGGCTATGACCGGTTTGTAACCGACGGAGTACGAAAGTCTAGAAGAGCTCCCGATGACGGGAACTCTCCCCTGCTCTCGCTCAAAAAATGTTCGATTGCGTGTAGTTTTACTGCCTGCTTTATTATTCCACTGCAGCTTCCACTGCAGCTTCCACTTTGCTTGGATGCAACGTTTCAAATAGGTGTGGTACTTATTCTATGATATTTGGCGTATGTCGATTTCTCTCTCGTCGGCAGAAATGGCTGCGCGATCGGCTGTTTCATTTCCAGGAATGCCAAACTGGCTAGAAGCCCAGTAGAAGGCTATGCCAAGATTTTGCTTTGCAGCCGCGATAATCTTGTTTGTTAGCTCAGAAGCAAGTGGGTTTGTTCCACGGTTCATTGAAATACCTGACTCTAGAAAATTCAAAGCGTTGGTGTAAATTACAACGTACAGGGAACACATTTTAGGAAAAGACAAGCGCCGAAAGACTAGGACAAGGTAAGAAGACGACGACACCAGGCACACTCGCAACTGAAGTTTTATTTATGGAAAAACATAGTCTAATATACACTTTTAAAAAACACCCACGTCACTTTCCACGTGCCCACTCTTTATCCAAGAATAGACGCTCTTTTTCTGACAGAGTCACTGAAGGCTCGCTTATGCACTTATCTGCACCCTTCCTTATTGCATACGCCTCTTGAATTTCCCTTGTAATCGTTTTGCTGTATTGCCCCAGGATTGCCACGTCATTGAAAAGGTGAGGGCGAAAGAATTGTGCTGCGAACTGTCCCTCTCCACCTTGGAGAGGAAGGTGAATTCCAGCAAGAAACTTGCCATGGACCTGTTTTTTACGGCAAAAACCCACAAGGCAGATGTACCTTTTAGAGCAATCGTTACTGAAAGAGATATGTGGCAGATCCAGGTATCCTCGTTTCTCCGCACCCACCTATCAAGCCTAAAACTGCAGGATGAATTTTTGGTCCGGAATTCAGAAGAAGTGATTTCATTTTTGAAAGAAGGGTGTAAGGGGAAGTGCGACGTTTTTGCAGTTGATGTTGAGGATCTCTTTTATTCAATTCCGCATGCCGTCCTCTTTCACACTGTTAGAAGTTGCATCGAGAGCAGCGGTGAAACAGCCTTTCGTAGCACTTGCGGGATAAGTGTAGAAGGTTGATTGATTGATTGATTGATTGTTTGGGGTTTCATGGCGCAAGGGCTACTAAGGCCAAAATGCGCCAAGAGTGGAACTATTGTATAAGCAAAGGTTTGGAAGAAGAAAGAGCTATAGTAGCTGATGATGTAATAAAACTATGTATATGAGATTGTATAAGTGTATACAGGATGAAGGCGAGTTCGGATTACTATTTAAAATAATAGTCGGTGTAAAAGGCCGATGTCCTTAAGAAAATTAAACACACAAACATGCGGAATCAGCGGCTGTTCGCCAAGTAAAATAACTAAGTGCAGTGGAATATGTTCTTGATATATTTGCGAAAAACCTTTGAAACGATCTTGGTCATATTTGAGGCACTCAAGGAGAATGTGTGATATTGATAGAGTAATGTTGCAACGTTCACACTCTGGAACATCTCCACGCAAGAGATGCCCATGGGTGCGATGCGTATGACCAATCCCTAGGCGGCACAATACCACCTCATAAAAGCGTTCCCGATGCCGGGCACTCTCCCACTCACTTAGAAAAGGTTCTACAGCACGCAGTTTATTATGCGTTTCATTATTCCATTCGTATTGCCACTTAGCTCGAATGCAACACTTCAAAGGGATGTGGTAGTCTTTGTATGGTATTTTTCGCAGGTCTATTTGTCTCTCATTTGCAGAATTTGCAGCACTATCGGCCTTTTCATTACCTGGGATACCGACGTGGCTTAATTGGTACCCAGCAGAAATTTATCTCAATCTGCTTGTACGAGGCAGCGATAACTTTATTTTGTAATTCTAGAACGAGTAGATGTCTTATGCACTTCAGTGATGTAAGTGCTCTTAATGAGCTCAAGGAATCTGTGTAAACAATCGAGTGGCGAAACCTTTTTTTCGTTGCATAATCAACAGCTAACAGCAGTCCATAGAGCTCAGCTGTCAATATTGTGGCTGCATTTTGGATTCTCTTGATTTGTTTCACAGATGGCCCTATCATAGCACAGCCAACCACAGAGTCTGTTTTGTCCCATTTGTATACAGACCTACGTACTGTTCATATTGATTTTGTAGCTGAAAGAATTCCTGCCTCATGACTTCATTTGGTGTACGTTTTTTGGAGTGTTTAGTCAGTGTAAGATCACAATTAAAGGTATGGTAATCCCACGGGGCTATGGTGCTTAAGTATCGAACTACTGGACGCCGGGGATCTAGTTCTACAGACGCAGCATAATTCATATTCCTAATTGCAAAAGGGGGAACAAAGGTTGGTTTGTTTTCGAACGTTCTCTGGAACCTGATGTTTTCGAGGTTATCGCGGGTAGGGTGCTGAGGGACAGAGCGAACTCGAATAGAATACATAAACCCCAGAGCAAACCTCCTATTTTCAAGGGATGGCTCATTAGCTTCTGCATAGAGACTAAGTACCGGGGAGGTGCGAAATGGTCCAGTAGCCAATTGCAGTCCCTGGTGGTGAATGGGGTCCAACATTTTTAGGACTGATGCTCGGGCAGAGCCGTACACAATGCTCCCATAATCAAGCCTGGAGCGAACAACCGCCCGGTATATGCGTAACAGACATAGTCTATCAGAGCCCCATGATACATGTGATAGAACCTTAAGTATATTCAGCGATTTGAGACATTTAAGTTTTAAGTTCCTAATATGTGAAACAAAAGTCAATTTCGAATCAAATATGAGTCCCAGAAACTTATGTTCACTTTTTGTCGCTATTGGTATTCCATACATTTGTAAACAAGGCTCTTGCAGAACTCCACGCCGGCTAGAAAAACACACACGGGCAGTTTTTTCTGGCGAAAATTTAAAACCGTTTGTGTCAGCCCATTTTTGTAACTTGCTAATTGCCAGTTGGACCCGACGTTCACATATTGAAGGGTTACAGGACGAGACAGAAATTTGAATATCGTCTACATATGTAGAATATTGCACAAAAGGAGGTATAGCACGGGCAATAGAATTCATCTTTACAATGAAAAGGGTTATGCTAAGGACACCTCCCTGGGGAACTCCATTTTCTTGAAAAAACTCCTTGGAGAGAGTTGTTCCCAATCTTACATAAAAAGTGCGACATTGCAAATAACTTTGAATAGCACTTAGCATTCTACCTCGGACACCAAGACTAAACAAATCCTGCGAAATTCCAAAACGCCAGGCCGTATCATATGCCTTCTCTAAATCAAAAAAGGCAGAAACACAGTGTTGCTTATTTACAAATGCTTCCCGCACAGTGGTCTCAAATCGAACCAGGTGGTCGAGGGTGGATCGAAACGAACGGAAGCCGCACTGATATTTTTCTAGAAGGTTGCTTTTTTCTAGGTAATACATAAGTCTTTTGTTTATCATTCTCTCCAGTGTTTTTGAGAGACAACTCGTTAGTGCCATCGGTCTGTGACTGGAAGCACATGAAGCATCCTTGCCTGGCTTAAGCAAAGGAATGACAGTGGCCACCTTCCAAGACAACGGGAAATGACCCTCCGACCAAACACGGTTGAATAAGTACAAAATGAGATCAAGCGTTGAGGGATGTAGGTGGCATAGCATAGTGTAGTGAATACCATCAGGGCCGGGGGCAGTCTGCTTGGGACTATGCAGTATTGCCTCAAGTTCATGTAGTGTAAATGGTACATTATAAGGTTCTGGATTGCCTCCTGAGGTATTTATGGATATTTTCTCAGCATGGAGTTTGTGCCGAATGAAAGCTGGCGTATAATGATCAGAGCTTGAGACAGACTCAAAATGCTCTCCTAGTAGATTAGCTTGCTCCTCAATACTTTCGGGGCAGATTTCATGTCTAGTCAAAAGAGGGATAGAATATGCACGGTAGCAGCCATTGATCTTATGCACTCGGTCCCATACCTCTTTGCACGAAACACTGCTATTTATGGAAGACGTGTATCCCTTGAAGCTATCTCGCTTAGACTTCCTGCGAATCGACCGAGCACAAGATTTCATTATCCTAAAGGTGATGAGATTAGTTTGTGTAGGGTATCGGCGGAAAATTCCCCAAGCTTTGTTCTGTTCCTTTTTTGCCATGCGGCAGTCGTTATTCCACCACGGTTTTGGTTTTTTGGGAAGATGTGTTGATGTCATGGGTATGGCCATCATTGATGCTTCTAAAATATGCTTGGTGATATGCTCATTTATGCGATCAATGGACAGCTCATGGAGTGATGTACGCGCGAAAAGGGATGCTTGTTTAAAAACTGACCAGTTTGCTTCGTCAAACTTCCAACGAGGAGTTCGCATTGGAAGTGTAACCGGTCGCACAATGCGATTTAAAATTATGGGAAAATGGTCACTTCCAAATGGGTTAGGATTGACCCCCCATGAGAAGAGAGGGAACAATGTTGGGTCACAAAGTGACAGGTCAATGGAGGTGAATGAGCGGGTTGGAGCACTAAAATATGTAGCCTGCGAGTTGTTGAGCAAGCATAATCCCGTAGAAGAAATAAATCGCTCAATCATTGATCCTCGTGTATCACATCTTCCACTACCCCATATAGGGTTATGAGCATTAAAATCTCCTAGGATTAAAACTGGTCGTGGGAGTTGGTCATACAGACATTGAAGTTCGTCATGAGTTTGAGGATGATTAGGAGGTATGCAAATGGAGCAAACCGTCATCAAGCGGTCAGACAAAACACGAACTGCCACAGCCTCCAATGCAGCATTAAGGGGTACCTCAATACATGGAGTAGATCGCTGAACTATTATTGCTACCCCACGTGAGGTGTGGGAAGAATGGAGACGCTCTTTTCGAAAAACATGGAAGTGCCTTAAAAATCCAGAATGGTTGCGATTCAAATGGGTTTCTTGAAGGCAAAAGATTAATGGATGATGATGGTCTAACAAATAGCACACATCATCATAGTTATGTAGCAATCCTCGACAGTTCCATTGGAGGAGGACTTCTTCCGTCATATGTAAGGTGGTATTTTTCAGAAAATGATCTAGCTAAACTTTGCACTCGATTTTAATTCGAGGTGCATTTTTCTTTTTCGACGTATCTTTCGGCCTACCTGTAGTATCACAGGTGGCCGAGGGTAAGGACTCTGAACTAGAGTGGGGCCTGTCCTCTTGGGACTGGGGCCCACTCTCGTCCATCGGTTCGTCTGGAGCCGCTGCTAGAAGACACTTAGAGTTCACCAGGCCAGGTGGCTGGCCAGGTATATGGGAGCCACCAGTGGCACGAGAGAGACCACGGCCCTTAGGTGGCTGGGATGCAGGGGGTGCACAAGGCACAGTCCCCTGTGGTTGGTTTTTAGTGGATCCCGACGGACCGGCATCCACCTTTCGGTCCGAGGGCGGAGCTATTAGCACCGCTCCTGCTGAGGTTGAGGGGGACAAAAAAGGGTCACACAAACCGTCCAAGGACGTCTGTGTTCCCGTTGTAGTTGTTAGCCGTGCAGGTCCCCGGCGCACGGCATCAGCATGGGAGCCCAAAGATTGAAACGAGTAGCGTTTCTTGGCCTCTGGGTAGCTGACGTTTTCTTTTGTTTTGATGGTCAAGATCTCTTTCTCCTGCTTTCACAGACGGCATGCACGTGTGTAGGCTGGATGGAGTCCTTTACAGTTTGCACAACACAGTGAGTTCTCGCACACATCAGCTACATGATCCGTGCTCCCACATTTTGCGCATGTGTCTCTTCCACGGCAGCTGCGCGAGCTGTGCCCAAACCGCTGGCACCTAAAGCACCTTTGGGGGTTTGGGATATATGGACGGACGCGACAGTTTATGTAGCCAGCCTTTACAGAAGCAGGGAGACAGTGACGCTCAAAGGTGACTATAAGATGTTTTGTGGGAGTTTCTGATCCATCTTTCCGGAACATGATCCTCTTTACGGCAACTACTCCAGAACAGTGGAGGCCTTCAAGGATCTCTTCTTCGCTGCTGTGCAGGAGGTCGTCCTCAGGAATAACCCCACGAATGGTGTTTAGGGTGCGGTGAGGAGACACTGTGACTTTTACGTCTCCAATGGTGTTCAAGGTGAGCAAAGCAATGCTTTGTTTCTTCGAGTTTACTTCCACAAGCAGGTCTCCGGAATACAGTTTTTTCGCATTATAATCGTCTCCAAGGCACGAGTCAAGGACCTTTGCAACAGCAAAAGGCGAGAGCTTGGACATTGGACGCTGGTCATTTTCTGAATGGAGTACAAAGAAATTTGTAAACATGTCTGATTTAGACTCTTTAGCTATGACAAGAGGTTCGGGGCGCAGGCGCTTGCCAAGTCGCCACGAACCGGGTTTCGGTTTAGGAGGGGCAGCCATAAAAAAGGCAAAAAACTTCGGCACCTGTGGCGCACCACCCACCACGGAGTCCAACGAGGGGACAGGCAACACCTCATAACAGTACGGGCTCGTCTGAGAATGCTGCTGCGCCAGTGCTACCAAGACGCTATAACCAAGTGTGGTTTAGACGAGAGTATCTATCACCACCCAAGGTTAGCCCTTGCCGCCAAAGAAGGGAAAAAAAGAAGCGAGAGAAATGAGAAAGTATAGAAGGAAACAGGACAGGTAAAAGTGTAAGATTGGAGGGGATAGTAGAAGAAAAGGCGACTAGACTGAATCATCCTGGCCGGGCTTTACCAGGACTCCCGTCTACGAGAAGCAGGGGCCGAAGTGGTGTATTGCCTCACCCGGGGGGCCCCGAAGGGTCCAAACCTACCCCGAGCTCGACTCAACCACCAGGATGCCCTTTTCCTCGGACACGGGAAACCCAGGCACAGCCAGACGTGGGCGGGCGAACCCGCATGGCTCGGGGTCCGTGGAGACGCCACTCTCCAAACACCTGCTTTCACAGGTGCCCCCTGCGGGGTAAGTGTAGAAGGTTTCGTTGAACTCTTATCTTTTTATTTTGACCACACCTATGTCTCCTTTGGTGGAGAAGTGTTTTTGCAAAAATGGGGTATCTGCATCGGTTCGCGGGTTGCGCCTATTCTGTGCGACATTTTTTTTTGGCACACTGCGACCGCGCTATTGTTGAGAAGCTCGGAGGTGATAGTCTTTTTAAAATATACAGGTATGTTGATGATTATCTGGTCATCGCCCTCCCAGGAAACAAACTCACTGATAACAAGGTGGCTGACGTAATCGGCACGTTCACGTCCTGCTCTCATGGGCTAAAATTCGCTCATGAGAGGACCACGGAGGGCTCGTTACAATTTGTGGATTTAAAACTAAAATTCTTAAATGACCATGTGTGCTGGGCTTACGAGCCTCGCTCCAAGAAAGCTGTACTCCCTTTTAATTCTGCCCACTCCAAGTTAGTGAATAGAGGTACTGCCTCTTCGTGCCTCGGAGCCGCTCTGAACAAATCCTGTCCTGAGGAAATGGGAGGGAGTTTCCTTCTACAGGTAGATCGGCTCACAAGTGCGGGTTTTCCGCTGAGATCCATTGTTGAAGCGGCAGAGGGCCTCAAAAAGAAATTTAGGGGTGCGGAAAGAAACGTTCTTGAACGCCAAAAAATAAGAACCGCTGTAATCCCTTACATTCACGCAGTGTCTCTTAACTTAAAAAAGGTGGCGGAACGTTACGACGTTCCTCTCGTTTTTTCAGCCCCTAAAAAGCTTTCTGCGTTATGCAGGAAAATCAATGATCCCAAAGGGAAGAGTGACGAGTGTAAGAAAAAACACCAGAATAAGTTTGTGGAAAGTCGCACCGGTGTTGTGTATGACATTCCGCTTTCTTGCGGTAGGTCTTACGTAGGCCAAACTGGGCGTTGTGTAAATGATCGCGCAAGAGAGCATGCTGCTTCCTTAAAACAGTCACTATCGGGGCACCTGGCTGTGCATTGCAACCGATGTGAGTGCACACCAGTTTTCAATGACGTGGCAATCCTGGGGCGATACAGCAAAAAGATTACAAGGGAAATTCATGAGGCGTATGCAATAACGAAGGGTGCAGATAAGTCCATAAGCGAGCCTTCAGTGACTGGGTCAGAAAAAGAGCGTCTATTCTTGGATAAAAAGTGGGCACGTGGAAAGTGACGTGGGTGTTTTTTTAAAAGTGTATATAAGACTATGTTTTTCCATAAATAAAACTTCAGTTGCGAGTGTGCCTGGTGTCGTCGTCTTCTTACCTTGTCCAAGTCTTTCGGCGCTGGTCTTTTCCCATTATGAACCAACTGGCCCAACTCACCATTTTGTTGCAACACATTTTAGAGCGCAGCTCTTAGGCGCCCATTTCCGGCTTGAGCGGCGTCGGCGTAACCTCGGGTTGCATCATGGGACGATTCCCATAATAGCGTCACTGCGCTTTGCGTGATGGTTAAATCTTCCCCCAAAATTTAGCAAAAAACTTTCCCCGCTGAATTTATGGGAAAATATTCCTCGTTAAATTTAGCGGGAAAAATGCTCCACTAGAGTTTGCGGATAAATTTCCCCGCTAAATTTTCTGAAAACATTCTTACACTAAATTTAGCGAAAAAAATGTCCCCTAAATTTAGCGGAAAAAATCCCCCTAATTTTAGGTGAAAAAATATCCCCCTATCTTTAGGTGAAAAAATTTCCCCTAAATTTGGCGAATAAAATTCCCCGCTAAATATTGCGGTAGAACTTCCCCGCTAAATATTGCGAAAACATTTTCCCATTATATTTAGCAGGAAAAATTGACGGCTAAATTTAGCAGAAAAAATTACCTGCCAAATTTAGCGAAAAAAATATTTCCAACACAATTTCGCAGAAAAAATATCCTCTGAAATTATCGGGAAAAATTCCGCGCTAAGTTTATCGGAAACACATTCCTCGCTCATTTTAGCCAACAAAAAATTCTCCGCCGAATTTGCGAAAAAAATTCCTCGCTAAATTTAGCGAAAAATGTCCCCGTTAAATTTAGCAGAAAACGTTTACCGCAGAATTTAGCCGGCAATTCGTCCGCTAAATTTAGCGGGTAATTAAGCGAAAGTTTTCTGCTAAATGGGAGGGGACCAAGAGAGGAAGGTATAAATGAGGAGGGAGGGGCATAGGCTCCTCGCCTTACCTTCCCCTCCTCCTCCTCAAGACGTGCGCTCTAATTCGGTGTTACAGAGGGTTGTAAACGTCTTTAAATTTTTTTATATTGATGTGATCAACAGGCAGCAGCAAACCAGAGCACTTGTGTAACTATAGCAGCTGTTGAATTGATTCTTTTTATGTGACTTTCCGATGGTACCATAATAGCGCAGCCTACTTCAGATTCGTTTTTTCTTTGTGCCGTCTGTATAAAAACTGGCATACACCTGATACCGGATTTAAAGCTCGAAACATTCCTGCTTTATGACTTCGCGTTGAACACTCTCTTCATTATACTTGGAGAGTGTAAAGTCACAGCGTATGGGGCAATAATTCCATAGAGTTTTTGTGGTAAGTGCTGGACGACTGGAGGCTTTCTATCCATCCCGGCAGATTGTGCTGCACAACCATTCCTAGTAAAAGAGAGAACTATGCAATATTTGCCGTGATATGTGTGCCTGAAGCTTGATATTCTCAATACTATCTCGAACTGGGTGTTGGGCGACAAAGTGAACCTTGACAATGCACTTAAAAGCCAAAGAAAATATCCTATGTTCCAGGGACTGCTCGTTAGCTTCTGCATATATAATAAGCACCGAATACGTGCGAAACTCTCGAGTAGCTAATTGGTGTCCTTGATATTGAATGGGATCTAACGTGTTCTGATATGATGCCCAGGAAGAGTTATAGACTATACAACCATAAGCAAGCTGAGAGCGATTGACGGAGCAATAGATGCGCAACAGGCGCAGACGCTCGGAGCCCTATGATACATGTGAAGAGCCATTAACGATGTTCAGAGATTTAGGACACGTGATTGTTAAACCCTTAATGTGGGGAATGAAGGCCAACAAGGAAATCAAATACAAGACCCAGAAGCTTGTGTTACTTAAAAATTAAGTGTACCTGACATGTTCAGAGACGGTTCTTGGATAATTCCAAGTTAACGAGAAAATACAGACCGAAGCTGCTTTTTCGGGGGAAATTTTAAAACTATTTCTATCGGCCCATTTGTCCAAGTTACTCACCGCAAGTTGTACCCGAGGTTCACAAATTGAGGAATTAGAGAACGAAACGAAGATTTCTAGATTATCGACATATAAAATATGTTGCAATGAAGAAGGAATTGCAATGGCAATCGAATTATGTTCAACTATAATAGAGCGACATTGAACACACCCCCTTGATGTACTTCATTTTTGTGTAAAATTCCTTAGAAAGGGTGCTATTCTCTGTATAGCACTTAACATTCAGCCCCGAAAACAAGATCGAATAAATCATGCAGTATGGCAGAGCACCAGACCAGGTCATACGCTTTATCAAAACTAAAAATATGAAACGGTACCGTTGGTTGTTGAAAAACACCTCACGTACCTCGTGTCTCAAAGCGGACGATATGATCGACTGTGCACGGTGGTAAACTAAAGCCGCATTGGCACATACCAATGAGGTTGTTTCATTCTAGAAAGAAAAAACGTGGACATCTTGTTTTTCATCCTTTCCAATGTCTAGGAAAGACAGCCAGTTACAGCTGTAAATCTTAGGCTAGATGAACAAGAGGGATATTTGCCGGGCTTCAGCACCGGCACAACAACAGTTTCCAGGAGGATGGAATGTGACCCTGAAGCTAAACTTTGGTACAAATTTACAAAATTAGCTGCATAGGTGATGGAGGGAGGCGTTAGAGCATTTTATATTGTATACCATTTCGTCCAGGGATATCGTTTACAGGGAACAAGTGCAATTTGCAGTTTGTGTAATGTAAATAGAGTATTAAAGGGTTCGCGCCGGCGACCTGATGCGAAAACAACCTTTTTTTCTGCTTTTATCTTGTGTTGCTGAAGAGTTTGGGTCTAATGTTGGGAGCTGGAGACATACTTGAAGTGGTTACCGAGGACGTTGCCCTGTTCCTCAAGATGTGCAGTACACACGCAATTTCGAATTATGGGTGTGTCAGTAAATTCCCGGTAAGAGCCGTCGATTGTATACACACGGCCCCTCACTTCCTTCAAACATACAGTGATGTTAAGCGAGGAAGCGTAATCTATGAAACTTTTTTGATTCGCCTGCCTTGGAATTTTCCCGCCTGTGCCCTCTTTATTTAAAATTCTATGCAATTTCATGGTGATGGGTTGCGCCCCAAAATACCTCATGTACTGTTTTGTTATTTTTTGGCAGAACGGCAGTTTCCATTCCACCAGGGCTTAGGTCTCCAGGGAAGATGAGGGTACGTCATGGGAATGCAGATAACGGCGGCCTGTAAAACGCTTTGAGTAGTATGGTCAGTGGTTATGTCGATCTTGACATCGTCAAGGAGTTAGCATGCCTATAAAAGTTTTTGCCTGAAAGCTTCCCAGTTGCCGTTTTTGAACTTCCATGGAGGCGAGCGTGTCGAGACTGTAATGAGAAGATGGTTAAATTCGAAAATGATGGCAAAGTGGTCACTTCCATGAGGATTTGGAATGACTTTGCATGAAAGCAATGTGAATAATGGTAGGCGACAAATATATGCATTAATTAAAGTAAAATTGCGAGTTCCTGAGCTATAATATGTGGATATGTTTGTGGTTCAGCGGCCTCAGTGTTGTACGAAACAAAACAAATTCGACAAGGGTCGCTGTAGAATCCCGTTAGTCACTAACCCACAGAAGATTATGTTCAATAAAATCCCCCAAAATTAAAAAAAAATGAGAAGGAAGTGGATTAAAAAATATCTTCTATCTGCGCTGTATTTAACTGAAGAGCGGCAGGTCCGTATAGAAAACATAATGATTCGGTCCAGTATATTTTGTGTAGCCACAGGCTCCAGTGAAGTCTGCCCGGCCACCCCGTTTGATGAAATTGAACGGTTTACAACCACCGGAGCACCTCGAGCTGCATAGGCTGCATGTGTGGAGTTCCTGCGAAAGACCTGGATGTTTTTAAAAACATAAGTGTGGGTCGTCTTTAGGTGTGCCTCCTGTAAACAACATGCAATGTGTAGGTGGCCTATATATATATATATATATATATATGCGGCGGACACCGACCCCGATTAGAAGGGCCAGCTGCTGCCTGTGACGGCACGTCTGGTTTCTTGAAGGGTGCCAGTACCCTCCGTACAACTGCATTGGAACATGATGATGATGGGTTACCCACCGTCTTCGGACGTTCAGAAGAGCACCCTTTTCTGAAGGACAGGTCTTCCAGGTAAGTCTACGTCTCCACCGATGCCATACAGTGTGGCATCCTGCGCAGTGCCGGCGCATAGGAGCCCATTGCGTTGAAGTTCAGATTGTGTTTAACGCTGAATGTCATTGCGTATTTCACTTTCGATTTCGGACATGTTCTGAAAAAGCAGGGCGCGGGCCGGCACTGGTTATGAATTTTACAGCCCAGTCCTGAGGCACAGGTTTCCGCGTCTCAGGGCGCCGCCGTGACCGTCAGCGTCACCGTCACCGTCACCGTCACCGTCGGCGTCCGTAGCTCCCCGCTAAATTTAGCGGGAAATGAAATTGGTATTGAGGTCACGTGACGTCAACTTCCCCTCTAAATGCTAAATTTAGCGGGGAAACTGAATCGGTGTTCAGGCCAGGTGACGTCAATTTCCCCGCTAAATTTAGTTTAGCGGACAAATTGACGTTACATTACCTTAGCAACAATTCAGTTTCCCCGCCAAATTTAGCGCGAAAATTGACGTCACATGATTTTATGTCGCGTAGCCCGTAAAAAGAATTCCGCAGGAGAAGGAGAGGAGGAAGAAAGAAGGTGGAGGAGCAGTGGGTACGGAGGGGAGGGGGAGGAGGGGCATACCTTCCATGCGTACCCACTCCTCCTCCTCCTCAAGAGCTG
This sequence comes from Ixodes scapularis, assembly GCF_016920785.2. NCBI lineage: Eukaryota > Metazoa > Arthropoda > Arachnida > Ixodida > Ixodidae > Ixodes > Ixodes scapularis. The sequence goes on along the minus strand of NW_024609835.1, from coordinate 215,640,480 downwards.
AGCTCTACTTTTGCATTTCAAATATTTGTAAACGTCTTTCTTTTTTTCTTTTTTTTTGTAATTTTTACATATGTCGGCAACGTGGATAGTGGCACTGCATTTTCTGTAGGTTCCTTGTCCGCGGAAGTTTCGGGACCATGCCCAAAACGCTGGTCACAGAAGCAGGGTTGAGGATTTTGAACAAAAGGACGAACTCTGAAGTTCAGGTGGAAGGCGAAGAGTGGTGTTCAAGTGTCAGGAATAGGCGCAAGTTTTGTATCTCCCGCCCGAATTGACGTAGGGTGATTCGTTTGGCTACAACGGCACTGCTGCGCAGACCTTCAAAGCTTTCCTCTTCAGCTCGTTCAGCTCAGAGATAACGCTCCGGACATTATTAAGACTGCTGTGCGGAATACAGGCACTTGGTGTTCGCGTGAGCTTGCCAAATTATGTAATGCTGTGCTTTGAGGTTTATTTTGTACTTCAAAAAGGAGGGCCCCAGTAAGTTTTATTTCTTTGTATTCTCTCGAATTGCCTGCTCTAGAATCTACAAGACAAGGAAATTTGAGATCTTCGACAAAGTTAGACTATCATTTGCAGCATGAAAAGCGAGAAAACGAAACAAGGCTTTGGGGTTTTTGCTTTTTCGAAAAGTGGGGGGAGCGGGGCGAGCCCTTTTGGAGGGTCGCTCTGCTCTGTATTTAGAAGAAAAGGACGCCATAAAAAGGCAAAAAGAATTTGGCACCTGCGGTGCACCGCCACTACGGGACCTAACATAAAAATAACCATCGTTCCATAACGAAAGGGGCTTTGCTGAGTATGTTGGGCTCTCGGTGCTGCCCGGCACAATACCCAAGTGCGGTTCTAGAAGAGGGGTTTCATTAACACGCGAATTTGTCCCTTTCCACCAAAAATAAGTAAATAGGAAGGTACAGAGCAAAGGAAGAAAGTGAAAGAAGAGAGGGGATAGTAGGAAATAGGCGACCGACTAAATCATCCTGGCCGGGCCAAGCCAGGACACCTACGAGAAGTGGGGCGCGAAGGGGTGTATCACCGCCCCCGGGGGGACCCGAAGGTTTCAAACCTACCCTGAGCTCGGCTCAGCCACAAGAATTTCCTTTTCCCCGGACACGAGAGAGCCACGCACGGCCAGACGTGTAGTGGCTGGTCCTTACCAGGACACCCCCGCCTGTGCGAAGTAAAGGCCGAAGTGGTGTATTTTCTCACCCGGGGGGCAGCAAATGGTTCAACCTTCCCTGGGCTCGGCTCAACCACCAGCATGCCCTTTTCCAGACATGGGAAAGCCACGCACAGCCAGACGTGGGCGGGCCAACCCGCATGGCCCGGGTCTGTGGTGATGCAACTCCCCAAACACCTGCTAGCGCAAGTGGCCCCTGCGGGGGGACGAAACGCGTGAAAATCGCCTCGTGTGGTGGGTCCGTAACGCGTTCGACGAGTGTAGTGGAGAAGAAGGCTGCTTTGTCTCCACAGTATTCGTCGATGCGTTCGTATTTGAAATCCGAACGCGAGACGCCGGCGTTCTGCGTTTTAACGCTTTCGACGAGGGCATTGGAGACAAAGGCTGCCAGTCGCAGGCCTACCCATTGCTTCCAACAAGAGGTTAGGCATTCTGACGTCCCCGCCATCTTTTATCTCCTCTTCTCCTTCCGTTTCTCGGCGCTTACTTTCTTCGACCATAAAGCCTAGAGTAAGGTAGAAGCTACGTCCTCGTTAGATGTGTCACACTTCTCCCTTTCGCCGCGTGATTACGCTCCCGCCCATACCCACACGCAGACAGCCGGGTAAGGCGATGAAAGACAGGCGGCTGATCGATCCGGCGGACCGCGTATCTCCTTCCGCTTTCTCAGCTTACGGGTGAACGGTATATAGCGCACGGCGACGCCAAAACAGACGCGTTTGCTGCTTCGCGGCGACTCTAATCGAGCTCCAGCCCCTCTGCCGCTTGGTGCGAGTCGGGGATGCAGTAAAGATGACGTCATGGGTATGCTTTGTTTTCTAGGTGGTGTCGCCTCAGCACGTTCAGTCAGTTAGGCTATTCAGAGACAAAAAAAATAGTGAAATTGCAACAAGCGCTGCACCCCTTTCGTCTGCGCTGTCGTGTGTTCTCCTTATTATTCACTATTTTGGTGTTTAATGCTTTTGAGGTATCCACGAGGGCTTCAATGTTATCGAGGGTTCCATGTTTACACCTAATGTCACCGAGAGTGCAGTAAAAGCTGGGATGAACTTATTATCTTCACGCTTCTTCCTTCACGCGATTTTTTTTTTTTACGTTCTTTTTTGTGAATGCGCGAACCCGTTAAGTTGAGAGTGACAATAATGCGCTAAAAACTCAACGCGCGTGAGCTTTCTTCTTATTTTTTTTTAATGTCGGTTATTATTTTGGTAAACTAATTAGAACCTATATGCTAATTGACAGATTAAAAAAATTCCGGCATTGGCGAGTGCCGATCATTCTATCATCGCTCTGCAGTCGATGGCATTGCTGTGTCAGACGACAAGAACGCAGAACAGCGATTCAGAAAGCACACATCGTGAAAGCAATAGACCTTTTGCTAAATAACCCAAGCACCAAGGAGAATGCAGGAATCGGTGTTACACGCACCACACGTGCTGGCCGCTACAGGAGTAAATGTTCAAAGCAAATGCCTAAAAAAAAAAGCAACTTGTACGCGCGTCCGTCACCGTTTATTTTGGTTATTTCTTTCGAATCTTTGATACGGGGAATGCGTGCGCGTGTGGCGAGTGGAACACCAATCCTTGCATTCTCCTTGATGCTCGGGTAATTTAACAATAGGTGAATTAAGCGCACTGCATATCTTGGCCTGTGAGTTACCATAGCCCCCGACGGCTTAAAAAAAAATACACTACATCCCCCCAAGTTTTTTTTTTTTTTTTTTTTTTGCCAGGCAATGGCTGCAGGCGACTACCCAGTCGATATTTTGCTGCAGATTCACTTGCATTTTTATTGAAGCCAAAGATGTCAGCTGCTCAGAACCGAAATACCAGCACGAAAGCTCATGGCCAGAAGCCACGTAAAAACACCCGATTGCGTTTTTTTTTGTTTTTTTTTTATTTTTGAAGCAGACAACGATAACGACGAAGTTTGCGCCATTGTCTGGCGATTCTTTCTCACTTACATCCCTTCCGCTCGAAGTTCTGCGCTTGAAGATCGATCGGTAGGTACCACAAACGACAGTCAGGAAGTAGCGTCCTCGCGTCCGTCGCAAACGTTGCTCGTTCGTGCACCGCCATAGCGTTGTCCAGCCCGCGGTACGTCGCCATATTGAGAATAACGTGTACATCTCCTTCCTCTGATTTTTACCATAAATGTCTTTTATTCGAACGACATATTTGCAAATTGTTGGAGGCTACACAATATGGAGTTCATCTAATTTCAAATTTCAGCATAAGAGGCGTTTCTTAGATTACCCGCCACTTTGAATATATTTGGTACGCGAAATTAGAACATCAAGTGACCACCGAAACGAGAGGAAGCGCGACTGAATCCGGTCAATACTCGACCGTCTCTTTCCGGGCCGAAAGGAAACATATTTCGAGCCGCAAATTGCGTTCTGCGTAGTTGGGTTTTTATAGGTCATGTTCAAATAAAAACCTTTCTGAGAAGAAATGCCCTGTCGGTGTCCCTTTAAGAAACGCACGGCATGTCTCTTCGTGTCGACGCTCTTGCTTCATGATTTCTTTACCGGAGCTCTTATCGGTGACCAGGGTTAGGCAGAAATACTCAAAAATGTATTTGGAAATACAAATACTCGGATACATTGAAATAGTAGCTAAAATACTGATACTAAGATACATCTGTAAAAATGTATCGCGATACGTATCGGATATACATTTTAAAAAGAGGCAAAAAGTATTTGGAAATACAAATACAGAAATAAATTTTAGGGAGGGCAGAAATACAAATACAGAAATACTGATACTGAAATACATTTTTCAAATTTTTTGAGACGCCAACTGAGATGAAGCTTGAAGTTTGAAGTGGATGTTTTCGATCCCGAAATTACGTTCCCGTAGGCTTGGCACTTTGCCTTGAAGGTAGTGGTTTCGGACGACAAGGAGGCTATGCAAGGAGTCTTCAATGGGCCCAAAAAAACGTTCCAACAATTGCTGACCGCGGTCCCTTCCATGACATCCTGTCTGTCTGACGAGGGAATCCTGTCAACATTGATCACATTATGTCACGGCGGATTGAACTAGAATTCTTTATCTGAAGGTGTGGCCTTGAACATGAAACTTTACCACGTTGCTCTATAAAAGGACAATGCGCACTTTCGTTGTAGGCTACCTAGCTGAAGATCGTGCATGCAGTGTCATTTGGAATTTTTGAGAATAGTGGACCACCTGAAGAATCTTAGAATACATGTCTTATCTTCTGTTTTACAGTTGAAAAAACGATACGGTACCATCCCTGTTCTGAAGGTCCTTACTACCGACCCTCCGCCACCGACGCACGGATTGCAGTCCTCAAGTTTTGCCTAGTATTATCCAAACAGAGACCTCGTGGATTACGAGCTGATATTGCCGGCACAGGTGCGACCTGTCCAAGAAACGGCGGTCTCGAGGCTAGTTGTGGGAGTACGTAGTCTGGGATGGCACAGCGATGCCACTTCTGGCCTCCTTCTGGGTTTCGGATCACCAGAGCAGCGGGTCACATTCACGTCGGCTGATGATGTACCCTTGAGCCGTGCAATATTACGGGCGCAGCCGCAGATGCATTCGGATATGTGTTGAACTTCACAGGATGAGTCTTCCTACTATTTCAAGTCAGCCACCGCCTGGCTCGTGCTGCAACGGAATGTGACTCAGCTTTGCCGGCAGGGTGTACTCTGTACGCTAAGGCGAGAGAGACGGTTAGCAGCGGGCATCGGATGCCAGGAAACAATGACTCAAGAAATCCCTACCTAAAGACCTGCGGCAGAAGATGCTCTGACTCCACTCCTGGCACGCCACCTGGTTCGAGTTTTCCCCTACGCAACACTTCTCAGAAGAGAGAAGAGAACTAATAGAAAAATAGTTTGCAGAATCAAAAGGAACTAATTGGTCAGCATAGTAACAATACCCCAGCATCTCCTTGACTCTGGTGCCCTTAGAAGCAAAAAAAAAATGCTTTCGAACGTGTTTCTTTTTTTTTTCGGGGGGGGGGGGGGGGGAGGGAGGGAGTACTTCTCAAGAATCGTAACGAAATACACTTCATCGTGATTGTATCGCGATACAAAGGAACATTCAAAATGTATTTCGATACAGGAATACAGATACTGGTGAAAAAAATGTATCGCGATACAGCAATACAGATCGAAATGTATTTCTGAAATACTATCGCGATACGTTTGTATCGCGATACTGCCCAATCCTGTCGGTGACTGCCTTAATCTAGTTGGTTCTGCTAAAATAACAAGATGACCGTAACTCGCAGCGTCTTGCGTTTCTTGGGAGTTGGTGGCCATATGACTAAGAGACACGAGAGCCAATGCTCTGCGCGCTTACGAAGCTATGACTATAAGACGCAAAGGGCGTTGAAAGATGCACATCCATGTAATAAAAGAGCGCATATTAATTATAAAAAATATGTTAAGTTTATTTGTGACGCGAGGTAAACCTACGACAAAATGGGGAAGAGAGCAATTTATATTCTCTTTTTTTTTTTAATTGAAACCACAAAAACATATTTGCGGGAAACTCGTTGGCGGATGACTGACCGCACTTTCTAGACTGAATATTCACAATTACCAGCCTCGTGGAGATGGTCTGGCCATGGGAGGTTTGGGTGGTATAGTTAAACAGTTACAATTTAGGCCGAACACACGGGCCCTCGCATGTCGTATGCGCGATAAAGCCAGGTGGTTGTAACAATAACATTTCTAGCGGCATTAAAATTACCACTTGAACTAGTTGTTTATTACAAAATTATAGCGCCCTGTCCTGTCCTATTGTTCCTTCCTGCTCAAGTCTAGCGGCATCAAGGAAAGCGATGTTTCTGAGAACCTTGCCCTCGTGCCATTTAACAATATTCTACAACTTACTTTATGCGTTACATATTTAATTATGCACACATAGCTTGCATGTGACGACATTCATGGCCACGCTAGTATTTTATGCTCCGCGAGAATTCGTTTCGCTGTGTTAGCATCAACCATCAGAATATGTATTTTGAAGAATACAGCAAGTAGAAATAACCATCAGTGCCCAGCAATGGCGACGCTTGTAAGCTATGTGTTAATGAACCTTCCGCTTCCAGATATTATTATCTAGGAAATAAAGGACTCTAAGAACTTGGCTCTTGCACTATTTAACGCTATTCTACGCTGTCCGTTATTACTCGATTTTTAAGCTTGAAATGCTTTATTGTGGAAGGTTACACTTCCGGATATTTGTCCCTTCCTCCGTCAGTACGAATCCCATGGCATTGAATATCATGCTGTACTACGCCAAAACAACAAAGACGAAATCAAAGGAAGAACTAGACAGGACGCTCCAGGCAGCACAAAAATATTGGACAAATAACGGACAAATATCGGTCAAAGTTTTAAGAAATAACGGTTCCCTAAGGATTTTCAACCCGGCTTCAGATCGGTGCAATAACTTGAACAGATCATGGTGAAAGCTTTGAGACCAATATCGTCTACCGTTTTCCGGCCAATATAGTCAGCCGTTTTTCGGCCGTCTTTCGAAACCGTTTTGCAGCCGTCTTTCGAAATGTTTTGTGGCCGTTATTGTTGAACCATTATGGGATTTTAATGTCTATTGTTGAACTACGTAAGAATGCGAATGACTACGACATCAAATGACTCTTTACTCTTAAATGGACACTTCATCTTAGGGGGAATCGGAGATGTCTGACCATCTTCGACTTGGACAAGGGGCATGAGAGCGATGGTAAACATATTTCACTCCATTTTATGGGTAAAATTTGCGGCTTCAATAGTGCCGGCATGGTTTCCCGTAATCTAGAAACTAAACCGCCGGTTAAAACAAGGCATATAATTTTTTTTTAAATGACGGAATGTCTGCATTTCACCCTATGAACCGTTATCCGCTTTCCCATTTTATTGGTAAAAGTTGCTGGTTTTATATTGCGGGCAAGGTTTCCTGTAATCTAGAATCTGTACCGTCTGTAATAACAAGGCACGTAATTTCGCTAAATGACGGAAAGCTTGCAGCCCACTACGGACAGCTACCCGAAGGAATTATGAATGCTGTCGGCACTAAATAATTAAGCACTATACCTTTCAGCCTTATATAAGGCCGAAGTTACCAGCCATCCCAACCATCCGTACCTTCGATACATCAGGCGACTCCCCTGGAAGGATTATACCTCTGCCAGGGGTGTCACCTAACGTATTGGAGGTGCAGGATTGGTGCGGACGGCGCGTAGCTATGGGCTTCAAGAAGACAGAAAGGTCTAGTGCTCCGTTATTTAGTGCGAACAGCTTCCATGTTCAAGCAAGCCGAAGTCGCATGAAGTTCTTGGGGTACGGATTTGTATGGTGAGTTCAGAGCTTCGTCATTCAATATATTCACTTGTATAATTTTTGATCCTTAAACAAAACAACAAGAGTTCAACAAGAAAAGGAGCACACAACCTCTACTACTCATTGAAATGATTTTGTTTGTGTCAGATCAGCTCTTCGTAGAGATGGCAGCTGAACAAACGAACCAATTAAGAATTTCCGCCACAATGCCTTTATTAGAAGAAGGCATGGTTTGCTTTAAGTTGGGAGAAATTATACATTACAGTTGTCATTGCGCTCGCCGTCTAGATGACCCTCCATGCTTGTGCTTATAATTGTCCTTCAATTGAAGACCTCTTCGGTATCTTCATGGTGCAAGTAAGGGCTGTCTGAAATAAAGAGCTGGAGAGGATTCGAAATCAATACACAATCACAACAAACTCTATATGATATACATGGTTAACATCAGCAAGCAACGTGTTTAACACCTAGCCCAGCTCCCCACCTTTTTACTGCACTTAACATAAAAAACAAACCTCCTATAAGTTAAAGCAAAGAAAAAAATTGCATTTATTTGAATACCCAACCCAACAAGTTCTCTAGAAATAGAACTGGCAAATTAAAATTTGCATAGCCGTTCAGTGATATTAAGCTCACTCAAGTGAGCCATCTCTTTTAGAGTATACAGTAGGCTCGCGATAATTCAAGCTTGGAGATTTAATACCTCTGGTTAAGTCAAGCAAATTTGAAAACTTGGGTTGTCCCGCTAAGTGTTAAATGTATTCATAAGCCTCTTAATTTCAACGACGTTTTCGTGTAATTCATTCTTTTGGTTCTCGTGGCCCCGTTGAGCGCACTTCTTTCCCAGCACTAGTTCACTGCGGAGAAGCAGCACCTGTGTGGCTTGCTTTGACAGGTGTTCCCTTCCCGGGCTTGGAGTGGTCGACGCGTCGCAGCTGCGCCCCGTCCGCAGACCAGCAGGTGATCGTCGCTCTGCAATTCTACGCCACAGGCAACTTCCTCATCACTGCAGTCGACTACGTCCCTCTAGGGCTTCACGGTTCGTGAGGCAGGTCACCGTAGCTCCGGCACGTCGTGCAAGGGACCTCATACGGTAAGACCTCATAGGGTAAAAAGTTTCTGAGCGTTCCGAGTAAAAAAAAAAAAGTCAAATTGTGTTGAGTTTGTTAATGAGTAAAGCTATACGCACTCTGTTGTGCACCTTGGCCGGAAAGAGCTATACGCACTACGCGAAACTCGTATAAATCTAATGGTTCAATTCAATGTTTTATTCAGACAACACACATCAGACAGTTGTCTAGGGGGCACACATGAAGGCAGAATAATGAAAAGTTGCGAAACGTAAACAACAATTTGAAAACCATAAGCACAACAGTGCACACGGGATAGCATTGCATAAAGGTCAAGAAAATAACAAATAGCTTGCTTTGATAAAAGAAGCATAAAACATGACACCGCACATATCATAACACTCTAAAAAAAAGAAAAGAAAACCCAGTCACTCTTGATATGACAGAAAGTACATATTCATGTTTCTTTTTACGGCCTGAACTGATACACTGTATCCGATTATAGCCATCAGATCAGGATGGTCACTTAGAAGGATGGGTATTTGGTTAGATAGTTCTTGGTTGCCGTAGTTTGTACGTACTTTTTCTCTTGTGTAGCTTGTGGATCTAAGATTGTAAGTATGTTCTCTCCGAAGGTACTGTTAAAAGAAGGCTGTTGGCTCGGACTTTATTTGATTATAGATGATTAAAGATAATTTATTTTTATAACATTTTGCAATGTTAATAACTGGTGCTTTCTGAAAAGCGGAGCAGTATGACTCCTGTACGGTGCATTTTCAATTAAACGCAACTTGCTTTTGCAGTGTGTATAGGCTGTCAATATTTGTTTTTGATGTCGTTCTCCATACAAGTAGGCTGTAGTTAAAACGAGAATAAACCAATGCGTAGTATAACTGTTTCTTTATTCGACGTGGCATTAAATGTCTAACTATACAGATAAGACCAATGGAGCGCGAGATTTCGGTTCTTAGTCTGTCTACATGAAAAGACCAGCTTAAGCTTTCGTGAAACTAAACTCCAAGGAATTTGTGTGAAACAACCCGTTCAATTATCTCGCCGTGATATTGTATGAGGATTTCTTGCTGGACACATTTATTGCGTGGTCTAAAAATAATATACTTAGTTTTTTTAGTATTCAATTCTAGCTGATTTGCTATGAGCCATAATGATACATTTCTGAGCCACGTATTGGTATGGTGCTCAATCTCTTCTAGTTTATAACGTGTTTTCTTAGCGGTGGCATGGCATAGTGGTAAGGTGTCTGCTTCATACTTAAGTGGGCACGTGTTCGATCCGCGGTGTCGGTCTACTTTTTTTTTTCTCGAACTTTTGTTTTGTCGCCGCATTTGGCGATATTTACGACATTTCTTTTTTAGGATCAACAATGAAAACAGAGAACAAAACGAATGTTGTCGACGAAACTTTGCAGAAATGTGCCTGCTAGGGTATTGTGCTGTAAATTTACCTGTGAATGGATTGAAAATGCAGGTGGCCTGACGTCGCAGAGAGTGGTGCCTTGCAGGAGCAGTTCTTTGAGGTAGCCGGGTTCCCTTGTATCGTGGGTGCTGTTGATGGCACCCACATTCGAATCCATGGACCGCGCGTACACCAGGAGGTGTACGTGAACCGCCACCTGTACCATTCCATCAACGTACAATTGGTAATTGACGCATCCTGCCGCATACGCAACATGGTTGCGTGATGGCCAGGAAGCACGCACGACTCCCGGATTTTCACCGAGAGCACGCTACCAATCAAGCTGGCCGATGACGTCTACGATGTCCTATTGCTCGGTGCAAGCGGCTACACCTGCCAGCCGTGGCTGATGACGCCCTTCCTGTCGCCATCATCGGCGGCAGAAATCAGGTACAACACGGCACACACCTCGACAAGGAGTATTGTTGAAAGGTAAAACGAGGTTACTCATCGTGGTGGGTTACTGGTTTCTATACTGAAAGGAAGGCCACTAGACAACGTAACAGTTTGTTGGCATGGCACAGAAAACACTGTTAATTGTAAGGCTCCTACGTACAATTTTGTGTTCTTGAGACCAAGCAGAAAACAGTGGTTGCACGGAAGCTAAAGAGAAAAAAAAGAAAATAATATCACAAAAATATATATTTATTTATTGTACTTTTCCAGTGCCCTTATACAGCCCGGGGGCCTGCGTGAGGGTGCACCGTAGACACACATATGAAGTGTTGCATAAAAAGCAGACACACAAAATGCTTGCATAGTATCAAGAAACAAAAACCTGAAATATTTTCCAACATATTTTTGGAGAACATATCACATTGTTCGTTCGTTAGGGGCGCGATTTGTTACATACCCGTGAAAGGCAATATTTTGGTTCAACCTGGATTCAGAAGAGCAAAAAGATACAAACGCAAAGCCGTAGTTTTTTTTTTTTTCCGGCCCCGCCTTTACAGAAATTACACGCCTGCATTCTAAAATACTCCACACTACGGGGACTCACCGTAAAAATGTTACAAATTGCACCGGGATCAGGTTGCTATAAGGATGTCGTTGACAGACATCTTCGGACTGCTAATGTTAACGACTGTTTTGTATGAAACTGTGTTTCGCTTACACACAGCTATGAGGAACATTTGTCGAGGGAAGTTTAATATGATGTACATGTAAACATACTGTTATACATCTGGGCAATGATAAGAAATGATTGCCGGGTTTTCGGTAGGCTACAGCATTCAGAAAGTTTGAAATAATCTCAACCCTAATATAATTGTGTACTTTAAATAAATAATACTCATTCTGTCCATATGATGCACGCAGGACAATAGGCCAGCTGAAGCGCAGGTTCCACTGCCTGCATGCCGAGCTGCGCATGGAGCCAAGCAGATGCTGCGACATCATCGTGGCATGCTGCGTGCTTCAGAATCTCGCCAAGAGATACCCCTGCGCGATGCCAGGGACTGCCGTGCCCCTTGAGGTTCCCGTGGAGCCCATGGCAGCCTGCCATGGCGAAAGCAATGAGGCCCGGCATGCTCTTGTCGACCAGTTCTTCTGTTCAACGTATGTATGTGGGTATGTGGTCTTTTCAATTCAAACTGATTTTCTTAAATGCGAGACATATGCGGAGATATTGTTCTCGCTGTGTGTTTACCGGACTCCGTAGACATCCAGAGAATGGATAATCGTAATAACAAGTTCAATGTGGCACGCAATTTCATATAATAAATTTTCTTGAACGCTTCGTGGCATCTTTTGACTGTAGGCTTTCAGGCAGCTAATATAAGGAGCTGAACCAACCCCAACATATTTCTTGGAGAACATAGATATTTTAAATCTTTATTCACCACTCTTCATGTATGGTTTCAGTATGAGGGTAAACAAGCTTTGCGGCGTTCGCTCGTTGCAAAAGAATGGAAGCGTTGGCAGATATTAGAGCAAGTAGATGTTGTGCTGCGACTGCTATCCAACTTTATTTGCAAAAGCGTTGCTTGGAGACGTTGCAGCGCCCGTCGTATGCCGCTCAGGCGTCCACCCTCATATTGAAGACGTCTGAACCCTTTCCTGATTCCGAACATTGCAGCAGAAAGAGTGCCTCAAGCATTGCAAGGATTATTGTCTCGCAAACCCTCTTCATTACAGCATGTTTTTGTTGGTTGCAACAACAACATACAGTTAAGATATAATGTGGCGGTGTCCTAAAACGGTAACTCTTCTCAACAGCATTGCAGGCACAGATCAGATTCATTCTCGCCTCATCCAGTTTCGGCATGTAGTAATAAATGCACAAAGGTTGACATATCTTGCAGCGTACCTCATTGTAAAAGGTTAGGGTTGGACAAGCAGCATAATTGCTACTGCGTTTAACAGTGCGATTGCTGCATGTCCCATGGAACGACGTACGCAAAGGTCCTGGAATATATTGCTGTTGTGTGCCTCGGTCGACAGTGCGTGCGGCTTTTACGCGAAATGCTTGGGCCCTCTTCTGCGTGTTGGTCATCGTGCTTTCTTCGTACTACAGGCTACGCGAACATCATTGCCTTCAGTACGAGTAATTAAAGGGGTGAGCGAAATAATAGCCTTAAAGATAATACCATTTAATTTTATTGTGCCTCTGTCCTATAGCTTAGTACCATTATTACTATATTTAAAAGTATCCTACAGGCGAGAGGACTCAACCTGTATGCGTTACAGTAGTGGCCTGATTATAACAGTCACTAATTGGTCATGTACTTAAGACGAACATTTCTGTCATTGGTTATTTCACTTAGTAAAAAAGTGAACAGTGCATAAAATCGGTGTCGAATAACGTTGCAGTATGGTAATGCCTGTTTACTTCGGGAAGCGAACAAAGAAAGTACAGAGTTCCTGAACGGTTTAAATTCCGCGACACACTTTCTACGAAAAAATCAGGCACACTGAGTGGTCACACCAGTAAGGATGCATTTTAACGTATTATCACTGTTCGCGCAGCGCAGGCACTTCCTAGGTTATTTGCTTACTTGCTGTTTTGTTTTGTGCAGGGTCGAATCGCTAAGCTTCTTTCCTCTGTCTCCAACAATGATGTTTTGGACATGTCGACACGCTTCCGCACATGGACGAAAACTCAGCTGGTTAGATTGTCGCTGGTGTCGGATACCAATGTGGTCCTCTGGAATACTGAGGAGGCGATAAAATATTTCATTATTCGCTAAAATTACTCGCGCCATCTTACTGGCTGTGGCATAGGGTCGAGTGCACACTCTCATAAATCAGTTTCTCTCCAGGGACGACTACCCCATAACATACTGAGGTTTCCATAAACCCCTGCATTTCAAAATGTACTTTATTACTTCACATCCGCCCTTGTTTCGTCAATCTAAAAAAAAAAAAATCGTAGAACTTAATTCCCCCCCCCCCTTGGTCTGTTCTGATTACTCCTTTCCCAATTGTTTTTTTTTTTCAATAGCTCAATTTGAAGATCAGCCTGCAGGGCTTGTAGCTTTAGCATTCCAGTTTGATGCTGTTCAGCAGCATCTGCTGCAGCGATTTGCGCATTGGAGGCATCTATGTCTCTTTTTGTTGCCTATCTATCCAAGAGGAAGCTCTCCACCTCCATCCGATGCTGCTCCTCAGCTTGCTGCTGATACCTCTGCGCAGCTTCCCGGCACCAACGTCTCGTCTGCAAAACACGGGGAGCTTCTGCCCACTCTTCAGCTGCTGCCACCCTTTGGCCGCTTCCTGACGCCCGAGGCTGCGGCGCTGCCGTTTGCCTCAAACTATCGCTGTAACAAATGGATAGGAAGAAAGGAATTTGCTGTAGTTATTAGAAGTCTGCAGACAACATACGTAAAACGTACCGTGTTTGTAACCCCGACATGTTGCTGGCATTCTGCCACAGTGTACATAACTGTAGAGCAGAAATCTGGCAGAGATCTACCCCCACACGTTCCCATGGCTGGCTGGGTGCTGGTCGCATCATAAGAGGCTCGCTGGGCTGACGATACGCAAAAGATTTGCATGTCTCTCAGCAACCGATCATTTCGTTAATCTCTGTCGCCATTCCTGGCAAGATCAATCAATGTTCTTTCCTTTTCTTTACATTTGGCTAGGCCAAGGTGTCCCTCATGCACTCTTTCCAGCATTTCTTTGCGCAGAGACTTGGGGATAATCACCTTTGAACCTTTGAGGCGTACTCCATTTATGATGGTCAGTTCTGAAGCAAAATGTTTGAAAGGGCCCTCAATTTTCTCATGTGCCTCTAGCGCTTGCGCAATTCGGTGTAACTCCTAGTCTTCGCGAGTTGCAGAAACCAAACGTGTCAGTGTCTGCTGGCTCACCAGAATTGACAGAACTGAGATTGCATGCACTTTAACGTCGTCATCTTCCTTCTGGTCAAACACGGTTCTTGCTGATGGCGCTCTAGAAAGTGTGTCCGCCAGGAGCAGTTCTTTGCCAGGGACCAACTGGCACTCGAATTCGTACTTCACGAGACGGATGAAGAATCACTGAAGCCTTGGCGGCATGTCTCCTAGGTTTTCTTCGAGATTGATATCAGTGGCTTGTGATCCGTTTCCAAGATCACCTTTCTACCATAGATGAAATCATGGAATCTTTTGCAGCCGTAGACGTTTCCAAGCGCGTCTTTCTCGATCTCTAAGTACCTTGTCTCCGTGTCGGTCAGCACTCTTGATGCATAAGCGAATGGACGCCAGTCGTTTCCATGCTGTTGGAATAAGGCTGCACGCAAGCCGTACCTGGAGGCATCTGTGCACACTTTTGTTGCAAGGGACGGATCAAAGAAAGTAAGCGCTGGCGCTGCTGTGAAAGACGTTTTCATGTCTTGCCATTCCTTTTCATGAGCTTGGGTCCGCTGGAAGAGTCATACATCTTTTAGGAGCTCTCGTAACTTTTCGGTCTTGTCCGAAAGTCATGGCAGGCTCTTGCCGAAGAAGGTGACGACACCCATCATCCGTTCGACTCCTTTCTTAGTCCTCGGAGCAGGAATCTCTAGGACGCTTTGTACCAGTTGGGGGTCAGGTTGTATGCCATCTTCGGTAACCCTGTCGCCCAGAAAGGTGACTTCTGTGACGCAGAAGAGGCATTTTTTTGCATTTAATGTCAGGCCCCCGTATTGTGCCGCTTGCAGAGCTCTTTGGAGTCGTGCATCGTGTTCCTCACGCGTGGCACCTCAGATGAGGACATCGTGGATGTAAACTGGAACGCCCGGCAGGCCGTCTAAGATCTGTGTCATTGACTTCTGAAAGACCTCCGCTGCAGACTAAATTCCGAACGGAAGACGCTCGAAACGGTATCGTCCAAACGGAGTGCTGAACGTGCAGATGCGTGACGTTTCTTCATCCAGGGCGATCTGGTGCAAACCCGCGTTGGCATCTAACCTGGAGAAAAATCGCGCGCCAGCCAGCTCCGCTTCGATGTCCTCTCTTCTCGGCATTTCGTAATGCTCGCGCTTCAGGCTTTCATTGACGAATCTGGGATCCATGCACACTCGTAGTTTGTTGTCTTTCTTGCGAACCACGACGAGCGGGCTGACCCAGTCTGACGGTTCCTCCATTTTGACTATTATTCCTGCCTTCTCCATTCTAGACAGCTCCTGTTTGAGAGGTTCTTTCAAAAGCTGTGGTACCCGACGGGCTGCTTGAATGACTGGCTTGACTCCGTCTTTTAGAACCATTTTATGCTCTTTCTTGGTGCATCCGAGGCCATCAAATAGTCTTGGAAAGGTGCGATCTTATTTGCATGGTCATTGGCACCTGTCAAGGTATTGAAATGGTTGATTAGCCGAAATGACTCACACGCTCTGAGTCCGCGAAGTGCGTGGCTAGCGTTCTTAACGATGAAGAAGTCTAGGCTTGCTTCTGTTCCATTAACCTTGACCCGCAGTTCTGCAATTCCGATGTGCCCGATGATACCTCCGCTGTAGTTGCGAAGTACCGCCCTCGACGGTTTCGGCTCACTTGCTCCCCTTAGTTTCTTGAAAGTCGATAACGGTAGCAGGTTCGCTTGTGAACCAGTGTCTGCCCTCAGTTGAACTTCTCTGCCAGAAACGATCACTGGTATGATCCAGTCAACGCTGCCATTTCCAATCTCCAAAACTAAAAAAAATCGTCTTGGTTACTCGCTTTGTCGACTGTGGTCTTAGATTTGCAGCAAGCCGAGAAGTGATTCTTTTTTCGGCATAAGTGACATGCTTTGCCGTATGCGGGACATTTCCGAGGTTCGTGGTGCGTGTTGCACCTTCCACATTGCTTGGTCTTGGAGCGGGCTTGTCCTTCCTGCTTGGCTATAAGAGCCACGCTCTTCTTTGTGTTGTCCCAAGTCCTTTGCCTTTCCTTGGCTACTTCAACCGCCTGGCAGAGGGTGATTGTCTTCTCCAAGGTCAGGTTATCTTCGCGAAGAAGCTTTTCGCGTACTCGCGTATCCGTGACGCAATACACAATCTGGTCGCGAATCATAGAATCAAACAACTGCTCAAAATTGCATGTTTGAGCTTTTAGCTTTACGTCTCGAAAAAATGATTCGAAACGACTCGCCTTCTGCTTGCATCCGAGTCCTGAATGTGTAGCGTTCGCAAGTTTCATTGCACCTTGGAGTGTAATATTTGTCAAACTTTGTCACCAGGACCCTGTAGCTTGTTCTTTCTTCGTCTGTCAGTCCAAAGATGTTGAAGATTTTGATAGCTTCGGCACCCGCGACGTGGAGGAATATTGTCGCCTTCTGTTTGTCGTTGCGTGCCTTAGCCGACTCGTTGGCGGCCAGGTAGAGCTCCAGGTGTTGCTTAAACTTGCGCCAGTTGTCGGCTACGTTTCCGGAGAGCAGCAAACCATCAGGCGGGCGAAGTCCCTCCATGACCAGACTAAAGAAAACACCTCTGACACCATGTATCACCGAGGAGGACACAATACCAGCATGACGAGCAGTGGAACAAGTCAACTTTATCTTCTTCTTCTACTAGTCTATATACATGCACCTCGTGCCGGTATATCCTGATACAGAGCCCACACAGGTTCGGCGAGTCGACGCCGATCACGTCGAGAACTGCCTGAATTAGGGGCGTCAGTTCATGGGGATACGGGCCGGCACCTACCAAATGAATGCACATTATTTTCATCCCGTAGTAACCCGGGCCCCAGACGCATTGCAGAGTGGAGGGGGATTAATAAACAACTACCAAACTAGAATATAAACAGCAGAAATCCAACGGAATTATGAAACGTCAATTGAAATCATGGTAATATATACTGTGTGGCAGAAACGGTTCGCGTTCGAGAAAACGGGCCCAGGTGTACGGATTACGCCAATCGTTCAGCTGGTCGCGCATGCTTTTTATATTTTCTATATCTTCCATCGTGATTTTGCATGACCGTGATCGAAACATCACTGCACCCCAGCCATCGAGAGTTACTCCGACGAGCTTATTATTTTCTTTGTCACAACTACTGCCAGGATATTACGCGCGGCTTCTGGTTGGCCACATATGAATTTGTTAAAACGCTCTGGAACACGCCCAGCCAATCTTCAGCCGAAGGCGCCTCCTCATTTGCTTTCTGTACATGCCGCTGAATGGTTAAACTATCTCGGGTGCCGCGCAGCAGTGTGCCTGAAAAACGGGCTCCGCGCAGCAGTTTCCATATCAAATAGCACGGACGTTGTGATGTGGTCGCATAGTTTTATGTCGCAGTGTTCACGCAAGTTGCTATAGAAACCGCAGCACAATGCCCGTTTCCATTACTCATGGGTCCCTACTTAGCAGTCCATAAAAGACAGCGTTTTTGTTGATTGCACAAACTTAATTTCGTTTTGAGTTGTCATGTGCTGTCTAAACAATCCCCGGTAAACAACATTTTTGAAGGTTGAATGAACTTGTGTCATAAAGTTTACCAATGTTTCATGAATGGCATGCCAGCTTATGATTAATGCGCCTGAGCAGAGGAAATCAGGAAATATCTGTGTTGTATGTGTAGTCATCCATATAGAAAGTCATAATTTATCTTGTAACATATTTAAATGAACTTCTGATAATTCGAGCTTCCGATAATTTATACAAAATTCGTGACTTCCTGGAATCTGAATTGATCAGTCTGCTGTATATCACATTCAGATTCATGGTTTAGCTTCTTGGGCTTTATGATATCTAAACATTTTTCTTTGGCAGTGCATTAAATGCAAAATAGTACAGCAATGTATGTGCTCTAGTTTGTGCACAGGCAGATGCTTGTGCAACTAAGTTAAACTAGCATTAAAGGGAAGCTAAAGCACTTTGTAAGAAATCTGAGTTAGGAGCAGACTTCCATAGCATTTTGGCTGAATTCAATAATTGCACTAAACTTGGGCAAAATTCAACGTAAACTGCATTTATTTTGAAAAATATGTGCAGCGATTACAGCAGGGCATGCCTTGAGCCTTTCTTCCACCTGTAACCTCTCCAAAGGTTCGTGACGTCATCATTGAAATCCCCAAGTCAGCGTATTGGCGAGCGAGGGTTATCGGACCCAGCTGATGACGTCACTTTTGCTAGTCTTTATGTCCGTTCTTTCGCTCGGCTCTGCCGAGTGTGCCGCGATGAGCGGGGATAAGAATAAATTTTAATTGACGATTACGACGCTGCTACTAACAAGATTAATAGAAAACTTTGACTTGACTCGGGATCTCTTTGTCTGGGTCTTTGGTGGCTCATGGACTGGGAAGCGGAGTTTGCGGATAAGCGTCCCAGCATGTCCCTACTTGGCGACATGTGCCGCTTAGCATATCCAGTTCAATTCTACGAGCCAAACACGGTATCCTAGCTACAGCCGTTAGACCAAGGCTTAATTAAAAGGTAGTCTAGATTGTGTTTACCATTTATAAATGTCCAGTCACATCTGTCATTTAACCCATCCAGAGGCTTTCAGAGAATGTCACAAGAGCCAGCAGCTTGTGGGTTGGCAAAGCACAGGACGCGCGCTGAGTTTCGGACATTGTTATGGCTCGGCTATTGTCGTCGTTGCAGCGATTGGACACAGGCCACTACACGAATGCTTCTCGAGCTAGTAATTATCACGGGCTCAAATCGAGTGCCCACGCAATTCTCGGTTCGAATGTATGAACCGCATTCAAATATCGTCATTGGGGTGTCATCAAATTTTGCAAATAAGAGATTGCATGAAAATTATCGCATTTGTCCTTGCAATTACACCGCAGACAAGGCGTTTCTTTGCCAGTGGCGTTGCGTGCGAGTATCCTTGAGTCCCACTAGTACATGTAAGCTCGTGTAAAGTGAAAAACATTCAAATTGGATATCGTTGCACCGCTCCTTTATAAACAGTAGGACGGTAAGCCTATACCTATGTTTTTTTTCTGGCACTATTTTTGTTTAATTATAGATTCCAAACAAATTCATGTATTTTTTTAATTATTAAAAAAATGTAATAGATCGATAATTTTAGCCCGAGGTATAATAAATTAAATTGTTACGTCTACGCACTTTATAATTTCGCAATCTTATTATGTTTTAGTGCCCATCATGGAAGTTTCCCTTCTTTTTAGTATTTAGTGCAGAAGTGCTTAGACGCACATACATGCAGCCGAATTAGCAAAAGCATGGCTTCGCAAGTTTGTTTTACAACAAGGTTCTTAGCCTTAAAATACTAAAAGTGTTTGTGAGGAGACGTATTTAATAGGTTAAGGCGCTAGAGGGCGAGTGAGCTAAAACATGTATTTCTAATCAATGAATCGCCTGCCTTGGCTTACTTATCTTGAGTAGATCAGGTGAGGATTACCAGATGCTATGTAATCCACCAGTAAATAAGGATGGCTTTTGTGTGTTCTGATGAGCCCTTGGGGGAGGCCACTCCTGTGACGTCCTCTTTCTGTCATATTGTTGGAAATGGTGGTAAAGGAAGGGGTCGGAAAAGGATTTTATGAACTTTCTCCTCACTAGCAATAAAATGTACCCCTGCCCTTCCGCTGTTCTGGCGTTACTGGCAAGGCATGTGTTTTTATTTGTTCACAATAATTATTATTATTCTGCAAGTTAAGACACTTGAGTCCGGGTACATATTATGCTTTATGTCAGTCTAGTATATGGGTGATTTCATATCAACTGAGGCACGAATTTAGGGTCGTATTTTTATTTTGACGAAAAAAAATGTTTCGGGCAATTCCTATGTTAAAATAAAACGATAACGACAATTTCGCTGGATTTTTTGTTCACAAGGTATGGTCCGTTGAAGCGGCCAAAGTGGAAACTGACTTTTTTCCAGCTTATCGGAGGTGACATATTTCACTCCATCCCTTTTCCCTACTTTTTACGCTACATCAATATAACGTTTTGAGAACACATTAGACATAGGCTTTTTTATGGTGATTAGGCGTCTTGGTCACACCATTCTTACTGAGTTTGTTTTTATTTATGAAACCGCCTCTCTGCGACGATATTTGACGAAGTTCAGCAAGCTGTGCTGTGTGATCTAATCAACATATTTTTATGATCTTAATATCACCGTAAAGCTCCAATTAAGCTCTTTCTTTTGAGAATTATTTCTATATTTTGCGATAAGTATATAATGCGCTACGTGTGCCTGAAAAACGAAAATTTCGAAAAACTAGCAAGTTTGGAGTGGATTTTCTAAAAAGCCAACTTTTTCGTTCTTTTATTTTTTTTTTCATAGTTAGTTAATATAGTAGTCTATCAGAAACTACCAACAAAATTGTAATATATTGTTTGTATGGCCGCTATTAGAACTCGAATATCGTGGTACGAGCGTTTTGAACGGGACTTCGCACAGGCGCTCTGTTCAGCAGAATTTTGGCCTATGTAAGGTTTTCTATTTATCGTTAGCCAGTTTCCTTAATATCCAAATACAAATATCAATAACATTTGGATTGGTGTACCTAAAAAAATTTACTTCGAAGTCCGTACCCATAGGTGTGGGCACCCCCCAGCGCTTACTTCCTCCCAATACGGGAGAATGCAGATCGTTAGAGAATTCCTCTAGGGCGTTTTGCTTTTGGCTTTGAGTGTGAAATACCAATTTTGACATGTAATTGTCATATCTTTTTTATGTCAAACAGATATGTAGTGCATGCACATATGTACGATTTAGTATCTGAGGCTTAGGAAGTGCGGTTTAATTTGTGCGCGTACGGATTCTTTTGTAAAATAACAAGCATTTCGTAGCGTGTAGGGCTTCAAAAGTGTTAGTCATGTGCTCAGGTTTCATTTCTATTTTTAGTGATTCATGCCGGTTAGTTAAACTTTTTCCTCGTGACTTAAGTTTGTCCGGGAATCTAGATGTTACATATCTTCTCCGTCAACACATAGGGAGAAGCTCACACACCTTGCAAATCACGCCAGTGCCCAGTAAATAAATATTGTTAGGATAAATATTGTTGCTTCACTGGCTTTTAGGCTCAGATATTGAGGTAAGTACTAATATTAAATAGACAACCTTACTTAGGTCAGAATTCTCCTCAGCTAAGGGCGTCTATGTGACGTCCCGTTCAAAACTCTCACAGCACGAGATTCGAGTCCTAATAGCGGCCATACAAACAATATATTACAATTTCTGTTGGTCGGTCCTGAGAGATTACTATATTACCTAAGTGGTAAATAAAAAATAAAAAGAAGAAAAGGTTTTTTTTGTTTTTGTTTTTAGAAATGGCGGCTTTGAACTTTCAAGTCTTTCTTTAGAAAAACTTGCAAGTTTGAAATTAATTTTCTAAAGAAAAACCTTTTCTCTCTTTCATTCTTCATTTGCAGTTAGGTATAGACCTTTTCATTTCAGTAGTTGCCTGACCGTCAGGTAGAGGGCTCTGGCGCACTCGCCGCCATGGGGTTGCTTCAATTTGGTTTGTTTCGGTTTAGACGTACACACGATTGTGTTGCTGTTTTATGCAATTTTCGCTTAATTTTGTGATAGAAATTTATTTATTGTCGCATACAGCGAATGAAACAATGGCACTGAGGCACTTAGAGAACCACAAAGTGGTTTCAGCCTAAATCGGCGAGCATTTTCACGAACACCAGATGCGTTTGATTACGTCCACCGTTAATTTCGGCCAGGTTTCCGGCGGTCAAACAACTGTGCTGGTGCACAGGGAGGAGTACCATCGCCCACGGTTGTACCCACGAACACTAGTTTCCAGAAAAATAAAGGGCAGGACAAGCTTCGCCACAGCACGCGCTTCTTGCCTGCCGCCGGGCTTTGGCTACGCGTGCACCGAATGGTGTGAAAGGGCTCGCGCTCAAGTCAGATATTCTACCGCTCATTTAAAGGCTGGTTCACACATTGGCTTCGGTTACGTTCGCATGCAACCGAAACGACCGCTACGACAGGATCACAGAGAGAATTGTTCACCGTAAACAGCGTGGCAAGCAATGTAAGGGGTACCTTCGCGAAGTAATCTATGAGTCACGGTTGTTCTGGTGTTTTGGTCGCTTTTGTCATTTCGGTTGCATGCGAACGCAACTTTTCCCAATGTGTGAACCAGCCTCTATATAGGAAGTATTCACGCGCGGCCATAGCTGTGTGCACGACTGCTGAGCGCGTGCTGATGGCGAGCTTCCACAGTTCTTTCGTAACGTGCATTCCGCACCCTCAAGATTGCCGTCTCAGCAGCCTATTAATGTGGGCTCGTTCAGAGCATGCGCTCTAGATATCACCCACAAATATGGAGCCAAGTGAATACTCCTTATTAGGGAGTTTTGGTAGATAGTTTTCAAATGCTCACTACCGCTACGGGTGCGCGCTTAAGAGCACGCATCGAAGTGGCAGCGCGAGCTCACGCTGCAAAGAGCGTGGGATTGAAAAAACGATCTTCTAAAACTTACTATTGTAACAGACTTAGTGCTTAGTGAAGAAGCAGGTCCACAACATGATTGATATTGTGCTAAGTCACGAATATCAGATAAAGTGACAAGTTTACTGCTCGATGTGTGGGATTCGTTTACCAACTTCTTGTGATCTTCGCAGACTGGAAAAGTCTTCTATATTGACGTATACACAATATAAAAAATAAGTGTCATTCTCCCGGCCTGCTTTATTTAAAGAAATTAAGTTTCCGAGAAGTATTCTAATAGATCAACCCAGGCCGACTAGAGAATTTATTTAACTAATGACTCATTAACAGGATTTCACAATATTGGCCTTATGACAGACTATTTGTGATTTGGACATTTGCTTACGACGTTCTCAAGGTATGAGATAAGTGACACGCCCCTTAAATGAAGCATGACATTCATCTTCAGTAAATTTTGATAGATGAAACTAAAGGGCGCAAAAGAAGTGATCCCCGGTAAGTTTGATTGAAGTTGAGTGCTAGGCACCGCATGGACCTGTGTATAAAGCTCTTTACTGGTTTGGACCGATGCGCGTTGTAGATTTCGGCGTCGCCAGCTACTAAAAGTGAATCCCTAATCGATTTTCATGCAGACGGCTTCTTTTCGGCGTCAGGTTTTGTGAACCCCAGGCATACTCAAGCTGCCTGTGACAGTTTCTTACGTGGGGAGTCCCAACCTTTGTGTTGAAATTAATTATTTGAATTGGACTGGTTATCTGAAGAATGCCATTCAAGCAATTAAGATACTGTAGACATGGGACTAATTAACGGCATGCAGTTTCTTGGAATTCATAAATAAACCGATCAAGGGAATGTATATATCGCAAAAAAAACGACTAAGAACGCCAAACAGATGTAGGTGTAATATTGTAAACAAATAAATTGGCTTGATGGTGACGTACCATTATTTCTAGCATTAGAAAAAAAAAATCCAAATTAAACGTTTATTCCCTTGTCCACGAGTTCACCCATATAATCAAGAGCCACTGCTTTCGAACTGTTATGAATACAAAAAATGATGCTTTCAGGAAACACACGTGGTTATTTACACTGAGTATTTTGTCACCCTCCTTAAGACCCCAAATGCACGATCATTATATATTTACACCGCGCTTCCTATTGCGAATATTTTGCCACTATTAGTAAGCAAACCTGAGTTCTCGTAAGTATTGACCTTTGAACCCCTTGTGCTGTCTTAGTCATATAGTGCTGAATGTGCGTGAGCGCTACCGCTGATTCATGTGCCCATACAGCCTCTTCACACGTAGCCGGCACGCCGACGGTATAAAAATAGTAAAAATATGTTACAAAAATTAACGGCAGAAGTTGTGCACACAATGATGTAGTGTAATTATGTGGTGAATATAAGTATCGAATGACACTTTACGGAGAAAAGTAAGAAATGCTGTGAAACGCGACGAAAAACGCGAATTCAACGCAGCCGCCAAGGCGCGGAGTACTGCGGAGGAGAGAGCGGAGCGACGAGTTGAAGCAACCTAATGGCGGCCGCATCACGTGATTGCAAGGTGGCAGCGCCCATGCGGCGGAGGGTGAAAAGGTCTATATAGTAAACTGTCACGACCTACTAACAGGAATTGTAATATATTGTTTGTATGGCCGCTATTAGGACTCGATTTCGTGCTGTGAGAGTTTTCAAGAAGACTTCGCATAGACACTCTAATAAGCAGAATTTTGACCTATGTAAGGTTTTCTATTTAATATTTGTACTTACCTTAAAATCTGAGCGTAAAATCCAGGGACGCAACTATATTTATCCAAACAATATTTATTTATTTTGCACTGGCGTGATTTGCAAGGTGTGTGAGCTTCGCCCCATGTATTGACGGAGAAGACTCGTAGCACCTAGGCTCCAGGAGAAACTTAAGTCAAGAGGAAAAGTTTAAGTAACCCGGTATGAATCACTGGAAATAGAAATGAAACCTAAACACATGACTAACAGCTTTTAAGCCTTACACGCTACAATACGCTTGTTCTTTTGAAAGAGTCCGTACGCGCACAATATAAGCCGTACTTCCTAAGCGTCAGATACTAAATCGTACATATGTGTATGCATTGCATATCTGTTTGACATAAAACAATATGATAATTACATGTCAAGTTTGGTATTTCAATCTCAAAGCCGAAAGCAAAATGCCCCAGAGGAATTCTCTAATGATCTGCATTCTCCCGTATTGGGAGGAAGTAAGCGCTGGGGGGTTCCCACACTTATGGATACGGACTTCGAAGTAAACTTTTTAAGTACACTACTCCAAATTTTATTAATGTTTATGGTTGGATATTGAGGCAACTGCTAACGATAAATAAAAACCCTTACGTAGGCAAAAATTCTGCTGAGCAGAACGCCTGTGCGAAGTCCCGTTCAAAACGCTCATAGCACGATGTTCGAGTCCTAATAGCGGTCATACAAGCAATATATTACAATTTCTGTTGGTAGTTTCTGATAGACTACTATATTAACTAACTGTGAATAAAAAATAAAAGAAATAAAAAGTGTTTTTTTCTAGAAAATGGACTGCAAACTTGCTAGTTTTTCAAATGTTCGTTTTTTATGCACATGTTGCGCACTATACACTTATTGCAAAATATTGAAATTACACTAAAAAAAGAGCTTAATTGGAGCTTTACGGTGATATAAAGATCACAAAAATATGTTGACTTGGTCACACTTTACACCTTGCTGAACGTCGTCAAAGATCGTCGCAGAGAGGCGGTTTCACAAATGAAAAAAAAATCATTAAGAATGTTATGACCTAGACGCCTAATTAGCATGAAAAAGCCTATGTCTAGTGTGTTCCCAAAATGTTTTATTTTTGTAGCGTAAAAAGTACGGAAAGGGATTGAGTGAAATATGGCACCTCGAATAAGCTGAAAAAACGTCAGTTTCAACCTTTGCCGCTTCAACGGTCCATGACTTGAGAACATAAAATCTGACGAAATTCACGTTTGCGTCTTCTTTTATTAGTGGAACTGCCCCAAAACGTATATTTTTCCGTCAAAATTAAAAATTCCCCCCTGAATCCGTGCATGAGTTCAGATGAAATCACCCATATATATTTTTATCACTCGTCTGCCTTTGCCGTCTTGTCATGTTGTTTTCCTCCCGAAGAATACACAAACTCAACACAAGTGGTTTTCAAAGCAATACGATATCTACAAACGGTAAACCTTGTCTTGGCGCTATTATTCCAGCCCCACAGTTGCTCCCTCTCTTAGAGCGCAGCTCTTAGGCGTCCTTTACCGTGTTTCCCATCGTCGACGTCGACGTCGGCGTAACCGCGCAAAATTTAGCGGGAAAATCTACATCACGTGACCTAAACACCAATTCAATTCCCCCCTAAATTTAGTTGTGAATTAACGACACATGACCTCAACAGCAAATTCATTCCCCGCTAAATTTAGCGGGAAATTAAATTGCTGTTAGGGTCACGTGAGGTCAATGTTCCCGCGTAATCGAGCCGACGAATTGAATTTGTGCATAGGTGACGTTACACCAGGTCATGTCACGTCATTTTGTCCGCCAAATTTAGGAAACGGAATTGGTGCTGACGTCACGTGGCTCAATTTTTCAGCTATATGTAAAGGGGAAAATGTGGGAAGAGGGGAGGGGAGGGCGGAGAAGAGACGGTACGGAGGAGAAGTAGTTGGGACGGGTACGGAGCAGAAAGGGAGAGGAGGGTGAGGATGAGAAGAGGAAGACAAGGAGGAGGAGGCGGAAAAAGAGGAGGGGAGGAGGGGAGGAGTCTAGTAGTGGCGGCGCAGAGGAGGATGAATACGGGATGACGAGGGGAAGCGGAGGAGGAGGGGACTAGAAATAGGTACGGAGAAGGAAGGGCATACCCTTTTCCTCGTTCGTACCCTCCCCTCGTCCTCTTCAAGGGATGCTCTAATTTGGCATTAAAAAAATTTGATAACATCTCTAATGTGTTCACACTGCAGCGTACTTGCGTCCGTTTTTATCAACGCTGACGTTCCCAGATTTGGTCAAGTCTCCATATGATGCCGACATAAAATGATGCACAAAAATGAACGTTTTAGAGAGCAGCTCTTAGGCGCTCGTTTCCGCCTTGAGCGGCGTCGCCGTCGCTATCGCCGTCGGCGTAACCGCGCGGTCCATTTATGGACGCGTGACGTCACTGATGACGTCATCAGTGAAATCATCGGCATCGTCACTGATTGCGTCATCAGTGGAGTCACTGATGGCGTCATCAGTGGAGTCACTGATGGCGTCATCAGTGACGTCGCTGATGACGTCATCGGCATCCGCATCGTCATCGTCATCGCCCTGATGACATCATCAGTGACGTCACTGAGGACGTCCTCGGCATCTGCATCGTCATCGTCATTGTCACCGATGACGCCATTAGTGATGATGACATCATCACGTCACTGGTGATGTCATCGTCATCGTCATGTGGCCTCATAGGGGTCACGTGACCCCCGTGAGGTCACGTGGCCCCGGTGACGTCACATGACCCTCGTGAAGTCACGTGACCCTCGTGAGGCGACGGCGACGCCGCTCGGAGGAAGGAGTAGCAGAGAGGATGAGGAGGTGAGGAGAAAGGAGGAAGGATATACCAAATACTATTGACTACTAATACTGGAAACTGGAGCCAAAATACATTGGGTTGTCGGGAGACACAGAAGTGCTGCCATCTCTCGGTGTGGGATGGTAAACTATGAGCTCGAAATTAAAAGCATAACAGTCATTCACTACACTATTTCTCTTCACACTATCAGGAATTTTGTATATATGGCAAATCGGTGTGTCGATTTTAATTGAGCAAGAGCTAATACACGGTATTTCTAATAATGAGGTGCGCTTCATATTAGCACTAAATATTTAGATTATATGGACCTATGCATTACACTTGGTACAAATGACCTACTGGCAATTAGTGACTTCCTAGTAAATTGACAGTTTATGGACCACTCTAAAGGCTATGGCTGTTACTAGCTGTAGTGACTGGCTCTGTGCAGTTAGAAATAAAGCACAGCAATTCAAATATGTGATTGCTCTATGGGTCATTATTTTAAATTATATGAGATTCACTTCCGATGAGGCTGGAAATGCTACACGACGTAGTAATTACAGCCAGTAAGTACACTGGCTGTTTAACGAAGAGTCAGTATTTATAAGGAAGTAGAAGTAGTGTCCGGTTCAGTATTAATTGTCATTTTGGGGGCCTGGTTAGCCTCTAATGACTGCAATGACTATTGGATTGTACTTTTGAGTTATTTGGACGAGTATAAACTAGAATGCCTTCCAAGGGCTATTAATTGCTCTGGGCCAATATCTTAAGCTATTTCGGGGCATATGGACCAAGCAGCTGTTTATCAGGTGGTTCCACTTGTGACAGACTTTAATGACCATTAGTGACCATTTCGTGATATTTGTAATGTTATGTCTCAGACTGGATTTGGATTACTATTATATGGTATTTGATTTTATTTGCTAATTATATGGCGGATTTCGGTTCCAAATCACTTTTAATTACAATCAATGACTATTTGTAACTATTTTGAGTTATTTGATTGTGCGCAGACTGAGTTGACTTTCAATGGCTAATTTTGGCATTTTTATCAAAATTTGACATGACAGATATGTAGTTCAAATTACATCTAGTTATTTTTAATGACTTTTGGCCACTATTTTGAGTTATTTGACTGTGTGCAGACTGAGTTGGCTTCATATGGCTAATATTGGCTATGTTATCATGTTTATAGACTATATGGAAGATTTCGGGTCCAAATGACTTCCGTGACTGTCAATCACACTCAGTCACTATTTCGACTTATTTGCTGCGTGCAGACTGAGTTGGCTTCCAATGGCTACTATTGGCTATACATTCATATTTATAATTATATGGCAGATTTAGTTTCCAAATGGCTTATAGTGATTTTCCATGATTATCAGTCCCAATTTAAAGTTATTTGATTGTGTGAAGACCGAGTTGGCTTCATATGGCTCTTATTGGCTAAGTCAGTGGTTCTCAAATGGCGTCCGCGGACCTTTTGGGGTCCGCGGAGGCATCCTAAGGGTCCGCGAAGACCTACCTCCCGGCAATAAAAGTTGTCTTTTTTAAGGACTGAGATTAGACGTTCCAATTTCGGGGTGAAATTTGTAGAAATTTTAAGGCAATCTAAATGCTTATAGTCAGTAATAGCTACTTGGAGCCAGTTTCATCCAAAAACACTCAAATAGCACATAATTGTCAATTACACTCATTAATAGTCTGTTGCAAGCCATCTGAGGCAAATCTGGCCAGAAATAGATGCTAATAGCCAACAATAGCCACTAAAAACCATTCCAGTTAGCACACATAGAACCAGCTTATAAATATCAACACTAGTCACTACTAGCCATTTGTAGCAATTTTAAGCCAATCTAAATGCTTATAGCCAGTAATAGTCACTTATAGCCAGTTTCATTCAAAAACACTGAAATAGCTCATAATTGTCAATTATACTCACTAATAGCCATTTCTAGCCATTTGAAGCCAATCTGGTCAGAAATACATGATAAAAGCCAACAATAGCCACTTAGAGCCATTCCAGTTGGTAAAAACAAAAATCGCTCATAACTATAAACAGCGGTCACTAATAGCCATTTGTAGCCAACTCAAGCTATTGCAATAAAAATAGATGCTTAGTGCCTGTTATAGCGACTTGTGGCCATTTCCACTCACAAACACTGAAATAGCCCATAATTGTCAATTATACTTACTAATAGCCATTGCTAGCTATTTGAAGCCAATCTGGTCAGAAATATATGCTAATAGCCAACAATAGCCACTTAAAGCCATTTCAGTTGGTAAACACAAAAATCGCTCATAACTATCGACACTAGTCACAATTAGCCATTTGAAGCGAAATCTTGCCATTGCAATAAAAATAAATGCTTATAGCCAGTTATAGCCACTTGTGGCCATTTTCATCCATAAACACTGAAATAGCACATAATTTGCAATTATACTCACTAATAGCCATTGCTAGCCGTTTGAAATCAATCTGGTCAGAAATAGATGCTAATAGCCAACAATAGCCACTTAAAGTCTTTCCAGTTAGTAAACACTAAAACACCCCATAAATATAAACACTAGTCACTAATAGACATTTGTAGCCATTTCAATCAAATTTATCTAAAATTTGATGCATAAGCCAATAATAGCTGCTTGAAGACACTCATTTTTAAGTACCAAATAGCACATAATCGTTTAATGATCTCATCAATATTCATCAGCAGCAATTTAAATTCAATCTGGTCACAAATAAATGCAAATAGCCAACATTATCCACTTGAAGTCATTCCTTTTCGTAGATAACTATTGCTCAAGCAATAGTTATCTACTAATAGCGGTTTGTAGCCATTTGCAGCCAATCTCTTCGAAAATAGGTGCTTATAGCCAATAATAGCAGATTGAAGCCATTCTCATTCATAAACACACAGACAGCAGATAATTGGTATTATACTGACCAACAGCCACTAGTAGCCAATGAGCCAATCTGGCATGAAATATATTCTAGTCGGCAACAATAGCCTCCTGAAGTCATTCCAGTTTATAAACATGATTAACTGTTTTCATTACTCATTAATATTTGTAGCCATATCTATGAAATATATATAAAAGTGGAGGCTGATAGCCAATAATAGCCAGTTGAAACCATATGCATTCACCAATGCAAAAGTAGATAATTGTCAATTATCTCATCAATAGCCATCGGCAGCCGTTTAAGGTCAATCTGGTCAAATAAGGTGTTAATAGCAACAAAAGCTACTTGAAGCCACTCATAAAAGTGAGCAAACAAAAAAATCACATAATTATCAATAATAATCACTTCTAGTCACTTGGAGTCATTTCAAGTCTGTCTAAAAAAAATGATGCCCATTGCCACGTATGGTCACTTGGAGCCAAGGGCATCTAATAAGACATGTTTCGGTAGGAATAAAACAAATAAATCAACAAGCTCAGAAAAGGATAATAATTATTTAGATTGTACAAAATCGCTATACAAATCCCGACTGGTCTATACAACACATTTTGACATCAAAATAACAAGAGGTCCAATATCACGAGCTCATGCTCCCTATGCTCCATCAAAAAAAATGAGAATATTTCATAGACTATCAATTTCTCTAGTGAGTCAGACTCACTTGATCATTTCCGGGGAAAGTGGCGAGTCGTCCACTCCATAACGCCAGGGTCACTTTCTACTCCCGTCTCCCATTTTACCCCGGAGTTTTCTGTATTATTTTCAACGGTATTTGGATATACCTTCCCCTCGCTACCCTCCGCCTCCTCCTCCTCAAGAGCTGCGCTCTAATTCGGCGTTACAGGGAGTTGTAAACGACTTCCATTTTTCTTCTATGAAACCTAAAATGTATCTTCTTTGTTCGTAAAAGGTTCATGGAGATCAGATCTTGCTTTGACAGTTGACCTTTGAGCGCGTACAAAAACAGTTGAAAATCGGTACAGGTTAAGTGGCACAGACTGTTTCCTTTGGGTTGATCATCATTTATTATAGACAGGGTGATTAAAATGCTGTAATCTCCGATTTGGCTTTCACAAACGTCAGGTATGTCTCCCAAATATGGCTTATCAGGTATATTCTCATTACCAGTTTCTTCTTGCAATCCTTAATTGTTTTCACGGCATGTTTCGTATTTGTTATAGTGTAAAACCCTTTATTTTCGCAGCGCCTATTTTCGCGAATCAGTCGCAGAAGGGATAATCGCGACCACTAAATTTCGCGAATTCCAGACACCTACACTGATTCTCTTAAACACTGAAACTTTCGCGTGCCCTTAAATTTCGCAAACCTTTCAATTCGCTAAATTTGCAAAAATTAGGGGCTCTCGAATATAAGGTTTTAAAGTATGATTAAAATAATGAAGACCGTTCCCATGCAGTACTCAGTGACCAAGTCCAGTACCTTGACGCACACCTTCATTATACGGTACAAATGCCACAATATTCACGCACCAAGTGAATCTGCATTTGCGTCCGTTTTCACCGCAGAAATTTTGATACTAAGAGAATTAATCGGGGATCACCGTAACGCTGACAAAAGCGAATATTCGAAGCTGGTATCTCTCCCGACATAGCAACGGCTTAACAAGCACTTCATGCACATTGAGCCAGAACTCACAACACGCGAACAATAACAATACGCTGCAAAGTATCAGCTGTTTTTTCTTGTCTAGCAAACAATAAATAATTTTATATAAAGGAAAACTTATTGCGAGTTCTAGTTTGTCTTTGATTTTAGCCCTGACTGTGTGAATTTTTATAATACGCCGACCGGAATCTACATGAAATCGTTTTTTGTCTGCATAAAATAATTACTTTATATAATTAGACCTCACCTTACTGGCACACCAGGCAGTGTTTTTAGCCAGGCGTGCGAAGCTATACTTGCCAAAGCACGTTGGTATACCTCACTGCAGCAGCGCTGTAAGGGGCCAAGACTGACCTCAGCCGTTCCACGTCAAGGTGTTATCTCACACAGTGAAAACTTTCAGTTCCATATAGCATCCTCTTATGTGAACTATCGGTAAAATACTTAAAAAAAGTTTTGAATGGTAGACATTGATAAATTTGAACACAAGCAACTTCGCATGTAAAAAGCTTCGTGCAAAATACTGCAATCATACCCGGAACACACACACTGCCGGTTGCAGAGCTCATCTTTGGGTTTTTAAAAGCAGAGAAATATAGACAACATGACAGATAAAAACATATATTATACAGGATGCTCTAAACAACTTGCACCATATTAAAAAAAAAGCAAAAACGACCGCTGTATTGGAGTGGTCAATTTTTCTTTTTGTTTGTACGTCTATTTCTTTAAGTTGACTAAGTCGAATACCTAACTCTTTAATTATTCGTTTCAGGCTCGAGGTGTGAATCGGAAAGTTGTAGAGCGGATTGAAAAAAAGCCCAATTAAAGTGGTCGCTACATTATACGTTCTGCGCGCTCGTTTTAATTCGCATACATAAATTCCGGGATATATAAGAAACAAGATCACGTGACAACGCCCCCGCGCGTCGTGCTGTCCGCGCTCTGAGACATGCTCTGGGGGAACGAAGTTCGCCTTATTACTGACGCGAACTCCAAGGCAATTTTGCGGCAGCAGGCGATCACGCCGATCTTTCAAACCTGCGCCAACACGACGCACTGCGTGGGACAGTGCGCCGGTGATAAGGAGACTTCGTTCCTTCAGGAAACATCTGAGAGCGCTGCGACCGGGACGCGCAATTGCGATGTCACGCTGATATATATATATATATATATATATATATATATATATATATATATGTACATATATCTTTTACTGCAAAGCTGTTTATGGCTAGGGTTCCGTGGATTTTTTGTTCCCCGTTTAAAAGGTTCGAAATAACTAACCAAAATAATGCGTTAGCGAGCACGCGTGTAAGCTGCCATTTGTTTTAAGCTTTTGCTTTAGAACAGTTGCTGCTGCTTACGCCGGAACTTGCGACGCGTGGAACAACATTCCCTGCGTTCTCTTCGATGCTTGGAATATTTACCAAGAGGTCTCTTCAGTAGATTTGTTACCAATAGGCACCATTTTCAAAATTTGTAGACTCTCAGGTGGATAATAAAGGATTCTTAAAAAACTGTACCGCTGTGCAACCCGCGTCCACCATGTCTATGCTCACACCGCCCTCTCTTTGTCGTCGTAACAAGAGCTTGCGTGCCTAGTTTCCTTTCTTTCCGCTCTCCCAGGGTGGCGGTCCCGTCGCGCGTGCCTAGTTTCCTCCGGTTCCTTGGGGCAGGCCTGTGTCGTGTGCTAAACAACCTCGCTTGACATCCACCTTCAGAGAGTGAAGTGGCTCATGTTCTTGTTTATTTCCCGGGCTTTCTTCTTATGCCAATCAACATAAAAGCTGAATGCGCATTATATCGCAAACACATAATTAAGAATTTCTCAATGCGAATCAATGAACGATTAACTCGTTAGTGTTAATCTAAGCAGCTATCAGTACAAACAAATCGTGCACTTTTCTAACACGCTTGCTAACAATATACAGTTGGTTTCACGCCCGCAGATTGTTCCAGTAATTTTTAAAGTTTGGTGCGAGCTATCCTGGGATACTTTTTATATAACTACAATAAGCAGAAATATGCAGCTCAACTCAAATATACTATTTAACCCTCCCATTTCCGCCCCCCCCCCCCTCCCCCTTCCCCTCCCGGGTGAAAAAAAAGATGTGTAGGCAGTGGCTTTAGAATATCGTAAAAGAAGGGCCAGCTATTTCTTTTTCCTATTAAAGCACGTCCACTAAACTCTATGCGCTCCTCCCACTCCACTGCCACTTGCCGTCCTCCCTTGATATCCCAAACACTTCCAGACCCCCTGCAGTTAGCTTTCAAGGCTCAAAAAACTTGCCATAAAGCAAACTTTCTAAACTAACCTTTTGCCCATTCGTGCGAATGTATCTTTCTTTGAGTACTTCAAAAAAATACAACAAAAAAGGAAAACTTTGATTATGCCCACAGAAAGGCATAATTATTTGGAAACACTAAATAAATAAGAAAAACATGTGTTTTTTATCCGGTATTCAGTCACCGTTAAATTTATTGTGGGGCGAAATTAATATATATATATATATATATATATATATATATATGTATATATTATTTCTGGAAACTATATTAAAGTAATGTAATACTAGTGGATATCACTTATATAGGAGTATAGTATTTGAAAAGTCAAATACATTGTGAAGCCTAAAATGCAATGCTCTATGTGTCACCAAAACGTAGACCAACTGGCTAACGCAGCGACTCAACAGGGCGATCGCCGCCATGATCCCCATGTACGTCTACCTAGAGCACAAGACATGGGACGATGTATTACCATACACCACGTTCGCCTACGTCACCGCAGCTCACGAAACAACCGGATTTACACCTTTCGAGCTGGTGTATGGTAGAAAAGTGACGACCATGCTAAGCGCGATGCTGCCCCATGAGCCTGTGAATGAAGAATACGACGATGCCCATGCGGTCAGTCAAAGAGCCGAAGAAGCACGCCAACTAGCCGCCTTCGAATCCACGGTCAACAGCGTGTCTGCTCGCAGGTACAATCTTCGTCGCCGCGCCGTCTACTTCCAGCGCGGAGACAAAGTGAGGGTGTGAACGCCGATTTGTGGTCGCAGTCTCAGCGAAAAACTGCTGAAGCGCTACTTTGGGCCTTACAAGATCATCCGACGCCTCGGAGATCTGAACTACGAAGTCTTCCCGACGGAACACGACCATCAACTAGACGTTAGCCGCGACCCAAGGTGGTGCGCGTCGTCCGACTGAAGCCGTATTACAAACGATAGCACTTTCCACCCACGTCGACGAGTGAACTGTGAACTGTGAACTGTGGCTGGCGATTCTGGTGTCCTTTAGTTGAGGATTCTTTTTTCGTTTTTTGCTACATCGGAACGATGCACTCTTTTTAAAGGAAGGAATAATGCCGCGGGCGCAGCGGCCCCCAGCAGGAAGCGCGCCCGTGGCATATCGGTTATCGCGCATGTCTTTCACGCAGAAGGCCAGGGTTCGATCCCTGTTCACGTCTACGCATTTCTGTTGACGCTGTCATGTTCTGGTAAATTTGAGAACCGTCTTTCTGAGTCGAGTTTAGTATGTTTTCCGCACCGAACCTTGTACGCCGAACGTTCCAGAAGTCTACGCGTGTACAAAAAAGGCTCCGCGTGGCAAGCCGCTGTCAGTTTCGCCCCAGCGTTCGACTCTGCAGTCACGCCGACTTCGACGGCCGGGACGCTCTGCTTTCTTCTGTTTTGGGGCACAAGTGTGCCCATTAAACGATTAGTTTCTTCAGTCATTAGCGCCTCATCAATTATATATGTATATATATATATGTATGGCAACTCATATTCCCCACTCCTACTCGCGTGTCCGATTTCACATGACAAAAAGCTGGTGTTCCTGCCTCCCTGTTTGAATCGATATTTAACCTTTTCCCGTAACCTTCGCAATCGTGTATCTCCTGTGCGCCTTGATGACCAAGTGTAAAACCATGTAATTTGATGCATTTTGTAGCGAGACTTACCACACAGTTGAAAGAAAAAAAAAATCAAAAGTGGCAATCCAAGCTTTATGCGTACTTCATGAGGTCACAATTCGTAACCTTCTACCTGAAAACCCTCTTCCTTCCCTGAGATATATTTTTCATAAGGAGATCAATTTTGCGATGAATGTTTTGTTTCAAACTTAATTTATTCCGCATTCCCTTCTTGCTCGTCTTATGTTTTGAAATGTCTCAAGTTAACGAAAGCATACATATTGTACATACGAGGCGGAAACTTTGGTATTGAAACTAGGAAATGGTGCCTTTACAAAAAACTTGAAGACTTGCTCATCTAGGGCTATGGCGTCGACAAGTAGACCCGAGACAGTGAGGCTAGGTGCACTGCAATAATTACCTGAGCCTTTTTTGCAACAAGGTGGATGCAATACTTTTGTTCACGCTTCCACTAGTGAGGATTAAGATGCCCAAGTATACCTGAGGACATAAAAAAATAATGTGACTCTTAGCAATTAAACCTGGGAAACCACAAAAAAGGCGAATGCAGAACAGTGTTTAGGACAATGTCGTTAAATAATTTATGCACAAATAAATTGTTTTTATAGAGTGGTAAGGTCTTACTGGCGTAAGTAATAAAAACCGAAAATTTCTGTTTTTTATTTGTTTTCGAAACACGTGAGTTAAAGTATCACTACAGAGGAGCTTCAGAATAAAAAAAATCGCAGACACAACGTTAATGATATAGCTAACGTTCAATTTCTCTAATAAGTTGACGGAGAGCCGAGCATACCGCTATAGCCAATTTACATTCTGCTGTTTTTAATCCCGGTACATTTTTTTCAGCTATAAATGAGAGCACAAGCATGCGTGTAGTTGAGAGTCGCTTCTATTGTTAGACTTAAAGTATTGCCTAATATTCTTCGTTTTTTGCGATTCAAAAGAAGTACTCTAAAGTTATCCACTGAATAAAAGCTTGGCTTCTGTCATCTGTTACCCTCCCGTGCCAATCATTTTCTTAGAACACTCAAACAGCAGAACAACGTCGCAAAAGTATTTAATACTTATACTTATATTTATTAATTACTCATACGATGCATATATGCCCCAATACTAGGGTCCACTTTTGTTATTGAGAGATATATTCTCACGCTATGTTCTAAATTCGCATTTCCTCTAAACCACTCAATCATCACTTAATGTTTTGTTTGCACAAAACATGAGGAACGCAGAGGCGTGCACGGATTCCGGATAGTTCTCCCCCGTAGGCACGGGCTCCTACTAGTCAACCTCTTGAGCACACAAGGAAAGACAAAGAAATTACGAAGAATGGAGTTCAGATTAGTAATGAAAATGGAATAACCTTACCCTATACAAAAACATACTTTAGATAGCAAACCCCAGAAAAGTCATTTAAGATATACTGATTTTTACAGCCATGTGTTATATCTGGAGAACAGAGACAGCCATTTCATTTTGTGTATTATCGCATACGCATTTCCAAATAACAAAATAAAGTGAAAGTTTGTATTCAAAGGAACACCTTTCTGCATTTAAACAACTTGTCTTTCTGAATTAAAAAAAAAGTTTTCACAAATTGTTTAAAAAAATTAAAATTAAGTTTACTTTCAAATTGTCGCTATTTCATGGCTGTACCTCGCAAACTCTAAGTAAGGCCGTGGCCAAAGAACCATCAATCTGCAGGCTTCATTAATTTAATTTGATTCTTTTGCCACACCTAAAGAGAGAAAAATGTGGCCAACTCAAAGGCGACCGTTGTGCATTTTATAAAGCTACACCAGGGTGTTAAACATAGTGGCACAACGCGGCATATTCTGGGGGCTGAAATTGGCGGTTGTGCTAGAAATAACGAGAAAGTGAACGATAGAAGACCCGACAAAAAAAAAAGTAGTCTAAATGTTCGGTGTGTTCGTTTTGCCGCGACGAGCTGAAGTTGCTGATGCGCTTGCCAAGTTAATTCAGTTTCATACCATGCTTGATTTCTGTGTTTCCCTACAAAGGAAGCTAGAAAACAAAACAAAAAAAAGAATAGGACCCTAACAGGAGAAGTTTTGCTGCTTCTTTGTGAATACTAAGGTGTCGCCACCGGTAGGGGTCCATCGAGACCGCAACTGGTACCGCTACTCCGCTTTTCACAAACGGCTCCAACAGAAGACAGAAGGAACCTTCCTCCACAGATTATTATATTTCCTCTATGAACTACAGTTTATTTGTTATAATTACATACATTTTTTGGCTTTAAAGTTCTAATCTTAAGTATCAGAGAGAGGAACTTTTGTTTACTTTAAATAATTGCAAAGAAGTCTATGCCTCTCACAAACAAAAACAAAGCGTAAATTCAAGTAAAAAATACAATATTGATGTTCATTTTATGTCTGGGTATGGAACGTAAAGCTGAGCACGGAGGGATGTAAAAAATTCTTAAGATGTTGGCAACCAAGAATCATAGACGCCTTCATCGCAAGAGCAATCTCTGAAAGGGTCCTCAGGAACGTGATCTTCTAGCCCAACGTCTTGTGTTCCACCAAAACCTAATGGCTCTGTAAACATGTTTTTCTTCGCCACTAAAAGCTTCCAGATTGATTTATTTCGTTTGCTAGGATACTTTATTGCGTTTCAAATAAAGATAACACAACCATCCGATGAACAAGAAAAAAGAAACAATGTCGCTATATTCAGCGCACATCCGGACTCCTTTTCAAACAAGGGCCCTCCAGCTTGGTAAACATTTTTGTTTCCCGCCCTGAGACCTCTTGCTTTCATCCCCGTCATCGCCACCTCCTCCCCCCCTCCACCCCGTGTTACTCAGCCGTAGGACAAAAATCTAATAAGAAAAATCATTGAAAAACAGAAAACGAAGAGAAACTTGGAGTTGCTATTGTGTTTGGTGTTAAAGCCGCAACCTACAAACGGTTTCATTTCGCCTAGCGCTTTGTGTGTGCCTGGAGCTTTCAACTAACATACTGAGTGAGCCAACCAACGATGGCTGACAACGAGACTGCAATCTTGTCATTTATGGTTTGCATTTTTTACTTTCCTTCAAACAACTGATTTGTGATAACTCTTAAGCACCCCGTTATTTGGTCAATACAATATTTTAGTCAAAATATTAAGTTCTGTGGAGATAACGAAACCTGGTAGGTCCTTCGTCAGTCGAGCAGTTTCTTCGGGCTGGGCTCACGAAGGACCTAAAGGGTTTCAATATAATTTCCATAGCCTGCGACTGCCAAAAAAAAAAAAATCCTGAGCCTCCGAGGGCAATATATTGGTTACTTTTTCACAACCAAGTCCTCATTTACCTTAAGCAGTTTAGTTTGTTACATAATTACGGCCTAGTGACGTGCCCCTGCCGTGTCCGAGGCGAACACCACGGCATTTGCGGAAACTTTCATGACTTATTATTTGCACACTTTTTATTTCTAACTGTAGCGGCCCGACAGTTCTTTCAAAGTCTGGGTGAGTAATTTGTGACTATTACGCTATCGTAGATATCCTGTCCCGTCACGTCGACTCTATTTTTAGCGATTGGGCCCAATTGTATTCGCCGTTTTCATCACTTCCAGTGTACCGTTTTATTTACAACGTGATTTTACATTTTCAGTATCAAAAGTCCTGATGCGATCCTGCATATTTCTAGCGTTCTGCCCCATTTTGGGGATTAATTTCAGACTTCAGGGACCGTGCTAGTTCCGATGGATCAATACAGAAACCGCACAATTACACACTTTTTTGTTCAATATTTTTTTTTGTTAAAATTTCAGTTAATTTTAAAGAAATTCGTGAACGTTTTTGTTTTATTATTTCTTCACAAAAATATTTTCTAAAGATTTATGTTCTTCAGCAGGACGAAGAAAGACCTTCCAGGTTTCTAAACATTTTGTTTTTTAGTCTGAGATCACCACAGAATTTGTAAACCATCTAAGATCAATATTTTATTGATCTTATCACTCGGAAGAGCTTATTTTTCCTAATCAAGTAATTTTAGTGTGTGTTATAGCTGAGTTTCGCAGCGACCTTTAAGTTCAAAGTTCTATCGCGTATAAAATGATATTTGTAGGAGTGATTGTTTCAATCGTGTTAAGGTTTTTAAAAACTTTTTCAGGGAGTGAAGGACCATGGACGAGTGCCTAATATTTTTGTCAATCTTGGGAAACCGAATTTGTGTGATACGTAAACAGAAAGGGTTAAAGCAGAATTGAACCAAATGAAAAGTGGGAAGAAAACGCCCTGTCGGAGGGGAATTGGGAAGGGGCGAAGGCGAAAGATACAGACAGAAGGGGGAGAGAGAGATGTAAAGCGGGAGAGAAAACTCTAGAGGTTAAGGGGAGGTATTGGGAGGTGGATGGGAGGAACCGGTGATGGAGAGAGGGATTAGGTGTTTCACGGAACGTATACTTCACCGCTGAATATAGCTTGGAAATGTATTTGATGTGTCAAATGACCAGTGTGGGTGAAGGGGAAGAACGGTATCGTAGGAGAGTGGAGGACGGATGGGTGAAAGGCTGGGTGAAGAGAGGATAGCGGTGGGGTGGGAGTGTTTGTTTTTCAGGTGACCTATATTTTACCTTTAAATTTAGTGACTAAATTAAATTGTTTTATCGGAAAAGCCTGACAAGACAGTGGCGCCACGGTTCGGCCCGTTGGTCAAGCATTTACCATTCAAGAAAGGCCGAAATGGCATACACAACCTGTGTAGCAGCCACCCTCGTTTTTTATGCATGTAAGTTTGCCTGTGTGCAGCACTGTAGAGACCCTAGTACCACACTTCCGAGGCTCATACTAGGGCCAGTATGGAGCAAGCTTGTGCCAGCCTTGGTTCAAGTTGGCTCTAGCTCGCACCAGTATGGCGCAAGTCTGGGCCGAGGAAGTGTGCTACTTGGGAAGCATGTCGGAACTCCGGACCACATTCGGAGCTAACTTTTTTATACATAAGGCCTGGAAATGGTGCCACCGTCTCTATGTCCGAACGGAGGGACGGATGGATGAGGTAGAAACGTTTTGGATTGTGGATTCTGTTAGAAAAGCATTTTGTGCTTTAGTACTTTCTCAATTAAAAAACTAACATTCGTAGAGAAAACAAATATTTGGTATGAGGGAAATGTGGGTTTGATTCACGCCAATAATAAATTCGTGCACACACAAAACTGATTTCGTCTATGTAAAGCGAACAGGTGCACTCAGTGCTCATAATATAAAACGACAAAATACACGTATGTACGCGTAATTAAAAAGGAATTGCTGAAAATGGAATTACCAATCCATCTCTTCGTTTTTTATCACTTCATTCAGGGTTGACTAGGTGTCAGCCTTGGGGTGGGGGCGGCAGGGTGGGAGGCAGGCTGCAGAAAGTTATGCATGTCAAGGGCGATACGTTACCTATATTGGTTTTGTGGACCTAATATTCTTCATGTTGGCAAAATTTAGCCGTTTTTTTCCAAAAATTATTGGTGGCGTTTGGTTTTCTTGTAAAAACAGTTGTTCTTGTGTGGTTGAAGAGGATGGGTACCCCCCCACCCCCCCATTTAAAATCCGCCAATGCCTTCACCGACGTAGTACAAAGGTCACCTTACTCATCTCTGAAATCTAAGCCGCCAAGAAAAAAAAAAGACTTTTTTTTTTCAAAACAAAATTTTTGTATGATAACAATAAAAAAAAGTTTCTGGTCTGCCGGAAGAAAGAGCACCTCCCTTTATCTGGGGGCAAAGTCGATGTCTTCCTTCGTGTCGTCGCCCTCGTAAATCCGCTGTTCGCCGGCACGTCATTAGTGCTCGGAGAAATGATGTCGATGGTCGTTCATCCGAGCGAATTGGCACAGCTTTCGTTTCCGGACAAAAGTGCGGCAGATTACGGCTCTGTCGACTCGGGTCCAGGAGAAATTGATCCTCTGGAACATTATCGGCCACCCGCCGCGCACGGGACACCCGACGCTCTCGCACAAACTGCGTGTCCCGATTGCTCTGTCTCTCCGGTCGGGCCAAGGACGCTTTCAATCGACCTCGAGGAATCCTTATGGCGCGACTGTTTTAGGATCGTATCCCTAGTTTTCGTTTCCGTTTTTTTTAAATTTATTGTGACATAGAAATATCACTTTGGACGCCAGAGACGCCAGGAAGGTGGTCTTATGTGGAAGAGTCAAATGGAGTGAAACCAAGTACCTGCAAAGCGAGAGCAAAATTGCCGACAGCTTCGCATTCTTGGGCCAAAATACTCCTACAATGGTTTGCCACCTCGCTAAAGATTTTGTATAACCCAAGATACGGGTATGATGTAGTTATGAACTTGGAATTAGGCAATGGAGGTCAGGAAACAGTTTGTACGTTTCTATAACTACGAATGTCCTTGGCTCAAAAAGCCTGAGTAATATTACTGTATTCATTGATCCTCAGATGCTGCAGCAAATTGCCACTTGTGTCTTACAAAACTGAGATGATGTATAATATGATAAAAGCCGGAGCTATGAATATGACATCTTTTTACGTAAGCTGCTCGGTTCTTAATTACCACTCGTCATTTCCTATGCAGAAATTCCTAAAGCTTAAGAAGACAAGAACGCACTCAATAGTGCAAGCGCTCTATGAACGGATAAATGCGCCAAACAAGTTATACGAAAGATTAATTAAGAGAACAGAAAAAATAGGCGTTCTAGCGGAGCATAAAAACAATGAGAAATAAAGCAAACTCTGACAATAAGAGAGCTCGATTGTATACTACAAGCATAAGTTTTTTAGCATTCAAAGCCATCCGAAGAAGATTTGGGACGCAGTAGAAAGCCTTACCTTAACAACGATAAATAGATTTCCGGACGAATTAGCAGTTGATGATGTCTTGTTTTCAAATGAATTACTAGCAAATAGTTAACCACAATATAGCGAAGTATTTCGTCACCTAAAATGTTATAACCTAATTTTTTTTTGTTCCCTACATGTGGGACCGATATATTTACCATGATTCACGTCTTGACTAACCGTACCTCAGCTGGCGAAGATGGGCAAAAAACTGATCCAATTACCGCAATATTTCTCTTGATATCAGCGCCTCTTGCTCGCATCTTTAACGCCGGAATAAGCACTTTTTTCCGGAGAGAATAATATTTGCAGGTGTCTGCGTGTTGCATAAAAGGGGATCCACAAAAAATCTAAATAATTATCGACCAATATCGGTTTTGCCATTGTTCTACTGAATTTTAGTTCGACTTGTAAACGTGAGACTTACCAACTTCCTTAGAGCAAACATCTGACACTGCACTTGCAATATGGGTTTTAAAGAAACAAATCAACAAACATTACGTTGTTGAAAGTTGAAGATGAGACAATCAGCAATATCGAAATTGAGCCCTTTACAGTCGGAACTTATTTGAGTTTTAGCAAGGTTTTCGACACTATCAAGCGTGATATCCTTTTAAGGAAACTGTCAAGGTA
Organism: Ixodes scapularis; assembly: GCF_016920785.2. Taxonomy (NCBI): domain Eukaryota; kingdom Metazoa; phylum Arthropoda; class Arachnida; order Ixodida; family Ixodidae; genus Ixodes; species Ixodes scapularis. The sequence continues at coordinate 215,597,111 of NW_024609835.1, read as the reverse complement.
TGAATTCAGAGGTAAGGCGTGGGCGCTAATTCGAAGTTATCTACCGCAACGTTCACAGTGTAAGGTAATCAATGGCCTGCAGTTTTAGCTTGAAACTATTGCTTACGGGATATACCTCAGTTTCCCTGTTATTTCATCTCTACATAAACATCATAGTTTATCTGCGATACCCACACGACATTCCCATGTTCGCTGACAACATGAATGTTTCTTTTTTTCACATTCGAACTTGATGAGACCAGAATCCTTGTTTAATTAGTGACTAAGTAACTTATAACTATTCTGGCAGTCTAGTGAACTGAAGCTGAGCACTGGTAAAACAAGATAAATTCAATAAACAAAAAAGAAAGGCGTGTACGATTCCCTGTTACGCGAGAACTAGAGAGCAGATCTTGAGGAGGAGGAGGAGAAGGGAAAGTATGCCCGTCTGATTTCACGAGATTGACTTCAATCGTAACCCTCGCGACGTCGCTCGTAACCCTTGTGACGTCACATGTGACCCTTGTGACGTCAATAGTGACCCTTTTGACGTCGCTCGTGACGTCACTGGTGACCTTCGTAAACGTCACTGGTGATCCTTGTGGCATCACACGTGACCCTCGTGAAGTCACGAGTATCACCAGTGACGTCACACGTGGCATCCTGTGTGACATCACGAGGGCCACCAATGACATCACAGGGGTGACGAGTGACGTCACAAGTGCCGCCAGTGACGTCACGAGTATCACCAGGGACGTCACGGGGGTAACCAGTGACGTCACGAAGGCCACGAATGACGTCATGAGGGTAACCAGTGACGTCACGAGGGCCACGAATGACGTCACTGGTTACCCTGATGACGTCGTTCGTGGCCCTCGTGACGTCACTGGTTACCCTGATGACGTCATTCGTGGCCCTAGTGACGTCACTGGTTATCCTCATGACGTCATTCGTGGCCCTCGTGACGTCACTGGTTACCCCCATGACGTCCCTGGTGATCCTCGTGACGTCACTGGTGGCACTTGTGACGTCACTCGTCACCCTTGTGATGTCATTGGTGGCCCTCGTGATGTCACAAAGGATGCCACGTGTGACGTCACTGGTGATACTCGTGACGTCACTCGTGGCCCTTGTTATGTCACTGGTAAACCTCGCGACGTCACTCCTGGCCCTCGTGACGTCACGTGTGACACACGCGGTTACGCCTACGCCAACGCCACTCAATCTGGAAACGGGTACCTAACAGCTGCTCTCTAAAATAAACACGTTAATTATGACATTGGTATCACGTTTGAGGGAACTATTATCGAAAACGTAAGCTCCCATAAATTTCTAGATCTCTGGTTCGATGAAAGCTTGACTTGGTCTTGCCAGGTCGAAGACCTCAGATCAAAACTTTGCCAATCCATTGGAGTATTACGAATGCTTAGGCTACGACTTCTACGTTGCTTAAAACGTCAATTATATAATTCATTGTTGTAGTCTCACCTAAACTGTTATCTACTGATCTGGGATACAAAAGGGAAAGCAAATATTGACAAGCAACTTGGCCTACAAAAGAAAGTGGTTCGATGCTTAGAAAACTTAGACTTTTGCACTCACACAGCTATTTCTTTCTCTAAACTAAAATTTTTTACAATTTAAAAACATTATAACATGAAATTAACCTTATTAACTTACACATAGATGAACACTAGCGATTATATATATATATATATATATACCCGAATGAAAATATGAAGTATTTTTTGCGGTATGCAAAATACATTCCGGAAAGAATCCGCACCAGTTACGGGTGACAAATGATGAGCCTTTTGATTCCGAAATTTTAACCAAGTTTTGAAAAGTTTCCTATTATTCAGCTTGCTGTTCTTCTGTGGAGAGGTTTATAAAAACGATAAGAGTGTACATTTTAATGCTCGAAAGTTAAATATTTAGGCCACTGTTTATCTACTCCCAGACTCACAGTGACTGACTATATGTGTCTCTATTGATTTAAAGGTAAGTCATCTAACTTTATGTTTCTTTCCGCTGAATTTGACTCAGGGTATTTATTTTCAACTTAAGTGAGAAGAGATCTACTGTATCCAGATGCATGAGGTATATTTATGTACATTTTGACCTGTATGTGAACTTACTATTGCTTCTGCGGCTGATCTAACGCAGTTAAGTGGACTGGAGCCTCGTCAGGTAGCTTCGGCAACATTTTGCTCTTTTCTCCCCGACATATTTTGGATGTCTCAAAAACTTTATTCATGCACCCCTTTTGCACCTGCACTGAGTTGCGCACATAATTTAAAAAAAGATCCGTCTTTTTACAGATTATTTTTTTTTTCATATCGCGCAAATGCTTCTGCTTTTTTTCATTCCGACATTACACCGGTTAAGACGATGCACAATTGGTCAGAACAAGCCATTATTGTGCAACGTTAAATATCTTAAGACGTTTGAATAGTGGGGAAGTATTCGTATCATTCAATTTGTTTATAACGGCTGCTAAAATAGGGATGCTTCATCGCGTTTATAGATCATCTCTAAAATATAAAACCGTTTTTGTGGGAAATTCGATTACGTCCAAAATTACCCGCCAATAGGGAGAAACACCCGAGAAAGCACGGGAAGTTCTCAAATAACGCAAGTGCCGGTTCTGTGGTTCTGTGGTGCCGCCAATAAACCGATACCAGAGGATATCTAGACGTCCCATCTATTAGTCTCGTACCTGTTTTGAGAAACACTGAAGGGTTTCAAGAACAGAAAACTGAAATTTTTATTTGCAGATTTATTCTTTGATCAACAGCGTTTCATACAGGTTGAGGTGGCTGTCTTCCGAAGGTGCCAGCAATCTAGCAACCATGGTTGGAGTCTGCCAACCGGGAAATCGTATGCTCCCTCCGTCACCTCGAGTTGCTCACGCTTAATGAGGCAAACGCTTTCTTTCGATAACAAAGTACGCCATATTTGGTTCTTGTTTTATACTTCTACAATCCGTTTCACTCTCTAGTTCCGAAAACTGCCGGAACTTTGATCCAATGAAGCCAACAAAGCAGCTTCCAAAACTGTAGTGTCTTGGCTGTCGTCGTCTTAGGGAGGTAGTCATCCACGGAAAAACCAAACACGCACAATTACTGTCCCATAAACTGGTCTTTTTTTATTTTCTTTGTCTGCCTGATATGTATATAGCCGGGAATAGCAAACCAACGAAGGCTATGAGAGGTGTGAGGGCGCAATTTTGATGTTTTCTTGAGTGGCTCGATTGGATCACACCGGTAACGGTCCGGGTGTAAAACGGAGTATAGACCTTTGCAATAACCGCATTCTGCGCGGCTGTCTTCCTGTACTATACTTCGTTTCAGCTTCGGTCCGAGCGCGACCAATGTTGTGAGCCGAAGGGCCAATCGAAGAGAGCCAAAAGCGCAGCGTCATGGCGTGCTCTCTGCGCTTGATAGGACTAGCCGGCGGAGGAGCGCGCACAAAAAGACGGCGAATACCGGTTGGTCCTATGAACTGTTGAGAGCACGCCATGACGTTGTGTCTCATTCGCTGTTTGATTGGCCCTTCGGCTCATAACATCGGCCGCGCTCGGACCGAAGCTGAAACGAAGTATAGCCTGTGGAAGGCATTCTGAGCGTACGCAGTAGCTCCCTTCCACGAATACAAGACTCCGCGCATGCGTCAAAAGACCAGTTACGCCGCACCGCTTGCCTGGGTGATAAGCGCTGGAATGATCTAGAGACACTTTTAAGCAGCTGCGCATGGGCGCCGACATAACGGTACTTCATGTTTTGTTCCCCTTATTACGTTTACTTAATTTTATCATTACCCTAGCACACCAGGTTATTGCCATTTTAGATTCTCTCGTGTCCTTCCTAGCATTGGTCTTTGTGGAGGCTCGTTGACGCCCGTTTTAGTGGCTAGGTATTACGGTAAAACGAGGGAAGGTTAGCAATAGCGGCTGCAATCTGGTGCGTGTTTCAAGCACTATAGGTGGTCACAAGTTCCCACCTTCGAGCAAACCACGTTTTGGTATTAATGGCGGTCCTCTCATCTATCAAGGCTGCCTAAAGAGTATTAGGAACAGCGAATTCAAGTCAAAGGTAAACCCTGGTTCAAGCATATATCTGCATACAACGAGCCAGCCACAACGGAAACAGATCTGCGCAGTCACGTTTTGTCGACGAACTCCTGAGACAGCGCGGCGGCATTTTGAAAGCACGCTTACTGACCGGATGACGTCTACAAATCTTCCGCGTGCTGCGAATATTGTAGTGGTCTCGCAATCTGCTTCCCAAACTATTCGAGCGAATGCACCCTCACGTGCCGCGTCTTCGACGGTCCGGTAGTCGCTCGCTTCTGCTCACATTATCTGGAGTATGCAAGTGCCGGTTTCCGGATCACCGCAACCTTAATTGTCCTATTGATTCAACCTAGACAATAAAAGCATGCCGATTTGTGGAAGTTGTAAAAGTAGAATAAGCAACTTAAAACAAAAAGAGAATACAACAAGAAAGTTCGTTTGCTTTTCGCGTACATTATGACTTTGTTTATTCGCTATATACGGCCACGTGATTTTGCTTCCCTCCGATCTCAACGAACCTATGATAGCGCTTGTTTTGCTACTGTTGTAGATAAAAGACCATTGGAGCCAGCCTAGAGCACGATAACGCTTGAACGAATCGGTGCAACTTCGTTTTCATCCGATTAAATGAACACAGGCAGTACAGAGCGGTCCTTGTCCGTTATTTCAACACGCCGACAGCCCAAGTCCATGGACCGTCTCAAAAGAACGCGCGTTGTCGTTCGGTAAGCTCTCACTCGTGCGCTTAACCTGGTGGCCTATCTTCTGAAACGACCGGATCCCGACTTCACAGACGGGCAGGCACACCTCAAGTTTCTCGTCCAGAAGGAAGTTAAGCTGACGAACCTCGATAAGCAGATCAACGGCCTCGTGGATGAAAACGGCCTGAAAAACGAGATTCTTGGCACGCTTGAGTACCACATGAACCTCAGCCGTTGGTGATCGGAACTACAGTCGCTCTCCTTTCGATATTTACCACGCAACACACTGCCATCACCAATTAAGAAATACAGGTTGATACAGATGCCTGTATTTGTTGATGCCAGGACTCACGTATACGGTGCAGCAGTCTACTTACGAACTGCTGTTGAGCAGGGGTGTCATACGACAAGCAAATTGATTAGCCGATCCCGGGTCGCACCCATCAAACCAGTGGTGTTACCCTGTTTGTAAGTGTCAGCCTGTTTGCTGGGAGCCTGACTCTTGGACAACGTGATCAAGACACTAAGTATTGACCGTCTCCAAGTGCGAGTTCGGATGGACTCTGAGATCGCTCAATGGTAGATTTCCGGAGATGCAAAAAAATGGAAGCTGTTCGCCTGCAAACGCGTAATCGAAATCAAGTATATCACCAAAATATTTTTGGACGCACTTCCCAAGCAACGATAACCCTGTAGATCTCCCCACGCGAGGAGTTTCACCTGCTTCCTTACGTCATAGTAAAATGTGGTGGAACGGAGGCTCCTGGTTCTCCCAGTCGTCAGCGTATTGGCAAATCAAGGAAACTCGCAGCAATCTTACCGTTCTTCCAGAGACAGTGACATTATCAATCAAAACCTGTCCGGCAACGACTTGAATTGTCTAATCAAGGATCACTTTCTCATGTATTTCAATTGGCTGCGTGGAATCAGCTCTTCGTGTATACTGCGTCGCGGAGTCGTACTTTCATCTCATAAACTCAAGCCTTCGTGGAATTATTCTCTGCTGAGAATGAGTCGATTAATATCGTGCAACTCGAAGATTTCCTGTTTTACATTGCATCGCTACCAAAAAAAAAAAAAAAAAATCGACCACCACCTTCATATCTAAACATCAGTCAGCTACCTCATTTTATCGGCGCACAATGTTTGCTGCGTGTGAGAGGACGCCTGCAGAAACTAAACGTTTCTCAAGAGTTGAAGCACCCGATCCTCTTGCTCGCCAAACACAGTTTTACCGAATCATTAGTGTCGGCCCCACAAGCCCTATTTATTCATGTGGATTTTAGGACAGAATGACTGAGGTACGGGACGGCTTTGTATCCTGAAGTTGCAACTAACCGTCAAGAGGGTTTTGAATTTCTGTCTGTCATTTAGTCGGCGAAGGCGGCTGCCTAAAACTGCTCCAATGGCTCCCCTCCCACGTGACCGAATCACAGAAACTTGTCCATTCATCGTGGTTGGCATCGACTTTTGCGGGAGATTACACGTTCGTATCACCCCTTCGGCTGATGCCGTGGCATACATTGTTGTTTTTGCATGTGGAATCGTAAGAGCCACATACATGAAACTTAATTCTCGCACCACTTCTCAAGCCTTTTTTTGGTTTTTCATTGCTTCCTTTCTCGCCGCAGAGTGCAATATATATTCTACACAACGTCCGAACGCTCTATCACTGAGCACGAAACCTAAGCGTTTTCACCACCGCCGAAGTTCAAAAGTATATGAGTGGACTTCGAATTCAATGGCAATTTATAGTGAAGCGTGCGCCTTGGTGCGGCGGTTGGTGAGAGCGGGTCATACAGACTGTGAAGGCTTCCTTGATACGATGTCTGGAACACATCAGTGTGTCGCTTGAAGAGCTGAAAACAGTGCAGGCCGAAGTCAAAGCCGTTTTTAATTTTAGCCCACTTACTTACATGAGCTCAGAGCCGGTAGATCAACATGAACTGACACCGTCCCAGTTCCTCTTGGGAAAGCACGATCACTCTGCCACTGGAAGCAGGGTCAACATTGCCGCCCTCAGGACCTGAGGATTTTCTCCTGCATGCTCCGCTTACGAAGCGGACAACGGAGCACCTTTGGAAACGGTGGAAAAGAGAATCAGCTGCAATCTGCCCATCCCAACACAAGAAAAACACTCCATTATTTCCGTGGTGATGACGTGGTAATCGTCGAAAACAACGACATGCATTCTCTCTTGAAAACATGGATGAGTGAAGCAAATGTTCTCCGGCAGGTATGTGTGATTCGAGCATTCGCGCTTCGCCTTTCCAGCGGCTCGGAATTACTTCGACCGGTTATACGTCTCTAGCCACCTTTAAGTTGGATCATCGTATTTAGCGCCGCCGGGGCCAGGATGCTGGAGTTAAAATACGGCGAGTGTCAGCCTGAAACACGAGCAAACCTCCACGAACCCGCACAACCATGTTTTCGTTTTCGTATAATGCGAGGAAGGCGGTATGGAGTAGGGCTAGTCCCGTTCTTCACAATAACTGCCTTGTCACTAACCGTTCCCTGGTTTTCATTTATATTGTCCCTTAATTGGCGTGCCACTTCTTTCGTTATGATACTCGAAAGACGCATTTTTTCACACTTACTTGCAGTATTAATTTTTGATCGTGCTTGAGCTGCCTTAAATATGTCGCGTTTCTAAACTTTTGCACTCCATTCTAAAGAAAACGTTCGCAGTGCACTACTGAAGAAGACCTCAGAGTTTTCACTTATATTTTGTCTTCAGCTCCCTCACCCCGAACACTGTGCTGCAGCTAGAACTCATACCCCCAGCACTCGCAGATTTGTATCGCACTCCGGAGGTCATGAACAAGGATCAGATAATTTGTTTTCAGCTTCATCCCTTTAAAACATCGCGACCATGCATTCAGCTCTACTGACGCTCACGGTTAACAGATATCTAAAGCGCGGCGAAAAAACGAAACGAAAGTGGAATGTTTCCTTGTATTCGTTGCTCACGCAGCATGTGAGCGAAAATCCATTAATTTAATTCGGTTAAGTTGCGCGACATATAAACTTGATCTAATTAAACCTTGAAGACAATTTTTTGACTCTTTCATTAACGTGTAGAAAATACAATTTGTAGGTGTTGCTTTTTTTACAGAGGCGTTAAATTGACAACTTGCTAACTCACCCCTCAAGAACGTAACACTGTGGTTTGTATTGTAGTCAAAATTCTCAAAAGACCGCCTTTTGCGTTCTGTCGTTTTTGACTGCTGAGCTTTAGGATGCATTCCAAACGAGCCCTGTAGCTATCTAATGCCCAAAATGAAACCCGTCAAATGCGTCCACTGCCCACTAACTCGAAATTTTCGTCCAGGGTGATAAAAATCGGACGGGCTATGCGCTGTTGCCCATTTTGCTGTTGCCCATTTCCTTTTAGGATCTAGTCTGCGCCGGATTTTGTTCGCGCATTCAACACTCCGTGGTGCACGTCATGGATGTCAATATATATGTCGTACTGCGCCGCTGAAATTTCTACTTTACAAAACATTAACAATAGACCTGTCGCAATCTATTTGGAACTTGCACCTGACATCACTTCCAGTTAAATGTTTTTGAAAATTAAAAATATTTAAGGAAAATAGGCAGTGCGGAGCCTCGCCTGTGGCACTTTCCGCTACATTCCTCATTCATTTACACGCGAGCGATTCTTCATTAGCAGCGTATTTGATATTTGCAAAGCGCAGAGGCAAGCAGATGCTCTTTATTTACGACAGGATCCTGGAAGCGAAATGAGGTTATTGGGGGCGTAATTGGGACTCTTCAACCCATGCTTACTCCGTGTTTTTCCTACCTGAAACACATCTACAGCATCCTCCGGGAGAATTTAGTCGACCGGGGCACTCAATTCAAAAGCACCGGCTGGTCTGAATCCCGAATGAGGATCGGCGTGTAGAGAAATGGATTAGCAGTCGCTGCTCTTCTATGTCCCCGACTGCTTTGGCGAGAGCAGTCACAGGACGCGCGAAAAAAACTCGAGCTATCTGGACAGCAGCCTCCGCAGCGCCATCCTACAATCCTAAAAGCTTCTGCGCGTCTACTTACCCGCAAAACACTTGAGCAGCCAATCTCTGCGATCTGCGAAACCATCTCAGAGAATGATGAGGGGGAACATCTGTTTAGGTCCTCAAAATTAAGCCTGAGCTGTCGCATTACGCAATGCAAGTATGACTCTTTGCGTTGCGTAATACCACAGCGGAGACCTCAGTTTAGGTGTAATCGGATGTTCCGTCTCATCATATGCTGAGCTGATTTTGTAGAACGTAGAGATTGTCTTTTCGAGTGTTTTGCGCCTATGTAAACCCGCAGGAAATTTTTAGAGTGTTTAGAAAGACCGAGCACAAAACCAGACGACAGTTCCACACAAGTATTGCGGTGAGATTTTGAGGGTTAAGTAGCGTTGCATTATGGAGTCGTTTAAGTATCCGCATATTGACCCCGTAAGTGTGACGCCACTGCTCCAGGCAAACCGTTGCTAGGGGCGTTGCTAAGGGCCAATACATAGGATTGGATTTCGTTTCGAAAAGAAACGATCGGTCAAAAATTTGACGCCGGGTTTAAACGTCTAAATATAACAGATACATGAAGCCTCGATCCCAAACTCACTGCGACAGGAGTTTGCCAGGCATTTTTGTTTCTTCCTTATTTGCGACTGCAACTTCCGGTCATCGAGACGTCTCGAGATTCCTGCAGTACACAAGGAACGCAAGCGGATTGACTTAAGTATATCGTCTGCAACAGCTTAAATTGTTTGCATTATGATACAGTTTTGACAGTGTACGTAATATTGCATTTCTCAGGTTTTATGAAAATGAATAGCGTTTGCATGCGATACGCGTTGCTGTATGACAAATATTATCAGAATTGTTGTTATCTGCTAAAAAATACGCGAGCGAAGCATCTGTTTTACACAATATCAAAATCAGCGTGCGGGCCTCTTTACGATTTTACAATGGATGTGCATTGTAGTGAAAAATAAATGATCTTGACTCTTACATCAGCGACTCAAGACCCTAGATTCCGTTTGCATGCTTGCAATATGGGAGCGTGTTTCTTACCTGCTTGTAACCATCACAGCTTTAAAAATTCTCCTCCTGATTTTTCCGTTTTCAGCATAACCCAAATGCCGAAAGGACTGGGAAAAACATCGGGTAAGTGCAAATTTGTTGCAGACAGTCTGTTTTTTTCTTACAAACGAGCACTGAAGCAAATATGTGTCATCAGAACCTCTAAAACCGATTGCTGGCCAGCACACCGACCATGATACGCTTCTCGTCGTCGTTGTGAGATACCACCACAGCAAGTGATACAGCTTTACAATGTTTTCGCTTTCTCAAATATCGCAGAAGCCTCTACGGGCAGGCGTTCCGCGCACCTCCAGCGTCGATCAAGGCTATGAGCGGATATTCATCGCTTCCGAAATCCTACAGAAAGTTGACACCAAGAATAAAATTTTCGTGACTCGTCACCAAGTTCATTCAACAAAGTAGCCTGCTTCATCAGAGATGACCACAGGAACCAACTGGTCTCGCGAAGTCCTTGAGTCGTCTGATAGCAAGAGAAAATTTGTCTTAAAACTTTATCTCGTTCCTTTATTATCGTTGTACGGCGCTGAAACGATATTTTAATATTAGCTAGTGAGAAAACACAAGTAACAATAAGAAAGCACAAAACAAACAGAGGGACAAAAACAGACATGTACAAGCTTTCAGTTTACAACAACATATATTTGACGCCAGCGAAGTCTGCACCAACAACCGTCGGTGGGGAAAGGGGGAACGAGCAAGAGGGAGAAAAGAAGGTAGAGAAGGTTGAGAGGGAAGAAAAGGGGGGAGGGAAGGGAAGATAGCGTTTCCGCATACGAAGCTGATTGACGGCCGAAGGCCGAGGGGGGGTCTTGTTGTTCAAGGTTGTGCAATTGGAGTCCGAGGAAACGCCGGCCTCAGAAACACCAGTTCTGGTTTTGTCAACGAGAGGGATGGGGAAGCAATGTTATTCTTGGTGGTAGTCATCCTATAAGCTTCAATTATCTCCCTCCCATAGCGCTCCCGGTGTCCCCCAACTACTTTGGTCTCGTTGAACAAAGGCGTGCATGCCTGGCACTCCTTACCGTGAACTATAATAGGATGCAATGACCCCTCTGGCTGTGACGCGCATTCAATGTGGTGTTCTCGGAGGCGATCATTTATGCATCGGCCTGTTTGGCCGATATATTCCGCACCGCAGGTCAATGGAATCGAGTAGACTTTTTCTTTTGCGCATCGAACGAAATGAGAGCCGTGTTTTTTTGCACATGCTGGGAGGAACTGGCGTTGTTAACCAGTTTGCACATGGAACCCAGTTTGAACCTGCATTTGAAAATGACCTTGGTGCCAAAGCGGGACGCGAGAGACTTGACGCGGTGCGCCACGTTATGCATGTAGGGAATGCAGGCGATCCTCCCGCCCGGAGCAGCCCGTGAGGTGCGGGGAGTTCGATTTACGATGAGCCTCTGCGTGACAGAACTGAGTAGGTCCATCGGGTAACCTGCCTTGAGAAGGCGGTTAAATTGTGTTTTCACACTCGAGGTTGAGTGGTGACTGCACGACCTGCTGCGTGCAGAGGTGATCAACGAAGTGACCACCCCCGTCTTAACGGACCTGGAATGGGAGCTGGAAAAGAGAAGAACTGGTTTCTCCGAACGTTGCCGAAACGCCCAGCAGATACCCGTCGCAGTCGTATTCAACCTGATGTCTAAGTACTGCAGTCCCTCCTCCGTGGGGTCCTCTCTCTTAAAGTTGAGGCTGCCTGCCGCGCTGAGAAAACAAGGCGAAATAGAATGGACCGGGGTTCCTGTGGGGTGAATTACAAGATAGTCATCCACATAGCGCACTACCTGACACCCGGGCACGATGCTCCGTAGTTCCTCGTCGATTGTCCTATCAACGAAGGAAAGATAGATTTCACTCAGCACTGGTGCCAGGCAAGACCCAGTGCTGAGTGAAATCTATCTTTCCTTCGTTGATAGGACAATCGACGAGGAACTACGGAGCATCGTGCCCGGGTGTCAGGTAGTGCGCTATGTGGATGACTATCTTGTAATTCACCCCACAGGAACCCCGGTCCATTCTATTTCGCCTTGTTTTCTCAGCGCGGCAGGCAGCCTCAACTTTAAGAGAGAGGACCCCACGGAGGAGGGACTGCAGTACTTAGACATCAGGTTGAATACGACTGCGACGGGTATCTGCTGGGCGTTTCGGCAACGTTCGGAGAAACCAGTTCTTCCCTTTTCCAGCTCCCATTCCAGGTCCGTTAAGACGGGGGTGGTCACTTCGTTGATCACCTCTGCACGCAGCAGGTCGTGCAGTCACCACTCAACCTCGAGTGTGAAAACACAATTTAACCGCCTTCTCAAGGCAGGTTACCCGATGGACCTACTCAGTTCTGTCACGCAGAGGCTCATCGTAAATCGAACTCCCCGCACCTCACGGGCTGCTCCGGGCGGGAGGATCGCCTGCATTCCCTACATGCATAACGTGGCGCACCGCGTCAAGTCTCTCGCGTCCCGCTTTGGCACCAAGGTCATTTTCAAATGCAGGTTCAAACTGGGTTCCATGTGCAAACTGGTTAACAACGCCAGTTCCCCCCCAGCATGTGCAAAAAAACACGGCTCTCAATTCGTTCGATGCGCAAAAGAAAAAGTCTACTCGATTCCATTGACCTGCGGTGCGGAATATATCGGCCAAACAGGCCGATGCATAAATGATCGCCTCCGAGAACACCACATTGAATGCGCGTCACAGCCAGAGGGGTCATTGCATCCTATTATAGTTCACGGTAAGGAGTGCCAGGCATGCACGCCTTTGTTCAACGAGACCAAAGTAGTTGGGGGACACCGGGAGCGCTATGGGAGGGAGATAATTGAAGCTTATAGGATGACTACCACCAAGAATAACATTGCTTCCCCATCCCTCTCGTTGACAAAACCAGAACTGGTGTTTCTGAGGCCGGCGTTTCCTCGGACTCCAATTGCACAACCTTGAACAACAAGACCCCCCCTCGGCCTTCGGCCGTCAATCAGCTTCGTATGCGGAAACGCTATCTTCCCTTCCCTCCCCCCTTTTCTTCCCTCTCAACCTTCTCTACCTTCTTTTCTCCCTCTTGCTCGTTCCCCCTTTCCCCACCGACGGTTGTTGGTGCAGACTTCGCTGGCGTCAAATATATGTTGTTGTAAACTGAAAGCTTGTACATGTCTGTTTTTGTCCCTCTGTTTGTTTTGTGCTTTCTTACTGTTACATCTGTCCCAACACGCTCGTCAAAGTCTTCAGAAAACACAAGCTCAAAAATCTTTATTCAACATTTAAAAGTGACATTCTAACCTCTCGACGAGCTCCCATGCATGAGTTCATAACAATTAACAGTCCCAGATATGTTTGGTTTGGAGAATACAGCCACGTTTTAACGTCATCACTTACGTGGTCAATTCAAGGCAGAGTTTATGTTGCAGTTGTTTCCTGAAGTTCCGAACCTGATATCCTTCAGTGTCACACTGAGGCGTGCAATTTGAAGTGCGCGGTGTAAATAGACGTACGGTTTGAGCTTGCTTCAGGTATATAAAAGTAGTTTGCTTTAGCAAGCGAACGACATCTAAAATGAGCTCCGCTTCGCGTCGCAACAGGTCGTCAGCGCCACCGACGGCACGTACGAGGTTTGAGTACTACTTTGCGTTCAGAAACGCCGTCTGCTCTTACACATTACAACGAGAATGCCTCGTCCGATTCCTCCCGCGACTGGGTTCCTCAATATCCCGCCGGACAAATTAATGTTCTTTGGTAGTGAACATCCTACCTGCGACCAGCGTTGCATGGTTTTGTGTTTTCACGTGATTCTTACCTTGCAGGGTGGACTCCAGGGTCGGATTCCGTAACGTCCATGAAGTGTAACTGGAAACAAGATTACACAACGTCATGTTTTTTTTCGTTTTTTTTTTGTATTTTGCCTTTTTGAAGTGCTTGTGTATTGGTCGACTTCCAGTTAACTGAGAAAGAACAAATTCACCATAGTGAATGATTTAAAAAAAAGACATCAGAGGCATTTTTGTTTCTCAATTTATCCTGACGCTGTTAGCACGCTGGCAGATCGAGCACGGTGACGTAGGCAAGAGATGATCGTTAGAGTTTTCTCGAACGAATAGAGGGAATCAAAGTTTTAAAATTTAACATCTAGAAAGAGGTGGTATTGCCGACTCTGGCCCAACACGTTTTGTAGAGTGCGATGTAAGGTATACATACATTACTTAGAAACGACTGAAGCATTGATGGCTTTTATTCCAGAACTGCACACGATATGCACGCAAAATGATTCTAACCGCGTCCCTATTGTCTTGTCGGACACATTAGATATATCCTAGCAAATGGGCGTCAACACACACGGGCCACTAAATCATAAGCTTATTCAGAACCATAGAACTTTGAATTCCCGCCGTTACATTGGTCGTTATGACAGAGCAATGACAGGGCAATGTGCAATGAAGCACATGTTTAAATTTGAAATCAATTTCTAATTTGACGTACTAATTCTGATTGCTTTGAAACCTCCGAAAAGAAGGGGTTTGATTGGCGCCTTTTAGCCTCACTTCACGATTGGCGCCATAAAATACCAATAAATAAATAAATAAATATACACAAAACAAATTCGAAAGGATGTTCTAAAATCAAATTCGGAAATATGAAATTGTTTGTGCTAAGCTATACTTGGTTTCAGCTTCGCTCTGAGTGCGGCCAATATTATGAGCAGAAGGGCCAATCAAACAGCACAAAAAGCGTAACGTCATGGCGTGCTCTCTGCAGTTGATAGGGCCAGCCGGTATTCGCCGTGTCTCAGTGCGCGCTCCTCCGCCGGCTAGTCCTATCAAGAGCAGAGAGCACGCCATGACGCCACGCTTTTTGCGCTCTTTGATTGGCCCTTCGGCTCGTAACAGCGGCCGCGCTCGGACCGAAGCTGAAACGAAGTATAGACAACGATACAAACCCTACGTATGCTATGTTGCTGTTTGCTGATTGTTGGGTGAGTTGGAATTGTACGTGAGAAAACATGATTGCGCTTTATGACGAGGACGAAGAAAGAATAGGCACCAGATAGCGCTCTGTAGTGTCTGTCCTACTTCTAACCTTGTCTTCAAGCGCAATCATGTATAATATGTTCCACTCTATTTAAAGACTTTGGCTTCAATCATAGGTGTCGTGAATGATGATTCATCCTGCGCATGAACTGCCCAGAACAAATGCCTAGCGCTGGCATATTTCGCTCCGCCTTCTTTTCAGGTGATGCGAAGTACATAAGCAATTCTGTCTGACACGCACAGAGGTATGAAAATATTTTAACACGTCAAGTTGCATCGCTGTCTCTACATGAAAACGTTCTTGCCGGTTGCAGAAGCGGATTGCATGTTATCACACACTAAGTGTTCTTGGTTACGTTCGTGATCATTGGCCCGCTCGACGACATGGTGCTGGAGTGGGCGATCATCGGCGATATCAAGAACGGGGCTCAGATCAAGCTTCTCGTCGCCGGACCGTCATCGGCGACGAATAGCTCCGACTCGCTTTCCTCTCATCGGCTTACGGTTGCGCGTGCCTGACTGCGACCATTTAGCATCAAGTGGAGCCAACGTCGGGATCATTCGACTACAAAAGCAACTGACGGGGAACAACGTATCGCAGACCAGCGGAATGCATTCTACCAGACACAAACTTTTCTTGCTTACGGAGATAAGCCTTGCTACCACCCACTACTGCAGAGGTCGGCAATCTTTTGAAGAAGCGGCCTGAGCCGTCACGTAGCCGACACGGAGGGTGCCACACGGCCAGTCGCCAAAAACAGGGGGGGGGGGGGGGGGGGGGACAGAAAAAAAAAAGGAAAAAGGTTGTGGGCAACCTGGCGATTCCAAGCGGTTGGCCCAGGCTGCCCCTCCGACAATCATAAGTGGTCATCTTGACCACGAGGGGGCCAAGGGCAACTGGCCACGCGAGCGGCGCTCCGCCCCTGATAAAAGGCCGTCGCAGCGGATGCGCGGGGGCGGTTGGGATCGCGGCGCAGGCGATAGCGCTCATTAAATGTTTACGTGTTGTTGAACCGGTGTGCTGTGTCATTCTCCGAGACGGGTAGCAGCAAGGGAAATCCCACACTGGCGCCCAGACGTGATATGCTGCTCGTCTGGGAGGATGGCAGCAAACTGGGTTCGTTCTTACGTTTTACATAGTTAATTTTGCGTTCCTGAGTTTGCCCAAAGTTGAGGGGGCGTTTCTTCGGAAGCCCACGTTCATCGACCTGCGCAAGTCTCCACTACAACACGATGCTGTCTACAGAGGACGGCGACAGAAACGTGAGTAAGGACGACCTTTTGACGCTCGGTGCACTCGCGGATAACGCCGCCAGTGACATAAAACCAGACGCTAAGCCTGCAGTATCAGTCCCGGTAGACGCATCATTAGAGGGTGGTCTAGCAGAACTAAGAGTGGCCATGACCATGCTTCTTAACATACAACGAGAGCAGATGATGCGCTCAAGACCCACTCCTGCTGGAAGTACGCCCCCCAGGGACTTCCTAAGGCTCTCGTTTAGCGTTCCGGTTTTTTCGGGGTACGCAGATAGAAAGTCAGTTGCGATGTTCGTCTCGGAACTGCGGGACTACCAAGCTGCGTCGGGAATTGACGACGAATCCATCCTCACCCGCCTTTTGCCGGTTGCACTGACAGACAGTGCAGCACTGTGGAGGCAACAACAAACTAAATTCACAAGTATGTCAGATTTTGAGGCACGATTTAGGATGGAGTTCCTGCCTCCGGATTACAGCGTGCGGATTAAGGACGAGCTGCGCGCGCGCACACAGCACCCGGAAGAGTCACTTATTGAGTTTGTAAGGGCTCTCCAGGGCCTGTACGATATCGCCGACGCCGCGGCACCGGACGCGGAGAAAGTACAACGCGCCATCCGCCAAAGCCACCCGCGTTTCCATCCCCATCTCAGGGGACGTACCTTTACGAATTTAGACGAGATGGCACGGGAGGCGATCACCATCCAGGCTGACATCCTCGCGGAACTAAGATACCGACCCCCTCCACCGCAGAACATGACTCTGGAACCATCATTTGCGTGGTCTGAAAACGCACGTGCACATAGACTCGGGAGAGAACAAGACGATTCCAATCAGGCGCCCGTCCCCCGAACCCTAGATCCTTGTGCATACGAATCACGAACCCTAGATCCTCGTTCATACGAATCACGGAGGTGCAGCGGTTACGAAGGCACGCATTCACAACGCTACAGCCCCTCCTTTGGTCACGATGAGTTCTTGTCCTCTGGACCGGTAACGCGGAGCTTGGGAGAGGAAAAAGAGATCGGGACACCGCACGAAGCCGACGGGCGGGTCACGCCCCGTTGTTTTCGATGCGACCAGCCAGGACACATACACCGGGACCGCAGCGAACGGCAGCGGCCGCCTCAGACACAGGGAAACGGCTACGGCCGGCGGTGGTAGGAAATTTCTACTCTCCGCCGGCCGCGTCAAAAACACAGTCCACGAGATCGAGTCGCCGCAGCCGCCTCCGGGCCTCCCGGAGTCTCACACGGGCTCCGGGGACTGACGCTTTTCTATCGACCCTCGGTGGCCCTCCATCACTTTTTCTTCCTCATAACACTCCTCGTTGTGAGACTCCCGGCGTGTCCGATTTTACATGGACATCCGGGCGCCCAGCTCACACCGTTCGCGGTGTTGAGACTCCCGGCGTGTCTGCTCGTGCATCGACAACCGGGCGGCCAGCTCACAACACTTTCCGTCATGAGACTCCCGGCGTGTCCGCGTTCGCGTCGACAACCGGGCGCCCAGCTCACACCGTTCGCGGTCTTGAGACTCCCGGCGTGTCTACTTTTGCACAGACACCCGGGTGGCTAGCTCATAACACTCTTCGCCGTGAGACTCCCGGCGTGTCGGCTTTCACACCGACACCCGGGCGCCCAGCTCAAACCGTTCGCGGTCTTGAGACTCCCGGCGTGCCTGCTGTTGCAGTGACAGCCGGGCGGCCAGCTCACAACACTCTCCGTCATGAGACTCCCGGCGTGTCGGCTTTCACACCGACACCCGGGCGCCCAGCTCACACCGTTCGCGGTCTTGAGACTCCCGGCGTGTCACCTTTTGCACAGACATCCGGGCGGCTAGCTCATAACACTCTTCGCCGTGAGACTCCCGGCGCGTCGGCTTTCACACCGACACCCGGGCGCCCAGCTCACACCGTTCGCGGTCTTGAGACTCCCGGCGTGCCTGCTGTTGCAGTGACACCCGGGCGGCCAGCTAACAACATTCTCGGTCATGAGACTCCCGGCGCGTCTGCCTTTGCACTGATCCCCGGGCGTACAGCTTCCACTGTTCCCGGTCCTACGCTACCCGAAGCAACTGCATTTGAGTTGGACCCTAATGCGATTACCTTTCAGCCAAAGGCCGGCACGATCCCCAGCGTCAGAGCCGCTTTGAAGTTCTCAACACCAAGTATGGTCGCTCTGGATGGCCGGCCGCTAATGGACTCGCACCAGTCGACGGGGTAGGAACAACCTCACTAAACGAGGAACCGACAGTGCTCATCCCAGCTGTGAGTAGAATCGAATCTACACCCAAGTCTCTTGAACCTCGTATGACTGTGAATGTACTAGGTATACCAGTAGCCGCTCTTTTAGATACTGGAGCAAACATATCGCTTATTGGGGATGCAGTATTTGCGGAATGTAACAAGAGAAAGATACATCTTCGGTCAGCAAACGTGAAATTGCAAGTAGCATCGGGGTCTGTACTGCCTGCTGCCGGCGCAGTCAGGTTTCGAATTTCCTTTCATGGTAGAAAACGAAGACAACGGTTCGTATACCTCCCAGAACTGCCGGTGCCCATGATCCTGGGTAGAGATTTTATTGCAGCGGAGCGGGTTTTGCTCGACTTTGCCCAAGCTGGATATTGGTTGGGTGGCGAAATGAAATTAACGCCGTTTACCAGACGGCAGGATTGTACTCGCGGCCAAGCGTTCTCGTTAAACTTTGCCGGGCAGATGCCTTTACTTCCAGACAGCGTGCTCAAAGCCGTGCAAAAGTGTTCCGGTGAAGACAAACAGAAGCAGCTCCAGCAACTGCTGGAACCCTTCTCGCCGATGTTCACGGAAAGACCTGGGAAAACCGATCTCCTACAGCACCGCATCGAAACCAAGGATGCACCTCCCCGGAGGTGCAATCCGAGACCCATAAGTGCTCACAAGCGCGAACTTCTTGATGCGGCGCTATTGGAAATGATCGACACAGGCGCAGTACGTCAGTCAAAAACACCCTTGGGCTTCCCCGGTACTCCTTGCTCCAAAGAAAGACGGCACAGCAAGGCTTTGTGTTGATTACAGGCGCCTAAATGAAGTGTCAGTCAGAGACAGTTACCCGTTTCCTAGTATTTCCTCAGTAATGTATGCCCTTGGAAACGCGACTGTTTTCACAACCCTCGATTGCAGCCGCGGATTTCTTCAAATCGAAGTTCATCCGGCTGATGTAAAGAAGACCGCATTCATTTGCCATAGGGGGTTGTTCGAATTCACTCGCCTTCCCTTTGGTTTGTCCAACTCTCCCGCCAGCTTTCAACGCCTAATGGACGTTGTCCTCGGTGACGCGAAGTACGAGTTTGCGATGGCGTACATGGATGACGTAGTGGTCTTTTCACGAACATTCGAGGAGCATCTCGTGCACCTTCAGATCATACTCGAACGAATGCGTCAAGCCGGCCTTACGATTCATCCAGATAAAGTCCAGTTGGCATCGCCTGTAATCAACCTTCTCGGATTTGTTGTGGATAACGGAACGCTGCGGCCGAATGAAGATAAGCTGCGCGCAATAACGGAGTACCCACCCCCTTATGACGTCAAATCCTACAGAGATATCTCGGGACGATTGCGTTTTATAGAGATTTTATTCCGCAATGCGCTGAGATAACTGAACCTCTGAGCCGATTGCTCCGCAAAAAAATGAAATGGTGCTGGGGGCAAGAGCAGCAAACCGCATTCGCGTGTCTTTCAAGGGCTGTGACTGAAAACGCGTGTTTAAACCTGCCCGACTTGAATCGTCCGTTTGTCTTGCAGACCGACGCAAGCGATTACGGATTAGGAGCAGTCCTTCTGCAGGAACATGACAGCGTTCTTCGTCCCGTAGCTTTCGCCAGTGATACGTTAACCGGAGCGGAGCGAAACTACTCAACAACCGAAAAAGAGTGCCTGGCAATTATTTTTGCGCTTAAGAAGTTTGACATGTACCTTGACGGCGCTTCGTTTAGCATTCAAACTGACCACATGGCTCTCTCGTGGCTCAAGGGGCTTCAAAACCCTGCAGGACGACTCGCTCGATGGGCCCTTTCGCTCCAGCGCTACAAATACACAATCGAGTACAAGCGTGGAGTGGCTAACCACGTTGCAGATGCGTTGTCCCGTGCTCCACTTCTCGGGCAGGAAATGCAGGTGGATCCCGAGTTGGTGGCACTGGCCAATGCGGCGCCCATCACACCAGAGTCGCGGTGGGGAACCCTGGTGAGCAGAGAGGAGCTCCGAGCGGCCCAGATGTCCGATGGACTTTGTGAGAAGGTGATGCACCAGCTCGCAGAAGAAAACTCAGCCGACGCTGAGAATCCCAGAGACTTGGCTCATACCTGCTCAGCAGCGACGGCATCCTGCTGCGATACATCCCCCAGGCGGACGATGGGTCCAGCGGCCCGCCATTCCGGTCTGTAATACCACGTAAACTGCGTAAGTCATTTATAAGATATATGCATGATCCCGCCTTAGCAGGCCACAGCAGTGGGAGCAAAACTTACGAAAAGTTGTCCCAAATTGCAACGTGGCCAGGTGTGAGGGAGGATGTGATGAGGTACGCTCGTAGCTGCCCGGTTTGTCAGAAGGCAAAACCCCGAGGTGGCCAACCACCAGGTTTAATGCAGTCGGTCGAAAGCAAATACCCCTGGGAGTGTGTTGCCTGCGACGTTGTCGGTCCCTTTCCCCGTAGTCCACGCGGCAATCAGTATTTGCTAGTAGTGACCGACCATTTCACAAAATGGGTCGAAATGTTTCCTTTGCGCAAACTAGACTCTAAGAAAATCTGGGACTGTCTTCTCGAGACGTTCGCGCGCTTTGGCTTTGCCGCAACGCTTATAACAGACAACGCTTCTTATTTTGTTAGCAAGGTGTTCGTGGATGCGTGTAAGGCGCTAAGCATACGGCACAAACGGACTTCACCATACCATCCACAGGCGAATATCACGGAAAGAGTGAACCGTAACCTGAAGCAGATGCTTGTATCGCATACAGAGCGACACAAAGACTGGGACGCGAAATTCGCAGAAATGGCATTCGCTACCCGCACAACAATCAACCGGTCCACGGGTTTTACTCCGGCCCAACTTAACTTTGGAAAAGAGCTCGTGTTTCCCCTGGGAAACGGCCTCCTTTGCACAGATCCTGGAAGCATGCAGCGCACAACCACGCAGTTCGCAGAAGATCTCCGGAAGCGTTTCACGGAGAACCTGCGTGAAGCTCGAGAGAGCCTCGACGTCTCGAGACTGCAGCAGGCAAACCAGTACAACAAGGGGAGGCGAAATCTGCAGTTCAAGGTAGGAGATCTGGTACTGAGGCGAACTCATCCGCTGAGTGATGCTGCTAGAGGCTTCACGGCCTCTTTAGCAAAGAGGTGGGATGGCCCCTACCGTGTTAGTAGCAAGCTCTCCAACCTGTCTTATGAGCTGGTGCATTGTGAATCTGGTGAAGTGTGCGGGTCTACTCATGTCGCCGACCTAAAAGCTTTCTATGAACCCGAGGAGGTAGATGTGTCGCTGGTTCCAGATGACGACTATCCGGACCACCTCTCGGAAGATTCCACACCGTCTCTACCGCGGTACAACTTGAGACGGCGGTGAAGACGACCGGGAGTAGCACGAGTTCTAAGTGTATTATCTTCATGCCCTCTTCGGTGTTTTGGGGGGGGGGGGGGGGAGAAGAGAAATGGTCCGCACTCCCGCATGCACAGTGGGACAGGCATCTTTCGTGTGCGCGGCTACTTTTTCCTACCGCGCCATGGCCTCATGTTGTTTTTAATTTCTAGTTCCTCGTGCCAGACAGCGGCGACGCAGCTCCCATCATCAGACCACCCCCCATGGCTGCATCGGTACTGTCCGGAAGTACTGACGTCGGACCCGTGCTCGCTCATCTGAGAAGACCCTTGCTGACCAAGAAGGAAGGCCCCCCCCCCCCCGAAGACCATCAAAGACGTCCTCTGTTTTCGTTTTTGGAAGGGGAGAGATGTGTGCGCAACCTGGCGATTCCAAGCGGTTGGCCCAGGCTGCCCCTCCGACAATCATAAGTGGTCATCTTGACCACGAGGGGGCCAAGGGCAACTGGCCACGCGAGCGGCGTTCCGCCGCTGATAAAAGGCCGTCGCAGCGGATGCGCGGGGGCGGTTGGGGTCGCGGCGTAGGCGATAGCGGTCATTAAATGTTTACGTGTTGTTGAACCGGTGTGCTGTGTCATTCTCCGAGACGGGTAGCAGCAAGGGAAATATGCGGGCTCCGGACAAGGCCAGTTGGAAGGGTTCCTTGTTGCTCTCTAACTCCATTTGTAGTCCTAGCTTCCGTGTGGTTCTGGGTCTGTGAGGAAGCTACAAACAGTTACTGTATAAAAAAATGTGTGGGCGTCACGAAAAGTTTCATGGAGGCAATGACTACAAAAGTCATAGTGGTGCAGTAATTGCAAATTATATTCGGGACACCGGTCTGGCGCCCTCGGAGGAATCAGTTGGGGCAGTGACACAGACTTCCAGGAAGAGAGCCTTCAAATATTATCGAAGCGAAATAGTGCTATAAGTGGGAAGCTGACTGTTGTCTTGTTCTGAATAAAACTCAGATGGAAAGTCTCTTGCGCCGCAGACTGGTAAAAGTGACTTTATGATGCTGAAAGTAGACAACCAAGCGAAAACAATCGAGGGCATTGCACATTCAATGAGGGCGGAGTCAGTAAGTCATGAACAGTTAATTCCAAAACTGTACAGTCAATAGAAAACAATGAAAAACTAAGCTTGCGAAAATATCTTAGCAGGCTGCAGAAATCGGTGGGATGAGAAAGGCTTTCGAAAACGCGGAACAGTATTCAAGACAGCTGAACATCGAAATTCAGGGCATTCATCCACAGTAAAGGAAAACATCTGGAACTTCTTAGTAACCTGAAAACTAAGCTCGCCCTACGGAACCCGAAAAATAAATATATCGAGGCTACGCATAGGCTGAAAGCAAAAGAAGGCACTCCTCTACCTGTTCTGGTGAGGTTCGCTGAGAGACACACGAGAGACCTTTGTGCAAAGAAGCAGGCGGCTCGTCGTAGCGAGAGCATTCATATCAATGATATCTTAACCAATGTTGTAAAGAGCTCACTATAGAAACCAAAGACATCCGCTAGGAAACAAGCGTTCACCTTTATACGAATAAAAAATATAAATATTGTTGTGCGAGCGAAGGAGGGATCGGACGCTACACATAGTAAAAGTAAAATAAATCTAAAATTAAGTTATCATGGAGTATTCTTTTGAAAGCTTTGATGAGTGGGATGCTTAAACAAAACAGGCGGTGGTGAAAGGTGGCTACGCTAGGACAAAACTAAGTCAAGTACACATAGAATATCACAAGCATCCAAAAACATTCCGATCTGTTGAGGGTGCTATTTGCTGATAGGTTATACTCTTTGGATATTCCAATACCGAGAGAATTAAACGAGGACGAAGCAACTAGTGATTTAGTTGGTTTACCAGCAGTCCATTCGAACTGCCACTAAAGAGGGGCAGAACGGGCGGAAGAGTAATTTTGTATGTTAAGGACAAATGTTTGACCGAAAAATAGAATTCTCAGTCCTAATCTCAGATGTCTCTCATGCAACAATGCATAAAATGGATTTGTCGGATGTGGTATGTGGAGTTTCTACAGCTTCTAGTACAAAGATGCACTTTTATTTTAGGAAATGGCGGTGCTACTTCCTAAATTTGATAAAAATAAATATTTAGTTATGGTGTATGATTTTAACATCAATGTTTTAAACGACTCAAAACATTGTGTTTTCGTATCTTGCAGCCCGTTCTTGTTTTAGACCGAAAATGTAACTCAGGATTATACGCGCGGAGAGTTTTACGGCGATATTAAGAAAATAATGTATTGAGCACATTGATGTTGTAAAGGTGTTCATTATTACACGACCGTCCTCTTAGTTTTTGTATAGGATATATCAAAAAGCCCGTTATTGGATAGGCGGTGAAAAACCATTTGATATAGTAAAAGGAACTACTATTTAAATGAGAGATTTGAATAAATTTCCTTCTTAGAATTTGACCATCTAACAACCTACGACAAAGTTGTAAACAAAGTTTGTGCTATTTATTTTAATGCTACCAAGAAAGCAGATTTTAAAAAAAGGTTCGAGAACGCTAGGATAAATAACGAATTTTAGAATTATCCGATTGCAAAGAGAATTTTCGATGATATGTAAGACAGATCCCGGAGATAACTTGCTAAAAATATTCCTGAGGTTCATAACCTACTAATTGCAAAAATACGTTAAGCAAAAAAAAAAAAAAAACGTATGTAAACAGTTTACAACCTCGATAAAATATCTACAGAAAACGCGGAATCTCGCAAATCAACTAAGTGATCGGAAAACTAAAAATGCAGGTGACTAGGTGATTTAAAGGAATTGTTCGGCAATTTTTCCTGAAGGTCCTTAGCAGAATGTTCTGGCAAATGTTTTTTTTAATCCGTAAGGGCGCTAAAAAGCAATCTACCGGCTGCGAGCCCAGAACTCTTCACCAGATGTCAGCCGCGCGAGTTCAGAGCATCATCCAGACATGAGAGAAAGTGACCTCTTCAGGATCATGCGTTTAATGTTGAATTGAAATTGAAAAACTATGTGCAGATATTTGCTATAATTTTGATAAATTAAAAAAAGCAGTTCACTTAAAACATGTGATGTCATTCTTTGTACCAGATATATCCTGAAGGGATTAAAAGTCTCAGAAATATGGTGAACATAAAAGGTGAAAAAATTAATTTGGAAACTCCAAACCGATAGCTATTTTTCAAATAATGACGTACATAATTTAAAAAAGACGATTAAAATGGTGAAGAATTATTTTCGCGACACTTTCTTCCTAGTAAGCAACGCGCAACTTGGCTTTCAACCAAGAAGTGCAATCACTCTTTTTCTAAACTTAGCAGATTTCTTTAAACACTCAATATTGAAAAGAAAGCACAAGCCCTTTTTATTCACCTGTATAAGGAATTTGATAGCATTGATCATTCATTATTACCAGAAAAGTTCTACAAATATGATTCAGGGAGTCATTTTAGCGTTCTTTCAAAACTATTTTTTGGTTATAAATCAAATGACAAAGATGATGAACAATATTAGCAGCTCAATTTCTGCTACTTCGGTGTTCCGCAAGGTAACATATTGGTTCTAATTTTATTCGATGTTTATATTGATGACTTGGAATTTTTTTCATTGAAGTCGTCTTCATATTTTTTTCT
Source organism: Ixodes scapularis (assembly GCF_016920785.2). NCBI lineage: Eukaryota > Metazoa > Arthropoda > Arachnida > Ixodida > Ixodidae > Ixodes > Ixodes scapularis. Next base: position 215,571,742 of record NW_024609835.1, on the reverse strand, counting down.
AAAGGCAGACGGAACTGTGCTAATATTACCAAGTAAGTATCATTATAGATACTTATTTGGAGTCCAGAGTTACAGAATAAGGATAATTGTGGATACTTATTTGGTATACACGGAAATGACTACGTTATTTCCATGAATGAGGTGGAAACAAAACGCATCCCTACTGAAAAAAAACATTTGAAATTCAAACTGGTCGACCCGTTTGAATCAAACCTGTCGATCCGTTTGAATCAAATGTGATTATGGGAAACGGGTATCCGTTTGAAACGGTACCCGTTCGAAACGGTACCCATTTGATACGGATGCCCGTTTGATACAGGTGCCGGTTTGATACGGGTGCCGTTCGACCTGGCACGTGACCACACGTTTGAACGTGCCATTCGGATTCGCTAGCCCCAAATGGGTATCGTCTGGGAGGTTGGTTATTTTAAACTTATTTAAGACGTCCCGAAACTGAAAAACGTATTTATAACATGGAGAAAACACGTAGAACAAATGCGCTCGCGTAGGTGCATACAAATGGACAGGAAAACAGACACAAAACATTGTTTTCAATTCTCCTCGAAGTTTATTACCTCTGCTGACGACAAGTACAAACGTGCAAGCGATCTGTGAAATGTGCGAGGCACTTTAAGCTTTTATACAACTGAGGAGATTGCAAAGCAGACAAGAATCGAGGTAATTCTAGACTATACAGCTGGACTTTCGGGGAAATTACTCTCCCGGCTGCCGCGTGAATAGGCGCTGCGTAATTCTACGGATAACCTGGAAGAGTACGCGTAGAAGAGCGGTCAATCGTTGCCAACACGTAGGTTGCAGTGCACTTACCATAATAATAGCGGACTTGAAAGATGTAATCCGTAATATTTGTCGACACGGTCAAAACAGGACAACCACACAAACACTAGAACGTGAAGGAAGGCTCCTTGAAGTTTCAACACGATGCGGCGCACAAGCTGCCATTTGCCGAACCCAGCCACACCGCAAGAATTCCTGACTTCTTTGAAGAATTGCTTGTTGCCGATGTACGCGTAGGACTTTTCGAACATTTGGTGCACATCCCATAAGTTGTCGAGAGACATTCTTATAAGACCGCAGGAAAAGGCGGCAGATCGAAGCAGGCAGGACAAACGAAGTTGCAACGGAAAACAAGCAGACAAAAAACAAACGACTGTCAACGCGCGCGCAGCCGGATCTGGCAATGCTTATCAGCGTGGAGCGTGCCCTACCCTCTCTCTGGTCAGGTGACAGAGCCGACCAGAGAGGAGAAAGGGAGCGACGGCGAGGTCAAGGAGCAAGACACCGGGACACCCCACCCCCCTCTCTCGCAACCCTCTCCTCATGCATTCCATAAAAAAAAAAAAAGAAAACCTGCGGTTGGCTTTTTGTCCCAAATGCAGTCAATGGTAGGGGGGAGGGTGCACGGACCGCTGTACCAACACCGCTGTACACGCGCTTTTCTCCTCTCTTGGAGTTGCCACTGCACGTCGCGTTTGCAGCCTTGGAAAGCAGGCGAAACGCGCGCATTTCAGCACGCACGCTGGAACTGGCGTCGGCCTTGAGCTTAGCTTGCGCCCGAGCCAAAGAAGCACCCAGCACGAGCTCGTAATTTGACTGCTGCAACGGCGGGCGTGCTCTCGCAATGCTCGATGTTCTTGCAGCCAGGTGTTCGCGCGCTACCTTCGCTGCGTCTTGAATTAAAGTGAAACGGACTCTAGAAGTACATTCTTTCATGCGGTCGTGTCTTCTGCGAGAGAGATTCGAGCTGAATAAGAAAATTGAGGCAAAAAAGATGGACAAAGTTTTAAAGTTTTGTGAAAAATATCGGCTCACCAACGTCGCGCGTTTACGTGAAAAAAGAAAAAAAAAGTGTTAGTTTTAGTTGCAGTATAAGCGCACATCAGCGCACTTAAAATATAAATACAATTACTTGCATTACGCGGACGATCTGAAATCAATGAACCGGCGCTCCCAGCCTTCCGGAAACATTGGCTGCCACGGCTGAAACAGCTAGGCGTGCCCAGGCCGCCGATCTGTACGTTCAATATCAAACGGGCTCCCGAGAGCCGTTTGATTAAACCGGTACAGTTTATCGGTCAACGGTCACCCGCTTGTGCAACAGGTTCACCGGTTTGAGCAAACGTGCGACAACTTTGCCCAAACGAGTCGCCCATTTGCCCCGACGAGTGACCCGTTTGCCAAAGAACTGACCTGTTTGACCAAATAGGTGACCGTTATGGCTCATACGGGGGACCCTTTTCAGCCATACGGACGACCCTTTTGGCAAACTGGTGACCGGTATGGCTAAACTGTTACCGGTATGGACCCGTTTATTTTCATACAGGCGCCAAATGTTTTTTTTCAGTAGGGATATGTTTTCGAGATCCACACAAACGCGTTGTATTAGCGCTCAATGTTTTGTTATATTAAACACAATGTAGAAATCGAAACTGCACACCAAAACCATATGACAGGTATGTTAAATATTTAGGTTATCGCGTTGTGGCGTTGTTCCGAAGGAACAACGAACACGAAGTTTTGTACGCAGCCAAAAAACCCTCGTTTATTATTTTTCATCCCTTTTATAGCTCTCTGCACAGGCAGCATTGCGCAGCGATACGCTGGCGCGTGGCCTGTGGTGTAAGATTTCGATTCGTCCATTTTTGTTTCTCAAAATCAAAAGAGTACTTCTAATCAAAACACAGATTGTGAAAGTAAAAAAAAAACAAGAACATCAAGAAATGCTGTTAAATACACTACACAATTATATAATTACTCCATCAAATTTTTAACAACACATATTACTGAAAAACAAATGAGTGCTAAAATTGTCCACTTTAGCATGTTGAATATCTGCAACAATGAGCGGTAAGTGAATATCTCAAAATATGTGCCATTATTAAGGTGTGTTTATTTTATCAGACAAGGCGAAGCATTCATAAAAAAAAAACAGAGAAAGTCATGTTTTCTAGCATTTTTGGTTACCTAACCTCGATGAAAACGGACGATACAATTGCAGTCTTTGTTTATGCACAAGCGAACATCGCACTTAGTGCAAGCGACGTAGCAGCAGCCTCCTGTGCACAACTTGCATCTGTTGCGGCGGTCCATCCGAATGCCCCGATGACGGCTACCATCGCCTCTTATGTCGCGTGGAACTTCTGGTGACGCCCGTTTCACCACGGGAAGATTCTCTTGAGAAGGGCGGCCAGGTGGACGCTTCCTGTACAATACCAAGCTCGTGGCCAGGTCAGCAAGAAATTCTGGCAGAGGCTTTGAACATTCCCTTTGCTGTAGTGAGTGACACTTGTGCAGAAACCATACATTCACAGCAGCAATTTCGACACTGCCAAAATATGTTCATGCACCACCGCTTCGAGCGCATGAAAAACCTGTACATATACTACATCTTGTCTAGCAAGTCAACGCCACTCATCGATTTCTTGTACTCAGGTGCATTTGCTGGACATTCAACTGAAATGTGAGACTTCTCTTAAATATCCCATCTCTTTACAGAGGAGACTGGTTCCACACCAGTGCAGTTACAAAGAAGTGTGACCGGTGTGTTGTCGATCCACTTTACAGCTGTCATGCTTCTGTCACCACATGACCCGACACGTGAATCACAAGCGCCACAATCCTGCATCGTCATTCCCTTCTACTTCCTTAATTTGCACGACTGGGGTCTGCTCTCTCTCATAGTTACAATGTACGAAATACCCCTCCGTGTTAGCTCGCAGACTAACTGCGGTCCCTTGAAAAAGTTGTCGGCAACAATGAGATTGTTGTCTCGGTCAGGAGACTTGAACACAACTGAAGCACCACTCCTACACCAAAACCTAACTTATATCCTTCTTGAACCCCGTAGACTCCCTTGCTGCGTGCCTGGTAAACGTCAAAGTCGTAACAATGTTCAGACTCGCCAGCACAAGCCAGAGCTTGAGGCCCCACTTGCACTTCTCTTTTTTAAAAGGTACTGAAGAATTCGCGACCTTCCTCGAAAAGGTATCGAAATTTCATCGGCGGATATCTTGCATTCCTGAGGTATTTTTAGCATTTTTCCCACAGTTTCGAGAGCCATGGTCGCAGCCTCCAGCATTTGGCTTGTTTCACTTCGTCTGTTGCACCGTCGGTGTCAGCAAAATGCAAGGGTTGGCAATCTTTTCAAATTGATTGCGCAACATTACCTGCGCAACCCGCTAATAGCGGCTTCCATGTTTCTTGTAGGCACGTACATCGTTCATGTCCACAAGTCCCATGCGACGGAAAAAAAAAATTCCTAAGACCGAGGTGACTCTTCGACTGTCATATTTAGGGGTGTTCCATGCTTCCCAATACAATAGTTGTTGGTTTCCTGAACAACGTGTTCTAGCTTGCTCCTCGAAACATATACCTTAAACAGCTGCTTCGCTGCCAGGGGTTCAGCAGGAGGCAGGCGGAAGTCATTTTTGAAGACTTTGCCAACTTGGTCAAACGCGCATTTCTTCTATCTGTAGCGTTTTTTTGCGTAGGTTCTTTCCAGGTCCCCCTTGGGAGCTCCCGTCTCGACATTAGCGTCAATGCTCTCGACGTGTTTATCGCTGCTATCTTTAATGATTGGTTCGCATTCTTTGCTGTTTTTTCCACCCGAGAGGTCACACTCGTTGCAGCCGATGTTGTCCAACAAGTTATCCTTGCCAAGGAATCGCTTTAGTGTTGTCTTTGGCGCATTATAGAAGGCTGAAGATGCAATGACGGTCTGTAAATGGGAAAAGAACAAATTACAAAGAGTGTGACAACATCCCGAAATGACCGTTGAATTGTATTACAAAAGAAATAACAAAATTGTAGAGAAAATTAAAAAAAAAAATATCCTATGTTGCATATATACACCAACCGTGTGAAGTTGCACTCACTGTCCACTTTTGCACATTTACAACATATCAAAAATAAAAAAAAAATATAAAAACTATCCAGCTTCATATAATATTGGGAATGCGAGAGTCTGCATGCGATCCATGTGAAGAACATTGCTAGAGGCTTCTCAGGAAATATAGAGCTCATATTTTCAGTTTGAGATGCTTCGGGGAAGTGTAAACATACCTTGTTTGGAGAACTCCTGCACGGCGGGGGGGACGACATTTTCAAGGAATTCCTGCGGGCACAGCGCTGCTCCTAGTGACAAAATTCTTAACTTTGTGGATTGAGAAATGCCCACTGAGAAGAGCTCTGGCAACATTTTTTCTCAGAAAATGGGCCCGATGTTTGTTTCTTCAGCTGTCAAAGTCTGCGTTGCAGATATGCAACATGGGGCATTAATGGGTCTGTATTCACATTTTTAACATAACCACCAATACCCAATCTTTCACGTGTTCTAGTCATTCACCCATGCCGCTTCATTACGACAGAATGCTCACCGGACTCTCTTGACGTTACACGCGGTTGTCGTTCTCTATATTTATACTGGCTGGGAAATCGTAGCTTTTTCCCGTATTTTTTTTTTTTTTTTTGTTTTGTGGATATAACCACCAACTCTTCCTGTTCCGCACTCCGGTTACCCCGGATGACGTTTGTATCTCGTAGGACCTCGGCCTTCTGACTGGAGCCACAACCTCTGCATTCGCCTTCACGTCCGTTGCACTGTGGACTCTTCGGATCGGGTCCGCTTCACTCAGGTTCACTGGATGAAGTTTGTCGGGTATTATGGGCAGTCTCGTTCGAAGCAGTGGACCCATCGGTATCTCAGCGTTATATCCGGAGTCCGGAGTTACCGATGGGTATTTCCGGACTCCGGAGATACCCATCGGTATCTCCGGAGTCGACCTGTGAGCCTACAACGCAAGGTTCGCAGCAGATGACTTTTGTATCAATCATTTGACTGTTTGGACCATTTGGTTTGCATCCCCATCGGCCTGAGGGTATCGCGGGCTTGTTGTTCGGTGGGAAAAGTTGTACGTTTTCGGCGAACCTCTCAAATTCTGACGACACAAACGGCATTCTGCATTTGGAAAAAAACTGCCGTTTCCGGGACTCGATGACGCGCAAAAACGCTCTTCAACTGCTCGATCCCCGCTGCGGTCATCGTTAAGAAGGCGCAGAAACTTCGGGATTTTTGGAGAGATAATCTAGCAAGAACAAGAAGTCTGACCCTTTTATCTGACGAAGATCGATTCCCAATTTCTCCGACGGAAAGTCGGGAGTAGACAATGGCATCATTTGCTCCGAGCTTTGATTGCCGAATTGGGCTTATACTTCACAGTTACGGACCGTAATGCAAATCTGCTTATTCAAGCCTGGCCACCGGACGCACTCTCAAGCACATATCCGACATCTGTTGACGTCTTGGCTGCCTTCGTAAAACTGCGACAACATTTCCGACCGTGGTTTTGTGCATATTTATCTTGTTACGATTCCAAAAAAATACATTCCCTTCCCTTATCAGAGCTCCGTCCTGCCAATATAGCTGGAAAAAAAAAAACAAAAAAAAAAACAAGGCAGTGAAGACATTCTTGGCCAACGCTCTTGACATAGGCGTGTTAAAAAATCACAAACTTCGTCCATCTTTTGATACTTTTAGTTTTGTCAAAAAGTTATCTCCTCGCTCTAGGTCCCACCAAGCAACCTTCCGTATAGCTTGCGACTTCCGCTACTGAAAGAAAACTGTTTCTGTCTGTCTCGGTGAGCGATACACGGAACAAATCATCTGCTGTGGCAATCAACTTGCCGGGAATGTATACATCTTTGAATCTGTACCGCATGCGTCTCATGCGAAACCTTTCTATGCGATGTGGTAAAAGGTCAACCGGCGTTTGCCCCACCAGCGCCACAAGAGGTTTATGATCGGTTTGGAATACTGCATCAAGCCCTCTTAGGGTATTCGTCAAAATGTCCTGCTGTCCCCGCTTAGGTCACTCTCTTTCTCAACTTGCCCGTAGCGCGTTTCCGCACGCGTCAGTAGTAGTGGTCGCTAATTGTGATAATCAGCTAGTGGCGCCCTCTTAGTGTGAAGAGGAGCGTGCGTGCTCTTTAGAGGACGTAAAATAGGGAGTTCTTCACGAGCAGCCTTCGGTATCAGATGTCTTTTACTGAGCTCAGTCTCACAGGGTGAGTGGTAAGCTCTGAACCCTACATGGTATAAGAAGTGGGGTATGACAAGCTCTGGTGGCACAACCCATTCCACACCCTGAAGGGGCATCGCTTTACGGCAGACTGACGGCTTTGACTTTTCGAACGTGGAACTCTGGCCCTCCTGGCTATCGCAGTATGAAAACTATGCCTTTGTATCTGGTATTTCCGCGGCATTTGGAGATGTGGAGGTACGTCTGCTTCTCTACTGCATGGTCCCGGAGGCCCAACGCTTGCTGGAGACCTTTCGCTGTCCGGTGAGGCGCCATACAACGTCGTGGTACGGTGTTTCACCGAGCACTTCGTCCACCCCGTGAACGAAGTATACGAATCGTCGCGTTTCCATCGGCGGGCTCAACATCCATGTGCATTCCCGACTATCGAAGGCAGGCATCACTCTCAACAAAGGCAAGTGCGTGTTCGGGGTGTCCGAAGTCAGCTTCCTAGGAGTCGTCGTATCAGGAAAAGGCGTGAAGCCGGATCCTAGCAAGATTCAGGCTGTCCGCGTGATGGAAAAGACTGAGGACGTTGCAGCGGTGCGAAGGCTTCTTGGCATGCTAAGCCTAGGGTGCCTTCATGTGCGTCTTGCGTAGGGTGGAGAGTGCCAGCCATTTTGACCCCTACGCTTATTTTTCTTTTTTGTTCAGAATCGCGTGAAAGCTCGTGTCCCTGCATGTATTTGTGGCACTGACTGTGCTAGGCGACATTTTGTTTTCGTTGATTTCTTTGTATTTTACCTGTGAGCGCGTGCTGCCGGCATCGGTTACTACAAAGGGTAGCATCACCCTAAACAGAAGAACATTGAGGCACCCTAGGTAAACCATGTTGCGCGCTTTGTGCCGCACATCTCCGAAGTCACCACCCTTCTCCGAACACTTTAGTCGAAAAGCAACCTATGGGCCTGGGGTCCTGAACAGGCGTTGAGCTGTTGAGCTTAGATTGCTGTCTCGCCAAGTACAATCCAGTGTACACCATGGAAGTTTCGGCAGGTGCCGCTCCTTCGGTATCAATGCTGTACTCCTGCAAGACCAACCTTCTTGAGAAATGATGCCTTCGCATTTAGGGCCCTAGATGCCTTCGCATCTCGGGCCATGACCCCAACAGAGATGCGCTTTAGCCAAACAGAGAAGGAGGCTCTGGCAAGGGCATGGGCCGTACGAAGTTTGGACGAGTTCGTACGTCGTCAGCAGCTCAGTGTGGAGGCTGACCATATGACCCCGGTATCTCTATTTTGCAAGATGGAGTTAGACATGTCGCTTTCTCGCACCCAGCGCCTTCGTTTAGAGTTGATGCAGTACCACTTCCGCATGCTGTATGCGCCCGGGAAACTACTGGCAACGGCAAAGACATTCTCCTGAGCTCCCCAGAAAACGGGATCTAAAGACAAGGAAAAGGACTTCCTTGACACATTTGCAATCGCAGCACTGGAGGACACGTTTGTGACCTTTCACTCCTCCCCGAGGAAGTCAAATCTGCGGAACAGACTGACGGAGAGTGCTGTGCGCTCAAACGGTATTGCGAGGTTGGATGGCAGACGAAGCAGAAGCTGCTTGTCAAATTGTCAATGTATTGGACTGGCCGAGGCGAGCTATCGCTGTGCAAAGGAATTCTTCTCAAGGGCGCAAGGCTCCTCATACCGGCCGCCTTACGACGGGCAATACTAAAGCTGATACATGAAAGGCACCAAGGAGTTTTCAAACGCAAGGCCAGAGCTCTTGTCTCTGTGGGGTGACAAGGCATCAATTCACAAATCAAATACCTGGTGAGCGTCTGTGAGAAATGTGCCAAGACAACAGTGCAGCCGGCAGAACCTTTCATCTCGTCCAGATTTCTTACTCGTTCATGAGACGTCGTCGGTGCGGGTCACTTTCATCGGAAGAAGCAGGGCTTCATCGTTATTGTGGACTAATACTTGAGGTACCCGGAAATCCTGACGTTAAACAGCACCTTGAGTGGGGCTACGATTACGGCCATGAAGACAGCCTTCGCTTGGCACGGTATCCCGTGATCTGTAAGAACAAATAGCGGCCCCCAGTTCGCATCGGGGTTTTTGCGAGGTTTGCACAGGATTCCGGCTTCGAGCACCAAACAAGCAACCCCAGATTCCCGCAATCTAACGGCGAAGTGGAGCGAGCTGTCCCTACCATCATGGAACTCTTGACCAAAGCTGAGGAACCATATTTGCAACTGTTGAGCTCTTGAGACACCCCCGGTGTTTCTGAAGACAGCCCCGCGCAACTTCTGTTCAAAAGTCGGCTGAGGACACGGCTTCCTATAGCTCAAGATAAGAGTCGTCCGCGGCCAACATCGCCCGTTCGTGTGGCAAGAAGGAATGAGTTTTATAAACGGAAACAAGTTCAGGCCTTCAACCATTTACATGCTGCCCGGCAGCTGTCTGGTGGAAGCTGACCACAATGGAGCAGTCCTTCAGCGCAACCTCAGGGGGCTGGTTGCTTTCGCATCCCCACCACCGCCGGTTGAACAACCCGCAGCCGACGGCGTGCGTCAAAGCCCAATAGCGGCTCAGCAGAACAGTAGTAGCGCCCAAAGAGGCCCGCCGGTGTTGACAAGTCTCTATCGGACTCACAGCGGACGAGCAGTGACCCGCCCCAAAAGTTTAGACTTATAAGGGCGGGCAGTTTGATAACGTTGCAGTTTATGGGAGAATTTAGAACAATAAGTGGGTGCGCTTGACCACGAGAGCTATTTGGCGAAAATGCGACCACTAAAAAGGGGGAATGTAGTGGTCGCTAATTGTGAGTCATCAGCTAGTGGCTCCCTTTTAGTCCTAAGGGGGTTGTGCATGTTATTTAAAGGAAGGAAAAGAGAAAGTTCTTCAGGAGCAGCCGTCGGTGTCGGATGTATTTTACTGAGCTCAGCCTGACAGGGTTTGAGAGGTAGGCTCTGAACCCTACATCAGTGATAGAGAAAACTACGCCAGAGTCTGGCGTTCACCCGTTTTGTGGTCTTGTAGGAGTACAGCTCTGATACCGAAAGATGATGCTTCTGCCGAGACTGTTGTCTGTAAGCTTGAGTTGTACTTAGCAACGCATTCCGCGGAGCAGATAATATCTTTAACGCTAGCCAGCGCCATTTCTTGCGCCGGGCCCCGCGCCCAGACCGTGTTTCAATGGAGTAACTACCGTAACGGAGCTGTTTTTGCTAACAGGTGTGGTAGAAGGCGACTGAGGTGATTGGCCATTCCGAGGACCCTTCTCATCTCAAATACATGGTCGGAGACTTTAAATATTTGACGGCTCCAACTTTATTCGCGTCAAATTTTATGCCTTCTCCGCATATGCTTTAGCCAAAAAACGTGACTTCCTTTATGCATAACACAGATCTCTCTTTGTCCAGTTTAACGTTGTACTCTACAGGTCTGTCGAAAACTTTCCTTAATCTTTCACCGTGTTCCACCTGATTATTTCCGTGCACCATAACCGAGTCCATGAGATTGGCCGCACCAGGAATGCCTTCTAAAATTTCCTACATCTGTTTTTGAAAATATTCCGGAGCTGCCGTTATTTCAAGGGGCAGCCTTGTGAAACAGTACCTGTCAAATGGCGTAATAAATGTTGTCCGTTCTTGGCATGGTTTCGATAGTTTAGTCTGGGGAAAACCCGACTTTGCAACCAGATATGCAAAAACTCGTGTTTTGTGGAAGCAGGCCAAGCGTTTATTCAACTGTTGTCAGAACATGCCGTTCCCCACGGACACTCGCAGCTTAGCGCCTGTTTCCAGCTTCAGCGGCGTAGGCGTTGGCGCTGCCATCGCCGTCGGCGTAACCGCGCGGTGCATTATGGGAAATGTCCCATAATGCACCGCGCGAGAACCTCGTGACGTCGCTCCTTCGGGGTGTATTAGGGGACATTTTCCATGATGAAACGCGCTGGGATAAGGAGGAGGACGAGGAGGAGGGTAGAAGAAGCAGGTGATGTCGGAAAGCACCTCCACTATTCGGAAGGGCCCACACCAACTTGGGGAGAGCTTCCCCGCGGTTCCCCGCCTGTGCGCTGCCACCTGCACATAGACTGGATCTCCCACTTTGTACCGAGGGTCTCTGCTCGGTTTTATCATGGCAAGACTTTTTTTTTTTTTTTTTTTTTTCTTGTTTGCGCTGTTTCAACAAGCGCGTCCAATGCCAGCCGGTGTGATATCGCCAGTCGCTGTACGAGCTCGGATCTGTAGTTTTCCAGTGTCCCGTAGTTCGGCGTGGGAGCCGCGCGAGCCAGGCTGGACACAACTGGATTTCTACCGTAGAGCAAAAAAAAAAAAAAAAAGGGCGATTTTCTGGTCCCTCCATGGGCGGCAGAGTTGTAAGCGAACAGCGCGAAGGGGAGCCACAGGTCCCAATCACGGTGGTCATGCGCCACGAAGTTACCCAACATCTTGATAACGGTGTGATTCAATCTTTTGACGGCGCCCTTACACACAGGATGGTAGGCGGTCGTCTGCAGCTTGGAGACCCCCAATGACCCGTACACCTCTTTTTTTAGGCGCGATGTAAAGTTTGCGCCCTGATCGTTTAGGAGTTGGTCCGTCACTCCGTGGAGTAAATCTACGCCCTTGATGAACATCCTAGCCACAGTTTCTAACTTTTGATCAGGCATGGGGAAACCTTCTGCGAATCGAATTAAGTGCTCCACAAAGACCAGGATCTATTCTCTCCCGGCAGTGGTGACGGGTAGAGGCCCGACGGTGTCCATCGCAGTGCGCTCGAACGGGCTCCTGAGCTGCCCGAATTCTCGAAAAGGTGCCGGCCTTCGACCCTTGGGTGTCTTCCGTAGACTGCACGACTTGCATTCTCTGCAGTACTCCAAAAGGTCTCGCCTTATGCCGCGCCAAAAGTAGAGCTTTGCAACTCTTTGTCTCGTTTTACTGGCGCCCGGTGGCCGGGGCAAGGGGCATTATGGTGCACTTGCAGGAGGTCGCCAACCATCGAACTGGGGAGCACCGTCCTCCCAGTCTCTCCTGGTTTTTCTGTTTCAATCTCAGTAGCCCACCCTGGTCGAGGTAGAACTCTCCGTTGCAGTTTTTTTCCGAGGCCACGCAGGCGGCAATCATAGCGCGGAGGCAGGTGTCTTTCCGCTGCTCTTCCTTCACTCTCCACCCATTGGTTGACGGGAGGAACACGTTCACCTCTCTCACCACTGCCCGGCTCAGCGCGCCAGCGTTCTGGTTTGTCTTCGCTGAACGGTGCACGATTTCGAAGTCGTACTCCTGTAGACGTAGGTTCCAACGCGCAAGCCGTGAGTTCTGGTCTCTCGTGCTCATAAGCCACTTCAGTGGCTGGCAGTGGTCAAGATACGGAAATGGCGTCCGTAAAAATAGCAGCGAAAGTGTCTCACGGCCCAGACGACAGCGAGACACCCCTGTTCTGTAGCCCCGGAGGCGTGCTCCGCTCCGTTCAACTGCCGACTCGTGTATGCCACGGGGTGTTCCTGGCCGTCGAATTCTTGGGACAACACCGGTCCCACGGCGAATTCAGAGGCGTCTGTTCCCAGTGTGAACGATCACGAGAAGTCCGGGAATCGAAGAATTGGCGCCTCCGTCAATTTCTGCTTCATGACCTTGAAGGCCGCTCCGGCATCTATTCCCCACGCGAACGGCTTCCTGCCGGCGAGCTGCGTTAAGGGCCGCGCTACCTCGGCGAAGTGCGGCACGTGTCGACGGTAGTAGGTCATGAGGACCAGGAACCGACGCACCTTCGTCTTATTTTGGGGTACCGGAAAATCACGAACACATGCGATTTTAGCGGGGTCCGGCCGTACGCCTTCTGCCGACACAAAGTGACCCAGGTATTTGACCTCGGGTTTCAGGAATTGTCATTTCGACGGCTTGAGCTTGAGACCAGCGGCCCCTATCCTCTGGAAAGCAGTCTTTAAATCCTCGAGATGCTACTCTAGGCTGTTCGTGTAGATGATGATGTCATCTAGATATACATAGCACATCTTACCTAGCAGGCCCGCGAGCACGACATCGGCCGTGCGTTGCCACACAGCCGCGGTGTTCACCAGCCCCATCGGCATTCTGGTCCAATGGTAATGTACCGACGGCGTGTTGAAGGCCGTTTTTTCACGGTCACGAGGGTCCGTTTCGATTTGCCAGTAGCCCGAGGTCATGTCAACTACCGTGAAACGTCGTGCAGATCCAGGCTGGGACAAGGTCTCCTGTATGTTCGGCAATGGATAAGGATCCACACGGGTGACCTTGTTCAGGTCGCGGTAGTCAACAACAAAACTATATTGACCATCGGGTTTCTCAACCAGTAAGGCAGGGGCACCCCAAGGAGACGTGGAATGTTTGATAATCCTTTTCGCGAGCAGTTGATCGTCTTGCCCCTCCATCTCCTCTCTTTTAGAGTGCGGGATTCTGTAGGCTCGCCGGTAAACGGGTGCTGCCTCCCCTGTCAAGATCATGTGTTTCACGGCCTCACAGCGACCCAGGTCCGACCGACTCGAGGAGAACACGTCTCGGTGCTGGTCGATGAGTCTGAGCAGGCTGGCCTTCTCCTCTGTTGTAATATATGACAGGTCAAAATCATTCAGTAAATCTATCTGTTCTATCCGGTTGCATGCCCAAGCATCCGGGTCGACAGGACCAAACTCGTAAGCATCAACGAGCGCCCCCACGACCTTATTCTATGGAAGGCGTATCTCCTAGCACGTGACGTTCACCAGGCGTACCGGAACCGTCGCGTCCTCCCGCATCTTCACGAGTGCGTGAGCGCCGACGACGCCATTTACCCCTAGGTCGTGAGTCTCGAGCACACCAAGCCTTCCCACTACGCCACCCGAGCTTACCTTTCCCTGAAAAAAAGCACTCGCTCGGGGGGGGGGGGGGGGGGGGGGGGGGGGCAGGACGCAGGGCCTCAAAAGAGCCACTGTCCCCTGGGCCCCTCCTCCCTCCTCCAGCTTCTGCTCGACCGTGTTCATATGGTTGGCACAGCTCGGGATCTCCATCCTTTCATTCCCAATGCGCAATTCCCAATGCCCCTCTCTGAAAACCGAAGAGAAGGGGCACTGAGGAGCAAGTCGACGTCCTTTCTGCGGAAGACATCTTGGCCGATGATTCCCGCAAAGGCAACACGAGCCCGTCTGTATATACGAAGCACGCGGGTCTAAACTCATGACCGCCCAACGTGAGCGGGATCTCAAAACATCCGTCCGTATCTAATGCGTCGCCCGTGATTCCTACCAGCTTTCCCGCTCTGTCTCTATTCGGAAGAACATTCTGCCAGTCCTTTAGAATGATCATCTAGGGTTCCCTTCCTCACGAAGCTTACCCTTGACCCGGTTTCAACAAGACAATGAACCTTGGCGCCACCAATTTCGCATGCAGCAATGGGGCTCGTTTCTCCCCAAACATTTACCGCGAGCTCCTCTACTGTCCCTTCTCTGGGGTTTTCAGAGAGGGGCCGCTCTAGTTTCCCAGTTGACGGGCAGCCCGTGTTCCGAGAGGTCTTTGATCTCCTGTTTGTCCCTGGTCCCCATCCTCAATCTGCCTTTTGTTGGCTCGGCCGTCGCGCTGCCGATGAGGCAACGACCGCGCGAAATGGCCAAACTTCCCACATACGAAACAACTTGCCTTGGTCTTTGGCGGTGTTCTCGGTACAGAACGCTTCCGACTGGTTCCAGCCGCACCACGAAGTAACAATCTCTGTTCAAACAGCCTCTTGAGCCTGTCCAAACGCTCGCGCACTTCGTCCTGACTCTTATTGGGCTTCTCAACCCGCCGTACCGGCTGTGTGCCACCGTTAACGATGCGTTCGTCGCGCTCTTCCTTCACCGCGATTTCTATCGCCCCGTCAAACGTCTCGGGATCTCGCGAGAGGGTGAACCTCCTAATTGGGTCTCGAAGTTGTCCAACAAACTGTGATAGCATCTGTCCACTGAGCAGTTGTCTCCGCATTTCCCGTCCTCTTGGGCATCCTCTAACGTGTTTGTTTCCAGGGTGGCATTTCCTAGTACGCGCAATCGACCGGCTAACGCACACACGTCCTTTTCCGCATTCTGCTTGGCCGCTAAGAATTTTGAGAGCTTCACGTTCTGGGGCTCAGTGTCCAACCGCTCGAGGGCCAGAGCTTTGAATGCCGTAAAGGTCGTGACTGCGGCCACACACTCATCTTGCCGTGCGAAGGCGTACGCGGACCCAACCATCTTACAGCGAGCAGTCCCAATGAGCTGGCTATCCTGCCACCCCCCTCCCCCCCCCCCCCATGCTATCGACTTGCTCTAGGATTTGAAAGAATTCCCTGGCGCACACCGTGGTCCCGTCGCCAGTAAACGAGGGGACAAGACCTCCCAGAGCCAACGTCTCTGCACCCAGGGCATTCGGCTGAGCCACCGGTGTCTGAGAGATCGTCTCGCCTCTCGTCTCGGGTGAGGGCAGAAGGGTCTCACCGTTTTCCTCGGCGATTTAAGTTAGAGGATCCCACCGCTGCCACCAATTGTGACGACCCCCGTAGGGGCAGCAGAAATACCTCATGGTAGGTTCACGCTGTGGAGAGGAGAAGCGAGAAGACGATAATTAGTCTTAACGGAATAATCGGGATGCTAACATCGGTGCTGGGGCCGCCTGTTGCTCACCTCTAGCCCGGTGTGTTCTGAGTGTCCCGTCGCAGGGGTCTCTTAGGAGACGAGACCTGGAAGGGCCGGGTCATCGATGTGGCTCTGGTTCGACGGGCAGGGTTACCGAGGAGGCTCAAGATGCGGAAAATCGGGATTTCGCGGATGTCCGTCAATGCACGCCTTCAGCTTGCTCTCTTGCGTTGGCTCTCCCGTTTCACACCACACGTCGCGATCACATTCCCGCCTGTCCTCTCCTGGCCTCCCAAAAACCCATCCTCGCCCTTCGACTCGCTTCCGTCCAGGACCCTCGTCTTTTCCCACGTCAAGCCTGGCTCGCCTCTCTCTCTCATATTCCCTGATGGTTTCCAGTTTTCGCAGGCCCCTTTTTCACATTTCCTGTCCGTGCCCTCCCCGCTTCCGTGTGTCACCCCCAACCGCGCGCGTCCGGACTTGCTCGCGCCGCGTTGGTGTCTCCAACCACCACCTCGGACGACGTCCCAACTCCTTGACCCCCAAGTCGGCACCAAGAGCGGGAATCCCTTTGTTGGGCTTCCCCTTTTAAGACGTGTACTATTTGAGCGTGTTGGTGCGTTTTAAACATTTAGAAAGTGGAGACACATAAGGGACAATACCGACAGGAGAATATTTCAACTTCAACAATAATGAATTTTCGCCTTCAAGCCCAAAGCCCTTTTAAAACTTTCCTGGCTTTGTCCTTTCAACCGTCCACTCTGCAACCTTGCCGCGAGCCGACCTTACGAAGTCAGCGCTGGGTGAGGGGGCGCTTGCCCCGTCCCTCCCGGAGGGCTCGCACATTCCACGACAGGTCGGCGGCGGGAAACCGGAAGGTCACGGGAAATGGGGGAATGCCCGGACAGGACGGCGGCGGAAATCGGAAAGGTCACGGCGGACGGAGGGTTGGGGAGAGGGTCTCTACAATATAAGCTGTGTTTAATGATAGTGGTTTAATAAACCTCGGGGAGCAACTAAAACAGTTTTGTACGTCCGGATATGTGACTTGTATGAAATAATTGGCATGCAGGGACCTACACAAGGCACACTTGATCCACGTCCGGCCAATAGGGACCAGACGCATCGTACAGTTTTCGGACCAATAAAACCTGTTGCGAGTGCGCTCTTGTCTGTTTACTTCCTCGTCGTTGTATTTTTTGCGCTTCTTTAGGTGATTATGAACCAATGGCCATTTCGTTACGTTATTGCGCCAACGCTAGGCGGCGGCAAAACGACGGTACACAAATACCTACTGGATATCAAGCGATGGTAGAAAACTAGATACCTGGGCGATATGGGAACCAATCTTCGGCCGGTATTGGCTGGGCACGGCATGCACGGACAATAAACTATTGTTTACTTTGGCAGTCTGGCATTTGTTTTGGCACTCATGTGGCGGACCAGAGAAAAGTAAAAGCTTGGCATGGTCCGAAATCCCCAAATTAGGCGTTACTTTGGCAGTTAAGGCTCAAGTTCAGCACGTAGTTTGGCACTCCTGTGGCAGACCAGAGAAATGCAAAAACATACAGGCCTATTTGGATACGTGGTTTTGTGCAAAAAAGACGGACACAAGAGAGAAAAACAAGCACGAGCGCAACTTACAACTGTATTGAGGAAACCTTTAGAAAACATACAGATATATCGGTAACTTCAATGCGTCCACGCATGCGTCGTGTCACTATCACACGCTCGGCACAGAAACTTATCAAGGAAGCGTTTTTCAGCATTATACAAACTTACCGAGCTATCGTTCACACATAGGTCGCCTTTCTTTTTCTTAAAGAAGGCTTCCAACAGCTAACGTGCTTTTTGTACCTTACTTCCGCCGAAAATTGCAGTGTCAGAAAAACGTGGCTCACACTTACAGTTCCTGCAGTGTGCAGGCAAATTTGCGCCGTCATTAGTCTTTAAATTTTGAGCATGCTCCTTCAGACGGTAGTTGGCACACCTTCCCGTTTGCCCCACGTATGTCTTCCCACACGTGAGTGGGATTTCTTAGACGACCTCTGTTTTGCAGCCAACAAACGGCGTGGCATGCTTTGTGCTGCATCCTCGCTTGTGTCTGCTTTCTTCAGTAATGCAGGGGCAGAGTTGGCCTAGTTTTGTCGCAGATCTAGATGCAGCCCGAAGAATGCCAGGCCGTTTCTTGGCTGCAAAACAGAGGTCGTCTATGAAATACCGCTCACGTGTTGGAAGACATACGTGAGGCAAACGGGAAGGTGTGCCAACGACCGTTTCAGGGAGCATGCTACAAATTTAAAGACTAATGATGGGGCACATTCGCCTGCACACTGCAGAAACTGTAAGTGGGAGCCACGTTTTTCTGACACTGCGATTTTGGGCGGAAGTAAGGGACAAAAAGCGCGTGAGCTGTTGGAAGCCTTCTTTATCAAAAAGAAAGGCGACCTATTGTATGAGCGATACCTTAATAAGTTTGTATAATGCTGAAAAACGCTTCCTTCCTAAGTTTCTGTGGTGAGCGTCTGATAGTGACACGATGCATGCATGGAAGCACTGAAGTTAACAATAGATCCGTACGTTTTGTATGGGTTTCCTCAATACAGTTGTAAGTTGCGCTCGTGTTTGTTTTTCTCTCTTGTGTCCGTCTTTTTTGCGCAAAACCATGTATCTAAGCGTTCACCAACTTGCCCAACAACAAACTATATTGCAACACAGGCCTAGTATCGCCTAACTAGGTGTATATTTAGGCAACATAGTTTGGCAGTGACAAGCACCATGAAGCAAATCATAAATAGGCCCAAGTTAGACCCTTACTTTGCCACACTTTCGCTCAAGTTGGGCGTTTCTTTTGAGTGCTACTTGCGAAATCAAATGGGGCCATTTTCAAGTCGTTGTACTATTGCAGAACGCGCGAAGCTATCGAAAGTCTAAATCCCCCCGGTCCCTTCCTTCGTTTCCTGTTTCTCTTTTTTATCTCTAGGTTTAGTTTCGCAACGTTTACCGGTTGAGTAGCTAGCTGCCTTATGTTTTGCCGCGTGTCTTTTCTTAGAAAGTAAATACAATAAAAAAGAGAAACCTTCGGTGGCAGATTTATAAAACGATTCTACTGCAAACCTTCTAGATTTTTGTGGTTGCGTAGTTTTCACTGTGCTACAGCCCAGGCTTCTCAAATATTTTGCTCGACAAAAGCGTTTGAAAACATCTTTATTTTTTTCGCAACGCTTCGTGATCTTGGGTTTGGCAGAAAGCTGGAGACAACGGCGCCATTTATTTTGGAAATCCCGGATAAACGTTCCGTGCAAAGTGCGCTAACAACAATATCTCGGGAAAGGCACAGGCACATTTTGAGGGCTGTTGTCAGTTGCAAACCAATCCGACGTGAGAGCTCTGCGTGAAAGCGTACCACAAACACAAACAAAAATAATATTAGGAATCTATGGGTTTCAGAAAGCGCAAGGCTCGTTCGAAATGCGGTATTTAACATGATCAGGAAAACGATGACGTCAACTGATAGAGTCTCGGTTAAATATCACATTATTTCATAAGACTTTATATGTAATATTTTGTTTTTTGTGGTTCTGCTGAAAATTAAATGCGAACTAATAATTTCATTATTAGTGGGAAATTTATCGAGAACATTTCTTCCGCTAAAGATAGGGGAGACATTTTTTTCTGGTAAATGTACCGGAAAACTTTCCCGTTAAATTTAGCTGAAATATTTCCCCGCTAAGTTTAACTTAAAAATTTCACCGCTACATATAGCTGAAAAATGTCCCCGCTACATTTAGCCGAAAAATTTCGCCTCTAACTTTTTCGAGAAACTTTCCCCGCTAACTTAGCGGGAAACATCTCATAATGCAACGCGTGGTTACGCCGACGGCGACGCTGCTCAACCCGGAAACGAGCGCCAAAGAGCTGTGCACTGAAAGAAGTCAATCTGCTTTCTTCATGACGCGTGCACAGAGCTGGCATTGCCACAAGTGTAAGGCAAAATTAAATGGTTTGTAAAAAATACTAGTACCTGCATTACTTTTGGTTAGATATAAACGAATATTTTCTTTTGAAGGCTAAGTGTTGGTAGCGCTGAACACATCATTTAAAACAAACCAATATTTATACATACTGCGAACTCGTTTAAATGGTTTCACGAGCGGAACTACAACAATACAGTCCTCACGCAGGAAAATTAGGCAAAACTGTAATAAAAGCAACCAAGAAAAAAAAAAAGAGCCAACATGATGCGTAGTCATACACCGGTTGTACGAAAACAATTCCGAAATATAAATTTATGTAAGAAGAAGGATTTAAACAAATATTGAAATTTAGAACATTTTAAAGAACTTATTTAATTCTTTGAATACTAAGAGTACGGGCCACGTTAAAACTCGAGTACAAATGTCTGACTACATGAGAGTGCTAATATACAACACACTAGCAAAAGTATATGCGTACTGGATTGCAATATGACCCAGATTGCGCAAAAGAAAACCAGGCTGCGCAAACCGCGCTGCAGCAAGTCTACCGTGCGTGCGTCAGAAATAGTGGGATATCGCGCGCGGCGGGAGGGTAGACGCATTTAAACACCGAGACTACGGGTAAACAACACAACACTAAAGAGTCTCTAACACAGCTGAAATTTTCATTTTCCGAAATCTGGTTATATAGGCACTTCGATACAAAAGAAAAAAAGGGGGAGAGGGTGAGAACCCCAAAGAATGCCACTTTCCACCAATGTAACCTTTGACTAAATACAAGGACAACGGACTCTGCGTCATGCACCTCTCTTATCTTTGACCCCACACTACCCGACCGCCAAACACACTGGAAAGCCTAAGCCCATTAACACGCACACGCGCAAAAAACAAACGACTTAACTTTTTTTCTACCTGAAAACCTACATTAACACACATACAAAAAAAAAAAAAACACTTAACGTTTCTTTTACCCGAAAACCTACAAAGATAAGCCTTAAAGGTCAGAACTTTTCGCAGCCTAAGAAAACGCCGATGTTCGTTGTCCAACCCAAACGACGGCTTATTCACTGCGTTCCCGTGACCTAGTATTGTTAATGACTCTTTTATCAATCGCTTATTGTCATATTTTTCCCGCAACACTACTGAAGTTAAATGCCACAACGGTGCACAGTTCCTTCATTCGATAACATGTTTTGACACTTCGGAGTACGGGTCTTCTTTCATTATACAACGTTTGTGTTCCATCAAGTGCTCATTTATACAGCGTTTAGTCTGTTCAATATAACAGTGGCCACAATCAAAGGGTATCTTGTAAACGACACCCGACGAACATTCTACATCCCTTTGTCTGTGTTTTATCGTGACACCTGAAACAGTCGAGGCAAAAGGGGTCGAACGGCTCAGTCTATAATCTGTAGAAAAGGCAGTGCCAATATTAAACCTGCTAGCTAACGCTTTGATGCTGTGCGAAATTTTATGAAAATATGGAAGGACTACTCGCTTTGAAGGTCTAGGATTTTTCCGAATTGACTTCTTTGGACATACCATATACATCAACTGCCTTAAAATATGTTCCTGAGGATATCCAGCAACCTCGAAACGTTCTGTCAGTCGACGAAGAGAAGAGCCAATAAAATGTGAACATGATTTCTGTACTGCTGAATTAACGAGATTCCGAATTGTTCCCAGTTTGACATGTTTAGAATGGCAGCTATTGAAAGGAAGAAGAGGTTTTGCTGCAAACTTTCCGTAATCTCAACAAAGGCCTGAACTGTTCCTAAGTTGAATATCGAGATACTGTAAACGGTCGTCATTCGGTCTCTCTAGCGAAAAGTTTAATTCGGGCGCTGCTTCGAACGCTACTTTCTCCAAAGAATCCGCTAAGGAGCCATCCGTTGAACAAATTAAGATATCGTCTGCGTACCTCCTCACCATATTTTCCTTAGGGGACCTATGTCTAAAATACTCTATTATATTGGACAGACTAAACGCTGTATAAATGAGCGCTTGATGGAACACAAACGTTGTATAATGAAAAAAGACCCGTACTCCGAAGTGTCAAAACATGTTATCGACTGTAGGAACTGTGCACCGTTGTGGAATTTAACTTCAATAGTGTTGCGAGAAAAAGATGACCATAAGCGATTGATAAGAGAGTCATTAACAATACTAGGTCACGGGAACGCAGTGAATAAGTCGTCGTTTGGATTGGACAACGAACATCAGCGTTTTTTTAGGCTGTGAAAAGTTCTGACCTTCAAGGTTTATCTTTGTAAGTTTTCGGGTAGAAGAAACGTTGAGTGTTTTTTTTTTTGTATGTTTGTTAATGTAGGTTTTCGGGTACAAAAAACGTTAAGTCGTTTCTTTTTTGTGCGTGTGTATGTTAAAGGGCTTAGGCTTTCCAGTGTGTTTGGCGGTCGGGTAGTGAGGGGTCAAAGATAAGAGAGGTGCATGACGCAGAGTCCGTTGTCCTTGTATTTAGTCAAAGGTTACATTGATGGAAAGTGGCATTCTTTGGGGTTCTCACCCTCTCCCCCTTTGTTTTTTTTTTTTTTTTTTTTGTATCGAAGTGCCTATATAACCAAATTTTGGAAAATAAAAATTTCAGCTGTGTTAGAGACTTTTTAGTGTTGTGTCGTTTACCCGCAGTCTTGTTGTCTTTTCAACCATGTGCAATGTACACCAGCTCGTTTGCGCCCTTACTTTTTGTTCATTTACGGTATAGCTTCGCCAATACTGGAAACTCCTCCGAAAACCTATGTGAGCGTCGGCGAACGTAACAGTGGCGCCTCTAGCGGACTCGGAGTCTACGGAAGCAGACGTCGCAATGGAAAAGTATAGGCTCTGCGACGTCGTCGAGCTTTGCGGGCCCCGTTTCTTCGGGCGGCGGAGAAAAGCTCACCGGAGAAAAGCTCATTGGAGATAAGCTCGCCGGAAAAAAGCTCACCGCAAAACCGGCAGATGCGGAGAGAAGCTCACCGGCCTTTGAGCGGATGCGAAAAAAAGCTCACCGTTTTTTTTTTTTCTTTTTTTTTAACTCAGCGGATTTTCCGTCAAATGTTGCAATTTAACACAATTCGCACTTGTCGCTTCATTAACAATGTGTCCACTTTTTTGTAATATTCTTGAAGTTCATTCGGCATATTTACTAATTCATCAGAAATTAGTAATCATCCATTTTGTATGTTAATGAATCCGCAAGGGGGGGGGGGGGGGGGGGGTATAAAATCAGAACATCTTACGCCGTAAAAAGGAGACAACCATTTATTGACAACTGGCAGTGTGCCGTCGGTAGCTCTATCAATAAAGAGGTTTGTTTTTTGCGAAAATAGTATGGAACAGCGGTGTGTGAACCGTTTCAGTTCCAAATAGTGTGTAGTGCCTAATCGATGAGTAGGTGTTTGTTGATGTAATCAGTATCGGCTATGCTGTTTTCTTTCTGTTAATTTCACTAACAAAACCTTAGTTGCGAGACCAGCTTTCTCCTGTCGTGTTTGTTGTCTTCACTCCGTCGTTGACGTTTGAGCGGTTTTCATAATGTATAACGTTTACCAACTCGCCCGATTCACTACCTTACAGAAGACTACTTCTTATATAGGTCACGAGTAACAACGGTGCCAGTGTGGAGCTCTGAAGGTCATGGGTGGCTCGCCATAGAAGGGCACTATCACACGAAGACAACGTGCGGAAACACCAGCACGAACGGCTAGAAAACGTGCTTCTCCGTGAAAAAAAAAAGCCTTAAAGGGGCCCTGCAATCATATTTAAGCATCTACCTTTATTGCGGTTTCCACGTCTCTTGAGGTTCGGGCAAGCCAGCGGGCACGGAGAGAGTAACTAAATATCAATGGGTCATATTTTAACCGGACGACGCGGAAACCTCCCCCACCGACGAGGGCGACCCGCGTTGCTGAAAGCGTGCAATATTTGACGTATTGGGTCCTGGGGTTACTACTGGTCAGAGCCGCTAAAAACTTTTTTTTTTTTTTAGTCGAGATACAAAATATAAGTGTCGCGAACCGTTTCAATTATGTATCAAAGTAGTTTTTGTTCAGTACTTTAGATCAGAAATGAAACAAATGCATTTTCTAAAGTACGCAAACAAGAAAAAACCCGTCGACAAACTCGCCACCAAGCGGCGGAAAAAACGACGCATAATAGAAAGGGCTACTGGGATGAGGCTCCGACGAACGAAGAGCGTACAAAGGTCCCGGATGTACGCGGCGGCGCTGCGGTCGTATACCGGCTCGAGGATCCGACCGGATCCAAGCGTTCCGAAGGCTTTCGGCGCGGGCTTGGCTGGCGATTTGGGCATTTGGCGGCGTGGCAGCGCGAAGTAGCTCCCGTTCTGAACTGATCTTTACCCCGTGTTTGCTGTTGTTTTTGGCCAATGAAGTGTTATGCCGAAATGGTCTTTAATCGCGCAGCAAATGCAATACGAGCCGCCCTGGCCGTCCGCTTCATACAGCCTATAAAACACGTCCTTCAGTGGCGCCCTCTCGAGCCGTCGACACGGAGTGTGGCAGCCGTGAGCGCTCGATGTGCTCACTATCCCTCCTCTAGTTCACGGCCACTCAAGCCAGGACCTACGACGTCATGAAGGAGGTTATTTTCGCTTGTTTTTGTAATTCAAACTTGCCTATAACTTTTAAAATAAACCGAAATTTGAGAAAAGAAAGGTTTCTTTAAGTTACAACGTTTAGTGCGCTCAGGTTGGGTGCAAATTAAAAACCAGTCAAAAAGTTGTTGCAGGGCCCCTTTAATATCCTACGTACGGACTGTTTTATCCAGTTTTCAAAGGTTAACAAAAGCGTCAAAGAGAATTTGAGGCACCGCGTTGTTCCCATGCACTTTCGGATTTTCGGCATCTACAGTTTTGATTTTTAGGTTTTAGGCAGACATTTTTAAGTTTTCAAACTTTTTCCTGTTCTTCAAGTTCATCAAGTTTTGAGTTGGGCTTTCGTTGCCTACAGAGTAAGCCACAGAAAACACTTCCCCGCAATTATTAATTTGGGAGAAATATACCCAATAAGCATAACAGATAATACAAAAAGGACATTTTTTTTTTACAAAGCTGACGAATTTTAATGATAATAAAGTAGGGCTGGGCAATTGATCGATTAACCTTCCTATTAATCGATTAAGGCTTTAATCGCGATCAAATTTTTTAACCGGTTATTCGGTTTTTTAATCGGTACTCAAAAGAACTCCGTTCCCAGCCAGGTGCTATGAGCAAGGTTCAATTCTCGCGCTCGCGAAGCGTCACGTGTTAGAGGATATATATTACAGTTCTGCCGAGGCCAGACGAACAAGACAGGCCCGCAATTAATCCCCACGTGACCGCGAAACTTCACGTGTTGAGGACCGATTACACATCCTGCCTAGGCAAGACAAACAAGCAGAAAAACAACCTGCGAAGCTAATAACGCCATGGTTACTTGTTCCAGTATTCGGCACGTAAAATGTAAGAGTTCACGAGTATGGAAGGCAATATCGCTGGATAGTTTTGGTTTAAAGTAAACTCCAGCGGTGAAGTTTTTAACTCGAAGGAAGTCCACTGCATCATCTGCAAAAATCCGTTTTCGTACAGTGGAAGCGTAAGTTCGCTTTAGTATCGCCTACGAGCGAAGCACCCATGCAGCAAAGACCATCCGCCAAAATGCAAACAATCAACGCCTTCTCCATCGAGGTTCCTTTCTCTGAAAAAAAGAAGAAAGCATCGCCCAACCCCTAACTTCTTATCTTCCTGTCGGAGAATGTGGACACACTTCTTTGTCTTCGGAGCTGGAGCAAAAATATATGAGTCTTTGAATCGTTGAACTATATGTATCCTCAATTCTAAATGTCCTTTCCGCCGTGTAACAGAGAGTAAAATAAGTCTTTAAAGGCAAGACGAGTTGTTGCCATTCTTTTTAATAAATTATTTATAAAAATTAACGCAACCGATTAATCGATTAATTAATCGATTAAAGGGTGACGATTAATCGGGTTAAAATTTTTAATCGACGCCCAGCCCTATAATAAAGTGATATAAGTTACGCATGATCCAACAGCCTACATATAACAATAAAATAATATTGGTGAGCTTTTCTCCTCATACGCTCAGTGGCCGGTGAGCTTTCCTCCGCATCCGCCGGTTTTGCGGTGAGCTTGTCTCCGATGAGCTTATCTCCGGTGAGCTTTTCTCCGGGATTCCGTTTCTTCACCCCAACAGCTGAAACAATTCATTACGGTCAGTTCGCTTGTAAAGCGGAATCCATTGATCGCAGCTCCAACGACAAACACATAACAACGCGCGCACAAACAAAGACTGAGCAGTTTACTTAGAGATCTCAAACTCCACTCAGGAGGATCTCACGCGCGTTTGAAGCGCATCTTGGAAGCGCAAAAAAGGCTTTTAGCTACTCGAACTACGTCGGAAGAGGTTACTGTTTATTCGTTACAAACTGCGTTGTCAAAAGTTCCTACCTGAATAGGTGTGTATTAAAACATGCCCAAACAACATGTTAAAATTACCAGAGCAAGCGCACCAGCTTCTGCAGCATTACAAAAACAAAAGTAACGAGGAAAATGACCGTGAAAAACACTTTCCGATATTTGCAGAAAACATGGGGTTCCTATTCCAACCGAAAAGAAAAAGAAATTGTAAACAGTCGCGAACAACGGCGAATGAAACAAAGAAGTTAGGAGACGATACAAAAGATACAAATCACCCAGCAAAGACCTTCTTCAACAACGACGATTGCACGGGGCGTCGGTTGGAGCATTGAAAATTAGCAGGTGGTGCTCGCCGTTGGTGTTGAGTACACAACAAACTCGAAGCAACACGACGAATCTATTATAAAAAAGAGCTTAATTTTGACGAAAGTAATCCCTGGAGAAGGGGAACAAGAGGGACATAGTCCCTCTTGTTCCCCTTCTCCAGGGATTACTTTCGTCATTCTTGTCCAGCTCGCTTGCACCTTTGCATTTAATTGCTTTATAATTATAAGCTTAATTTTGTTTTTCAGCTGCACGTTACAGTTTTTTTTTTATTTTCTTTCGTGGCATTGGTAGGAACTAGGAAGAAAAGAGAGGAAAGAAATAATGTAGTCCAGTTCACACTGCCTGCTAAATAAGAGTCGCACGCTGGAGTCTGCTTTGTGCTAGCAGTGTTTGACCTTTTTTTGCTTTCCCATTTCTTTTCCCAGTGTTTTTGGAAGGTTGTTTGTTTGCTCGCTTGGCACAGCAGTTCAAGATTACATTCTAGTACTTGTTAACGTACATGTCCAGGCAATCATTGCACATCGTGCTTTTGTTTTGAGTGTCGATCAGCAGCCTCAAGTGCGTTTTCAGCTAAACTAGGGTCAGTGGCGATTTTGCAGCCAGACTTGGATAGTTCTTCCAGTAATTAATTTGAAGTAACTTATTTACTCACGTTTGTTCCGTCTTCGGGAAGTGGAAGAGGGATTTTCCACCATATCACAAGAACTTGTTTTTGCATTGGAGATGGCAGGCTCATGGCTATCTCCAAGCATGCGCTGGTGTATGCCCGAAGGCGGCCGGTTGATCAACCAACGATGACCCATACCAGACGTGACCGCGTACTCAAATAAAATCCAAATAGAAATGCATAACGAGCGCACACTTCTTAATATATTTATGAAGTATCAAAAAGTACCCATATGAAGATTTCGGATCAGAAACTCAATCGAAGGCGAACACGGGAGGTTATCACAGACGACAGTGGAAAAAAGCAAAAGCAATAACAACAAAGTTGCAAACGGCCCTCCAGATGTCCGGGCATGCGTACCAGACTAACCGGTGATAGTAAGCGAAGCAGCGAAGGAAAGGAAGTAAAGACTAAGCCAAACAACGCAAAGCAAAATACGCGATGGTTCGAACGTCAAGTAAACAAAAAAAATAAAAACGTTAAAAAAAAAAAAAAAACATATACGCAGGAGGAAGAAAGACCGCGGTGGCGTAGCGTTGCCTGAAACATAAAAAAGAAAGTAGGCTTTAAAAATAGAGGGAAATGCACAACCGTACAACGAGTGCTTCTTTTCTTTTTTTTTTTTTGTAACTTCGCCTTTATTAGTTTTTGTAATAGCTTCAGATATGCATGTTCACAATCGACTTTTTCCAGAGCCTACTGGCATCGCAGTAACTTGCGTGGTTCGAAATTGCCTTTTGCTTCTTCATCCGGAGACGATCGGGACTAGCCAGCTCACCTATTCGACGAAACGGTTGTAAGCAATTCATTTATAAGAAATTGAAATTTCAACAACAAAACAAATGGACCGATCTGAACAGTAAAATTGAAAGGTAGCAATGTTCTAGAATTTTTTTTTTTTTTTACATTGCCCTTTTTCATGAAACAGGCCGAAGGTACATTAATGTTTTGTCTGGCTTACGTAAGTTCTGACAGAGTGTTTCTTGCGGAGAGCTCGAAAATATCACTCTACAAGTTGTAACATCATTCCCACGTGCAGAACATGTCCTTGACTCATAAAGTGGTACCATTTTTTTAAGATTAAAAGCAGCGAATACTCGTCACAATTTTGTTTTTATTGGTCACCCCGGACGAAGATAGGGAAAACCATAGAGTTGTGGAGAATTCGTCTGCTAGTGGAAACTCCAAGCTCGCCAGGGGCGCTGCGACCACTTTTCGCCCGCAATCCGCTGGAGTTGCCAGTATTAGCTTACATGGTATTTGCCTTTACCGCCGTTTTGACCCTCCACTCGCTGTCTGCAAAAACGCGTGAACTGTACTGATTGGTCACTGTTTGCGCATTCTAAATCATATCGCTGGCCACTCTCTCAAAAGCCTAAAACTCATGGAGATTGAAAGCAGCTCAAACATTATTTATATCCAACTTATTGCAAATAAGTCGCAGAGCTTGGGATTTACTATAATTGAAGAAATTAATATCACCGCCTTCAATGTGCAAAATAACCAACTAATATATCAAAACAGGCATAATTATGCGTTTATATTTCACAAGCGGTGTATGGAACCCCTGT
The DNA here is from genome assembly GCF_016920785.2 of Ixodes scapularis. Taxonomy (NCBI): domain Eukaryota; kingdom Metazoa; phylum Arthropoda; class Arachnida; order Ixodida; family Ixodidae; genus Ixodes; species Ixodes scapularis. Next base: position 215,543,118 of record NW_024609835.1, on the reverse strand, counting down.
TTAAACTTTATTTAAACTTAGCTCGACATGCAATATCAGAGCGAAAAGACAAGGACATTTTCTTCAAGGTAAGCTGACCTAGAACTTTCTTTAAGGGTTACACATGTGGCTAAAGTATTACACTGTGACGGATCTCACCGTTTTGTTTTTATACTGGGCAAATGCAATTATCTCGAACCCATTCTGCGCTGCGCATCTTCTTACTTCTCGTGATGCGTGACGCAGCCGTCGTGCCGGCTGCGTCAAGAATTAAATACTGACATCATCTTGAAATCTCAACATAACAGCTTTCAAGGGCAGTGCCCTTGGTAGGCCACCAGCTGATCCGCATGGGCAATACCGGCTGTCCGTCAACTTTGCCTATCTCAAAGTCGATAATTATTGCAACCTATTCGTTGCGAGAAAACATGTGGTTTTGACTTTCTTGTTGACAGCTTCTCTGCGATTTATCGGCTGTCCTCAATCAAAGTGTCAGGATCGCTCAACGTAAAATTGCCGACATTTTGGTCAACGGGTACCTTTTCTTTTTAGCAAGTTTACGCTGGAGCTCTAGCGCCTTTCTGTGATGCTTTACTACAAACGCGTGTGCATCTTGCAACCGTGCGATTAAATCAAATGCAAAGGCTGGAGTAGAATTGCACGAGGGTGCTCCACTGACTCGTTCCACGTGTGATTCCCAAGAAAACTGGAGTTCTTTATTGCACGCGTGTGCTCCATTGTGACGCTTACACAAATCCTGATGGAAAATACCGCCTCTGCGATTCTCAGGTCCCAATCCGTGAGCTCATGACAGTGGGACATAAGCGGGATAATGCCTCTCAGAGCGCACGACGCAAGAGCCCCGGCGGGAGAGCGCGCAAACACGAGAGCGCAGCGACACGAGAGCGTTTGCGATTTGACCACGCGATACGAGGTGGCGAACGGGCTTGGCGCGCGTCACGATTGTGTTATCAGGCCCGATGGGTAAATTGTAATATGGCAATCGTTTTTTTGTTTGTTTTTTTTAACAAGAAGGAATTGCTACATCCAAGACAAAAGTTTACGACGCGTTTGAAAGGTGGCCAAATACAACCATATGCTCTAAGTATCATCCCGTTACTCAAATCTCTCCGGGACTATTTTGTACGGGATGATTTCGACAGTTTTCTTTTTTCGCTTTATGCCATTGTCGTGGCAGGGATAGTCGATTGGGCTAATGTAGACAAATTGTGATATTTGTTGTTTGTAATGGGCATAAAAACATGGTGATAGCCATACCTTGGGTTTATTTGGGGGCATTTTCATGTCGTTTGCTTGTAGCACGCAATCAGTACCCTAACACAATTCGGCTAGCAAAAACATAACACGAGGCTTTATTTTGAGTATACTAAATATTATTATAATTATGGTTTCTTAACGTAGCTTCTCAGAAGAAAACAGGAACATAACTGCCCCAGGAATAGCATGGGGCCTACAGAACACGATCTCTTGAATGCTGCTCTCTTCTTTGACTAAGGACGTACCCCTAGGTAGCTGTATGGTTGGAAATGTCATCCTCTAAACTTTCCACGGCGCATGAATGCACTCCCGTGATGCGCGCTATAATGTCACGAGATCTCGTGTCCCAGCGCTCTTGTGTCGCGGGCTCTGCTGTCGGTGCTCTCATGTCGTGCGGTCTTGAGTTATTCGGCCACCATGAGGCGCTTCTTCACAGTTGCATTGTGTCGTTCAACCAGCTTCACGGCTGATCGGTATGGTACAGTGTATCTGTCCTTGATTCCGAGATGTTTCATGGCGGTCTTCCACGAAGATTTGCCTCTTGTCCCTTGAAATAGTTTTCAGCAACCCAAGGCGAGCAGAGGACCCAACCATTCGATTCAATATAACCTTGCCGGTAGGAAATCTTAAAGGGACGAGATGAACCTGTCCACAACCGTCAGCAGATACCCGTGCTTTTGGGGTGAACGAGACTGCAACCGTACGAGGTCAATACTCAGTTCAGCCATATCTTCACGGCCAGTTTGCTTGCTATCAACAGACCCCTCAGGTGTATGACGACGTGGCTTCAGCATCTGACAGGACTTGCAGCAGTGCACATAAGGTAGGTATATCAGCGCATTCCAGGACATATATATTGCGCTTGTACAAGCCTTAGAGACTTGAGGTATTCAATTAGGCTGCTTAGAAGATGGTCGTGGTAAAGTTGAATTACCGCCTGAAGCATATATGCTGGAATCCATACAAGCTGATTTTCCGAGGCCACCTGGTAAAACAACCCGTCTGGTTGAAGTTCACACTCAGCCATGGATTGCACGTCATGTGCCTCCGCACAATTTTGTTGAAGTGCTCCCTCTTCCAAGTTGTTGATCACATTGGCAAAGTATGGGCCTCTTCGCTGTTTTTTGGTCACTTCATCAACTATGCTTAGTTAGGTGAAGTCCAAGTCTTGTACCAGAGCACTTCTTTAAAAATAAATTTCGCCATCGGCCACCGGCACATTGAATAGAAACCATTCCTCAGCCCCGTCTACAAACTCCAGAAAGCCTCTTTCAGTTGCCAAGGATGACATATTCTTTCTCAAAGCATTGCCAGGTATATTTGCCGTACCTCAATGGTCTTTGATGACACAGTTTAATCCTGGGAGCCGTTCAACTCAACAGTGTATCCTGCTGGATGTGTGCTACCCAGCGTAAACATCCTCTTTAAAAAGAGTTGTTGGCCTGAATTTTAATTTTGTGTGCTGCAGGTACCGCCTGAATGTGTTCACTGCCCACACCACCGTCAAACACGCCCATTTCAGGACTGTGTAGCATTTCTCCGCCTTCTTTAGAGTGCTGCTGATGAATGGAAGTTGTAGAAATTTCCCACTAATCTTCTGAAAAAGTGCGGCTTCAATTCCCATAGCTCTGGCATCTGTCTAGACCACAAAAGTCCTGTTAAGGCCTGTAAGTACCACCATAACATTGTCGGTAAAAATGCATATAAACTTGTGGAAGGCACGTCTCTGAATATCTGTTCAGGTCCACCGGATGTTAGTTTGAAGAAGAGAAAACACGGGCCACGCTCCTCCAAAAACATGGGGAAGATCAAATATTTTTTTTAGATTGCAGGAATTAATTACAATAGCATTTTAAATCGCGCAAATGAATATATAGTTTACTTCAATTAGAAGGGGAATCTTAATAAGATTGTGATTAGTATATTACCTCGTTGTTTGTGCGGGATGTTCAATTATAACTTGAATAGCTAAAAAAATATTGGAAGCGAGTTGGACGAGTTGTATGTTTGCCATATATTTATTAGTCTCTCCCAACATTAGACGAGTAGATAATCGTTAATGTAGGTGTACGAAATATTTAAAATATCTTAACTTCGTAATGATTGGTTTTAGAGGTCGGAATTGCAGTATTAACGGCAATCACTGTTAGAGGAAACCCCCATACGAAAAAAAAATGTTAAAAAAATGGTTATCATGTTTTTTTTTATATTAATCTACAAACTTCCGCGATTTTTCTCCCAATCTGAGAATTTCGCTTAAAAAGACGTCGCAAGCCCTGTACGCAAAGACGCTTGGAAGGGTGACGTCGTTTCAATCATGTCGTCACCATCTCGGCAGCGTCTCCCTGGTGGGTGCAGAGACGACACAATTTGCGACGTGAGCTAAACGACTGCGTTAGTAAGCGCCAAGGTAGACAGGGCTTTATGCGCTCTTTTTATGCGGTATTTCTAATTGGGAAAAGAAACACTGAAATTTAATTAATAGTATCTAAAAAATCTCCAAGCATTTCGCACGATCTTTAAATTGGTGTAGTTTCTAATGGTAGTTACCGTCAATACTGCAATTCTACGATTACCCATAAAACCATTATTTCGAAAGCGGCAAATATTACAATAAACCAAAAGTGAAAATGATTAAATAGCATGAGGATTATACTTTCATTTAATAGACACCAAACCTGACAAATACTCGGTGAAAATGGGACTCGTCTAACTCTCTTGATTTTGTGTTTTAAATTTGTCCGAATTAAACTTAAACAGCCTTTGACGTAACATTTGTTTTATAGGATTGTGATATGTATAAATATTTCGTTAGTGTTCACATAATTCTACATCAGTATCATAAATAATCCAACATTATGACACAACTTTTAAACCATGATCATGGTTGACTTCGACGTAGCGAGCTTTAATTTGAAGTTGTTTTTTTTTCGGGATAAAAAAAATATTGCTCCCAAAAGAGTTTTACATAATTTTGTACTTCTTGAAATCAAGCGCTCGGACAGATGCTAAACGCCTCACAGGGAATGGAACGAGTTGTGTGCATACAATTTAAAAACATACAGAATATCTAGAAGACTTAGAAACTTGCAAATGAAACTCCACAAAAACACAGCGGAGAAATGAGTTGGAAGTCTTCGTGTCCGTTCCCCCTTTCTATGTATCTTCCTCATGTCTATTTACCGTTACCAACACGCTCGTTTTGTACTTAACTGAAATGAGTAGGTTTCTTGATTTACTCTTCTCCGGAGTAATGTAAGGAATGAGAGCTGTAGAGCAGTGATAATTATCACCATTTAATATGTATGTATATATATCGCATGAAATCACGTCAATGCCAGCTTTCAGTCTTAATTTAAAATATTATAAAAAGTTTTAGATATGCGCCGGTTGCAAATTTAAAAGAACTAGCATTTCAAATTATTCCGAATTTAATTTTAGCGGGAGAGAGGCGCGATACTGCTAAAATAGCAAAATTGTCTTGAAATAGAAATAACATCTTAGAAAACTGCCTAGGCTTTGATCGCCCATTGCAAGATGGGTGTTACAGCTGGAAGTGTATCTCTAAAACACAGGCCAGAAAGAGTAATCATATATATATATATATATATATATATATATATATATATATATATATATATATATATATATATATATATGTGCAGATGAATGAACCGTACTTAATCCAATGAATCAAAGAATCAAAGTTTCCAGGAACCCGCCGAAAGCCAAAAATTGGCGGAAACTTTAATTCTTTGATTCATTGGATTAAGTACGGTTCATTCATCTGCACATATTCGTTCATATCCTCCTCGGAGACCACGTACGATGGTGTGAAGTGCCCGTGTTGTATATATATACATACACACACATATATATATATATATATATATATATATATATATGTGTGTGTGTGTGTGTGTGTATATATACAGGTGAGGCCGATTAGTTTCAGAACAATTGACCGGGAAAATGTAACAAGTCAGAGATCCGTACTCTCGGAGTTGCTATGCTAGGAGTTTACTGTATGTGTTACGACAGTTCCGCCGAGAGGCTCGGCTTCGTCAGATGTGTGCCATCTCCTGACGAAGCCGAGCCTCTCGGCGGAACTGTCGTAATGCATGCCATAAACTCCTAGCATAGCAACTCCGAGAGTACGGATCTCTGACATATACATATATATATATATATATATATATATATATGGGTGATTTCATCTCAAATCGGGCAGGCTAAAAGTGTCTAATTTTTAATTTTCACGAAAATATATATATTTTGGGGGTATTTCTCAAATGAAGCAGGGCGCAAACCGCATGTTCTCCCGATTATTTGTTCTCGAGTTACAAGCCGTAGAAGACGCAGTGGCAGAAACTAGTGTTTTTGCCTGCCGTCGCAGGTCGCGTGTTTGACACCCTCTGCTGACGCTATTGTTTTCTCTACACCCTTTTAACGTTTCCCCCTCATTTAATAGGTATTATAAAGATACCTTGATGTATTCAAATATTTTTAGGAATTTTATTGTTCTCTAAAACACATGTCAAACTCGTCACTCCGGTCGCTTTTTGGTCAAATTTAACAGGTCATTACTTTGTCTGTACTTAAGGTAAATTTTCTTTATTTGGCTCTAAAGAAAGCCCAAAGCAAGCCCATAATAGACCATAATAGATATAATAATATCATTATGATCTGTCGTATAGCCGCTCCGCTACCTTCAGGTAAACGTTGTAAGAAATAACAAATGTTGAAAATATTGAGGACGATTCTCTGAAAAACCCCATTTTTGTAAATTTTTATTTTTTAAATTCTTTTAGACATATTAGTCGACTACAAGAAAAAACAGTCTAGAAATGTAATATTTTGGTTGTATGTCCTCTGTTTGAGCCGCAATCGCGTGAAATGTGTGAACCTTTGTTATTTTTCACAACGTTTACGTGAAGGTAGTGGAACGGCTACTCGGCAGATAATATTGATATTATTATATCTATAATGGGCTTCCTTTGGGCTTTCTGTAGAGTCAAAGAAAGAAAATTTACCTTAAGTACAGACAAAGTAATGACCTGTCATATATGACCGAAAAGCGATCAGAGTGACGAGTTTGACATGCGTTTTAGAAAACAAATTCCTAAAAATATTTTAATACCGTCAAGGTATCTTTTGATATCCATTAAATGAGGGGGAAAAGTTAAAAGGGTGTAGAAAAAACAATAGCGTCAGCAGAGGGTGTCAAACACGCGACCTGCGACGGCAGGCAAAAACACTAGTTTCTGCCACTGCGGCTTCTACGCTTCGTAACTCGAGAACAAAAAATCTAGGAAACTTGCGGTTTGCGCTCTCATTCATTTGAGAAATGCCCCTAAAACATATATTTTTTTTCGTGAAAATTAAAAGCTAGACCCTGTCAGCCTGCCCGATATGGGAAATTTTATCTCAAATCGTGCAGAATAAAAAAGTCTGATTTTTAATTTTCACGAAAAAAAAAATATTTTGGGGGTATTTATTAAATGAATGAGGGCGCAAACGGCATGTTCCCCAGATTTTTTGTTCTTCAGTTACGAAGCGTAGAAGCAGCAGTGGCAGAAACTAGAGTTTTTGCCTGCCGTTGAGGTCGCGTGTTTGACACCCTCTGCTGGCGCTATTGTTTTCTCTACGCACTTTTAACTTTTCTCCCTTATTTAATAGGTACTGTAGAGATACCTTGATGTATTCAAATAGTTTTAGGAATTTGATTGTTTTCTAAATAACATGTCAAACTCGTCACTCCGGTCGCTTTTTGGTCAAATTTGACAGGTCATTACTTTGTCTGTACTTAAGACAAATGTTCTTTCTTTGGCTCTACAGAACGCCCAAAGCAAGCCCATTATAGATATAATAATATCATTATTATTTGCCAAGTAGCCGCTCCTTTACCTTCACGTAAACGTTGTGAAATATAACAAATGTTCACAAATTTCGCGCGATTGAGGCTCAAACACAGGACATACAACCAAAATATTACATTTCTAGACTGTTTTTTCGTGTAGTCGACTAAAATGTCTAAAAGAATTTAAAAAATAAAAATTTACAAAAATGGGGTTTTTGTGGAAATCGACCTCAAACGTTCAACCTTTGTTATTTCTTACAACGTTTACGTGAAGGTAGCGGAGCGGCTAGTCGACAGATCATAATGATATTAATATATGTATAATGGGCTTGCATTGGGGTTTCTGCAGAGCCAAAGAAAGAAAATTTAACTTAAGTACAGACAAAGTAATGTCCTGTCAAATTTGACCGTAAAGCGACCGGAGTGACGAGTTTGACATGTGTTTTAAAAAACAATCAAATTCCTAAAAATATTTGAATACATCAAGGTATCTTTGTAATACCTTATAAATGAGGGGGAAAAGTTAAAAGGGTGTAGCGAAAACAATAGCGTCAGCAGAGGGTGTCAAACACGCGACCTGCGACGGCAGGCAAAAACACTAGTTTCTGCCACTGCGGCTTCTACGGCTCGTAACTCGAGAACAAAAAATCGGGAAAACATGCGGTTTGCGCCCTCCTTCATTTGAGAAAAAAACCCAAAACATATATTTTTTTCGTGAAAATCAAAAATTAGACCCTTTTAGCCTGCCCGATTTGAGATGAAATCACGCATATATATTCAGTATGCGTAAAATTTGTTCTAAGTTTCACACAAGCCATATGGCACATAATAGAAACTCGTATCTTGGCAGAAATTCGGCAATCCTAAGTGCCTAACTTATGCCTAATGCGGTTTTGCTTGAGGCGTCAGTTACTGCAAGGGGATTTTTCTTTGGCGCACTTTCATGGATTTTCTTTGACTTACATTATAAATCGCCAAACAGCCAGCCTTGAGCCAAAGATGCCACGTAGGAACAAAATACCCAGCAGTGCAACCTAAATATTGCCACTATAGCGCTTTAGGCCAAAATTTTCCACATGAAAACCGACCCAGGTAACTCGATTACTGGATTCAAAACTTGTTTTTTTTTTATCTGAGAATCTAGGATCTTGAAAAAACAAAACATGCCACGCTTGAGCCCAGCTTGACCTTCTTTGGCCAGAGTTTTGATAGCTTGGCCCTAATACACCAAAAAAGTGCCGGATTAGGACAGCTAGCGCCTTAGTTTGGCTCCACTTCTGGTTGTCTCTTTGCTCTGTGGCAACTCTCGATTTAAATTGCTAGACAAGTTGCAGATTTAGGCTTTTCTGCTTGTTCTTTGCTCCATCTATAGAATAGTTGGCTCAAGGCTGAGCCTATATCTTCCTGTGAAACGTGTCAAAGAAAACTAATTAAAAAATAAACAAAAAGTAGTCTGGCACTAACTAAACTCATGGAGCAAACTCTATTGGGCCTGAGTAAGACCCCTTTGATTGCCAAGCTTGTGCCATGTCAGGTGTATCTTGAGTGCTACCTTGGGAGCAATTAGAAGTTAAGCCGAACTCTGGCACTTTCTTGGCGATTTCGGCCCGAAATTGCCAGTGACAGCCAAACTACCTGTAGTAAAGTGCAACTTTGGTACTTAGTTGGCAAATAAGGGCTTAGATGCCCACAAAATGGGCAAGTAATGCCAACCTTGACTCTAACCTGGCTTTTTCGGACTTTATAGGACTCTAAATTTCTCTAAATTTGAGACTTTTTAGTGTCGGGTCGTTTACCCGCAGTCTCGGGGTTTTTTCAACCATGTAAATTTCTAGACTGCTGCGTCGCATAAGCCACCGTGTGCGGCGTGAAGAAAACAGAGGAACAGCTGGTGACAGCGTATCAACGTCTTTATTCGGTTGTATTCCGCAATATATAGTTTTCTGAGCGGGAGGGGGATACTGATAGGGAGAGGGAAAGGGGGAGGAGGAACGACGGGGGTACCGACTATCTCTGGTGTCGGCGAACGGAAGAAACGAAGCCAGCATTCGCGGGAGTGACAATGCAGAGATAAAAAGCTAGTGACAATACAACATAGACAAAGAAAGTAGTTCTGACATCTGGAAGCTCCACTCTGGATAAGTCCTGCTGATGCCAGGAAACAGGAGAGCAGGATCAAGGCAGGAAAACAGGGACAGCGTTTGAGTCAACACTTTGACAAAGCACGTGAATCTCACGATGTCATACCACTTTCTCTTTAATATGTCCAAGACTCCTAGGCGTTTGTTTTTATTTCATCTGCATTAGTTATGAGCGTGCTCCACCGAAATGGCACAGCAGAGCAGCGAGTGGACGTCCCTCGGGGCCACTATTTTGGCGAACAGGGCGTCCCGCAGACCGGGGTTTTTGCGTTGCCGACGTCAGACAGACAGAGGATCTCGGCCCCTCCCCGCCATCTTGTCAACAAGGGCGTGCGACAGGCTGCACATCTCTTGCTGCTCGTAGCATCCCAGGTACCCCACGTAGGCTCTCCCAAGTACCTTTGCCTTTGGCCTTCGGCCGGGAGTGGCATCCGAGCAGGCGTCCCTTACGGGTGATGTGCTTCCCGTCCGACAGTGTCTGTATGTTGATCGTGACTCTGCTCTATCCGGACCCGGAGTCCAGACAAGCGGCGAGACCTTAATTGCGACGCTAGATGTCATACTCTCGCTCACCGCTTGTCCGAAGAAGGTGGCCAAATCGGGATGTATGCTGTTTATTCTTCAAGCCCGGTGCTCGGCGGCTTCCACAGCCATGGCTGAACTGACCTGTTCCCCCCGCCACGCGCTTGTGCCCATTTCCTTCACCCCGCGCATGCCCTTCGATCACCCTCCACATCATCACCAATGTTCGGCATCCAAAGTCCTGACAATATGTACAAATATAACCATTGTCCTCCCCTACTGATTTTTAAATACCAGTCCTCTCCCAGCCCTTGATTGTTATGAAGGAAGACTTTTGATTTAAGAGGTGATAGGATCGGTGTTCGTGGTGCTGGACCAACCGCTTATTTTGAAAGATGAGGTCTCTGCGTGCGTTTCGAGAGGTCGTCACTGCAGTGGGAGGAGTTACGAGGGAGAGAAATAGGATGATTACTTGCATGAGTCGTATAAATTTATTGTTTGCCTTTAAGTATGAATTGCAGTCTCTTACTACTAATATTGGTGAGGATCCAACAGTGCTTAACGCAAGTCGACCAAAATGCACGGAATCTTTAGCGAGTACTATAAGCGAGACATATAGAGCCACCACTAGCAAGCCATTGTCGAACTTGGCTGCACAAAGTAATCCAACTTCGTCTAACATGCCACATATATCAATGGGTAAAGCAGACAGACCCGTACGCATGTAACGGCCACTTGGCATACCAGTACACCACGTTCTCATACGCGTCTGCCTGTGATTTATGATGGGGGATAGCACTTGCCTGCACAACGGATAGCTGGCATCTCCTCTGGGAATCCTCCTCCTCCACTCATCCTTCTCTTCTATTTGAATGTTTATTGATATATGTCTTACTGGTTCTTACATGTCCGTTGTTTAGTTCAGAAAAATTATTTCGTACATAACATGCCCTCTTTGAGGCAGCCGTGTGTCCAATTTCGTTATCACTCGTTTAAATTTATTCTATACAGGTATTCGACGAAATAACCCTAATAATGTTTGCAGATATCTGTTTTGTTCGCTAGTGCAGGCATTTATTTAAAATTCGCTTTTTTAACTCAGATTGCTAAAGTTTCACAAGTTTGTCCCACGCTTCACGCTGTGCAATAATCTAAAGCCAACTAAACGCTGAACGGTTTTCATGGGTGTCAGCTGGGCTTAGTGAGTTAGCGCAACGATCTGGAACTGGTTTCTTAATGTATCGATATATCTATATCTATATATATATATATATATATATATATATATATATATATATATATATATATATATATATATATATGTATATATATATATAGGTGAGGCAGAGTAGCTTGAGAACAATGGACCGGGAAAATGTAAAAAGTCAGCGATCCGTACTTGCGGAGCTGCTATGCTAGAAGTTTATTGTATGTATTACGACAGTTTCGCCAAGAGGCTCGGCTTCGTCAGGAGATGGCATATATATATATATATATATATATATATATATATGTTGTGCACGCTTCTGCAGTGAGCGCTAAAAAAAATTATCACGACTGGCCAAAGGCTGAAGCTAAGAAATTACTACGCAAAGCGCAGCGTTGCTCCGAATGTACTGAGATCGGGAGAGCGAAATTGACCGGACCGTTGCAAATTTGGGAAATCGAAGTGCGCTCTCGGCAGATATCGCCTGATTGCCTTTTTTATGTAGATACTGTATATTATGATGCCTTTCAGTTTCGCGTCCTAACGCACCAACGACGTTAAAGCCGCGGATAAAAATATATCCTTGATTTTAATCAGTAGACCCATCGGGGTGGTTCTGATTTGAACCCGTTCGCATTTCTACCTTCTCGTTTTTACCTTCTCATTTCAACCCAGCGTAAAACAACTTTTGCGTTTCTCCCTTTCTCATTTAAACCATTCTCAAAACAAACTTTCGGGTTTTGACCCTTCTCAAAACGACTTTTCTCATTTTAACCTTTCTCATTTCAAATTTTCTCAAAACATACTTTCTGGTTTTGACCATTGTCAGAAAGACTTTTCTTATTTTAACCTCTCTCATTTCGAACCCAAAATAATCCAACATCACGATCTCGCCATCTTTCTTCAGTATTTATGGCGAATTCGGGTAATTAATTGCCTTCGAGCCCTTGCCAGTGGCACCGGCGACCAAAAACGCGCCAGCGGCGCATCACGTGACCCTCTCCACCCGAATGCAAAGCACAATGAACAGGCGTTTTTTTTTACTGTGTCGCGAGTGAGCTCTGTTAACTTCTTCTTCGATCATCCTATGGTACCCTGAGCACGCTGCATACGCCAACAACATAAATTACGACTCTTTGAGATGTCTGTATACAGAAGCGGCTTCACAAAACTTTTCAAAATATTGGCATTACCACAGTCCATACAGCTGATAGAATATTTCCATAAACTTCGTTTGGATTTTCGATTAACTGGTGCCACGGAGGCTTGCCAGCGTCGCTTTTCATAATCTGTTTACTGTTAGTAGAGTGTTTTAGTAGATCGTTCCCATGACTCCGATAACGATTCCCGATACTCTGCCACCGCCTCCCTTGCGCCTGCATTGTATCGTTATCGGGGCTATCGGGGGTATTAGAACGATCTACTAAAACTGGCTAGTACCTTTGTTGGAATCCTCAGTCTTCTCATTGCACCCACCCTCCTTGAAATCGTAATGCGTGTTCAAGTTTCAAACTGCATCACTATGCATACTTTTTTTTTAGCGGTGTAATAACTTGTTATTACAGAGTTGTAAAATAAAGTGATGTATGATGCAGCCCCTGTCTCAGAGCAAACACACCTTGCTGAGGCTGGATACATTCTTCCAAAAATGTTGACTTTCTTTGAAGCATAAATTATCTTTCTATTCGTTTTTTTTGCTACCTTGTCTCAGAGCACAAAAGGGTGCCTGTCTCGATGGCTTCCTTTGCCACTCGAACCCACTACTTGCCGCCTCAGCGAGCATTGTTTCGTTTGGTTCCCTAGCTCGATTCGGATGTGACGATACCGGATACAGTCTGGCAGACAAGCTGCCCGACCTCTTGGCGCTCGGGAAAACCTCGGCTGGTAAATTGCCGGTACACGCCTGAGAAGAGCAACCCGAAAAGCTTGCCCCCTCCAGCTTCTGACTACGCGAACGCCCTTGCCGAAGATATGGGAAAACTTGTTGTCGGGGAAAATGACCACCCGATTTGGCCATTAGAAGCAATAACACACGACTAGCACAATGATCCATCCGCTCCACACGACGACATCTTAACGACATACAGCGACAGAGGAGTAATGAAGTATCGAATCTGCGCTAGCACTTTTGAAACCACGTCACAATGTGACCGCGTAGCTACGTCAACAGATTCGGGGTGGCACGCAGGCATAAGGAAAATTGTTTCATGTGGTATGCAAGAGATGGTGCCGCTTCGCTTCATCTTCAACCTTCATCCTCAACTGTTTTTCTTTCTTTCTATGCCTCACTACGGTGTTGAAATGACAACGGGCTCAAATGAGAAAGGGTCGAGACGCGAAAGGTTAAAACGCGAAGGGCGTTTTGCGAATGGGTTTAGACGAGAAGGGTTCAAATGAGAATGGGTTCAAATGAGAGGGGTTTAAATAAGAAAGGGTCGAAACGCGAAAGGTCAAAACGAGAAGGGTGTTTTGCGAATGGGTTCAAACGAGAAGGGTTCAAATAAGAATGGGTTCTTTCGAGATACACCCGACCCATCGTACACAGTCATGCATGAATGACGAAAGCGGGAATCGGAAATTCTTTCGATTGAAAGCACGCTTTCTGAATGGCTGCCGCCTGCCGACCTCCAGCGTGTGTCAAACAAAACTGTACCTTAGTGGCAATGTTGTTCCCGCTGTGTTTGCGCGTCTGCAGCGCCACGTGTCACCCCCCTCGCCGGTCTGGCAAGTGCTCACTTGTGAAAAGTTTTTGCACCAAAGACTTTGCATCGATATTGTTTCTGTGTGCTGCCAAATTTCCAAACGCAAAAACATCAGCGATCTTGAACTATTTGCGATTTTTTATATATATTGATAACGTGCACTAATTTTTTCGCGACGCAGAGGTGGCGCGGCTTGTGTCATGGCCTTAGGACGGACATCCACGTCAACGCCTAGCCCATTCCTTACCGGTAAGGACGTCCTCGCAATGTCGTATTGAGCTCCGTATTCTTGCAGACAGTTCGGCGCGCCGCTCAACTTTTTGGAAGTATAAAATACAGCAGTCTTATTTTATATAATTTGTTTTCTTAAACCTTCTCGTTAGCTATAAGCTCAAAAATTTACTCTATATGCGGGCTGCTACGTTTAGCATAGAATTATAAAATCCAATCTCCTTGCTCTGAAGCGTCATTTTTGCAGGTTTCCTGTTGAATGAGTATTAGGTTTAAAATTAAAATTTTAACCTTGGAATAAACTCAAATAATAAAACAGTGGTTACCGTTGTTTTCATAATTCAAATTATAACATTCACAACTCAGGTAATTTATTTCCAAATATGGGAAATTGTTTTCGTAGTGGGTTATACTAAAGACGAACGCCGAAAAATTGATAAAATATTGCTCTTTTTCAATGTATTTTGATTATAAGGTAATCCAACTATACATCTAAAGATGGCTCATTTTTTAATGAATCTACGGTCGCTTTTGCCTTTCGTTCATGGTGTTTTTAGAACACAAAACTAAACCTGTGCTCTACCACATGCATATGCACAGATAAGAAATAAAAAAAAGTAAGGCAAGGTTTGTAAAGCCGATCGGCAACTATCAAACAATTATGCTTCTTCAGATTTTCCACAAGCCCTATACGTCTTTCTCAACACCATTTCGCCAACTAAAATATGCCCGCAATAATTATCATTCAATAAACACGCAATATTTCTAAAATTATTTTTTACATTCGAAATTTTTTGTTAATTGTCAATACTTTATTTTCAAAAATCTGCACAATTACAAGAATAAGTGTGTTGTCTTTTTTTCTGATAAAAATCGAGAAATGACTGTTAAAGATTGCTGTGTTCTGCATTATTCTAAATAGTTAAACCTTTTTGCGATGCTCACTTTTGGTATGGGCGGTAATAAGCAAAAAAGAAAACATGCGCAGGAAAAACCTTTTTTAATATTATTTATATCATGAAAAGAAATCATAATAATCCTTCTTTGGCTGTCCATTTTCGCCCCTACTTTTATCTCGGCACACAGCTCTCGCTAGAAAAGAATCTAACAATTATTTAAATAAGCGAAACCAAAAGCAGCTCATTGCTTATTCAAGCCCAACACCGTCACGCTCAAAAAAAAAAAAGTCCCATGTCCTGCACTATACTTGGCTTCACACTGTCTGAGCGGAGCCGACGCTACTATCTCATGGACCCAATCAAGCACCATCGAAAATGCGCAGTCAAAACGCTCCTCGTCTGTCGGGGTTTTCTATCACCATTTCACACAAATAACGCACAAACTAATGTCAACGATAACGACGTGCTTGCGTCATTATCAGGGATAATGACGCAAACACGGAAAGAAGACGAACGTCTTAAGAATGCACATTCGGCGAGCTCTTGATTGCCTCCGTCGGATCAGAGCGTGGGCTAAGCTCACATTTAGAGTGAAGGGAATATGTCCTAATAACGTTACCTCCGGTTTAGATGATTACCCGTGAAACTACAAATTCAGGCCTTCGAGGTCTTTATGAGGGCGCAAATTGAACTCGCTCTAGGAAGAAATGTAGTAGGGCCAGTAGACGAGGTTAAAGGCCAGGAAGAGCGCCGGAAATGCAACCCGGCTCAGTTGGTCGATCCGCTTGGCATTCACTTTGCCGTTGGGCCGCAATCCATGGACCGTGGTGCGCACTTCCGCATGGCCCGATTTGTCGCACAGCAGCTGAGCCTGAAACGAGAACGGTCGATCGGGCGTCAGCCGGAGTGGAAATGCTTATCGGAATGAGAGCCGTTGTCGAAAGTGAAGCCGAGGGTTTAATTAAGCTGTCCAATAGTAGCCCCAAAATTCCTGTTTTTCTTTGTTTCTTTTTTCTTTTCTGTCGAGGACGTTGTTTTTACAAAGTGGATAATAAAATTGTGTGTGTGTGTGTGTGTGGGGCGAAGAGAAGGGCATCCGACGAAAGAGAAAACCCTAGCGGAAGTGCATTATTCGGCAGAGACGTCAATAATGATCGACTGTGAAGCCAATCAACTTCCCCTGATCCTGTTCAAGTGAGCTGTTTTTCACCTCGTTTCGCTGGATTGAATGGTTAATAACTTTTTAGACCATTTTTGATACTCGTAAGTTCAATAGATAGATTGTTCTATTACATTACCATAAGAAGTGTAGAAAAAATGTTCAAAAATAATAAGTTCGATCAAAGTGGCAGAATTGCTAAAAACTTAAAGGATTACATACCACAAAACATGATGAGATTTACTAATATTTAACATAAGAGTTATTCAGAAAAATAAAAGCCATGTTGATGTTACACCAGGTATAAAGCAACTTGTTAGTGGAGAGAGTTAAAATCGAAAGTTACTGGGACAAGATCTGTTTCATTTGACGTGTAAAGAATAAAATGCAAATAAATATATTATTTTACTACCTTTGCTCGCTCAACAATAAATAAATTAGCCAAACTCAAAACGCCCAACCCATCCAGGATGAATTAGCACACACACGTGGATTATTTATTGCGAGAGTCGAGCTTACGAGTATGCTTAAAAAAACAACAACAATTGTTTTGTGTACGTACAGCGGTATCAATCTTCGGGACGTCACTCGAAGCTTCATTCGAAGTTACCTGGAGCATAAACAAAGAAAACAAGTGCGTGAAAGACCAGCAAAACAAAACAACTCTCCTAACATTCCGCAGGGTGTGCTCGAAAGCATTATTGGCGTAAGAATTTCGAATAAATAAGACAATACACTGAGTGCAATAAAACGATGTACAAAGGCACCTTTAGGTGTTTTAATTATTGTATTAAAATTGCTGATTAAATTATTTTTTTTTTGTTTTTGAAACTTACACAAGTTTCAAGAACAAACTTTATAATTTAAAATCGTATTTTTATGTGCAAAGGGGGGGGGGGGGGGCCGATGATGAAATCTGTCTGGTTGAGGCTGCTACTCATACATGATATAATATAAAAACGGGAATGTTTTACTTAGACAAACACCAGAAACAAATCCTGCAGTTCCAACTGCATGTGGTAAAAGCTATGAGAGTCAACATAAACTGAAAGATTGGTTTCAGTTTTCCTTTTTATGCTTAGGAAACGTGAGAAATATTATGCTTCTTTTTGTTCCCGAAAACCCCGTGTCATAAAATTTGAGAATTATAAATGCACCAACTAAAGACGCTTTTGTGAAAGTTGTCATTGCAATCTGTTAGTTGTTTTTTTACACGCATTTCTTTACGCCCAAATAGCTAGCCGTCAGTAGGACCCTGTACAGAATGAAATAAATGACATAATTTTTTGTTTCCATTGAATTAC
Source organism: Ixodes scapularis (assembly GCF_016920785.2). Lineage (NCBI taxonomy): Eukaryota > Metazoa > Arthropoda > Arachnida > Ixodida > Ixodidae > Ixodes > Ixodes scapularis. The sequence continues at coordinate 215,525,836 of NW_024609835.1, read as the reverse complement.
GTTTGCTTTAAAATGCTTGGCAGGAATATTAGCGTACATGTTTGTAGCCTTATTTAAATATCGATTTCTTTACCACTGTATTATTTGGCAGCTCCATAACTGCCGATGTTTTTCCTGCCGTATGGTAAAAATCCCCATGATAATAGTGGGGTGCTGTCATTGTAAATAGGAATATATGACTACACGAGATTGCAAGGACGTTCATGCTTGATTTTGGGAACACGTCAGTCAGTGAACAATAGCCCCCCCCCCCCCCCCCCCCCCCCCCCCGGTACTCCCCGCGGTGACAAAAATGCATTTTGCAATCCACGGGTTCCGAGAAAGGTGACGTCATTTGACATTGCTGCCAATTATTGAAACCTCGGCTATTGATACGCTGATGAATCATGCCCACTCATAATATCACTGTAATCTCACAATTTTGCTAGCCAATGGATACAAAGCCTTTTTAAAAGTCCATATATATATCACCGCATTTGACGCCTCTTCTCCACGACAAAAACCTCGAGAATAAATGTTATCAGCACATAGCGCTATTATTAACACTATTCAGAAGATTGCACAATTCAGTATGAAAAAGCATTGTGAGAAAGGAATAGGAGCGAGAACATATGCATCCTCTTTAGCCTGAGACTTTACTGCAAAATGTAGGGCGGGCATCGAGTAAAACTGTATCGCGATTAATCGCCACCCTTTAATCGATTAATTAATCGATGAACCGCCAGTGTTTATTTCCATTCATAATAGTTTAAGAAAAGTAAAAGTTAAAATGCTTGTCTTCACTGAATTTGGGAACTGCAAAATGTAAGATTTCGGATTTTACAACAAGCTTGATTTGTACTTGAGAACAGCCAAAAACACCCACACTCACAAATTATTCGTTCGGCACCGCAGAGGCCAAGAGCTTCGTTGATATTCTCCGGCAATAGTGAACTCTTGATTGTTCACATATGTCTCTGCAGTGCTAACCGAAGAATCACACGGCGTTGAGGAAGCTAGGACACGTATAACGTTGTCCGCTTATTTGGAGTGGCAAATCTAGCCCCTACGGGCTAGATCGCCACCTCAAAATTTCCCCCAAAGTACGAAAATTCCGAAATTTCACCTAAAGTTCGCCCTCATACAGGGATACTTGTCCACGTCACCGAAGTGAAAGCATTACTTTTTTTACCTTTTTTAAATAAATTTGATGAAGCGGCTAAAATCTTAATCGCGATTAAGCCATTAATCGATTATTCACTAGGTTAATCAAGAGCCCACCCAACAAAAATAAGAAAAGGGAAAACATACGTTGGCTTTAGCTTGTATCTGCCTTATATACAGTGACGGGCAAAAATGTAAAGTAATAGTGTTTTGGCAGGGTCACGTGGAGTGCAGTAAAAAAAATCGTTATTCCTTGAAACAATGTTTTTTTTATGAACACACATGCAAAATACAAAATTAATTTTAATTCCAATAATCTTTTATGCTCAACTTGATTGTTACATTACAAAGCTTTGTGCATAAAACATTTGGCAACTTCAGAAAAAGGGCCAGAAACAACTTGCACAACAAGGCACAACGCGACGTCCATCGCGTACCCCACCCCCTCATCCTAATATACTGCACAGACCTCGTGTGCTAAATTTACTTACGCACTAGGATTATTACGAAGTGCGGATTTACATGTCACAATGTACATCATCGTGGTCACCTGGCCTACTTAAAATTACCCTTTTCTGGAAAGTTAGATGTGAATGGGCTGTCAAGCTTGCTTGAGCTAGAATTGAGCCATGGTTTTATAAGTAAATTCAGAAGGGCAAAGTTTCTTACAGATTACTTATTTTTCGCACGGAACGTATACAAGCAATTGTAATAAGAAAGACATAAAAACGCTGTCCAGGGTTATATAAGGTTGAGCAATCATAGAAACGACGGAATTTTAAGGTTGCTTTGACTACTCGAGAAGCGTTTTTGTCAATATCAGTCACAACTGCTACGGCAGCAGCCGCTACTGGAATTACACAAGAAATAAAGATATACCATAATGAATAGAAATCCAGATTTCACAATGTATACTCGCGAAAAAGGCCAAGGCTGTAAAAAAACGGTTGTTAAAAAAAAAAAGAGCAATGAAGGTGACGCAACACTAGATGATATCGCGAGAAAAGTTCATTCTTCAAAGAATTAGAGGGCAACATTATGCCACGTCCTGAAGTCCCGAGTAAGAAATTACTGGGCTCAAAGGGGAGCTCTGATGATCGCGTGAGCTTGAGAGGTTCCGCGATCCAAAATGTAGAGAGAAATGTCACCCAGAAGTACGCCGGTGCACCACACTGCACCAATATTGAGTGGGTAAAAGCGGGATATAACTTGAGTGCAGTTGTGTGACATCTATCGTCTTAACAATGACAGCTCTTTATGCGGATTGAATCGCAAGGTCACTCTTTGCCGTTATGCAAGTACAGCACTCATCACACCTCCCTTTCTTGACCAACACCGTTATTACCACAAAACACAGGATGGACGAAAGAAAATACATAAATGAAGTATATTCAACCGAGAACGCGCAACGGTGGTGAGATGTGTATCTCTGCTCCGATCGGCGTTTCGAGCAACCGAAACGACAGCGACGGCAAAGTCACCGTGAGAGTTGTTCGCCGTGTATAGCGTACCAAGCGGTGGAAAAAAAGCTTCGTGAAGCAATCATAATTTAGGTCTGTTCGATTTGGCCAGAAAGTTCGGAACTAGTTCTGTCCGAGTTCAGAGGAGTGCAGGAGTCGTGCAGCAGCGGCTCAGAACCAGTGCAGCCGCCGCGCTAGGACTGGCACTGTGATCGGCTTTCCGAGTGGAAGCCCAGAGTGTCGTCTGCATCTGTTGGCTCTTGTTTCTAAACGTCAAGTTGTATGCTATATTTATTTGTTCGTGGGTTGATGAGACAATTCGTGTTTCCTTAGTTTTAAAAATAATAAGGGAACCTTTTCTGTGATTATTTTTTTATTCGCGTGTACTAAAAACGTTTTCTGCACGAAATCTGTCTCTGTCTGCGTTTTTAACGGCCGTTCTGTTCCTCTCATTTTCATAAGCGTTCGTGTCCTTCACTTTCATTTAGCAATAGTAGATTCATTCCTAGTCTCTCGAGTCTCGCATTTCTACGATATGTTCGTGGCATCGGGATGATTTTGCGTCGGGAGTCACTGGCGGCAGCGCGCGGTCGATAGCGGTCACATCGAAGACGAAGGCCAAACGATAGCGCTTTGGCCAATGCAGTTATCGACGGTAACTTTGGCGTCAAGCTAAAGCGTTTATGCTGATTCTCAAGAAAGAACTGCGTGGAACTACCAAGGCAATGCCGATTCTCGGCGTCGTTTTTCCCAGGAACGTTAGTGCGCGTCCAGATACTAGCGGACAAAGCACGTACTATTATGCTCAGCTACGGGGCATCCGAGGGCCAATGTACTAAATCCCAGACCTCTGCAATGTATCGGAGTCGTCAGTACGCATCCAAGAGCAACTGAAGGCGGGGACTATCAAGAGTGAAATACCTTTCCCTTGCCGGTAAGGAAGAATATCAACACTGTGCATCCCCACATAGCATCAAAAACAAACAATTTACGTGATCCAGTATTTCAACACTTACCACAGGGAGCCAAACATACACGAGCAGGTGCCTAAAACGCTTTCAGAATATGATCTCAATTCCGCGTCCACTGCGGGTACGTTAATATTATAATTGGGAGGAAATGCAACCTCCATATCGGCGTTATTGTTAAACATCGCAGACATTTGAGTAAGAGCTGCGAAAAATTGCACCGCGAGCAGAGACGGACGAGGAGTGTCGTCTGCTATCGCCGTCTGCTCTTGTCATCTGCTTCTACACGGACGCTGAACTGACTCTGGAGCCGGTGCAAGATTTTGAGCAACTGGGTCTGAACTCGTTCATAACTGGGATGAATCGAACGCGCCAGTGCAGCGGCCGGGCAACTTCCGGTTGAATCGAATGCACCAGTTCCTGCACTGCTGAACTAGTTCAGCCAGTTCAGACGAATCGAACAGACCTACTGTCTTTCTTGCAGTGTTCCCGTCGTTGCTCTCGCATTGATTGCTCTGGACCCAACCGATACATATGTGGCAACCAGCCTTACAGAACAATAACCTGAATATTTCTTTGCACAGCGGGGAACTGAATGATGTATTGAAAATACAAGTGTCTCCAAGCGTTCTTTTAAAGTATGATGAAGAATTGAATAAACAAAATTGTAACAAGGATGGCTTGATAATATTAGTCTTTGAAGCCGGATTTGTGGTTCCGAGGCAAAACCTCGGCCCGCGGATCCCTAGTCGCGATTTGGAATCTCAGAACCTGTCAGACGCCTATTGCCATCAGAAGGCTTGAACAGAAGGTTTATTGAAAGCCTTTTGTTTAATCCAGAGTTCGGCAGTACGTCCAAAAGATTCCTAAGTAGCCAGAATGTCGTGTTTCTGCTCACTTCGTGGTCAGCGATGGAAATATTTTTGTTTGGTACTTCAAAACTCCCAAATCGCAAACTTGTTTTTCTGGTAGTGCATTATATGGACTCGATGGTTTGATTTTTCTTGTGCGGCACATTCTATATCACTTACGACGGGGGAATATATTTCGCCTTGAGAACAAAGATATTGGGTATGTTTGACATGGTCACAGCTGTCAGAGTTCTGAATGGCATCTACACTTATTGACTACATAAAATGTAAACTATCTATAATAGTATATTTGTTCTAGAAACTCGCCGAGAAAAACTGTTCGGCAACTTATGGGTCTAACTTTACGTCAAGTGTCACATTTAATAGTGAAATCGCAACAATGCTGTCCCGTCTTATTGGCTCAAAGCTTCGCGTAAACTCCCATAAAAATATTGTTTTCTAAACAACAATAACACATTACATGCTCATACATTTAGGTCGTGGGATAACTAAAAGTATTCCAAAACGCTCTTATTTTCCAAATACCTTTTTTTTTTTTTTTAAACGATCAAATTATGTTATGATTTCCTGGACGACTGTTTCTGCTACAGTAGGGAGATGAAGAGACGTTTTTAAAATGCTTCCGAACAAAATTTTACAAAGTCCCTTATTTAGTTAGAGATACTATGAAGATATTTTGGAAATTCTTTTTTTTTTTGTTAATTATTTCGCAACTCAAAACCGAAATGAGAAATCAAGTAGTGGTGACGTGCTTGGGAACCGGAGTGATGACTCAAAGTTTCCACCGTGCTTTCTTAGCACACCATAGAATGGAAAGTTGGGCTAGTTGTTTCGAACCCATTTTGAAAAACAGCCGTCCTCGCGTGATTTTTTCTGTATGTCTTCTTAATAGATAGTTGATAGTCAGCGGCTCGTCCTGTGTATTCTCTCCTTCTTGTCCGAATGTTATTTGCGCTGTTTTTAAAAATGAACACCATAGAACTTGTCATTATCAATTGATATTAAGTGTGTCACTGCACTCGTTGGCCACGAACGTGAGCTAAAATATTTGTCGACGAATTTCTAGTTGACAAAAGCATACCCCCGAGTTACGCATTGCTCGTGTCCAACGCGTGAGCTGGGTTCGGCTCACGTGCTTGGGGATCGCTGATGCATCACAGTGAAAAGGCGCAGAACTTTCGAGAGAGAATAGGTACCAACTAGTTCACTATATTTTCAAATTTTGAACCGAAAACGAGGCTTTAGGTTTTATTGTGATCGGGTATCAGTTTTAATTTGCCGCACTAAACGATATGCGATTTCTAAGGTTCGAATGTATCCAAGCCAAAATTTCATTTTATATTCCGTTTAAAAATGCAAATAGACTTCAAACATTATTCATCACCACAACGATGCTTTGTGGAAATGTCTATATTGTAATTAGATGCATCTTTAAATATTTTTTGAGTAATATGTGATAATTTCGAGGGCCACTCTAGCTTATTCTGGTGAGATTTTTTTTTTTAATTTGGTGTAAGAACAACTAATAAAAAAGAAAATATGCATGGGTGGCAGACAACGTCACACCGGACAGACAAGATACAAATGAATATTCTGCTTCAAAGAGCAAGCTAGAGATCATCCCATGGAATACTGCATACATCATTTACACACTCAGAATTTTAGCACAGCTCGTTGCTATTCCAGCGTCCTTTCTTTAGGCGTCTTTGAACACACAAAATCGTTACTTGCGGTATTACGATAAAAACAAAATATCCTGAAATGTCCTAAAATCACCGACCGATGTCCTCAAACAGCATAGAGTTTAAGCTGCCACTAAAAGATTCACCAAAAGGGAGGTGAAATAAAGATCGCAATATTGTGCGTCAAATAATCCAGATAATAAAAGAGTTAATCAAATATATCGTACCTGGGAACAAAGAAACTTGTTCGGTAGCCGCCTCCAGAGGTAGTTAACAAATGTAAACTCTAAGAGCGCAGCGAACACGAAGGAAGTGCACGATCCAATCCACACGTCCATGGCCTTGATGTACGACACCGGAGGCAGGTTCCCCTGAATGCCAGCTCCTTTAGACGAGATGGTCAGCAGCGTCGTCACCCCGAGTGTCACCCTGGCTGGGATGGCGTCCACGTCGAGCCAGAAGGACACCCAGGAAATCACCACGATCAAGGTCGTCGGGAGGTATGTCTGAACCATGTGGTAGCCCAAGGAACGTTGCAGGAGGAAATCTGCCTTAAGGCAGCTGTATTCCCCTAGATGGGGGAAAAATAAGGAGTGACAATTGAGTGTTGAATCGCTTGAATGCACAATGCACAGCTTACATTTAAGAAGGTACGTGACCAGAAATAACAGAGTGTTCACAACAATATCCTGGAAAGTATATAGTTGCCTGCTTTTTATGAGGAGGAAATCATTTTGGTCATATGTTCCAGTGTCTGCAGATATTATGTCGGAAAGCATTTCGCATATTTTTGTAGCGTCTCCATTTACCTACATTCATTGAACTTGTATTATTCACATTCATTACTTGTCCTCGAGAATTATATGCCGTTAATAACTTAGATTGTATAAAGTTTCTAGCATAACGACTTTCATTGTAATCGTAATATGTAATCAACTATAAATGTATGGTTTCACGCTGTCTCTGTCTAAGCTCTACGAGCTCCTATTGTGAGAACGAAAATAAATAATGTTGAGAGTTTAATAAGTCAACTTGCTGGGACGTTCGCTTGAGACTCACTGAAAAAAAGAACGCCATGGGATTTGGTTTTAAATATTTCTGGAGAACTACGCTGACCATGATATAAGTGTAACTAAAAATGTGTAGGCTCCACAAAAGTTACTGAGAAATGTTCAGCATTTGTGTGATTATGAGAATATGTTTCAGTGTAGGAGGAAGACTAAATTTCGTTACCTTAAAGGGGCCAATCCATGATATTTGATAGTTTGCAATTTTATTCAATCACCTTATCAGTGCTTCGGGCAAGAAAGAGAAACAAATAGTATCCAGGATGTATTAGCAAGTCATATTTTAATTCGATTAGGCAAAAACAGCTCAACACCACGTGGCGCTATTATCTGTTGAATACGCGCTACTGCGAATACAGTCGCAAAGTTGAAAAACATTGCTGTGGCTTAGCTCGGCTATGCCAGGATATACGTAGCGTGAGCTTAAGCAGCTCCCGTGCAGCGTCAGGCTTGGCTACTGCGCAACGGAGGTGCACAGCTGGGCACGCGGCGGCGCCAGTGCGTCTGCCGCGGCTATGACGTCATTCTCTGGAATGCGAAGACCGTCGAGGCGCGCGCGGTGGTGACGGCGGAGCCCGCGGCGGCGGCGGCTCCGGCACGCCAACTGTGCGCTGTGTGACGTCACTGCTCCTCGTGCTTGCGCAGCACGGAGCATGGCTCATTATGCGAGCCAGGCGAAACTGGTCAACCTCGGCCAGTGTAGCACACGCTCCAAAAGAAATCATGATTTAGAAAAGTCGAACAATAAAATGTATTTGATTTAAACAATATCGATTTTATTTATAATAAAGCTATATATATTTTTAAACCAAATAAATTTGATATGAACCAAAGGTATTTATTTAAATCGCTGTTTTAAAGATAGCAATCCCTTACTGCCGTATCTAGAGAGAGTTTCCGAAAAAAGACAACCGTGTTTTTCGAGCTAGGAAAATAAACTATCAGTCGCAGAATGGTCAAACTCCCTGAGATGGCGACGCTAGAGATTGGGATAGAACGGAAAAGTTTGAGAACAAGACGTTATTTTCATCAAAATTAATTTGAGAAAAAACTAAATTTTGTTATGAGCGACGACGTCAAAACAAGAACTGGCATTATATATGGTTATAGTCAGCGAGGAACGTCAGGAAACTAGAAGAACACGAGACACATGAGATATACTGATCTCACAACTCGATATTTCTCCCGAAGAGAAAAAGAAAACAAAATTACATAAAACCAACAGGCACTTGCACGTGACACGATAACTCCAGAGCGCGGTGGCGACGGCCCTACACATCTAAACGCTTGAAAAAAAAAAAAAAAAAAAAAACTTTCATTTTGGGAAGAGTAAGAAAAGGATGGCTCACGCAGTGCTCTCCCAAATCTTGTAACATATACGCGTCAGAAATTCCTCTGGAGATTTTTTTTCTTTATATCAAACAATGTCCTAACTTACATGATGTGAGATTGCTTACATTTATGTAAGCAATCTCACATCAGGCACACAAATTTGTTTGTTGAAAAGGACACGAAGAGGAATTTTGAAACGAATTAAGCAATTAGTAAAGAGCCCCAGGTGCATGTCGCTAAAGCCTTGTTTGTAATGCCCGTCTAGGAACCCTGACTGTTAGTGACGGTGCCTGTCTCGCCTCTGGCCACCACGAGAACAGAGGGGAAGGAGGAGCTCCCCTTTAACTGGGACTCTTTGTTCATGTCCCAGAGGTCGCTAGTGTCCATTTACAAGACAACAAAACAATAACCCTTCACTCAAAATTTGTACAAAAGCAGCTTTGGAGCTAGTTGCGGTGGCTCGATCGCTAGCGTACTTCGGTGGCTGGAACCGCTAGGACATCCCGTTGACGTCAGCCTCGCCGCAGCTTTCCTCGTCCCGAAACAATCTACGTCGCATTGCGCCAGATGTCAAGTGCTCTAGGCTAGCCGCTCTCCGAGTGCTTTTCAGGGTGTGCCGTTTATAACAAAAAATACAGCCATCAGGCTCAAAATACAAACTTGCGATTGTAATTTACTGATATTGTGGATCAAATTCAGCCCATTTATGAAAATAACGGGTATGTTTTAGGTTTAATCAAAGTATCCCTTAAACGCCTCCTCGATTGAGCGTGCTGCTTTGTGTCATGTTTTCCGCTTAAGAAGAAAAAAATATAAGTATATATGTCCTGCGGGAAATGATCGACACGAAGCAAGACAAGCTAGACGGAACTTGCAAATCATGCAGTCTTACCTATATGAAACTTTTCCTTGCACAAAGAAGTGTTCACTTTTTCAATTTCGAACTGAGGTAACTTCAAGTTGTCAAAGAGAACCACCGGTTGGCTTCCGGACCACTCCAGCAGCAATTCCTCGGTCGTCTTGGAAACTGCATGACAATGAGCAGGGCTGTGCGTTTCAGTAAAACGCTCAGGGTAGGGGTAACAGTGGAAGGGCCTCAAACCATTGCGTACATGAAGCAATCTCGATGCTGCAAACTTGGGAGTCCATCGGGTACCGGTACAGATCCATCATGCAGGAGAAACGGAGCTTAAGCCTGTAGACGCAAATGAAAGGGATTATTCAACGGCCTGCTGCAAGACCCCCAAAAGCTTTGATTGAATCCGCATTTGTATACAATGAAATCGATGGCTGCGCAATTCATTGCGTCTTTCCTTTTTTTTATTTTGTCTGCCTTTCATACAAGAATTGTTTACAGGCTTGAAAGAAGAAGTCGTAGGCACTGCAATCCACGATTCAGATCTATAAAAACATAAAAAAAAGGAAAATTAAACCATGCCGATAAATAAAAATATACTTTTCGTTTAGAATACGTTTCGTAGTTATAGACCGAGTACGATTTTTTTATTTAATGAATTGTAGCAGGATCTGAATGCATGTTCAAAATGAACGTTTTTACTCAGAGAAAACGTAATTTCCCCAAATCCTCCTGAACCCTTTTTAAAGCATTTCTGACTACAAACCATTTTTATTTTCAATTTCAGTGAGCCTTTTATTTACTTTTCTTCCCGCTGTTTGGAACAAAAAAATAGCGAAATTTTGAGCCGCCTTTTTCAGATACAAAATGACCCTCAAGGACAAATCTCCTGTTCCGAAAATTTGATGAGCTTTCGAATCGTTCGTTTTAAAAATAGTTAATGCTCATATTTTTTTTTTATGAGTTCCTGTTGTTTTAAGTTTGTGATATATTTGCTATTAATTAATGACTGAGTTCTGTCGGTACGTTTTTTTGCGAGATGTGGATTCAAAAAAATCCCACGCTTTTTAAATTACCATGGAAATGAATGCAATGCCCTTAAAATACTTTTTACGGATGGCATTACCTAGATCAGAAAGCCGTCAAAACGGCGATATTTTGAGCTTTACAGGAGTATGTTCTGAAACAACAATTAATAAGATATATTTTTTTTAAATATAAATATATCATCTCTTCTCAAAACTTAAAAATGGTAGTACAACGGCAAGTCAGCCTTTTGAATTCATACCCTGACTGGTCGAGATAACCGAACCTAGGTTTTCGGCCGCCATAGATAAACAATTGATTTCAGAAAGTTGAAACTCTGACGGACTCTGACGCTGGCGGTGGGGAAAAGATGCCAAACTTTGAGAACATAACGTTACTTCTATATAATATATATATATATATATATATATATTATGAAATAACTTTTTAGCTTCGGCTTTTCGAGTAGAACGGGATGTCTCAATATAAGCGTTCGCTTGTTTCCGAGCCCTGCAAGTGTGTCTCCGTGGCTTAGTCCTTGGCGTGTCTGACTCACAAACGAGGGGTCGTGGGCTCGATCCCGCTCCGCCCGATATTCTACGATCTTTTTTCTTTAAGGCTAATTAATTATAATGCAATTAAATACAAAGGTGGAACCAACCTGGACAACAATGACGAAAATTAGTTCTGGATAAGGGGAACAAGAGGGACAAAGGCACCAGCCACTAAGCTGTGTTTGGAGGTATGTGTTTGTACTTTGTCCCTTTTGTTCACCTTCTTCAGAGGTTATTTTCGGCAAATGAATAGCTTATCGACCAACCAGAATTTTCTGGTCCCACCGGCGCCTGCTTTTCAGCGACATGATCTCCCTAAAGCTAACGCCTTATTAAATATGGTACCTTTTTAGGGGAAGCGTCCACCGCAGACTAATCGAATCAAAACAAGACATTACATTGTGGGTACCTGTGGCATTTATTACATAAAAGAAACAACTAGACAGCAGAGCCAGAATAATTTCGTTTTTTGGTGACAAAATCGATGCACTAATCTGTGTGTCATTCTACGATGAACTAAAGGCCAAAGCCAGAGGGCACCAGGTTTCATCTCGTTTCACGTTAAACTATGGTATTGAGTTAGAGGTGGTCTAATAATATTCCTTTTAAGAATCCCAGTTTTCGGGGCTTTTTTTTTTGTTGCAATGTTAAAGGTGTCAGTCACTCTGTGCTGTTCAATTTGAACCACTGTCCTCCCATCCGCACCAGTGATCCAAGACGCAGGCACCGACACGTGCATCTTTACGAAATGGCTCGTGATTTGATCTGGCGGTCCCTAGCTTTTGCCGTTAGTCTATCGTAGGTTGGGACGAAGTATAAAAAAAAAATTCCACGGGCACCCTCGATAACGTGCCTTGGTTTATTAAAGTTAGATTTATGTTGACGTCGATTCATAGACGCATTTCGTTTTTCGCTTTTATAGTTGACCCAGGTCAATCCATGATTCAACAGCTTTCGCATCCCTTTCCCGACGCTAGTTCTTCGAGATTCTGACAGAGTTTTAGCTTTCTGCAATACGCAGCAGCTTCATTATTCGTGCTGAAGAACAGGATTACATTTTCTTTAGTAAGCATGGTATACTATGTTAATTATATTTTTTTTGTTATTTTAAATAGCCTAGTACGAGAAGGCGGTAAGTTATTTGCTCATTATTAACAGCAAAATATATATGAGAAGAATATGTGCGGTAATATAAATACGGGGTTTTCAGTTTCCGCTATCGGGATGGTATCTGAGGAAAATTGTTTGTAACATCATTGCCTTCAGTAAAAATATTTGGGATCGAGCGCACTTAGTCAAAACACACAATAGAGCAACAAACATGGAGACAACTTCGAAAGTTATATCTCCCAAATAACGAGAAAAACTACCACTTTGAAAGACACCTTCGTTCAATAAGTTTGCTATTTTTATTCAATGTAACGACGCTCATAATATAGAATATCGGATGGTTCTTCGAACTAGATAAGTAAAGCGGATCATAATTGTTTTTTTTTATTATTGGCGTTCAGAACCGGATTTTGGCGCTGTTGAAGAATGCAAGACGTTTTTCATTTGTCTGGTGTCATTAAAAAAAAAAAAGATATTGTAAGAAATGAACGCATTGCAGTTCAGCGAGTGCGTTTAAAATTATACAATATTATGTTATGTTTATAAAAATAGAAACTATCGACAAATGCCGTGGTTTGAAATCTTCTCAATATTGGTGTTGAATTTGTTTTGAATCCTGAGGGGTTGAATAAGGTTTTTATTTATATTGTTCTGCCACCATTAGAAAGGCATCAGCTGTTAGTAAATGCGACCGAATTAGTAACGAGAAGCTTTACTGATCAACTTATCGCCATATCAAAAAACAAATACGTATAATGCACTTCTTTTTTTGGAAGAGAAAAACACGGTAACAAGGGACAGGCATGAGTATTAGAGAAATCATAATTTATATTCTTAGTGTAATATCGTTTAAGTATGGAAATGTCTTGACCCAATAAACGCTTATTGCCAAATAAGGTCACAAAAGAACATGTCAGGACCACACATGTGTATATAAGAAGTATAATGCACTGATAAGAAGTTTCTTATAGCTTCCTATATCATCTTATATCACTTTATACGCCCTTATAAGGTTTGTATGATATGTATCTGAAGCTACTTAATCATATGCTTTAAATGAGCCAAAAACTGTATATTACATTTCAGATTTTAAACTAGAGGTTCTGATGTAATATGATTGTGTTTTACAGCTCACTATTTATCGGCTTCGACATGCTAGACTCAGCGTCCTGAAAACGATGCTCGTCTGCTATTCATAACATCATTAATATGGTATAATGACGAAGAGGGTGTTGTTGATATTTGCATAACAGAGTGGGGTGGTATGTTTGGTCGTATGTTGTGATGAATAATTAACACCAAATTATGTTACTCTCGTCCACTGTAAAGACGACGTCAAAGCTATTTATTTCCAAAAACTTCACAGGTATCTAACAAGGAACCCAGATTTGAATATTTTGTATATATTGAAGAGCACGCCGAAAGATAATGTGGCGAAAACCACCATTCCACATTCCATCGAGTTTCAAGTAAAACAAAAAAGAGAGGGTATATACTAAACCTCGTTGCCTATTTCACCTGTAAATAATAATGACACGATATCCTGTAATGAAGGTTTAAGATGCTGGAAGTATGCATTGTAAGCTAAGCAGCTTGCTCCAATACTACTGAAGTGACTTTTCTTTTTCTCAGTGTACCTTGTTCTGGCACCATTCGGGACAACTATCATCGATTCTCATCGTCTGTCAGATGCACATAGAAAATGTAAATTAAATAACTACCAGGGCATTAAAAATTACATCATAAGTGAATGGCAGTAGAGCACTTCATTCGGCAATTGAAAGTTCAATCCTGAAATTGTTTAGTTAAAATCATTGAAAAAATAACCAGATATTCTAATTTAGAATTATGGACTACTGAGTGTATAAAAGCTCACGAATTGTCTTGTCCACATTCTAAAAATGTGGGAAAAATATCTATAATTATGTCTTCCCTCACTCTATTGTGCAATTGTGTTTTCACTATTCGTGAGGAAATAAGACTACAACCCCATCGGCCCCCCTTACATTTTATTTCACATTTGTGATAAAATATATCCTTTCTCGCCAATATTGAGGACCAAGGATGTAAAGGTTACCATCGAGATGCACCTGCGATACCACTTCCAGTTACTCATAAAAATGTAGTTGAGGTGCGTATCTAGATACACGCTGAAGGAGCCTCAATGCATATCTAGATACGCATTGAAACTACAGTTATTTAAAAAGACATGTTGTATTTTTTTATAAAAACTGCAAATAGTAGCGAATGGTACCAAGACTTCGACAAAAAAAAAGGTCGCGAGGGACGTCGGTTGGGTACGAGCAAGACGAAGCTTTATAGATAAGAAAAGTATATTGTGGGCTTTACACATGATAAAAAATAAACATGTGATTAATCATGTACTTGATAGAATCAAGACTGGATTGAAAGATCGTCGTGAAATATGCTAATATACTTACGATCTATATAGGGATAAAGGGAAAGATAACATGGCCGTTTAAAGGCCAATGTTGCAGATGTGGAACTTAAGATAGCTTGGTTCAGCGAAAATTGGAAAAGCAGACAGCCGGTTGCATCCAGCAACAATCAACAACCGACGTGCCAAAGAAGGTCGATGTATGCCATGTCTTACTAGTTAGGTTAACCTGACAAATTGTTAAAAATCGCTTAAGATATTCTGTTTTACAAAATCATAAAATATACCGTCTCCGTGTCGAAATGTATTTTTCCAAATATTGAAAAAAAGCAAAATAATGCCTATTCATTTAGTAAGGGGATACAAAAGCACAATTTCGAAACAACTGCTTTATTGATGCGTTACAGTGTGTAAAATAAAAGTAAAATCCTCTGGTGGATCTTTAGGGAACGCGTTAGCATGACATTTTGGAAACGCAACACACTCCCCCTTCGGTAAAAGCTAACGCTGACCGCTTTACTTTTCTGTTATGGCTTATTTTTGGCTTTCACTTTTGCAATATTTATTTTTTACTGCCTATTATTGTTTTTTTCCGGCGCCAGTGTTAGCGTTTCTCAAAGGGGGACGTGTGTGGCGTTTCCCAAAGGTCATCATAACGCATTCCCAAAGGATACACCAATAGATGTTCCTTAAATGATTTGCCGCCTATTTGTAACACACTCCATGTGTGCACTAGCCAAGACATACGCGCCCCGCTCACCTGCATGTTCAGACTCGCCCCAGCATCCGTACGCCCATTGGCTTCTGCCCCGTGACGTCACATCCCTCTACCCTTTGTCCCTCACTACTCTCCTCCTCACTACGCGACGTGCTTCCCCTTCCACTGGTTTGTCCAGAGACGGACGCCGTCAGTTTTTCCCTGTCATCTGAATACTAGCGCTAACGCACTCTGAAAAAAAAAAAAAAAATGCAGTCCCTTATGGACCTTTAGCAGCCTGTTATCTTTTCTTATTTCCCTTCTCTATTCGCCTTTAGAACTAGTACCTCGTCCAAGTTTTATCTGTTATAGTTTTTCTTTTTTTTTCTATGCTCTGTTTGCCTTTAGAACCAGTGCCTATACAAAGTGTTTGTCTGCCATCTTCGACCGCAGTTTAGTGATTGCGGAGGTGGTGCACGCGAAAAGCGCGCGCCACTGCCGCAATGCTCGGAAGTGCCAATTAAATATTAAGAACACGCGTTTTAATGGCGGCATGAGTTTCAACTCGACTTTTAGTAGGCTCGTTGGTTTATAGTTGACCAATAAAATAACGCAAAAAACAAGGTCAAAAAGGCACACAAACGACAAGACTCGAGCTGACTTTCAACTCTTTTTTTGCAACATCAAAACAACGATTAGTATACCAAAGCAGCGAGAGAAAAAAACAAAAAAAAACAAATAAAAAAGTAAAAAAATGAAACAGCTATTTACCACGTGTCAATCCAATGAGGTATCACCATAAAGAGAGTACACTTTTGTTAATGAGGCACACCAAAGGCACGCTGACGAACTTGTCTCCAGCCTTTCTGATAACAAATCGCTTCCATTATTTATTCTCATGACATGTTATGTGCTCTCTTCAAGAACTTTGTCATTTTCAAAAGCGGTTCACACACACAACGCTTGCAGTGCTCACCAGGATTACTCCCTAGATAGCTTCGTACCGATAGACTATGTTCGCGAGCTCTGTTATTGGAATATTGACCTGTTTGTCAAGTTGTAAATGCGGGCACGACTAAAAGGAACTTCATACGCAACCCCACTTTTGCAGTCAGCGTTATAAAGGCACGTTTTTTTTTTTTTTTTTTTTTTTTTTTACGGTTTGAATAATTTTACGCCCAGTAAGCGATAGACATCTTTTGCCAAGTTTGCAAGGAGATTTTTCTTTCAGCACACCTTCCAGCTACCTTTTCAAGATTCCGCGAAACGATAAACATATCAGGCAAAAGTGTACTAACTTTTTGTTGATATATGAGTTCTGTTTTTTTTTTCTGGGACCCTTTAACGTGAAAGGGGAAGCGTTAGCGTTTACCAAATTGAAACGTAGGTGGTGTTTGCAATGTTATTCATAAGAATTCACCAATATCTCCTTGAAATATTTTAACAAAAAACTGATCATGAATGCTGACAACCATTGACTTCGTGTTGAATTCCAGGAGGGTTAGCAAGTTTTCACAAATTAATGCCAACCTATATTTCAATGCTTAATCAGCAGAAAAAAATGTCCAATGCGCGAAAACACACGCCTACATGTATAGTGACTGACTCAAATTAATTTTAGCTGTGGCCGCATTCATAATGAAAAAAATAAAAAAAAACAATTCGGCCCTTCAATGACGGAGCTCGCGAGCATAGTGATTCGGTACGAAAAAGCCTAGGTGGTCATCTTAGTAAGCACTGTAAGTGTCGTGGGTGTGAACCACGTTTGAAAATGACGATGTTTTTGAAGACAGCAAAGGACAAGTCAGATTGAGAAATGATTGGGGCAATCATTATGAGGAAGGCATGAGAGCAACGTGTTAGCATGTCCTTAAAATGTGTCACTGAAAAAGAAACACCTTTTCTGTACGTTCTTATCTGATGCAATTCGCACGCAGTGGATAAGTATTTAAATGTATAATTTTTATATTTGTTTTATTTATTCCTTTTTTTTCCTCATCCGATGGTATATATTGGTTGGTTTTACGTTGCAATGAACTCAGTTGGAAGTAAGCACCACTCCTCTCGTGTGTGTGTCTTTTTGTCCTTGTCAGTTTGCGCTATTATACTTGTGTCAAACTACAACCTTGATACATTACAATTTTTTTAAGACAGTTTAGTGTATTGTATTAGCACTTGCTCCCACAAAAAGCTTAAAAACAACACTTGAAAAATAAAAAAAAGCTCTCTCTCTCTTTTTAAAACCACTTTGCTCGTCTCACAAGGCTTTTTTCATACTCGAAGCTCACATGCGTTCCTTTTAAGTGTTTACACTTGTGTTTGCCTTGCACCCCCCCCCCCGCCCCCCCCCCCCCCCCCTGTTTATTCACTCAACCTTAAATTGTCGATGACAGACGGTAGAAATTATGAAGTTCTTTTTTTTCTTATTTCTTAGAACCTAACGAGGAATGTACTTCGTTTCTACTTTTCGGTAGCGCCTACGACGCTGTGTTGAGTTGACGATCACATGCTGTATCGTGCTGTCCAAACTAACGTGCTGGTTCAGAAAGCACGGAAAGCAAATAAGACCGCCTGAATATATCTCAATGTTATTACCTCTGTCTGACTGTCGCAGGCATAAATTTGTTTCTGGGTCACTCAATATAAACAAAAAAAAACTACATAAATAAAAGCATAACAAAATAATAATTGTGTCTCTAAGGAGGCTTTAAGTTGTTTCCAGGTAACTCAAGTTCAATTAATAACTAAATTAATGCATAAACATGTGCCCTTTGGCTCTTCCTCAGAGCATGATGACCTAAATTTCTTACTTGCTATAGTTCGGCTAAATAACCAAAAAGGTAATTGGGCGCAGAAACTAATTTCACTAAGTTACAACTTGTTGGAAAATGTACCTCAACTCCAGGTTGACGGAAGGAAAAAAAAAAAGTACCTCGCTGTGAACGTTAGGTACAACAAAAGTACCTAGTTACCAAGTTGCAGTTGCTTATACCTCGGTACTTTACAACACTGCAAAGGGCCATACATTGCAAATATTGCAATGTCTCAAACAAACATTGTTTTAATATATTTGTTTTATCATTTTCAAATACATGTATAGGATCATTCACCTGAGCATGTAAAGAATTTCCCCGGAAGGATTGATCCGCACAAGGACATTGGGCACAGTCACATACTGGAATTCGGCGTGTTTGGCGTTGGCAAAGAACACTTCCGGCTTCCAGATCATTTGCACCAGTTTCGGGTCATTCAAGTCGAGCGGACGAGATAGCGTGGACTTCCGAAGCCTCTCGTCGATCCACGCCTGGCGCAAATATAGATCCACCTCGTAATCCTGCAAAAAAAAAAAAAAACACACTTCAACCGTAATCCCTGTCTTGCCGATTCATGCTAATTCACCCGCCAGACAGCTTTATGAAATTTAGTGTAACACTAGTGATTGAAAACCTTCGAACCGGTAACATCACACGACTTAAACTTTATAATTCCCATCCTTGTCTTCGTATCGTTAAGGAATATGCAAATTACTTGTGGTTTTCAGGAAGCAATTCACGAAAAAAGCGCAATCAATGCGTCAGTTGACGCATAACGGAATGTTTTGAACCTTTTAAATATAGTCTATCAAATGACAATAGATTGTAATAATTCCTGCGAGCGGTCGGATGAACGAGAATAAATTCTCGAATTTAGTTATGAAAATCACTGAAATTAAAATATGTTAAGAAAATCATAATGACTGTCAGGTGAATAAAACAAAAAACAGGACTCTTCTCATTATGTTTATTATGCCTGTGCCTGAATGGTTCTACAGAGAGGTAACTGAAATAATGATTGTAGCCCTTCCATAACCATATATGACTGTTGCGGGATGCACATCCTCCACGTCTGTTCTATGCAAAAGGATATTTTCGCTATATTCCTAACCCCGAAAAAGGACAATCTGCGAATGCGTGTTGTGCCAGCATATATAAAAGTTTCGGTCTCCACATAAAGACACGACAATGTATCATATGCGTGAATGCTATTAATAAAGTATGATAGCAATCCGGTGGTAAAATAGTAAAGCTTTTGTTCTGTTTAAAAAAAAAGAATAAAAAATAAAAAAATAAATAAATGCAGTGCGTTCTGCTTTTTGTTCCTCCGTCAAAAAGGGGTTTGTTAGCAAATACACTGAAAAATATTGTTGCATATTTTTACATCCTGTAATATACTTGTTAACAACATCTGTGGTTAGGGGTCCAAGAGTTGCTTGCTTATCGATGTATAATAAAAAATACTGAAATTAACCAATATAAGAAGTATTTTTATAGATGCTTCTTCTTGTATATATTTCTCAGAACTATTAAATTTACTTTTATTTATTAATTAGTCAAGGAATGTTATATTGGTTTGTCATTTTTTTTAACCTGGAAATGACATAGTCTCTAATACACGATACACGTATAGTTGGTAAGAGATCTGACTTCCGGCAAGCGAAAATTAAAGAATTAAACTTCGAATTTTCAATGAAAGTGTATAGATCCCGGTTCCGTTATTACCAAAAAACACGGAGCCCCAACGACAGCCCGAGGATGCTTCTTGTAAACATTTTGCTATCAGAGAAATACCTCTAAACAAATGTCATAGTAAAATTTGAATACTCAACTTTTAAAATGTTCCCGAGGAATAGCTATTATAATGCATATGCGGCTTCAGGCCGAACGTATAAAATGCAGTATAATGCAAACATTTGCATTGACTGTTGCACAGCGGAATGACATGCTTGAGCTTTAGAGCGGAACTCCTGGGCGCCCATTCCCGGCTTGATCGGCGACGCCGTCGGCGTAACCGCGCGTTGTATTATGGGACGGTTTTTATAATGACGTCACACGTGACGTCACGTGTGAGATTACGAGGGTCACGAGTTACATCTACGTGTGACGTCAAGAGGGTCATGAGGGTCACGAGGTTTACGAGCGACGCCACATGGTGCCTACATTTGGTGGGAAATTTTCCCCCTAAATATAACGGGGAAATGTTTCCGCCAAATTTAGCGGGCAATTGTTTCCGATAAATTCCACACGGAAATTTATCCGCCAATTTTTCCGCTAAATTTAGTGGGAATTTTTCCCGACAAATTTAGCAAGGACATTCCCCCCCCCCCCCCCCCCCCCCCAACTTAGTGGCGAAATCTCCCGATAAATATAGCGGGGAACTTACAGAGAAATTGTCCCACAATTTCCCGTTAAATTCTTATCTTTACCCTTCCCTCCTTTCCGTACCCTTCCCTCCTCCTCCTCAAGAGCTGCGCTCTACATCGACATTACTGTAGATAGTAACCGTCTTTCATTTTTTTTTTCAAACGTCTAATGAGAAATCTTAAGATAACAACAGAAATCTAGTTTATGGCAAAGTTGAGTGCCATAAATTACTAAGTATAAAATCTTGATTTTAGGAAAAATTAGGCCTATTATTT
Organism: Ixodes scapularis; assembly: GCF_016920785.2. Lineage (NCBI taxonomy): Eukaryota > Metazoa > Arthropoda > Arachnida > Ixodida > Ixodidae > Ixodes > Ixodes scapularis. Next base: position 215,505,216 of record NW_024609835.1, on the reverse strand, counting down.
TAGAATCATGAAATCAACCGTATATTACAAAAGACATTCTGCGTTATTAATACAGCATTGATCTTTTGAAAAAAATATAATCAAACCAACAAAGAGTATATGCAGTCGTAACAAATCTAGCTACTGTTTGCTTCTAATTCACCCACCAGTTAATTAAAAAAGGGGGAGGGGGGTAGAGGGGAACATAAATAGCAATAGGCAACAAATACACTAAGATATTAATATAATAAAGCGCCTTGAGGAATGCGTGAATGAGAGCTGAAAACATATGTTGAATTATCTTACTGGCTATAGTTTTCCTGATGCGATATTTTTTGTTCAACTACTCCCTCCTATAGAGCGGTTAGACGTAGACTACGGCGGTCTACCTCTCCCACATTATCAAGTTTCTGTTGTTATTAACGTAAATTCAAGTTCGTGCATTCTGCCGGAGGCGCACTATAAAGAATCCCTCGATCTTGTGAAATTCGTATATCGGGTAGAAGGGCAGGTTTACGTACGATTAGTCACGGAAACAACAAAACGCGCTCAAGCAGTTAGAGGCCCCGGGAAATTTGACGGCCCTCTCGGTAGGGCGCAAGTCTGAGGAGCAATTAGGAAGAATGCACTCAAAGTCTTTGTAGTGCATTGGTAATAGGATTCTATTACGCTCAAAACTACTCCGTTTATAACTAGCAGGGGGAGGCGCACCACCGGCCGGTTTCACTCATTGATCTGTGACGGTATTACTGACCCTCCACGCGTCTACTGAAGCGTGCGACTGACATTTCACCAGCTATTTATATTTTACTGTTCAACTCTTTGCTAACATATATTTCTTTTTACGAAGCAGGAACGTGTACCGATTTTGTCAGCTCTCTTTATCTATCGTCTAGAAATGAAAGTAAATATTACATAAAATATTTGTTATACCACTGACACGTCAAAACAGGTACGAAGCCATATCCATTTAGTTCTTAGCCTATAAAATATATGCCATTTTTGCTCGAAGTTCATTCAAAATAAGCCGATAGTGAAAAAGGGCCAATAAGTCAGTAGGAGTGCGTATCTAGGACCGGCGACTAATTTTCTAGAATTAAGGTATTGTAGAGTCGCAGCTCTTAAAACCTGCTTCACTCAAAAAGAAATCATTCGTGCTCAGAATTAAAACAATGGTCGCGCCACAGAACCGAGCACAGTGAGCGCGAGTTGCTCGTGCAGACTCTCGCTCTGGCTCGCTCAGTGGATCTCGGGAGCCGGTACGACAACAATAAAAAGAAGAAGAGATGCCTTTCGCCTAAGCTCCGGGCCGGACGTCTCAAATTCTTTTCCGGCATTTTCGAACACCGCCGACAAATTGGTGACCCGGACGTCCGACCAACATGGACCGGAACACAGGCAGCTCTTCCAACGGCGATGGAACCTTTTCCGCCACCCAGCTCCGCCTTCCAGCTTTTTGGGCGAAGAATCCTCGGGCCTGGTTTGCGCAAGTGGAAGCCCAGTTCCACTTGCGCCGCATAACCACACAGGAGTCCCGCTACTACCATGTGGTTTCTGCCCTACCCCCCGAAGTGGCCGATGAGCTGGATGACGTCCTGGCGCTACCTCCTCCGGAGAACGCCTATGACCACATTAAGGAAACCATCCTCGCCAGGAAGACAGCATCCGAGGCATCGCGGATACAACAGCTCCTGACCACCGAGGAGCTGGCCGACCGGCGACCCTCCCAGTTGCTTCACCGCATGCGCCAACTTCTAGGTGAGCAAGCTCCCGATCAGAACCTCCCAATTCTACGGGAACTGTTCCTTCAACGCTTGCCTCAAGGAATCCGCATGACCCTTGCACCAGCTACGGACCTACCACTAGATCGCCTCGCCGAGATGGCGGACCGCGTTGCCGAATATGCTGCGCCAACCTTGTCAAGCGTTGCGGACAACGACCGCCAGTGCTGTTCTATCCGAGCCCTTGAGGCCCGCGTGGATGCTCTGACAACCGCCATCGCAGAACTCAGCACAACGCGTAGACACCCACATCGTCCGCCACGTCGTAGTCCGTCTCGACGCCGCAGTTCTTCTAGACGACGCGATTCTTCGCAACAACGCGCTAGCAATTCCTGCTGGTACCACCAGAAATTTGGCAACCGAGCTTTGAAGTGCCAACAGCCATGCAATTGGCAGGGAAACGCCCCGGCCAGTCACTAGAGGCGGCGAGTGACGTTGGCCCAACAGCAAGCCGTCTCTTTTTCATCACCGAGAAAATCTCAGGAATACGCTTGCTAGTTGACACCGGAGCGGAAATGTCCATCCTTCCGCCAACGCCAGCTCAAAAACGACACCCATTACCCGGCCGCCATCTAGTTGCAGCAAATGGCTCAAACATCCCTACCTTCGGAATGCGCTCTGTGACTTTGGACTTGGGGCTACGCAGAATTTTTCGGTGGATCTTCACCATCGCCGACGTTACGTACCCTCTCCTAGGTTCAGACTTCTTGTCGCACTTCGACCTAGACGTCAGCGTGCACCACCGATGTCTCATTGACAACAAGACTCGTCTCGTTGTAAATGGCGTAGCCACAAACCAGACTTCCCTTGGGATCAAAAACATCCTCCCAGCTTCAGGATTCGCAGACATCCTCGGCGCATTCCCGGAAATTACAATGACCTCCAACATGGCAAAGCCACCGCAACATGGGGTGACGCACCACATCATCACCTCTGGCCCGCCTACCTTTGCACGCCCTCGACGCCTATCTGGCGAACGCCTCAGGATAGCCCGCCAAGAATTCGAGCATATGCTCGAGTTAGGCATCATCCGACCATCCAACAGCGCTTGGGCAACGCCTCTACACATGGTGCCCAAGAAAGATCCGGGCGACTGGAGACCCTGTGGGGATTACCGGGCACTCAACTCACAAACTCAACCTGACCGGTACCCATTACCCCATATCCATGACTTTACTGAACATCTTGCTGGAACGTCCATCTACAGCAAGATCGATCTAGTCAAGGCTTACCATCAAATTCCAATCCAACCAGAGGACATCCCGAAGACGGCCATCACTACTCCCTTCGGCCTATTCGAGTACATCCGGATGCCTTTTGGATTGCGAAATTCCGCCCAGACATTTCAAAGGTTCATCCACGAAGTTCTATCTGGGTTACCTTTCGTGGTTGCTTACGTGGATGACCTGCTGGTGGCGAGCAAGTCACACGAAGAACACAGCACACACCTGCGCTTGCTCTTCGAACGACTCCGCGACTACGGTCTTACCATTAATGTGACGAAATGCGTTTTTGGCGTGACATCCTTAGATTTTCTGGGGCACCGCATCACAACCACGGGCATCGAACCCCTTCATTCCAAGGTGCAAGTCATTCGTGACTACCCACAACCGCAATCTCTACGCAAGCTGCGGGAGTTCCTAGGGCTCATCAACTTTCACAGGCGCTTCATTCCACACTGCGCTCAAACCATCAAGCCCCTTACCGACTTGCTCCGCGGCCCCAAGAAATCTTCGACGCCAATACCATGGACGCCAGATGCGGAGGTTGCCTTCACCGCGGTCAAGAATGCCCTGGCTGAGGCCACACTCCTTGTGCACCCCATGCCAAACGCACCAACGCGTGTCATGGTCGACGCGTCCGATGTCGCTGTAGGAGCAGTGCTTCAGCAATACGGCGATCATCAGTGGCTCCCACTGGGTTTCTTTTCACAAAAACTCAACCCAGCCGAAACACGGTACAGTACGTTTGGACGCGAGCTATTCGCAATCTACGCGACCATCCGCCACTTCCGGTACTTCTTAGAAGGCCGAGCTTTCCACGTACTCACCGACCACAAGCCACTGATCTACGCATTCGTCGGCAATCACCACTCCTACTCCACCAGAGAAATTCGTCACCTGGCCTACATATCCGAATTCACTACCGATCTCCGCCATGTCGCTGGATCCCAAAACATGCCAGCAGATGCACTTTCCCGCATTGACGCTATCTCCTCATCTCCTGTTGTCAATTTCCCGGAATTGGCCTGGGCTCAACAGGAAGACACCGAGCTACAAGATCTACGGGTATCCTCCACATCCCTTCAACTACAGCCCGTCAGATTACCACTGGCCACCTGCGAGATCATCTGCGATGTATCTACATCCACACCACGACCCTACATTCCCGAAAAATTTCGGCAAGCTATCTTCCGCACCGTACATGATCTAAATCACCCGGGTATCCGTGCTACGCAGCGTCTCGTTACGTCACGGTACGTCTGGCCCCGAATGAACTCTGACATCCGTCTGTGGACGAAAACATGCAACAAATGCCAACGCTCTAAAGTGTTTCGCCACACAAAAACACCAACGCACGCATTTCGCCCACCAGATGCCAGGTTCGATCATGTACACATTGACATAGTAGGACCCCTACCATCATCACACGGATTTCGATACATACTCACATGTGTGGACAGATTTACGCGATGGCCAGAAGCCGTTCCGCTCGCCGACATCACAGCGGAAACAGTCGCTCACGCCTTCATCTCCATCTGGATCGCGCGTTTCGGCTGTCCGTCGACCATTACAACCGACCGCGGCCGGCAGTTCCAATGTGCCTTCTTCACAGTCCTCACCAAGATATTGGGTGTCAGGCACGTGCACACAACAGCCTATCATCCCGCTGCCAATGGCATGGTTGAAAGGCTGCATCGACAGCTCAAAGCAGCGCTAATGACAAAAGAAGATCGAACCCATTGGGTTAATCACCTTCCTCTTGTTCTTCTCGGCATTCGTGCCACTTTCAAAGCCGACATCGACTGCACCTCAGCTGAACTCGTTTATGGAACCACACTTCGATTACCTGGAGAATTCCTAACCTGCATACCATCTGAACCAACGGACATCCCATCATACCTTCAGGAGATGAAGACATTTTTCAATTCCCTGCGTCCAGTCTCACCTAGACACTCAAACTCTCGGCACATATTTATTAGTGACGATCTCAATACATGCAAACATGTATTCGTAAGAAGGGACGCAGTACGACCACCTCTCACGCCACCGTATGATGGTCCATTTGAGGTACTTTCGCGAACGGACAAGACCTGCACCATCGACATCAACGGGCGCCACGACGTCATCACGCTGGACAGGGTCAAGCCAGCATACTTGGCCTCTACAGTGACAGCCCCCGTCATTATCCCCGTTCCACCACCTAGTGCAACAAACACCACCACCACCTCCCGTCCTCCACACCCGCCGAACAAAATCGTTACGTGGAGCTCAACAAAACTTTCTGCTCCACGCAACTAGGGGGTGGATTCTGTAGAGTCGCAGCTCTTAAAACCTGCTTCACTCAAAAAGAAATCATTCGTGCTCAGAATTAAAACAATGGGCGCGCCACAGAACCGAGCACAGTGAGCGCGAGTTGCTCGTGCAGACTCTCGCTCTGGCTCGCTCAGTGGATCTCGGGAGCCGGTACGACAGCAATAAAAAGAAGAAGAGATGCCTTTCGCCTAAGCTCCGGGCCGGACGTCTCAAATTCTTTTCCGGCATTTTCGAACACCGCCGACAGTATATATACGTATATTAAATCGCCCGTTGTTGCTGTTTTCACTAAGGTTTTTTTCTTCTCAGTTGTATATATATATATATATATAGTGTACCCCTGACATTTCATTTGTTTACATCCGTTCTTTAAGCTAGTGTACTGTTTTTTTTTGTAATCAGGTTCGTTAAAGTGTGGAGGAGCAGAAAAAAAACATGAAGGATTTTGACAGCCATCTAAATTTGTTAACAAATGAAGGCTTGGCGTACTTACCAATACGGCGCATTACATACTACCTAAACAGGCATAAAAAATGAATACTTTTACATATTTGTGTGCAGTTACCTCCATCATTATGTTCTCTTATCAATGAGAAATAGATTATGATAGCTGGAAGTTATTCAAATTATACCCCAGTCACAGAAATGTTTAACATTTCGGAAGCATGACCCAGCGGCCGACGTCTTTGGCGATATGTCGGACACTCAGGATCGCAAAAAGTCCATAGTCACTCAAAAGATGACAACGGCAGGGAAAGGTTGCAATGATAATGCAATTAATGCAAAGGTGCAAGCGAGCTGGACGAGAATGGCGAAAATACCCCCACCCCCCCCACAAACACACTCACACACCTTTGTCAATCTTGTTCCCCTTCTCCATAAATTATTTTCGTAAAATGTTTCAGAAGTTGTTCTGCTTTCCAGTGCGTACCTTCTTCCTTCGGTAATGCTTGGGTGTCCTGTGAGCCTCAAGCGCGCACGCGCTGAGAAGGAATAACGAAAGAAAAGCAGCACGCGCGGAAGGAGGGCATTCAAACAGACGTCTTGACGTTATCACCTTGCGAGTGACTACACAAATATACATTTGTAGCCCACTCCACTAATGTAGCAGGGAAATGTGAGTACGGGTTGTTGGACCTCTACAATGCTAGGCCTTAAATTGCTTTCAAGGTCGATATAAATTAACGATATTCCCATAGAGATATTAGATTCCATGCCTAAAAAAGTTAGGTATTTTTATATGAGCATAAATGCAATAACTGCATATATTGTTGTTAAAATCTACTGGGAAAACTGTGCCTAGAGAACGTAGAGAACAGTTGCAAAAGAAAGAACGCGAACACGTTAAATTTAAAAATAAATAACTTAAGTACTGGGTCTAAAAATGAGTAAATGAAACCAGAGATGCAAGTTGAACTCAATCACTGCTTTGGGAGAAGATAACATCACAGCAGGAAAGACCCTTAAATCCCAGCGGATGTTTTCCTTTTATTATAACGACTGTATCTCTCTCTCTATATATATATAATTCTTATTTTCACGGCAGGACTTTTTTCTATCCAAACAAGATATGCAAAAAATATTTCCTAACAAAAAAAGAGATGCTAGATAGGTTTTCGTGATGCTGTCGTCTTACCCTCGGAATGCATCTTCCGCCTCTGTCGCCTCACCGATAATATTTTCAACAAGTCAACAAACGGGTCCCCTATGTTTACATGTTCTTTATGTCAACATCCCAGCTGTATAGAAGGAAAGGCTGCAATCCTTGTTACTCTAACGAGGCACTGAACCAGAATCTTTTGAAATATGACATGCGTCGGGATATCAAATATCTGCTGAATTATCCTGCACCCTCAAAGCCGTCTGTTTATGTTATGCCCGAAATCATAGTTTACAGTGTGTGGAGGACGAACAACATCTGAACATAGCTGTTCGGGTGTGTTTCCTTTAAAACTCCTGTGACTCATTTTGTCAGTATTTACGCCAAAGGAAGTTATCACGCTAAATTACGGATTTTTGAACCAAAACGGGTCGAAATGTTGCATTTTTTTTTGCGCTGTTCGTTTATTGAACACATAATATATTACACTTGGACGGTGGGGTTTGTGAAATGTTTGAATAGAATAAGTAAACAAGGCCAGAGAAAAAAAAATAGCCAATTCTACAGCAACTACACTTGCAGCAGAACTCTGGTTTGCTATTGGCGGTTGATTACATAATTAACAATCAGAGGGCAGCAAATTTACGGTTGAGGCAAATTTGTAGAAACAAAAGGGGTGATCAGCTATGAATGCGATATCACTGATTGTTGCACACCGCCGAATTTAGCGGGGAAACTGAATTGGTGCATAGTTCGTAATGTCAAAATTTTCGCTAAAGTTTGTAAAGAAACTCCCCACTAAATTTAGCGTCGTCCTTTAGGACGACGTTAAATCCTTGTCGTTCCTGAGATAACATTAGAGGTCGTCCTAGACGTCGTTCCTCAGGACGTCGCTCAAAATAAAAGACGACGAGGAATTCGTCCTTGTCGTCCTCCGGGACTTTGTCCTCGACGTCGTCCTTAACGTCTTCTAAAGCGATGTCGAAGACAACGTCAGAAAAGACTTCGTCCTCGACGCAGCCTAAAGGACGACGTCCTTAAGCGCGACGTCGAAACATTTAGAACGACCTCTCATACGACCTCTGGGGCGACCTCAAGGACGATCTCTAGGGACAACCTGTAGAAAGACCACAAGGAAGGCGTCAAGGACGACGTCTTGAACAACCTATAGTACGACCTTTAGCGTGATCTCAGGGATGACCTCTGAGACGACCTATAGGATTACCTGAGGGATGGCCTCTAGGACAACCTCAAGGACGACATCTAGGACGACGTCGAGAACGACGTCGTGGGGTACGACGTCGACAACGTCTAGGAAGACCTCTATAATGTCCTCTAGGACGACGTAGAAGACGGTGCCAAAGTCTTTTGAAGAGATTGCGGATGTGAAGGAGTGCGTACAGCCGCTCCGCATACGGGCGGCGCAATGTTGTGCAAGAACAGTGAGCTAAATTGGCCTACTGCGCATACCTACTGCGTATTGGGAGGCCAGAATATACTTAGCTCAAAATTTTGATCAGTTGTTCAATAATGGTAACGCTCTAAAATACGAAGAGGGCTGCACGCGATGTGCATACATCCAGACCGCGCGCACGCGTGCACGGCTCTGAAGGTGCCAAGACATTAACAAGTAAGGTTGTCAAACTTGTCTCCATACGTCTTAAGGCTACAGAAAGTAAGAAATTTATATTTTTATGGCGGTTTAAAAAACGGTAATTGATTTTGAGCCATTTTATTCACTAAAACTAAAGTTCTTAAATGTTTTCATTGAACATTGTCTGACAAGAGTATTATAACAAGTTGGTACCGGATGATCAATATGATGAGCTCTAGACGCACACCCGTTATTTGCATGATGCTTTATTGAAATAGCTCTACACTGTATCTTTGATCATTGCATTTTACAGAAAAGCGCGTAGGATTGTTCAGCGTTATATAAAGAAAGATTCGTATGCAAGCCTGTAGTTTTTTGTTCTGAAATACAACTTAATGTGTCTTCCTCTCTCGTTGCAATAAAAATCGCTGAAAAACCGATAAGAAACGCATATAGGTGTCTTTTGTTACTTTTACTTGTTTTCAACTTTTACTAAAATTGATGTCCCGGTAGAACATCATCTACTCCGCCTAGGGGACAAGACATTCGTCTCTTTTTTTCTTACGTTCATGACTACACTGTGGTGCAAGTTAAGAAAAGCAGGACTACCTCCACAGGCAGAGCTTTCTCTCTTCCCACTATGCGCCAAGAAAATGTGGCAGAGAAGGATACGAAAGCACGCAGCAACATTATAATGCCGAACTCTGTTTCGAGTGATTAGTGGGTAGGCCTAAAGCAAGCTACCTTTGTTTCCACTGCACTCGTCGAAGGCATAGAACGCGGAACGCCGCCGTCCGGAGTTTGGCTTTTGCATTCAAACGCGTTTGACATGTGCAATAGAGACAAAGAAAGCTAGCTTTAGGCTTACCCACTATTCATTTCGACCAGAGGTCGGCGTGTTAACATCCCCTCCTCTCCCTAAGTGTCACGGCGCATAGCGAGAGAATAAAGCAGGCAAGGCGAGAGAGGAGGCAAATCCACTCGGTTCTTCTCCAGAGTGTGCTGAGCGAGAGGTAAAGAGCGGATGGCTTTGCGGTGGGTGGCGATTAGTTGTTCGAACGACGTTTTAGCGAACGCCTTCTTCATCCAAAGACAAGTTAGCGAATGGTCGGCCACTGCAAAGCGACGTTTATGTGTAGGCCAAGGGTGGTTAATACTTCTATAATAAGACGCCGCAGACTCTCGCCGCGAAGTGGCGTGAAAGGAGGCGGGGGGGGGGGGGGGGGGGGGGGGGGACCACGCACAACCAGCAATTCGCTAAAACGTCAGTTCATTCAAATGACCGCAATTGGCTAAAACGTATTTTGCTTATGTGATATGAACCCCTCGGAGTGTGAAGCTTGTCCTGCGCTTCCTAACCTGCGACCGGGCATGCTGCAATGAGTTCAGCAGGGGGCTGCAAAGCCGTCGTGTGTAATAGGGCTCTTCTTTTGAACCTCCGTTTACTTGGACAAATTAAAATATTTTCATATTCACAATATGCAGGCAGTGTTCGTCGAACTTGTGCGGAGCACGCGAATTGTCTGATCAATTGGAGGCGCCATTAAGGTAGCTGCCGAAGAATGATAAAATAAAACACTCCTCAATAAAAAACAGTAAAAAACTCAAGTGAGCTAGGCCATGAGAGCAACCCCAAAATTTCCGTTGGACCGTGGACGACGCGGTGATTTCTGTTTTCGGACGGTTTGTACTTTTTGCTGCTTCTCGCGCTAAGCCTCACTGATAAACATTTTTGCTTAAGGAATATTCGTTGGCTTCTTATGTCAAGATTGTACAGCATCGAGTTTTATTGAAGATGTGCGAATAATAGTGATTTAATGCGAATAAAAATGGGCCATCTACACCCTTCTCAGTTAAAGAAGAAGTAACGGGATATTGGGGCTTTTGAGAGTGTTGGAGTTATAGAATGGATAATGCACTATCTGATTTACAACAGTATTGGCATACCTGCACTTCTTTTGAATACAGACATTTTTAAAGTGCCGATTGTAGAGGATGTAGGGTTTAGTAAGCTTATAGAATAGCACAGCAGGAGTAGCAACAAAATAAATTCTAACAAAACTATTTTGTTCCCACGGATTGTGCTTCGTCTTGCGTGTTGATTGTCGTCCCTTCTTAAAGAGTGTAGCAAGGGACTTTTTCCCCGCACTGCGCTAGATAGAGGACCGTAAAAATTGTAAAGGTTTGTATCGATTGTTCATTACAAGCATAAAGTTTCAACTGATACAGCCATTCAGTGACTCTTGTGTTAGCAGTCATCGTGGAACCTTCGTGTGAAAGGTCGCGGATAGTGCATACTGTTTCGGCGGATCAGCGAGCAGTCTATTCTTCTCGGATTATTCTATTGAGTGCTTAGTCACAAAGTTGTTTCTAGGCTTCCGCCAGGATAGTGATCTGATCAACTTACCACGAGTTTGCCCCTGTACGTATGCGTTTGGTTAAAACAGTATATGGTGTAGGTGCATTTCTATATAGTGAAGAGGTAAAGGCTATTCATGCCTTCTTCAAAGAAAGTTTCCGCCTGAGTTCCCAGCCACTTCATTACACCCAAAAAACAATCAATGTCCACAAAGGTTTTTTTTTTCTTTGTTTTGCCGTGCACATAATGAGCGCCTGTTCGTTTATGTGTTCTGAGCATCTTAACTCACGGCGCTGTCGCTCGTGCATTTGTATGCAGACAACTCATACCGTCCCAGGTTAACTTAGGCGGCAATGAAGAGTTTTTAGGGAACCGTTTTTGCACGTCCGATACGGTACTAGGCCCTCCGGTATGAACGGCGCACGCGCTACCGCAGAAGACACGCATATGCATAGATAGTACCGGGGGGCCCGTCGTTCCGTATAGAATATGCAAATCCTGTTCTCTAAAACTGTCCTTTTTTTTCTTTTCGCTTGGACATATTGTCATTAATGAATAGGTGAGGAATCAAATATTAAATGAGAAAACTGGAATGTTTAATGGGCCGAACTTGTGCTTAAAACAAAAAGGGAACAGAAGAGAACAACAAAGCGTCGTGAGCGTCGAAGTCAGTGTAACAGCAAGATCAGCCCCTGAGGCGAGACTGACTCCGAGTTGCCACGCGGTGCCCCTTTTGTGCACGCGTGGGCTACCGGAAAAATCGGCGTAAGGGTTCGGCGTGTACAACATTTTAACCTCGAATCAGCAAGACGGTTCTCTAGTTTGCCAAAACATCACATTACAGAGTCAGCAAAAACTGTAGCCGCCGCCACAAAGTAAACCCTGGCATTATGCTTGGAAGCAAGCGCGATAATCGTTAGGCCACGGGCGCCTTTTTCAAAATTTTTTATTACAATTGAGCCACGGGCGCGGTGAATTCTTGGTCAGCTGGGCGCGCGGCAATATATAATCACGCATTGTACCTCGCACGTTTCAGTAACGCCGTTTGAACGCTCTATATTCGCTGACACACATTATACAAATTGCAATGAATAATTGAGACACCACCAAATTATAGTGAGCAGCTGAGTGCGTTTCTGACTAAAGGGATTCTGTTTTCGGGCTATTTAAGGATGCAAGTTTAAAAAAGCACCCTTGTCTGGCATTTTGCGAGAAGTTGCTAAGAAAGTTTTATAGTATTGTCTTCATTAAAAAGGACCTGCCTACACTCTAAAGTTAAACATATTTAGCAAAATTGAAGAAGTCTTCCTAGACAGCATGTTGAAAAACAGCGCGACTGTGACGAGAACAAAAAGACGAAGAGAGCACAAGACAGCGCATGTCTTGGGTTCTTTTCGTCTTTTTGTCCTCGCGCCAGTCGCGCTCTTTTTCAACATAAACTCTTTACAACTTGCCGAATTATCTATCCTTATCCTCCTAAACTGTTTCCTGCTGACCATTGCAGAGAAAAAATAGGGGCACCGGAAAAGCCTAGGAATATATCGGCATTAAGTTAATACATGTAACGTTTGTTGGTTGTGTAGAGGTTATCTGAGGCTTATTGTTTTTCAACTTCCAATACCAAGGCTGCCTTCAATTATAAAATTAAGCTAAGCCACAGCTGACGAGGAAAAGAACACCAAATAGCTCCTTTTTCTTTAATATTATGTTGTCGGCGGGACTTGTCGCTTCACATAATCTTGAAAATAGGAGTACCACGGCTGTGGTTGTCGCATCGATCATTGCCAGCAGCACTCGCACAATACAGCATGATATATGCGATGGCCATAGCTCTCGAAGCAATACAGTCTGGACATTTTGGTGTACTTCGGCGGTCTTATTTGATGGCTTTTGAACGCTACAATGTCACTGATTCGTTGGGAATTCAGTACGAGTATTCCATAAAATTACGCCTTCGCAACAAGCTCGCATTCCTTGCGCGGGTCTTCCAGATTAACACTTTTCTTCTGAAGACTTTTCATATCAAACACGTAAAACGTAACCCCGGATTAAACTTACAGCCAAAATCACTAAGGCTAAAATGCATCCAAACGCAGTTCAAACAGGTGGAATTACGTATTATAACAAATAACAATAATTGAGTCGTGCTCACGGAAGATAAAGCTCAAAATATAATTTAATTATGTTTTTACCTTAGCTTCTAATGTAAGATATTTGATACTTTTTAACTAAACAGTAAGGTGTTTGTTTGAACTACATGTTATAAATGAGGTGATGTGTTAGATTTAGGATTTCGATTCATTAACAAAGAAAGCTATCTTAGATTAATGTCCCCGAGCAATGTTTCCAAGCACATAGGCACTTGTTGCCCTACATAACCTTTTACGGGTACCCGTTCAACGGTACGGGTAACCGGTTGGGAATTTAGCTTAGCGGTATAACCAAACTGTTAACCTGTTTGATAAAATTGCTCATCTATTTCAAGCATTACCTTCGGTGCTTCATTTAAAATTGGCCAGAAACATTGGCGACTTCCCGTAATAAAGACGGACTTCCACCGGAGGTGGTCTTTTAGTTGTACATTAAGCCTTGTAAAATATAAAGGTGTAGCTCCGTTCGTTTGAAACAAAAACTGAAACATCCCCTTAACATCATTAATAGAGGACGCCAATAAAGTTGACAATGTTGAGTAAAAGTTTTCCTTACGGCGTCATTTCCTGATTGACGCAGCAAGCAGACGATTCCACTCAGTCAAAAGTACACGAAATGTCTTATTCTTCTTACGCCTACTTGGAGATAGCACTGTAAGCTCAAAACGTAGTTGTCCCTATCATCGGCAACGACGTCCGCAGCCAGCCATATGAAGGGAAATCTTCTAATCAATCAAAAGGCACGCAGAAACGACAGGAAACTTCACAAGCTATGATTCGTCGACTGAAAGAAAGAGCGTTTGAAATTCAAATAGGTTCATACGGGCACCCCTTCAAAGGTACCGCTAACCGGTTTGAAATTTCGGTTAGCAGTATGGCCAAAGTGTTCACCTGTTTTATAAAACGGCTCACCTATTTGGCTAATTCATCAAACCGGTAGGCCGTTTTGTTATATCGGTGCCTTGCCGCCAGGGGAGAGAGGGAGAAAGAGCGGGCTCGCTCTGCGGGTCACTTTGCTGGGACTTGATGTCGCTTGGATGTGTCACCGATGCGCCGTGCCGACCTCCTTAAAGAAGACTCCCGGGACATACTACAATGTAAGCCGCTCTTTCTCCTGATCGTCACTATACTCCGTTTACCTCTACGACGGACTTCAGCGGACGCTATGTTCCATCTCAGCCAATCCAGCGCTGTAAACGTATCGCGCAACTAAGCGTCACTATGTCTCTCCCAAGGGTCATACGGGACAATCGCATGGCTTTCGATTGCCTCCGATGAGTTGTAGCGTTCGATGTGGTCCTCCCTAGGATAAAACACTGTATATTGTTATTTTTATTACATGTAATCGAACCAATAAGCACCTCAGCTTTTCCTCCACTTGTTTTTTGCCGATGTGCTTACATGCGAAGGTTGCGTAAAGTAGGGGCTGCAGGCATTCGAACTTGACCCAGCTGTTAAAGGTGATCTGCTGTGGGGTCGCGCTTTCGAGGTCAGCCGCCCCGACCAGCTTCCTCTCGTTACCTTCAGAACTGCGCAATTCAAACCAAAACAACCCAACTCCTCTCCGTGGCAAAAAAAAAATAATAATAACACAATATAAACATGTGAAATGCCGCGCATTTACACAATATTGGCTTATGCATACGCGTATACCCTTCGTGTATGCATTATGGATTCCTGCAGTTAACTCTAAGCTGGCTGTTATATTAAGTTTACCCGCTGTAAAGAAAGAAACCTCAGAAACTCGTTGCTTGCGTGCGGTGTGTCGATCCATTTTAGATTTCATCCACTTGGGGCCAGAGCCGTGTATACAGAGAGGTTGGTCAATGGGAGGCGCGGGCAGAGCCAGGGCGTGCACCAGACGCAGAAAGTGGGCTTCGCATAATTTCTTGGCCAACCAGAAGCCTAAAAGAATTCCCTAGCGGTGGTAGCGAGCAACTGTTTTACTCAAATGTATCTGTTCGTATATGGTTTTAATAAGCTAGTAAGAGTGAGGTGTAGTAACACTTCGTGGTTGGAAATAGGGTGCACGGGACGTTTTGATTATAATCATGCATAAATATGTAAGAAACGAATGCGCCGCACAACTCTGTTTTGCTTGGACAGAGTGTGACAATTAGACGGTAGATTCTCGGCCCTCGGCACTTGGTGTACGAACTATGTCGATCGTTCCGCTAGTCGCACTCTTCCAGCATGACTTTTGGATGACCGTGATTGAAACATCACGTGCACCATATATTCAGTCACCGAGAGTTACTCCGATGCACTTACAAAGTTTTTTTGTCGCGACCACCGCCAGGGGATTATTTTTGGCTTCTGGTTGGCCGCATTCAAATTTCTGAAGACGCCCTCAAACGCGGCCAGCCCGCTTTCGGCTAATGGCGGCCCCTCCTCTGTCTCCTATACGAACCAACGAATGGCCCAACTCTCTGTATATACTTCTCTGCTTGGGGCTAACAAGGGTTTTGCACAACCCGAACAGCCTGCTAAAACGGGTGCCTTATCAACCGAGTACACGTTTCGAACGGGAACCCATATCAAAAGAGTACCTGCATACATAATACAGTATGACCTGAACGGGAGGGCCTGTCTGCAAGCCATTCAAATTTCCAACGGTGTCTTTCGGAAAAGCCACCACTAAAATACAATAATACTTAAAAAACAAGCGAGCTGGTGATGATTCATGGTAATAAAACTCGAGACTCAGGAACACAGAAGAGAGACGTTGTGTTGTGTTCGTCCCCTTCTGTGTTACTAAAGTACACCTCTGGCGAAACTTGCTGATCTCTCCAAGCAAGAGAGCCGAGTTTGCGGCCAATTTAGAGCGAGCCCTAGGATTGCTAACACCCTAGAAGCATAGCTAACCTCCACTGCTCCGCAATTCCGTCCCTGACATATTTGCGAGCGGCTTCTCGCAACCAGCAGGTTGCTGACTTCTCCTTATTAGTTGCAGTCGCATCACAATTTTTAAACGGCTTTGTCAGGTGGTGTTTTTTTTTTTTTCTTTCTTCAGTATGCTTCTTTTTGTTTTTCTGAGGCAGATTGGGGGTCTATTTGTGACGCGTATTTTGCCTTAAGTTCTTACTTTCCCTTTTGCTAGTGTATCGGCTTGCTGGAAGTCAAGTGTCCACATATATATATTCCATCACCTTAATCCTGCGCAGCGCAATCAGTCCCGTGCATGAACTTACGTCTGCAAAAATTGTGAGTGTAGGAGCACTTAGTGAAAAAGACATACAAGATTAGGAACGACCTTATATTCAAAGTTACTTTCAGCACGAAAGGCAGTGCTTAGGACTGATTGCTTTAATAGCAATCTTTCAACATGCATAACCAACTCGCCTGCATCGCCACATTAGTTTGCTTTAATAGTTTCGCAGACATTAAACAGTCGTTCCGAAAGTAAAGACACACAATGTTATAAATTTTGAGAAAACTGAGCTTGTGCGTTTTGTGATGAGCGAGGGGAGAGAGGGGGGGGGGGGGGGGGGGAGACAACTGCGGGGGTAGAGAGGGCACTCTACGACGGTGAGGAGAGGGATTTGCATGATAAGTGAGAGGGAAGAGATGAGAGAGAAATGTACAAACTGAATGGGTGTGTCACGTGACAAAGAAAGGGGAGGTGAAGGAGGGAGAGGAACGGCACCTTAGGAGAGTGTTTGAGATAAGCGTCAAGGGGGAGGGAGGAAGAGGTAGATAACTATAGGAAGCTGGAAGGCACGGTTTGAGAGAAAACGGGAGGAAAGGGAAAAGGAATGGAGCGGGAAGGGCGGAGAGGAACGGGGTAAAATTGTTGTTCTGGAAGGTGACCTGTGTTTCCCGCTATATTTAAGTTACAAGTTAAATTATTTTGCAGGTTACGTGTGATCAGATTATGTGACGTGAATTTCTCCCACTAAACTTTGCAGGGAAACAAGATTGCAGTTTAGGTCAAGCTACCTCAATTTCCCCGCTTCCTTTCGCTGTCAAACTGTGTTTGTGCTTTAGTTATAGGACCTAAAGTTTCACTCTAAATTTAGCCTTGGAAATGTATTGACGTATAGGTCACGTGACGAAAAATCACTACTCGGTGTATATGTCACGACACGTTAGGTCACGTGACATGAATTTCCCCGGTAACTATAGGGGAAAATACGCGGATGGCCAGACTGACAGGCCCACGCCTTAGATTGGGAGCTTCCGTAAAAAAACACTTTATGCTTCCAAAAAATTGCGCTTCGATCTCTGTCCTTTGCACCGCGACATTGCACCTTTACGACCAAGTATGACAGTTTTGAATTTAGTTATAAATTTCTAAAGTGAGCATGTGTAATGCTCTGTTTCGCGCTGAAGTCCCGTGCACCAATTCACCGGGCGTCTAGAAATTAGACAACACTGCGCCTTGCTGTGGCATCAGTGGTTAAGGATAAATAGGAATTTAATCGTTTCACAAAAAGGGCCAAACGCTAAAATTTACGACAACAAAGTATTATAAAATTATTATACTTTAAACGGTTTTATTTTTGCGGAAGTAATATTTCTCAAAATTTGCGAAGTAGGGAGTCCAAGAATAATTCACTGTCACACCATTTAACGATTCTGAGTTAAATTTTACGTGTTCGGTACCTTGAGGTAATATATTCTCTTGAATGTATTACCGCTAGGATTTTTTCGTGTTTTTATTTTTTTTCAAATTCTAATTTTTGCGAAAAATTAGATCACAGCAATCATTACAGTTTTTACAATTCCTAAAAATATATATATATGTATTGTAAACATTTTGGGCGGCAAATATATAAAGGAATATTAATGGTGTACTAAATATAAAGAAAATCGGGATATTATCAAATTGGTCCTAGCATGATAACACTTAAAAATGCCTTTCACGATAAGTTCACGATATGAATATTAATTAATCAATATTCTAAACATAATATAAGTATAATCCAAGCCAAAACAAAACAAAGAAACAATAAAAAATATTATTTCAGTTGTGACCAGTACTTAGAAGAGCATGACAGTATAATCTCACTTGGGCTAAGGCTGCTCGAAGTAGAATGGAGCTTGCTCTAGCGTACGTGGCTAAGTTTTTATTTCTTATCAGCCCCCTCTCGATGTTCGTGCACTGGAGGGACTCTACTACAGGGGAGGCCATTTCTAGTTTACCGGCATGACTATGTACCGCCCGTATGCCATACAGCTGCCAGAGAGCTGACGCCAATGGCAGACGAGAAATACACTTTAATGCCGGAAAATTCTGTCATGCCAAAACAACAGCAAATTTCTGAAGAAAAAAAAATTCGGAACGTTATACCGAGAAGGCGCATGCGATATGCCCAAATCTATTTTTAATTTATTCAAGCAATCTACAACACAGAGGAGAGCGAAACCCGCGGTCTTTCTCCAATACGTACTCCATCTTTTCCACTTTTTTTGTTTGTTCTGTCCTGTCTTGAGGACATCTTTTTGTCGTCACCAAGGATTGTTAGCATACAAAAAGCGATAGCACCCCCCCCAAAAAAAAAACAAAAAAAAAAAAAGTGGAAGCCGTTTACAAATCCCTGTAACGCCGAATTGGAGCGCAGCTCTTGAGGAGGAGGAGTGAAGGGTGCTGAGGGGAGGGTAGACCCCTCCCCCTTCTCCTCCTCCTCCCCTCATTCTTTAATATGCTCCGGGGGGGGGGTGTCACGTGACTTCGGGGAGGGGGTCACGTGACCTCGGGGAGGCGTGACCTGGGGGTGACCTCAAGGCCACGTGACCCCAAAGGTGACCCCCACGTGACCTTGGGGTCACGTGACCTGGAGGGGTCACGTGACCTCGGGGGGTCACGTGACCTCAGAGGGGTCACGTGACCTGGGGGTCATGTGGGGTCACGTGACCTTGAGATGACCTTGGAAGGGGTCACGTGACCTTGGGGGTCACGTGACCTCGGGGGTCACGGGACCTTGGGGAGGCGACCACGTGACCTCTGGGGTCACGTGACCTCAGAGGGGTCACGTGACTTGGGGGTCACGTGACCTTCAAAGGGTCACGTGGGGTCATCTTGGGGTCACGTGACCTTGAGATGACCTTGGAAGGGGTCACGTGACCTCGAGGGGTCACGTGACCTTCAGGGGGTCACGTGACCTTGAGATGACCTTGGGGGTCACGTGACCTTGGGATGACCTTGGTTACGCCGACGCCGACGGCGACGGCGACGGCGACGCCGACGGCGACGCCGCTCAAGCCGGGAACGGGCCCCTAAGAGCTGCGCTCTAAAACGCACTAATAGCATCAGCGTTCAGTGCGGAAGCTTCAAGACAGCAAGCAATGTAGCCTCCAATTTTTGCTTCCGCGTTTAACAATACACATTATATCCGGTCCTGTAAGAAAACTGAAGCCTAAACTGCGGGTGGATAAATCAATAGCCATGCCACAATGGGTTCTGTCGGGATCCATATTTACAGCAACAGTGACCCCCTTGTCTAGAGCGAGCGTGATCATTGAGCCTCAATCATCGGAAGTTGTTAGAAAGGGGACTCAAGTGAAGTCTCTTTTTACCTTTTTAGGGCCGCTGAGCCGAAGGTCTATCAAGACTAATGTAAAGCATCATGTCATCTTTTTTGTTGCCATTACCTGGATGGCGAATCTTCCATTCAAATTTATATCTGGCAAATGTTCTACAGGTAGGTGATATATATTTTTTTTCAAGGTGTAATCTAAATGCACGGAAGGCTAAATACAACTCTGCAAGAATTTCGCGTTTCGCGTGTCTATTTTGTCGAACCTTAGAGGATGGTCTTCGAGGATAATTTTTATTGTAAATAAAATTTTTTTGTCTGGAGTGTAATTTTCTTATTCTTGAGTTCTAGAATGCGCCGTCTATCGGAATTTAATATTTTCCTATATTTTCGTAATAATTCGTAAAAATTTAATCTGCCTTAAAAACTCTTAAAACCTCATAAAGTCATCTTAATTAGGAGCCATAGTGTTAGAATTCTTAAAAAATAATAAAAAAAACAGTTTCTCCTTTTGTGAAAACCACAATAATTGTGGTTTTCACAATTATTTTTGTGGTTTTCACAATTATGTTCACAATGTGAAAACCACAGTTTTCACATTGTGGTTTGTGGTTTTAGGCTTATTATTCATAACAATAAATAATAAGCCTAAACTTTAAGCCGAAACTAAAGCTGGTGCAAACGCATATCCTTAAATTGGTAGTATATAGTGGAATGTTTTGGTCTTACCTTCCCTCTCCCCTAAAAAAAGACTAATTAAACACATCCAAAATAATCTAAAATAAAAAAATAACCGGCGGCAACTCGTCTGATAAAATAAAAGGTCTAAATGAAGCTCATTATTACAAACTTGAATAAATCACAAGATAGATTTTTTTTCATTTCTTTTTTTTTTTGCGAGGGATACAACGTTTACAGCCAATAGATCGTAATATATTAAAGTACAGGGTGATTCACGGAGCCGCCAGGCTCTTTAAATCGACCCCGAAATTCGGTTTCTTAACCTATCACGCAACGACTTTGTGCAGCGTTGCCCACAGATAGTGATTTATTTTTTTTTTTTGTGAAATTTGCAAAGAGCGAATTTACCTGAGGAAAAAGTAAAGAACGAAAAAAGGCTTAGCTCTTATGGAAACGCTGCGAAGCCACCGGTCTTCAAGCAACACGGCGCCGTTTCGCAAGGGAGACAAGAGATGGCGCAAGTGGTCGCGACGCCAACTGCCACCAACGAACGAGCATACGACGCTGAGAGCCGGCGTTTTTAGCAGACGAGGAACTGCACTTCCTTGTTGTTACCGCGCCTGTTTTTGTTTCTGCGACTGTCACCGCCTGCGGAACGCGCCCCACTTTTGAGTCGAAAAGATTGTCGGCTAAAAACGCCGACTCTCGGCGCCGTATGCTCGTTCGTTGGTGACGTTCGTTGCGCCATCTCTTGCCTCCCGTGCGAAACGGCGCCGTGTTGTTGGAAGACCGGTGGCGTCGCTGCGTTTCCATAGGAGCTAAGCTTTTTTCTTTCTTCACTTTTTCCTCAAGTAAATTCGCTTTTTGCAAATTTTACACAAAAAAGAAAGCACCATCTGTGGGCAACGCTGCACAAAGTCGTAGCGTGATAGGTTAAAAAACCGAATTTTTCGGTCGATTTAAGGAGCCTGGCGTCTCCTTGAATCACCCTGTATATAAATTCGGTGCACTGGATGGGACGAACCTCCTGACCCTTAAAACCAGTGATGTCAAAGTCATCTAGATTCTGTGGAATCAACTGAAACGAAATATTTCATTTTCTTTGAGCATAAAATTCATATTAGGCAAACAGCGATAATTCCATAATTTTTCTCGCGCTTCCGTTCATCCGGTTCCCCGCAATATCTAGCGGGGAGATTTACCTCACAATAAGATGATGGTATCACAGGGAACCACAACTTTGCGCCTTGATGTCATGCCACGTGGCTTTATGTTACGCAAAATTAATATCCCCCAAATTTAGAGGGAAGTTGACGTCGCATGAACTGATGTCATATCATCTTACATGACGTAATGCTATGAAATGACCCGAAAAATTGATATCCCCTATATCAAGTTGTGTTATGTCGCGTGTCATATTGTCATAAATGACAATTTATGAGGCGACAAATGGATAAAGGAAACCAACCATTTAAGGGGGCTAACTTTTGCCCCAAAAACAATAGAACGCTAGCGTTGCAGGCGGCGCAACAGCAGACTCGAGCGCTGGGGCGAGACCGACTGCGGCAAGCCACGCGAAGTCTGTGGTCTTCAGGAACGAATCCCGGAGAAAAGCTCACCGGAGAAAAGCTCACCGGAGGAAAGCTCACCGGAGATAAGCTCACAGGAGAAAAGCTCACCGCAAAACTGGCGGATGCGGAGAAAAGTTCATCGGCCATTGAATGTATGCGAAGAAAAGCTCACCGCTTTTTTTTCTTCTATTTATTCGGAGGCAGTTGGATTATGCGTAACATATAAATTTATTATTATTAAAATTCTACAGCTTTGTAAAAAAGAAAAAGTCGTTTTCTGTAATATTTGTTAAGCTTATTAAGTATACTACTCCCAAAATATTTATTGCGGGCGAGTGTTCTCCTGTGGCTTACTGTCTAGGCAACGAAAGCCTAACTAAGAACTTTATGCCATTGAAGAACAGGAAAAAGTTTGAAAACTTAATAATGTCTGCCTAAAACCTAAAAGTCAAAACTGTAAATGCCGAACATTCGAAAGTGCATGCGCAACAACGCGGTCCCTGAAATTCTCTTCGAAGATTGTGTGCCCTTTTGAAAACGGTCAGTAGGAAATCAAGGCTTTTTTCTTCCACGGACATGCACGTTTTCTAGCCGCTCGTGCTGGTGTTTCCACACGGTGCCTTTGTGTGATAGTGCCCTTCTACGGTGAGCCACCCATGACCTTCAGAGCCGCACACTGGCACCGTTGTTACTCGTGACCTACATAAGAAGTAGTATTCTTCAAGGTAACGAATAGGGCGAGTTGGTAAACGTTACACATGATGAAAACCGCTCAGATGACGACGACGGAGTGAAGACAACAAACATGACACGACGAATTTGTTCTCGCCACTAAAGTTTTGTTAGTGAAATTGACAGAAAGAAAACAGCGTACACTGATTACATCAACAAACATCTACTTATCTATTAGGCAGTACACAATATTCGGAGCTGAAACGGTTCAGACACCGCTGTTCATATTAGCTCGCAAAGAGCAAACCTCTTTATCTGACAGAGCTACCGACGACGCACTGTCAGCTGTCAATAAATTGTTGTCTTTTTTACCAGTGCATGATGTTTTGATTTTATACTTGCGGCATCATTAGTACACAGAATGGGTGATCACTAATTTCTGAAGAATTAGTAAGTATGCTTATGAACTTTAAGAATATTACAAAAAAAGGACATATGTTTAATGAAGTGACTAATGCAAATTGTGTTAAATTGCCTCGTTTGACTGAGAATCCGCTAAGTTAAAATAAAATCGGTGAGCTTTTCTCCGCATCTGCTCAAAGGCCGGTGAGCTTTTTTCCGCATTTGCCGGTTTTGCGGTGAGCTTTTCTCCGGTGAGCTTATCTCCGGTGAGCTTTTCTCCGGTGAGCTTTTCTTCGGTGAGCTTTTCTGCGGTGAGCTTTTCTCCGCCGCCCCTCTGGAACAATGGGTGTAGAAATTGCGGCGCGTAGTACATTCGGACCTCGAACAAGCCCCCAACAGGGTTCTCGAATTTTCCAGAACGTTACATTTACAGAAACAATAAAAAGGTTCATTCGCGGCCATCCATCTAACCTCGAGCCTTTGCGTGAGAGCCAAGCGCAATAACCATTGGGCCAAGGGCGCGCTTGGTCGGAAACACGCGTGGCATTCTTCCCCCTTTAAAAAAAGCATCGTCTTGATGCAGCGTGCAAGGAAACAAAACAAAGCAAAACAAACAAAATGAATGATAAAATATGGAGTGTGGTAAAACAGTCCTATCAAGCGTAGTGAAATAGACCAAGAGACGAAAAAGAAAAACTATTAATACTTTTTGTCTTGATTTCTAACATAAACATAAGAAAGAAAAATCGGAACACGTATATAAAAGTAAAAGGCTAGCCGTCTGGGAAAAATTGGAATACAAGACTGGGTCGGGTTTAACAAGCCCAGTAACTCTCTCTTCATTTATGTGGGTGTTTTTGAAGGATATATACCTTTCATCACTGAAAAGCAAAAAAACAGTAATACAATTCGAAAGGTGAACGACGTGATCCAAAAGTATTCGTTTTTTTACGATTTCCATAAGCTTACAGCGGCTAGTAAGCAGTATTGTATTTCAGTTGTAACCATTTAGAAGATTCAAGGCGACACTTACCATATTGGATGGATTTATGGATCCGAAACTTCTTATGTATATCTCGCAGGTTACTCTGGTAGCAATGCCTGCAAGGCAACGCTTCACTATTAATTTCACGAAAGCGTGCAAACCTTGCTAGTACGGACATATTGAAAAACTTACCCAAGTGACTGCTTGGTAGTGCTCTTCGGTCGTAATTCCTCAGTAGTTCGTCCAAAATATCCAGATCATCGGCTTTTGAATGGGAACTTCCTCTGTAAGCAAAATTTAATATGTAGAGTTAAAAAACCAATAATTATTTGTAGTGGGAAAATTGTATTCATATTTCTCTAACGAATTTAGAGCAATATTCGTTGCATGTTAAGGTATAAAAGACCTATCTGAAGTAATGTCTGAAGCATAAATAAATATAACCTCTTTTAAAAAGAATTGATGACTATTTCACATGTATATTTCTAAAACAGTGCATTCTCTTGAATATTGATCTTTTGTAATAATGCAGGACACATTTTCACCCTATCATGTGCATGCTCTTTTGTAAGGGTATTTAGTGGCTAAATCTATTCTGCAAAACATTCTGCTTGCAAATCTGCTGATTTAGAATGGCTACGCGGTGATTGCCTTTTAGTCTCAAATTACGGGAAGGCCAGGAATGCACACTGCTGGCACGTAACTCCAAAAGAGCTTGAACCCCAATTTTTAATCCAGGACACAGATGCAATTGAATCTTCTGGTACACAGCGAAATCGCATCCCAGAGCTTGTTCCACCGCCTCTTAAAATACGATTTTCTGCCAGTAGACCTCGAGCAAAGGCCCACCTAACAGTTATTAGACAACCAATGTCAGAAAATTGTCTTCATGTAACCAACAACATGAATATGGCTTATATCATTGTACGTGTACGTTTCTATGCTAAAAGAACTGAGCGAATAGTAGTGAGACTACTTTCTGTTTTTTGCATGCGAGGAGGCAGAGGGGCAGCGTTGTGTTGATGTGAGGGAAGGTAATACATTCACGTGTATGAACCTGCACTTGAAGCGTCTTAGACATTTGTGTTATATCGCTGCGAGTGAAGGCTTCTCATACATGTGGTCATGGCGGATGAAGATTCCATAGAAAATCATGGCAGAAGTTCGTTATTTCATTTTGAATTAACCTTTAAGAGCAGTCACTGCACTGATACACACGTCATATAGCTCGGATTTATCCCGGTGTGAGTTTTGGGAATTTTTAACACCACAAAAAAAAACGAAAAGCTACACCCAGGTATGCTCTCCTCATTTAACGAAGCAAACAAAGTCGCGGCTGCACTGCTGAAATTGAAGGCACGAAGCATTCCTTAATATATTTGAATATCTTTTTAAAGATTGAAACCGATATATTAAGTCTGAAGGATGATAATTAAAATGTGATTAGCGCTCGTAGAATCACGCAATTCTCAATAAAATATCGGTCTCATTACATTTTATTTGGCCCTCGTACAATGTTAGCATGCTGCGACATCTGAGTGTACGTTTAGGCGCACTACAACAAACTAGATTAAATAACTTACATGCATGCCTGAAGCATTCAAGTTTTTCCAGTGTTGTGCAGTAGCGCGAAACAAATGCGTCATGTCAGTATTTTAGAATTATATTTTATATGTATTCGTGCATTGCAATATAATCTATCAATGTTATTTGTATTTTGGTATTAATATACATAAATGGCCGTATTCCTTGTATCCTGAAACAATCAACGGACGTTGCATCTCATTATGATTTGTGGGTAATTCTTTATGACTAAAAAATATCAAGTAGGCATTTTTTTTAGTAGGCTGGTGGAGGGTGAAATGAAGGGCACGCCTGTGCTTTCTTATCATGTACAGAAAGATCAGTTATGTTATAATCGTTACGTGTGACCCCTCCTCTTCCAACTAAATTAACACATGCTTCACGAGATGATTCAGGTGGCATGCAATTGTAGATTTTCAAAGTTCAAAGAGTCCGACTAAACGTGTTTAGAGTACAATGCGGTGGTGCGATCAAAGCAGTGATTCGAAAAAGGCGTTGCACCGCGACAGTTAAGAAACAAATGATGTTATAAACACGCACAAATAAGAATTTAGTTTCCTCCAAATGTGAAATAATTGTCCGTGGGCCAAAACAAAATCAAGCAATATCGAGTTTCTGAAAGCGTATGCCGGCCGGATCGCCGGACGCGGGAGGGCGCCTTTAAGGCTCTGTTATACTCCGACGTAACGCGCGCGCAAGCGAACGCTGGCCGATGTCGGCTACGTCACGTCGGTCACGCCGCGCGCGTCAAAAATTCGACCTCTCTATTAGCCCCGTGATGTTCGCGTGGCGCCGTCTTGCGGCGAACTGAGATGACGTCACGGCGAGGAGAGAATGTTTCCCCGACTCGCCCCGCTCGCCCTGTGGAGACTGTGACGACGGTAGCTGTCGGCGCACTTGTTTCTATTGAATTTTGTTGTGCGTGTTTTTCGTAGGAAGTGTAAATGTTTATATGTGCCTTTATTCAGGCATGGCCTGTAGCTACAGGCAAAACTGCAACCAACATTTTAAGCATGGTTGACAGGGCAGGCAACGCATGAATCGCAGCTGGTATATGAAAATAAAGAAATATGGCCACATTTGCAGGAGCATCACTATAGATTTACATCTCGCACAATAAATGCTGCTGATGGTCTGAATGAATTGGCAAGTTATGTATGCTATTTTTTGTATTTCTGTTTTTAAACAAGATCGCCGAAGCAGAAAAACTGCATGCTGCTCGAGCAACATGGTAGATTCAGTCTGGGCCATGGGGAGAAAATCACAAGTAAGACAGCCCAAGTGCAGGTGCAAAGTAAAAAAAAAACAAGGAACATTTATTATATACCTTGCTCGCATTTGACCTTTGCTGGATTCGCGTAGTATTTCAATGGACTACACGGGTGGTATCTGTGGGCTTGTTTATATCAACCCTCAAGTAATGTATAACAAATCTAAGCGAAGGTGTCTACCTCGTTATTAGTCTTTTAAGCCCTAAAAATGAGATTTTACTTAAATAGAATTGTCCTGAGGCTAATATACCAGGAGCTTTTCTCACGCAGACTGTCGCCCTTCACAGGTTCCACATTTTCTGCTACTAGTGCTGCATCTACCACTGGACGGACGTTCGAATGCTTGCTTTTACTCCTGTTTTCCTTTGTTGTCAGAGTGTCCAGCCGTAGGGAGTATAATTGGAGGCTGAGGAAGCTTTTGGGGACCTGCAGCAGCGTCTCTTTTAATTGGGAAATCACAAATCCCCAATTGTGCGTTTTCTCTTTTAATTGGGAAATGACAATTTCCAGTAATTGTGCATCTTCTATGAACTATATTTGCATACGTGTATGAACTATATAATTAATTCACGAAAAAGCTACATTTATTCAAAACAACCCTGTTTTACGAATGTTTTAAAGATCATCAGACGCAGGGCCTTTAAAACAACTGCGAACCAGCGCATGCAAAGTGGCAGCGCAGAGTCGAAGTCGCGAGCTAATTTGCCGACCACCCAAAGGCCCATGATATAAATGTCACTTTAAATGCCTTGAAAGCGGGATGTAATATCGTCCTAAATCATGAACATCCAAGGAACAGAATTCCAGCGTCTGAAACACTTGCGCCACCGCTTCACCGACCCCTCGCATGATTGCGTTGTGTCGTGTGGACGGGCGGGGAGGTTCATCGGTGGAATGGCCTCCGCCGATAGCGTTCGCGATTTGTAACCCAATTTTGAAGGTAAAAGGGACAAGCAGGCTTATAAAATGTACGGAAGCACGTCAATATCGGCCTAACTCAACGTCTTGTACACCGGGTAAACGAAGTCCAGCTCCTCGAAGAGCTTGCGGCACACAACGCCAGCCAGAAAACCGGTGCTGGGAAGCTAGCCGACGCGAGATTGCGGAGCGGAGTCCTCCTCCTGACGTGCCGGTATACCTCACCCAATCAGGGCGCGGCGACCGCAGCGACGCTTGTGTTCGCTCTCGGGGCTAATAGACCATTCCATTTAGCGCTCTCTGGGCGGCACCATTTCGTTCGACCGCAGCGCCCTCTCCACACATCCGGGAAGTTCAGCGGGTTCGGCGGGGTAAAACGAGAGAGAGGGCACGCGCCCGACTCCACTAGCAGACGACAAACCGGGAGGTTGCCGTTCTCCATCTTCGGGCTGTATCGGCGGGCTCTACCGAACATCGAACTCTCGCTCGTGGCCGCCGTTGTGAAGTGGTTCGCGTTCTTACAATAGTTGTGGCTACTCCAAAATCACCCTATAGCTCTCTGTTGTTCTATTTTGCTAAATGATCAACTAGCTTATCTTTTTTCCGTTACTTAAATAGCAGTTGAGTCAGCCGGCAGTACTACCCTCAACGACTGCGTGTATTGCGGCAGGAGAGCACGTTTTATTTATTATTTCAGACTTCCACTCATGGTCGCTAAAGGCCTACACCAGTACGAACTTTGTATAGTAAAAAAATACAGCAACCAGATTTACTTTTCGTCAGCTGCGCTGGTAACAGCGCAGTTGAACCCTGTGAGTCTTTATCTAGCATCATATTACACGACAACTGGCATACCGAAATCAGTGCATCTGCGCTTGAAAGTTACACAATGACGCGATTTTAAACAGAGTTTGCACGCCAGCCGGACGCTAGCTACAGCCCACTCGGCGGAGCGGTCGACATGCGGGGTGAGAGGAGGAGTGCATTTTTTTTTTCTCTTTTACCCTCTCTGCTATGACCCTAGTGGAACGGTCTATACTCCTGCGGCCCTGGCGGCTCCTTTGGCGCGCGTTGGTGGGCCGCCGGCGCGGTGCATGCGCAGAATCTGAATACGAGGGCACGTTTCCTGCGAGGGTGCGCCACTTCCGGTTCCTTTTCGTTTCGAATAGCAGACGAAAATTCTCGCGCTTCTTGAGTGCTGAGCTCGAGCAATGGCGTGGACGTTCCTTGCGCGACGAAAACTCGCGCTTGCACTCTTAATGTACCGCACCGCCTGCGCCGCAAGCGTAGGCGGTCAATGTACATAGGTACATCTTTGACAAGCTCACGGTCTACGGTACTCAAGCTTCCTTGTGTCGTAGAAACACGGGTGAGGAGGAATTCCCTCGATCAGCTTCTCGACGACCCAGTCCGATTCTTCAAACATGACGCCACACAGAGTGGTGCTCCTGTCGTCTGCTATTGCTCGTATTCGCCGCACTTCCTGCGCGAGGGCTGCGGGAGCCAGCGCGTGAAGCATCCTGGTCCGGCTTCGCTGGCGCGGCCGGCGCGGAATACGGCATGCTCCATTTTGGCGTCGAGGCGGTCAGGCTGCGTCGAACGCCGCCGGTCGCGTCGGTTACGCCACAACGCCGGAGTGTAGAGCGTGGGGTTTTCGCCAACGTGACGTCGCTGTGACGCGCTCGTACGCGCTCACGCGTTACGTCGGAGTATAACAGAGCCTTAACAGATCCTTTAGAGCGCGCGACACTACAGCGTCGACGTTAGAGCGCGCGACACGCGGGCGCTGCGACTGTAGTGCGCTTGACACTAGAGCCACGGCCACTCGATCCTCCCTGTTGGTGCGGCCTGGCGATGTCTTTCCGAAAACAAAAGAGCGCGCGTGAGAGGAGAACTTCTGCCATTTTCCGTGGGGGCGCTGCACATCGGTGAGCGGTCTTGTGAGCTGAAAGCTATACATGTTGTACCGCAGAAAAGGCTGTAAGCGCGAGCTCCTTGCTCTGGGGCAGATCTCGGTGGCACAAGCTCTCGTGCAGTAAGGGCAGCTGTCAACGCTATGAGCTCGCGCTTCCATCCTTCGCTGCGGTACAACATACCGCTACCCAGATAAAATATCTGCCTGTCATTGGCGTCGCCGATACCGAGGCGCTGCCGCGGTTGCAGAAAGCAGCAAAACTCGTTTCCCCCCCACCAATGCACTGCTGTGCTCGGCGAAAATATTGTGTCACTCTGCGCTCGCGTGTGTGGTTTGTGTTGGCATTTTGGAAGCTGCCGGAAACGTAAATGCGCGTTCTAGTTCTGAGTGCCAGACGGCGATGAAATGTGCCAACTCCACTCGTGAAACACGAAATCCTGCAGCTGATGAAGTACAATGAAGTCTCTTCCGAACTTGAGTTCGCACGGCTGACTTACATGGCTGGCTACTTGGCCTTCGTTTGCGAACAAAAGGTGACCATTTTTATTTGTAGAAATTCTAATTTCAAAGTAATTAGCTGAAACATTCAACCTGGCAAAGCAATAAGAATTTCTCAGTGAAAGCAAGGAAGGCTAATGTGTAGAACCCGCTAAACTTTGCAGGTGACGTGTCCTGAATGCAAGCGCAACTTAAGGGAAATGCATCACATGACGAAGCATATCAGTCCATGTTTAGCCTTGACCAAGGAGGACTCAGCTATCCACGACCTGAAGCTGTCTGGCTGTGCAAGCTCGTCTGCGCCTTTGTCGAGGGGGCTCTATGTCGGCAGAGATTCGTGGTTGTGGAAGGATTTGCAAGGTCCTCTCGAGCGCTGTGCTTCCACACCTTATGGACTGCCCGCTGATGTGGTGTGTTAACTGCCGAGACCCCTACTACGGCGAAGAGCTATGCGAGCTCTTCCTCGGAAAACTCCTCATACCTTTTTTTGGCAAACTGGGCTGGTGACCTAAACAGCCCACTAGAGAATATATTGAGGCTTTCGCGGAAGCCTTTCCCGAAAGGTACTCCGCTTGTGAACTATATGACTCCCTTGGTCTGTTTCGTGTGAACAATGAAGTTTATATTGCTGAAGTTATGCACGCGGAATTTTATTTTATATTGTCCTTCACAGATGAATAAATGGCACAGCTCGCGCGTGCTCGAGCATCGGTTAAAACCGGAAATCATACGGCCTAGCTATATCTAACTATAACTCCTATATTACAGTGGTAATAGAAACGGTGCAACAGTTACGTTAACAAGAAAACGAAAATTCTTTCATAATGCCAGCAGAATGGAGCTTTAACACGCAGCCTCCAGGTGAGTGAGCTTTTCGCAGAAAGAATCATGTGTTTTTATTCTACACAGATTTGTCCCATCATTCGTGCAATCTGGCACTCGTTTCAATTGAGACTTGCAGCTTCACGAAAAAAAAAATCTAAATAGCCACACCGGGCCGGGCCCGGCGTACTGCTCCTCTCTCACTATATTTCGTCTTACCTTAGCATGGACTGACCGCGAACGCTGTGCTAGCGCGAGCGGCTAGCCTTTACTGCCTTGACTGCAGCACTCGCTGCACGAGCGCTTATGCAGCCGCCGAGGCTTCCTTCGAAGCAACTATCTCGCGCTTTTAGCATGCGCGGCTAACAAGTACATACTAACGTGAAACGAAGTATAGAGTTCCTCGATATGCTCCCCCGAAAGGAACTCTGTCACCGATAACGAGCGCCACCGCTGGCGCTGCGGGGTAAAGTAGAACTATCGCTCTCACCGGCGGAGTGTAACATACGGCAGGCCGCTCCCAAGGGGAGTCCTAATCGAGTGGCCGTGCTAGAGCGCGCGACACGAGAGCGCATGACCAGTTGAGTGCGCGACAGGAGAGCGCACAACCAGTTGAGCGCGCGACACGAGAGCGCACAACCAGTTGAGCGCGCGACACGAGAGCGCACAACCAGTTGAGCGCGCGACAGGAGAGCGCATCCCATTTGAGCGAACACCGTGAAACGTGTGATGTACCCCGGCTCCACAGACAGAAGAAAATTGCGCGACTTATCGGATTGAAGCATTGGTAATTTTTGATTGATTGAATATGCCTTTAGTAAGAAATAGGAATAAAACGGGTACGACTCTCTCTAACCAATTGTTAACTGACATCGGAGAGAAAAGGGGGCAGGGGAGTGGGCTGGGGCATATAGGTATACCGAGAAAGTTCGCAGTTGAGGGGAGCAGCGAGTCTAAGATTTCTTCACAGTGCTGCGGTGCACCTCTTGGATATACTATAAATAGTTTACTTTTTGCTATATTTCCTCTATTCTTGACAGCCATTTGGGCTGCGATCTATTTGGTGGCTATTTAGACGTCCCTCGCATAAGATTAAATGGTATTCCCACGTCCATGTCCGTAATGAAGACAGCCCACCGCTAAAAAAGTATCAGTTAAAA
Source organism: Ixodes scapularis (assembly GCF_016920785.2). NCBI lineage: Eukaryota > Metazoa > Arthropoda > Arachnida > Ixodida > Ixodidae > Ixodes > Ixodes scapularis. Next base: position 215,473,259 of record NW_024609835.1, on the reverse strand, counting down.
ACTCATCGAAGGATAGCTCAGCGCCACTTTATCAAATGCGCATCTTTCCAGTATTTTGACAGATACAGGGAAACCTACCCTGCAAATGTGTATATACAAAATCAAAGAGCTAATTAAGCTAGGTCAGCGGAACTGTTTTTTTCTGCAAAAATGCACCCTAAAGATTTTTTTCGTCAGTTTTTTGTAACGTTTCTGGGTTTGTCGGACGCAAACATTTCGTTGACTCATTTCGTAATGTCATTGCTGAATTCCGCGGCATAAATCCCTGCCAATTTTACATAAAACACGCGATGCCCGAACAAGTGGTCGGTCCGGTTGGGCCACTTCCGCTGGACCGCTTCAGCGCTCTCGTGACGGGTGCTGTAAGGACACTCGAGCTAATAGGGAGTTTTAGTAGACCGTGTTTCCCTCTCCGCTAACCCTCCGCTACGAAGAAGCCGCCACTGCGCCTGCGTGCCGATGGCCTTGACTGTAAAGTTCAGGGTAGTGGAGGGGATTAGCGGAGCTGGAAGTACGGTCTACTTAAACTCGGTTTTAGTAGACCGCGTTTCCGCCTCCCCTACCCGGAACTCTACAGCCGAGGCCATCGGCACGCAGGCGCAGTGGCGGTTGCGTGCCGATGGCCTTGCCTGAAGAGTTCCGGGTAGCGGAGCGGCTTAGCGGAGAGGGAAACACGGTCGACTTAAACTTGGTTTTAGTAGACCGTGTTTCCCCCTCCGCTACCCGGAACTCTACAGCCAAGGCCATCGGCGGGCAGGTGCAGTGGCGGTTTCTTCGTAGCGGAGGGCTAGCGGAGGGGGAAGCACGGTCTACAAAAACTCCCTAACGTCGCTGCGCTCTCGAGTCGCCCGCTCTAACGTCGCAGCGCTCTAACGTCGCGGCGCTGTAGTGTCGCGCGCGCTAACGTCGTGGCGCTCTACTGTCGGCGCTCTGGTGTCGGCGCTCTTGTGTCGTGCGTGTTGTACAGCCGCCGGACGCCATGCAGTCTCGATTTGCAGGGACCTCTTCAATGATGATCGTTGCACTCATATTGTAGCTAGACTTCTACGTTTATCTACGTGTAACACAGAATAAAGTGGATGATCTCTAATTTTCGCCGGGTTCGCGTTCGAAATTGCTGTGCTTCCCGAATAAACATTATAGGCTTAACTTTCTTTTCATCGCACTTCTGCTACCATAATTTGAACTTGGAATTTTATGTGCTGGCACGTCCGACTAACACATCATCATACATACTTCACACGCGAGGTCATCGTGAAATCTGATTAAATCTACATTTGGCTCGTCGTGCAACTTATCGCTTTTGCCGGTACGCGATGAAAGATCATCCTGCTCGTCAGACCTACGGAGCTCGTCGGTGTAGCGCGTCGTCCGAAAGCCGTGTGCGTCCACGTACAAAGTCGCCCAATCGAGCGTTGTGGCGTGCAGACGGAAACAAAACTGAACCACCAGAACAACGCAAGCCACACCAAAAAGAACGGCACATTCAAATCATAGAAATTCGTAGATATAAAGTGTCCCACACGCAACCCTTCGGATCTCAAAATTTCGACTCCCAAAAGAAGCGTTCGCGCGAGGGCTACCGCTCAATGCCCTCGTGTGCCTGGGCGCCGCTTCGGCGGTCTGACTGGTTCCGCCGCAGACAGGCAGCCCTGTTTGTATTATATCAGTTTTTTTTCTTACCTTTTGCACATTAAAAACATGTTCTTTTTAAAGGGAAAATTCCTATTTGTCCCATTACGCGAAGAAACGGCGGCATTGTGTCCGAATGATGGTCACACCATTATGTCATCGAGCCCGCGCCTCGGAAATAAAACACGTAGAAAAGCAGAACAACGCAGATGCTTGGTCATGGAAGCCGGGGGGGGGGGGGGGGGGGGGGGGGGGGGGGGGGGGGGGGGAAGCCGTCGTGAAGCCGGCGGGGTTCGCAGCGCCTGCGCATTGGGGGTACCGGGATGACATCGCTGGAGCGCCGTGTGGAAGACGTGGTGCACCGCTTTTAGGAATGCGGTGTGTGTAGGGATGCTTCCGCATTCCTACATGTAAGAAATCTCAAATGTCTCTGCCAAATTTTAGACTTGCAGCATATTTTTTAAAATTTTTTCTCGCCTAATGCTTTTCTTTTAAATTAATTACGATAGTTTACGGAGTAAAACATTTTATTTCGAGGGCATAAAAAAAGTGAAGCCGTTTACAACTCCTTGTAAAGCGGAATTAGAGCGCCGCTCTTGAGGAGGAGGAGGGAAGGCTACTGGGAGGGGTCAAGTGACCTTGGGTGGGGGGTCACGTGACCTAGGGGGTCACGTGACGATGCCGATGCCGATGACGTCATCAGTAACGATGACGATGCGGATACCGATGACGTCATCAGTGATGATGCCAATGACGATGCGGATGCCGGTGACGTCATCAGTGATGATGACGATGACGATGCGGATGCCGGTGACGTCATCAGTGACGTCACTGATGACGTCATCAGCGATGATGACGATGACGAAGCGGATGCCGGTGACGTCATCAGTGATGATGACGATGACGATGCGGATGCCGGTGACGTCATCAGTGACGTCACTGATGACGTCATCAGCGATGATGACGATGACGATGCGGATGCCGGTGACGTCATCAGTGATGATGACGATGACGATGCAGATGCCGGTGACGTCATCAGTGACGTTACTGATGACGTCATCAGTGATTATGACAATGACGATGTGGATGCCGGTGACGTCATCGGTGATGATGACGATGACGATGTGGATGCCGGTGACGTCATCAGTGACGTCACTGATGACGCCATTAGCGATGATGACGATGACGATGCGGATGCCGGTGACGTCATCAGTGACGATGACGATGACGATGCGGATGGCGGTGACGTCATCAGTGACGTCACTGATGACGTCATCAGTGATGATGACAATGACGATGCAGATGCCGGTGACGTCATCAGTGATGATGATGATGACGATGCGGATGCCGGTGACGTTATCAGTGACGTCACTGATGACGTCGTCGGGGGTCACGTGACCCCGGGGGTCACGTGACTTGAGGTGTCACGTGACCTTGGGGAGTCACGTGACCCCCGATGACCCTTGGGGAGGGGTCACATGACCTTGGGATGACCTTGGGGTCACGTGACCTTGGGATGACCTTGGGGGTCAAGTGACCTTGGGATGACCTTGGTTACGCCGACGGCGCCGCCGACGGCGACGCCGACGCCGCTCAAGCCGGGAACGGGCCCCTAAGAGCTGCGCTCTAAAATAACCTAGCAGCTCTTGCCTACCCTGGTAATCGAACATTGAGTCTTCTGAAGACGCCGCCAGCTAAAAGCGTTTAACACGCAATGGCACCTTCATACGCTGAGCTGCATTTGCATAAACGGAATAATCTATATTTCGTGGCAACAATTTATTTCCTGAGTATCTCGAACGACTAATGAAGTAATCACATTAAAATTCCATGAGCTCAAGTGTCGTTGGAGGGCTCTTTAAAAATAAAATATTTTTTTGTTTTCTCTTTTCAGACTTCTGATGTAATGCGTTACATTTTGACGGATTACTTCTAATTCGTTGCATACGAAGTAATTTTGTAAGTGCCGCGTTACTTTCTTGCGGCAGTAATTTGGAATGTAATTTCGTTACAAAATATGGTAAAGGATTACTTTTTTTACTCGTTAGTTTTTATAAATATGAACACAACACAGAAACTGAAGTATTATGAGCACGTAATTCAGCAGAATAAATATAGCAAGTTGAACACATTTAAATAGAGATCGTTGTAAAAAAAAATATAATCCAAAGAAAACAAAAACAATGTTTTGTCTGACCGGTGACTAAAACATTCCGAAAAACGTGAAAAAAAAAAAAAAGAACAACAAGACTACGCCGAGCAGACCCAGTCTCCTTTCATCGCCCTCCATTGTGTTTTTCTTCCTGGGCAGAAGACAGCTTTTTTGTTTACATGCTTTTCCGTTTTACACCGCTTGATGTGCCTGTTTCAAAAGGGAGCTTTTGTAAATCGGTTCCTTAACTCCGATTCTCCTAGCGGAGCTATACACTGATTTTAAGCATGCGCACAGCTAGCTTTATCTGCAGAATTTCAGGAATCATTCCCTGTCGCCATAAGCTAACGGGATGGCGGGTTCCTCTTAAATGTAATACAGCATTTTTTTTATAAAAATGCCATGAGAGCAGAAAAGGAAAATAGCCTAGCTGCAAATTATGTGAAAACATCAAAATTGTTTTTATTCGTTATAAGTGTATCGATAAAAAAAATAACGTGAAAGTAATTTCTAACCTAACAAGTGAAGTAGTAAGTTAATTTTCAGCGAAAGTAATTTGTAGCGGTAATCTATAACTTTTAAGATTCGATCATTTGTAATTGTAATCCGTTAAATTTTTTTTTTATGTAACGGACTCATGTCGGCCTCGTTTACCGTTTTTTTTTCTAAGATTGAGCTTTTCTTTGTGATTTAATGCAATGTCCTTTTAATTTGATATAAGATACGTATATTTCTGAACTTACAACGCTTTCAAATATTAGGAGCTAATTCCATACACATGCACAAAATACTTTTAGATTCGTTCAAATATAAAATTTAGAACGATAAGTTACATGTGTGCCTCATGATTAAGTAAATTTCATTCGAACGACACAAGCCAATAAAGGGCAAAATACGCGTCGTTATTTCGCGTACTTGTACATTATATAGATAGCAATACTTTCAGTATTGCATACATCTTTATTTTGTTCTCTTTTCGGCTTGACGTGACAGGCGCCATATGTATGGTAATGTGCAGTCAGAACAGGGCTGAGCTGAGATACTCCAACAAAGTATTCTAGAATATAACTGCTGATATTCATATGTATTTATGCCAAAATGCAAATATTAAGATATATCTGTCCTTCATGTGTTGGAATATCCTTGAGATACTTCGGTAAAAAAATGGCAAACAAGTATTCCGGAAATGAGACACAAATACACACAATAATTTTTTTTTTTTTTCGAAACGTGTGAGAAGTGGAGGATGGAGTTTGTGGCGAATGTAAATTTAGTGCTTGTATTCCCCTCCTTGTGTCGGTTTGTGCACCTGCCTTTGACTGAACAGGTTTTGTGCCGGAAAAAGTTCCTTCTAAGGTTCTCTACTCTCCATGACTAGTGGATTCCTCCTCTCTACTGGCCTGTTTTAGAGCGTTGCCTTTACGACAGCGGAAAAGGAAGAGGGCTGTTACGGAAGATAATATCCTGCTACTCTCAAAAGTGGCATTATTTTTTTTAAATCGCTTATTATTTTATTGGCATTGACAGTCTGATATTTCATGCAACCATATCTAAGGACATGCCTATATCTGGCACACTATTGCGAGACAAGCGATACAGTGCAAACGTACTTCACTTCTGAAATACCAATACATTTTTCTAAAGTAGCTCGATCCAGAGGGATAAACACACAAAAATATCTCAAATATACTCTCGCAATGCATCGCGATACAGCTGCTGCCTGCATGCACGGTTTGAAAACGCAGTGCAAATTTTGTTCAAAATATATTGTACACGGCTAACTTCAATGCTCATCGAAAGGTGAAGCTTGGAAGAGGAATAGGAATATTTACACAATATAAAACCACCAACTTCGTATATCTCTTAAAATTATAATACCAAACGAGGTAATTGATTATCATAATTGACGTAAATGCGCCAGATTACATTTTCCTACCTTGTGCAGAGTTCATGTGGTGCACCTAACGCGAACTGTGGAGAGCTTTTCATAATACATGGAAGATACGGCTTGGTTGCGCTGCACGCACCTAGTACGAAAATAAAGTGTTGAAGACGAGATATTCGAATCGTATACTTGCGGATTTCGATTATTGTAATCTTAAAAGGAGGATACCCCAACTAAAAATAAAACAAAGTTGAAACGTATAGATGGTGCGTGCAATTGTTGATTTCTAGGAACGAATGCAATTGTATGTGTAGCCCATTAAGTTTGCAAACGCCTTTAAATACTTATTGTGGGTTCTGATTAGCCAAATTTCCTTGCTGGCATTGATGCACATTGCTAGGAACTTTGCCATGGGACAGCTTGGCAGCAGTGCATATGAATAACAGGCGCTACTCTACTGCGTATTGATCCAGTTTCCCAGACCAACGCTGATATCTGGTGTCGTTTGTAAAGCATTTGCTGACAGAAGAAATCAGCTCTTTCCTAATGCCGGCAAGTACACTGAGCAACATGATTATACGGATTATTGCACAATGACTACTAATCCATCTGCATTCCTAATGCTAGCTTCGACGACGCCAAGGAAAGTTATTACAATTGTTGCCAGCTAAAAAATAGTGTGGCCGCCGGTGTCAACGGAATGAAGACACTGTCGATTAAATATGCAGCAGCTACGCTATTACTATCTGATGCAACAAACGCTATGCTTGTAAGTGGTGACTTTGCTGACGAAATAAATTAGCAAACGTTCGTCCAGCATATGTGAAGCAACAGATTATCGTAATAACAGACAAATTTCTTATCTGCGAATATTCTCAAAAACTTATGAACGCTGGCTCAATGATACGTTAACTTGGTTTTTTCATAAATATCACATAAAAACGAAAAGCAATATGGCTCTCAAAAACATAAATAAACGGAGCAAGCACTTCTAGACTTTAAGGACAGAATTGCAAGAAACATTGAAAACAAAGAGCACACGCTTGGTTTCTTTTTTTTTTTAGATTTTAAAAAAGGGCTTCAATACGGCTCACCATAATACCCTACTAGAAATAGCTGGAGAGTTACGGTATAAGAGGAATAGGGCTAATCTGATGGAAAATTATCTAAAAAGGTGTCACCAGTACAACACAATTAACAACATAACATCTACTAAATTCAGAATACGGCACGGCATTCTTCAGAGCCCCAGTCTAGGTCCTTTAATATTTATAGTTTACGTGAATCACATAACAATAACAACAGGCTCCGCCGGGTTAATTATGTATGCGCATGACACAAATGTCTTTTTACTGGTTTGACAGGCGAGTGCCTATAAAATGCTTGTAATGCCTTCCTTATTAAATTACCAAATTGGTTACGACTTACATATACTGAAGCTAAACAAAAGCAAGACAAAATGAATCATATTTAATCCTGCGAGTAAGAGAGACAACACCTCTATTAATATTATATCTGAAAACACCGTTATAAACCAAGTTGTAGAACAAATGTTCTTGAGCGTCTGGTTTACCGATGACCACAAAATGTCCACCCATATCAATACACTGAAGACAAAGCTGCCTCGAGTTATTGGTATGTTATACAGAATGCACAAGTTAATAATTACTTGAATTAAAATGACGTTATATTATTATCTCTTCTATTTTAAGATCAGTTGTGTTTTGTTGGTTTGGGGTACGACCACCGTATCTAACTACAACAGAGCAGGGTTGGGCAGAAATACTCAAAAATGTATTTGGAAATACAACTACTAAGATACATTAAAATAGTAGCTAAAATACTGATACTGAAATATAACAGTAAAAGTGTATCGCGATACGTATCGGAAATACATTATAAATAGAGGCAAAATGTATTTGGAAATACAAATACAGGAATACATTTTAGGGAGGGCAGAAATACAAATACTGAAATACTGATACTGCAATACATTTTTAAAATTTGTTTGAGACGCCAAATGAGATGAAGATTGAAGTTCGAAGTGGAAGTTTTTGATGCTTAAATTACTTTCCCGTAGGCTTGGCACTTTGCCTTGACGGGAGTGATTTCGGACGAGGAGTAGTCTTCAGAGGGCTCAAAAAAAAAACGTTCCATCAAAGACTGACCGCAGTCCCTTCCCTGACATCCTGTCTGTCTGATGAGGAATGCGAAAAGATTTCGACCTCTATATAAATTTTATGTTAGCCAAAATTCCATCAAAATGTCACCATACCCCTGTCCAATAAGGACGCCCCTGTCAACATTCATCAAATGACGTCACGGTGGAATGAACTGGTATTCTTTATCTGTAGTGTGGCCTTGAACATGAAACTTTACCGAGCTGTTGTACGAAAGGACGATACGTGCAATTCGTTGTAGGTTACCTCGTTGAAGATTATGCAGGCAGTGTCATTTGGAATTTTCGAAAAAAGGGGGCTACCTGAAAGCATCCTGGAACACATGTCTTCTGTTACGGTTGATAAAACGATACGGTGGCATTCCTGCTGTGAAGTCCTTCCTACCCAACCTCCGCCACCGACGCATGAATTGCAGTCCTCAAGTTTCGTCTTCCATACTCCAGATAGAGACCTCGTGGATTGCGACCTGATATTGCCGGCACAGGTGCGAGCTCTCCGAGAAACAGCGCGCTCGAGACGAGTCGCAAGTGTACAAAGTCTTGGTCGGCACAGCGAGGCAACGTCTGACCTCCGTCCTGGGTTTCGGATCACCAGAGCAGCGGGTCACTTTCACGTCGGCTGATGACGTACCCCTGAGCCGTGCAATATTACAAGCGCAGCTGCAGACGCATTCGAATATGTGTTGAACTTCACTGCGTGAGTCATCCTACTATTTTAAGTCAACCACCGCCAGGCTTGTGCTGCAATGGATTGTGAATCAGCTTTGCCGGCTCGGTGTACTGTGCACGCCAGGGCGAGAGAGACGGTTAGCAGCGCCAATTGGATGCCAGCAAAGAATGACTCAAGAAATTCCTACCTAAAGACCTGCCGCAGAAGATTCTATGATTACACTCCTGGCACGCCGCCTGGTTCGAATCCCCGACTACGCAACGCTTCTTAGAAGAGAGAAGAGGACGCCTAGAAAAATAGTTTGGAGAATCGGAAAGAACCTTGGTCAGCATGGTAACAATGCCCCAGCATCTCCTTGACCCTAGTGCCCTCAAAAGTAAAAAAAAAAAAAAAAAGCGCGTTCGAGTATTTTTTTTTTTTGAGGGGGGGGGTGTATTTCTGAAGAAATGTAACGAAATACATTTTACCCGGATCGTATCGTGATACAAGAAAACATTCAAAATGTATTTCGATACAGGAATACAGATACTGGTGAAAAAAAGGTATCGCGATACAGAAATACAGATACAAAATGTATTTCTGAAATACAATCGCGATACATTTGTATCGCGATACTGACCAACAATGCAACAGAGGTAGTGTAAAAAGAAACCCGAGTACTTGACCATTCTTTGTTAAGTATATTATATTGATCTTAAAAAGCAGATATATCGCTTCAAATTATTTCAATGGATCAACAAAAGCAATCTCTGTTCTACACACAGACCTCATTCTAGCGCCTACAAATTAGAACACCCCAAACGTAGAATCCCAAGCATACGAACAAACTATGGCCGGCAAATGTAATGGTACATGAGTACCAAATTATTACATTTCCCCGGTGTTAAAGTGAATTTCAGTGCCCCTTTTCCAAGGTTCAAAAAAGACTGCAGGCGAGCTCTGGTGGGCACTGATATCGCATATTTATCTATTTGAATCCTAATGATTGTCTATCTATTCATACGTATTTTGAATGAGAGCAGCTTTGTTTTGGTTTAGCTTGTTTTCCTTTGCTTAATAAATCCTTGTTTAAAAATTTTTGTAGATATGTAAAAATTCGTGTCTATTTTAATTTTAATTTTAATTTGATTTTGTTTCCCGGGTTACGAAAGGCATGTCGCGCCACATTCTTCAAGACTGTGACGCGTGTGTAGTTGTTTGAGTTGCATCATTGTAGTTTCATGTGTTTCTCAGATATTTATATACTGATTGTTCCTATTCGTTTTCATGACAAACGCTGCCTTGTTATTTATTATCACTGTAGTTTGTTTGTAATGTGATTTCTGCTGTATGAACTGAAGGGGACAGAGGCGTTGTCAGGCACCACGCCTTTATCTCTGCCCCCTCTGCGGGTAAATTAAAGCCTCAAAACAAACATAAAAAGAAACTGAACGCTCGCCGATTGTCTGGCTGTTATTCTGGAGTCGTGAGACCTAAATCTCGCTCTCATATGTACAATGTAGTTATATTTTGCTCTGCCTTGCTGGGCTCAAAAAAATATGTTGCAGATGTCTCGGTGACCGAATTCAACACTCTCCTTGAGATGGAAAAGAAAATAACCAGGAAATGGCAGAGCTATGCGCCGTTAACAAATATCAAACTAGGCAGGGGGACGTAATTTGAGGTGTTGCAGAGAAAAACAATAATAAAACGGAACATAACGTAGACGAGTGACCTTATGCCACTACCGGAAGACCAACCGCAACACACCAAAGCAAGAAACGCTTCTTCGCGCCGTTTGCACATTGGTCGGGTTGTGTTAGCAAAGTACGTAAAAAGGAAAACTGGAGGCCATCAGAAATGCAATTAAGAAAGGAGCATGTAAAGCAACAGTGTTGTGTATGTGCTTACTTTATCTCTCCATAAAACTTGAAGAACGAAGATTGCAGTTCGACGTTTAAGTAAAAAAAAAAAAAAAGAAATGTATATTTTACTTGTTTCGAAGTTCGAAACAAATGTACCTAAATATATACCAGAAATATTTCGTTAACAATTCACAAATACGGTGTCGGGGTGCATAACCCTCAACCTTACAACCTTTGCGTTATATTTACGTTGACGTGTCATCTGGCCCCAGTTGTTCAATATGCAGCAGTATATTTTATCGAAAAATAGAATTTCGTCCTAAATTATTATGCTGAGCAAACCCTGATCATATATGTCGGAACAAAAAACCCTCAAAACAGATGTCAGGATGGCTGCTGGGAGTGAAATATCCGAAAAGACGCACAGTAAAAAAATGTCGTTTCAAATGCAAAAAAAAAAAAAAAAAAACAGCCAGCGGAACACGCGAAGTCGGTAGTTTCTCCGAAACAAACACCATTCGAGAACCTCGCTCGAGCTTCAGGAACAGACGAAAGCCGTACGTCAAGCAGAAGTGAAGAAAAGAGGGCTTGTAAAATGGAGGACATACGAAGGGCGTGTGCTTGTAAGAGGCAAAAAAAAAACATTTTGGGGGAACTTTCCAGGCGTGTTTGTTCCGTTTTATTTCCTTTTCTAGCAGCCCCTGTCATGACTTCTCGTAACTCACAGTGTTATCCACCAAGGAGCTCCTTGAGCTCGAAAGCCCAGAAACGCAACTCGGAGGGGAAAATAAATAATGCAAAGATCGAGTTTCAGCGGCAGCTGTCCGAATTTCTCGTAAAGAATATAAATGCGGTTTTGATCCGTAATCATAGTTTAGCCTTGACGATTTTTCTTATAGAAAACATCAGTGTTGTATATACTTGTCTACATTGTTTAATGTGCAGCTCAGAAGCAAACTCTGGCCGTATTGCTTCGTCCAAACAAAACATACAAAACCGAAAAAAAAAAAACGTTGGGGCGTAATTAGCATGAACAGCGACATTACATGCAAAAAGTGTCCAATGAAGAACCGTCGGTACCTAGATATATGAATACAAAGAACGTAACACTTTTAGAAAGAGCTTTTGCCGTATCAACATAACATCATTCAAGATAATTAATGCTCGTCTAATTATTACATAGGTCATGTTATTTTCAGGAAATGATAGAAAACCATAACGAACAAGGAGCTTGGTTTGGTTGCCTCTTTAGTTGTATTTTCAATAAGTAGCCACGCCTTCACTTTCAACTATTTTACTATATCAATTGTCATGTAATAGATTGGAAAGTCAGCAATAATTTATATAATGCGCGTACTAATTCACGATTTAGACTAAAACTAATAACGAGTGTAATAACTAGTCTAGAAAATATAGTTTTTTACTCATTTTATGGCGTATTGGGGCGACTGGAGCCTTCACTTGAGTTCGCCGAAAGCTTGCTCTTGCTCCTCTCCCCACTGGAACTGCACGCCGTCTTTCGTCAGATGCGTCAGCGGTGCAGAAATTTGTGCAAGGTCACGAACGAGACGTCTGTAATAGGCGCAGAGCCCAAGGAATCTTCGAACTGTCTTCTTGTCTGATGGCTTCAGGAACTCAGCGACAGCGGACGTCTTTGCGGGATCAGGGCTTACACCGTGAGCACTCACGACGTGGCCCAAGAATTTCAGCTCACCATAGGCGAACCGACTGTTGGAAGGCTTGAGGGTCAGCCCAGCAGCCTTGAAGGCCTGTAGCAAGGCTCACAGTCGCCTCAGGTGCTCGTCGAATTCGCTTGCGAACACCACAACATCGTCGAGGTAGCCGAGACAGTTTTGCCATTTTAAGCCGGCAAGGACGGTGTCCATAACGCGCTGTAAGGTTGCCAGCGCTGTGCACAGCACGAACGGCATTACTTTAAACTCACACAGTCCATCCGGCGTGACGAAAACTGTCTTCTCACGATCTCGTTCGTCGACCTCAATCTGCCAGTGCCCGCTCTTCAAGTCCATCAACGAAAAGTATCGGGCGTGGCGCAGCCGGCTCAGGGTGTCGTCGATGCGTGGCAGCGGGTAGACGTCCTTTTTTGTTACGGCGTTCAGTCGGCGATAGTCCACGCAGAACCGAAGGGTCCCGTCTTTATTTTTCACCAGGACTACCGGTGAAGCCCACGGACTGCTTGAGGGCTGGACAATGTCGTCGTCGAGCATTTCTTGTACCTGCTGCTGGATGGCTTCCCTTTCTTTCACGGAGACCCTGTACGGCGACCGATGCACAGGAAGTGCGTCGTCATCAGTAATTATCCGATGTTTCGCAACCGTTGTTTTGCGTACCTTCGACGACGCGGAGAAGCACTCACTGAACTCGGCGAGAAGGTCACGAAGTTGTCGTCGTTGTGGGGCTGGGAGGGACGGGTCGATGTTGAGCTCTGATGGCGTTATTCTCTTGGGCTGCGTCGGAGAGGCGTCTTCTGAGATCACGGCGATCGCGGCTGAGTCTTAAATTTCCTCGACGCAGCCCACAGCTGTACCCTTTGTAAGGTGCTGCGTCTCTTGCCAGAAGTTGGTGCAAGGGCTACGGTACGCCCGTCCTGGAGCTCCGTTACGCCTCTTGCAATGCCAATCCCTCGTCCGAAGAGAAGTTGGACGCTTCCTTCCAGCAGTGCTACACCGCAGGTGGCTCCTTCGGTCCCAACGGGCACAAAGACACTCTACAGCGGCGGCAGGTTTACGTTGCTGGCGAGGACTCCCACTGCAGCTAACGCCGGTTTGGGATTTTCCACCGATGGGACAGGCTTCCGAAGCGTCAGCTTCTTTACCGCAAGGTCGATGATGGCGCCGAATTCACACAGGAAGCCCATTTCGAGAATAACGTCCCGCGTGCAGTCTTGTAGAACGACGAACTTCACAGGCCATGTTTCGCCGTGAATCTCGACGCGAGCGGTGCATCTCCGGACTGGTGTAGTCAGGTGTCCTCCGGCGGTTCTTATTTGTGGTCCATCCCACGGCGTCATGACTTTTCAAAGGCGGCGGGAGAGCCTCCCACTCAAGACTGAGTAGTCTGCTCCGGTGTGCACGAGTGCCGATGAGTCGAGGCCGTCGATAACAACGTTTAGGTTGTTGGACACCGAAGCAGGAGCGTCGTTGTGATGCGTAGCGTCGGGAGAGTGGGAGCGCTCTGTCGTTCTTGGAGGCTCTTTATGTCGGTCGTCTTCGGCAACTCCACCTCCAAAGGTTGCCGCGCCTAGTTTCCTCGGCGAGGAGCGAGGGTCGACAGGCTTTCACGTCAGGGGTCGGTGCATCGGCGAAGCTGGGCGTCGTGGCGAAGGCGATCGGAACTCTCGGCGGGATGCAGGCTCGGCGGATTGAGGTCGTCGCAGGTACTCATCGATCTCCCGAGGGCGTTCACCATACCGGGGGCGCGGGTCGCTTGGGTGGAATCCGCGCAGCCCCAGTCGTCGGTAGGGGCATCGGCGGTGCACATGATCGGCCTCGCCGCAGTGATAGCACCGCGGTCGTCGATCGGCCGTGCGCCACACATCCGTCTTCCTTGGCGCCGGTTGTTCAGTGCGGAAGAACTGGGGTTGCCCTTCCACACGTCGGAAGGTTTGTGGCTCTCGTTGTACACATCGAGGTGGCGTCAAATACTGCTGGGCAGCTGGCGCCGGTCTTCGAGCTACCGCGGCGTAGGTCAAAAAGGGCTCCTCGGGTGCTGGTACGCTGGCAGGAGCCTCAGGTTGGAATGCCCACTGGACCACCTCGCGGACAACTTCGGCTATTGACACCCAAGCAGGCTGGTGGGTAGCTGGCAGGAGCTTCTCGATTTCCTCCCGGACGACGTCCCGGATGATCTCGCGTTTGTCCGAGGTGTTACTGCTGTACGGCGAGGGGGCAGAGAAGCCAGGAAGTCTCTGATAGTGGGAGGCGCGTGCTTGAAGGGCACGTTCGATGTTAGTTGCCTCGGTGATGAAGTCTCAGACGGTGATAGGCGGGTTCCGCACAAGGTCTCCGAAGATGGTCTCTTTCACTCCTCGCATCAGGAACCGCAGCTTCTTCTCTTCAGGAGCGTTTTTGTCGGCTCGGTTCATGAGGCGGAGAGCGTCCTCGACGAAACTTGTGACGCTCTCGTTTGGCCCTTGGCTTCTTGCTTGAAGAAGTTCTTTGGCCCGCTGATGTCGCTGCTGGCTTGCAAAAGTGCGTTGAAGCTTCGCCCTGAAGTCTTGCCAGGACGAAATCGATGATTCGTGGTTCTCGAATTATGTGCGTGCCGTGCCTTTCAGAGCGAAGTAAACGTTCTGAAGGCACTGCTCCGGAGTTCATGCGTTATGGCGAGCAAGCAACTCGTTCGTAATGTTGCAGCCAATCTTCAACGTCCTCGTGGACCTCCCCGTGGAATGGCGTCGGAGTCCGGAGTGCGACGGGAAGGTATACGCCGGCGGCGGCGGACGGGTTCTGCGACGACTGGTTTTCCATCGTCGGCCTCGTTGGCTGCCTGGTCCGGGGTGGCAGAAGTCCGTATTCCGGGGGTAGACCTTGGGTGCGGCGACTGGATCGGGTCTCGATCTGCTCTTCGCTTGGTCCTCGGGAGGCTGGGTACGGACTTGCACTGCGGGAACTCGGATGGGAGCGCTGCACGGGCATGCGATTACCCCGCACCTCCACCAAGATGTAACGGGTGGTGACCAAACAACAATAGATAAACAGGAAGAAATAAACGTTTAATGTGGCGAACTTGTGCCAAAAATAAAAGAGTACAAAAGATAATAACAAAGCGTCGCGGGCGTCGAAGTCGGCGAAACCGCAGGATCGAGCGCTGGCGCGAGACTGACTCGACAAGGTCGCGGGCGGCCTCTTATCTAAGGTGAGTCACTATCTCGAACATTCGGCGGAGAAGGTTCGAGCGTAGCGCGCTCGGGGCGAGAATGAACACACACTTTCTGGAACAACAAAGGCAGGGATAACTGATAGATGTTACGTCTGGAACAAGAATAAACGAGAACTTTCTAGAGGTTCGCGATCGAGCGTTGCTTTCTCAGCCCTGCGCGCGGCGATATAAATAAAATGTAAAGCACTTAGTTAATGATAAGTCACCTGCTTCCCGTTACGCCAAAGGCTCGCACGGTATTGAGAGCCTTTAAGACTCCTTCTTAATAAAACATAAGCACAGTCTAAGCTTGAATATTCCGCCTCCATCTGGGATCCCGATACAACCTACCATGTCGACTTACTTAAATTTATTGAGAAAAAATCCGCATCTTTCATATGGGCTAATTATAACCGCGAAGCAAATGTGACGTCAATAAAAAACACTTTATGTCCACCAAATCTTGCACATTGCCGGACAATTGCTAGCATTTGCTGTTTTCAAAACATTTTCCACCACTACTCCACTTATGGATCAGCTAATAATCTCACCATCATTCGTTTGAGCTCGTCCTGATTACCATCACAATGTAGGCGTTCCTTTTTGATGCTATAACAAATATTTCGGATATTTTTAGTGCGGAGCTTTTAGGCGCCCGTTTCCGGCTTGAGCGGCGTCGCCGTCGCCGTCGGCGTAACCGCGCCGTGCGTTATGGGTAAATCTTTCCGAAGGGACCCGAGGTCGTCCCCAAGGAACCCGAGGTCGTCCTGAAGGAACCCGAGGTCCTTCGGGAGGACCTCGGGAGGACCTCGGGAGCACCTCGGAAGGACCTCGGGTCCCTTCGGGAGGACCTCGGGAGGACCTCCGGTTCCTTCGGGAGGACCTCGGGTCCCTTCGGGAGTTGGTTTACAGGTCTGTTCGTAGTTGTCTACCTTTCACATTGGCAGAGGGTCAAACAACTGCACAACGGACGATATTATATCTTATGGTCTGAAATCTGTAACGCTTAAAGGGACAAATTTCAAACAAAAAACAACCGCACAAAACACTGTTTTTTAGTAATTTCGTTGAGTATTTCGTGTATAGCGTAAATTACTTAGGGACGCTCCCATTTTTTTTAATATTTAAAATCATATATTCGTTAATAATCGATGTACAGAATGCACCACGCTGCAAGTGCATGTACATCCAGTTGAAGCGCTGGTGCATTCGAAAACGTTGTACTGAACACCGGCAAAGTGAATCTTACGCTTTATATTTCAAGAACATTCGGTATTGACTATTTTATTAATTTTATTTATTTCGGCTATTTTTTTTGTTTCGTTTTCATTTTTGTGGCATTTGATTTTTCTTTTCGATTCACGCACGTAAAACAATGAGCAGGTTTAAAATTTCGCAAATTATTTGTTTTAAGTAATACGAATTGCTTCTCGATTTGCGTAAAATTTAAAATCCCGTGCAGGTGTCTCCTAATTTGCGCTGAAGAAACCCGTACTTAAGTTTTCAGTTGTGTGAAGCCTTTAAAAACTGACTTAATCCTGCATTTCAGAAAATCTGCAGAATCACATTTTTTGTATGGCTTGGGTAGATAGATTGGGAGTTCAAAATCATAGTCAACGAACACTGTCTTGGTGCTCCTAGAAAAACCGTTCGGTTGTTGAATACCTTAAATAGGTTTTATTTGTATAAAATAGTCAATGCACCTTCGGTTTTCAGTGGTTCAATTATTGGTTGCCACAAAGGAATGTTACATTGCCACTTTTTACCAGCTAAACATTGACGTCGTCTCCAAGTGCACGGGTCTACCTTTCCTAAAATATTGTTAACTTGTGTTTAGACAGAGGCATTCCCGTGGTAGTATTAACAAGGAGGTTACCCGCACAAAAATGTCAGATATCGCCCTGACATATTTTATTTATGCCTATATAAGACATTACAAGGAGTCAAATATGACAATATACCGCTATATATGGGAGCAAATACGGACAGGTATCGCCATATAAGTGGGCAAATACTGCCACATGTGGCCATATAAGTGCGTAAATACGGCCATATAACGCCATATAAGGTTGGGCAGTATCGCGATACAAATGCATCGTGATTGTATTTCAGAAATAGATTTTGTATCAGTATTTCTGTATCGCGATACCTTTCTTTCACCAGTATCTGTATTCCTGTATCGAAATACATTTTTAATGTTTCTTTGTATCGCGATACAATTAGGGTGAAATGTATTTCGTTACATTTCTTGAGAAATACACCCCTCCCCACAACCCCCCCCCCCCCCCCCAAAAAAAAAAAAATACAGATCCGAAAGCTTTTTCTTTTTTTACTTCTGAGGACATTAGGGACAAGGAGATGCTGGGGCATTGTTACCATGCTGACCAAGGTTCCTTCTGATTCTCCACACTATTTTTCTATGCGTCCTGTTCTCTCTTCTGAGAAGTGTTGCGTAGTCGGGAACTCAAACGAGGTGGCGTGCCAGGAGTGGAGGCAGAGCATCTTGTGCCGCAGGTCTTTAGGTGGGGGTTTCTTAGATCATTGTTTGCTGGCATCCAAAGCCCGCTGTTAACCGTCTTCTTTGCCTTAGTGTACATAGTACACCCAGCCGGCAAAGCTGATTTACAGTCCATTGCGGCACGAGCATGGTGGTGGTTGACTTGAAATAGTAGCATCACTCACGCAGTGAAGTTTAACACATATTCGAATGCGTCTGTGGCTGCGCCCGTAATATTGCACGGCTCAAGGGTACGTCATCAGCCGACGTGAAAGTGACCCGCTTCTCTGGTGATCCGAACCCCAGGAAAGAGGTCATACGTGGCCTCGGTGTGCCGACCCAGACTTTGTACACCTGCGATTCGTCTTGAGAGCGCTGTTTCTCGGAGAGCTCTCACCTGTGTCGGCAATATCAGGTCCCAATCCACGAGGTCTCTATCTGGAGTATGCAAGACGAAACTCGAGGGCTGGAATCCTTGGGTCGGTGGCGGAGGTTCGGTAGGAAGGACCTTCACAACAGGGATGCCACCGTATCGTTTTATCAACCGTTACAGAAGACATGTGTTTCAGGATGCTTCAGGAGGCCCACTATTCTCGAAAATTCCGACTGACACTGCCTGCATGATCTTCAACGAGGTAACCTACAACGAAAGCACGTATTGTCCTTTCATACGACAGCGCGGTAAAGTTTCATGTTCAAGGCCACCACCTACAGACAAAGCATACCAGTTTATTCCACCGTGACGTCATGTGATAAATGTTGACAGGGGGGTCCTTATTGGACAGGGGCATGGTGACATTTTGATGGAATTTAGGATGACATAGAATGTATATAGAGGTCGAAGTCTTTTCGCATCCCTCTTCAGACAGATAGGATGTCAGGGAAGGGACCGCGGTCAGTCTTTGATGGAACGCTTTTTTTGAGCCCACTGAAGACTACTCGTCGTCCGAAATCACTAGCTTCGAGGCAAAGTGCGAAGCCTACGGGAAAGTAATTGCAGAATAAAAAACTTCCACTTCCAACTTCAAGCTTCATCTCATTTGGCGTCTCAAACAAATTTGAAAAATGTATTGCAGTATCAGTATTTCTGTATTTGCATTTCTGCCCTCCCTAAAATATATTCCTGTATTTGTATTTCCAAATACATTTTGCCTCTATTTAAAATGTATTTCCAATACGTATCGCGATACACTTTTACAGAGATATTTCAGTATCAGTATTTTAGCTACTATTTTAATGTATCCCAGTATTTGTATTCCCAAATACATTTTTGAGTATTTCTGCCCAACCCTGACGCCATATACGCGTGCAAATACAGCTTATATCATTGTATAAAAGTTAAAATACTGCCATAAACGACATATATGGGTAAAAAATATATGCCCTGATAAATGATATCTGGGCCCGTTTCGGTCGTGCTAGCAAAACTTCATATGTACTCGCAAAGACACTAGTTGATTGATCTCTATTGAATCAGCGTCATGTGATTGGTAAAATATTGTTAACACCCTTAAAGTGAAGTTGTTCCAGATACCTGGACCAATTGATCAATTGCTTGTTTTGAAGATCGAAAGACAAATGCAATTCGGTTGTGTTTGACTTTTGACATGACGAAGTGCATAAGATCGGAAAACGAGTTACCCAAATAATGAAATTTAGATCGCAGCTCTTAGGCGCCCGTTTCCGGATTAAGCGGTGTCGGCGTCGAAATCGCTGTAACCTCCTAGCTAAATTTATGGGGAAATTGAACTGGTACTGATGTGATGTGACGTCAAGATTTCCCGCTAAATCTAGCAGTGAAACTAATTTTGTTCATGTTTCCCCGCTAAATTGAGAGGGGAAACACAAACCGTTAGCTTGCTGAAGATGCAAAACGCTACTTCGTCGTCTCGAATTCTTTTCCCTTTGAACGGCTGCGAACCCGGTGCGCTCGGAGTATCCTATGCAGCATCTTTCAGAAACCGTTCGCGTAGCATCGCAACCTTCCGTTTGCGAGCGTCGGCAATTCATGGTGTGTTGAAAGTCAGAAGATGTGCTGTCCGTGGTGTCTTTAATGTGTAACTCTTTCGTAAAAAAATTGAAATTTAGCAATGCGAACCTAACAGTGTACACATAATTTTAAATTTATTGGTAAAAAATATATATACATATTTATTTATATACTTATTTTTGGACATCGTGCGCAAAAAAATAGCCGCGCTAATTTTTTAAATTAAAAATTATAATTCGCATCGTCTTGGGTCACTTTCGAGCTCGACAGCTTGTTTGTAAGTTCAAAAGCAGGACTTCATAGAGCTGTAGTTCACTTGGTATTGACAGCAGGGTAGACGCTATGCATGTTTTAGGCCAATCGTGTCTCCGGTTAGGGTCACGTGACTACAGTCTAGAAACTGATGATAAGGCAGAACACGGCACCTGCTTGGAGACCAAGGCCACACATAGCATTCACTGCAGTATCAACCTTTGGTACAAGTGACAAATCCGCTCGTTGTGGTTCTTGATGACCCCCAGAAGATAAGCCTTTTGTGTGTGCGCTCCCGTTTCGGCTTTTCCTCCTCTTCCTTTCTCTCTCCCCTTAAGTTGAAATCGTGGTAGAACGTGCGTGGTCGCCTGGTTTGACGGATGACGCATTAACCGTTATAAATCTCGGAATGCGTTCTGCCGGACCTAGTTTGGGGTGTGTTGCTCCCTGCGTTGCTGATGCGGATTTCTGCTTCTCCAGTAAATTCGAAAACTCCTACCCGTATATTGGCAACAAACGATTTCTTCAAAGAAGCCCAAGAAGTTTCTGTGACGCCTTTAGTGTTCGGTTTTACAAATGACAGCTTGTGCTACATCGTCTGGAATCTTCACGGACACCTTCCTTCTCGTTTTTTTGTTTGAGATATGGTTTTGCTGTGGCCGTGTCGACATATATCTCAGATGACACAATTCAAGACCCGTCTCGTCACCGTAAGTGCGCTGCAACCTACTTCGCGACAATCGATCGTTTTCCTAAAGGTAGTCTTCCAGATTACCTCGAGAATTAGGCCGTGTCTATTTCCTGGCAGCTGGGAGAATAATTTCTCAGAAATTCTAAAATCATGTCACAATTGCAGGTAAAATACTGATTGTTTTATTCTCTGGTTTTTCGTGATAACACGTACCACCGCCACGTTATCGTGGATACACGTTTCATCGACATTCGGTAAGCGAATGTCGACAATCCTGCTTTCCCTGGGAATTAAATGTTGAACGAAATCAAGAGTGGTGTAAAGTGCAGCTCATACAAAAATTAATAAACGTTGGTACATGCTCAATGTCCAATAGGTCTTTTTTTATACATATCAGAAATCATTTTTCATAGTTATATGTAGAAAACAACAATACATATATAAAGGTAGCCTTATTTGATTGGGACAAATCTGGCCTGATAGGGAGGCAGATATAGCCCTTTTTGGCGGACTCAGAAATCGGTATATAAAAAATTGGGCATATCTGGCTAGATATGCTTTAAATAAGCTGATGTGCTTGATATGGCTTGATATGCCCAATTTTTTTATATAACCATATTTTTTTTATATATATGGGTCCAGATATGTCCTTTTCGTAAGCATATCTGCACTTGTTACGACACGTTGTTAGGTTTTGTTCCTACCTAAAAATAATATTTTATATTGTTAGACCGACCTTTTTTTGCCTTTTATGTTCGTAAATGTGCTCTAGAAGCCGAGCGAGACACGATGTAATGAATAATAAAACAATTTAGCGTTTCGGCTCCTTTGCGGTGTGCATCTTCAGTAAGGTAAAAACCAAAATGAGAGCTGCTCTATTTGCTCCAAAGTTCAAATATCGAAATATAAAATTTGTATGCCAATCCGACAGGGGACCAATTTTTTTTTTGTTTTTTTTCGCCAGCGATGAGTCTATCTCGCGTTGGTCGCTCCGGATGAACGAGGACTCTAGTAGCTTTCTCAGTTCCCTCCTTCGCTTCTTCACCAGGGTTGACGCACTGTCAAAGTCAAAGGTGTGGCGGGTGGTCTCTGCGTTGTCGACGAGTTCGCACTTGAAACGGTTTGCACCCGTGGCATCGCTTCTATTACGTAGGACTCGTTACATAATTTGCACTGTATACATGGTAAATCACCTGTGTTAACGTCTGCCAATTTCGTTTTTGCAGTGACCATGCTTATTTTCGTGCTATGCCCAAACTTTAATGAAAAATATCTGTTTGCGCGCCCGGTGTACTTATTCCTGAACAATATAATCGATTGAGTCTAGTATATCCATATATTTAATAGGATATTGTATATGAAAATCGTCCCATGCATTTCGGCCTATTCAAAACGGCGGGGCATAGACGCTGACATCGGTCGTCCCAATAAAACTATATTTCTGGCGACGCTTTGATGTACACGAGGAAGCAGGTTAACATATCACTGGCAAGGTTGGTATCTAGTGTGTTGTTTCCTTTTGTGTTTTTGCGCACGGAAATGTTGGTGTAACGCATAGAACAAAATAAATGAGTTTAGTTGACAAGAACTTATATAACTCAACACGTCACATGAAAGTGAACACGACTAGCCATTCGTGTCCATTCTTTCTCCGCTTTTGCGTTACTCTTTCGGGATCACCCATCTGATTTCTTGCGATTTTCCACTTTAGGCTCGCGAAATTCTCTCCTTCCCCTGACAATATATATTGCAATGTTAGCGTTATGAAAATGTCCTTTATGAAACTATTCAAACTACTCTTAAGGGGATGAATTACCACACCAACAGAATTTCAACTTAAAGCATTCAGGGCTTCTTCGGAGCCATTATGAATTCGCTCTATTAATCTGGAATTCACAAGTGAAGATGTTGGACCTTTTCTGAACTGAGAATTAGCACGTATAGCCATTGAAACGAAACAAAGCATACAGCAACCCCAAACCGGAGTATCCGCTTAGGTTAAATGTATTCGAGACTGAATCATCTAACGCTTGGTCTCTGTAGGGCTGTCATTTGTGGATTTTATCACGACCTAATATGCATTGTGCTGAATTGTATTAGGTTTATATAATTACAAGAGCTAGGGTCACTGGCTTTCACATGTCGCACATGTTCCTGTAAAACAAAAACGCAAAAAAGGTAGAAAAACAACGTATTCGACTTTTCAAATTTGTTTTCTACCGAATTAGCTTGAACTTATTTGCCAGTTTAAACACCCTGGTGAACTCTTCGGATGCGGCGCTTGTATTTACTTTGTGGAAGAAAAAACGCGGAAACAAAGAAAACGTGAAGAGTACCTAAGTATATACCATAACCTTAAGAATTTTCTTATTTTCAATCCTGCTTTATTTCCCTATAAATCATCTTCAAAGCACCGCTTCAAGCAAATTTAGACACTAAAGATGCAAAAGAAAACTAACGCTTATTTCAATTGAAATAGGGAGATAAAGATCCGTTGCTATGGTTCTAAAATATTTTTGTCACCAAACCAGATCTTCAATGAGATAGACATGCTTGCTAGCTCTGAGTCAACATACATTCTTTCATAAGTTAATGATTGTGCCGTTAAACTGATAAAATGTTCGTATATTATTACCAATTTCTTGTTGGTGGAACAAACGAAGGAGCAGTCAAGAAAAAACATTTCATAAGATAAATAAACAAAAATGTAATATGGTTCCACCGGGACGAGACCCTAATTCTGAAAAATATCGCAGTTGCGCTACGGGCTGCTCGGTCGACCGATGCCACCCCAGCGAGCGCTCGAATTACTTTAAAGCAGACTTGTATCGTACGCATTACAAGTAATCATATTACTTGTAATCAATTACTTTTTGGAGAAATTTTGTAAGCAGTAATTGCAAGAGTAATCTGAATAATTTTTGAAGTAATAAAAATTACTTCTTCTGCCCGTTACTGTTTTCCACGAAAACCCGATCCCCCCCCCACACGCCTTTTTTTTTTTTTCTGAAACGACCAAAATAATATTTGCTTCCTTTTTCGAACAAGGGAAAAAAAAATTTTTTTGCTCTTCTGTAGGCAACGAGGTCAATCCTTTGTATGTATAATTTCAGTGGAATGTCCGTTTTTTTTTTTTTTTCCGAGCTGGGACTGGGATTGGGAAGCTTCAGGGAAGCGCCAGTGCGTGACAAAGGCCCTTCAGGGCGAAGTTTGAGGGAGCAGAATGTTCGTTCAAACCGCTATCCAGTAACTTTAGTTCAAACTAGCCCCCTCGCACAGATACACAGAAATAGAAAAAAACAATCCTGCTTACGGTACTTACTCGCAGCCCATAGGAGAACCAGAACCGAAGAATGTCTAAAGCGGATGCAAAATACAACAAAGCCAGTTCAAATACACGTCACGATCCCATATTTCCCCTGCGTGGTCTTTGTGACGAGCAAGGTTTCGAGGTTGGAGGTAGTTCATTGTTATGATCGCTGAAGATGTAAGCCTTCAGACAATAAAGTAATCGGAAAAGTAACGGTTACTTCTTTCAGTAGTGTCCAATTACTTTTGCTGTCGAGTAATCAAGTAATCTAGCCGTATACTCTTTAGCGCACAGTAATAGTAATTGAAATCGATTACTTTTTCTTACTAACGAGTACAGGACTGCTTTACGTGAGTTCAGTTTTGGAAATTCTTAGTTCTACAACAAAGTTTACTGATGTGCGGTGTGCGTAAAATATAAGCAAAAGGATAACAGTAAGCGTGTTTTTCCTAGTATCTCGTTTTTTCTTTATTGATTTAAGGCAATGAAAAATGCTGTTGTAACTCTGTGCATAGAAAATAGGTATAATACGTTTTATTTTTATTTTCTCGCAGGCAAAATTTTACTGTTCCGGAGCACATTTTTTTAGACCTCAACGTCATCTAGGTGCACATATATCTGCGTACGCGGAACAACATTGTCAGGTTTTTTTATAAATCAGTTCACTAATTAATAATTTGCTGAAGTATAGGCTTACGGCTTTTCATAATGTATAATAGTGACGTTTAACTTGCGATCAGGGTATATACATGGGTTATAATTGGAATTTAAGCTACTGGATCTACAGCAAGCGTTGAAGTTCTAAATGTCAATAATTGATGGTAATAACATAATGTTAGAGTACTGTTCTACACCATTTATGCCAAGAGACTGCACGTATAACGCGAGTTGATAGGGTAGCAGAAGGTTCAACCTGACCTGCGTGCTGATGGCTTCATGGAAAAGGAGCACGCGGGACATCGCGTTGTGCGCTCGAAATAATGCGCTCGAGGCAGTGTTTCTTTTTTTTTTTTGACGCACTGACATGTTCATAGGAAAAAGTCGGCTGATTGAATAGCCTTTTTTTCGTTTCTGAACAAATTGCAAGCAACCTGATTTAATACGTTAATAAATAACGAAGTCTTATCGAATATATGCATACTACATTTACGTGTACATGTCCAATGCTGACTCATGGCCCTTGTGGAATAAACAATTCACAATCGAGGTTTAGTTTTCGATAAACAATTTAATATACAGAAAACGTTGTATTTTCTGGTAAGTTTTCTTTTTTTTTTTAACCTTGAAACAGTTAGTTTATTTATCGAGTCTTCTGAAGTAAATTAAATATCTTGTCCTCCAGAGCGTTCCTATTCATAGTGAGGTGCAAATTGCTCCAGACAACCTCGTAACATCATACAGATAATATAAAGAAAGGAATCCTGTCCTTCGATGCACCGCTTAAATTAGATTTCCGCAATCGTCGCTTCGAGCACAAAAGAGTAAAGTTTACTTAGAGTAAATAGAGACTAGTGAAAGACTACAAAGGAGTTCATCATTTCCCGTCAGTGTTCTGTTTGAGACCTCTTACTGAAGGAACTGCTCGCCCATGTCTCTTTTAAGTGCTCCACCGAGAAATCGGAGATTGCTTTGGCAGTTCATTATCTTGTTTTGCAAAAAGCTCCCATGATTTCATCAGTCTATGTATCTGGCCCCGCGGGTGCCCGGGAAAACTTCCACAAAATATACGGAATGACAAAGAACGACAGAACAGGACAAAGGGTTTCGTCCTGTTTCAGCCTACCTCCGTTCTTCTTCTTATTTCGCTGTAGTTTTCGTTTACGTGATGAACCAACCGCCCCCCCCCCCCCCCCCCCCGCTTTACCGCTGATGCCTTCTGTTCTATTGCAAAAGCCACCTCGCACTGCACTGTCAAACTGCAAGAATAATTCATCACATGCTTTACATATTTATAATAGTTGATTCCTGATCAAATAATAATAATAATAATAATAATAGCTTTATTTACCATGTATAAGCATGGTGGGGGCTGTGGAAAAAAGCTGTCCAAGCAGCTTGACTGGTCCTCAGCCCCCCTCGGGTACACACAGTGGCGACAAAGACATTTAAATAGAGCACAAGAAATTATATAAAAATACAAGGCACTTTCATCATAACAATGACCAACAGACAACTATCAGCAATGCATCAAGCAAGAGCAACACTTGCCTATAAAAGAAATCGGGAAGTTGTACACAAGAAAGGGAAAACTGTCCAAAATATTCTAAGATGCTTCAACACAGTATATATATATATATATATATGTATATAAATATATATATATATATATATATATATATATGCATAAATACATACATACATCTAGTTGGTTAATCGACATACAGTCATGTCTCGTTAATATGGACCCCGTTAATCGGGACACCCCGCAATATGGACGAAATTTTCGGCGACCGGTCTCCCGCTATGCAATTCTGTCCCGATAATACAGAAACCCGCAGTCCGGACTATGGACGGCTATTTTGGGGACGAAACGGGAAAATACACGCATTTTTGTCTCGTTAATATGGACACGTGCCCACGAAAAAAAAAATATTAGTGACCCCAGTGTGTACTACTCGGAATTCACCATTGCCTTTTTGTTCCCCGTCTGGTTACTTTGAAGGCGAGTCCACATACCCGACAGAAGAAAAGGTTAGTGAATCGTAGAGGTCACAGTTTGTACCCGGAATTCACTATTGTCCTCCGCCCATGAGATAAGACCTGCGCGCCTGAAGGTGGTCGTTTTTTTTTTTTTTTTTTTTTGTTTCTTGTCTTTCAAGTTTAAACGTATGCCATCTCCTTCCGGGTTGGCATACGTGATGAATCACATTCGTTGTGCATAAGAGGCAAGAGGCAAGGCTGGACGCTTCTCCGGTCATTTCGGAGGTGGAGACGATGACAGGTGTTAAGCGTAAACGGACAGAGCTTTCTGCTAAGCTGAAAAAGGAGATATGCAAATTCAAAATTGAAACCCCTTCAGCGTCTGTTCAGTACGTGAAAGAGTGGAGTGGAAAAAACCTTGGCGTTGATCTCGGAAAATCGACAGTCCACGCAATTCTAAAAGAATCAAAGAAATGGATGAGCGTTCCCACAGCCAGCTCCAGTTCCTGCCGGCAGCGACCCCAAAGTTTGAGAAGTTGGAGGAGGCCGTCAACATCTGGTTTGCGGAAATGCGCTCCAGAGGGGCCGCCGTCAGCGACGAGATGCTGCAAGAAAAGGCGAAGGAGTTCGGCACAACGATGGGTAAGTGAGTTCTGAGCGTATCTTTTTAAGCACTAAGTTTGAAAATGTTTTCTCAGAATGTTAGGCATTCCTCCCCAAAAATGTTGTTTCTTCTAATGATTTTTCTAGTTGCTCGTTCTTGTGCAATTACGAATCTACGTTAAAATAACTGTTCTTTATTCAGTGATTTTATTTTAATGTCTGCAATATTCACGTCTTTATGCAGACATTCATGACCTGAACTACTCAAGGGGTTGGCTCAGCAGGTTTAAGAAAAGGCATGGAATTTCAAGCCACCGTATTCATGGAGAGAGTGGAAGCGTGGATACAGCCGCCGTTGCCAGTGCTCGGAAACAGCTTGCGGAATTTCTTGTTCAGTATCTTCCTGATGATATTTACAACTTCGACTAGACTGGCTTTTTTTACAAGTTGGGCCCATCTTCGACTCTGGCATCCGAACCTGTGGCTGGAAACAAGCGAAGCAAAGAGAGAGTCACGGTGGGATTCTTGTGCAACGCGAGCGGCACCCACAAGTGGAAGCCCATTGTCGTGGCAAAAGCGGAGCGACCACGATGTTTTGGAAATACATTTGACCCGAACATGTATTGCTCTTACAATTGCAACAAGAAAGCATGGATGACAGGAAAGATATTTGAAATCTTGGCAAAATTCGACCGCTTCTTGAAGGCTGAGAAGAGGAGGGCTGTTTTGTTGGTTGATAACGCATCATGCCATTCTGTTCGTGCGGACTATGAAAACCTTACCTTGAAGTTCTTTCCACCCAACATGACTGCCAAAATACAGCCCTTGGACGCAGGAATTATTCGCGCGGTTAAGGCACACTACAGAGGTGAACTTGTGCGGCACTACATCGTTTGCGCGGAAGACAACGAACCGCAAACTGTTGACTTGAGGTGGTTCCTTCAAAAGCTGAAGAGGGCGTGGGACGCGGTGAGGCCTCAACCCATTGTGAACTGCTAGCGTCACGCAGGTATTCTTGTTAACAGCTCTGCTATGGAGGTGGAGGATCCGATGGATGAACTTCCGCTCGCGGCCCTTCGTGAAGCTCTTCGACAACTCGGGGAGAAAAACCCAGATGAAGAGGCATCGGCATTCTTGGATATAGACGAAGAGACTAACAGCTGGGAGCCTATGAGCAACGAGCAGATCATGGAGCTTGTCAGCGAATCCGCTCAACAGGGCCATCAACTTGTCGAAAACTTTGCGCCGACACAAACAGACGATGAAGAAGAGAGACCAACCATTACTCGATGTGAAGCTCGCCGTAGCTTGGAGACAGCGATCGCCTACCTTGAGCAGGAGGGGGACGGAGAACGTGCACTTCAAGTGGCCGAAGTGTGACGCTTTTTGGACACTAAAGTGGGATCGAAAGCGTCAGTGCAAACTCATATCTCCTCGTTCTTTGGCGAAATAAACAATGCTTTTTTTTAACAATTGTTACCTAATGTTTGTCTTTTTGACCTTGATTCGTTATTATGGACGATTCACATTATGGACGACTTTTCTGGGGAACGGAGGCGTCCATATTAACGAGAAATGACCGTAGTAAATACAGCGCAACATCAAAAGGAACCCAATCATTTTGCTTCTTTAATACTTTTAGAGCTTAAGCGGCGTCTTGTTTATTAGACATGGTAACAAGGTAATTATTGTTTAATATATATATTTTGCGTGAGAGTATAGAACAGAACCGTGATAGCAGGAAAGTACGACTGTACGTTAGGAATTTCACTCACGTATCTTACAGCCATTTGGCAATCAGAATTTTCGGCATAGCACACACGTTGTCCAGCACCTTAGACGGTAAAAGTGTGTTATTCGACAATAACCATCGTTGTCAAGTGAAAAAGTAAAACTTCTTGTTCACACTGAGCGTCACGGGCCTTGCACTTTTTGTAAAAGAGTGTAATCGTCCGGACACCAGGTAAAATAGGATTATATTTTAAATCCAGTTTCCTACGAGCAAGGCACTATCAATGGAGTACATAAAAGGGGAAAAGGCAAGGTGACGCGCCAAGGAACGACGTGCTTTTGCGAACTTGCGGATTCGTCAACCAAATATCTTACTCAGCAACTTTAGACGTTACTTTGTTATACAGACTCTGCTCAGGAGACAGTTTATCGGTGCATAGTTAAGTTTCCAGAATTTATATATGGCTTAATTACTTGTTGCCTCCAAGTGTTTCATGAAAGGTAAATTTTCTAATATTATTTTAAAAAAAAACATTAAATATGAATAAACATTGTTCAGCAGATTTTTGTTTTTTTTACATTATTTGTAATTCTTTAATACGATTAAATATTAGTTGTTTTAAAGGGCCCATGAAACGATTTCTGGGTTGGTATAAATCATTTTAGATTGGGATTTTACTAATAGCACATCGTTCAGTGGGCCAAAAGAAAAAAGGTAGAAAGTCAAAAGCCTGACTTTCAGTGCGAAAATTTGAAAACACAACGGACTATTTCGTACCTCCTCCCCTTCGTAACCTCTTTGCCTTTTCACTGTGATACATCCGCGGTCCCAAAAGCGCATCATCGGGTCCAAACTTACGTCACAAGAAAACGGACCTCATTTAGTCCGTTCACCCCTAAGCTGACATTGTGTTGGAAGCTACGCGCTTGCCGGACCAATCAGTCACCTCCGTTTCATCACCTGACCTCATTCTCTGCAGCCACATTTGCCACGCTCACGTGGCAAAAATGTGGCTAGCCCAAGGAGGACGTAGCTTTCACAGTTCTGTCAGCTTAGGGGTGAACGGGGTAGGGAAAGAAACTTTTGTCAGAGTTTTGAGCGACGGGCTAATCTTCTAGGGGGACAATGGCTCTCTCCGAGCGAGAGGGGCCTCGCTTCTTTTCGTCTTCTTGAACTGTTTGGTGGAATGCGCGATTTATGAGTTGAGGAGGAAAGCGAAACAGGAAAAAGTTGGAAAAGCGTTTCATGACCCCTTTAACTTATGTCCTCATTATCTTTACACTACTTTTGAAACTGTTTTATCATCATCTACTGAATACCTCTAAAAGCTTTATTAAAAAATGAACTACACAAACCGCTCCTAGTGTATTTGCAATGCTTAACTTACGCGTATATTGTATAGTATGATATTTTACTATTTTTAATTCACTAATTGAGAAAAAGTTATTGCCTTGCCCTAATTACATGCGCAGAATCCACAAATTCCGAATGTGGATTCTGCAGGGCATATGGAATGTGGATATATGTACAGTGCGATTTAACAAAAAAAATGTTTTAAGCAAAACTTGACACAAAGAAATATATATATATATATATGTGAATATATCTATAGTATAATGCTATTGATAGTGGTGGCCCCTAGTTTAGATGTTTAAACTGAATATTACCCAATTAATTAGCCAAAAAACACTAGTGAACTTCTGAAATATTCGCCTTAGCTGACACATTTCAATTAAATCGTTGCAGATCTGTGAAACATGTCACGCCTTTCGTAAAAATTGAGACATATTAACCTCTCTTGCATTTTATTATCTGGCAAAGGTAAGTGTTAAGGCGAAGGGATACCAAAACAAACACGCAAAAGAGCGACGGGAAGTGACGTCAGTCTCTGCAGCGGCTCCCTGTAGCCAAGTATTGTAAACTAATGTGACAGCGTGACTTTATCCAGGTGTCACGTGGCCGGAGATATGGCCCACCACTCACTGATGTCATCTAGGCCGTCCAGCTTTCGGCGACACGGTCGTAGTTTCGGTATGTCAGACCCCAGACAACTTAACTTGGTCACTGCACTGCGCCGACGAGAGTTTAATTTACAGACATCCATCAACTGCGATAGCAGATTAGGACAACTAGAAGCAAATGTATGGTTAAAATGTGTCAAATAAGATGGACGTTTGAAATGTGAATTAGATTCTTTTAGGTAACTAGACCATAAAAAAAATCCCTGCGGGTGTACTTGCCCGCAAAACTCTCAAAAAGCCAATCTCTGCAATCTACAAATTCAGCTCAGCGAACGATAAGACGGAACATCTGTTTAGACCTGAAAATGAAGTCTGGCATTGCGCAATGCAAAGTGTGATGGTTGCGTTGCGTAATGCCGCAATGCAGAGTTATTTTGATGCTTAAATAATACCCCGCCTCATAATTCGCTGAGCTGATTTCGTAGATCCCAGAGATTGGCTCTGCAAGAGTTTTGCCGGTACGTAGACGCGCATTGATTTTTTAGAAAGCATGTTTAAATTTAAAATTTTTATTCGTAAACTGGTATGGCACGGCTGTCAACAATTTTAATTTGACCAATCGATTTTTGTATTAAAAAAATGTTCTAAGTTGTGGGGAAACAGCCAGCATATACACAGTGTTTTAGCTAAACTGTGCTACGTATTCAAATATTTTCTGCACGGTATGCTCATAGAAAAAGTGCAGTATTGCTCATATTCCTATTGAGCTGGTCCAATACGCTTTGGCGATGTGCCTCACTGACTAATCAATACAAATCAATTAACAAACATTTACGTATTAAAATAGCGCGAGTTAAAAATAAAATATCACGTTATAAGTGTTAATTCGTGTTGTGTATTCCACGTATCTATTAGCTACTTTCGCATATTAAAATATGCATTTACTTTTTTCAATAGGCCTGCGAACAATACTGTGCCTGTATTTTTGCCTGTTTGGCAAAATTAATTTTGCCTTTTTGGCAAAATTAATTTAAATATAATAGTGCAATTGATACAAATGGCAAGCGAGCGGGACAAAAATGACGAAAACAATTCCTCGAGAAGGGAACAAGGAGCACAAAAGACAAACAGAGACCCTTCATTTGCAAAGCAGAATAAGGAAAACCTTGGACCGACAAAGTTCGCACGAAAAAGGTCGTACAAATTATTTACTCTGCTCCGTTTCTCTGTGTGCCTCTAAGGTGCATATATGGACGCCGAAAAGGAGTAGATTGAAACGAGATGACATTATTTTAATTTTACCACAAAAAATGGCCCTAGGTTTGTGGTAATTTAATACTTAAGATAAGCAGGAGTGCCTTATTATGTTTAGGCTTCTTCCTTGCTGAATGGTTTCTCGGTGGTCTTATTGCTTAATGACGCGATCTCGTTGAGTGAGCAGCGATAACAGGGCACTCGCGTCGCGCCACCCCTTGTGTTCCTTAAGCTGTAGGTGACTGTATCCAAGCAACCGATCGAGAGTCGTAATATCTTCGAAGTTGCCAGATCGCTTGACATTCCTACTCTGGTCATATATCCATCTTTCCGCTCCTGCCGCGCAGGGGAATGCAGCGCCATTTTAACCGAATGACAACAGAGAGTCTTAGGGAACCGTTTTTTCACATTCCATACGGTGCGATGGGCCCTCCGGTACAAACTGTGCATCTGCTACTGCAGCAGAAGACTCGTACATGGGAAATTCGTGCCGGAGCACCCATTGTACCGTCTAGGATGAGCAACAACGATTCCCTTAAACGCTTTATTGAGTGATCGGCCTATAGATCATCTTGCGATGCCGGCTGCCATGCGTCGCGCTTGCAACGCGCTGAACTAGCAGGAGCGCGCGCTGATAGGCCGACTAGATAACGGATTCGATGTGAGTGACACTAAACTTTATCATGTTTCAGGGACACTACACGTTTTTTTATATATAACCGGTGTCACTTTTGCACTCCATCTGTCGAGGATTTTAAGAAAAGAGTTGTCTTGATGGAGTTTCCAACTCTGAACTACAATATGATATTGCGGCGTTCGTGGTGTAGTTCACTGCGCACGCGGTTGGCCCTCGGAGAAACGGGTTTGGAACCCGGCTCTGCCTTGTTCTCTTTTCATCAAATCAATGTTCTTCTAAAAAATTCTGCACCATTCTTGGCTGCTCTAGTGCGCTCCGGTTCATACCATATCCGAACATATCTCGCCTGTATTGACAGTGGCTACTCTGTTCCACGGGGGCCGCCATGTTTGTTTTTGCTTACGCCATGACACAGTAGGGGCGCTGCGTTTTTTCGAAGACTCCGCATTTCAGAAACCTTCGCACACATCGTAGTGCAAGAGCGTCAGTAATACATAGGCACGAAGCTCGAAGAACAATACCGACGGCATAAGTGCTCTCAAAAGCAAAGCTTTTTTTTTTTTTTTTTTATGAACGTTTTTTTTTTTACCAAGTGCCTAAGTTTGATATTATTATTTTCCATATTTTTATCGCTGGGGTTTAGTGTTTCGGACGCTGCTTTATAAGAGCAGCGGGAATACCGCTCCTGGATAACACTTGCCCTTCCATGCCTACCGCTGAATATATGGTGTTTCTGATTTAATTTAGTTTGTACGCACGAGCGTCCTATCATTAAAAGTTTATTTTTCAGTTTTAATTTGCTCCCCGATTTCCCTCCCTTACGATATTGGCAATCGCGTGCGACTGTTTATACTGATGTTATAAGACAGAAAAGCCTGCAGTATTTCTTACCAACAGTCTGATTCAGTTGCTGCGTTTTCTTGTTAGGAAGAAGACGTTCATTCTTTTTATAAGGATAAACGATTGTTAAGTTTGAGAAAAACATGGGTTTACAGTGATTTGCTTTCACATATATGTTTTCGTACAATAGTAGAGTACACAGTGTCTCTAATGGTAATTGTAATTATTGGGCCCACCACGTACTTTAATCTGGGCGTCAGAAAACCATTTTTTAAATCACACGCTCTACTACATGCACTTTTGTTTCTCAAGAGATATACACATGAATGAAATCGGGATGCCCTACTTAAGTTTATTACTGTCTTATGCAGTTAAAAAGAGAGTGCAGTCGTAAAAAGAATTAATGTATATTTACAAAAAATAACATTTCTAATAATAATAAAAAATCATGCTGTGTCAGACATATGTTAGAACAATAAATGTTTTTCACACATCAAATTATGAACTTTCTGACACGGAACACATATATAAAATTCCTCTCCCTAGCGAAACACCGAGTCTAACATTTTTACTATCTGGATTAATGAGCCGGAAATATATCTCGAAATTACATTTTGGAAATCTGGTGTTCCATACTGGCAGAAAACTAAATAATATTTTAAACGTGAAATCTGGATCGATGCCCAGAGGGTTTCATGTTCCTACTTCAGAGATAGTCAAATGTTATTTTAGGTTTTTCAGTAGGGTTATCTTAGTTATGTCGAATAATTATTATCATAGCAAAACTATTTCTAGATAACCACTTATCCGACATGCAACTGTAAATCAAATCCAATTAGATTATATTTAAAGCAACATTTTTAAAACGTATTAGTGTCCTAGATTTTCGGAAATCAATAAAATATAAATTCGGTCTTATTGGTACTATATTTTATTACTAGAGCAAGGTGGTAGTAAAATAGGATATATATCGTGTGTTTTGGTTATTTAGGCTTGATTTGTAGGTTCTGGTAAATTCCTGCAGCAAACAAACTATGTGATGTTTTGACTTCTCTATATGTATAATGTCATTAAAACATTTTTTTATATCATAAGCCCCAACTGAAGAGACCTCATTGGATTTCCAAACCATGTTGGCGAAAGCACAACATAGCTCTGTTGCGTTTTCTATGAGTAACTTTAGAAGACCACCGAAAATAATGAGGGTGTTTCTAGCTTATAGGCATTCGCTACAGGCTTACTCTTACCGATATGGGTAATACATGGCAGAATACCGCTTGGGCACGTAATATTTCTGCAGCAGGCAGTTCGGGTAAACTAATAAGTCAAATAACACTCTCGGGCACATTTCATATTTATCGCCTAGAATGTCTCAACAGAAAGAGCAAGTATGATATGACTTTTTTATCTTTAATCATTGACCTAATAAAACCTATGCTATAAAACTTGATTTAAATTCTCACCAATAAAAAGTTGATAAACGACGCTGTGTTTTCATCTCTGATTTTGCAGACCGAAAAGACATTTCCCTACTATGCTAATTGAATTTCGCCATACATTCGTTTCAAAGAATAGTGATCCTGGCAAAAATATCATAACTTGATTAAGATTTACTTGTCTTAGGGACCGAACTTTGAACTAATGAAGTTTTGCTCCAACGCGTTTGTTAAGAACAATGTGTTTTGTTCCCCAACAATGAAGGAGAATTCCGAGTTTTCCGGTTCTTTGGTTCGCCAGATAATTTTCAAAGTAACAGACATGAGCCAAATATGTCTCGCGAGAACCAAATAACTAGCTATAGAGCCTAATTCTTGCATATCCTTGAGAATATACGTCCAAATATGCCAGGTGATATCCAAACTTCCAGGCAGTGAAGCCAAGTGGGGGCTCTTTATTGAAAAAGTAGTGCAAACATGCCCGGACTAATGCCAAAGGATGCCAACCGAAGTTATACCTTGGTTTCTTTTTTTTTTCGAATTTCAAGGAACATAATTATTAGTCATAAAACAATATTTTGACACTTAGATCTGTGCTATTTGGAGAGCTACGCTTGCAAGCGTTGTATTGCAGGGTCAGGAGGCCCAACCCTATAGAAAAAAAACTCATTTGTATGAAAAATTTATGTGTCCAATAAACAGATATGAATCATACAAGATATA
This sequence comes from Ixodes scapularis, assembly GCF_016920785.2. NCBI lineage: Eukaryota > Metazoa > Arthropoda > Arachnida > Ixodida > Ixodidae > Ixodes > Ixodes scapularis. Next base: position 215,437,450 of record NW_024609835.1, on the reverse strand, counting down.
TGAGAACATATTAAACGCATATAAGGACAATATACGGACTATATAAAATCTATAGGAACATATTATTACGAGGACAAAGATGTGGTCTGGTAGCGATTTTGAGGAGAGAAGAAAAAGAGGGTCATAGTTTTTGCTTTGCTGGAAACGAATACTGTCACCTCTATTTTCTACCATCCCAATCACCTGTAAATCAACCCCATTTTCACCGTAACACCTTTTGGTGCAGGTGCGGGGTAACAGTGGTCGCCGATTTGGACCTGCGAAACCGACGTCTCCCGCCTCCGCCCAATATGACCAGTGCGTCCGGCACCCCACCCGAAGGCGGAGCTACTAGGACAATTCCACCCCCTGTACAGACGCAACCTTTGGTCCTCGCCAAGCCTCGGGTCCCTGGGCCTTTCATTGGCACGGGTGAGCAAGAAGTAGAAGAATGGTTAGATCTCTAAGAGTGAGCGCCCACAACCGTTGGGACAACACAATCATGCTCGAAAATATACCATTCTACCTGAAGGATACGGCTCTCACGTGGTTCCAGACCCACGAAGAATTTACATCGTGGGATATGTGCAAATCTAAATTGAAAGACCTCTTTGGTCATCCAACAGGACGCAAGCTCACTGCAAAGAGAAAACTGGCATCAAGGGTGGAAACATCCACGGAGTCCTATGTTACAGACATCAAGGACGTTTTCGCCCTTTGCCATAAAGCTAATCCTGAAATGCCCCAGCTTGATCGGATTGCCAATATCCTCAAGGGAATTGCGGATGGTGCTTTTCAGCTTCTGATCATCAAGGACTGTACGACTGTAGAAGATGTGCTCAAGGATCGCCGTCGGTTTGAGGCGGCAAAAAGTAGTCGAATCGCACACGTCAGTATCCTCGCATCATCATGCGAGGATACTGATATGACGTCAACCAAAATAACAAAAATTGTTCGCCGCGAACTTGAAGCCATGATGCCGTCGGAGACCGTTTCCCCTTCTTCAGACTTGGCAACGAACGCTTTATCGATCTCGGTCGTGCAAAGCGTCGTCAGGAAAGAGTTGGACAGGCTTTATGACTCTTCTCAGCGTTCATGGTGCCTCACCCCACCGGAGGCACATGCCCGTGCAGCCGACTGCAGCAGCTTGGGTTCACCAACTGCTACACCGGGGTTTATACCACGCCACCGTCGAGACCCTGCTGAGTGGCGCACTGCTGACAACCGTCCTATCTGCTCCAACTGCAGCAGGGCAGGCCATGACGCTCGCTACTGCCGCAATAATTGGAGCGCACAACAACGTCCATTTTCAGCTATAAGCCGTCGCCCGTACAATGATCAGTTTCCTTCTTTTTCCAATCGCCGCAATTTTCAAGATGACACACTCCATGCCCCGTCGCATAATCATCGATCGCCGTCTCCATACCGCCTCCAATCCCTGTCGTATGTTGCCCGTCGCACTTCGTCGCCGCCCTTCGCTTCAAGGCGCTCGGAAAACTAAGCCATGCAGCCTCAAGAGGTGGGGCTGCATTCCGCGGATTGCCCGAAAATCCTCTTCACAGTACTTTTGGCACCGCTCGCAACCGAATGCTCATTTATACTGACGGAATACCGACGCATGCACTTGTGGACACAGGCGCCGCTATTTCCATAATGAGAGAAGATTTACGACGACAATTTAAAAAAAAAAATGATGACCCCACTCCACACAAAAACTCTACGAAGTGCAGACGGTTGAATTTATCTTGTCACTCTTTATGTGCGGTGCACGCATTACATTCGATAGCGACACGGCATTTTATTCTTTTCACGGTACTGACGACGTGTCCACATCAAATCATCCTAGGCTGGGATTTTCTTTCTTCATACGCACCCTTTATTGACTGTGAAAAAGGAAAAATACAACTCGGCGGTTGTGACACATGTGAACATTCTAAACCTATTAAATATAAATTATGTTGTGCCGAAACTTTGAGAATTCTACCACTTGCCACTGTCTCACTAGACGTCACGACAAACCTACCTGCAGAAAGTGGTGATTACGTAATTGCACCGAATATGAACATCTTGTTATCGAAACAACTCGCCCTACCCCACTCAGTCACCACCATATGCATTTGCACGGCCCATCTTTGGATAACCAATATTGGTACGCCTACTCAAACCTTAGCTAAGGATACGACCGTAGCTACGAGCTTTCCATCTAACCAATGTGATATTTCAGTTGTTTCACAAAACGACTCTCAAGCTACTACTTCGCAGCAATTGCAGTAACCTGGCTCTTTACAATTCACAAATATGATAGACGCGAAGTTGCACCCAGACCAAAAACAAAAACTCCACACTCTACTTTCCAGATCTCACGACATTTTTGACCTTGAGCATCGTCATCTTGGCCGAACTGCTGCCGTTACCCATCGCATCGATACTGGTCTGGAAGTCCCCATTCATCAGCGTCCTTACCGTGTCTCTGCGACCGAACGCCGTATTATTCAGCAAGAAGTAGACAACATGCTGGCTAAAGATATTATTCAACAGTACTCAACCCCTTGGTCAGCCCAAGTTGTCCTCATTAAAAAGAAAGTCGGGTCTTGGCGCTTTTGCGTCGACTACCGCCGACTGAACAAAATAACTAAAAAGGGCGTTTATCCCCCCTCACGCATAGACGACACCCTCGACTGCTTACATGGAGCTGAGTACTTCTCGTCCATCGACCTTCGAGCCGGCTACTAGCAGATCAACGTAGATGAAGTCGATAGGGAGAAGACTGCTTTCATCACTCCCGATGACCTTTTTGAATTTAAAGTAATGCCCTTCGGATTGTGTAACACGCCAGCCACGGTTCAAAGGATGAAGGACCGTCTGTTGAAAGGCTTAAAATGGATCGTCTGCTTGTGCCACTTGGACGATGTAATTATTTTTTTTTTATTCCTTTTCATCTCACCTTGAACGCATGGCGCAAGTGCTGCATATCTTTTGAGACACTGGATTACAGCTCAATTCATCCAAATGTCAGTTTCGCCACCAACAAGTGAAAAGTTTGGGACACCTTGTCGATAAAAGCAGAATTCAACCGGACCCTGAAAAAATAAACGCTGTTCACAATTTCCCTCTACCTCAATTGCCGAAAGACGTCCGAAGCTCTTTAAGACTATGTTCTTATTTTCGACGCTTTATTGGACAGTTTGCCCTGATCACTCAACCTCTCACCATGCTTCTCAAGAAAAATCAGTCTTTTATCTGGCGCAAATTACAGCAGACATCTTTTGCATACTTGAAGGCAGCACTTATATCACGCCCGATCCTCGGCCATTTTGACGACTCAGCAAGTACAGGTATTCGTGCGGATGCCAGTGGCCATGGCATTGGAGCCGTCCTCGCGCAATATCAACACAACCAGCAACAAGTCATTGCCTATGCCAGCATACTGCTTTCTCCAGCGGAACGGAACTACACAATTTCAGAAAGAGAATGCCTAGCCGTCGTATGGTCAATCACTCAATTTCGTCCATATATCTTTGGTCACCCTTTTTGCGTCGTCACCGATCATCATGCATTGTGCTGGCACGCTTCTTTAAAAGATCCAATCGGTCGCCTCGGACGATGGGCACTCCGCCTGCAGGAATACGATTGTACCATAGTATACCGATCTGGCAAATTACATCAAGATGCCGACTGCCTATCCCGCCATCCTGTGGACCCACCAGATATTAACTCTGATGCGTTCGACCTTCCGGTACTCCCCATCTCTTAACTCCTTAATCTCGCACATGAACAGCGTCTTGATCCAGTCCTCCAAGGCATCATTAACGGCGTGACGGCTGGCACAAATATTTTGTCTTGCGGCCTCTATCGTCTCCATTATCAAGTCCTTTACGGTCAAAACTTTAGACCTGACGAACTACCCTGGCCCCTCGTCGTCCCAAAACAACTGCGGACAAGCACCCTTCAGCAATTACACGGACCTATGAAAAAGTAAAACAATGGTTTTACTGGCCCAAACCCTGTCGATGTGTCAAACGATAAGTTTCTTCCTGCAACCTCTGCCAGCGCCGGAAAAAGCCACCTTCCCGACCAGCCGGACTCCTGCAACCACTACACCCGCCTAAAACCCCATTTCAACGCCTGGGCGTGGACCTACTTGGTTCTTTACTTTTGTCATCGGCGAGAAACCGGTGGATATCAGTGGCAGTTGACCATACAACTCGATACGCAGTAACGGGAGCACTTCTCACTAGCACTGCAGTCGACATAGCTCAATTGCTTTTACAAGAAGTTATCTTAAAGCAGGGAGCGCCTAGTGGGCTTCTCACCGATCGAGGACGCGGCTTTCTGTCACGAGTCGTGGCAGAAGTATTACAGTCCTGTTCTATACTTCACAAGGCAACCAACGCCTATCAGCCTCAAACAAATGGATTAAGTGAACGATTTAACCGGACACTCACCGACATGTTATCCCTGTACGTCTCTTCAAACCACACCAGCTGGAACACAGCACTGCCTTTTATAACCTTCGCTTATAACTCTTCCCGTCACGATACAACTGGCTTTACACCTTTTTACCTCCTCTTCAGCCGTGAACCCTGGTTAATGCTCGATACTCTCGTTCCTCTACAACCTGATGCTTCACTTACCGCCTACACAACAGATGCAGTCAGTCACGCCGAAGAAGCCCGGCAGTTAGCAAGAATTCGCACCCTTGATTCTCAAGAACGCCAGTTTGCGAGCTACGATCAGAGTCACAGAGTCGTTACATTCTCACCTGACGACTTTGGTTTGCGCGGAACTCCGCAACGACGGGTCGGACTAGCCGAAAAACACCTCCCTCGTTACACTGGGCCTTACCGAATTCACCGCAAAGTAAGCGATATCACCTACGTGATTGAAGCATTCCACCGAAACGACACCGGCCGCAACAAACAACGGCAAACCGCCCACATCCTACGCCTCAACCCATTCCTTACTGAGTGACACCACGACCGCCTTCAACTCAACAACGGGGCGTCATTTTCTGTCTGGGGGGGGGGGGGGGGGGGGGGGGTTGTAGTATTACGAGCATAAAGAAGATGTGGTCTGGCAGCGATTTGGAAGAAAAGAAGCGGATCAGCAATTTTTGCTTTGCTGGCAACGGATACTGTCACCTCTATTTTCTACCATCTGAATCACCTGTAAATAAACCCCATTTTCACCGTAACAATATAAAGAACCCTATAAGAAACTCGTAAAAACTTTTTTAATTTTCTTATATTTGTTTTTATTTCTTCAGATATATCTTATATAATCCTTACGAAGTTCTTGTTCTTATATGGTTCTTATATCTTCTATGTATCTCCTTTGATTCATATGTGTTTATGGACAAAAGACATTTCTCATACAAATGAATTTTTCACAAGGGAAAGTGTCAACTGTCGCGAAACGTTGTACTCCCCCAACAATTCTAAGATACATGGCTATGTAGAGTGGTGCTGAACATTAACAAGACTACTCAAATACCCAAGGAGCATATCGGTTTAGATTCTCAGTTACGTGAATGGACATACCCAGCCTACTAACCGTGGTGGGAGGAGGTACACGGGCTGCTCAATTGGCTGAGCAAGGTAAGGCTATCTACCTATACAAAATAGAAAGCATTATATCTCTGACGGTTTTGGTCGGTGTGAAAGTTTTTAAGTTGGCACCACAGATAAGCGAAATACTCGCGAAAAATTGTTTTTAAATCGAAATTTAAAAAAAAATCCCAGTCGCATACAGCTAGAACAATTATCCGTCATGTTGTACAATAAAAATTGGCAGAGAACCTTAAGACTTTTCACGTCTAGAAAAAATTCCTACACGCAGCGCATTCCTACAGGCAGAGCTCCACGTAATCCTTTTTCACACGGAGCTCCGGCGGAGACATCAAGCTTCCCCACTGAGCAGGTGCGGCGAACCCTGCCGGCTTCACTACGGCTTCTGTCGCGAAGCATCTGCGTTGATCTGCTTTTCTTTGTGTTTTATTTCTGAGGCGCGTCCGCTTTGACCTTGAGCGGCGCGTGCTTGATGACGTAATTTTATGACCGTCTTTCGCGCACAACACAAACGCCGTTTGGCGTAATGGGACATGTAAGACTTTGGCCTTAAAATATTAAGGCAAAGGTGGTCTTGGAAGTCCTAATATCGCTCCTCAGCGAAGGAGATTGCGAAATTTTTCAGTTTGAATGCCAATGAACCAGTGAATAAAGAAGAAACATTAACAAAACAAGCCACATCCTGCGTTTCTCAAGTTATTCTTGCATACATCAAACTTTAGAGTTTACATATATAATGACACAGGGAACAGTGTATTTGAATATAACTGGAAATCCGAAGAGAAACAGTTTATTTTATATATATATTTCTCTTTCAAAAGCATGTTTTGTAAACGTTGGTAGTAGCTATGCCTTTAAGATAATATGTGTCCAAAAAAGCCAATGCACAAATGAATAATGAAAAATATTCACTCTAATCAAGGCTTAGAATATAATCTCAAGTTAATGCATCTTAATCTGGACCAAACAGACTGTGCAGGGCCGAGCAGACTTTCCTGTAATACACCAAATTGTGATAAAGACTAACTGTTGCTAGTAGGTGAGGACGTGCCGCCGCCGTTTATGAGGTATTTGTGATTGTCAGTACAGAACCCGCAGGGAAGAAAACGCAGGTCGCATAATTAGAAAAGTTCTATGTAGAAAAGTTTTCATCAGGTAACTGTCGTGAATCAAACTGTGAGAAACATAAATGCAACCGGAAGTACAAGCAAATGAATAAACTCCGCGTCTGATTTCCCTGACATTATATATATATAGAGAGAGAGAGAGAGTGCGATCCACTTATCACGATAATATGAAAACCCTAAAAGTCTATCGATTTAACCGATTATCCTTGTATCTGGACTAGATACAGGTGATTTCAAGTCTAGATACTCTAAAAATGTATCGTTATAATCGGTACATCGCTATAGGTGGTATCGTTATAAGTGGACTGCGCTATATATATATATATATATATATATATATATATATATATATATATATATATATATATATATATATATATATATTGGGACCAAATATGCCAGGAACCATGCTTTTGACATAAAACTCATATCGCAAGGATAGATTTGGTGGCGTAGTGCGTTAACTAGCCGTCACCTGCGCTTTGAATGGGGTGGTACCAACTGGCCTTTGTCGCTCATTACTTATTTCACGCCTAAATTGTTACACAGACGTGTACTTTGAAACCTGTGAAGATTATGTTAATGTCAGTCTGATACACCTGGCAACAATACACGCTTCTTGTTTGCGTAGTTGCAGCAGGCACCGGGTGGTTCTGAAGACAGGAAGGTTGGGGCGGTATTTAGAGTTTTACAGCGTGGTCCTCGTCATTTCATCTTAGAAAGAACACAAAGTTATACATCTTATAATCATGAATGACCTAATTCTTAACCCGTCTATTTTGCATACTCGATTACGCTGCGTTCAGTCGGGAAAAAGTCCGGCGTACTCATCGGAAGTCGACGTTGTAGGAAAACTGAGTTCGCAATGTCTTCGAAAATGGCCGTTACTGGGCGTCGGAATGCCGAAGGAATCGATCATGGGAGGAATGCGGCTTCATATCTTCCCTAAATAAGATGTCGCCTACTATAAGTCATAATGTGAAGTTTTTGTATTTCTGTATTTCTTCTTCGCAGTACGTATGTTTGAATCGTGACTGCCTTGCTTTCCTCGGTCAGAAACGTAATCAGACGGTATGAAGTACACATGTAGCACGCCAGAGTGACGCCTAGCTTGGCACAACGTTGGCAGTCCTAGGGGCCTAACTTGGGTATATTAAGGATTTGCCCCAAGACGCTAGTTTTCCAGTGTTCTTTTCTTTGGCGCATCGATGCCATTTCTTCAGATCTGCACACAATGGCCAAGGTGCCAGACTTTAGCCAAACATCTTTGGCTAAAGATGTTTGGCTGAAATCTGGCAGAACAAAATAAAAACAAAATAACCAGAAGTGAACCCTAAATATGACGCTTGCTTAGCAACGTAGGCCTAAGAGTTGCCGTAGAAAAACAAAATAACCAGAAGTGACGCCTAACTCTGGAACTTGTTTGACAATTTAGACCCAAAGAAAGCGTCGCACAATCATATAGGCTATACCCTGATATTTGAAGCAGGAGTTTTGGCGAAGTCCGTGCAACGTCCATCTTACTTCTCACCTTACAAATGGCATAGACAAAAAAAAGCATAACGTCTATTAATCCCCACAATTTCGGTTTATTGAGTGAAATTCGATTCTTTGAAACTTTAGGAATTTCGACTCCTTCCAACACTGTCTTTATGCAAAAAAAACAAGTATATCATGAAGTTAATTTTTTAAATTGTACAATTTAAAAATTCATCGCTCAGTGTGCTAGGTTTAAAAATAAATTAAGCAAATCAAGGTTGCAATACAATTGTATTTTTAGTCGTAATGCTGGATATGAACAGTGATCGCGAACATTTCCTGTTGCTTGGAATTGAGGTCCAGTTTTATCGCGCATTTTCGAAGAAACATTACCCGGCCGATACAAAGGAGGGTCTTTTGGTTAGAAGCTTCTGCTTGAAATAATGAATTGTAGCGGGGAAAAAATGATATTAAACCGTATGCCGTCACATTGTATGGCGTTAGTCTTATTGTTTCGCGATTTCGGAAATAAAAGAAAAGATACCGCGGAACATACCTTTTTGTGCACATAAAATCAAATTTAGTAGTGCAGCAAAACACACTGCAACCTAAAACACCACCAACATCGTTATTATGTTCTGAAAAAATTCATTTTTCGGTAAAATAAACGCAGTATTAATACCCAAAGTCTTGGTTCACGCCAAATTCCATCAATTTATTTTAATACACAGTTTGTTCTGGCAATGCAAATTGTAGTCACTATTACATTCCTGCGGCTAGATTGGCACACATTTAATGGAGAGGAAAGCAATTCTTAAAAGGATAGATCTTAAATATATTTCAAGAGCGTTGCGTAAATTCGATTTATACAGGTCAACAAAAGCTTTTGGTAATGGGCAGCGCTCTTTGTTCCCTTTCCTCGACTTCCATTAAAAATAAACTTGAAGACAAATTATAGGTCTCGGCATTCATGTGTGAATACGGATTAGTTTCTGGCATCTATAAAATATTTCCGTATCCAAAGTAAATTATTTATTCCAAATATATGCTAAAAAAAATTAATTAGAAGAAAGAAAAAACACGAAGAAAAAGCTTACCAGATAAACGCGTGAAGTCGTCTCGAACTATATGCGTGTCTGAATAAAACAACTCTGATATTCATTTTAATCTTAAGCAGCTGCAACAGCATAGCAGATAACGTCCTTGGAATTATATACGGCTATAAGTGTACTCAATTATTATTTCAAAGATCTCGAAGTAGTTTAAAGAAGTTCGCACGTCCATGGTTGGCAGAGTTTATCCAGAGATGTTAGGTTGGCAAAACTCGTGATCAAAAAGGTGATCAAAATTTATTCGTTTCTTTTTCAATATGGGGCGAAATTGATACCAGGAAGAGCAATTTCATTAATTTATAAAAATGTGGAGTCAGTGACGACCGCTGACGATCTCCGTTTTATTACCACGTAAAGTGTGTAGTCGTGAGGTGCATTCAGATTCAAATTTTACTGGAGCGACCGACCGTGCATTTGTTTCAACGGAGTGATAGCGTAGACGGAATTGAGTCAGCCACGTGGTCACGTAGGGACGGGCCCATTTCAGTCGCGATGGGAAAAAAAGTAACCTTCAAGCCTCAGCATATTTTAAAGTAATGCCCTCGCAAAAATAACTTAGTTTTTAACGTATTGTTTTACTAGTGGCCTAATAGTGAGCTCAGTATAAATAAATGTAAACAGAAAAAAAAATATTTCCGCTGAATTTAAAAAAAAAAAGCTACCTTACGCCCTCCGCACACTGGGATGTAAATGCTGTCACGAGACCAATAAGTGTTACTAATGCCGCTCAATTAGCGTCCCCCAAAACAAAAACAAAAACAAAACAAAAAACGCGCGGAGGAGCGTTTTATTTAAGTTTTATTTTCACTGTAAATAACATCAAATTAACTGATTCATGTCTGTATGTTTATACAGCCTGAAGTTATTCTGCCTCAACAGGCGACTCGTCTCTCAGCTACAGCTGAGCAATTTAGCCAGTGCAGTACAACCGGCAGCTTGGGGTCCTTAACGTGCACCACGCAGTAGTGATACACGACTGCATGCCGGTACGATGCTCATCCAGAACGAAACGGGCAGGGGTGCTCCGAGCTGGTGTGCATTTGCCATATGTGTACATAATATGTTACTTGTAATGAGTCACTTCTACATAGTTCCTTCTTCAGTCACAAGTAGTGTATTTAGTCATGTTTTTAGAAAATAAATGAATAAAAAGTACTTAGTTTGAAGGCCAAGTAACGAGTAACGGTCTCACGTTACTTTTGAGAAGTAACGTTTACAACAGCCTTGTTTGAATTCTAACCTGTGTAGGGGTCTATTGTGACAAAGGCAGATCTACAATAAAAAAAAAAAAAAACTAAAGAGTATGACAGCATAGTCCCGCTTATCACTAAACACGTCTGGCGAATTCTACAGCTGGGAATATCCTTCACCCAGCGAACACGATAAGGTTCGTTGGTCGAACCTTATAGAATCGTGTACAGACCGAATGCAAACACGGAGGTTGTCAACACGGGACGGCGCAGAACCCATTGTCAGCTTCGAATTTCGGAAGCAAAAATAACAAAATAGAAAGAGGAATCTCTGATTCATCAGCTCTTTCTGGAGCGCAACACTGCCATTCCTTCGGCCTCGACAGTAAAAAGACTCGTCAACGTCGCAATTGATGATTTCTAAAAAAAAAAAAAAAAAAGAAGACGGAAAAAAACTGATAAAAACATGGGACCCAGGAACGGTTTATTTGCAGTGCCTACTGAAAAGGTAACTCTAAAGCATTAAACAAATTCAGTTGCATATGTTGTCGTAAAGGAGACAAAAAACTAACCAGTTCAATTTCTGGTAAAGTAACGCTTTTCTTGACAATTAGTAACATGCACGTATTTAGTTACTTTTTGAGCGCGTAACGAGTAACAGTATTTAGTTACATTTTTGGGTAACGTGTGCATGTCTGACTCTAGCTCACTCGCCCAGCGATCTCCTTAAATTACATCCCTCGCTCGGGGTAGTGTTAATGGAAAGATAGGAAGAACCAAAGCTCTGTATATTAGTACCAGCCGTCTCTCTTTTCCAAACAATGTGTCACATTAACTAATGCCGCATATTCTTTCTTTTCAAATTAGCAAGATTTTAATTGATAAGGATTTAAATTATTTTTATTTCAAAAACAAAGTAGCCGGCCATAGTTCCAGCCAAGCATACACCTACTCAACACCAATGATCCGGGCGTTCCCCGTGGCGGAAAGAGTCATAAAGATAAATGCAGTCTAGTTCTTTAGGACAATTTTCCGCAGAGCTTTATAATGTAGTCGCTGAAATTGCGAAGTTGATAGCGGGAATTACCCCTTGGTCCCAATTTTTGATTGCGGCTGAAGAATTTCACATCAGTTTTGACTGAGCAGTCAACTCATGCTGGTGGCACTTAAAGCCTCGGTGTACAGTAAGGTGCAATATCACTGCTGTGACAAATTTAACAAACCCCTACAATAACTGTACATTATCGTATATTCAATATTTCGCCTATCTTAGCGCGTGGCTATAATCAGCGTCATCAGCACATGTATATATATAAATATATACAGGGTGTTTCAGAGAACTCAGGCCAAATCGCTCCTGCGAAAACTACTTATCGCAACGAAAAAAGGCTTTCGTCGTTATGGTCCAGTGCCAGGGGCCCATTTAGGAAAATTATTAAAATCCGGATATTAACATGTTAAGTATCTCTGCGTAATTAATTTTTTTTAATATTGCGTTTAAGGGCATGTTTGTCAACGTGTTTTTCACTTCCGTATATATATATATATATATATATATATATATATATATATATATATATATATATATATATATATATATATATAAGAAGAAAAGAACCCTTAGTGAAAACAGCAACAACGGACGATTTAATGTGCGATTATCGGTTGTTGCTGTTTTCACTAAGGTTTTTTTCTTCTATACACACGTCTTCGGCCCCCCGCCACCATGCCCGTTGTATAGATATATATACATATTGTTGATTAAACCTTAGCTGTTTGTTGCTTTTCAGCGTGAGTTTTTCGCTTCCGTATATATATATATAAATATATATATATATATACGGAAGCGAAAAACTCACGTTGACAAGCAATAAACCAAACAGAGGCTTAATCATCAATTTCACCGTGAGACTGGGCTTCGTCAGGTCACTGTATATATATATAGCGCAGCCGTAGTAATATTGAAGAAAAGGTGAGGGAGTGGTTGTTAAACATATTTCACCAAAGTTAGGGGAAGAGAAGGGGAAAGAAAGCTGGCGAAAAATTGGGCCAGGAGCGGAGATCGAACCCGCAGCCTTCGCCTATTCGTGCCGACGTCTTAACCGTTTAGAGCATCCGGGCCACTAGTTTCGACGGGCTCGATTTTCGACCAACTCTCTGTTTACGCTTTGTTTCGAATTCGGTTAAGATGGTAGCGGACAGCGATTGCTGATTTAAGGTCCATTCTAGTTCCGAGTTGCGGCAGTGAAGTGGCACGCCGTTTCATCTTGCAAATATCCAGAAGGCACATCTTCTACGCTATTTAATGAACCACTCCTCTCCATGGGGAGAAGTGGTTCACTCTCTCCACTTTTTGTTTATTATATATGTATATATATATATATATATATATATATATATATATACCGTTTTTTTTTTTATTCTTTCAGATTTGTTTAAAAAAAGTCGTAAAAGCTACACTTATGCGGTTTGTGCAGGTGGGTTATACGGCCAGGCGGACATTTTGTGGGTGGTTACTCTTTGCTATAAGTCGGCTAATTAATTAAAATTCGTGAATTAACTTTTACTTAGTGAAATTAGACATATGGTTCCAACTAAAAACTTGTAGAGCATCATCGAAAACCACCAAATCAACTATTCGTAAGAGTTTATAACGCCGGGGAAGCATTTTACGGCGTTCTGTAGAAGCACTCCATTTGGACGCGTTTCTAGATTTCGGTTTCTTATCGGAGCGCATCTTAGCGCCCGCGGTCCCGTTCCCCGGCGGTCGCGGCGCGAAGTCACCGGCTCGCCTCCCACGTAGAGTGGAGGGAATTAGGGCGCACGTGTGTTGCGCCTCTCAGCCACTGGGGAGTAGGACCGCGGGTGCGGTGATGCGCTCAATAAGGAACAGAAATCTAGAAAGCTTTCCAAATGTAGCGTTTTTACAGAACGCCGTAAAATGCTGCCCCGGCGTTAAATCCTTCCAAGAGTAGTTGATTTAGAGGTTTTCGATGATGCTGTACAAGTTTCTATTTGGAACCATATGCCTATTTCCACTAATTAAAGAGTTAATTAACGAATTTTAATTAATTAGCCAACTTACTGCAAAGATTAGCCACCCACATAATGTCCGCCTAGCCGTGTAACCCCTGCACAAACCCCATAAGTGTAGCTTTCACAGTTTTTTCTAAAAGGTATTCCAAGTAAATTGAGCCTACATTAATACAAATATGTTGGTGCATTCCAGGAAGATGAAACCAAACGAATAGTTTGTGCATTGCATGGAGCAAGTTCGGCTATTTTTTGTATTTTGCCCAATCGACTAATTAATTAGTATTAAGTAATGAATTTCTAAAATATTCAATTTAGAGCAAAAGTTCTATAGACGAAGCTATGGACCGTCCTCAAAAACATCCAATTCAGTGGTTTTTATCAAGAAACTTCTTACACGGTTTGTTTTTCCGGGCTTAAAAAAAGGTGCCCGAATTATAAAGAAACACACAAAAAGCGCTAATTTGTTAACAGCCCCCAGTTAACAGCGCTCAATTAAGCATGCAGGTCTAGTTTATTCGAGCCATGGCTGAGGGCGCTCCAATACAAGGTAAACCAGAGCAAAGTCACAAGTTTTTTTTTTTTTTTTTAATAATTTGAGCCCTGTTTTTTTAAGCTTATAAAAATGTAAAGCTGTCTTGATAAAAACCACTGAATTGGATATTTCGGAGGACGCTCTACAACATTGTCTTTGGAACGTTTGTTTTAAATCGAATATTTTAAAAGTTAATTAATTATTCTTAATTAAATATTGAATTGGACAAAATACAAAAAAAATATTGTCTGATTTGCTCGAAACGATAAACAAAATTATTAAATTGGTTTCGTTTTTTTAAAGTGCACAAAAATATTGTAAACCTTGGCTTAACTTACGCAGAATACCTGATAAATATATTTATAGATATATATAAAATCGGCAGCAATATAGTAAATTTGTCAAGCAGAAGTCTCACAAGAAGAGGTAGCGATTCTTTCAAAGGGCCTCAGCCTCTTCCTGCAACGGAAGGGTATGACGAATTGGCGAATTCCAGTTATACCACAACGTGGACAACTTCTCCCGTTTTCGAGAGTTTTCACGAATGCCCGAGTGATGGCGGCTGCCCCCTTACCTCAAATCCCCAAAAAAGCACTGGGCACCAAGCAACTAAAGGAACAAATACTTACATATTTATATAGATGTAGTACAGCGGGAGATTATAGAGCCATTTCAGAAAAAAACGGGCTCTGAAATACAACCTTTTACTCTACAAAAACAATGGCATCAAACCGCTTAGCACCAGACTCGACAATGTAAAGCTAGCCGACAAAGGTGGTGCCATAGTTGTTCTGAATATGCAGGGCTACATTCATGAAGGATTCAAACAACTAAATGACCCTACATTTTACAAAAAGTGTTCAAGTGACCCAACATCGCGAATCAAATTTCCTGTTAGTATACTGTCCCACTTGAAAGACAAAGGTGCCCTGGCACCCCAGGCCTGGCCGATTCTACAGGCTACGTAAGATACACAAGGAGAAAAACCCTTGAAGGCCAATAGAGTCTGGCATATGAACCATGACCAAAAGAATATGAAGTTTTATTGACACATTGATTGAAGAAATCTTTTCAACCTTTCGGTCATTCCTAAGGGACACCACCCATTTCATCTAGGATATATCTGAGCTAACAATACCCACATAAACTGTAGTAAGGTAGTACGCTGGGGTAGTTGGTATGCATTAAAGATGTTGAAAGACCGCGCACAAAAAGACAGAACCGACGAGGTAAGAAAAGAAGAGAAAAAATGCGTGTACTCACAACTGAAATGTATTGCGCGAAGAAAAGGAAGATGAAGCAAGATGGACAGAGGCACCGACAGGTGGGCATACAATTCAGACACGCCTAAAGGACCGCAAAAATGGTGTCTTTTCGCTAAGCACAACCGACGGTTGACTAACGCAGTTATCGCCACCCCCTATTGGTATGCGCCTCGAGCACCTCGCGTGTTTGTTTGTCTTTGTACCATCCAATAATTGTAAGAGATGTACGTGTTCTTCATCGTCTGACCAAACCTCAATTATTGAATGGTACGAAGAAAATCAAACACTCGAAGTGCTTGAGGCGTATACCATTTCCATTGTAGCTTTAGGCGATAACTGCGTTAGTCAGCCGTGGGTGGCGCTTAGCGAAAAAAAAGTAGCCGTTTTGCGGTCCATTCCGCGTGACTGAATTGTATGTCCACGTGCCGGTGACTCTGTCCCATCTTGCATCATCTTCCTTTTCTTCACGCCGTACCTCTCAGTTGTGAGTACGCACATCTCGTCCGTTCTCTTGTTACAACGTCTGTACTGTCTATTTGTACGCGGTCTATCATTCTGTTCCACGTTAATTTCTGGTAACCTTGGACGTGATTGCGCTGTACATGAACATTCCGCATGATGACGGCATTGCAGCTGTAACAGGAGCTTATGCGAGCACCCAAAATTCTTCCACTATTGATTGTCAGTCCTTAACCAAATTATGGAGCCTCGTGCTTAGATGAAACCATTTTCAATCCGAAGATTAACATTACTTCCAAATTAGCAGGACTGCCATGGGCACAAGAACGGCTTCAAACTTTGGCAACATTTTCATAGCAGAGTCGAAAATCGGTTCCTCGCAGATCGTAAAATTCAGCCATATTTCTATAAAATCTATATTGGCGACATATTTATGATATCGACCAGACACAGAATACGAACTCAAAACAACTCTTTCGGAATGCTATTTTGCTTATTCCTTTATTCGGTTCACCCACAACGTGTCGCTGCGGGCGATTAGTTTCTTGGAAATTACTTTCAAAATTTACGATAACAAACTTCCCGGTAAACTCTACAGAAAACCCGCAGACTTACAGCAATATCTTAACTACGATAGCTGCCACCCCCGCCATTGCAAAAATAGTGTGCCCTACTCTCAAATGCATAGGTACAAACGAACAAAACTTCAAAAAGAGCGCAGATAATCTAACCAGAGCACTGTTTAGGCAAAGTTATCCGCCAGGCGTCATCAACAGTGCTATAGAAAAGCTAATACACTAGACCGAACGAACGCCATCAACATGAAAAGCGCTCGAAGCTCAGAGAGTAACCAATATAATTTAGTGCTAACCTACGGAAGTAACATTCCCAACATAAGCAACTTCCCACACAAAATGTTTAGTATTTTCTCACAAAACCAGCTCCTTCAAACTGTCCTTCCGCAGGCGCCACGCGTCGTCTACTGTCGAAGAAAAGGCCTTAAAGACATATTAATATGATCCAAAACCACGCGAAAAGAGTTCCTAGGATCTTCGCCTTGCAATGGGCCGCGGTGCAAAGTTTGCAGCCACATGACGGAATCCGAGAAGGCAAAAAGACAAATTCGAACTTCCCCGTTTCGATTGACAGATATTATATATGTAACACAGCTACTGTTGTCTATCTGTTCACTGCCGGGTACGCAACATGCAGTATATTAAAGAGACCGATCTCCCCTTTGGTCTAAGATGTATCAATCACTAGTCCCACCTTAACACAATCGCCAAACTCCCGCTCTCCAAATATATGCGTCTCGATCAGCACCAGATAAACAAAATAGTGGCAACTATTCTTCAATCTGGATTCAGTACTGGACGCGAGAGAGAGCAAAAAGAATAGAACCATATTAAAAAGTTTAACACGCTTCGAGCGGGCATTAGCCAGAGCTTCTGTCTGCTTAGCTGCTTGCATCTTGAACTGGTAACCTCCTCAGAACCTCCACATTAAGAGGAAAATGAACACACGTATTCGCCTGCCTAGACATCTCCCCGCTCTGGACATCCTTACAACCTCGAGGAATGTATTCGCTCTCGGCTGCGTGGGGAGGCGGGCGGTGGGGAAAATAAATATAAACTAAAAAAAATGGAGGGGGGGGGGGCGTTCCCCCCTTTATATATATATATATATATATATATATATATATATATATATATATATATATATTGTGAACGAAGAGGGGAGAAAGAAGAGGGGAGAATCACCTTCTCCCCTCTTCTTTCACAATATTACTACGGCTGCACTTGTCAATCTGCACTCATTCCCATTATATATATACATATATATATATATAAGCTTCCCAGGGTCTCTGTCTTGCGTGCATGTTAGTACCGCACGATCATTTTCGATAAACTGGTGAGGCCAGCGCTTGCTCAAACATCCGCGAATGAGCCCGTGGAGACTGTGACTGGGTGAACGATGGAGTCATCTTCAATCAGCACTTGATCACGTCACCGGTTGATCTGGATTTGAGTTTTGTAAGTGAACGGGTCCAGGTTTTTGCTTTTTTTTTTTGTAGTTACCGTTCCATAAAGAGAAAACTGATGTTGTCTCCGTCGGGAATAGACATGAAGTATTAGGTCTAGATAGTACTTACTGAAAATGCATAAATGGTTCCACGGCCTCTTGAAGTAGGCGGTCAAAAGGCTCTCCCAGGATGGCAAACAATACCCCTTTTGCAATTCCGTTTGCAGGGGCTCATTGCAATTCCTCCTTTTTAAGTCTATTATTTACACCGAGGACCAAATTCTACTTCACATAAAGTTTTTCCGTAATAAAGAAGTAGATATTGTTGTGTCTTCGACTTTAATTAATGAATTGAAAGCTTTTCTGTACCTGCGACCAAACGCCCTTCGTAAGTTACGGGAGCTATCGACAGTTGCAGCATGAGAATTCGTTTCTTCTTAAGTGACAACGAAATTTGCGACTCAACGGAACGAATTTGAGAATGCCATACTTTAAAAATGTCGACCATCACCACATTTTTTTTTTGTGAATATGCGTTCATTGAATAACGAAATCAAGCAAGACGAATGCGCCTTTGCCTTCATTTTTTTCGTTTACGTGTATATTCGTGTTTATATATTCTAACATTTGAGTCCGTTCTCACTTGTGTTGAAACCGATTATGCCGCGGTGGGAATTCCTCAATAAAAACGTCTTTTTAATACACTGCGGCTAGTGAAGCAAAGTACCACATGTTATGAATTAATTTGAAGGTGAAACAATATTATTCAGTTTTAAGTAACAACAGTTTTAGTTTTAAGTAACAACAAATGTTTACTTTTAAGGCGCTAGCCATTATTGGCATGATTTTCGTATGCGCACGTCATGACACCTAAATAAAGATAAAACTGTCTCTTTATGTAAATTAGGCAAGCAATCACGGTATCCTTTCAGTGTGACGTTACACTGTCACGTGCGTTACGTGACGTGGCACAATTTATTAGTGGAACTTAGCGGAAATCATTCTTCGCTAAATTCACCGGGAAAACGTGTCCGCTAAACTTAACAGTGCATTTTGTTTCCGCTAAATTCAGAAACTTAGCCTTACATACTGTCAAACAGCCGGGTACCGTCACAGCGTCCCGTGATATCATGGCGCGACGTGTCGTCAGAGTGTCACATGATCAGCGTCCGCTAAAGTCACCAGGGCTGCGTCCGCTAAATGCAAATACCGCAATGTAGCTGTGAGGCAGTTTGCAGCCTCCAGGCATTATATTGCCTCAGTTCATTGCAGGAGAGGGCAATAACCAACATTTTTTTTTTATTTGTCCGTCGGAACCAGCTTGCTTCTCTGGATCTCTTTACCTATGTTTAAAATAATTTATCAGCCGCTGCCGAGACATTGGGAGCCACCCTGACGCAAGGACCACCTTTGCGCATAAAGTCATCCAGCTGGACACAACGTGCAGCTAACGAAAAGAAGCTAAACATAATCAACAAAAAGGGTTATAAAGAGCGCATCACTTTGAAACAACCCTCAGCAAACTTAGCTCGAGAGGGTTAGATTGAAAACTGTGCAGAAATATTCACCACTTTTAAAAAAGGTATAAAAATAAAAATAAACCGAATTATGACAGATTTTATAAAGGCTGTAAAGGAAGCAACAGCTTGACAGCTTCCGCATTGAATTCTATCGTCGTAATGAACATAAAACTTTGAAAACAAACGTAAAAAATGAAGAAGAAAAAAACAGTACGTTTTTTTAAGGATATTAGAAATTCCGATAGAAACAGTTCCCTACCACGGATAATTATTTCTGACGAGTGACGCCCGCAGATATTGAAACGATTATATTTTCTCGAAAGGGTACAGAAGTTCTGAGCGACTATGATAGGCATAGACAATTTAAAATTTCAATCGGGGAAGTCCTTTCGAAACATCCACGCGAAATTCAAAACCACGTTCTTGCAGTAAGGAACGAAAACAAGACATCGGCTGAACCTGAGGCCTTATGTTTTAGGGATAATTTCAATGATAACCAACGATCATACATGGGTAAATTACTCTCAAAATGTAAATTAATTACAATTACAATTACTTAGCTCCAAAAGTAGTTTAACTACAATTACAATTACTACTACGCAAAAGTAGTTCATTGCAATTACAAATTACTTTTTAAAAGTAATGCAATTACTTTACAATTACTTATTTCTGAGAGTTACCCCCCACATAGGGCCATATAACTGTAAACGAGTTATATGGCCGTTGTATAACTGTCACGCATTGTACTTTCCTTTTATGAAGTTTGTTAAATGGGTTATAGAACTTAATAGTTTGGAGTAATGAACTCCTGCGTTCATATATTCTCAAAACATAAAAAATGGCGACAAATTCACAGGTGCGAGGTGAATCTCCTTAGAGCTTATGCAAATGGTATCCAAGTCAAACCATGAAAAAATAAACTTAAAAATAAAACAAGGAAACAAATATGCGACAGTACTGGTATCATAAAACTCACGTAAAAATGGCTAATAAGAGAAACTTGTAAACGACGTCAAACATTTAAAGGATACGACAACTTACGAAAACATTTCAGCCACGATGATTCGCTGCCTCTCCCTGTCTGTGGACTTGTAACATGCCGGATATGGGTAACCGTAGCACACGAACTGTGGTCGCTTCCACAAAACTAGTGTCGCAATAGCAGCAACTCTATTGCCAGGGATTCTGGGTTAATTCAGTGCGCGGTAACACCCAAAAAGCTCCTGAGATAAATAATAAATTTAGGATCGTCATGTAGCTAATCATTAGGATAGCAATGATTGTATCGATGTTATGCGTCTCCAAAAGAAGACCGATTTGAATTTAGCATGGCAAGAACCTCGAAAAAATCATGATACACTGCAAACGACTTTATTTTCGCGAATTTCGCGAATCGCCTACAATTCGCGAAAAAAAAAATGTAAACACATTGGAATCTATATCGCGACCGCAACGCGTCGCGAAAATTAGAATCCGCGAATTATTCCAAAACTGCGGCCTCTTGGACGCCTCGATTTCACGATTTACTTGAGCGTGTTTCAGCTGGAAGATATAGACGAGCTATTATTATTATTTTTTTTATAACTGTAAGTATTATTCAAAGTAACAAGAAAGTTGCCTACCCAAGTGTTTCCGGAAATTGGAGGTCGCCTTTCGGTTTATTGAATTTGTTTTCAGAAACGGTCCGGAGAGTTTGCTCCTCACGATTATAGTTTTTTACATTGGTGCTAATCTGTTTACAGAATTTTTCGCAACACGGCCCCGGCAGCCTTTCCTTTTCCATTGTAGATAAGACTGTTGCAGGGTTTCAATGCAAAGCAGCACTGCGCGCCTCGGGGCGGTTCCACAGGCCAAGACGAGAGGACAACGCGTGGAGAGTCACGATAGAGGTGTAAAAACAAAGTGCAAGCCAAGCCCTCTATAAAAAAAGAAGCCTTCAACGAACAACAAATGCAAAAACAAGCTCCCTACAGCTAAAGCCGCGGTTTGTAAGTTTTGGAATCACGTCCAATCAGGCTGACAAACGGTTGAAAGGGTTAGGAAGAGCGAACACTAAATAATGAAGATTTATACAAAAAGGTAAACGAGGATTGGGAGAAGGAAGAGCAGTGTAGCAAGAACAGTTGGAAGTAAGGCAGGGTGAGTCGTGTTAATGAGACCTGCTGCTTCTTTGCTTCTTCGCCTCGATGTTAGGGTAGCACACTGATCAGTGGGGTAGCACGACTTACTGTTAGTGGTATCAACATACGAGATAGAGGAGAAGGACGTGAAAAACTCATAAAGAAAAGAGAATAATTTCATGAACAAAAAAGTTCCAAACTTGACGGAAATATGTAAGCGAATATGCTAGCGGCGAAGACGCGTAAGGGAACCTCGAACCTCCCCGCCTCGACCGGATGATGTGATCGGAGCCAACCAGCTCGACTTCGACCTCCGATGCCCCCGTGTGGGAATGAGAAATAAGAAAGACCTCTAGAAGCAGGAGCAACAGGAAGCAAACGAGACGAAGAGTCAGATTCAACTACGACAGGAACGAAAACGGACGCGAATGTAGCCCTCATTTATCAAATTATTTTTCAAATTCTTCATTAAATCGTTTTACACTCTACAAAATCTTCCATGCCGTTCTATCCCAGCCTCTCTTTCCCATCCCTCTTTTCCATTTTTTTTAGCAGGTTGGGAGACGCTCTCTCCCCTGTCGCTTTGGCTGTGTTGTCGTCTCCGTGACCAGGGGCAAAAGCGCCGCCGCCACAAAATCTTGCAAAAGTAATTGTAATTGTGCCTGAAATTTAGCAATTACTGACGCTAGAAAGTAATTAAATTACAATTACAATTTCTTTAAGCCAAAAGTAATTATTACAATTACAAATTACCAGGAAAAGTAATTAAATTACAGTAATTTAATTACTGTAATTAAATTACTACCCAAGTATGTCCAATACCATAAAAAAGTTTTAGCCGTTTTGCTTTTTTTCTGTAAGAATGGCAAAAACGCCCCCTCGGTCAATTGTTGACAAATTTTGACAATTAATTACTCGCGATCTACTTGGGTTACATCGATAATTTTTATGTCGACGGAGAGCCCAAAACACGTTCTTTATATGATTATAAAATGACTCGGCTGTATAAAATATTCTTTGCGGTACGTTTACGTTAATGTTATGTGAAAACCAAAAAGTACAATTTTTGAAATTGATTTCCTCAAAAAACCCATTTTTTATTTTTTTTATTTTTTGGTAAACTGTAGATGTGAAAGGTTTCTACGCGAAAATCAAGTCGAGAAAGTGTATATTTTGTTTGTATGTTCTATATTTAAGCATAAATATCGTACAAAAACGTGTTTTTACGGCTCGAAATGGATTTGCGAATTGCGCGTTTACACAAGCTTGGAAATAGTTTTTTTCTTTTTTTCGACGTTCCCGCATAAAAATGAAATACAGTATTTCCACCCTGTTATATTTATTGATTATTTAAATTTTAGTATAGGCGGCAAGCTACATCGGAGGAGTTCCAAAAAGAGAAAGCAACACTTCTTAACAGACCAGCAGGTATCGTAAATTTTTAACGTGTAGGAGTCGGCAGACGTCGTCGTATTGATTCGGGGCCTTTATTTGCCTGCATGAACGTCCCGCCCTTTCGGAGCCAGCAGATGACCACGACCTTTCGCGCTCGTTGTGTTAGATAGGACGGCCCGTGACAGTAAAGCGAGCAGCGCACCCTGTGTCACGAGGAGTGAAATGGTACGATTGTGTCATTGACGCGGCGAACAGTGAGAGCCACCCAGGAGGAGTCAGTCAGAGTATTGCACAAGGGAAAGCAAAGGAATCGTTGCCTGAAAGGATGAGGACACCACGGCCTTACAATATCGACGGTCAACAACTGTTCTGCCAGCCAAAACAACGCTGCGTGCGCGCTAAACCCGGCGGCGCGGGACAGAAATCCCGCAGACGCACACACGAAGATGGGCCGGTTTCGTTAGGGATGTGGCGAAATTTGAAACCAGCCATCCGTGCATGCGTGAAACGATACCGCCTGTTTGCCCTAGCTTCGAGCGCCCTATCCTTACCTTGAAACGGCCGTGCTCTCTCTCTCTCTCTCCGGGGAGATCCGATAGCACCGAAGGGTTATCTGTTAAACTTGAGGAAGAAAACGAGAAGGGACTGTTTAAGTTTAATTATCCCCACCAACCCGCTCGTTCTGTCCTTATAAAGGTTATCTCTTTTGGAAACAGCAAAGCCCGGAGACTGACATTAAAACGAGCGTGTTGGTAACTGTACTTGTGTTTGTATTCTACCCGGAGACTAGTTGGGTCGAAGTCAGCCTCCTTGTCCACTGTAACCGTTTGTGAAGAGTGGGCTTCTCCCCATATGAAAAGTTAGCGCCGGCTGACGTGTTCTTTTGAAAAAGGGAAGTGTAAAGAGGAAGTTTGAGTAACTGCAGAAACTACCTCGAAAGCTCCTTTCCCGATATGAAGCTTAAGGCATAGTCTCGGTTACCTTCTCGCGCATCGCTGCTCGAATCTATTCATTTTGTTTCGCACAGCCACTGTTCCGCACAGCCGTCGTGGATGTGCGTAATAGAGGGAGGAACAAATTGGAGCATCATCTGGACGCCGTCATCCTGCCAGATTTCAGTGTCGTGGGATCGACTCGTGTGTGTTTCTTCGCCCCGCTGAACTTTGTTTCTCGGGTGCAGTATTTTCTGAACGTTCTTTTTTTTTAATGTTTTCTTACTAACTGTTTGTTAGCACTGTTCAGCTGTTGGGTTTATTTCGTCATGGCGTAGCTGCCTGGCGGTGATGTAGAGAGCGTGTTCGCACGCATTTGGTTGCGTCCCGTTTAGGGAATGCCCGGAGGAGTTGGTTTTGTTCTTGCCACGTGCGGCTGAGTTTTCCCGTCTTTATTAAATTATTGATTTTTTTTTTGTTTTACCTTTACGTGCCGTCGACTTCTTTGCCTGACACTCCACCAGGCGTGAACCTATCGCCGTGCCACCGCTCGAACCTAAATACTTTATTTTTTTTAACGCAATTTTCGTTAAGATCGAAGTTGGGCAATTTAATTCTTATTTATTTATTTTTATTTCCTACGCCTCTCCATGACACACTCTCTGTGTGTTTCGGACCGTTTCTGTGTCACCACTTTTGTGTATTACGGAAGTGAAAGGACATTCCCTGGTGACCTGTGCGATGTGCGGTCAACAAACCCCCAGTGTTTGGTTTCGGAAAGAATTCTATATAATATATCGACGATGTGGTGACTTTCTTTGTCTTATTAGTATGACAGCTAATAGCTAGTAGTGCTAGTTTAGTGTGAAAGGTTTATAAATCGAAACAATACAACGTCTGTGCCTTTTGGTTATTGAAAGTCTACTAGGCCTGCAGATTTGGTTAGATATGTATCTCGTGGTTCCCGCTCTTATCAAAACATACATAAATATTCAATACCACAAAATCCGTTTATAATTGATTACAAAATGCAGAAGAAAATTCAAGAAAACTTTTTCACAATTCATAGAGACGCATGGGTCGCTATGTCTGACTTAGGTCTTGCAAAACAAAGACGTCTTTTTCCGATATTGAGGCCTAAATATAAATCATACGAACAAAATATACACTTTTTAGGCTTGACTTTCGTGTAGACAACTATCATATCTACATTTAAACAAAAAATAAAAAAAATAAAAGATGGGTTTTTTGAGAAAATCAATTTCAAAAATGGTACTTTTTGGTTTTTGCATAATATTAAAGTAAACGTACCTCAAAGAATATTTTATACAACCGAGTCATTTTATAATAAATATAAAGAGCGTCTTTCGGGCTCTCCAAGGACATAAAACATATTGGTGTAACCCAAGTAGATCGTCAGTAATTAATTGTCAAAGATCGTCAGCAATTGACCGAGGAGGCGTTTTTGACATTTTTACAGAAAAAAAGCAAAACGCCTAAAATTATTTCGTGGTATTGGAACCTTTTAAATGTGTCAACAGAGTGCTTGAAAAAAGGTAATATAATGTGGACTGAAAATCCATGGCGGAAGATCAAGCGAAACATCCGACCCACGACGGGTGTGAAAAACACTGCTTTTCGCCGCGGCCTCTTTAAAAATTCATAAGTAGAGAACAAAAAATCCGACGAACTTGCGGTTTTTGGGGACTGCGGTTTTAGAAACGGCGCCATAACGTATATTTTTTTCATCGAAATTAACAATTTGACCCTTTTTGCCTGCACGATTTGAGATGAAACCACCCATGTATATATATATATATATATATTGGTGATTTCATCTAAAATCGGGCAGGCTAAAAGGGTCTAATTTTTAATTTTCACGAAAAAAAATATATGTTTTTGGGGCATTTCTCAATTGAAGGAGGGCGCAAACCGCATGTTCTCCCGATTTTTGTTCTCGAGTTACGAGCCGTAGAAGCCGCAGTGGCAGAAACTAGTGTTTTTGCCTGCCATCGCAGGTCGCGCGTTTGACACCCTCTGCTGACGCTATTTTTTTTTCTACACCCTTTTAAATTTTTCTCCTAATTTAATAGGTATTATAAAGATACCTTGATGTATTCAAATATTTTTAGAAATTTGATTGTTTTCTAAAACACATGTCAAACTGGTCACTCCGGTCGCTTTTCGGTCAAATTTGACAGGTCATTACTTTGTCTGTACTTAAGGTAAATTTTTTTTCTTTGGCTCTACAGAAAGCCCAAAGCAAGCCCATTATAGATATAATAATATCATTATGATCTGTCGACTAGCCGCTCTGTTGCCTTCGCGTAAACGTTGTAAGAAATAAACGTTAAAAGTTTGAGGTCGATTTTCTCAAAAACCCCATTTTTGTAAATTTTTATTTTTTAAATTCTTTTAGACATAGTAGTCGACTACAAAAAAAAAGAATCTAGAAATGTAATATTTTGGTTGTATGTCCTCTGTTTGAGCCGCAATAGCGTGAAATGTGTGAACATTTGTTATTTTTCACAACGTTTACGTGAAGGTTGCGAAGCGGCTACTCGGAAGACAATAATGATATAATTATATCTATAATGGACTTGCTTTGGGCTTTCTGTAGAGCCAAATAACGAAAAATTACCTTAAGTACAGACAAAGTAATGACCTGTCGAATTGGACCGAAAAGCGACCGGAGTGACGAGTTTGACATGTTTTTTAAGAAACAATCAAATTTCTAAAACTATTTGAATACATCAAGGTATCTTTATAATACCTATTAAATGAGGGGGAAAAGTTAAAAAGGTGTAGAAAAAACAATGGCGTCAGCAGAGGGTGTCAAACACGCGACCTCCGACGGCAGGCAAAAACTCTAGTTTCTGCCACTGGGGCTTCTACGCTTTGTAACTGAAGAACAAGAAATCTGGAGAACATGCGGTTTGCGCCCTCATTTAGTTGATAAATGCCCCCAAAACATATATTTTTTTTCGTGAAAATTAAGATTCATACTTTTTTATTCTGCCCGATTTGAGATGAAATTTCCCATATCGGGCAGGCTGAAAGGGTTCAGCTTTTAATTTTCACGAAAAAAATATATGTTTTAGGGGCATTTCTCAAATGAATGAGAGCGCAAACCGCAAGTTTCTCAAATTTTTTGTTCTCGAGTTACGAAGCGTAGAAGCCGCAGTGGCAGAAACTAGTGTTTTTGCCTGCCGTCGCAGGTCGCGTGTTTGACACCCTCTGCTGGCGCTATTGTTTTCCCTACACCCTTTTAACTTCTCCCCCTAATTTAAAGGGAAGATGGGGCACTTCTACATTTGAGAAAAAACGCTTGAATTGCGTTCATTTGGCCTTTAGAATAACAGATATCACAATTATATTTCAATGCGACGCGCCGGAGAGCCATAAGAGCAGTTTGAAAATAGGGCTGAAGCCCCGCCTCCCTAGCCTTGGCAAGCCAAAAGATCCGTCGATGACGTCACGGACAGCGACCATCTTTCGCGTTTTTCTCGCGTTTAAAAATACTTGCGCGGCAAATGGTTTTGGTATTCGGGTTCACGAGGTAAAAATACACTAGAATTCACTTCTAACTCATTTTTTTCAAGAAGCTCCGTAGCTTCCCTTTAATAGGTATTATAAAGATAACTTGATGTATTCAAATAGTTTTAGAAATTTGATTGTTTTCTAAAGAACATGTCAAACTCGTCACTCCGGTCGCTTTTCGGTCAAATTTGATAGGTCATTATGTTGTCTGTACTTAAGGTAATTTTTCTTTATTTGGCTCTACAGAAAGCCCAAAGCAAGCCCATTAGAGATATAATAATATCATTATTATCTTCCGAGTAGGCGCTTCGCTATCTTCACGTAAACATTTTAGAAAAATAACAA
This sequence comes from Ixodes scapularis, assembly GCF_016920785.2. Taxonomy (NCBI): domain Eukaryota; kingdom Metazoa; phylum Arthropoda; class Arachnida; order Ixodida; family Ixodidae; genus Ixodes; species Ixodes scapularis. The sequence continues at coordinate 215,409,830 of NW_024609835.1, read as the reverse complement.
ATGTTCACACATTTCACGCGATTGTGGCTCAAACAGAGGATACAACCAAAAATATTACATTTCTAGACTGTTTTTTCTTGTAGTCGACTAATATGTCTAAAGGAATTTAAAAAAATAAAAATTTACAAAACTGTGGTTTTTGAGAAAATCGACCTCAAACTTTCAACATTTATTTCTTAAAACGTTTACGTGAAGGTAGCGGAGCGGCTAGTGGACATATCATAATGATATTATTATATCTATAATGGGCTTGCTTTGGGCTTTCTGTAGAGCGAAAGAAAAAAAATTTTACCTTAAGAACAGACAAAGTAATGACCTGTCATATTTGACCGAAAAGCGACCGGAGTGACGAGTTTGACATGTGTTTTAGAAAAAAATCAAGTTTCTAAAAATATTTGAGTACGTCAAGGTATCTTTATAATACCTATTAAATTAGGGGAAAAATTTAAAAGGGTGTAGAAAAAACAATAGCGTCAGCAGAGGGTGTGAAACACGCGACCTGCGACGGCAGGCAAAAACACAAGTTTCTGGCACTGCGGCTTCTACGGCTCGATACTCGAGAACAAAAAATCGGGAGAACATGCGGTTTGCGCCCTCCTTGATTTGAGAAACACCCCCAAAACATATTTTTTTCGTCAACATTAAAAATTAGACACTTTTAGCCTGCCCTATTTGAGATGAAATCACCCATATATATATATATATATATATATATATATATATATATATATATATATGTATATATTTATATATATATCGGTTGGAATGGTATTTAACTATTCGGTCAAACTGTAATTGATTTATTCAGATTCCAAACGTAAACAACTCAAGAATACTTATTCACATGACTAAACGTCTGGGGCGTTCAACAGAATAAGACGGTTTTAAGGAAATGCTAAAATTATATGTGATATTTACTTTATTATACCCAGGCAATGACAATCACTGCGAATATTAAGATTGTTTTCAGGAAAAGCAGAAATTTATATTTTTGTGAATATGGTCTTAGGATCTAACGGAAACACTGTAGAGCCGCTGAATAAGATGGATGCGCCTCTAAAAGTTTAATAAATGTTTATTGTTTTTTTTTTATGATTGTCATCTATAATATTTCCACGGAAGATTGTCATGTTGGTATTTGCTCAGCTGTCGGATATCCGCAAAGCGTTATGGCTATAGAAAGTTGGGGATTGTAGCTTATAGGTTTTTGCATTCATAGTTAAAAAAAATGTTTCTCGATGGTGATCTTAAATTGATTAAAACATTTATGATTGGCAACCGTTAGTGAATTTCAGTAAGATATCTTAAAACACAAGGTAAGTTTTAGACAACTTAATAATAATCTCTATTAGCACCTTCTTTCTATTCTTGTACTGGGAGTTCGAAATAAATATATTTTTATAAAAGCAGGAGGAACGTGCAAGAATATATATATTTCCCAAAATGATTTTACTTTCACGCACTCGACTAAAAAAAAGGAGCCCTAACCTTGTCATGGTCCGTTCAGGACACAAGGTCACTATCACAGTGCCACTGCAGATGTGCAGCCCCATTCCGGATTCAAGGTTGGACCATAATATCTGTTCGGTTTTGCAGGGACAAGAGTTTGTGTTTCCCAATGAGTGCATAAGCCCTGACTTCGTGGACTCTCTTAAAGAATAGGGAGGGAGGAAAGCTCAAGTTTTTATATTACCCCTGCACTTAGTTGAACCATGGCACATATCTGACAAATTTCTGACGGTGAGGGCTTTAAGATGGGCAGAAAACGAATTTTCGAAAACGAAAATTCAGTCATTTTTGCAAGTCAAGCTCCGCTGAGTGTATACTTGTTTGAGAGTTTTGTCGAGTAACCGTCAGTGTTACCAATTGCAAGGGCGCCTTCAGAATTTGGAAGAATCTGGAATCTTATCGCCACGTACAACTGAACAAAAACCTCGTTTTGGTACAGGCGGGTCATTTTACTGCTAATTTTATTAATGTTCTGTTAGGTCAGACTAGTGGAATTGCTACTGAAAACAACTACTAGACGGCTCCCTTTACTTTGCAAACTATTTTTAACTATTTTGTTGATACTCACCTTAAAAAAATTCAGCATCAGAGGCACTTTCCTAACATTATTTTGGTATTCTTCAGGTCACTCATTATAATTTATTTCAATTCATATTTTTAGTAGCACTTTCATTTTACCGTAAGTTGCGACAATATTGCATAATTTATTAAAATACAGTTTGAATTATGCTGAATATTCCTTTTATTCCGGTTGTTCCATTAAAACTATTGTGAACACCATGAGCAAGTCGGGACGCATATTTAATTTGTATCTAATGGCAGGATATCTTTTTCGGACATTTAGTTAAAAAAATGCGCCTATTCTTATTTGGCTACCTAAAAGACACATCAGACCGCTTACGTGTAGGAATGCAAAACCATTCCTACACGCAGCGCATTCTTACAAGCAACGCGCGACGTGTTCCTATAGACCGTTCAATTAGGGTCATAGCAGAGAGGGTAATAGAGAGAAAAAAATGCCCTCTCCCTCTCACCCGCTGTCGTCTGCTCCGCCGAGTTGGCTGTACCTAGCATCCGGCTGGCGTGCAAACTCTGTTTAAAATCGCGTCATTCTGGAAATTTCAATCGCAGATGCGCAGATTTTGGTATGCCAGATCCCTTGTAATACTATGCTAGATAAAAAGACTAACAGGGTCCAATTGCGCTGTTACCTGCGTGCAAATAAAAAAAAAATAATAGGAAAAACTGTGTCAGATTCGCCGGTGTCTCCGGCGAAAAGTAAATCCGGTTGCTGTACCTTTTTACTATACAAAGTTCGTACTGGTGTAGGCCTTTAGCGACCATGAGCGGAAGTCTGAAATGATAAATAGAAACGCGCTCTCGCGCCGCAATAAACGGAGTAGTTGAGGGTAGTACTGCCGACTGACTCAACTGCTATTTAAGTAACGGAAAAAAGATATGCTAGTTGATCATTTACCGAAATAGAACAACAAAGAGCTCTAGGCTGATTTTGGAGTAGCCATTACTATTCTAAGAACGCGAACCACTTCACAACGACAGCCACGAGCGAGAGTTCGATGTTCCGTACAGCCCGCCAGTACAGCCCAAACATGGAGAAAGGCAACCTCCCGTTTGGTCGTCTGCTAGCGGAGTCGGGCGCGTGCCCTCTCTCTCATTTTACCCCGCCGAACCCGCTGAATTTCCCGGAAGTATGGAGAGGGCGCTGCTGTCGAACAAAATGGTGCCGCCTAGAGAGCGCTAAATGGAATGGTGTATAGCGCATGGCGCTCCGGCGGTGGCATCACGCTCCACGCCTTCCCTGACGACGCATCTGCGTTGCTGTGCGTTTCTTTTTCTTTCATTATCCTGAGGTGCGTCTGCTTTGACCTTGAGCGCCCCGCCGACTTTTGTGACGGAGAATCTGCGTTGCTGTGCTTTTAGCCAGTGGGAATTTAACTGCCTTTTCGCTGCCACAGACGCTTACAGACAACGCCGCCTTCTCTCTATGGGACACTTGATGCTTTCGAATTAAAAAAAAAACTCTGGAGATTAGAGGTCCATGTGCGTCATTCAGCCTTGTAATTTCCAATTAGGAGCCAGGCCGCCATGATTGGTGCTCATGCTCGAGCTTTTCGCCATAGTGTATTAATTAAAAACTGGTACATTCCTTGAACTTGCATATGTAGTTGACTAAATGTATATATATGCTTTATTTGTGGCCAAGGATTACAGGTAATTCATAACTAGATATCGTGTTTTCAGTTGAGCATGTGGCTGAACCCCATAGCCAAGTTGTAAAGCAGTTAAACAAACACATTTAAGGGACGGCACAAGCGCATCATTGAAATTGTATCTTTCTTTTTCTTCGCTGTATTTCCTTTGATTATTTACTGCTTTTCCAAAGAAAGCGAACCGTGCGCACGGAAGAAGGAAAAAGCAATAAATAATAAGCCCAGTCAAAGGGTGCAGAACCAACAACGCAAGGCTCACAAAAAGAATCCCGGGACGTTATCTCTGAAAACGACTAAAGGCTTGCCATGACCTCCATCCACAACAATGGCGAACCGGTTAATGATAGTGCTCGCTCTTATAGCCCATGAACGTTTAGACGCACTCTATTACCCTCCATCATTCTGCTGTCCTCTCAGTTCAGTGTCCTACGCGGTTTACTTTTCACGTAAAGAAAGCGACCGCTAGAACGTACGAAACAAATAATGTTCTAGCCAGTACTCACGGTCCCTCTGGTTGGGGAGGTCTTGGAACGAAATTGAGTGTCCCCAGTAGTGATCAATTTTCTCGTGTGTGAAGGTGCCGGGCGGCTGTCTGTTTCTTTTATAGTTCCTCCTTTAACGCTAAGAGATACCCTTCAGTCAAGAGAAATATTCCAGCTACGTGGCTTTACTTTCGTAACTGTTCATTTTGTTCCGCCTGTTTATAAAATCGGAACCCATTGCCAATAGAGGAACTTCCGTGATGGTGATTGCGGGATGGCGTTTTCTTAAGACCCGACAGTTCACCGTTGCGCAGGATGTTTCTTTCTTTTGGTAGAATTCCCTCCACCGGTTTCTTTCTACAGGCAGAAGTATTTCCACAATTAAAAGTTTCAGCAGCAATAGTCCCCCATCAGCACAGAGCCGGAATTTTCACCAGTGTTTGCGCAATTTTTTTAAAATTAATGATGTCAAAATATTCTACTCTTGTACACTTAGGCTTGCATGTGCTTCATTGGTGCAACCTTGTGATATATTAAAGATAAAGTTATTTTAAGAAAAAAAAAATAGATTTTAAAACGCCTTTGTGCACACGTGAATGCAACACCATAAGTCACTTTTTTTTATCCCATCTCTCTGAGAGCAACCGTAGTTAGAGTATTCTTATTGCCGACACGATACACCCAATTATTAAATGAAATCTTGGACCACAACTATACTAAAGCGATAAAAACGCACTGTGTTATAGATATCTTATTTTCTTGGTGATAATTTTTGTATTATTAGCGGCTCAGTATCTAATATATTTGTTTGAATTTCATCATTTTTTCTTTTAAAAATAACAACTAAAGTAGTATGCGCTCGTTTAAATCAGAATAATTTAGTTGTCACTTTTCAGGAAAGCTAAGAGAGTTTACCGAAATGGACGTCCAGCGAACCTTTTGCCATAGCCTCACCACTAATATGGTCAAATCACATCGAATATTTTCTAGCCTTCAAATAGCAATGAACATCCTGATATAGTGTCTCCTCTGTTCACAATCAAAATACACAGTAAAAACAGGAACCATAGAAGGTCACCCACCACATTTTGGAAATATATTTTCTATATAAGAACAAACGCGCTGCATATATATATATATATATATATATATATATATATATATATATATATATATATATATATATATATAGATTTATATATATAAACACACGCAGTTGAGTGAAACGTACTTATTCCAATGAATCAAACAATCAAATTTTTACGAACCCGCCAAATGCCAAAATAAATGGCGGAGGCAGGATTTCAGCTCTCGTGGTGAGCACTCCAGTCGGGTGTGCTGGCCGCTACACCACTCCACCTTCGCTCTCTGGTGTTTTCTATCTGCCTATATATGCGCTACAATAAGAAACCGAAATCTAGAAACGAGTCCAAATAGTGTTTTTACTGAACGCCGTAAAATGCTGCCCCGGCGTTATATCCTTCTAAAAATAGTTGATTTAATTGTTTTCGATGATGCTCAACAAGTTTCTATTTGGAACTATACGTATGTTTAATTGCACTAATTAAAATGGGAATTTACAAAATGTACTTAATTAGTCGGCTGATAGTCGCGACTGTCTCCTTATACTATGTCCTCTTGGCCGTATAACTCACCTGCGCAATCGCAGAAGTGTGGCTTTCGCAACTTTTTTTGAAAACATATCTAAAGAAAAACATATATATATATATATAATCTAAAATAGGCAGATGAAGAAACTGTACATAATGGAATTTATGCGTGATGATTCGCATGCTCAAGGAAAGAAAATAAGACGACGGAACCAGGGCTGACACGAAAACGGCACGCTAATGATTCGGTGAGCGACAGCCTGCGGCCGACGGCCAGTCAGGGGTGCTTGGGATAACGACGCGGATCTGGACTGGGCTGCAAGTCCCTGGAAACCAGGAACCCGCCAGACCGAGCCAGATTATCCAAGGCGGCGTAGTAAGGAGATCTCCCTTCGGAAAGTGTCCGAGAGTCACCGACAGAGCCGCCCGTCAATACGAGGTCCATTTGAACAGGAGTTGGAAAAGAAAATCCAGACACCCGAAGTTCCACCGTGAGCCTTTCGACATTTACTTTCGCTCTGATAAACAAGAAATCCGCCGACTCTCCGGCGTCGAATAATCCTGAAGATCGCCAAAGAAGAAACCGAAAACACGAAGCCCCCGAAACCCAAATGGAAGGAAGGAAGAGTCAAAACAACCATGTGCGAAGGCAAGCTCGAGACAACCGGAGAAAAACAAAAGGGGGATTGGAAAGGGGCAATTTTTATTTATTTTAATAACGACGGCTGACCAGGCGTGCCCTGTGCCTGAGGTCCCATTCAGATAGATTTTTCACCTTTAAATGCTATTTCGAGAAATACATGTTTTTAGTTGGTAAGTCGATTTTTTTTTTTATTTATACGGCGGTTTTAAATTGACAAAGTATGCAGCGCTAACGCAGAAACAAAGAGCAAAAAGATTTTCTGTCTTTCTTTTTTTTTTTGCCGCCTTACTTTAAAATTAGTGCCCGTCAGGGTCCCACACGATGTTTTATTTGTTAGCTAGCGATGGCCAAAAAGAGGGTAGAAATTCCACTCGGTCATTGTAATCTCCCGGCATGGACTGCGGAGGCAAAGTTCCACGCGCAGCGTGGGCGTGGCTGCCCACCTCGCTGCCTTAAAAACATGAGCCTGCCTCAAGTATGTAAATATGCGTCTATTTATGCGGCGCTTGCTCTTTGCAAGACACTTTATAAAAGTAGACACGCCAAAAGACAAAAAAAGGGGAATATTTAAAAGCAAGGTAAAAATGATGGGTTAGGGAAACGGGTTAAGGTAACCTACTGCCTTGATGGGCCAACTCACGGCGATCGTTAGGATTGGGAGCGAACTTTCGACAAACTTGCTGTTTGGCGAGGCGTCGTCGTTAAGTCACTCATCTTGTTCAACCATAACCGTTAGTCACCCGCTAGTCGCCAACTAAACTAGCTTAGCCCTTCCACTAATGTTTGTTCCCTAGTCAAGTGGCAGGGCATATTGACTAGTCGCCCAGTTCAACTGGGCGACAAGGCATTTTCCGTTGTTGGGGCGCCCGGAACGCTTATTTAGATGCGACTATCACCCGCCGCGTGGTCATTGAAATCAGTGATGAAACTATTCATTAGTGATGCTAGTCATGGTTTTAGAATACGTCTGATGTACACATTACGCATCACGTCAATTCACGTGATCACCTAGCACATCACGTTATCTGGTGACCAAGAGTTGTAGACGAACGCTGCACACCGCCAAGTAGTTCAGGTGAGGCATTGCAATGAATAACTCACCACGCAGGTGACCATAAACTGTGAAGATAACGCACCTTCACTGTCGATTTTCATGTCGCTTTTCGTGTTACGATTTCACGTTAACTCTTCCTTCCGCAGCATTTCTTAAGACGAATGACGCGTTAGAATCCTCTTTGGAAGATAACGCGCTACCCGGGGACACAATGTCGTTCTAAGAGAATAAAGTGCTATTAGCCCTCAGTAGTTTGCGTGGCGCCCCTTACGACGAACCGGGGTGACGTCACGGAGAGGACAGAATTTCTGCCTGGCTCGCTCCGCTCGCCCTGTGGAGGCTGTGACGACGCTAGCTTTCGGTACGCTCGTTTCTATTTAATATTTTTTCGAGCGCGTTTTTCGTAGGAAGTATAAATTTTAATATGTGGCTTTATTGAGGTATGACTTGTAGCTGCAGGAGAAACTTCAACCAACATTTTAGGGATGGTTGACAGGGCAGGCTACGCATGAATCTCCGCTGGGATATGAACATAAAGATATATGGCCACAAATGCAGGAGAATCAAAATATATTCACCTCACACACATTCAATGCTAGTGATGGTCTGAATGAATTTGGAGATATATACTTTTTTGTATTTGTTTTTTTTTTTAAAAAACGCCGAAGCAGAAAAAGTTGTATGCTGCTTGCGCAACATGTTAAGGATAAATCTGGGCCATAGATACAGAATCACAAGTGAGACAGCCCAAGTACAGGGATAAAGTAAGGAAAGAAGGAACACAGGCATATACAAGTTATTTGTTTATATCTGTTTCTATTGATCGCATTTGGCCATTGCTGGATTGGGATTGTATTTCAATGGACTCCACTGGTGGTGTCTGTAGACTTGTTTATAATATCACTCAAGTAGTGTACAACAAACGTAGGTGAAGGTGTCTAGACTGTTATTAGTACCTTAAGCTCTAAAATTGAGATTTTAGTTATATGAAATTGTCCTGAAGCTAAAATACCAGAAGCTTTAATCATGCAAACTGTCACCCTTGACAGGTGCCACATTTTCTGCTATTACTGCAGCATCTACCACTAGACAGACATTCGAATGGTCGCTGTTCCTCTTATTTTCCTTTTTTGCATGTCAGAGGGTCCAGCTGTAGGGAGTGTGGAGGTTGAGGAAGCTTTTGGGGAATTGCCGCAGTGTCTCTTTTAGTTTGAAATGACCATTCACACTAAAACAATGCATTTTCAGAATACACAAGGCCGGATTGAAAGAAGAAGGTTAGGGTAAAGTAAAGATATTCTAAAGTACGGTACATATTTCGGGTAGTTCAATACATCTCATACAGGCAACTGAAGGCTATTCGGCCGTTTTTCTTCCTGCCATAAAACTATTTTCCAGTAGTTATGCGAGTTCTAGAAAATGAAACGTGCCAGCATACATGTGCAAACTATATCTTTAATTCACGAAGAAGCAAAATGGACGTAAAAGAACCCTGTTCCCCGCGCACTTCAAAGGCCTTAAGACCGATGGCCTTTAAAACATCTGCGAACCAGCGCACGAGTGGCAGGCGTAGCGTCGGGGTCGCGAGCTAATTTGGCGACCGCCCAAAGGCCTTTGATATAAATGCCATTTAAAAGGCCTGCAAAGCAGGATGCAATATTCTCCTAAATCTTGAACATAGAAGGAACAGAATTACAGCGTCTGATAGTGTAAAACCCTTGATGTTCGCGAGCCCTTCATTTTCGCGAATTGAAAAGTTCGCAAAATTTAAGGAGAGGCAAACATTTTGGTTCTTAAGAATTTCATTGCAGGCGTCTGGAATTCGCGAAATTTAATGGTCGCGGTTATGTTCTCGGTGACAGATCCGCAGAAATAAAGGGTTTTACAGTACACTTACACCGCCGCTCCACCGACCCCTCGCACGACTGCCCTGTGTCGTGTGAACCGACAGGGAGGTTCATCGGTAGAATTGCCTTTGCCAATAACTTCCGGAGTTGTAACCCCTTTATAAAGGTAAAAGTGACAAGAACGCTTATAGAAAGTACGGAAGCACGTCGGTATCGACCTAGCCCAGCGTCTTGCACACCGGGTAAACAAGGTCCCGCTCCTCGAAGTGCTTTGCGGCACACAACGGCTAAACCAGAAAATCGGCGCAGGAAAGCCAGCCGGATGCGAGATCGCGAAGCGGAGTCCTTCCCCTAACGGTCACGGTGCACCTCGCCCAATCAGGGCGTGGCAACCGCAGTGACGGTTGTGTTCGCTCTCAGGGCTACTAGTGAATAGTGATCAGTTTTCATACGCATGAAGGAAAAACAACACTTTATAAATACTATATGTTACAATTTTATCTCATGCTCGATTTTTGGAATAAGGAAGATTCTTCAAATTTATTTGGGGCGTGAACGATTTCGCTAATAGAGAGTGGCTTGAGCGAGTGTGCACTAGCCAGAAGTGAATTGGAAGCTCTATTGCCGATGTGATATAGTATATTAACCTATTTTAAACAGGAAGAGCCTAAAAAATAAACTTTACGATAAAACAGAGTGTCTCTGAAGGTCTTCAAGCAACAAGACTTGCAGGTATGTAATTTCTCATGCCTCGAGCATAACTTACCTAAAATTACTAATAACTATTTTAACAATTTTTTTTTTATATTTAAGTTTGATTCTTAGCTGTTTTGTTTTTATATATGTAATTGAAGTTTATGACATTAAAGCCACGCGTTTACTCGCGGCGACCGAACAATTTTCTTTACGTGTCGTATTTGCCTACGCGAGAACAAAAATAATGTTGTCTTACCTTTATGATGCTAAATTATAATTAAAACGTACGTTTACCGTGTCATGTACTGACTAAAACCAAACTATTAGTACAAGACTAGATCCCTATCGGACGCCTTAGACACTGTTCACGTAATAACATGAACGCTGCATAACGCACGTTCTTGTAATATGACTTATTGTTTAAGAATATTGAAAGTCGTTCTAATGCCAATTAAAATTCCAAATGCCAAGGGTGCATATGCTTATCTGAAAAACGTTTGGGGGCTCAAGTGTTGTGCACGTCCTTTTTGTGCCCCCATTTACGGTTTTAGTATAGTGCCGAATATTTTTCCGAGTGTTTTAAAATTGAACTAATGCATTTCTGGGGGTGCACGGTCTGGTGGCTTACAATTTCTCAAACCTAATTCTATACATTCAAATACTGTATTCAGTGTCTACAACCAATATTTGTATGGCACATTTCGCCACATTCGCGAAGACTGAGGCACAAAAATTGTATCATAACTTTTTGTTTAACGAACAACCCAGGTGTTGTGTAGGAGTACAACATAGGCTGGTGTCGTTTTGTATGTAGAAACGCTTGTCAAAATAATAAAGTTAGAAATATGGGAGAGTAAGATGCTAGCTGTCCGACGAAAATATTTGGCGGTAGAGGTTGGATGCAACTTGAGCATAGTTGTATCTTAACTCGAAAATATGAAATATTTTGCACTGGTCAGTTCAACATAAAAACCGCAATTAATTAATAACAGTTTTTGGTATTAAACTATTTCATGGTTGACCTACCAAGTTATCAAAGGAAGACGCAACCTAGCCGAAATAACGTTTTTTTTTAAATAATCTCGTCCACTGTCTATCTTGAAACCAGGGCTTCTTCGTGATCTTCAAATACTTAAGCCTGCAGTATTAGCATTTGCGTTTCCAAGCCAAATTTGTCTGTCTATCTTCCATCCGCCGATTTCTCCGCAGAGTTTATAACAGAAATTGAAATCGTACATAATTATCCACGTATTCAGGTGGACACGTTGCTGCACCGGCAGGAGTGGCAGGAAGCAAAAAAAAAATGAACGTCAGTTGGCGCCACGTCAGTGGACGTCAAATTATGTTGTAGATTGTCACGCTGTCAGGCCGTGGTGGCAGTGGCTGTCCCGCACCTCAGAGAGTGTCATGTGACCTAGTAACGCCAGATTCCATGCCATCAAAAAGTTACGTGAGACTGCCAGTCTTCACACTGCGACGTTACGTCAACTCACATCACACGACCACATCACTTCATGTCACGGTGTCATGGGGTGCTGAGTCACGTAAGTCACGTGCTTCACATCGTGACGTTGCGTGACGTCAAAACGTCACGCCACAATGTGTAAGTAAACTTGATGTCACATTACCTAAGGTGGGCGAATACTGGCTTGAATAGATTGTCATCATCCATAGCTTCAGCTCTCTAAAGAGAGCCCGCATTTCGTCGGTCTACCCAGCACTGTGAAAACCACGGATGAGGAAGCGCTATACGTTCGGACCGCTCTTTGACCATCTCGATATATTACGCTGGGACTTTGCATCGTGATATTACGTGACGTAACGGTGTCACGTGACATTGTCTCGGAAAATGTGACGTCAAGTGACACCATGACTCGACACCCAGTCGTTACGTGACGTCAGGTCGCAAGGCATTCTGCTACTGGGTAAGACTACATTTGACACTGCGGCGGCAGGTAAACTAATATCAATTAGCAGACACTACTGTAAAACCCTTTATTTTCGGGGCCCCTATTTTTCGCGAATCGGTCACAGATGACATAATCGCGATCAGTAAATTTCGCGAATTCCAGGCACCTGCATTGAAAATCTTAGGGACCGAAATTTTCGCGCGCCCTTAAATTTCGCGAATTCTTTAATTCGTGAAATTCGCAAAAATTGAGGGCTCGCGAACATTAAGGGTTTTTAAGTATTTTTAGTGTCGGCGGAACGCGATCATAATCTGATCATTCCCGGTTTTGCCGCTGCAAGCTTTGCCCCTGCCTCACTAGTGGTCATTTCGATGCGCCCCCGAGTGTCCCTTGAGCTTTATATATATATATATATATATATATATATATATATATATATATATATATATATATATATATATATATATATATTAATTGTCTGCTATAGCGAATAGCGATTATGCTCATCATGTTTCTAATTGAAACCTTCTGTTTATTTTTACTAAATGAAAAGTTACTTAAGGACGTTTAGTTAATTACCCAACTTATCGCAAAGATTACCCACCCAAAGAATGTTCCCCTGGCCGTATAACTCACCTGCACATACCATAGTAGTGCATATTTTACGAAGGGTTTTAAGTAAACTTTTTAAAACTAATATGGAACACCGGATATATATATATATATATATATATATATATATATAGTAAAACCTCTTTTATCCTTTCCCGGTTTATACGTTCAGGAGTGGTGGCACAGCAAACGTCCCATAGAGTTGCGCTGTTCTTTTTTCTGGTTCATACGTTCCCAGATAACACGAATTCCAGGAAAGTACGCTCACCGTTCTGCCAAATGTCGATCGGATTATACTTTTTTTTTGAAAATCGATGTTTTAGTCGCATCTTCGGAACTCCGAACATCCGGTCTCGACGAACGAGCGCCGAGGCAGACACGGCACGCGTGCGCGAAGCGGTCTTCCAGTGCCCGCTGATAACGCCGCCGCTGCGTCTAATTGTTCTCCGCAACTTCCGAGAGCCGTCGGGGTGCGCAATGGCGTTCCCAGAACTCGCAGCGCGGTTTTACTGTCTTAGCTCATTTTTCGAATAGTCGAAGAATATTTTCCAAGAAATAATAACGAACGATACCGAGCTCATACTTTACGCATCTCGATTTCAACTCCGGTGGCGGAGTACTAACCGCTCGTAACAAAAGCGCGTCCATCTGATGCTGTCATTCAATTTCCTCTTGCCAAGTGCTGCCACTGGCGAAAGTGGCACAGTTGCCGTCGTAACGAGCAATCAAAACAGCACCCTGAAAATCGAAACCCGAAAACGGCTGTCTACCAATCGTTCGCCCGTACGAGAGCATGTTAAGTTGAGACTTTCAGTTGTGAACACCGGAGCAGTACGTTCGCTTATGACTTTTCAAGTGTTTTCAAAGTTTACACGTGATTATGGGTCACTGTCGCAAATTCCAGCAAACTTTTTGAGGCATTGTTCAGAGGGCTGAAAGCACCAATTGCAAGACAGCACAGGAGTAACTCTAGACTAGAAAGTACTACAAGCAAGCTTACGAAGGAGTAGTAGCGGTTGCGCGGTGGTAGTAAATGAGCAAATCTGGCTTTTCTTTTGTTTCGTTCTTTGCGTCGGCAGCCTTGGTTTCGCGTTCCGTCCCAAGCCCGTGCCTTTTTGGTTTCGTTCTGCGGTGGCGTCGCGAAAGCGGAAGCAGTTATCCCCCAAGAACGAGTTGAACATTCTTGCTGCCGTCGACCGGGACCCGAAGCGAAAACTGATCGACATCGCCAAAGAAAGAGCTGGGACTCCCGGCCTCGTCGGTGAGCACGGTCGTGTCTAAAAGAATGAACATTAAAGCAAACACGTTGGTTTTCGGCTCGGCTACTGAGCAGGCCCGTGGAGCGAAGCACGGGGGGCTGGAAGCTGCTTTGTTGAACTGGCTCAAGCAAGCACGAGCTTCTTGACTAAATTTTAACGGCAGTATACTTCGCGAGAAAGCCATGGAGATCGCCAAAATGTTTTTTATTGACGAATTCATTGCGTCGAGCGGATGGATAAGTCGGTTTTGAATCCGGAACGGTATCTTATACCGTCAGGTGAACGGGGAGGCGGCCAGCGTGAATCCGGCAGGCGTTGAGAACTGGATTGCCTTGCTCCCGGGAATCGTTAACGCCAATCGCCCGTGCGACGTGTCTCATGTGGACGAACTTGAGGTTTTTTTATTAAGGTTCAGCCGACGAAGTTTCTAAGTTTGAAGGAAGAATCCTGACACGGCGGCAAAGGGTGGAAAGACAGAATAACTGTGCTGCTTTGCTGCAACAAAGACGAAACGGAGATGATCACACCATGGATTATCGGCAAATAGAGGCAGCCAACATGGCTGAAGAACATCGCCAGACGTCCTTGAGTGTACAAGCATAACACGAAGGCCTGGATGACTTGTAGTTTGTTCGAGGTATTCCTTCGCTGTCTCCACAGGCGCCTAGGCTGCAAGGATCGAAAGAGACAGCTGTGCCTAGATAACTGCTCGGCGCATCTCGAGGATACGACGTTCCTGCGGAACATTTGTGTCGTCTTCCTGCCGGCTAACGCGACGAGCCATCTGCAGTTATTAGATGCGAATATCATCAAGAATGTCAAGCACCTGTACAAAAAGTGCATTGTTCAACTCTTCCTTGCTCGCGCGTCGCGAAAAAAAGACTCTGGGAATTTGACGTTGCTCGACGCGATGCACGATCTAAACACGTCGTGGGAGAGTGTGACACAAGCCACGGTCCGAAACGGCTTCAAAAAGTGCGAATTTTACGCTTGCCAGAGCCAGAGGAGCCGGAGCTTAGCACGACCGGTGCCGCGGAGTCCTGCGCGAGCGACAACCCCGACCCGTATGTGAGCGATGTGGACGACATGGAAGAGGAACTCCGGTCCACTGGCACCGACGTCACGTTCGGCGAATTCGTCGCAACGGATTTTAACCTCACAACATGCGACCCACAAACTGTTCCGTACATCATGCCAGAGATTCGGCAAGGTGAAGTGTCGTGGAAGGGCAACGACGAGGACAAAGAGCTGGAGAGGCCGCCGGCAGCTACGTTCGCCCAGGCCGTCGCTGCATTGGATTTTGTGCGTAGCTTCTTCGACCACAGGAGCAGCTGCGGTGCGGAGAGGAGCTTGCAGACGTTGGAGAAGGAGCTTTTCTTTAGCAAAAGGGCAAGGCATTCGCCAGCAGAAGTTGACAAACGCTTTCAGCAAGTGAAGCGCGGTATAAAACGCTGTTCAATCTCATTCTTGATTAGTGTTTTTTTTTGTGTGCGTTTGAAAATGGTTAGTGCGGATCACACGTCTTTCCGGGTAATACGTATATATATATATATATATATATATATATATATATATATATATATCCCCGCTCCTGGCACAATTTTTCGCCAGCTCTCTTTCCCTTTCCCTTTCCCTAACTTTAATGCAATAAATTCAATAATCACCCTCTCCCCTCTTCGTTCACAATATTACTACGGCTGCACTTGTCAATCTTCACCCATTCCCATTATATATACGGTGCAGCCTGTCCCTATGGGGAGGAGTTGTTCCCTAGATATCTTGGAAGACGGGCCCTTTCCGACATTTGCCAGCTGAGATGACGTGCCACGTCACTGCCACATGTCGGAAATAGCGCGGGCCTTAAATCAGCAACGGTTGTCGTCTACCAAGTTAAGCGAGTTTGAAACTAAACAGTACAGAGAGAGATGGTCAGAAATTGAGTCCGCCTAAAACCAGTGGCCGGGATGGTCTAATAGGTTAAGGCGTCGCCCCGGACAGGCGAATGTTGCGGGTTCAATCCCCGCTCCAGCAGGAAAGAGAGCTGGCCCAATTTTTCGCCAGCTCTCTTTCCCTTTCCCTAACTTTAATGCCATAAATTCAATAATCATATTCTCCCCTCTTCGTTCACAATATTACTACGACTGCACTTGTCAATCTTCACTCACTCCCATTATATATAAATATATATGAATACAGTTTTGTTTAATATTTAGATATATGCCTGAAAAAAGTCGCGAAAGTTACTTCTATGCGGTCTGTGTAGGTGAGTTATACGGCCAGGGGGACATTATGTGGTGGATAGTGTTTGGGATCACTCGGATAAATAATTAAAATTCGCGAATTAAATTTTTAATTATAACGACTTGAAGCTCTAGGGAAACTTGGGGGCGCACCAAAGTTACCACTCGTGAAGCAGGAGCAAAGCTGGTAGTGGCAAAACGCGAATGACCCGCTATTTGCCACTACCAGCTTTGCGCCGGTTTCACGAGTTGAAAATTTGGTGCGCCCCCGAGTTTCTTCTGAGGTTCATGTCGTTCCAAAAAGAGTTGATTTCGTGGTTCCCGATTACGTTATCTAAGTTTCTAATTGGAAGAATTTGTCTATTTTCACTAATTAAAAAGTTAATTAACGACTTTAATTAATTAATCGACTTATCGAAAACATTATCCATCCACATAATGTACCCCTGGCCGTATTACTCACGTGCACAAACCGCATAAGTGGGACTTTCACGGCTTTTCAATAAAGATATGTAAGTCGTAAACAAAAACACACTAGATATAAATAAATGAATAAATAAATAACTATATATATATATATATATATATATATATATATCACTATACCTGTATATGCTTAACCTATTTCTTCTAAATATTAATAATTACTCTTTAAAATGCGAAATGCAATGGTGGGTTCATTTTTTTTTTCATATTACATGCTTATATACAGAACAGCCAACACTGCGAAAGCAAGGGGACTTTGCCGAATGTCGCCAAAAATGCGTAGGTTCGCCACGGCAGTGGACTCTCCAGTTGGGAATTCAAACCCTAGGTTCGACAATAGTTGAAATTTTCCCTAGTTCAAACCTTGCCAGAGCAGGGCCACTCGATCTCGAGCGTCTACGGTCAGGTGTGTCGTTCTTTTCCTGTAGAAGTAAATCTCCCTAACAGAACACCCGCGTCAACAGAGTACAATAACTGTCAGCGAACTTTCAAGGATTCCTTCATACGAAGTGCTGTAACACGCTCGCCAATGATACATAGAAGGGTGCTTTCTATAATATAGACTTCGGGAGTCCGCGGCTATCAGTGCTCTAGCTACGAGGAAAACAAGAACGACCAGCGTGTGACTGTAGCAACGGAAAAAGGGAGCGGCCGTGCCTGGTCATACATTTTAACCTCAAGTTGAATAGCTTACAATTATCAATATTCTTTGAGACTATTTAAGGATCCATCAGACAAGTTAGTGATTACAATAAAAACAACTCTTTTAGTTATTGCCTTATGGATTGCGAATTGAGGCAATACAGCTCTCAGTGCCACGTAACATCTGAACTGAGAGGCGGAGAGGAGGGTTTTGGGAAACATTCAAGGACTCGCAGTGTATTTGAGTTCCACGGGCATTCCGAAAGCTCTCAAGCCCAAAGCCGTTTATAGAACCTGCGAGTAAGCTCGCAATGCTGGCTCGGCCCGCTGCTATCGGCATGCGCTGGTCTGTGAATTATATAAATTCCTTCCGTGTGAAAGTCCGATGAAATTCCCGTATAAAACGGGCATTCCGTGAGGACCGCCGGGAATACCAGGCGGAAATGAATATCTTAATAGTGATGTAGAACTAAATTTCGATATCCATTTTTTACTTACAAAACGCCGCACACGGAAATGAGAAATAAACAAAACTATATCCCTAAAAATATTTAATGAAGTAGAAGGCAAAGTTATGACATGCAACAAAGCCATAAGTAGATGCTTTCGAGTTAATGTGAAAATAATTTATATAAATATACACATTTCTGTTTTACTTCGGCTGATTTTAGTAGTGCGTGGCTATGGTATGAAGCACAAGACACCATTTTGGAAAAATATTGTTCTCGCCTCTCCGGAGGCGCTGGGAGCATCCAGGCGCCGCAACAGGATTAGCTTAGACTGTCGATATATCGACAGTCTGAGCACGTTTGTTGGGAGCATGCCGGAAGCGGAAGTGCACTTGAAGGCCCCCATTAAAGCGCGCTACTCGTTGTACTAGGCGAATATATTTTATACCTATAAGAGATAGAACGCCACACTGGAGTCCTCACAATGGCAAGTGCTAAGAATTTCAAATGTACTTTTTAAGTTTATACGGAAGCGTCATCAGGTTCGCTTCTAGGTACCTTCTCTTGTTTCAGCGTAGCGTATGACTCCTTAACATTGGTGTAGTCAGTCGCAAGCTAGAAACATCAAGACAAGGTCCTACAACAATGCTCTCCGCCCCTTCAGCAGTAGCGAAGGAGGCGAGTTGAGTTCGCCTCCTGTAAAGCGTTTGTTCTAATTCTGTGGTAAAGGGTGGAGAGCTCTGTGGGTGAAGCTTTGCCTGTTTTTTTTTTTTTATCTCGCAACAGGCTTCCGAACTTTCGGTAGATCTTTCATTTCATTCTTGAAACCTATTTTAATTTCCCAAATAACTGAGTTTCTTTCACTTCTGCTTTATGCAGATGCTGGTGAAAAGTAAACGCAACATTTTGGCGAAAGTTGCAAAGCCTTTATATACGGCAACAGCGCCAAGACAAACAAAAGGGCCACAGGCAAGGTCCCTAGCTTGATACTTCGTGGCGCACATTAGCTGATCATCTATTTCATTCAAACTTTTGTTGCAGTCAGGATGGTACTCCACAGGCGGCCCAAGAAACAGTACAAGTTCTTAATGCGAAGCGCAAGAAATGTTTATCTGGATCTATGAAAATATAGGCATGGAACCAGCGCAAGAATAGATTGCTCTACGTGTGTTAACCGTTACAAAACCTCGTGGTGCTTTTCTGGTAAAAAGTTGTTAAAAAACGTCATCAGAAGCTATAAAATGTCAACAGCGTTTCATGTGTCGTTCTCTGCTTTCCGGTTGAGTATTGATCGAATATTGATCCACTTTTCACAATAAACAAACGGACTTTCTGTCGCCTCCGAGATGTTTTTTTTTTTTTTTTTACACTCTTTCGATTAAATGGTTGAAGCTTTTTATTTGGAAAGATACAGCCGTCAGAACAAAAAAGCGCTTTATACCATAGCTAGTTTATCAACAAATATTGGAAGGCACACACGGCTTTTCAGAGTTGTCCAAACTGGCAGAAAAAACGCCAAAAAATATCTGCGAGCTTTTTTTTTTATTCTTCGGAACTCGCTTCTTTATATAGTATCTGCAAGGTCTACACGCACTCAAGAAATACACACAAAAACAAACACAACAAAAACAAAATTACAGATGTTTATATTTTGTTTGATTGTAGGCATGAGGGACCAAGGGAGCTCAGTGGAACCCCGTAATGCAACGCGCGAGTTGTTTGTTTTGACGTGAAATGTTCCTTGGCCAGTTTATACAGATTTCGCGAAGCCGCATTTCGTGCAGCCGTGGCCTGTGACGTCACGTGACATCAGTTTTCGCGCTAAACTTAGAGGTACAAACTGCGTGACGTGACGTCAACACCAATTAAATGGGAACGCTACAAAACAGCACGCGACAAAACAGCACGGTCAAAACAGCACAGCGTCAAAACAGCACAGCGTCAAAACAGCACCGCGACAAAACAGCAGGCGTCAAAATAGCACGCGACAAAACAGCACAGCGTCAAAACGGCACAGCGACAAAAGAGCACGTGCCAAAACAGCACAGCGTCAAAACAGCACAGCGACAAAACAGCACGCATGTATAGCCACTTCAAGTGCGTTCTTCACCTCTCTCTGCGAAAATAATTTCGAACCTCCTTGAGTCCTTTCATTTTTTGTCGCTAGGCTGTAAGGGATGGGGGCATACTTGAAGAGATTCGGTAGTTAGAGGTGATATCGTCGCGTCGATGTTGACCGCGTTGTCTGGTCTTTTTTGTAGGACCAGCAAAAGCGGAAAAGTTATTGGGAAAAAGTAATCTATAAGTTCAAGTTATGAACCGTCTTGTTTGCAGCGGTTGGGTAAGGTTACGTAGTACTCGTCGTTTCAAAATTACCACCTAAGCGTAAAACGCCCCCCCCCCCCCCCCCCCCCCAAAACAAAAAAAAAGAAAGAAAAAAAGCGGGAGATGCGCCGATTACAGATGCATTGATAGAACCGGGAAGATAATGCCGAGCGTATTCAAGGTGTACCATGGACACCGATTCTGCGCGGTTCATTCGCTGGGAATAAAATGTCCAGGAAACACGTGGCTGCAGCTTGCTGGCGAGAAGCTGTTTTGAATTAAATTCACAGATTATTTCCGATGAAGGCCTCGATCGAGGGCAAACCGGTGAAGCAGAAACATGCCACAGCCTCAATGCTGCGGCCGTACAGCATGGGCTGAGCACACTGTTGCCGCACACGCTTTCTTTTTTTTTTACAGTTAACGACAACACTATTTCGTCCGATTAATTCGTTTTTTTTAAGCTTTTTTTTTTCTAGACGACATGGTTAGCAAACTTGCGCGTCAAAATTAGCAGAACTGCTCGAGGAATAGCCAGAATGCGCACAAGCAAAGGCTTCGGTACTGCCCAGGGAGCCTTCATGTGCCCATCGACTACACCCCCCCCCCCCCCCCCCCCTCCGAACTCGCTCCCCAAGAAAACGGATTTGACAAATTGGCCCTCGACGAGTTGGGTTTCGACGAATTGGCCTAGACCCTCCATTTCTTTACAGTTGCTACTTTACAGTGCCTACTTAACTACATACGCTATATATAGGGTTCAGCGTTTTCGGCTTAAACCGAATAAAACCGGTAAAAGTACGCCGAATTTTTTTTTAGTTCGGCTTTAACTGAAAAAGGTCAGTATTTTCGAGGGAGTTCGGAGAGGCAGGCAAAGGGTGGGGGGGGGGGGGGGGGGGGGATTATGGTATGACTTATTACTGACCGTATGCCACTCCCTTTCGCAGTTTTCAGCTTGTCTCCGAGATCGGTTCAACGTTCAGCAAAAGCTCCGGGGGCCCAAGGGTCTTCAGGACAATATCTGGGTTTTTCACCTGATATGAATTTGGGTGCCGAAATCTTTGTTCAAAGAAAAGAGTTTAATCGTGAACTGAACAACGAAAATCAAGGAGGTCCGTAAATGCCGCCCATTTTTAACACCCCTAACATCCGTCTACTAGAGGAGGGCATACATATTATTGTTTTATTGTCGTTTCTGTGGTCGGCGCGAATTTACCATCCCTCGCAGTCGTGAAAATGGGGGAAAAAACGCATTAAGTACAACGCTTGCAAATTTCTGGATTTTGATTTTTGCCTCTACGACCGAAGTGGTAGTGAAGCTCATCTACGTCCAGTATACGTACAAGTACGAACACACGACGATAATGTCAGATCACGATAGGGTCCCAGTGCGCCTTGCAGAACAGGTCACGTCGGCTGCCACAGACAGCAAAACACCTGGTTTACTCACTCCACATTTTAAACAAACGCTTTTGAATACTGCATTCTCGTCAGTATACTGGTTTTCGTCAATAAACCAAAAAGAACCGAGAAGTTTATGAGTCTACAAATATTCACCGCAATAAACCGAAAATTTCTGTTTGGAATAAAAACCGAAAAAGGTACGCCGAATTTAGAAATAATAAAAACCGAAAATGCCAAAACCTAGCTATATTGCCAGTGTCCTGTTTTGACACAGTGCTGTTTTATCGCGGTGCTGTTTTGACGCCGTTCTCTTCTGTCGCTGTGCCCTTTTGACGTTGTGCTATTTTGACGCCGCGCTGTTTTGCCACGTGCTATTCTGTCGCTGTGCCGTTTTGACGCAGTGCTGTTTTGTCGCGTGCTATTTTGACGCGTGCTGTTTTGTCGCCTTGTTGTTTTGTCGCCTTGCTGTTTTGACGCTGTGCTGTTTTGACGCGTGCTGTTTTGACCGTGCTGTCTTGTCGCGTGCTGTATTGTCGTGTGCTGTTCTGTCATGGTGCCCAATTAAATATCCCCGCTAAATTAAGCGGGAGAAAATACGTCCCATGATTTTGTGCAACGTGACCTAGGCACAAATTCATTCGTCAAGGACTGAACACAAATTCAATTTCAGTGCTAAATTTAGCGAGGAAAATGTCACTTAATTTCAAGCCGCAGTTTCGCCGCAAAATTTAGCCGGACGTTTCACACCACGCGACCTTTTACACGATTTTAGTTTCCCTGCGAAATTGAGCAGCGGAAATGAATTGCTGTTGACGTCATGTGACATCCATTTTTCCCCTAAATATGGGGGGGAGACTGAATGCGCAGTGTTGCATTATGGGACTTTGCGGACCTACATACCAATTCAGTTTTTCCGCTGTTCTGAGCGGGGAATTGAATTGGTTTGCAAGTCCGTGTCGTCCCATAATGCCACTCTCGCGTTTAGTCGTGCCGTGCTCGTAAAGTAAGCACGAGTGATTGCAAGCCTGCCAAAGATATCCTCGCGTGTATGAGGCTCTTGTTTGAGCATAGCCTCCTTTATTTTACAAAGCCTGTCAAATCGCAAAAACGTCTGGTTTGAGGCTTGTAGCTCTCGTTTGTTCATGTTGTTTGTCTCTCCAGTGAGACTAGGATCTGCGCTCTAAAGCACCATGAGGCACTCACAAAAGTTAATCGCGATCTTCTTGACTGCTTTATGGACCAATATACCCTACATTTTGAAGGTAATCATTTTGCCGTGGCAACTCAGCATTTATTAGGGTTACAAGTATCACATCTCCTCCTCGGAAGTCTGTCAAACGAAAAACGTCGTTTAGACGTTCGTGAACTATCTCTTAGTAAAAAAAGAATTGGTACAATGAATTCTACATTGACCGAGTCGCTAAAACAACATCCACAAAGGCGGACCCCTTAAAGGTATGTTATCGCTTCTCTGCACAGAACCCCTCAGGACGAGACGAGTCAGGGTAGTTGCTCCACTTTAATGTATTAATTTTATTGTTGCTTTTTATTAATAACTGACTAGTTTAAAACGGCAAGTAAAGTCACTATAACCACTCACACAGTGAGAACGGCAGGGCCTGTCTTTCCAACGCCTGGGCACGAGCACTCGCTACATACCTTCAGCCGTCTTTTGATCGCGCGCGCGCGCTCCATGTGCGCGCGACACTGAAGCGCTGTCAAGGGCAGGGGACTCGCGCTGGACGCGGGTAAACTGAAGCTCCTTCCTCTCACCTTGTTGGTGACTAAAGAAAAACATATTGTAAACGTTTGCAACATTGTCAATTATATACAATATTTAATAAAAGGCCAACAAAAAGTATGCAGCTTTTCTATTCATACTGGCTGCAGAGCGCAACTGAACATCTTCAGCACAACGTAAAGAGAACGTCTGCATTCTTTTTGGTGACAATGTCAGCAGAAATTCAGCAGAAAAAAAATTAGCGTCAACAGAAAGTCAAAGACCTTTCTTTTGATTCAGTCTGCAAAAAAATCAACAGGAAAATTGCAACACAAAATCAACATAATTTTCGTTCACCATGTCGCCAGGAAGTCAAAGACGAAATAAAGTGATCATAGTCCGCAAGTCAACACGTATTTAATAAAATGTCAAAAATAATTTTCGTAGAGCTAATCTTGAAATGTAGAGTTTTTTTTTTTTTTTTTTTTCCTCATTTTTGGCGTTTCTTTTTAATATTGTGACGATAAAGGCGACGACGCTGGGACAGTAGCGTGCCACACCATCGCGCGTCAAGCTCCGCGCACACGGCCCGGCCTTCATAAAATCCTTTCTATCTCATGGAGTGGACTCGTCTTTGTCATTTGCTGCAGGCCACACATCTTCGTAACATTTGGTGGAGGTGCGAGGTACTTTATCTTTCGTTCTTTGTCATCATCCCGGACCATGGTTCGAGCGGTCCTCCGGCGCAGCCGATCGAGCTCCAGATCATAGCCCCGCCGCACAGCCCCCGCCCCGCGAACTACTTGAAATGCCAAAGTGACTGTGAGGGAGATGTTCAACGAATGTAAGCTACGAGGGTTTTTATGAAGAGCGCCGTCGACAAGACGAACTATGGACGAGATTGAGATACACACACGCGTTTATGGTCCCGTGCCCTACCCCAGCCCCGTCTGTGTTGATAGCGGTTAAATGATTTTTTCAGCCCGGACCGTGACATCGTGGGACTGTGGCTGGCACAATGATCGGCAATGCTATGGTGAGAGGCTGAAAGTTCAAAACCATTTTCATCCTACGCGGCCGATCGCAGTCTATCGTCGATCCATCTTTCTTCGACCTTGTCTTCTATGTTTGTGTGTGTGTTTTCAGTTTAATCTCGTGTTTCCATCATTCATCGGCCGGGTCGTCCTCTTTAAAGGAGGGCGAAATGTGACGAAAAAGCCGACGACGGCTGGGGCAGTGGCGTGCCTGACCATCACCCGCCGTACTCCGCGCGCACGGCCCGGCTTTGATAAAATCCTTTCTATCTCATGGAGTGGACTCGGCATTGCCATTAGCTGCCGGCCGAACATCTCCGTAACAATATATATGAAAATGTTAGAGAATTGATGTGCATGAATTTCTATCACATTGTTACAACAATATAAAAAAAAAGAAACTTGGGGGACGCTTCAGCTTCGCCTAAAGATAGGATCGTGATAGCGTTATCGGCCCCGTTCGCAAAGCCTTCTCATTAAAGCCGTGCTGGATCCGAATACGTTCAAACTTGTACGCTTGGTCTAGTCGGTAGCGTCATGTGTTTTAATTGAACATTTTCCGCCAAATTTGATGGGAAAAGTTTTCGCTAAAATCTGCGGTAAACTTTTCTGCGAAACTTGATAGGAATATTTTTCTCGAAATTTGGCGGGAATATTTCCGCGAAATTTGGCGGGAAAAGTTATCGTTAAATTGGCGGGAAACGTTTATGGTAAGTTTAGCTGATAATTTTTACACCAAATTAAGCGTGTCAATGGGGTCATGACGTTACAGTCACGTGTGTCGTCACACTTGGCTGCGCGTGTTGCATTATGGTGTTTTTTGATCCTACCGACGCCGACGCCGACGCCGTATATTTTCCACACAGGAATCGCGTTAAAATAATGTCCAAAGTTTATTCAGGTTTAAGTTACACTTGGTCTTTTACTCGTCCTACTCACCAAAAAAAAATATATATATATATTCTTACACCCCTTCTAATATATAATGCACCCGAAAGCTTCAGTTCGCCGTACTGCGCACTCATGTTGAACTGACTGTACCAACAGTAACGAGCGGCTTAATAAACGAATTGTATAACTTATTAAAATAGCTAATGTAAGTCTGGCTGAAAAAAAAGCAATTGGAGTTGTCTTAGCCCTACTCAACGCCTCAGTTTTTTAGTTTTTTTTAGGAGTCTTTGTTTTGTAACGCTCTCCGCAAATCCCTATGATACCTGCATCTCTACAATCAAAGTCATCGGCCCGCAGGCGCAGTAGCGGCAAATTCATAGAGGAGGGCTTGGCGAAAGTTAAAACGCGGGCTACAAAAACTCGTAATATCTTATATCGCACCGTATGAAGCCTCTCGTCAAAGTTGAGGTTGTCAGTTTGGCGTAACTGTTCTGAACCTCGAACTGGAGTTTTGGGTTGGGTTATATATGTGACAAATAATGTAATTGCTACCCCCTTCATTTTAAAGTGTAATCTTGTCCACTTAGAAAATTGTAGCACGAAGTACTATAGAGTACAATGTAAACACATGAGGCAATACCACGCGCGGTAGTTAAAATATAAGTCAATTCAAAGCTGGTGATTCATTTATTTTTTCTAACAAAAATCTACATGGGGCAGGTTTCTCCTCCAGTGGAGCAATTGTTGCCAGATTAGTGGAAATATGTCAGGTGTTATTCGCTCACACATATGCCCACGAGCATTGATGTCTGAAGCACATTTAATCAGCGCGACGCTCTTTGCTAAATTGTATTGCTGGAGGACACCCTTAGGACACGGTGTAAGTAAAATATGTATATATAGGTGGGGACGGCGCACGCGTCGGCAGCTGATAATGTCCTCTCATCACATTGGTTGCTAGCGGCACCCCCATTGACACTTCGTTACTTGGCTAGTGGCAGCCTGTCGCGGGCACGGTTTTCCATGCTTCTTTAATGGCAAACATGCTTGTGTTTAAAGTAATTTTAATGGGTGCCCCACATCATGTAAACCTTTGTACTTGCGCTACGGATGTTGCTTAGACACCGTTTCGTCACTGACCCTATTGTTCCGTGCCTCCACGGCGGCGATAACTGTTCTATGAACGCGTTCAAGCTAAGAGATCTCTAGCCGGTATTAAAGCCAAATGCCCGTCAAGATCCGAGCAGACGTACCGAACAGAAAGAGTCCGCGACCGGTGCTCCGGGCGAGAGCAACTTCTTGTATATTTTGTTCGATCTTTTTTTTTTTATTTTTGCTATCATTTGGGCGGCGGAGATGCTGCAGAGTTCGGCTACTCAGGCGCGGGGAATTAGGATTTTGTCGGGTCGATCGCGTAGAGCGTTCACCGGGGTGTATGATCTCGGCTTTATATCTTTTGCACCATGCTCTTAAGCCCATCAGCCATGGTAACGAGCCCTGTAGCGACATGGGTGACATGACACACAAACTCTGTAGCATACACTAGTGGTGCGCATCGGTAGACGACTACAGAACTTTAGCATTTCGCATGAGACTACAGGCGCAACACACTCGTCCTGATCAATAAAATAACCGAGCGAAGATATGCATTCCCTTTCAGTCTGTTCTTTCATTCCCGGGGTGCTATAATCAACTTAGTTTTGTGACTTTCCACAGACGACGCTTGTTCGTTTTCTTACAGCGGCTGCGCTGGCGATGCACTAAAAGGTTTTCGCAGTCAAGAATAGCGTTATACAAAAAAGGCTATAGAATGGCAACCACACCACCCCGAAAAAACAAACAAAAAAAAAACTCAGGTAATTATTTTGGTAACATTGGACAGGTTGGCCAATCTACTGCTAATCATAGCATTAGCGGAGAAAAGGTATTTGATACAAAATTGATTTAATGTATTTGAAGTACAATTAATTCCCATTAACAGTAACCTGAAACGTACATATTAACAAGGGAAATTGTCCAAGCTTAGAATAGTCCAATAAAATTCAAAATATTTTTCAGCTTTTTTGGGGGATGTCATTAATAATTGTAATATACTGTAAACGACTTAATGTGTGCGAGTGCAAAGATTTGGCACTTTATAGCAACTTAAAAAAATTGCAAGAAATAAATCACGCTATTGTAATACCCTTTGGTAACAAACACATTGTCCACCACTCCAAATAGCGAAATTTTGTACCCGAGAAATAATACCGAAATTTACACTCAGCCAAATTTGCGAAATATTGTGCCCGCGAATGTAAAGTCATTTACGCATTTGTTTCGATCTTATCAGAAAGAGATGAAGGCCTGCGTGGTGCAAGACTAGTATATCGTAACTAAAAATGATCACAAATATGAAACTACGCCAGCAACATAAAATCGGAATTAGGTCTACATGGTGTTGCATAAAAAAAAATAAAGCGGGGGTAGTCATAATTTTTTTTAAAAATTAGAGTGGAATTATTTTAGTCGGTGTGGTAAAAATCGCATGTAGTTAGAAATTACGTGATTACGGCTCATATACAGTGGAATGCGGAAGCACACAGGCGAGTCTGCGCTTCCATCGAAACAAAGTATCACCATAACGCCGGGCATGAAAAAGGAGCACAAGACACATTTTGTCGTATAATAATTACTCATGTACCATTACAGTAAACTATTCTTATTCCTACCGTCGAGTGTCTCGAATGGGTTAAGTTTATATAATTGCGATAACTTTATTTTTATGAATAATCTCACAGGCACTGCGTTTTCCGTCACGCACGCATATGTCGAGTGTTTCAAGCGGACCTTACGCAGCTGGAAGGTCCGCTTGCCGGAAAAATCGTCGCCTGCACATGGAAACCTGCAACAACCACTGCATGGGAAAGGAGCAGGTTGGTTTTTGCCGTGTGAAACTTCGAGGCACAGCTTTCTTAAAAAAGAATGGAAGCAAAACAAAAATGGACAACTTCACGGTTAGAGGGGTTCGCAGACGACCGATTTCACGATGCTATTTATGTGTGGCGCCGTCTCCCTATGGGCGCAACAAGCAGACAGCAGTATCCAACGTATGCTCGCTGCGTCAGTCGGGAGATGGCGCCCTAAGTAAATAGTGTCGGTTCGAAAGCCAGTATTACGGAGAGTTTCCAACTGCTCCATTGGAGTCACATGTTTTATGGGCCCCGTTTTCATTACGAGCGGCGGGTAGGTAGCAAAAGCGTTGATCGTCTGCTAGCGCCTCCGCCTTTTTCTCTGCTTTCCATCTCGACACGGAATAACGCAGCGCATGCGCACTGGCAACCATTCTTTGGAGGAGGCGCCCGCGATTAAAGATCCAGCGCTCCCCAAGCTTCGAGGTTGACTTTCTATTCAACCTCGACTTTAAAGCGTCGCTAACTCAGTCGTCTGCGAACGCGCGGAACGTTAACTGCAAAGTTTTCTATCTAATTTTTTTTTTTTACGTAAAGAGAATTGTGGGGCTTGACATTTAACACCGAAAAACTGACCTGCTTTGTGTACTTTCAGTGAACGTTCGAGCTTTCTATGTGCTGGCGCCAGTGTTTTCTGCTAGTTTTGCAGCTGAAGGTCTGCTTGGGTGACCCTATACTAATTTTACGAAGGCGGTACAAAAAGCCTAATATACCCGGCACTATGCATGCCTATACGGAGTTCGAAAGAATTTCGGAGGCCAATGTTGTTCACGCTACATGCCATTCTAAAATTCGGGATGTTAGAACCGCTGATTTCAAAATAAGATTATGAACTCCCAAATATAAGTTACTATATTTGAGCCGCATACGGGAATTTTACTTCTGAGTCATTGAAGTAGTAAGCGCGCCTTTAGAATTGGAAGTAATTATGTACATAAGAACCGCTAATTGCCGCTGTTCGCGGAAACAGAGACGAAGGAGGACCACTTGTTTTTCACGTGTGTGATATCACACATGTGAAAAGTAAGTGCGGTATCACATGTGTAATATCACAGATCTGAAAAGCAAACAAACTTTAAAAGTGCCTATATGTGCTAAATTAAATCCGGACCTTAAAAAAAAAATCTAAAATTATTAAGAAGTTTGTTTCGGTGTTTATTGTCTGAAATATTTTGAATGGAAGTAGGAGCTTTTTACATCTACGCCCTCCAATTTTGATGGTATGTAAACTGAGAACAAAATATTACATTCGCACAAAAAAAATATCTATACATATTTTTCTTTAAAAATTCCACGCGTCGCTTACAAAAAAAAAAGTAAAAACATTGCTTTCAGATTTTTTAACTCTTTTATTGCGCCTGTGCGGTATATGTTCGCTCGCCCTTGCTTTCTGGGTTCCGATGACCCTCATGAAGCGAAAATGATGGCGCAAGCATTTGTATTTTGTTCCTGATCTTTGCATTATTTTATATATGCTTTGCATAAGGACAAAAAACCCTTTAAACTGAAATGGAGCAGCAGTGTCGTTAGGGGAAAGGAGCCTCTTCTAAGTAAACGCGATAAGCCACTTCATAACGAAGAAACTTAAAAAAGTGTGGGCTATTCAGTTAGACCACGCCTATTTAAGAATTTGGCAAAGTGCCCTGTCGTAGTGAAACTTCTCACTTTATTTTAATACGGTTCTTATCGAAACAACGGAACCGTCTGTAAGTAATGAGACTCGACGGCGTCTTTTGAATTGATTATCCCGCACTAAAGCGGGGAAAAAAAGTGCAACACAAGTTAAATTGCATGGTGACGCACACAAAATTAATGCGGAACAAATATATATGTCTGCAGGCTACCTGGATCTGACCAGAACCCTTGTCAGAAACATATCTTGCTTCCTTATATAGTCATAAGTATATTTAATACGTTCTTTTTTGTCAGATGGCACGGTAGGGCATATTTCTATCGTTGTATGAGTATCGTGATTATTGGAGGGACATATTATACTGAGGTGGATTTCTTCTTCAGTAGACTACGTAGGGATGTTCTGAAATGTGTTGGAGACGAGAACTTCTTCTCAGTATTAAGGACTTGGTGGATTGAAACATGTTGCGTAGGAAGTTTACGCTGTGTTTACAAAAGTCTATAACCATGGGATAGTAGAAATATATATACGCATATATATATATTTATATATATATTGTGAGGGTGTTTAATGAGATTACTACAATGGCAATGAATGGCCAAAAGGGAACTGTTCCGCCGGTTGAGTGTGATCCACATCTCCCTCGGTCGACCAGGCGCGTGCCCCGCGCCCGTGCCGACACCTCTCCTTTATCTTCCTCACAATATATATATATATATATATATATAACGTTTTACGTCTGTTGTAAAGCATATCTTCAGAAATAATATTAATCTCGACATGTGCGTGGTTTATTGTTGCTAAGTTACGAATCCAAGCGTTTTAACATTTTTAAGCTGCCCCAGTTTATTATGTTGAATATCTAGTGACATCTAACTATCAAAGGTTACTTTCCGAGGAAAGAAATTGTGTTGCTCAGGGTAAAATTAAAAGAAAAAGTAAATTATGAACATAACGGTTCTTAAGATT
Organism: Ixodes scapularis; assembly: GCF_016920785.2. Classification (NCBI taxonomy): domain Eukaryota; kingdom Metazoa; phylum Arthropoda; class Arachnida; order Ixodida; family Ixodidae; genus Ixodes; species Ixodes scapularis. The sequence goes on along the minus strand of NW_024609835.1, from coordinate 215,379,233 downwards.
AAAAAGAACTGCCAAAGTGATCGAGACATTTTATAACCACAACATTTTTGTCGTGCCATTCGATACGATAAAAAAAAATAGTTTTCAATACCGAGGTGTCACTGAGGAAATCATTTAGGAATAATGCAGGAGCCCATTTCAGAGGCTGCACCGCCGGCAACGTTGGAAATCGAGAAGGCAACTTGCGAAAGACGAATGGCGGACTGTGTCCCTTTTTCTGACACATCTCAAACTGCCAGACATTGCTAGCGTAACAGAACGGGTTTTAAATTAAAGAAAGTGAATAATATAGGATTTGCGTGTTTTTTTTTGGTATTTATGAAATATTAAATTTCGGTATTAAACATCGTTTTGAAATTAACAACTTGATTGTACACGACAATTTTGATTTATTGTGTTCATCCATTTTTAAATCTTGGTTTAAAGTAAAAAAAAAACTTTTGGTTTATTCTTTTCATAAGAAATAAGCATAAAATGTATATGGTGTTCGTTGGGGTCCTACTCGTTTACATTACTATGAGCGTACAAAGCACACTTTAGTGTCATGAAATCATGTTAACATTTAGAAAAGGTATTTCTGAGTATAAAAATATTCATTTGAAATAACGAGCTCTATCTCTATAAACAATACATATATAACATGCACATTAGCTTTTCGAGTAATATTGTGTGCTTGCCGGAAAGGTTGGCGTGAATTATTTTAAAAGAGAAACAGAAAATTAATCATACATTATGAATAAGATGCGTAAAATCAACCGCCTCGTTTTATGTTCCACCAGAAAGAGGAAGCTTGCCCAAGACAGACACGCGATTCACAGAAAGACCACAACTCCCGCGAATATAGTAATTTATCTATAAACTATATACTATTATTATATGGAAGTATTGTTCATAAGAAGCGCGCGCTTTCGTAATTACGGGCTGCGATTGGCGTCATAATTCAATACCACGGGGATCTCCAGGAGTGCAAAAATGATCTACTAATGCTCGCGCGTGTACCAATGAAGGACTCAAGTAACAATATGCACCGCAATACAAGTGACAATCAATATCTGGAGACCGGGAAAATAATCGATGCTTTTTTTTTTCTTACGCAAGATAATATATATCCTCGCAAGATACTGGATGCACCGTCACAAAACGTATGATCATGCCTATTCCAATGATTTATAACACCTGCAAAAAAAAGTGCGTTTACACGGAGTGCGGTTTTTAATGTTTTAGTTGTACCAATTTTTTTAAAATTAAGTCGGGAGAAGTAATATTAATGTGGCTTTCACTCTTTTTTTACATGATTTGAAGAACATTATATGGCAATATATATATATATATATATATATATATATATATATATATATATATATATATATATATATATATATCAGTGTTAGCAGCCTAATATATGTTTATATCACAAACTTTCAGGCAGTCGTATGTGAAGACTGCTTTATTTTCTGAAATTCGCGCAATCAGCCCGTGTTCCGCGATACTCGTCCGCTTTTTTTTTTGCCGTTTTATTAGTTTAATGTAGAGATGTTCGGCTAAGTGCCCATTTTCTCGGGTTTACCTCATTTGAGTGGAAAAGAGGGCGGATTAAGTAGAAAATTCGGGGCCGATGTCTCTCAACACGGGCTGGCTACGCGACTACTTAAAAATGAAACAGTCTTCGCATACGACAGCCCCAAATTTTGTAATATAAACATAGGTCCTAATTACACTAATTAAAAAGTAATTCAATGAATTTTGCGTAATTGGTCTGATAAGAGTGAACTTATATTCCCACCTAATTTCCGCCGAGCCATGTAAACACGCGTTGAAAACTGCATTCATAGACGTTTCCCCATGCTCTCTCCATTTAAATTGTGGTGCACCTAAAAAAAACAAAAAAAGAAAACACCCTGCATTTGGAGTTTTTATATATTCGACCTTTGAATTTTATTAAACGCGCCACCTATTGTGAATAACGAAATACATAGCTTTTAGAACCAGTGACTTCCCAATAAGTCTTACTCATTCACATCTGGAAAGGTTTACGGATCGAAGTGTTTCGAGGTCTAATAAACAGCTAGCGCATTTGCAAAAAAGAAAAAAAAAGACAGAAACGAAATATGAGAAGAAATGTGTAAAAAAAGGCTTATCTAGCCTTATAAAAAAAAGAAAAAAAAGAAACTTATATTAGTCTAGGATATGATTCATTAAAACACGTCTAGTAACTCGGAGAGACGAAAGGAAAACACGGCGATGAAATTCGAAGGGCCGCGTCCCTCATAAAAAATTGAGAGAAGTGTCTGGCACACTTGGCGTTCATCTTCTCGAGCGAGGCACTGAAACCATCCCGATACCCACTTCATTTTCCTTTTCAGTGGAAAACGAAAACGTAGAGGTGCCATACACCACAAAGCCTTATTCTTTGTGCCGCAGCGCGGGTTGTAAAATTAAATTAGAAATTCCAGGACACTTCACTTGCTCGTGCAACTTTTTCAACCAATTAATAATGTGGGGTTCACCATAAGTCATATATGTGACCATTCCCGTTGAATGTGTCTCATGGTCCAAACTTTAATTCCGTGTTACGAGTGATGAAACACATCATTATCATCATCATCAGTATTATCAATTGACTGTTTTGCGATCCATAAAAAAAGGCATTACACATCTTGAGTTGTCGATGTCCCCTGAATGATGTGGTTTAGGTTATGATCAATTTAACGTACACTGCGTCATGACCCATTTGCAACCTCTCCAAAATTGATCCCGCCATTTGCCAGCGAGAGTCGACCGTCGAGGGCGCCTCAAAAATTAATAAATCGATTACTTAATGCATACATTTATTACGTGTGCTGCAGTCAGAGCTTTCTAATATACAAGGGTTACGAGGGAGCTAATGCAGTTGAGATAGCACTGAGGCTTGTTATATTTTATGTTTACCCTTAACGATGGCAGGGTTCTCTATACTCGTCCATATAACATCAAGTAGTATTTGTTTATATGAAAAGTGTAATAATTCTAGCGTCTCTGCTGTCAACAAAGTACCTTCAAGAAGCACGTCCCTACAGGCTCCCTGTAAAGGAATGAATACTTTGGTATCCACTATCCGCAAGAGCCAGCAGTCGGCGAAATGACTAAAAATATTTTGACCCGAAATGAACGCACATCGGGAACATCTTATTATCACCAAATAGAGAATTATCCGTACATACACGGCTTCCCGAAGGTCGAAAATCAAGTGATTTGTCCCCTGAGCTTGTGTTCTACATCTTGAAGATTACACGCGTCATTGCATCTCGGGAACGCAGACAACGTCCGGGAAGAGAGGCCTGAGCAGCCCATTCTGTAGTCACTCCCACGTAGAGGTGTACGGGGAGTGGCTTTGTTCACGCTTCTCGCTCTTTCACGTTCTGATCCGCTAACGCTGAAATTTTATTGACTGCGCTTTGGTAAGAAAATGCTGGGACTCTACAGGCTTTGCCTTTCCCTTAGAGACCACCAGAAAGTCGGTGAGATATCCGGCGGTCGTGATTGGCCAGCGCCACAGTTGAACTTTGTGGTGACCAATCAAAGCAGCCGGATTTCTCGCGGACTTTTTCGCCGAGTGCCCAGATTAGAGCTCCTGGAAACTCCGGCGGCGCGGGGTAGAAAACTGATTGCACCGTCCCTAGCGAGCCTGGAGTCTGCGCAAGAGGGCGAAAAATCTGAATGCATTGGCATCGCCTATCTGAGCAAGAAGAAAACAAAATTAAAACATCGCGACGTTTTCTTTTATATTTTTTAATCTATTTATTATTTCATAATAAAATATTTGTTGACTCTTTTAAAGATAAGTGTTTTTTCTTGGCTTTTCTGTGGCACTGTTCAATTTTTCACCATGCAAATATTTTGATGTTACAGTTCATGTAAGGCACGGGAAATACGAATCTATCTATTAAATACATAAACATCCAAAACGTTCAAAATTTAGCTACGCCTCCACTCTAGTGTTCCGATTCGTCAATACGTCTTATGTTTTGGTGTCGAAATTATCGTTTTTTTATAAATGTCTTGCTTATACCTGCCTAGTCGAAAAGACAATCTGGCTGATACTGGCGACAACATCGCAAACTATAATAATAAAACGCAGCAGAAAGCTCATTAGAATATATTCGCTACCGCGACGTCCGTACGCGGCTTGCAGACGAATATGGATATGAGATCTACGGTCATTAACGAAATGAATGTGCATGTCCACTTAATTGACAAAAAAAAAACGGACGTTGAAGGAATACTTGCCACTTTTCAAACATGCGAAGAAAAAGAGAGTTAGAGCGCGAATAAAAATGAAACTCGTTTGAAAAATATTACAATTTAGGCGTACCAGTTTGCCTGTTCGTTGCTCAGCTCGTGCGTGTTTACCACCCCAACCCCCTTATTCAAACTCTATCACGTGCTTTTGTTTCTCCTAGACCTCTATCAATCACCTTGCGCGCTTGGCCGCCTCGTGATCGCGCGTTTCCTGCGTCTTTTCTATGTTGCCTTTTCATCGCAGTGCAATGCCCCAAAAGTTCGCATCTCGAAATATTTTCTCGCTTTACGCACATATTCAGTCGATGAATAACTTTCATTTCGCAGGATAAATGCCAGCACTCGGAGGACGGTATTGCTACTGAGGCCGTTTATCTAACTTTACTGTACGTCTTTCGTGGTTCAGACGCCCATGAGCCCGCGGCGTGTTTTTTGCCTTCTGCCTTTCTGTTCGTGTTTTTTTTTTTCTGAATCTTATTGCGCAGATCCCGGGTTAAGAGCCATCGGGCTGTTCAGTAGTAATATCGGTTTGCTATGCATGTTTTTAACTTTTTTTTTATTATATTGTTGCTTACAAACCTTAGTCGTCTGCTATGTTACGCACGTGCTCTTTGATTTTGTTTCTCTCGACGCCGGGGCATTTGTGTCGTAAACAACTTTTTTTTCATATTGTTTTATGGCGGCGGATGCTGGCGGTTTTGTTTGCGATATATTTTGATTTTCGCAACCGACCGAGTTTGAACTTGGGTCACCTGAAACAGTATCTTTCTATTTGCTTAGTTTATGAAAACTCTCTAGTCAGTTTTACTCTTGATACGATTGAACTTTCGCGCGCGGGCATGTTTCCGGGTCACTGTCCGTGGGTCAGTCGACCTCGGTCTATATAATATTCTCAGATTTCGCCCATAGTTTTGTGCTCATCCATTCTGACAACCTCGCGAATAAACAAACACGTTTGTGTCTAAGGCAGCGAAATAAAAAAGCAAATAAATTTGCGATGCGCATCAAAGACCTTGAGCTCCTCTTTTTTTTTTTTATTACACTACTGAGGTTGTTTTTTATTTTATTTCTTCCTTTTTTATTTTTTTTTATTCTTTCTCTCTTTCTTCTTTTTTTCTCCCCTTAAGCGCCGAGCTCTGCCGGTTCATACTCAGGCTTTCGTTTGATACCACGCAAATAAAAAACCAAGGCAGATTTTTTTTGTTTCGCACAAGCGTTCCAACGGTTCTTGCCGCCGTCAAAGATTTTTTTATCTCCAACGGCGGTGATTAGCAAGACACACTAGAGAAAAAAAAAACACAGTTATTCATAGTATATCCTATCCCACATCTGAATAAACAAACAAAAAACGAAAACAGAAAATATTGTTCTGTATACTTTCGCATTTGATAACAGGCGCAATTTGTATTGCAAGGAGCGGAGGTGTGCAAGCGAGCTGGTTAGGAAACATAATATATTCCCTTGTTGCAGGGTTTAGATTATGACAATTCGCATGTGTTGCAAAAAGTAGTTTATGTTTTCGTGAGCCGAACCAAAAAATGAACACAAAAACTAGAGTTACAAAAAGAATTAAAGGACGTGATAATTTTAAAACATTAAGAGAGCGCTGACACTAAAAAAAAAAATAATAATAATAATACCCGCAATCTGATGGAGCCAAAGTCGACCGCGAAGAGAAGGGAATGTTGTCCGCTCACTATTAATTACAGTTTAAGCTGAATGTTATACAATAATACCACCAATATTACTTGTGAGGGGGTGGCACACCAGAGTCATAAGAATGAGTAGGTTCAGATGCTTACCACAGTCTATCTCGTTCAAGTTCACGCGAGAACACGCAAGTGTTCTCGCGTGAACTTTACATTAAACGCCTGGGGACTATAGGAGATGAGGCGCTTCTTACGGTCACTACTATTGGCACTTAGAGAGAAGTTCCAAGAGAGTTCAGAATCGGTCAATGGCAACACTAGCTGAAAATAAAAGGCGAGACTTGCGTAGCGGGAATATGGTTTTACCACGTGTCAGGTAAACGTTGGGGGATTTGAGCTCTTCCTTTCGTCCAGGTGCATAGCGAAGTTAAGTTAGTAAAAACGCATAAATATAAAACTTTATTTCGTAGTAAAAGACGCTAGAGTTAATTGGGGATTTCTGTGAAATCAAGCGTAGCATGACTAGAACATAAAAAAATTCGTAGTAGGTGTGATGGGCGATTTGTTAGATCGACGGAGATGTTCGCAGTGCCTATCGATGTAAGCACAAAGCCGTAACACGAAGTTCAAAGCGCGCGTTGAGAATTCTTTACCATGAGATCAAAATAACTTACAGTGATAGCGGCTAGTGTTAACTTTCCCGGAGAATCGCATGCTCGTCCTTCGCGAAACCCCCACGCATGTCAACAGCTAAGACATTAATCCCACGACCGTTCCCAGTCACCGCCAGGTTTATAAAAAAAAAAAATAGGTCTGTCCGTCAATCAGGATTCAAACTTGCTACATATGGGTGACAGTAATTGATTTTTATGCAGTCAATTGCTCTACGAAGAGAGCTATCGACGAGACAAATTTCAGGAAATAAAAGGCGGTGTATATATATTATTATTTTCTTCGCACGAAGCTTCTCAGAAGGCTCGGCGTCCGTGAAAAAGAAACAACTGGTTAAAATGTAGTGACATTGCCACGCACGTCACTGAGCGAGCGCGTCCGTGGCCAAATGGTTACCGTCGTTGACGGTCGCGCGGAAGGTCTAGGTTGGATTCCAGCTAGTCCACTGCCTTTTTATATACTCTTTCAACTTGGCGTTCTCATAAGTTCGAGACTATTCTCGTCTGATCGAGTTCCGAATGTTCTACGCGCCGAATGGCTGAATGTCCCAGAGACACACTCGTGTAAAAAAGGTGCACCGCGCGGCAAGCCGAAGTCACTCTCGCCCCAGCGATCGATCTTACTGTTACGCCGCTATCAACGCCCGCGACGCTGAACTCTTTCCTTCTGTTTCATTTTTTTTTTTTTGCGCACAAGTTCGCCCCATTAAACGTTTTGTTTATTTCAGTTATTTGCCGCCCTATCGTTTATCATTAGTGACAAGATGGCTGCCAGCACGTGGGGGTGTTTTGTTCTTATCAATAATTTTATTATTCCGGATGAATCTTTCGGAGGGAAGTATCAATCAAACAACGAATCACACAATCAATATTTGTTTTTTCCTCCTGCAAGCCAACAGCTCGATAGCCTACTGGCTTAAGCACGCACACTTGAAATACACACAAAATACAGCGTTGCCAAAATAAAGAGTTGTGAAAAAAAACATGCAAGCACACAAACGTGTATTTATGCAAAATAAGACACATGCATCAAAATGATCGTTTTTCAAAAGACAGGTTTGTTCTAAAAATATCGACGTCAGTAAATTGCTTGTTTAAAACATGTTGGATACGCGAAACCAGTGATGCGTTTCGAATGAGGTCTGGGTAAAATACTCTTGGATTTCTAGAGTTCGCTCTAAGTGGAATGCGAAAGTGAACACAGGTGAGGAGAGTAGGGCTGTCTATTGCATTATGAATTAGCCTATGTAAAAACTGAACATCCCGAATAGACCTTCTTGTACCTAAGGTGCCTAATGTTGATTTTGCTAAACTCCAATTGCATTCATAAAAACACTTTCTTTCAAAATATCTGTCGTAAATGATGCGCACAAATCGCTTTTGTGCATGTTCTATACTTTCACTTGCTGTTATAGACATGCAGTTCCACACTACAGATGCAAATTCTAGTTTGGAACGCGTATGGGTACTATAGAATCTCAAAATACGGTGATCAGTGATAAATGATCTAGTTAAGCGAGACATTATTCCTAGTCTGCGTAATGACTGGCTAATAATGGAGTTTACATGAGAAAGGAAAAAAAAATGTGGTCGTCCACAAGAACACCTAGGTCTCGCATCTGCGTGGTCCGACAGATCGTTTAATTTTCCTGACCATATACATAGAAAAAAATTTGACGATTTCTTGACAGCAACATGACTTTTTTTGCGCAGATTTCAGAAAAGATTGTTAGAACTGCATCATTCTACCACTGAACGAAGATCGTCATGCAGCAAAGTACAGTCAGTGATTGAGGTGACCTCCCGAAACTACTTCACGTCATCTGCGAACATAAGTAATTGAGAGTGTTTAACGGACGACAAAAAACCATTTATAAAAATACGAAACAGCAAAGGCCCAAGGTTTGAGCCCTGACAGACTCCTGACATAGAAATGAATGGAGGAGACAAGATGCCAGATACCCTTACACACTTCTGCCTTTTATGAATATAACTCCTAAACCAGGTATTGTACTAAGGACTGAGGCAATAGTCCCTGAGTTTCAACAATAGCAACTCATGATTGGCCTTATCAAAGGCTTTGGACATGTCCAGATATATTGTGTCTACTTGGCCCCGAGACTGAGTAATTGGAAAAGCAAAATTTAAAAATGTGCACAGATTCGTTTCGGCGGATCCCCTTTGATCCCCCCTCCTTTGACGAAACCTTTGACGAAACCGTGCTCTACAAGAACAACCTTTCTTTTAAAATAATTATACAAACGATTGTACACCAGCTTCTCAAAAACCTTTGAAAATGCATTGAGAAGGAAAACCGGACGATAATTACTAACATCACAAGAATCCCCTGACTTGAAGATCGGGACGACTATCGAATATTTCCACTGATTTTGAAAGATACCACCCTGTATAAATAAGGTGAACACTTTTTTAGAACAGGAGCAAAACATTCGGCACATCCTGTTACAACGAGGTTGGGAGTACAATCTGAACCTGTGGACAGTTTAGAATTCAGCTTTCCAATAGCTAAAAGCACTTCGTGAACTGTGAATCTAGTAAAGGGTAAATAGTCACCAAAAGCAGTATTACAAGTTACGGGTAAAGGGGTGTTGACATTAGAAAAGCATGAGCTGAAATGATGCGGAAGCAACTCACAAACAGATTTTGGGGACGTTTCTATAACTGACCCGTTGCTCAGCGTTATATTGTTAGAGTCCTTCGTGGTGTGCTTTTTCACATAGCGCCAGAATTCATCTGGTCGCTTGTTCAGGGTACGCTTCATCTGCCTGCGGTAGTGATATCGGTTGCTAGCAAGAAGCGTTTTTGTTAGTTCACGACAGATGCTAAATTTTTCCTCCCATAAGCCGAGCCTCGTTTTTTATGCAATCTGTGGCAATGTAATTTTAATCTCAAGTAATATTGTAAATCTTTGGAAAATTACTTAGATTCTCTGGGCGATTGGTGCGCTGGGTAACAAACAAGTTCATGGCATTATTGACTACCGCAGTGAAACTATTCACCATGGAATCTACATCAAAGCGTTGTAAGACATCAGTCCAATCATATTGTTCGAAATATTTGCATAAACTAAAGTAATCGCCAGCGCCAAACGCGTACCGTAATGCACCAGACGAAACCCTTGACTTTAGAAACATAGAAAACGAAACCGTGAGGGGAGGATGATAAGCATGAGGGTGACCAGCGGATCGGCTACACGAGCCACTTTCGAAGTAGGAATGTTAGATAAAACCAGATTAAGAATGTTAGCGGTACAGTTCGCGAACATGTTGTGTTGCGCAAAATCGTCAAAAATTCTTGAAGTTTAACAAACAAGACGCTTTTTGACGTATGCAGGAGCTTTCACTGTTAATACGACCATTAATCCAGTCAACTTTTGGTAGATGAAAATCCCCGGATAGTTGCACGCGATATTTAGTAACCTCCATTTCATTTTCAAGAAAATTAAAGTGGCTTACAAATAGAGCCGCATCTGAAACGAAAGGGAAATAATATGCTCCGATTCGAAAGTTGAACCCGTCACCAGACGGTCTCTCGACCCAGACGGATTTTTGATAGGTTTCCAAATCATTTCGCCTATGTGCATTCAGTGATTGTTTGCAAGCTATCAATACACCACCTCCACATTTTATACCGGAACAATTTGTATGTATACGTTTTTAATTCTTATGATACAATTTATAGACAACATTAAGTGGATTTGTATATTTAATTACTGAATAGAACCTGTGTAGAAAAACCTTGTCATATTAATCATAGCACCCCATGTGCACATTCGTTTTACTTTACTTGATGTGGCGTTAAATCAAAGATAATGAGTACTCTGACAGGCTGTGTGCTAATAATCAATTAATTATTACGCATATATTTGAGGACGATTAAGTGCGCATTTTAAAATTTACTTTAAAAAATTGTCTTTTCGATTTTACAAATTCATAATTCTATCTAGTACATACCTATTTTTACAATATTTCGATGATTCTTTAGACTGAAAAAACGAAGAAAGTTAAAAATTCCCGTTATCAGAAACTTAGTGTGGAAATGTGTAGTTTTGGAGTTTACTCTCTAATACAAAATTTTTTTTAGTTAAATTTCCTTATTTGCTATAACTGTATCATGTTTAATAAATATCTACTTGTTTGAGCTTAAATTTAAAATATAATTTATATTATATTTTGTGTTCCATTTTACCATAATCCAAACCAGGTATTTTTTTATAAAAAAGTGAGGTTTGGGATTTGTTACCAAACGTAAATAAAAACAAAACCGCATTTTTTTATTTCCCACTTTCACTGTAGTTAAAAAAAAAAAACATGTAAAGCGTCGTTGTGTCGTGTGGAAGACACCTGAGCCTAGCGATACGTTCCTATTCTCTGCGCTGAACGACCGCTCAAATCCTCAAAATTTGTCTTTGGTCCTGTTTAAGTAAGCAACGAGATAACAAAAAATATCACGCAAAAACGGTTTTCACTTTTCTTCCACGAGAAAACTGTGTCCAATATATATATATATATATATATATGTGTGTGTGTATATATATATTGTGGGGATCTGTCCCACTGCTCGCCCGCAAGAAAGACGCGTAAGTCAGGACACAGCAAAAACACACCTTTACTTCGCTCAGGCCAGGCTTCGAGTCCCTGCCGCCGAGGCCCTCGCGAGCCACGCACGCGATCGTTTGAGCTCGCGCCCCGTGCCCGTCGCACGCTCCTTTCGGTCACCGCAGCGCCACTGCACACTCCGCATGTGACCGACAGGAGCGTGAGTTGGCACCCCGTGTCAACTCATTATAGTAGTGCGAATGAAACATTGTTAGATATTTTCTTTACAAATTTATCCGAGGAACATGCACATGCGGGTGACATAGAAACGAGAATAAGTGGCCATCTCTCTATTTTCATACGTATATCTCTAGATAACATCAAGCGCAAACAATTCTGTGCGGAAATTTCAAGTATGAAAAGTCTCGAATTTTTTTCCTAGAACAAATTAATACAGCAGACTTAAATGGGGTTCTGCCATGGGTGTTGGTAGATGTGGTACACGAGAGTTTTTTTGAAACGTTTTCCGATATCTATCTATATATATATATATATATATATATATATATATATATATATATATATATATATATATATATATATATATATATATATATATATATATATATATATATATGGGTGATTTCATCTCAAATCGGGCAAGCTAAAAGGGTCTAATTTTTAATTTTCACGAAAAAAAAAATACAAAGAAAGAAAATGTACCTTAAGTACAGACAAAGTAATGACCTGTCAAATTTGACCGAAAAGCGACCAGAGTGACGAGTTTGACATGTGTTTTAGAAAACAATCAAATTCCTAAAAACATTTTAATACCATCAAGGTATCTTTATAATACCTATTAAATGAGGGGAAAAAGTTAAAAGGGTGTAGAGAAAACAATAGCGCCAGCAGAGGGTGTCAAACACGCGACCTGCGACGGCAGGCAAAAACACTAGTTTCTGCCACTGCGGCTTCTACGCTTCGTAACTCGAGAACAAAAAATCTGGGAAACTTGTGGTTTGCGCTCTCATTCATTTGAGAAATGCCCCTAAAACATATATTTTTTTCGTGAAAATTAAAAGCTGGACCCTTTCATCCTGCCCGATATGGGAAAGTTTATCTCAAATCGTGCAGAATAAAAAAGTCTGATTTTTAATTTTCACGAAAAAAATGTATGTTTTGGGGGCATTTCTCAAATAAATTAGGGCGCAAACCGCATGTTCCCCAGATTTTTTGTTCTTCAGTTACGAAGCGTAGAAGCCGCAGTGGTAGAAACTAGAGTTTTTGCCTGCCGTCGGAGGTCGTGTGTTTGACACCCTCTGCTGGCGCTATTGTTTTTTCTACACCCTTTTAACTTTTCTCCCTCATTTAGTAGGTATGATAGAGATACCTTAATGTATTCAAATAGTTTTAGAAATTTGATTGTTTTCTAAATAACATGTCAAACTCGTCACTCCGGTCACTTTTCCGTCAAATTCGACAGGTCATTACTTTGTCTGTACTTAAGGTAAATTTTTTTTCTTTGGCTCTACAGAAAGCCCAAAGCAAGCCATTTATAGATCTAATAATATCATTATGATCTGCCAAGTAGCCGCTCCGCTACCTTCACGTAAACGTTGTGAAAATTTACAAATGTTCACACATTTCGCGCGATTGTGGCTCAAACAGAGGACATACAACCAAAATATTAGATTTCTAGACTGTTTTTTTTTTGTAGTCGGCTAATATGTCTAAAAGAATTTAAAAAATAAAAATTTACAAAAATGGGGTTTTTGTGGAAATCGATCTCAAACTTTCAACATTTGTTATTTCTTACAACGTTTACGTGAAGGTAGCGGAGCGGCTAGTCGAAAGATCATAATGATATTATTATATCTATAATCGGCTTGCATTGGGCTTTCTGTAGAGCCAAAGAAAGAAAATTTACCTTAAAGGGTAACTGCAAAGAAAAAAAAGTTTTTTTTTTAAACAGCCTAATTGGGACAAGCATGTCACAAAACAAATGTTCCGCGAAAAAAATGATTTTTTTATCAATATTTACGCCACAGGACGTAATTTAGTAGAGTCAGAACCTCTCCACATTTGAAACTCCCGCTCTTTCGACCCCCGCGGAAGAGGAGTACGCCCCGCCCCTCACTCTCCTTGCGTTGCGGAGTTGAACGGCGCAGCGTCTCGACTTCCGGCAAGATCTGGCAGCTACGCCAGGTCGTGGTATTGTGTATTGTTTTGGTTGTTATGGTTTGACGCGGTTTGCGAGCACATGTAGCGAAGACGTGACCGGAGAAGTGCCCCTGTGATGTTCCCGGAAGACGGAAAGTATCGTTCGTAATCGTCGTGCGCGCTTTGAAAGCGAAGGGAGTCACAGAATCCACGAGTGCGCAACCACAAGCCAAGGTTCACGACAGCGCTGCGTTGGTTTCGGCGATCTCGTTCTGTTTGGTGCAACACGGCGATGCGACAGAGCTGGAACGTTCGTGGTGTGTGTAATGCGGTGCTAACACGGAGCGCAAATTGGTTGTTGTGGAGTTGACGTTCAACCAGATAAGTCCCGTCGTCGTCAGCTGATCCAGTCAAACTGGTCCGGGAGGACGCTGGGAGCGTTTTGAAAAGTAAATCTGCATCGTTCTGTTTCAAAATGTGGAAGTGTCCCGACGCATACCGTGAGTAAAAAGCTGCGGGCGTTTTCAACAAAATTACGTCGTTTTAATTGAACAATGGACTCCGAATTGTTGGCCTAAATCTGCCGTTTTTATGCTTCGTGTTGGACTGCGTTTGCACAGCGACGTGTTGCATCGTGCGGTGCGAATAAATTTGGGCACGATTTCGTACCTGCCTACAGATGCATGAACTGAGACCATTTTTACGTAGTGGACATAGTGCTTTTTTATTTTCTGTCTAGTCGCGGACGTTAGGTGCACACGGGGCGAATCTCGACGGCCTCCAGAGCGATATGACGACAACGTAACTAGACACGTTGGTCGCTACGCGAACGCCCGATTGCCTCCAGCCAAATAGCATTCCTTTCGGGGCGACATGGCTGCTGGGAGGCTCACTGTCGGGATAACGCATCTGACATTTCCGAAAAGTCAGCATTTGCACGCGCAAAAAAACAAAACAAAACAAAACAAAAAAAAAGCACGCTAAGCAAGCAAAGTGGAAGACGAAAGAACCGCGCTATGAAAGCCAAAACCCCGCGTCGCTTCCTGTCACTAACACCTGCGACAGCTGCTAAACACACACTACTTCACTTCAAGAAGTACCTGGGTCAGTACGAAACGACGACACACTGATCACTTCGGCGAAACGATTAGTCGAGGTAGGCGAGACAGGCGGGAGCAGAGGCTTCGGCGGCCATGAAAGAATGGCGAAGCTTCTGTTTGTATGAATCCAAACGGAACTGCCCGTCTTGTAAACCTTTTGTAAAGAATAATAACTCTCATCACATGGGTTATTCTTTAAACGTAAAAATATGCCGCTCAAAAGGAAATTGCAACATATAACAAAGGTTTAACAACCAAGATCTAAGCTGTCAATCAAACTCTTAGCCAATGAGAACCTTTTGGGATTGACGTCACATAATCACAACTTAGTGGCGCGCGATTAAAAACGGAAGAAATAGCCGCAAACTAAAATGAGTCTCACGCAATAAATATTGCTGTAAAAAATGTTTTTTCTCGCGGAAAAATTGTTTTTTGACATGCTTGTCCCAATTAGGCTGTTTTAAAAAAAAACTTTTTTTTTCTTTGCAGTTACCCTTTAAGTACAGACAAAGTAATGACCTGTCAAATTTGACCGAAAAGTGACCGGAGTGACGAGTTTGACATGCGTTTTAGAAAACAATAAAATTCCTAAAAATATTTGAATACATCAAGGTATTTCTATAATACCTATTAAATGAAGGGGAAAAGTTAAAAGGGTGCAGAGAAAACAATAGCGTGAGCAGAGGGTGTCAAACACGCGACCTGCGACGGCAGTCAAAAACACTAGTTTCTGCCACTGCGGCTTCTACGGCTCGCAACTCGAGGACAAAAAATCGGGAGAACAGGCGGTTTGCGCCCTCCTTCATTTGAGAATACCCCCAAAACATGTATTTTTTTTCGTGAAAATTAAAAATTAGACCCTTTTAGCCTGCCCGATTTGAGATGAAATCACCCATATATATATATATATATATATTTTTTTTTTTCAGATTTTGAGGCATTATTTATTTTTCGGCACGATTTGAAATAAAATCGAATTTAAGAGTCTTTCAAGCTTGTTTACCGTCATACAACTTTCGAAATGACACGAACAGTAATGTGTATTATATTATACAAAAAGAAAACATATTTTGAAATGTGCATTAACTAAGAATGTTTCCTAAGGCACAAATGCTCAATGAATAAAATTTTACGAAAAACGACAAGAAAATATTCAAATGACGTGTAACTGTTTGTGCTCGAAGTGCACTTAAAATGTTTTTTGTATTTAATTTCAATCAAGAACTGGGAGAGCACATTGTTCGTATATAAGGAAGAAGTTAAGGAAATGTCGAGGCTGATTGTACACATTTTCATTGTAAAATAAAGCAGGGACAATTGAAATGACAACGAAGTGCCAATATGAAGCTTCGTGCTAAGTATAGCAAGGAACAAAATATAGACGAGCGGGGGTTTTCGCGGTGCAACGAAATATCAAAATGGGTTCGCTGAATTTATTTTTATCTGCGGTGCTTGACGTTTATGGATGTGCCTGCTTGATATGCCAAACTGTATGGGCTTCTTTCTGTCGAATATTTTCTGATTTGGAACTTCGGTTCTCTTCCAATACCAGCTCAACGATACGCACTTCACCCTACCTAAACACAATCCGAACTTCAAGACTATTTATTCTACAAAGTTTGCCCTATTTTACTACAGTCTCGGGTAAGTTTCCACATATTCAACATCCACCAGCTCGCCTGCACGCTCACTGTTATAAAACGTTTTTTTTTTTTTTTTTTGCTAAATCTGGATTGTTATAATATAACCAATATTCTCATACCTCGTTCGCGATTAGTAATATATTTTCGTCCCAAATTATTATAACGACTATATGGCTCTTCCGAGAAAAGCTTTTCACTTCTGGTAAGTCGCGTTCAACATTGTTGATGAACAACGCCTTCCTCTCTCCCCATCAGTGTTCATTCAGACGCTCGGCTATTGGCGTCGTATTTTGTGTTTCTGAAGCCCACACGCATATCGGGCGGCTCGGTGCACTACATAACTCAATAAGTTAGATATGGGGCTGTATTTCGGACGTCTAAAATTTGTGCCAATTCTACTTGATCTTCTTTCAATGCCGCCCAGGTCGACTTCTCAGTTGCCGGCTCATATTATGTAGGAATAAAACCGGTATGTCTAAATATTGAGCACCTGCCAGTAGCCTCTTATGTCCCCCACTGCTCTTGCAGGCGTCATTAATGACGACGCTAAACGCTCAAACAAGCTGGAAGACGCTGGCAGCGCTATAAAAATGACAGGGCTAAAGTTTATCGAAATGGAGCCCGGCGATGATTCTTACCGGAAGTATGTCACGTGAACCACCCTAAACTTTTCAGCTCAGTTTTAACAATATATAAAGTCGAATGGCGCGTATTTGTAAGGGCAACTGAGCGAACCCTGCATACCTCGAGAATTAGGGCGGATAATGATTTTCCTATGATCAGTTGTATCTGCGATGAAGTTGAGCGCTATATTAATCCCGCCGTCGGTGAGTCCGAATGCGAAACAGGCGGTCATTTTTTAGCTACTTCAGCTGCATTACCATTGTATTTTAGCATTATCATTGTACTTTAGGAAAAAAAAAAACAGCTTCGTTCTGTAACCTTGGTCACACGATGGCACGCATCTTTTATGTAAAACCCTATTCTTGCTCACCAAGCAGAGACAAGATCCGAAGCACAATTTTTTCTATGGCTGAATGCCTTTTGTACTTCAAACGTTTTGGGATTATTTGCAACCCAATGTGCGTGCACTCAAAAAATGTTCGTACAGCTCGCTTCCCGTCAGAGTATACAGGAAGCCAGTCTTTGATAACCTCAGGAGGAGGCACCGCAAATGATAAGGTTCAGAGTGCTCTGTTCACATGAACAAGCTCATCTTTCATAAATTGTATCCCTTAACATATATAATAAATGTATACGGGCAAAAGGTAGCATTCAAACCTTGCGTTCAGCCCCCTCCTTCACTGCGCTCATGCGTTGATCAAAGTAGTTGCGAAGATAAGGAAATCTATACTCTTTTAAGGTCTGGAGTTGTGATGTATGAGCAGTAATTCATACGACGCTGTAGGAAGGGCCACGCTTCGCATGAGAAAGCAACTGACTTTCTTAAGTATGAGCCGGTTGCAACGGCTGCTTATCATCATTATCTAGGGCTTGCTTTTACGAGACCTGTGACACTAGTGATTGCGTTCTGCTCGTCTTGCACAGTCTCAGAACGCGCACGAGGTTATCCCGAGGAGACGCCAAACGCTACCCATCTGCCGCTCTGCCGAGGCTCTTGTTGCTCTTTAGCGTGTTTGCCGCTTGGGGGTGGGTGGGAAATCTACTAAAGAGGACACAATGCAAAGACCTCCTCCTTTAGGTGGTAGTGTCTGAACCCGCTTGTTCCGCTTCCAATAAGTGCATGCTATATACTGAATCGGATATTTTCTATCTTGTCTTTTGATTCAGGCTGACACACCGTTAGTCCACTGAAAATATAACCGGCGATTAAAAAGAGGGAGCAAGTGTTTTTACATCTTTTCTCTTAACCGAGCGGAGCCCGTGGAAGCATAATTGTTCAAAACAAAAAGGCTGTCGTGTCAATAATTTTAATTATTCATTTATATATTTTCACACTCTCGAGGCCCGGAGTCTGTACGTAGACGAGTGGATGGTACAGATGAAAATTTTGGGAAGCTTCTTGAAATATTTGGCGTCATTGATGTCCAAGATAGAGGCCGGGAGGTGATTCCGATCGCAACATGTTCTTATAATAAACAACTCAAAATAGATGTTCGTTTGACATGTCGGCGCGCCTACTTCACTCTGGTGATCGAGACGCGGTTGGTCTGGCTTTTCTGGCGTTGCTATTCGTACACGCTTTTAAATAACCATCGTATCTAATGGATTTAGAAATAAAGGAACAGCGCAGTCCTGAAAGCGTTATTTTTTTTCAAAATTACATTTGCAAACAAGGCTTGAATGAGCTGCCGGATGTCTATCTGTATCTCCTCGATGTATAAAATTGAAAAACAATAAGCACTGCCAGCTGCAATTTCCTATGTAAACCGCGCTTAGCGTTCGTCAGCTCTCGTATAAAACCACGCTGAACGTTGCTGTTATTATAATACATATTGCGAGGCTCTAGAAACTCAAATGGTGGTAGTCAACAACATTGCTACACCATCAACCACCCGGATCGGAATCGTTCTGGCATTTGTGTAGTGGTGCTTACATCTGCCTTAGAAGCGTGATTGTGAAGCCTATTTTCAGTTGGTTACCACAGCACCACCTGAAACGGACGAGCGATGAAAAAACATGTATGTATAGTTTCAAGTCAACTTCCAGTATGGTTAGGTCGTACACACTCTGGAAGGAGGTATCAATCTCCATTTACAAAGTAGATATATTTTAATAAAAACAAACAAAACGGTGAAGACAAATGACTTACGTGAAATCTGTCGAAACATAAAAAATATCAATATAAATATCTGTTGCACATTCTTTGAAAATAATTTTAACACAATTCGTAAACTTCTGAACATATCCTTCCATTGGCGACGACGCTTAATTGGCTCTCAGACGAGACTTGAACGTGTTTGCCTACACCGGAACCTTCTGACCTTTTTAAGCCAAACGCCGTTAGGGCAATTGCAGGATGGTCACGTCCTTGTAGTTTTTCGGGTTGGTCGTGGCTGTCACTTGTTCACCAATTTAACAACTCTCTTACGGCCAAATGTCATTCCACTTCGCGTGTCCACGTAGATCTAACTTACACAAAATTAGCGCAAAACAATACGTTTACACCATGCTCATGGCTTGAAGTGTGACATAATTTTTTTTCTATATTTTGGGTTGTACGATTACCACAGTCAAAAATAAATTAGTTGTGATCGTTTAGTGCTTTGAGTTGTAAATGCCTGCCCATAGAGCTAATTGATTATTCAAAAAACCTTGCAAAAAGCGCTAACTTTAGCGCCGGTGCTGCATTTGCTAATACTATTGTGCCTCGAGAGTGCCTCCCGGACTGATGTGTTTAGCGTCCTATCCCGTTCAACGTCAAAAGTGGTTCGGAAGTGCCAATAAATGACATCACCGAAGTCGGAGTATACTGCGGTTGGATGTGGCTATCCTGGCGGTTAATCGTGTAAATGCTGATGAAAAGCTCGAGCGAACGCGATTGTCGCTGTCATCGCTGCGTCCCAACTCCTGGCTGCCGAAGCGTCCGTGGACTGCCGCATTGTAGAGCGACGTGCAGCAGAACAGGCTTTTGCCACACCCACCACCGCTGTTGGGACACCGCCAGGATCGCGACCGACGACAGCGTGACACTTACATGACGTCATCAGGCGGAAATCGAGGGACCACTTTTTTGGACGCGCTAAACACACCAGTCGGAGACGCCATCATGGCACTATACTAATATAGTGATGAAATAGCAAAGCTCTATGTCTTCAGTGGCGCTAGCTAGTGTTCCGTACCTGAAGCGTTGCAAGGTTGCCTAAGAGCGTCTCTGAATCCGGTGACCTATTCCCGTCGGAGATGAACATGATCATAATGTAGAAAGGGAGGACGTTCCCTAACAAAGAAGTACATTTGTTCCTAAATAATCTGGTTTATATGCATATAAAAATAACCATAAATTATTAATTTTACATAAAGGTTTTTTATATGATCTCAGCGAGACCATATAGAACGCTAGAGGAAACTACGAAAACGCCATGTTACATGGCTCATGGAATTGTCGGTTAGCATCTGTAGGTAATATTGTGTTGTAATTGTTTGCTTCCTTTTTTAACGATTCGGCACAGTTCGCACAATTTCTGAATGGCTTGTTCTTAACTTAACGCATGAGAGGCGTTAGTCATCTTTTATTATAGGTTGATGCCACGGCGGGGGTCAGCCACAACTTAGAGGAAGTATTTTTAAAGTAAGTTGCTATATATCATAGATAATTTGAAGAAGTCGTCTGACGCTCCTTGATCTGGAACCATCATAGGGGCACAGCATCGCATTGGAAACAACAGTGTCAAAACCTATTGTTCCCGTACAGGTTTTGCTGACCGCTGTGTAGGCATCAACGCTGCACTTTGTCTGGTGCGAGAACAACATGGCTGCGACGTCCTTTGGATTACCTTGTAGCAACTATCCTGTACAAATGAATCAATAACAACCCGAATGGAATCAATGATCAAAACGCCAGTCTTGGACTTCAACGAGTACGGCGTCGGGCAACCCGGAACTTTTTCTAGCAACCAGATTGACACATTGCCACACGACTGTCAGTAGGATCAGCTGGGCACGGCATCGCAATGTAAAGAACGATGTCCAACCTTATGGCCTTTGTAGAGGCTATGCAGACAGCTGTGTAGGCATTAATGCTGCCCGGTCGTCTGGTGCGACACCAACCTGACTGCGACAGGTTTTGCATTATGTTTAAAACTACTCAATGACCGTTCCAGCGGAATTAAATATAAAGACGACAGTCTTCGTCGTCAACATTTATGAAATCGGGCCACCATCTTGACCCATGTCTACATAAGTATGCCCGTCAACGGGAGCAGTTTGGGCACGGCATCGCGCTGGAAACACCGATGACCAATCATGTTGTGTTCGTACAGGCTATGTTGACTGCTGTGTACGCATCAACGCTGCCAGGTCATCTGCTACGACACGAACCTGATTTCTACAGTCTTTGGATTATATATAAATTACTCAATGACTATTCCAGCGAAGACATCTGGTCAACACCAGATGTCTTCGACGGCAACGTGTACAGCATAGGTCCACCATCTTCACGCATGGCTACATAAGTGCGCATGCCAACTGAAGCAGTTCGGGCACGGCATCGCGTTGTAAACACCAATGCTAAAGCCTATTGTCTTCGTTCAGGTTATGCTGCCGGGTGTGTACGCGTCAACGCTGCCGGGTGATCTGCTGCGGCACCAACCTGGCTGCAACGGTCTTTGAATTATCTTAAAATTACTCAACAGCTGTTCCAGAGGAGTCAACGATCATGTCCCAGATTTGACGTCAACGTGTGCAACATCCGGTAGATATCATGACGAATGGCTACATAAGCACGTCCGTCAACGAGACCAGGTGCGGCACGGCATCGAATCGGAAACCACAATTTCAAACATTATTGTCTTCGTACAGGTAAGTTCTCTATACTAGATGCTACCGGAGTAGATACGACTATTCAATTGCAGAGCAGTATTGTAGGCGTTACCGAAATAAAGTAACAAAATAAGTTACTCGTTACTTCAGAATGAAAGCACCCCGTTACCGACCTACGTTACCACTAAATAAAAAGAACATGGTAGGGTTACCATTACCGTTAAAACAGTAACTCAATGTACTTTAGCGTTACTCTTTTAAATTATGAATTAACAGGTGTTCCTTCCGGGCATTACAGGTATGTATAATCATTATATTTAAATAAATATTATTTTCCTCCAGAAACTGGACATAATTATATTATCTTGATTACAGTTGCGCCGGCATACTAACCAGACAAACAAAACACAAAAAAAAATGCGAAACATGCCAAAAATGTATAATATTTTGGGCCTGGAAAACGAAACTATTGTCGTGTAATTTGTTTGTCTTGAGAAGCATATGTAAAATTAACTACGCTGCACAGTACTCAAAATAAGTATCGTAAGTGCGTTACCCATTACCATTATGAAACGGGAACGAGCACATTACTTCGTTACGGCCAACGCTGTTGCAGTGTCGTGCCCCTACGAAGTATCTGATTGTCGACGTCATCTGTTTGTGTTAGTGGCAGATTGCTATCACCATTTTCCTACCCTTACGGACTCTGCAAACGTCTGGGGACATTAAGTTTAACCCGGTCCAAATGGTGTGGAGTGACAAGGGGCTGCAATTCCGAACATTGTCACGAGAATCAATCTTGTTTAAGCCAAACCCACTTCGAAATCAAGAGGCTTCAGGATGCCCCATCATCAACAGACTTGGCAATAAACTTTCTAACACCAAAAGGTATTGTACGTGAAGCGGATTATAATTCAATGAATAATCGTTCTGATGCCAACATAATCGGCCTTAAAGCTTTCTGTAAACATATATCGGACATATAAAAATATACGGACGGCGTGATGACGCTGAGAAGACAGGCAGAGATCTAACTGATTGTTTTTTGGTTTCCGGACTTATAACATGAGTCGGAGATTATTCTTTTCAATATTTGCGGGGGGTACCAGAGAATCGGGGTTGGCCAAATTAATACGGATCGGGCACACAAGCTTAGAAATATTTTTTCCTAACAAAGAACGATTTATCACTGCCAAACTCCTGCACTTGGAAAATGAAACAACGACTACATTATTTTGTCGGAGTTTTAGATTAAACGGTTTTGAGTTTACCGAACGGGAAGATATATCACCATCTCACCGCTTTGCTAGAAATTAATTTTTTTTTTGTCACTGAACGAAATATTTAAAGCCTGATTTCATAAGTTATTCGTGAATTTTGAATGCAATAAATATGGTGTGCCTTCAAAGTTTGTTATAGAAATATCTAGGTATCTTAAATTTCTAAAGCTGTTCCACCTTGCCCAGCCGGGTGCGCAATAATACAAATTAATTCGGGATTCACTGTTACATTCAGTAACATTGACAGTCTCATACCGAAGTGGAATGAACTCTGTGCGTGTATATTTGGTAATAGTTCTAGAGTTGTTACCTTGAGAGAGACCTGGAGTAGGTGAGAGCGAAATTTTCTTCGATAAGAAGCAGGCTGGCTTATATCCTTGCGACAGTTCTTTTGAACGAGGAGGAAGAGAGCTTGTCATAATAACAAAATAAATCTTCAGTTTGTGTTAAAATATGCTCTGATTGAGAAGCTTTGTTATATGCGCTACCTCAGCGTTTAGGCTAACTATGACTCTGCGCATGCTATCAAGCGCGGAATCGGAATTCCGATTGATGCACCATTTTTCACTCCGTTTTGAATAATATTCACAATTGCTAACCGTATGCTTATTTCCTAATTTTTGACAATTTCAGTATTACAAAAATCAACTGGAATAAGTTCACCACGCTCGGATGAAATAACGCTAAAGAATGTCTTGATGAGTTTTTGAACAATTTTACCCGAGCTCTTCGTCATTTCACCTGTTGGTACAGCATTCTCAACATCGACCTCATTCACTCTCTTGAACTTTAACTTTGAAAAAGTGTTGAATAAATTGATGGTCTAACTGAACACAATATCTTACTTATTAACCTGTACGTTCCTAAGAATACGCGAAACCGCACGGTTAAGTTTATCCCCGAATACAACCAAGGGAATTACGACGAAATAAATCAACATTTGTTGCTTTTTTACCTATCTTTCGCCAAAGACGTATCCTTGGGATAGAAAAAAAAAACGGTTTACAATTTAATAAAAAAAATTAAACAACCTGTCCAAGCAATTTGTAACCCCGCCATCGTACATGGTGATGGAAACAACGGAAACAACCCCAAAGTAATAAAAACTTCAGCTCATTTAACAGTAAAAAGAAGGGATTGCGCCTAATAGTGGAAACAAGTTAAGATGGCTTAGTCCAAAACAAATACTTCACCTGTGTAAAAATATATACCAAAGGTATCAAATTACCACAAAAAATATTTTCTCCAAACCTACCCAAAAGCCTACAATATAATACCCATAAGTTTTACAAACATATACTCGCTTAGCGAAAACACTCATTTTATTCAGCTTCAGAATAACAACGGAGGCGCTGTTTCGGAGCTACAGTGCGACACCGTATTAAATAGATATTTTTATCCTGTGCTCACCTGTGAAAGCAATAATGATATTGAGAGCCTGCCGCAGTCTAAGTGGTCACCGTATTAAAAAGTTAAAACTTGCTTATGTTACACGCCTGAAAATACTAACCTCAAAATTTTCGGCAAATGCCGAAGGTACGAAGAGTGTCTCAAAATTAATGTTTTCTTCTTCGTTGCAACAAGGTCGTTTACGGATGGACTCGAAGCCGGGAAAGGCCATCCCGATCTTTAAAAAGCAGTGAACGGGCACTTGCGTTTAACTACTGTCCATCTAATTAACATATAATATTGTTTTCTTATTTCACAGCTAGAAGAATACTGTGTTTAATCTCATTGGCGTGGGTTCCGAAGGAAATGCTCATAGTAGAACCAATGTTTAAAATTGATTTATGAGCTTTTCACTAATTTTTAAAATCAATCCAGCAGATGCTTTGTACTTAGACATCTCGAAGGTTTTCAATAAAGTTCCTCAACTTTGCATAATGGCTAAACTTCCTTACATCAGCCTTGATAATCTTATCGCCTTAATAATACTTTTTTTTTTCTCTTACGAAATTTACTGTGGCCAACAAGTCAAATTCAACTAAAGTCACCTCTCGGCCCCCAAAAGAATCTGAACTTTTTCTGTGAATATTTCTTATATTTAATAATGATCTGCCTCAACCTACCATTTGCAGCATTCACCTCGTAGCGAAGGGCTGCGTGCTGTCTCGGAAAAAAGCTTATTTGATGACCAACTCCGACTGGAAAGTTAACTCCAAATAATTCACTCATGGGACTCCAAATGGCTCTTGTCATTAAAGATGTCAAAATGTAATATAAAATAAAAACACATACTTTTCATTTTATATTGGCTTTAAACAATTTTGCTTCGTTCCTTTCTATAAGTATATTTACGCTGGGCTGACAAGTGATCTAGTCTGAATTGACCGCATTGAAACTATAACGGCAGAAGCTTCACGCACTTCCGTTGATCACAAATTATGGTCAAAAGCAGCACCTTGTCACCTAAGAAAACATGCCTATGGAACTTATGTTCGGTCAAAATTTTAGTGAGCATAGTCAATCTGGGTTCGACATCATGTTTACCTCATTTAGCATCTTGAGTTTATATACACGTTTGCAAGTCCGGTCTGAGGGCGCCGCCATCTTCCTCAGTGGGGTGCGCTCTGGGGCGCGGCCGTAATCCGATTACGGCGCCTTAGCAATGGTCCGTAATCGTATTATGACTCGTCCAAGCGCACCCCAGCCAAGCAAGATGGCAGCGCTCTGAAGCCGGACTTGCAAACGTGTATAGAACCGAGCAACATGCATTATTATTAGTGATTAACATCGAAACACCAGTGTATTCTAAATGTCATGGAATATTCAAACTCCGAACATACGCTGTAAAATTTCTCATTTAGATATTTTACAAAAACAAACAAAAAAAATATTGCCACTTAATTCGCGTTGTTCGGTACTGCTACATTCTAGCAGTGCATCATCACGACTAAATAAATCTTGCCATGTTTCGTCAACCAGCGGAAGCAGTAATTATTGTAAACTATATGTTTTCCCAGTCTGTTGAAGGGATACTTCAACGAAATTTGAAATATTTCTGTCGTGTTCAAAAATAGGTTGAATATGATCCACAATATCCGTAAATGACAATCGTACGTTTGTATTTTGAGCCTGGTGCCTGTATTTTTCGTTATAAACGGCCCACTCTGGCAAGCGCTCGGAGAAGGCCCAGCGGAGACCTCGTGACATCCAACGCAATCGTGACGTAGGTCGTCTCAAGACGAGCAAAGCTACGGCGAGGCTGACGTCGAGAGGATGGCCTAGTCGTTCCAGCCACCGAAGCGTCTGCTTTTGTGTGAATTTTGAGTGACGGGTTAATCTTCTGTAATCTTGTAGGGGGACAATAACGACTTCTGCGACACACAAAAGGCATTCTCGGGAAGAGGGGAGTTCCTCCGGCCCTACTTCTCTCGTCGTGGCCGGAAACGAGACAACCTCCGTCACTAGCTGTCAAGGTTCCTAGACGGGCATTACAAGCGAGGCGTTAGCGACATCCACCAGGTGCTCTTTGCTAATCGTTTAATTCGTTTTAAAATTCCTTTTCGTGACTTTTTTAACAAGATACTGGTATGTTCGATATGATGCTGCTTTTTTGAACACATATAGACCAAAAAATGAGCGCCGAAATTTCGTTGTAGTATCCCTTTAAGAATGAAATGACCTGACATCTGGATGCGTGGCAACAAATAACTCCACCTTGTTTGTTAACAACAAAACTTCGTTTTCCAGTTAATTAGTCCCGTTAATAATTTACTTATTTATTTATTTGAACATACGATCAGTCTTTTACGGGACCAAAATAGGGGTGGGATATAATGAACAGCCCAACAATCACAGTCTGCGGAGTCAGCCGTTACACCAAATTTTCACCGACACTGTTTTTGTCCTTACTATTTCATTTGGTTGTTCTTGTTGTTTCTTTACTTCATGCTTCAGCCCCTTCAGCTGCCAATCACATCGTTTTGTTGATATCGTTGTCAATGTTTATTTGCTTAATACGTCAGCACTGTTAGCTGCCATCTAGGGTGTTGTTTTGGAAATGCTTTAAGGTAGAACTACATCTTTTTTCGTGCTTAAAAGGGGGTACAAAGTGGCGAGTCGATATCACAAAGACTTAGTCGCGGAAGTGACGACTCTCCCTCGAACTTGGTCACGGAGGTGAGGTTGGAAATTAGATTAGATCCCAACGCAACGCTACATTTCCCTCTTTCATTTGAATCCACAGTCCTTGCGTAATGAATTTGATCATCTGTATGCATTTTTTGCAGAGTTTCAACTTTTCTTTTGACGTTATCACGTTAACAGAATTATTGCATGCTACAGAAGATACTGTTGGAATTTTAAGCGATTATGAAAAGCTTAAGTTATGTGGAAACTCAAAAAGAGAAGGGGGAGTTTTGGCGCTAGTAATAAATGCCATACACTGCAGTATGATAGATGCTTTTTTTTTTGGCCATTACCGAGGACTACAAAGTTTTTACGTTGCTGCTCGCGCATTCTGTTTTTGCGTTGTGTATCGCCATCCTCGTGGCAGCATATCTTTTTTTTTAAAGGTATCTATATACTCTATTTACCGGTGGCAACAAATTGAAGCTTATTATGGAGGGTGATTTTACTATCAATATGCCTCTGTCATCAGCACAGAAATTAGAAGTTCTCACGCTTTATCCGCCGCATGGTTATATTTGTACCATATGCCAGTCAACTCGTTATAGTAGTGCGAATGAAACGTTGTTAGATATTTTCTTTACAAACTTATCCGAGGAACATGCACATGCGGGTGACATAGGAGCGACAATAAGTGACCATCTCTCTATTTTCATACTTATAACTCTAGTTCTAGCTCAAGCGCAAAAAAATTATGTGTGTGCGTAACCTTCATTACCGTGACATATGTATGAAAAGTCTTGAATTTTTTTCAAGAACAAATTAATACAGCAGACTGGAATGGAGTTCTGCCTTAGACGTTGGTAGAGGTGGCACACGAGAGTTTTGTAGAAACGTTTATATATATATATATATATATATATATATATATAACCCCTCTCGGAACGTAGTCCAATATATACGCTTTAAAACATTTACCTCCTTTTTACGATATATATATATATATATATATATATATATATATATGTTTAAAAATCACAGAGTTCATAAAACGCGTAGAAAAACATGGTTCTCAGTTGAAATATTATAGATATTATGAAAAAATGCAGTTTATAGAAACTTTATGCCCACTTGAGATCCGGATGTGTTGTCAAGTTTTAAAATGCCAAGATATAAGATAACAAGTGAGCTACGGCGGGCTGAACGGTCATGCTTTTATTAGCTCTTCCGGAATGAAAACAAAAAGGATGTATCATGGAAGAAGTTAAATTTGATATTACATGAAGGACGTCAGTTTGGAGAAGCAACCGAACTTACGATTGGAGGATATTAAAAAAAAAGGCAAAGTTATTGCAGGCGCGTTTTATGATAATCTTGTGGACTTTGTTAATACCCTTTACTCCTCTGAAGTTTCAAAATTTGTAACATTTCTTTCTGGCAGCATATTTCTTTCTCTTACTACCAAGAGAAAAGTTATAAAAAAATTTATAGGCCAAAAAAGCAGCAAAAGATCCGATTCTCAGGACCGTAAAATGTGTTATAAAGTCTACTGGTTTTTTCTAACTCATATATGTAATGTGCGTATTGAAACTGGTGTTTTTGCTGCGTAAAATGGAGATAGCAAAGGTTTCTGTCATATATAAGGAAGGGGATAATTACGACCTTAGTAATTACTGGCCAGTCTCCATTTCACCAATATTTCCAAAAGGATTGGTACAAAATTATATATAAAGACTTTGCACTGTCTGGGAAAAATACGCGATTATTAATTCCCGGGAGCACGGTTTTAGGAACGGGTACTCGACAGAGTTAGCTTCATTGAACCAAAAATATATAAATTTACACAATATTAAAAATAAACTCCTTGCATTGGGAAGCTTCATGAATTTTTGAAAGGCCTTCGATGGTATTAGTTATAAAACTCATATTCAAAAACGAGCTGTATAATATTCGTGGAATAGATCTTCAAATATTCGCCAGTCACTCATAGTTTCCCCTTCGAAGTGCTGTAAAAAATTGCCATCGTTCTGAGTCCGCGAAACTTAATGCAGGTGTTCCACAAGGCAGTCTATCAAGGCCTCTTTTATTTAACCTCTATATTACCGACATAGCTAACATTGACGATGAAGAAAACATGATCATTTATTTAGGTGATACTACTGTATTTTTTGCAAGGTCCGGTATTGCGGACATTATAAAGAGAAAAATTACATTTCTTAAAATGCTTTATACCTGAACGGTCCTGAACCCTTCTGGGACAAATAGTAATCAAACGAAAGCTGTTGTAACCAAGTCGAAATGGCTAAAAGATGAGTGGAAATCAACTTCTCCCCCAGACCCGCATGGTACAGAATTTGAGCAGAATGTCAAAGTTCTTAGTATTATGTTTAATGAATACATGCAATCGAATGGAAATGTTCAGATGATAGCGAAAAAACTATCGATGGTGGTAGGTGTAATTTGTAAGCATAGTTAAACCGTACCTGGTATGGAGGAATGCAACTTCTGCGAATACTCATCGCACTCATAGATTTCAGAATAAGGTAATTCATATTTTGTGTAGTGAAGCACATGACAGGAACACGGCACCGTTATTCAATAAATTAGAAATTGTTCGACACATGAACCATTACAATACGAACTTGCCCTAGCATATAAATCAGCCACAACCCACGCAGGGAATAGTCTCTTTCTCTTCCTTCTCTTCACTCACAAAACACCTAGTATGACACGCGCTATGCCGACGCCTAGACGGTCCAGCGCTCGTGAACAAACTACGGAATTCAGATGGTGAGATGCCAGCTACCCAAAATGTTAAGCTATTTTTTATCGCGGGATATTACCTTTCAAAGCTGTTCCAACCAAGACATACTATCTTTACTAGTTTCGTCAGAAATCTGATTATATACCGTTGAGAGCAGTTTTGAATGCCTCTCAATTTATGCCACGTGACAAGACGTTACGTGATATATACACCAATTTGTTTTGCCCGCTAAATTTGGCGAGGAAATATATTTCACGTAATATGACGTCACGTGAACTATAAGAAAATTCTTCCCCGATAGATTTAGCGGAAAAATATTCGTCACGTGACCTGGGCACCAGTCAGGCTTTAGAGCGCAGCTCTTAGGATCCCATTTCCGGGTTGAGCGCCGTCAGCGTTGGCGTAACCGCGCGCTGCATTATGGGACGCTTCCCGGCTAAATGTAGTAGGAAAATTTCCCAGCTAAACTTAACGAAAAAAAATCCCAGCTAACATCAGCGGGTTAAGTTTCCCGCTAAATTTAGCGGAGCAATCGACGTCACGTTTTCTCAACCCGAATTCAGTTTCCCAGCTCAATTTATCGGGGAAATTGACGCCACGACTTCGTGTCTCGTCACCCATGAACAAATTCAGCGGCAGGAGGACAGGAGGAGGAAAGGAGGAGGACGGGAGAAGGAGGAGGACGGAAGGAGGAGGAGGAGGTGAGGAAGTGGGTGCGAGAAGGAGGAGGGGTGTGTACCGAGGAGGAGAAAGGCATACCCGCCTCCTCCAACTCCTAAAGAGTTGCGCTCTAGCTTCGCATTAAAGACATTTGTGAACGTCTCATTGTTTTACAGATACACTCTGCCGCCTTATGTGATGCCTCCGGAAGAAGGGCTTTTAAGGGTACAGCAAATTGATATATGAGTGCTCAGAGTTTTTGAATAAGTGTAAAACGACTTCGTATAGAGACGGGCAAACATATGCGTAGTTACTGCATTTCATTGCAGGGGGGATCAATGGCCGAGTCGATTGGAGCACCAGATCGGGAGCACGTGGAGCGAAAGCTTGCGCTGCAGAACCCAGGAATCCTTTTTTGGGTCCCCTCCCCTGCGTGTTGCTAAAAAACGATGCATACATCATACTATCTCCATATACTGTAGAACATAAAAAGAAAGCAGATTATCGCGCGTTGCCCAGTGTTCTGAGGCTACGCACCCGTGAAAGATAGCAGCAAACTTGGACATACAGTTCCGACGATTGAAACGCGAACGACGGAGCAACAACTTGTGCTGGTGACGGCACTCAACAGTCGTCAGCGGAAGCTTTGGCACAGTCAGGGGTGCGCTTTCAGAGCAGTAACGGTACCAAGTGGCCGCCACTTTCAGTAAATTGAGTTCGCGCCGACTTGTTTCAGCCTACCACAACATGGAGCGCTAAACGTCGAGTCTTTGTCGCCCTGACCATTCGACACCAACGTTCTGAATGCATTGAGATGACGCAAAATAGTATACTTTTATCTGTCACACGCTACTCTGTGAATCGTCACATCACTGCATATTGATCTTAGGATAACCTTCTTTGTTACATACGCTATCGCCAAGCCTTAAAACCTGCTGTGACGCATTAACAACTTTGCGATTAACACCGCGTGTAGCAGGCAAGGTGAAGCTAATTGGCTCGAATTTCCTCTATCCAACGGGCCAGCCGCTGCGCAGCGTCACATCCTTCGAAGCTCATCACATACTGAGCGAAAGCTGCCGCGGTTGATCATTGATGTTGACTCACACAACAATGTTGAGACGCAGTTGCTCCGCAGTTCTCGTTCTGTTTTTGGTAACTGTACATGACTGCTGTTTTTGGTAACTGTACATGACTGTTTTTGGTAACTCTACATGAATAATACAAACTGAAGTATTGTCAATGCAGGTCTAAGCAAGCGAGGACAGACAGCGTGTGTACAGCTATAAAATACCTAGCTATTGACATCGACAGAATGATTCAAGAGATTGGACATTTTATGATAAAGTTACTCACAATGCTGCAATATGCGCTGTGGCCCGGGCTTCTAACCGTGTATGTACATCTGTTCTTCTTTTTTTTAATTGTTGTTGCATACCCAAGAAGGTTAAAAACCGGGAATCAGTGTGATATGAAACACAAATGCCACCTCTGCTGTACAATAGCTTTACTAAGTAGTGTACCTTTAGACAAAATGTCTTAAAGTTGTGTTTGTTTTGAAGGAGAAATTTAATAGCGAATGATTGAGCATACAAAAATGTAAAAAAAATGCTCCAAAAACAAAAATGCGCGGTGAAAGAAGTACCCAACACTGAGAATCATTTCCTCAAAGAGCGTTGTCACTCGCCCATACTTACGCTCACAGTAAAAGGTGTCCTTTATAGCTCCACGATTTCTCGCAGTACGGGAATAGATGAAACGAAAAGTCATATGTGTGAGTAGAAATTGAGAATCATAATCAGGAAGATCACAGAACATATGTGTGTCAGTGCTATTTCACACTGTGGAAACTGAGTGATAAGTGTAGGGGGGTGATTTGGGCCAGTTTGTCCACATGTAAGGAGAGCAGACCGCCAAAAAGAAAAGGGGTAAGGCAAGAGGAGCAGAACAAGGCTGTGCCTTCACTTTACTTTGTCCTTGTGTTCTTTCTAAACTATTTTCTTTGGAGTAATGAGTGTTCCATAGATATATGAGCTACCTATATATATATATCACTGGTCATACGTTCGCACTCACGAGTAACTAAGCATGAAAGTTTGGCCAAATAGCCGTGGCGGTGGATCATATATGCGGGATACCATATGGTATAGTTCACTGTGATTACATAAGTGCTCTTCCAGTGTAGGCACATATATTGGTTAGAAGACTAATTATGAGTAAGGTGTAATTGAGCTGGGCGATTTTACATTGAATTATTGTCACGGCAATTTTACGCTGTTGGGACTCACTTCCCATCTTTCAGGAATGTTTTGGATGTTTTTATTAATGCTCACCATAAACATTTTTATTTTGACCGCGAGTTAAAATGAGGTATCTGCCGATACACACATTCAGCCTGAACGAGAGGGAAGAGATAGCGCAAGCAAAAAGAAAATCGATCCAACTTTGTGAAAGAGACTTCGATCGCTCTTCGAGGGACGACAAAATCGCTTACTCGTATTTCCCTCAAGAAGTGTAGTGGAGAATGTTCAGCTTTGTGCGCAACATTATTGTTTTCTTCCTTTATCTGCTAAATTAAAATATATGTAGGCAACTTTTAGGTTAGTTATACTTTTTGTAACGAATACTTTTATCATTTCAGACGCCAAAGCATCGTTTCTTTACCCGAAAACCCAATCTTCTTAGAACTATATAGCGTAGCGTATGAAGCAAGAACGAAACTTTTTTTTTCTGATGTGACGAGGAGTGTAAGTACACAAACTATATGACGCATATAAGGTTGAGAGGCAAAAACTTTCGAAGCCAATAGAAGGCAAGTCTCTTTCCCCTTCTAAGATACTGAGGTGGGCTAGTTGGATATGCATGATATAAAAATTAAGTAGCCCAAAGTTTAGACAAAGAACAAAGGACAAAACACGTAGACAGGACCAGCACTAACTCACAATTGGCGTTTTATTTGAAAAAAAGAGAAGGAAACAGCATATAAATACACCGAAAAAAGGAAGGAAGAAGATTTATAATAAAAGAAGAAAATTGAAAAGTATAAATAAATTGGAAAGAAAAGAAAAGAAAGGCAACAGCGTAGCTAAATTAATTCCGGGTAATATATTGAGGTTAAGAAAAAGTCTATACCTAAAAGAAATAAGAAGTTGAAAAGACTAGAAATTCCCGCTGAATCAACCTGAAGTTGGCAACTAAAGGTAAACTAAAGGTAAAAGTAAAAAAAAAATGCTGCACTCACACAAGCGTCTTCCTTTTCCTTGATGGTTAAGGCCTCGTACATTTCTAGTGAAGTTGTGTCTCGGAACCGTCGTAGGATTGTGATTTTTGTCAGGATCGGTTGGCATTTACAGTCTCTAACATGTACTGCATGATGCCCCGCTGGAGTTGATTTCAGTAATGTGGCGTGTTCCCGCAACCTGGTGTTGACGCAGCGGCCTGTCTGACCGACGTATATCTTGCCACAAGTGATTGGTATTTTGCCGCGAGCGCAGCTGACCAAGCAAACAGCGCGCTCGTGGCCTAATGGTTATCGCGCGTTCCTTCCACGCAGAAAACCAGGGATCAATTCCTGGCCGCGGGGACGCATTTTTGTTGACTCGTACGTAATGTTCTGGCAAATTCGAGAGCCGTGTTGCTTGTTGCAAGTCAGAATGTTATACACGCCGAACCTTCTACGCCGATTATTCCGAAAGCCCACGCGTGTACATAAGAGGCTCCGCGTGGCCGATCCGCAGTTAGTTTACGCGCCAGCGTTCGACTATGCTGTCACGCCGACTTCGACGCCCGCGACGCACTGCTTTCCTCCGTTCCTTTTTAAGGGCGAAGCTCCTTAGGGTCCAGCCTTGTCCGTCCGTCCATCCGTCTGGCGTCCGTGCTCACATAAAGAAAAAAAAATGTTTGCGCAGTCAACAGCATTCGAACCTGTGCTTGAGACCCCAATAGCTTTCTAGTCCATCGCCCTAACCATTCGGCCATGACTGCGGGACGAGTCGGGACTGAGATGTGATAGGAGAAGGCGCTGCGGCCAAATGCGTATATAATCGCATTAAGCCTTCCATGCATTAGCTCAACGTTTATAGACGAGAGTGCACTGCGGTCAAATGCTTAAATGCGTATGTATCCACGTTCCATACCACACATTCCCTTTCTGGTATGGACCGTTGACTTAAGCGGTGGAGACGCGTTCTCACGGCTTCTAGCGGATCCAAGCTGATCCGCAACAAGAACCACTGGCTCTGCATTTCACCGACCATAAAGCAGTAATAATGAAGTCGAAACGCAACCCGTAACTCAGCACCCCATGAGCAATAAAAATAATCAGCACCATCAGCTACCTATGAACAATAAAATCAGTATCATCAGCACCACCAGAGCTTCGCCCCAGTCAACATTATTCACCACGTGGAGATGCAGTCATTTTTTTTTTTTTGGGGGGGGGGGGGGGGGGGGGAGGGCGGGGGGGGGGGGGCACAAATTCGCCCCAATAAACGCTTCAGTTTCCCCAGTTATTTTTGTTTCACCTTGTCATTCGTGACATTTCGGTGGAGGTGCGGTGTACCGGATGTCCTTGCAGCGCAGCCCTCCGAGTTCCCCCAGTACAAGGCCGAACCCAAGCTCCCGAGGACGCGACGAAGATCAGATCGAAACCCGATAAAGTCGCGGCACCCAAAGTCTACACCCGGAACACGAACTTCTGCCACCCAGGGCCAAGCAGCCAAAGAGGCCGACAATGGTAAACGAGCAGTCGCAGAACCGGGCCGCTTTTACGATCATTTACCTACCCGTCGCACCGCGGACGGCTGCTTCTTTCCACGACGAGCAGTACGAAGATGTGGAAGACTGGATTGACTAGTACAAACGCGGTGCTCGTTACAATGGCTGGACAGATGAGCAGCGCCTTCACAACGTCTATTTTTCACCTGAAGGGACCGCCAAGCAAAGGTTCGAAGATCATGAATCCTTTTTTTGAAATCGTGGGGCATTTTCAAGAGCGAGCTGAAGGACACATTTATCAATCACAGCCGCCGAGAGAGAGCCGAGGATCTACTTCGAACCAGAATCCAGGGCCCCAACGAAACCATCACTGGCTTCGTGGAGGACGCTCTGCTCCTGTGCGCTCGCGCCGACCCTCGGGCCACAGAAGAAAAGAAGCTGCGAATCCTCATGCGGGGCGTCAGAGACGACATCTTCGGCGGACTGGTCCGTAGCCCTCCGACAACAGATCAAGATTTTCTCATCGAGGCAACAAACATCGAGCGTGCTCTGCAAGCCCGATCCAATCACTATCAGTGACTACCCGGCCTCGCTGCCCTCCGGTCGTCTAGCGGCGACCTTGGCTCGACCACCCCAGGCATTCGCGAGATCATTCCCGACGTCGTCAGGGAGGAGCTCCGAAAGGTGCTACCCGCCGCTGACTGACCAGATTCGCTCTCCATCGCCGAGGTCGTGCGGGAAGAGGTGCAGAGAGTTATTCAACCAGAGGCTCCCATCAGCGTAGCTGTCCCCGAAGAACCCACGCTAACTTACGACGCAGTGGCTCAACGTGCCACCGCTTCCTCCTCGCGCCTGTCGCGCCGCCCCGACGTCAATCTCCTGCGCCACAGCACGACCGACGGCGCGACGACCAGGTCCAGTACGCCAGCCAGGAGCCCCGCGCACCCCGGAAGACCGACGTGTGGCGAATGCCCGACCGACGCCCTCTCTGCTTCCACTGCAGGGAAGCAGACCACACCTACCGCCGATGGAAATACCGTCGACTCGGCCTGCGCGAGTTCCACCGGAACGACCCGTGCCCCCGCTATGGTGAACGCCCTCGGGAGATCGACGAATACCTGCGAGTACATCAGTCCCCCGAGCCTGCGTACAGCCGAGAGTCCCGGTCGCCGTCGCCACGACGTGCGGCTTCGCCGATGCACCGACCCCGACGTGAAACCCTGTCACCCTTCTCTTCCCGCCGGGGAAACTAGGTGCGGCAACCCATAGAGGTGGAGTTGCCGAAGACGGCCGACGCCAAGTTCCTTCACGAACGGCGGAGTGCCCCCATTCAAACACCACGAGTAATATACGAGGCCTTAACCATCAAGGAAAAAGAAGACGTTTGTGTGAGTGCACCATCGGTGACACTAACTGACAAGGGATAATTTTACCTTGGGTTGCCATCTTGAGGTTGATCTAGCGGAAATGTCTAGTCCTTTCACCTTCTTCTTTCTTTAAGCTATAGTCTTTTTCTTAATTTGAATATATTCCCCGAAATTGATTTAGTTACGCTGTTCCCATTCTTTTCTTTTCGTTTATGCCTTTCGATTTTCTCGTTTTATTATAAAT
The DNA here is from genome assembly GCF_016920785.2 of Ixodes scapularis. Taxonomy (NCBI): domain Eukaryota; kingdom Metazoa; phylum Arthropoda; class Arachnida; order Ixodida; family Ixodidae; genus Ixodes; species Ixodes scapularis. The sequence continues at coordinate 215,342,629 of NW_024609835.1, read as the reverse complement.
TTTCTTTCTTCCTTTTTTGGGAGAATTTATACTATGCTTCCTTTTCTTCTTTTCTATTAAAACGCCAGTTGTGATTTAGCGCTTCTCCTGTCTACACGTTCTGTCCTTTGCCCTTTGTCTAATCTTTGCGCTATTTATTTTTTATAGCTTTACTCTTCTTTCGTGGGGTGCGTCAGGTTTCTGCGATGGCGCCAACTCAGCGGATATACCTCACCCATCGGTCAATACATTGATCAAACAAGAGCCCCAGCCCAACTCTGACAAAGTATTCGTCTCCAAACTGTGTCAGCCCTCTGTCTCGCAGTGACGCGTTTAGAGCTTGATTGCACGGGTCTTCCTGGTAGATAGATGTGTCTATGTCAAAAATCACAGGGAAACAAATGCATTGTGTTCTTCGTGAAGCTCTGTTTGTTTTTTTATCTAACGGGGTAATTAGGATGCCTTTAAACGAAGAAAAATAGTCAGTTTGAAAATTTTCGCTATAGATATAAAATTATTACGTTTGATTTTTGTCTACGAACTGGTGCGAAAATTACTTCCGAGCAACATATATAAACTATGTACAGGATTTACTATTTTTAAGGGGATTTCGATTACATATGACGATTTTTCGCGCCACTGACGAGATGGGGTCTTTCAAAGGGCATTTCATTTTTCCTTCGTCATTGGTTATATATATGTGGCAGAATGCAATGAACGGAATTGCTGCCCACTCTGCTTGAAGTGCGAGTGTTCCCCTTATTTCAAAAGAGTAAAAATACTGCAAAAGCATATGGCGAACTGGTTGACCTCAATGGCACTCTCGACACATAAAAATAATGCACAAAAAACGCGACAGAGATATATCGCGGGTGCGGCCAAGCTCCACTCTAACAGACGGTATCTTTTCGGTCGGTGTGGAACAAGTCGGCCGTGAGACCTCTGCTTGTTGTGCAAAGTGTGAAAGCCGTTAACAAGCAAAAACACGATACCCTTCCCAGCATTCAATTTCCCCCTTCGAAGGACGTGTACGCGTTTAGAAAATATCGGTGAATAACTGACAGCTGCAGAAAAAGCAAGATACACATTTGCTTTATTTTCTCGTCGAGGGGCGCGAGCGCGATCCAAAACTTCGATCATGCAATGCTCATGTTGAGCACAAAAACGCTCTGCAGTGTTCGACCGTTCACGAGCCACGGTCGATTTAAACCTTTCCAACATCTCTCAACCGAATGTGACTAATCGTCTCAAACAACCGAAACACATGTTTAAATAGACAAATGGTGCAGCTCGCGCTGTCGGTGTTTTATAAAAAGATTTAAAAGTAAATTTATTGTACAATCTCGTTTTCCTTGTTTCCTTTTCTAAAATTTATGTCCTCCAGTGAATATACGTTTTTCGAACCTTCCCAACAGCCGAAGAGTGCGCGCGAGTGTGGTTACACTCCTTGCGCGTGCTGACATCTGCATCAGTAACTGTTCTAAAACACAATACTAATACTATTCTTTTATTCGTAACACGCCCCAGAACAGCCTATTGGTCAAAGTGTGGTGGCACACAAAAAGTTCAAAAGGGAAAAAATACAAGAAACAGTACGCAATCTCAACCCGACATTACCTCCCGAAATTAAAACATTTCACAAATCAGAAACTGAAAATATGCATAACAAGTAGTCGACATTGAAACGGCATCGCACTTTGCACGCAAGTTCGTCCGGGTTAAGCAGCGACATATTTCTGTTGTTTAGTTTGAATTCATTATACACATAAGGGGAGAGTGCGCAGCGCGTATATCTAATACAAACGCAGCATTATCCTTGAGGGCTCAAAATTTTGCAAAAGGCTAATTTTGCCAGCATTACGTTTGGGAACAACGCCAAAAAAACGTAATAACGCACAACCCAAGCGTGACCGAGAAATATTTGATTTGGCCCTTCACGTGCGCTACAGAACTTGAGAGCTACTACCTTAGTGCGTAAAAGAACAAACAATGTAACGTGTGCCCACCCAGGGTGGCGCTGCAGCGACTCAGCCCGCCAGCACCGGCACGGAACCATCCCCCAAATAGAGCCCCGCACCATGACATTTTAATACACTTTTGCGCGCTGGGCAGACGATCTTGCTTGTCATATAGAGGTCATTGACAGAATTCATACTCAATCACTTTGCAATAAACAAATTCTGTATTTTGCTAGCCGCATGTGCAAAGAGAGAGCACTCATACGTGAAGTGCAAGTTAATATGCTTCTTTTAAAAGGTCCTCGATGATGTCAGAACGCCAGGCACTTATTGGGTGATTGAAAAAAACATATATAGTGGGTAGAGTTTAAGGCATCTATATCATTGAGCTCTACACGCTTTCCTTTGAATCAAAGCCAATCAGAGCTCCCCGTCGTTCTAACGTTACCACAAGAAGCAGACGATTTGCTCTCCGCATACGATATTGAGAGGAAGCTTGAAAAATGACGAGTGCTAGAAAACATTTTAACATAAAAATAATCTTTTCGATCAAGACGTTAAACATAGCTCAACATACACGGTGCGACTCTTCAGATTTGAATTTACACAAAACGTTTTATTTGTTTTTATCCCTCGCCTTTCACCATCCGTAGATCACAGTCATAAACTCACCGACTCGTCTTCAGAAATCAGATGCGCGGTCATGTATTAGCCTGCATGAAAAGTAGCTGTGTGATCCAATTCACGGTGGCCTTACGCCATTAACGCCACTGAACAGGCGCCACTAGAAATGATATATTGCAGCATGCAATATATATTGTGTAAAGCTGTTTATTTCATTTTTTTTTTTTTTTTTTTGTTTCGCAGATGCGACGGTTTCGTATTGCGCTCTCGTGAGATTAGGCGCGCTCACAACCTGTCACCTGGATCTAGGGTTACCTTATCACGGCTGGGACGTCACGGGAAATGCTCATGCGATTACTCTGTCGGATCGTGTTTCGGGAAGGCTGTTGCCACGGGATTACGCATAGTGGAAACACGGGCATCTGGATTGAGGGGATAAGCATACTTGAGCTTTCGCCAGGCAGCAGTTCGACGGAACAAGTAATCTTGTGAAAGGAACGCTAAGATAGTAGTCGCTTTTCCCCAATGCACCTTTCCCTTATCCATAGAGAGAGCGAAAGGGGAAGCTGATTGGAAGAATGAGAAAGAAAAGCATCTTGAGGAGCCCTCAACGGCCAGCCATTGTTTCATTATGAGACCCAGAGAAGCTTAGCCAGGTATTTCTGCGATATGTGGACTAATATTTTGATGCGGCCTAGTTCGTCCTCTTCTGATTACCTCTTGGTTCTTTGTGCTGGGCATACAATAACCGAGATATATGCATCTGGCATGTATTGCCAAACTTTCAGCATGACCCTTTTTACTTGATCGTAAATAGAGACTACTTCTGGTATTTAGTACACGAATCTAGAAAACAACAGGACGAAAGCTACGCACCGAAACCTCAAATGTATTTCCGCTGGAACCCTTGAAACACACTTTTCCAAATGCACATTTTTTTTTCTTCTGACAACATGCCTTCATTCTGACAACATGCTTATAGTGCTGTCATTCTAAAGAAATAATTAATCAGATATTGATGTAGTATTTTTTTTATTTCCGGCAATTTTAAGAGGGAACAGGAACATTATTCTTCTATAGAGGATAATTACAGAAGAGTACTCTTTATAATCAGCTCCCTATTATTTTAAAAATAAAAAACAAAAAAACGTTATCATAATTTTCCAAGTTATTGTCAACTTTCAGAACACAAACGTTTTAAGGTATGCCTAATTGTAATTTCGATTATTCAGATTTGAAAGATATAACATTTAAGACGTTCGATATAGCCATCCGGTGCTTTTCATATGAAAACAAAGTTGGATTTATTTATTACTCAGTGGAAGTCTGAATTATCATTTTTTTTATTAAATTTGATTCGCAATAGACGCAGTCTTTATAAAATTAATATAAACCGTGTTAGCTTGAAAACGTCTGAACGGTACAACATCCGCAGCTTCTCTTGTGAAGTAAACATATTAAACCGGACCTCTATTTATCACACAATAAAACAAGTATACAAATTTAATATGTCTTCATTATTACGAACTCGTAGTTTTTCAAAATTTTCACTTCATGAACCCTTCACTCTGAACATAAAATATTGAAATCTTAAAAAAGAAAACGCTAGCTCAACAGGAAGGAGGTATGTATCACTTGTAACACAAAATACGCATGATGTGTCGATAAGTTTTGGGCTCTAAAAACACAACATCTCACTGATGACATTTTGAAGAGCATTTCAGTCCCTTCTCTCATAATAGCGTAAAGAATTTGTACTGTCACTGATTTCTGTCGCGCGAAGTAGAGTCCTATAAAACCGAATATTTCTATGTTCCAAAGACTCGTCCGCATTTCGTTCCGCACATTGCGCCCCTAATGACACATTAGCGGTAAGATTTCAACGCCACAACGGCGGGTAACCATAAATTACGACATAAACACAAAGGGGGCGGGCACCAGCGCACAAATATAAGCCATTATGCTGCCACCGACCGAGTAAAGTTTATCGAGCCAAATTTGCAAATATCACTTTATATACAAAAAATAGAAGCACTTACCCTGGTACCAGAGGAACCACGGACGAGCATAAAATCGCTGTCACGAGGGCCACGCCGTTCACTCGAAATGACACGCTCATGTTTTGCGGACCGTCCGTCGAGAGCTGAGCCGAATGCGGGAGCCGGCAGAGACGGGCACAAACCCTCTGTTGGCGGCCCCCAGGCCCAAACCGCGGCTGCCGAGATGCGTGGCGAGAGTCCCATTTTCGTCATTGGATGCCGGGCGCACCCACTCTCTTCCCCTTTCCGCTCCTTTCCCTCTTTCCTCACTCGCTCTCTTGTCAGGGCTCCCTTCTCCTTTATCTTGCCGTTCCAGCCTTTGTAAGACTACAACGTCGGTATAGACTTCTCAGCTGTAAAGACAAAAAATAAATACATCGGCGTTGTTTAAATTAGCAAATGCAGGCTATAAGCAGAACCCTGTCGAAGGGATTGTATGCTCGGTTAAGAAAATAAAACACGGAGGAGCGGAATAAGGCTGCAGTAACAGAGGGGAGAACCGAGAGAGGCGTGGGGAGTTGATGGAGGAAAACATTGTTTGAGCTTGAACGAATTTCGAAGTTTTGTTGCCGAGGTGTTCTTGACACTGTTTATTTGACTAGATGAAAGACTCTGCGTGGAAGATTTAGACGTGGACGCGTCGAATTTCTGTGAAAATGTTCATTTTTTAAGTGAAACTTTGAGTCTTCGTGAGAGCAAAATCGGTGGCATTGAAAACATAAATAACAGTGAACGAAAACTCTGACAGTGACAAGAAACGTTTTCACGCATGTCGGTTGCTGACATGGGGCGATTTCAGCCAACGTATGATGTCTAGCTGCGGGCGGAAGAACGCCCTGGTAGTTACGGTTTGGTGCATATTTTGTGCTAATCAATATTTATATTGGGGGAGACCAAGAGGCAGAAAGATTTTGCACGACAAATACGTGATTTTCAAGCTGAGTTAAAGAGAACTACGCCAGAGCACACAGTTTTCAAGATAATATAATGCAGAAAATAAGAATGGAACAGATGAAATCTACCAAAGTGAAAACAAAAATTAAGTTCCTTGTTGAGAGTAATGCATGGAGATCTTAACTCACTTTCGTTTACATTTTGAGGTAAAAGTGTAGAGATATTTATATGATACTTTGATGACGTCTTAACTAAATTTATACTGATGGGTGCTTTGGATTTTGCACATTTTTGGTTAGTTTGGGTGAATTTCCTCATTGCCTTAGGAGTGAATATTGGGACGGACTATACTTTCGCTCATTGTTTAGCCGCAAGTGCCTTATCAATACGTGTTAGGTATGTATTTTTATTTAAAAACAAACAAAGAAACAGCATTAATTTTTATTAGCTTTCTCCGCCAGTATTATATCTCTCTACTGTGTGCGTATCTTGAACGGGATTGTATTTTTACGCCAAACGATATAGACCTAAATTAGATCAACAAGGATTGGGTCTAAAAATTAGTTTGTGGTATTGGTGATATAAAGGTACCTTTTCAAACATATCTTGGTATAAAATTTACAAATATTAGTCGCCGACACCTTCAAGTTTCTGCAACTCGGGCCCCGAGGACTAAAATACCTAATTTGTTTTGAGAAAGGTTTCAACGAGTCTGCAAAATGAGCACCGTTTTTATTATGTAAATAGAAGTTTTCCAAATTATCCATTGCCATTTGTCCTGCATTCCGAAGTGTTTAAAGGTGCATATATGTTAAAATTAAATACCCGATAAAGTTCAAATCAAATCAAATGAGTTTATTTCCACCTTGTAAAAATACAGAAGGTAGGGCTGTCGAAAAAAAGTGCGCTTAGCTGCTTGACGACCCCACAGTCCCTGTATTAATTGCAAGTAGGAGCACTACAGTGGGAAGAATGAACATGCATAAAAGGATAATGACAATGAAAACGCAAAGGTATATAGGCATACAAAACAAAAATCATACTCCCATGGTTAGAGACATTGCAGGGCGTTCACTGTACTTAGAGGAGAATGAGTCAAAATGCATAAGCTGATAAGCGTTCAATAATGACGGAAGTGTATAAGACAGGCATTTTCTGTAGTTCAAAAGAGGTATAGACACTACCCAATTTTCTCCATGTCTTGTAGTATGGTTGAATTCTGTTATTTGTACTTGTGCCAGATTACATATAGTTTTTATATTCCTCCGTGTTTCCAAGATATACAAATTGATATTTATATATTTTGTTTGCTGAGATCACGTGCACTGTAAACGAAAAGTAGCCCGGATGGGGGTTTTAAAGAATAAGATACCGATTAAACTCCCAAGCCTAAAGCATTCACTCCCGCACATGGGAGTATAAAAACTAGAAACCACCACTTTACTCTGGTCGCTAAGAGACGAGGTATAAAAGCGACAACACCTGACTTTACTCCCATTTTAAACTGGAGTTCTTGTATGACAACCCTCCGCAAGACGAAATCGGAGTTGAAAATACTCCCATCCGTCCACCCGTCTGCGGGAGATCGGCCGCCATTGACGCAGCCGGCGTTTCCCCCGTCCCGCTCAGTCCCGGCTCTGGCACCAACGGGTTTCCCGTCGTGGAAGAGGTCGTTATAATGGGTCCAAGACGTTTTGGGGCTGGTTTTTGTCCAAAATCCCGACGCTCTCGAACAACAAATATTACACCAGTGAAAAACCAATCACAAAATACGAACTTTTCGCTCAATCTGGCGAATACTCAAAAGTTGAGGGTACTATGGGGAAGCAGAAGACATTCCAGCTCTTTTCGGGAAGACTCAAGTATAGTGCAACCATTGTGTGTTGTTTTAAAGGCCCTTTCACACGATGCATTTTTCTGGCGCATCTTGACTCGCGAAACGAGTTTCGTGAAATGAATGCGCCGTCTGAACAGGACCGAAAAATGTGCGTCTGCATCTCCCTAGGTTTTCACGAAAAACACAGCCAACGGCCTCTCGAGAAAGCTTTCACGCGATCTCAAAAGGATAAGCGAGCCGTTGGCGGGGCCCAGTGGCGGATTAAGAAGGGGGGGGGGGGGGGGGGGGGGGGTACGGTCTGTCCAGATGTTCTGACTTCCTCTTGATTTGTGCATGTGTAAAAATTCGCGTCGTCAACGAGCCCGGAGAGCGCTGCCCGACGGCGGTGACTACCCAGAAGCCCACGCGCGAGCGCCCCGTTCGGGAATTCGGGGCAGCTGGGGCCAGTGTGGTGCTCGAGGCGCTCACTTCTGCGATCTGAATCTGCCGTTCTTGCCGCGTGTCGTCTGCTGTACACGTTTTACCATGCTGGTGTGCATTTCTAACGTTCGTGCGGTCGACTGGGCGATTGTGCGCGTGGACGTGGACTGCTCCGAGGATGTGCTACCGCCGTTAGGGCTATCTGTCTAACGAGCCCGGGCCCATAGGCCTAACAGCCGGTGGTGGTGGGGGTGGTGTGCCGGCGAAAGCGGGAAGCTCCATGACGCGTCAAAGGTAGAGTTAATTAGAATTAACGATGACCTCATGTGTGTGCTATATTTTATCATGTGCTAGTCGTACGTTAAGGCAGCCGTTCCCGATCGATACAAGCGCCATCGAATGTACGGGAACGGAATTCGGGGCAGCTGGGGCCAGTGTGGTGCTCGAGGCGCTCATTTCTGCGAACTGAACCTGCCGTTCTTGCCGCGTGTCGTCTGCTGTCCACGTTTTCCCGTGATGGTGTGCATATTTAACGTTCGTGCGCTTACTGGGCGATTGTGGACGTGGACTGCTCCGAGGATGTGCTACAGCCGTTAGGCCTATATGTCTAGCGAGCTCGAGCCCATAGGCCTAACAGCCGGTGGTGGTGGTGGTGAGGTGCCGGCACAAGCGGGAATCTCCATGACGCGCCAAAGGTAGAGTTAATTAGAATTAAGGATGACCTCATGTGTGTGTGCTACATTTTATCATGTGCTAGTCGTACGTAATGGCAGCCGTTCCCGGTCGAAACAAGCGCCATCGAATGTACGGGAACGGTGGACCCAATAAAACATTTTAACCAAACCGGCCAGAAATTTTCATCTGGAGTGTCTCGGCTAGGTAAACGACAGTAGCGGTCCGCGATGAAAGTGGGACTGAATTTTTGCATTGTTTGTAAAGGTTCCGTGAAATGCGCTACAATTTCAAACGCGTACGTTGTGTAATTAGGCTTCGTCCGCTTTATTCGGTGTCAGTTTCTTGACTCGCCGGACAGACTGGCCATCTGTCAGAAAGAGGTCGCTGTGGAATATCGATTTCATCGAAGCATTCCGGCGGAATCACCAGAGTCGCTTGACACCACTCCGGAAAATCCGCCAAGCAGCTAGTTTCGACAAACCCGATAGTGTGATTTGTGTTTTGTCACATTTGTGTGAGACTTTGGAGAAAATAAATGCTGGTCTGCATTCGTTATCCCCCAACATTTGTTTGTTTTCGATCTGCTAACCACTACCCCGAATCGTTGTTTTGAAGCGGGTCCAAACCACGGGAACGAAAAGGTACCGACTGGGAATTCGACATACGGTACGTGTAAATAGTAATACGACGCGGATGCCGCGAAGACACGCATGCTCAAGGTGGCAGCTCGTCGGGGTGCGCTGGCTGGCCGGGCTGATAAACCAGACAGTGGCGTAGCCAGGTCGTGTTCAAGGGTCGAAACACCTTCGAAATTGCATGGTTTTCCTCTTTCCCCCTTTCCCTTTTTCATTGTCAGCTTTTTTTTCTTCTTTTTTTTTCTTGTTTTGTGAAGGCATTAAAAGTCCTATGTGCTTCTCTTTCTGTTCGACAACCCACTACGGCGAGGGGCCGGAACATTCCAAAGCAAAACGAAGATGACAACACTGTCCGTGGACTGCGTGAGCGTGAGAAATAGAAGTCCGGCTCCGGCTTTCCGAAGAGCTCTCGCCAAACTCGACAGTGTTATTAGCAACCTAAGCCTTCTTCGGGCTCGCAGGTGCGGATGACTCCGCTCCTGACGTAACATAAGCCGCGAAATCCTGACCTCGAAGAACGCTGGCCTCGCCTCGGAGAATGCAGGCGGCTTGAATAAAGTTCCCCTACTCTTTGAGCCTCAAGGACTCCACGCCACTATCAGGGCAGCGAAACAAAATTTCAAAATAGCAATACTTTGACTTTGCAAACCCTACAACCCTACAAACAGGACGACAAAATAACAAACAGCTTAGCTTTCTTTTTTTTTTTTTTTTTCGTCCCGTCTTTTATTTGTTTTGGAAGCATACCAAAATGTAAAAAAAAAAAAAAAAAAGCGGGAGAGAAAAGAGGCAGCATATGCACCGTAGCAGCACTTTGGAATGCTCATAATTCTTTTGGTTTCAAAGCGTACCGAGGTTACTTCTTTAATCACTGCAGTGGGTAATGTTTATAATCTTGCGTTCAACACGTGAGTCGTGAAAGTTCCTTTACGTATATAGACTCTCAAAAATTAATTCAATAGCCAAAGCTGTCGCCTTGACGCTTTTTTAAAGAATGACTATTGACCTCCAACTTCAAGCGTGCCATCAACGTCTCCAACAGAGTCGGCACATTCACGTCAGGCGGCATCGTCCGCCCTAGGCGAGAGCAATGTCATGGCCAACGACGTCGGTTTCAATGTCGCAATCCTCGGGTTGGGCCAATCACCATCCTGTGCGGAGCATTCGTTTCATTAAACAAACTGTCTGAGGAAGTTCTGGTTTGGACACAGATGTGAAGGGACCGCACCGCTTAGCGCGTGTCACCGGTAGAGACAACTTGCCTTGGTCCCCAGGTCTTGTATTCTAATGTCAACCGCCTGCTGCAAATCCTGGCCACCATGCCCGTTAGCGCCGCTGAGGCGGACCGTTCGGTCTCGAGACTCCGAAGACGGGAGCCATACCTGAGAGCTTCAACGTCCCCGGAGCGCTTGCTACTCCGTTCTTAGCTCAGACCAGAAGCTCCGCCTTCAGCGCGAGCTCGCTGGCTTCCGCTGTGCTTTGTTTGCGCGCGCCTGCGCGTTCAAACTTGTGCCAGCAAGGGCAGAAAGCTCGCGCTGAAGGCGGAGCTTCTAGTCTCAGCTAAGGGTGAACGGAGTATTCGCGACTCCAACTAACTATAGGTGGCGCCACTCATTTTCCAAAATGGCGGCTGTAGTGAGGGTCGGAGATGCGTGCCGCTGTTGAGCCTGTCTAGTGTGCTGGCTTTACTGAGCGACACAAATTATTTCTGCTGATACGAGGAAGCTAGGGTGTTATGGGCGCAGGTCGCCTCTTTACCCTAAGAACAAGAACCGCGTTTAGCGTAATATTTATGCAAGGTTGCGCGTTTTAATTCTGGAGCGACAGCGAAACTAAGCTCTATTTTGGATTTACTTTTTCAGTATAGGTTTTAATTTCGGATTCTTTAATACCTCAAGATGTGTATCACATCGTAATTATTTAGTTAAGTTGTTCGCCAAAACTTTATTTTGTGACATACATGTTTCAATCCAGGCTGATATTTGTAGTTGTTGAAAAAATCAGTGCTGATATTTGTGCGTTCCCGCTGCCTTTTCTTGCTCAGATAATTGCCATGGGAAATAATGAACTGTGGGCCTTTAAATGACTTTTTGGGTATTTAGATTATTAATTGGTTTAGCATTATTCCCAGCACAAGAATAAGAGAATAATTCCAATTTTCACAATATTTCCACAAGCCGTATAAATTAATAAATCCTGTTCTCACTGCAACAACCCGAAGACGGAATCTGAGTCAGACAGCTAAAGTGTGTGTGTGTGTGTGTCTTATAGCAACGCGTGACGCACTGTTTGTCTATCTTGATGTCAGAGTTTTTCATATGCTAAAATCAAAACAAAATTATACTTTTCTGAAAAGACTATTATGGTTAAATGGCGAATTTTAGTGATCTTGGCGTTAATTGGGGTACATTGCCGCGATTGGTATTAATAATAATATTAAAATTCAGACGTCTTAATACGTAATTTTTTCAAGCGTTGCTTATGATCTAATTTCAAACGCGCGAACAAATATGGTAACCAAAAGTGTGCTCATTATCATCACTTGTGCCAATTACAGCATTTTTAATTACCAAGTAATAAAATAAAAATAGTCCACAGTCAATGAAAACATTTTAGCTAATGTGAGAAATCTACGTAAAATTACATTAATTGTGGTTAAAGTATATTTTTTTATCAAAGTCGCGACTTTTGACAATCGGCACAACGTAAGTCGCCGCCAATAAATATTCTTTCAGACCAAATGCCCAAAAATATTTTTTTTTATTATTATTAATATTTTTATAACATTTAGTTAGTTTAATTTTTACGCTCCGTCGTTTTGCCTATCTCAGCCTTTCCAGTTCGAAAGAACGCCTACTTGCTTGCACGTCTGCTCACTGCAGCACGTTTCGTTGGCGTTGGAAGGCGGTGAAACAGTAGTGAATTTTAGTATTGCGTATACGAGGGAACACAAGCCCTGCGTATTTGCGTTAGCTTTGCGTGTTCCACACTGCGCGTGCGCGGAGCCCAAAATTGCGGTCTTGGATGGCGCATGGCGATGAGGCGCACGCACAACGCGGGGCTTGCAACTCTAACGCAAATGCACACCGCTTGCGTTTGCTTCTATGCGCAATACTAAAACTCTCCAGTAAGGTATACAATCCCATACTGGCTGCAGCACTACGTTGGGACAGTGAAGAGTGTTGTTCGCATTCGGAAATGACATTTCGCGAGCCATGATCGCGAGCAGTTCCGCCCTGCCCGCTGAGCAGGAGAATTGGGGGACCCTCACTAGAGCGCTTCCCGTTTCCGCCGCGGGAGGGCGAGCGTCGAGCTGGAGACGCGAATAGGGGTTGCGCTTTTGAACATTCACGGGAACATCCAAGACAGCTCCGAGAGGGTCCTCTCGCTTCTTTCGATCGACCGACAGCGGCTTCCACTAAATGTTTAGACCCCACAAAACGATAGAAACTGGTACTTTTCTCTGCCACTTTCTCGTAAAACGACAGCGAAGAACGGAAAAAACCCGAAACATGACCACAACACGATCATTTCTGAAAAGTGCGCGCAGGAACAGTGAGCGTGACGTTTCACTTGCTTGTTGCCCCGGTCAGTGCGCATTGGAGTTTTTATGTGTAATCGTATTCTAAACTTCGCTATTCTTTGGCACTCTTACGTAGTTTTCAGTCTTTGGATACCCTAGTGTTCCGCAGAGAAGGGAACGCACCGGAATATTTTGTGAGCCTGTCTGGACTTTTTTGTTCAAAGCGCATTATTATATTTTACGATTGCGTGTTTTCGTTGTTCCACAGTAAAGTTCCCCTCTTTAAAGATCGGAGGGACGAAATAAAAAAGGTTGAATTCTTGTCTTCTGAGAAACAAAAAAATAGGAACTAAAATTGTGTTTGCGGGATTTCTTTTCCTCTTTCTTGATTTTTTTTCTTCTACTTTTGAATGGTCTGGGCAAAGGAAAGCATCCCCTGAAAACATTACCTGGCTACGGCACTGGCGGACTGCTTTCTAACTGTTCGCGTACCGGATCGCCGTCCAATGCTCAAGAAGGACAACGAGCTGGCGTGTTATCTCCGATGGGTGGAAAACGCACCAACCTCGCCGTGCCCTTTTATTTCGATATGGCGTAAAATGTGCGTGAAATATCAACAGGTAAAGTGACAAGATTTGGGCACATAAACAAATTCAATCATACTGTGAATTAAAGTCGTCCATCTTTATATTTAATCCCGTGTAGGTATGCCGCGAACTTTTTTCGACCGAAGTTTCGATGATCGATTCAAGTGGTTCAAAAGATTTCGAATTTTCGAACTTTCCATATCAAGAAATTCGACGGAAGTCGAATTTTCGAACTTATCAAACTAAGAAGTTCGACGCTTTCCGAAATTTCGAACTTATTACCCGGCAAAATTCGATGCTTGTCGAACTTTCGAACTTGATAGACTAAAAAATCGATGATTTTCGAACTTTCGACCTTCTTGCACTAAAAAGTTCGAAGCTTTTCGAACTTTCAAACTTCCTACGCTAAGAAATTCGAAAATTTACGAACTTTAGAACTTATTAATCTACAGAATTCAAAAATTGTCGAACTTTCGATTCCTGAAACGTAAAAGGTTTGACGAACTTCGAGCTTTTAGGGTAAAAGTTCGAAGTTCGTCGAACTTCGAAAGACCGGCGGGCGGTTTTGTTTGGGTTCAAGCAGTGAGGTACATTCGTAATTTTTTTTTTCGCAATTTTACATGCGTTGCCGCATTCCTTGCGAAAGACAATGCCGTTTATTTCAATCATCTGGCATGCTTGGTTTTAAAGAAATAGATTCCCGAAGGAGCGAGGAAGGACGACGGGTTTTTGACAATTGTCGTTCGTGCCATATTTAAAGCGCGCTATAGCCGAAGCTATTTATGGTAGAGATGTTAAACCTTTTAAGAATGATCTATGTATAGCTTAGGTAAGTGTCGTCTTAAGATGTGATTATTGTTGTTCAAGACGAGTTTCGAAGAAATATCAAAACATATACCTACGGGCAATTATGCCCTAAACTTGGTAATTTTTTTAGCCTACATTCTTTGAGGTATCGCAGTTAAATTAACACCAGAGACAGTACATATCATTACCATCTGCAGATTACAAGATAATGTATTTCTTTTTTTTTCCCCCGTTGAGGAACAAATCAACTCATGGGGGAAGATTTCTAAAATTGTTCAAGTTCAGCACGTCATAAAAAAAAAAAAAATAACACACATATTTTTTTCTCAATTTGCGTTTTTGGGACGTGTTCTTTTTGGCCTGTCCACATTTTGGTGGAAGAAACTTGTTTCATAGTTCTGGGCCTCTGAATATGCAAGAATACAACACTTCCGGCTGGTTCTTGTTAGTTCTTTTTTCTCTCCAGCTTTTTATTTTTGCATTTATTGTTATGTTTATTTATTGATTATTTTTTTACCAATGGCACAGTTATTTAGGTCGAAAAGACATAGCTTTCAACTACCGAGCCACCGAGCATGTGACGAGTAGTGCCTTCGGACAACGAGTTTCTAACAATGACCATCTACGCGATCTTTTATGCACTGAAGAGCGACAGTAGCTATACATATGCATAAATAATTTCAGATTAAAATAAGCTAGACCATGCCCTCTTTCCCTGTATTGTTTTCTTTAACAGTCCGAAATATCTGGGAGGGGGGGGGGGGCTGGAGCATCCCCCCCCCCCCCCCCCGTTTTTCCGCTTCCGACGCCACTGGTATTGTAGAACGCTCCTCGACTTCAAGTTGCATCAGCTTCTGTGCTTTTTGCTCGGCGTTTCTTCCGCCCCAGAAAATAAACCTCCAAAGCAATTACAAACAAAAAAATTGTCAAGATGCAGGCAAGCTGGTGTATGTTGATCATGATGCAAAACCCCGAGACTGGGAATGAAATTCGCAAGAAATAGTGTAAGAAGAAAGAAAAAAAGGGACAGGACAACGTCTCAAACTCAGCTGAGTTGAGTTTGAGACGTTGTCCTGAGCTGAGTTTTCAGCTGAGTTGAGTTTGAGACGTTGTCCTGAGCTGAGTTTGAGACGTTGTCCTGAGCTGAGTTTGAGACGTTGTCCTGTCCCTTTTTTTTCTGTCTTCTTACAATTTTTCTTTCAAATTTCATTCCCAGAGCTGAGTTTGAGGCGTTGTCCTGTCCCTTTCTTTCTGCCTCCTTACATTTTTTTTTTCAAAATTTCATTCCCAGTGTCAGGATTTTGCATCATGTACAAACTAAACTTACTATATGCCAGCGTCACTCGGGCGGCGTTCGATCGGATTACTACCAGCGTGCAAGAAGGTAGGGGGGCAGTTTGCCTGATCACTTCAATGTTTTTCTGAGCCTCAACCACCTGCCTGCCCCCGGCCGTTTCGAACTGGATGAGTATCGTTAAACAGTACGTTCGTAGGATAACTACTTCGTGATGCACGTTATTGACCACCCCGGGCTGGCGGTCACAATTACTGATCTATTGTCACACGTCACTCTGCACTGGCAAATATTCCAGCACATCCCGGACACTCGTCGTCTCATTTAATTGCCTGACCAACTTCGCGCAGTCTAAATATCACACCCGAACTTTTCCAAACCTGATTTCGTGAAAACCAGTGTGGCGTTAAAACGTTATTTGAAACTGAAACTGGTCGCGGAACATGAAAACCCGACTTCGAACTTTGCGCACTTGGACATAAAAAAAAATCTTAATTTTTTTTTTTTTTTTTTTTTTTTTTTTTTTTTTAAATTTAGTTTTGAAGGAGAATTGAAACCTTCGACCGCTTCAAACTTCATGTAAAAAGAAAATCGAAATCTTCGAATTTATCGACCATTGTCGATAAATTCGATTCGAAATTCGAAAAGCAATCGAATAAATTCGAAAAGCAATCGAAACGTTCGAATCTCTTGAATTTCAAATTAGGGAAGTTCGAAATCTTCAAATTTATTGAACCTCAAGTAAACAAAAATTCGAAATAATCGACCCCAACTTTTAGAAACTGAAAGCTTCGAACTTTTCGATTTCGAAACCCCGCGATTTAGGAAAGTTGCGAATTTTTCGAATTCAAACCTCCGTACGATCGAAAATATAGAAACCTTTCGAATTCGAGCATCAGTTCGGGTCGAAAATATCGAAACCTTTCGAAATCGAACCTAGGGTGGTTCGCGGCATCCCTAATCACATGCAAAAATAAATATGTTCAAAAACTCATTTGCAACAACAACAAAAAAAATTGTATCAAAGCGATAGGCAGCATTATCTCCAATCTACCTTTCAAATTCAGGTTCCGATGATTTTAGTGGTTTTAAGTGCTATTTGTATCCGATAAAGCGATTTTATCTTTTTCGGTTTTGAAACCGAAACCGAAACAGGGTGCCTATGGCAGGTGGCGCTAGCTATTGCCCAAAATCTCGCCGCTCATATCTTGTTTTGATTGGGCATCCACAACTCTGCTTTCGGAGGCGAGTCGTCGGGTGTCATCGTCTTGTGCCGGCGTTCGTTGCTTATTTTTTACTTTTAAGAACCTTAATAATGGGCGTTTCTTACTAGTACCTTGTTCAAGAGTGTCAAACGGTATCTCGGAGACGCCGCGTCTAGTCATTGACCGTTGGCTGGCAGCGAGAGGGCTACGAAAACTTCAAACGGCCGGTGAGCACAACTCTTTTCTTTGTTCAGAACGAAGTGTTACTTTTGCCGTAAGCTTGCTAAGCTATGCTCTAATCTTTAGCCCCTTTCCCTGGCGAATCGCGAGCGCTTGTTTCGCACTTGGACTCGTCTTCGTGGTTGTGCGACGGCACCGCGTTGTATCGGATCGCCTACTTCTGATGCTCGTAACGGGGCTTGTAACAGTACCGCATCCCTCAGATGTCCACTTAACTTTCTATTGCGAAGTGGCACTGGCACAATCAGTTTCGTGAGTGCCACAACATCGCCAACAGAAATATTGAAGCTGAAATGTTGCGAGTGATTTCCGAATAAACTACTCCGAAAAAGGCAGAGAACTTCTGTGGCTCGCTCGACGCGCTCCGCCACTTTCCCACGTATCGGTTGGAACTAGAGTTTTAGTAGATCGTTTTCAGAGGCTCTGTACTGCTACGGGCGCGCGCTTCAGAGCATGCATCGAAGTGGCAGCGCGAGCTCCCGCTACGAATTGCGTGGTCTGAAAACACGGCCGCTCGCCGAGCGCTCTACCGGCTCCAGATTTACCAGCGGCACAAGAATCCGCCCGGCGAGCGCGTGCTATTTGCCAAGGGTAGGGCTACTAGTATGCTTGTGACCTGGGCCGGTTTGCTGGATAGCGACGTTGTGTTTGTCCTTTACCTGTCTCGGCTTTCAGTATGTCGAATGCGCCAAGCGACTGAGAGAGGGGAAGAGACGAGTGCGCGAGGACGTCAGAACGCTGAGCTCTGGTCGGATTGATTAGTGGGTAGACCTAAAGCCAGGTACCTTGGTCTGCACTGCATGTGTCGAACACATTCTGATGCAAGAGCATAACGCCAGACGCATTCTAGCTCGTTCGACAAATGCAATGAAGACAAAGGCAGCTAAATTTAGATCTACCCACTAATCATTGAAACGAAAGCTGGCATTCTGATGTCCCCACGCTCTCTCATTTCCCCTTCTCTCTCAGTCTCCTGCCCAGTATTGTTACCTTCAATTACCGTTTATGTCGTCCAAGTTTGCCACGTTTACATAAATCAGACTTGAGTGCGTAGACTTTAATTATTCTCAGAATTAAGCCGATACGCCAGCATTCACCTTAAAGGGGCCCTGCAATCATATTTAAGCGTCAACCTTTTTTGCGGTTTCCACGTCTCTTCTGGTTCGGGCAAGCCAGCGGGTACGGAGAGAGTAACTAAATATCAGTGCGTCATATTTTAACCGGACGACGCGGAAACCTCCTCCACCTACGGGGGCGCCCCGCGGTACCGAAAGTGCACGAAATGTGAGGTATTTGCTCCTGGGCTTACTACTGGTGAGAGCCGCTAAAAGCTTCTTTTAGTCGAGATACAAAATATAAGTGGCAAGAACCGTCTCAACTATTTATGCAAGTAGTTTTTGTTCAGTATTTTAGATCAGAAAAGAAACAAATGCATTTTATTAAGTCCGGAAACCATAAATGACCCGTCAACATACTCGCCACCAAGCGGTAAAAATGGCGGCGCATACTAGAAGGGAATAGTAGGATCAGGCTCCAACGAGTGGCGAGCGTAGAAAGGTCCCGGGCGTATGCGGTAACACTGCGGTTATTTACGGACTCGAGGATTTGACCGGTTCCGAGCGTTCGGCACAGGTTTGGCTTGCTGTTTGGCCGTTTCGCGGTATGGCAGCGCGAAGTGGCTCCTGTTCTGAACTGATCTTTACCCCGTGTTTGCTGTCGTTTGTGGCCGATGAAGTGTCATGCCGAATTAGTGTTTAATCGTGCAGCAAGTGCAATGCGAGTTGCCCTGGCTGCCTGCTCCTGCAGCCTATCCAGAACATGCTTTAGTGGCGCCCTCTCGAGCTGTCTACGCAGAGTGCGGCAGTCATGAGCGCTCGCTGCGCTCGCTACCCCCCTCTAGTTCACGGCCATTGAAGTGGCCAAAGACGTCACGAAGGAAGTTATTTTTTGCTTGTTTTTGTAATTTTAATTTGCCTATAACTTTTAAGATAAAGCGAAATTCGAGGGAAAAAAAAGTTTCATTATGTTACTATGTTCAGTGCGCTTAAGTTCGGTGCAAATTAAAAACCAGTAAAAAAGTCATTGCAAGACCCCTTTAATGCTCAAGTCCTATGCTAAGATGGCACCATGTTGTGTCGCATCTCAGAGTTAAACCAGCATTTCCAACTCAAGCCGAACATTGTAATCACATTTTCTTTCGGGTGTTCCGCATGCGGTGGCCTTTCTGATAGCATAAAGATCTTAACCACTGTCTTTGATGCTCTGCAAGAAGTTACAGGATGCAAGAAAGCGCTGAGGGTTCTGGGCATTGCCACTCTAGAACCGAGGGAACAATACTGCACACGACATGGCGAGCAAGATCGTTTCCAACGGCTTTCAAGACACTACAGCTACTTCTATCATGGTTGGACCACAAGGACGAGAGGTTCCAGTGCAAGCAGGAGCAGCACTGAGGTAGGAACTACTTTTTCTGCAGTACCAGCACTTTGAGCTCGCGACTCCATTCCTGCTTACAACTTACTCTATGGGCTCCCTCCGATGCGCAAGGCCAGAGCGGGTGCCGCCCTCGCCGAGCAGCTCAGCTATTTGCGACTCCAGCGAACTATAGGGGCGCGCCGGTCAGGCAGTATGGCGGGCGAAAGGAGGTTGCTTTCGTCGTTCAGCACGCTGACCACCATAAATTCTTCCACTGCAGCGTAAGATCGGTGTTACATGTGAAAGCAAAGCGATTTTTCGACGGTAAAAACCTTCTTCTAGTCAGTGCATAGGAATGACACGGCGGAAGCATAACAATAATTACTGGAAGCAATGTTTGTTTCTATGCTGCCTACGTGAACCAAGCAGCGATAACAGACGACAGAGTGGAAACGACCTCCTCTCCTGAGCTTCTCGGTGTTGCCGCTACGCAGCGTTGATTTCGCTGGAGTCGCCAATATTCAGCTCTTTTACAATGGCAAGAAAGGTTTTCGTTTCTTCTCGAGAGAAACTTACGGAGGGACACCCAGGATTGTGCCCACTTTTTTTCTGCTGCCAACAAGACAAGACTCACCGCCTCTATGTTCTCAGCTAGGCACATAGCCACGATTTTGATTGGGGGAGGGGGGGGGGGGGGATTGGTGCCCGCTTTTTGCAACCAACTCTGCCAATACTGAGTTGGCGGCAAAAGGAAAAGGAATGCTATACTCTAGCTCTGCAATGCCTATACAGTTACTCTATATCTGGACTAAGCGCAGCGCTCGCGTTAAACCACAAAACTAAAAAAAAAAAAAAACAAGATCGCAAGAGTGCAAAGACAGGAAAGGACCTTGAGACAAGTTGAAAAATGTGTCATCTCGGGATCGTCTTTTTGTTAATTTTATTTCTTACATTTTGTAACAAGTCGTCGCAGACTGTCACCGCGAAGCGGCTTGAATGGGTGGACCGGGTAGGTTAAAGGGATACTGAACCGAAATTTGGATTTCGCAAAGTAAGGCTGCAGAAGTGTTATACCAGATGCTACGAACTCCAAAACATCTCTCGTACATTGATATCTCAAACGGATGGCCGTACTTTTGCAAAAAGAAAGGTGCGATCAAGCGAGTTCTTTGACGTAACTGTCCTCCGGGAGAATTTGAGAATGAGGAGAAGCGGGCTCGCTTCTCTCCTCCTCGCTTCGGTTCACCAGCTTGGCGGGACGTAGCGAGGAGAGAGAATGGGAATCGTGACGTGCCTTGTCTCGTCGGCCGGGTTCAATCGTGCACTTCTTTCCCAAAAAAATACGGCGATCCGTTAGATATATCGCCGTATGTGTGGTATTTTTTGGTTTTGCAACTTCCCACCTATCCGCCCGGCCTTGTTTACTTAGCTCGAAATCTCGGTTCAGTATCCCTTTAACACACGCCTTAGTGTTACGTGTGCGACATAGTGGTCGTCCCCCACTGCAGTGGCATGGACAGGGAGGAGGCTTATGGGGCTTCAGCCCTCCCTCCCCTGGTCATTAAAGATCCCAGCCTCCTCAGCCAGCCCCCCCCCCCCCCCCCCCCTTTAAAAAAATCTATGCATGGCACCATGAAAGCGGTGAAAGTGGCAAGTTATTTTCTTCGACAAGGAAGGGCGCATGGGGGTAAATTACCTTGCGGCAATTTTAGGGATTATTATGGCGCAGTATTTGCTTTAAAATGTCAGGGAAAAAGTATATTTTGGCTTTTAAAAAGCTGCATCCAGTTAACATCTGCGACGATTTTTCCTGCAGCGAATTGCCCTATGACGAATCGGCCTATTCGACGAATGAACCGCCGACGAGTTGACCGTCGACGATTTGTCCTAGACCCTCACCACATCATCTCAGCTGCGATCTACAACGCAGGACGACATTGCATTCCTATAGGACAGGGGTCTCAAGCACGCGGCCCGCGACTCGCTGGGACGCGGCCCGCAGGCAACTGGCTACGCGTTACGGTTCCTGTGCGCTGGAAATGGCATGCGCCAAGTGATCTCATCACGCCGATTCATTTCCACTCGAAAAGTAGCTCTGCTATTTTAACGTATTCACATAGTTTAAACTTATCTGTGCTCATTTGCCCTTTGTTTCGCTTTATTTTTTTGCTTCCCGGCTTTTTGTAATGTACAACAATTACGCTACTGCTGCAAGTGCGAACTATTCGTTTCAGGATACATCTCGGCTGCGCGAACTCTCAATCAGCAGGAGTAGCTGCCAAAGATAAAGCTACGAGGTCGGGACTAGATCCATCACAGTATTTTCTCACTTTGTTGTAATAAAAATCGTCAGGAAAGCAAGGACTGTCAAATTAACTGATTGATCTTTTAGAGACAAGTTGGGCTTGGTGAATTTCCGAGCAAATTAAGCAACGAAAACGACAGTGCAATTTCTCTCTTGTTCCATTAAAAATGCTAGCATGCTGGCGGGGCGGTGTCATTTTAATTATTGATATCACATGACGTGAGGCCCCAAAGTAGTCATATAAACCAATCAAATCTAAACATGTCACTGGCAAAACTGTGAGTTGCAAAAAGCATAGAGGACGAGGTCTTCTCATTTTTAAAATCTTCTAACTCCCCCACCCCCCCCCCCCCCCCCCCCCCCCGTTGCTTTGGCCGTCGACCCTTCCGGTATGGTATACACCAACTCAACTCTCCTACGTCACGCCGCGGTGGTGGCGCGCCGGACGCACTTCCGGTCTGGGGCGGTGGGCAGAAGTCGCCGTGCCAGACATGCATTCCTGTGTTCCTTTGGAAGAAACGAGACAAAAAACCTGCCTTCTCGTCAAAATGCTGCGATGGGGGCTGTACCAAGAGAGTCTGGAAAGGTTTGACGATCAGTTTTCATGTGTTTTTGCCCCCTCCGTTCGTCCGAGGACGTGGATAGTAGCCGTGAAAGGGGCGAACCAGACGCTGTCGAACTACGATTGCGTGTGAGGGCAACACTTTGTGGTCGCCAGATGTATTTGCTTTGTTCCAACATGAACGAGAGAAAACCGCCAAGTTGTCCGGATTACCCACGGGTTCCCCCAGTGCGTCTTCAAATTCACACGGCCGCCTGATCGTTCGAACGTTCGCCTGCTCTTTCAAACTCGTCTGCTCGTTCAAACAAAAGCGGCCCGTCGACCAAACTTTGACCCGGTGATTGCAATAAGAGGTAATTGCAGGCCTCAAAAGACTTATGTAGGCTCGGTGTAAACAGTAGATACAAGATGTTGATCATTGGTACCGGTGGCCATCACCGACTTGTTACGCTTGGACTGTTCCCGCTTCCGATTTTCAGTATCGACGTCGATCATCTTCGTTGCCTTCTACACTTTTGCAGCATGAGCGACGTCGCGACCGAAAATAGCTAGAAGAATCTCATCATGGTTTTGGCTTCCATTCTGCGGCGTTCATGCGAATGAATCGCCGCACGTCAAATTATTTACGGAAAGTTTAGCGGCATAACGAGCCTTGATAATTTCGCTGAGGCGATTAAAGTAGTAAGGCATTGCGATGAGGACGTAGAATCGACACTTCCAACGCGAAAAAGAGTATGCAGACTCACGCAGACGCCGACAACGTGACATTCGAGTGGTTTGTTGACGCGGGACGGCGGTGCTTCTTGCCCGCACTCCATTGCGCATCCGTTCGAACTGTCGTCTGCTCTTTCAAACATCGCTGCTTTTTGTCGTCAGCTCGTTCAAACGACAGCGGCCCGTAAACCAAACGTTGACCCGGTAATTGCGATAAGAACTAAGTGCAGACCTCAAAACACTTTTGAAGGTTGGTTGGGGTGAGTAGGCTAAATGTAAACTAGATACAAGAAGATGTTGATCATTGTTACCAGTGGCCATCACCGACTTGTAATGCCCGATTCTACTTGCGGTTTTCAGTATCGACGTCCACCATATCAGCTACGGTCCACGCTTTTGCAGTCCGAGCGACGTCGCGACTGAAAATAGCAAGCAGAATCTCATCGTGGGAGTCAGGCTGTAGCGCCCATTCTGCGGCGTCCACGTGAAATGAATCGCCGCACGTCACATCATTCACGCAAAATTTTGCCTCGTTAGTATTTCTGAAGCCGCTCAAGTAGTCATACATTGTCAGGAGGACGTAATATCAACAATTCCAACGCGAAAAAGAGCACGGGGACTCCCACCGACGCCGACAGCAACGCAATTCAATGGTTTGTTTATGGGCGACGGCGGGCTTTTTGCCCACCATCTACCGCGCATGCGCGACGCCGGTGGCGTCCGCTAGGGGCGCTCCGGTTTGTTTGTAAACATGAGTTGGTGTATATCTGGCCCTCAGACTCTAATGAGTTTGAGACCACTGCTATAGGAGGTGCGTGTCAGAAACGTTTAATAGGACCCAACAAGGTGGGCAATAATTGCCTGCAACTTGCGACGCGCAAATGTTTCTCGGTGAAGTTATGGAGTGCGAAGGTCAGTACACGAGACCTCTCTTGCTTAGGCGACGCAGGTGGACATTACCAGTCGATTGCTTCCGTTGCATTCTCATATTTAAACAAATCTAAAATGTTACTGTGAACCAAGAAACTTTTTTTCTTCTCAAGTTACAGTATTTTGTGTGCAAAATAAAAAGTGTTACTGTATCTTTGTGGCGTTGCAAGCACGAGGTGCTTAGGCCTTTCCGTTGCGGTGTAGAAACGTTATTCTAAAACACCCTGGCACAGCGCGCGCTAACGCATGCGCTAAATTTAGCGCTAGCATGCGCTCGGTCGCTCCGGCGAAAAGTAAATCCGGTAGAATAAACACAAATTCGGGACGAAAACAGACGCATGCAACTCTTTCAACTCTCAACGAGATTTATTTCGTCTCCGTTCAAACGACGGCCATCGAGCAGGTTCAGGGGAGGGAGCAGAGAAGGAAAAAAAGGGGGGGGGGGGGTTGAAAGAAGAAGAGGGGGAAAAAACAGGTTATTCGCGGCCTTCCCTCAAGGCCCCTGGTCCCTTCCGCCCAGTTCAGGATGGAGGAATTTCATCTCCCCTGTCGGAAAGGGCTAGAGAAACCGAAGCAACGTTAGTGACCGAGCTCTTGATGGCGTACGATTCGGCGACTTCCCTGCCAAATCTCTGCCGGTGTTCTCCCAATACGTGCGTACCTTCGTATCTGGGCGAACAACCGTCGCACTTCATACGGTGTACGACTATTGGATGCATGGAGTCGTCGGGGGGGTTTGCTCACCTCTCGCGAGTGTTCCCTCATGCGCTCATTTAGGCACCTGCCGTTCTGCCCTCTATACCCCCCCCCCCCCCCACACACACACACACGAAAAAAGGATGGTATATACCACCTCCTTCCTGCACTTAACAAACTGCTGTCCGTGCTTTTTGTTGTATTGGGTCACGGAGGGTAAGGTATTCACCATTCTGCACATTTGTTGAAGCTTTTGCTTGCAGCTAAACACTACCCCCATCTCGAAGTGATAGGCAAGTCCCTTAAGGCGATGTGCGGTGTTGTGCGAGTAGGGGATAACTGCAAAATGTTTTTTACGAGGAACAGGTGCGGCTGGCGGTGCCCGGGAGGCAGTGATCAGCCTTTTTAGTGTCTTTGCCACTAAGTCTTCAGGGTACCCTGCCCTCTTTAGCCTCTCTGTCTGTAGAAGCACGCTGTGCGCGGTGAGATGGGGGCACGACCTGGTTCCAGAGGATTTTAGGAGTGAGTTCACGAGACCCCGTTTTACTGCTTTGGAGTGGGCACTCGTGAAGGGCGGACCGGCTTTTGTGTGCGCTATCTGAACTCCCAGCATATCCCATCGGGGTGCATCTTCAGGTGCAGGTCCAAGTATTGAAGACCGTCTTCAGACGGGTCTTTTCTCTTGAAGGAGAGTCCGGTGGGTCTCGAAGCGAAGACCTGAATGACAGACTCGGGAGGGGTCTGCTTTGGGTGCACGATCAGATAATCGATTCATACTGGAACACCCGGCTCTCCGGTGCGGTCTCCTCCATTCAGCTCCTATGCACAGCGCGCACAGCGTGCTACAAACAGAGAGGCTAAAGAGGGCAGGGTATCCTGAAGACTTAGTAGCAAATACACTAAAGAGGCTGAACACCGCCTCCTGGGCACTGCCAGCCGCTCCTGTTCCTCGCAAAAAGCGTTTTACAGTTATCCCCTACTTGCACAACACCGCACATGGCCTTAAGGGACTCACCTATCACTGAGCAAACCCCCCGACGACTCCATGCATCCAATAGTCGTACACCGTATGACGTGCGACGGTTGTTTGCCCAGATGCGAAGGTATGCGCGTATTGGGAGGACACCGGCAGAGATTTGGCAGGGAAGTCGCCGAATCGTACGCCATTAAAGGGACACTGACACCCCCCCAAAATTTTTTTTTATTTTTTGCCAGGCGCTTCATTATGGTGTCGGAGGACTACCCAATTAATATTTTGCAACAGAGTAGCGTATTTTTTTAATAAAGCCAAAAGACGCAATTGCTCGAAACCGAAACCGAAACCCGACGGAGGTCGGAGAAGTGGAGAGAAGAGAGTGAGTGGCGGAAGTCACGTGGCTACACCCGACCGTGCGTTTTTATGTTTTTGTTTTTCTCCTCTCCGGTAGCAGACGACACGACATGCGGCGTGCGATGCGGCGTGCGGGAACTGCTCGCCGTGCGATTATTTTGCAGTTATGTTTGTTCCGCTCGTTGTTCTGTACTCCAAGATGAGTTGTTTTGTACATTGAGGAGTTGGAGACGAGTAGTGAGTGCCCGTGGCGAATTTCCATGATCGGCTCCGAAAAGAATACACCCAAAATGTTGCGTGAAGGGCTGGCACATGTCCTGCATCCGAAAAAAAGTGGCATTGTGCGACAGAGTTTCCGAAAGATCAACGGGATCGAGACCAATGGCTGGCTGCAATTCCTGTAGAACATATGCGGGCACCTCGGAAAGCGGACGCTACCTGATTTATATGCTCCTTGCATTTTGTGGAAAGTGATTACATTGAGTTCGCAAGTGTCAAAACGGAAATCCCATACCATTTAATTCAGCGAAGTATCGTCCACAACATTTGTTTGTTATTTTTTTGGGGGTTTCTTCAGTGATGATTGTAAAAAAGAAAAAGATATGTACACATAAAAAAATGTTTGAAAAAAAAAAAAAGTTTCGCGGCGGATCGAACCCGGTCCTACCGCGTGTGAACCGAACGTCTTTCCCACTGAGCTACTGGGGCATCTCAATTACGGCGGATTTCTTCCCTTAGTAATAATTCAGCCCGTAAACTGTAAGTTGGAAAGTTTGCTGTCGATTTTTCTCTAGCAAAAGCACTCCCGGGTCGAAGTCGGGAAGCACCACGCTTTGGGGACATTCGCACCTAGTAAAGAAATCGTACGCGTGCATATTCAACTCGAAGTAGACACGTCGTGCTTGACGTTTGCGCGAGCGATGTCTTCAGCCACGAGAAGGGAGCGACGGCTCGGCGACGTCTTCGTGCAAATCGGCTTGGTGGCCGGGCGTGTCGTACGGGATGAATACCAATTATTTTGATCAGTCCCAAATT
This sequence comes from Ixodes scapularis, assembly GCF_016920785.2. Lineage (NCBI taxonomy): Eukaryota > Metazoa > Arthropoda > Arachnida > Ixodida > Ixodidae > Ixodes > Ixodes scapularis. Next base: position 215,315,925 of record NW_024609835.1, on the reverse strand, counting down.
TCTCTTTTAAAGGTAGACAGAATTCGCCGGTACCGCAAACGACAGTTCTGAAATAGAGGTCCCACGCCCGTCGTCCGCTGCCATCGCCGTCCCCGCGAGTCCCACGATACGCGAAACGACGAACGCACAGAATGCTTCCGGTTGTCTGTGGAACTTTTTTTTTTTTTCAATCAACGTATTTACAGCTTTCTAGAAGCCACAAAAAATGGGTTTCATATTTTTTTTTCTATTTTTACTATTGGGTGTGTGCCTTCAGTGACCCACGACTTTGATTAAATTTGGTGGTCGCATCGATACCTTAGAAAACGGCCCGTGACCGCGAAAAAGAGAGTGAGCGAGACTCGAACCGGCCAGTTCTTGATCGGTGGTTTTCGGGCGGAAAGGAATCGAATTTCGAGCCGCAAATTCTGTTCTGGGTAGTTGAGCTCCCATATGTCACGTACAACTAACAACCTCGGCGAGCATAAATACCCTGTCAGTGTCCCTTTAAGAGCTTGGTCACTAACGTCGCTTCGGCTTCTCTATCTAGCCCTTTCCGACAGGCAGATGAAATTCCTCCATCCCGAACTGGGCGGAAGGGACCAGAGGCCTTGAGGGAAGGCCGCGAATAACTCGTTTTTTCCCCCTCCTCCTCTTTCAACCACCCCTCCTTTTTCCTTCTCTGCTCCCTCCCCTGAACCTGCTGGATGGCCGTCGTTTGAACGGAGACGAAATAAATGTTGGTGAGAGTTGAAAGAGTTGTAAGCGTCTGCTTTCGTCCCAAATTTTGTTTATTCTTTTCGATTGTTAAGTATAATTACCAACACGCTCGTTTTTAATGTTAAATCCGGTCGCTGTAGCTATTTTACTATACGAAGTTGGTACTGGTGTGGGCCTTTAGCGACAATGAGTGGAAGTCTGGAATAATAAATAAAAACGTGCTCTCCTGGCGCAATAGACGCAGTGGTTGAGTTGCCAGCTGACTCCACTGCTATTGAAGTAACAGGGCAAAGATACGCTAGTTGATCATTTACTGAGATAAAACAACAGAGCGCTAAAGGCTGATTTTGGAGTAGCCATAAATATTCTAAGAATGCGAACCACTTCATAACGGCAGCCACGAGCAAGAGTTCGATGTTTGGTACAGCCCGTCGGTACAGCCCAAAGATGGAGAACGGCAACCTCCCTGTTTGTCGCCTGCTAGCAGAGTCGGGCGCGTGCCCTCTCTCGTTTTACCCCGCTGAGCTTCCCGGATGTGTGGAGAGGGTGCTGTGGTCTAACAAAATGGCGCCGGCCTGGGAGAACTAAATGGAATGGTCTATAAGCTCCCTACGGAAGCCAGAGTTGAACATCTGTTTTCTACGTGCCGCCGCGCCGCTATTCGCCGAGATCCGATCACGTGAGGAGCAGACTCAAATGCTGTGCAGGAAAGTAGACGTTGCTTGTGCCCCGGCATACGTTCCCCTGCTTCTGTCAGATCCTCATCTGAATTCAGTCAGATGAGGAGCAGGATCAATGTGCCGTGCAGGAAAGACGGCACTACGTGGATGAGCACGCAACTCTGGCTCCCATAGGGAGCCTATACAGGAACTCTGCAAGCACTAGTACCACAGATCAAGCAGTACCTACCTCTCCATGCTTATGCCGGAAACTCTCAGCCTTGGGGTTCGGCCGTGGTTGGCGCCACGCATGTAGCAAGGGGGGGGGGGGGGGGCCCATGGGGCTTGGGCCCCCCCCCCCCCAAAATCTTCCATTTTGCTGGGACCTCCTGTCCCCCTTCCCCCTCATACAGCATTTTGTCATAGGCGGCCCCGGCCCCCCCCCCCCCCTTCCCCCCCTTTGCCCGAAACAAAATCCTGGCTACGCGCCTGGCTGGCACGGTCTCGCTCGGCGAAACGCAGCAGTGTCCTGTGAGCAGTTAGAAACAATCGCGCTCACCAGGGCGTGCACAGCTACATCCTCTCTTTTCCAGAGCGAGGGTAAAAACCGGATTTTAAGCCTTGTTCAACTTCTTACTAACTGTGCAGCGATATTACCAATTCTAAGCAGTCGCAAGAGATTAAAATCTGTTTTTGCACCCTCCGGTCATAAGCAGTCACAAGTTTGTGAAACAGCCATTACAAACGTTTCATTTCAGTTAATTTATACCGCTAAAACGATATCAGTTTTGAGCAGTCAAAGCAGGATCAATCGAAACTTCGAGTTCAGAACAGCATCCTTTTGCGAGTTCTTAATAGAGTATTCGCACGACTAGGTTTCTCCCTGAGCACAGGATTAAACGTCATCGAGTTCTAAACTCACGTGCTCCGCATCACGAATGTTCTCAAATCCCCCCAGCTCGTGGGGAGCCGAGGGGAATTTGTGACCGGCCGACAGAATATCTGTTGTTTCGTCAGAGCGACCAGGCCTCCCCTTTGTCCCCCTGCTTTTAAGAAGGTACAGCAGTTAACAACAATTAGGTGGGAGCCTTTTTAAAAACAAATTAATATGCTTTTTGTTTGACGAGTTTCCGAAGGTCGCCAGCACATTCGAAAAAGGAAAGACTCCGGCAACTCCGACTCGGTTGTGCGAATGCTCGCTTGATATTTCTGCACTGCCTCCTCCTTCTCATTTTTTCCTTCTCGCAGCTCTACGACGCACTCAATTTTCTCCAGCATTAATGATCTCTCATGAGATACCCAGTCACCATTATGCACATTTACAAGGCGATCAAAAGCCTTTTAGCTGCATGAGCAGTTTCTTTGAAGCTCACTACCCATACAGGCATTGTATTCGAATGACTTGTCTTCCTTTTTTCTTAAAGGGGCACTAAACCAATGTCTGCGAAAGTCTATTTACGGTCATAAATGTGGACGTGTCTGCGATAGTTCCCGAGGAATCGATTTCTGATGCCGATTTAAATAGCAATAGCTACTTAAATTGGTTAAGTGCTTCTTTAATTTTTTAACAGACAATTGCTAACCAACAGATTAAAGCAGGCTCCTCTGTTCCGTGCAGTTTGCTCCGTAATCAGTCGGTCAACTTGACCGTCAAACTATATCTTCGATCTGATATAGATGTTTGGTATACTATCCCCATCACGTGAGCGGATAGTTGAAATAGCTGCAAGGCTATGTCCTTTTTATCAAAAACCATCTTCTGTGGTGAAGCTAAGGTTCTTGAGAGGCAGGTGCTTTCTTGTGGCCCTTGTGGGTTGCTCTTCACACGTCCGTTTGTAGAGCAAGGTTTAGCATGGTGACGGGGTATCTTTTTGGTGGTAGTCTTTATCCGTGCCACAGTTTTCAAGGGCATAAGAGCATTATTGGGTTGACTGACACTTAACTTGGTATTGTGAGTCAAGTAGATTGTCATGGCTGTGCTCATCTTCCTTGTCAATGCTTTCAAAATGTTGAGAGGTTATTGTCTGATTGGCCACTAATTGTAACTTGGCCTTGTTACAATGTTTTGTCCTCTGATTCCGAGTTATCAGGTTGTAAACCAGACCGAGGTAGGTGCCTGCAATTTGACAGGCTTACTGTTCTGCAAGGTCCATCAATCTTAACAAAACCTAGGTGGTTGAGATGAATCTTCAAAGCTCTACTCTAATTATTTGTATGATTTTATTATTTTTGTTGTTCTAAGTGATGGCTTCTTTTATGCTTTGTATTTTCAGAAGTGGGCCTTCAACTCCTTCAGCTGGTGCTGCAAGCCTGCTGGCACAACTTGTGGCCCAGGTACCAGAATGAAGAGCTGAAAGCACTGTTCGAGTGAGAGGACCAGTGGCCCTTGCGCAGCCCGAAAACCGGACCGGGCAGTCATCAGAGCTATTTATGTTCCACTTCCATTAGCTCCAAGATGTTTCGTTGGCACCCTTTAATGGTTTCCGTCCGTGACGTCACAAACAGAATTTCCCTTGTCCTGATTGGCAATATTTGCTCTAACTCCCTGTAATTGGCAGGATTTCCCTCCCCGTTAGCCGGCATTTGGGTAAGCATTATCAGTATACAGGAAGCTATGGTTCGGCGGATCGCAAACCTCAACTACAGCGACGCTTTTTGTCGTGCACGTCGCTAATAGTCTGCGTCACTAGTTGTGTGCAGTGCAAGCGAAGCAATGCCAGGCAAAAAAAAAAGGGGCAAGCACTAGGAAGGCTGGACAGAAGAAGAGGGCGAGGCGAGAAAGAGAAAGCACTAGGAACGTTAGAGGAGGGTAGGTTTCTCCCCTCCCCAACCTTTCTAGTGCTTGGCCTTTCTCCCCTCGTCTGGCGTTGCCTTCGTCTGTCCTTCACATAATTATAGTCTGTTACAACTCAAGAATGTAAGGAAAGGAAAAGGAAGGCCGGGGAGGAGGAAGCAGACGAATTGCTGGAGAGGACAGGAGGAAGTTTTTCCCTCTTCTATCTAGCATTCCGTCTACTTCCTCCTCCCCGGCCTTCCTTTCCCTCACCCCATCTTCTTGAGCTGTAACTTACTATAATAAAACAGGGTATAGGGGACATGTTGCTTTTTGAAACAATCAAGACTCATGAAAGATTGATAAGAGCCTGTTGGTATGGTTATTTTAATCTTTAGTGGAATAGACCGATCTCACCTAGCGTTCAGTGCATGCGTGAAGCCGCCATAACTTTAGTTCACAAGAGGCAGGTGGCAGTGCTTGAGACACCTCGTGCCGTCTCGCGCTTTGCACGCGCAGAGCTCCAGCGAGGTTGGGGCACATGCAGAAAGACAAAAGTTCCCTGGATGCATTGCAGCAGCAGTGGCTTAGCCAAACTGGCCTGTGAAATCAGTCTATTACAACTAAAAAAATTGAAATTATTTGTATAAGTTAGGCAATTCCTTGTTATGTATTTGCCAAATATAATTGTTAGGTGTACATCCTTTAAAGGAATGCTGAAGCCAAATTTTGATTTCGGGAAACAACGCAGAAGCGCTAGGCGGGACGCTACAAACCCGAAAGCATCACACATAAAGCGATATTTCTAACGGATGGTTGTATTTTTGTGAAAGAAGAGCATGCTTGAACAATGGCCAAAAAGGCCCGTGACGTCGCGATTCTGGTTTCCTCCTCTTCTCACTTTGACTCCGTGAGGACGCGAAAAGGGAAAGAAGCAAGGCCGTTTCCCCCCCTCCTTAACTATTCTGCAGGAAACACGATGTCTCGATTCTCACTCATCGCATCCTTATTTTACATAAATATGGCCATCCGTTCGAGATATCGGTTTATGAGTGGTGTTTAGGGGTTGGTGGCGCCCCGTTGAACACTCCTGCTACCTTATTTTGTGAAATCTAAATTTCTGTTCCTTTCCTTTAAGACCTGTTCACATTAACACTACACCTGTGCTGCCAAGTTATTAATCTTGGTGAAGCTTTTAAAGTACTGCATTAAGTCGGTTTGGGGATGCATCACGCTACGATTTACGACAGAGGTGCCCGAAGGTATTGGAATCACTGCATCAAAAGCTCAAAGAACAAACTTACCTGAGTAAAAGGTAAAAAAATGACTATTTTTTTCTACCTACGGTTCCCGTCTGCTAACTGTGCACCCTTTGATTGGCTCAATAACTGACAGATGGCGACATCAACCCTAGCGGCTTGTAGCTGCTCAGCAGCCGCCCAGTCACACCAAAATCAGACAACCTTTTTGAGTCATAAATGGTGCACACTTTTTCGGTGCTATAATTGTCAGAACGTTATTTTATTTTCACCCCCAATAAATCACATTAAGTGGACACAAAAATAATCAAACCAATGGTTCGTTGAGTAATTTCAGCTACATGTGGTGTGCTTTTGGCGTGACCGTGGAGCTACTGAACTGCCATAAGGCGTCGGTGCCGTTGCCGCCATCTGTCGGTTGTTGTGCCAGTCGGAGGGTGCGCATATACTAGCCCACTGGTGCCATAGGTAGCCAAACCGGTTTTTTTACTTTTTACTCGGGTAAGTTCATTCTTTGAAATTTTTTCTGCGATGCTTTCATCACCTTCAGGCACATCTCTGGTAAATCGTAGTGCGATACATTGTGGAGCCAACTTATGCGGTGATTTGAAAGGCTTCACCCAGATTCGGGGCATTACAATAGTGCAGTACTATTTGTAAGTGCTGTGTTTTACTGTTGATTTAGCTCTGTGCCATATATGTGAGCTATCCCTTATAGCCGTTTCTCAAAAAGTTGATAACTCGTGCATGTTTGCAGTGCACACGATTATGATAATGGGAGGGCTTTTGCTTCTTCTGCCTAGTGATTGTGCGAGAGTGAAGAAAATTAGTTTGGAGGAGTAAATCATAGAAATGTATACTAATTTCAATTTCTTAAGCTTACATGCAGCAAGACAGGTATCCTACAGTTTTTGCAATAGGTTGTTTTGTTTGGTTTGACTTTTTAAAAGCTTGCAATAAGCTGTCAATTTTTCTGGCTTTGAAAATTTTTACATGCTTGATGACATTCTTGCAGGACTGTCACACACTCTTAAAGTTACTGAGACTATGAAACGATGGAAAAGGAAACTAGCACAGAGAGGTAGATAGTTATAAACATGTTTGATGTGAACTGTTGAAAATAAGGGTGTACCTTCGTCTTTCTTTTTTTTTTAAAGGTTATTACAACAAAATTTTAGCACTAATTGTATTGTCTAAATGTTAACCATGTTCTGCCCACACCATGGAGACACCTATTTTGTTTGCTAAAAAAGACGCCGAAACATTATTTAAATAAAACCAAATACTGTCACGTCGCACCACATAAAAGCAGCACCGCTACACGGGAACATGGTGGCAGGCTGTGTGCGCCCGAGCCCTGTCTAACTTGGCTGAACCGGTTTTCTTTTTTCTCCCGTGCCTATTCAACTCCTGCGGAGAGCGAGGAGGGACAACTCGAACGGCCAGCTTGTAGTGCATTGACATCAAGTGGCGAAGCTCACAGCCACGCCAGCCCCCATATAGCCTTGACTGCAGGAGAACCAGACGTCACAAACGTGTAAGCTCACAACCACGCCAGCCCCCACGTAGCTTTGACTGAAGGAGAACCAGACGTCGCAAATGTGATGCATACCGGGAGATCTTCTGAGACACTAGTTTTAGATGTTTTGTGTCTTTTTGAGCAAAAAATTGGTGTCTCCACTGTATGGTCAAAACATGGTTGACATTTAGACAATAAAATAGGCACTACAATTTCGTTGCTATATCACTTTAAAACCATTCTGCCCTTTTACCATATTTTCAATATCAGTAGTATTGATATTGCTTTGAAGAAACTGTCTTCAATTCACTTTTTGAGAGAAGTCCACTCCCCACCTGGTTTGCAAGGTTCATACGATAACGTCGGAAACATCTGTTGTGTTGATTGTGAGTACATTTTAACTTAAATGCTTGTGCTTTTTTGGTTACAGGTCCCTTCCAGCATTACGCAGGAAAGAGAATGGCCAACAGCGGACTGATTGCAGGAAGAGTAATTGCATCTGCCGCTACTACATATAACGAGCTAGCTGCAATGTCTAAGAAGGAGCATTCAGAGTGTTTAACATAAATAAGCTGAGGTGAAAAATCTGTGACTCTCATATTATGTTTTATCAAATTCTGTCAAGTTTGAGGTAATTTATTTCAATATTTTAGGACTGATTAAGGAAGAACTTTGAACTTATGGTATGGCTCCATCAGGATGTGGCGTACCTCATTGCCGTCTACTGGATTTTCCACATCCACTACGTAAAGAAGGCACATAAGATGCTGACTCTCATTGAACGTGGTTTTGCCGACTGCTACATGAAGCCACGGGTGAAGGCACTGGAATTGATAAATTTCTACAGAGCGATCGTGGCTTGTGTACCACAGTTAGCCTAGCGTACCCTCAGTGTAATAAATACCCCTGTCAGTCGGGCATTTAAATGGCCTTCGGTATGAATACCTTCAAAGAATCGGCAAATCAGTTCACAATCTCGGCTCTGCCTGTGCCCTTTGGTGTTCGCAGACATTTTTTGAGGAGTTTGCTCTGAAGGCCATTTAAATGGCCGTCTGACGGGGTATAAGCCAGTTTGCGCCCAAGGCAAAATGAGCTCTTGTTACACGACATGTGCAAAAAAATATTCATACTGCAATAAATTTATTTTGTGCATTATGCTACCTGCTTATGCCTTTCCTTCCACACTTCCTGGCTTTGAAGAAACTCCTAGATGGATGCAAAGGAATACTCCCGTAGGTATACGACTCCTAGGAGGATGTGAAAGAAGACTCCCGTGGGTCCACGTACTAACTCCCAAATGGATGTGAAAGAATACTCCCTTAGGTCCCGGCAGTAACTCCCAGGTGGATGTGAGAGAATAGTCCCATAAGTGCACGTAAAAACTCCCATGTGGATGTGAAAAAATAGTCCCATAAATGCACGTAAAAACTCCCATATGGATGTGAAAAAATAGTCCCATAAATGCACGTAAAAACTCCCATATGGATGTGAAAAAATAGTCCCATAAATGCACGTAAAAACTCCCATATGGATGTGAAAAAATAGTCCCATAAATGCACGAAAAACTCCATATGGATGTGAAAATATAGTCCCATAAATGCACGTAAAAACTCCCATATGGATGCGAAAAAAATAGTCCCATAAATACACGTAAAAACTCCCATATGGATGTGAAAAAATAGTCCCATAAATGCACGTAAAAACTCCTATATGGATGTGAAAAAATAGTCCCATAAGTGCACGTACAAACTCCCATATGGATGCGAAAGAATAGCCCCATAAATGCACGTAAAAACTCCCATATGGATGTGAAAGAATACTCCCGTGGATCCACGTAAGAACTCCCAGGTGGATGTAAAGGAACATTCCCGTGAGTCCACGTAAAAACTCCCATAAGGATGTGAAAGAATATTCCCTTGGATCTACATAGGAACACTCTGATGGAAGTAAATAGATACTCCCATTGATCCATGAACAGACTCCCGTACTGCTGGGAGTTCTGTACATACTCCCTTGCATCCCCCCAAAAACGCTGGCCTGCGTGGGAGTTCATTCTGAACTCCCATCCTGCAGAGTATAAAAACCTCCCATAAGGGAATGCGCTAGAGGACAAGCGATGTACTCCCATCTGGGTATATTTTCGTTTAGTGTGTGGGAATGATAATAAAGTTTGCACATTACGCTCTTTAGGGCACGTTGTAGATATGTCGAAGACATTTTTTTTTGTACCAAATAAACACGTTGTGATTAGGAAAATGTGTTTGTACCCCACACTAGTTGAGATTAATTAAAATGGTAACAAAAGAGTGTATTCTACATAAGTAAATTGATTCTCGTATAAAGAAAGTATCTAACACAACCTATCACTCCAGTTATCTAAGCTATTTTGCCTACTAAATAGTTTACATAACTATCCCAAGACATATTTGCGAAGAAGACGACACCGAGACTTATAAAGTGCTCCACGATTCCCATTGGACGGGAATTAAGGACAATATCTTTATGCACTGGAATTGGCATATTTTTGGTCTAAATATTGCTAATTTTGTTTTTAACTCATTTATTTCCATGGAATCAGATCTTGACCAGTTCTCCTGTGCTTTCATTGTATGATTATATGCGGCTACCAATTCATGTATATCAGTGCATTAAAAGAAAATAATAGTCATCAATGTAGATCATGAATTCGGCACTCGGGTTAGTTTTACAATATCATTAACATAAATATTAATTAGCAGTGGCCCTAACATACAACCCTGTGGTACACCACAAGCCACGGATTGAGCCTGGGAACACATGTTATTTATCAGAACAACCTGTTTTCGGTTTCATAAATAGGACTGCAAAAGTAAAGAAACATGCACACAAATACCATTGTAACCAGGCATCCCCAGCAGAATATCATGAATCACTAAATCAAAGACCTGGGAAAAATCCACATATACACCAGCTACAATAGCTTTGTTTTCAAATTGTGTCAGAAAATATTCTTTTTCGTTTGAGTAACGCCAATCCCGTTGGTTAGTTTGTACGAAAATCAAATTGTTGAGAAGTTAACAAGTTACATTTACCGATAAAGTTTGAAAACCTTGAAAGAAAGATTTTTTTTTAACTTTAAGAAAACAAAGAAAACAGGTAGAATAGAAACTAGCCTATAATTTCCTAAATTGTTTCGATCACCCCTTTTATAAAATCGCCCTAACTCTCGCAACTTGCATATTCACTGGAGAACCTGCATCAACACAACATAGATTCAAAATATGAGTAAGAATAGGTGCAATAATATCAGCTACCTGCTTTACCGGTCGTATCTGAAATCCATAACTACTCCCGCTGTTATTTATGTTTCTTTTATTATTGATATCACCTCCTGCACAATGTCTGGTTTCAGAAACATGGCTCTATCATTACGATTACAAAGATAATCGCTTCAAGTATCAGGCAAGGCACCGCTGTCTCCCATGTTTGTAAAAACAAAATTGTCAGGTGCGTAAGCTAATTTAGCACCAGATAGTTCTTCCCCGTTAACTCGAGTTATAATGGAGGGTTATGTGGGTGACCGCGAAGTAGGGGCGTGTTTAATCTGGACAATAAGACGTCATGGCGACCTTTTTCGTAGTTGATGTTCACATTTAAATCAAACAAACACGGAACCATAGTTTCACTTAAAACTTTTCTGTATTAGTGGTGAAGGAAACAAAGTGTATATTGTTTTTTTTTTTGTAATTTTGATACAAAAGATGGTACCGCGTTTCGGAAAATGATTGGCCATATTAAACCTTTCAGCAAATTTCGCAGTAAAAGCAACTGATAAGATTGAAGGTTTAGGCATTTTTTACTCAACGGTTCTATACAAGCGATCAAAGTTGGAAAAAACAGTTTCTTTTTTCGTAATCGATATATGATTTTTGAATTTGATCCATTTTCGAAAATATTGCGTATTACCCAGTTTTAAAGAAAAAGATAGAGGGTGTTTAGTCTAAAAATACATATTTTTAGGTACGTTTATTTAGTAACTACACACTAAACATTGTAACACCCATAATCGTGTTAAATGGTTTTAAGAAGGGTGTAGGTTAAGAAAAACACCCTTTTTACACGCTTTTTACACGATTTCTGAATATCGGTGGGTGTAAAAAGGGTGTGCTGATGTTTTACACCCTTTACACGCCCTCTTTACCCCCCACTTGCAGCGATGGTTTCTGAAATCGTGTAAAAAGGGCCTATGGGCGAATTTTACGTCCTTCATCCACACGGTGTGAAAGGGGCGTAATGGTGATGCTGTCAAATACACCCATAATTTCATAGCCGTTCATATTGAATTGAATTGAATTGGTTTTTATTTGGACACTAGGTCAAGGGTAACAGGACAAAAGGCAGATTATCTTTGCCTGACGTGGTCCTATCACCCGTTTACAATGCAAGCAATATTTATTGCTTTATTACAATACAAAGCAATATTTATTGCCTTGGTGAAACTGTTGTTGATGTACGGCGGTACAAACATCGAGTATAATTAATCGCCACACGAAGTCGCGTATGATTAGGAAGTGCTAGAGAATAGTTTTTGCAACTCCTATTGAACTCTTCGTTCGACACGAGCCTAAAATTACGTTTCGTGCGTGCATCAGTTTTATCGGTTCAACCTTGATTGTAAAAAAAAACCATCTCCGCTCGCAAAAAAAAAATGAATGAATGACGTGTAAATATACAGCCTAGGCAGCACACACTATTCCGCTGTTATGGAATTAAATCGGAAAGATTGCGTCGATATTATTTTGGTCTAGCCAATATCTGAAAAATGGGATGGGTCGCGCCGACGCTGTACTGACATACCGTACTTGGCGCCGTTTTTGGTTGACTGTCAAGAGTGTCCTGCGTGAATCGGCTATGCCGGCGAGGTATTTCTATTTCTTGACTGTCTAAAATCCGACGTTAAAAAAACAATACAAAGCAAGATTAACCGAAATAGAATCTGCTTATTCTTAACCTGAGAAAGACATTTTAAGCTGAAGACTTGAACAAACTGTGGGGCCCTCATTTTGGATATTACAAACTCACCTGACTTGGTTCCGCACTACTGATAGCACCTTCACTGATACTTTATTTTGGAGTGTAGCTCTGAAGAAACAATGTCGCAAGACAATCGAAAGTGCGGATTAATGACACCCCCAGGGACGCGACTCTTATCTCTCCGTAATGACACCAAAATATCTAGCTTTCCGGCCCTTTTTTTTCGATTTTTCTTTGGTACACGTGAAACCGCGTCTTCGGCGGCGTTAAAAATGCTTTTTGTATTTATCTTGTGATCTCGCGGTCCGTACCAGATCATACGCGTCTACAGGAGTGGCAGTGTGAGACGCTTAAGGTTGTACTACGCAAAGCAAGCCCTCTCGAGTCCGATTTCGCGACCTTCCCTGGGCAGGGCAGGTGGCAATACAAAGCAGCAGAGGGAGATTAGCGGCTTTGTCCAACCTCCTCTGACCTCGTCTTCTGATAACCCTCCAAACCTTCTTTTGTGTCTTCGTGTTGCTGTGAGCGAGTGCGAAGGCCGCTTCTAGCAAATCAGAGTGGTGGCGCAAAGCACGTGACCGCTCTCCGTAGGACAAGGACGCTTGGACGAAAATTTGTCATGTGATTCGCTCTGACGCGCTGATGGGCTACTGGGGCCGTAGTCTTTGCAGTATGCCAAGTTATGGCGAGTTGTAGGGGCCACGTAGGTCCGGTTTACAAAAAGGGGGGCGCCCGTCAGTGTATTCCTCATTCCTGTTTTTCGTGCGTTTGAGTCGCGGCCGTGATTTTTCGTTGTGAACGGCCGGAATACATCCATGCCAACTTTTCGGAAATGGTCGTTTATTTCGTCGGAGTCCATGGAATTATTGTGCTGTATTTGTTGGACGCGTTTCGACAAAGAGCTGCTCATCGGCGGCCGCGAGACTTCCGTTGAATGTGATCGACCGCCTTCAACCTCGGCATTGTGTTTGCGTTGTTTTGAGCTGCCCGAATCGGATTACGCATCTATCACGACAGAGGTGTGCTCATCGGCGACCGCGAAACTTCCGCTGAATGTGAGCGACCGCCTTCATCCTCGACTTTGTGTTTGTGGATAGTTCCGTGCTGCCCGAATCGGATTATGCATCTATCACGGATTACATGAGATTGCTGTTTTATCTGTAAGTACTCTGCAAGCATGCTTCTGATAGTAGTCCAAAGGGGCTATGTTCGACAAATGCTTCATTTCTCCTAAAAAGAAACGGAAGCGACGATATTGCGTTTGATTGGTTGGAAGGTCAAATGGCGAAAATAGGTAACTTTCGTCATTTGAACCTCTAATCAATCAAACGCGATATCGTTACTTCCGCCACTTCCGTTTATTTTAAGGAGTAACGAAACATTTGTCGAACATAGCTTCCCTGCTTCCGTTTCAATATACCATTTTACGGTTTACAAACATGAACTGCCGCTTACGTCTACAGCAACTCCCGGTCGTACCGTCTTTGCAAGCCTGCCAGTTTTCTCCACGTCACCAGTGCAAGAAAGCATAAACGTCAAAAGAAAAGTACAGTTGGAGATTCAACTAGGGCCTTCGGTTGTACAATTTGAAGGGGTTATGAAACAATATCCGGCTGAAATATTTATGACCTTCCACGCACACACCGCCACTGGTTTAGAAGCGTCTCGGTCGTGGTGGAATTGCCAGGATAAAAGAGAACTATTTCTTTCAGTCTTGCCTTCGCCAATTTTGATGACGTGCGCGTGAACGTAGCTTTGCCCTTTGGCACGCTTGTAATTGCACGCACTTGCCCGCATAAGCAGAGACATGGCTGCGGTCAGATGACCTGCTTGCAATCGTCTATAGAGAATTTTCCAGAACCTGTTAGAACTTTGATTAACAAAACAAAAAGTGAACCAGGCATTTGCAGTCATTTTCTCGTGCACTCTTTTAGGTTATTACGCCCTACTTTATGGGTGTTGGTAATCGCGCCTGTTTTTATTTCCCTTTCTTTCGGTGATACGCACAATTTAGAGGGCGTACTGCGCAGACATAACGCCCTAATGAAAAGGTGTACAGTGGAATCACACCCGAATTGAAAGGTGTTCGGAATAACGCCGTCCTTTAAGGGTGTTAGGGAAAAACACCCTATTTTAAGGGCGTTAGGAATAACGCCCTTTGTTTAATGCGTTTTGCTACACCCAAATGGGTGTTAGTTATAGGACAAGCCATTTACACCCAGAAGGGTGTTACGATGTTTAGTGTGTAAGAAAGGCAGGCAGAGTTCGAAAAAAAAAGCATTACTATCTAAATGCAAAAGAATAAGTTTTGAATGTTGGTCGATGGCCTGCATAGAGCAGATTTCAAAATCTCTCATGAAAACAAACAAAAGAAAAAGAGCAATAACGTGTCTAGTCTAGAAATGCATACCCAGTTGTTTCGCCTGGTTCGGAAGCAAAAAACGAAGCTATTCTTGTAAATTGTACATTTCTAACGAGCATTTTTTTTTTTTTACTTTCTGGTCGATTATACTTTTTGTGTCCCCGCCCTGAGGCAGAAGCTCGCATGATTCAATACGTCAGCAGATGATGCTACTGAACTTCAAAGCAGACAACGCCAGCCATAGGGAGTATTCACTGGTCGCCATATTTGAGGCCGATGTTTAGAGCGCATGAAGAATAGCAATCATGATGGTGCGAAGGGCACGTTACAGAAGAACTGTGAAATTTTGCCGTCAACACGCACTCAGTAGTCGCGCACACAGCCATGGCCGCCAGTGAATGCTCCCTATATGTTTGGAGAAATGGGAACAGTAGGACGTTTCCTTCGAACACCCGACCTTCGGCACGCACTCCATGATTTCCACCGTGCTTCGACCGTGCGTGCGTGGACGAGGTGCGACGAAACGCCGAAGTATATCGAAGCATATTCCTCTTTACACTCACAAAACGTGGCAGTTCGACGATGGAGCCATAGATTTCCCGGTCGCAGATTTGGAGCGCGAAGATCTGGAAGCACAAAGCATCAAAGAGCCCTTTCTCGGGGAACCTGGGCGTCAGCGCAAGCTTTTGAAGGGGCGACGACACGAAACACACTTGTTCGCTCGGGAGAAGTGTGTTTCGGCGTCTCGCTGGAGCGGGGCGCCAGTCAGGTGGCTCTCCTCTCATCCGTTGTCTGCCGCTCAACCTTTTACACTTTGGCGGCCGCTTCTGATGGTGATCTGCCAGGCTTTATCGGTGTATAGGAGGTTATGATGGAAGGTAGGAAGCTCACGCTGGAATCGCGACAAGTGAAGCTCTTCCCTGCCATTGCGTCCTTGTCAATGAGTATTCGGCAGGAGATCGAACTATAGGGGGCGCTTTTCGAGCCTGCTGTCCCCACAGCCAGGTGTTTAGTACACAGCTTTTAAAACTAATTCGAACCTCGGTTACCACGGTCTGGGCACGATCGATTCTCTCTGACCAGTGCTTTAGCCGCACGAGGAGCGGCCTTTGAATCGTCATCTCCGATTTCTCCGATCAAACATCAACAATAAAATACGGACTGTTGTCGCCAGAGCTGTAGCGTACCGCTAGAGACGTGACTGTTCGATCTCTTCCGCGATAGTCAGATATAGTAAGCAGACGACAGAAGTATGTGGCAGTGTCGCCGTCTGAATCTTGATAAGAAGAATCTCCCACCGTCGGTCGTCCATTTTTTTTTGTTGTGAATTTCAAACAACATTCATTTATCCATGGAGTTGGATACACATTACACAAGAGATTCAAGTTGTGTGTGTGTTAGACAACTTTCGTTATAATTTAACCTACAATAGGTAAAATTAGAGACCAAACACTGAAGGCGATGGAGCCTTTCTAGTCGCCTTTCAGCCAGTATTGGGTAAAGTATTTCGAAAAAGTGCAAAAAGTAAAATACAAAGTAAATGAGAGGTGATGTATTTCAAGTAAGTTAGTAAGTATACCTGGTGCAATGTACTTGAAATCAAGTACTATAAAGGCAATGCACATTCACTTGAAATTAGAAATACTTTTCACGCGATCTTTTATCATCCTCTTTGATTCCGCTATACAATGC
Source organism: Ixodes scapularis (assembly GCF_016920785.2). Classification (NCBI taxonomy): domain Eukaryota; kingdom Metazoa; phylum Arthropoda; class Arachnida; order Ixodida; family Ixodidae; genus Ixodes; species Ixodes scapularis. The sequence goes on along the minus strand of NW_024609835.1, from coordinate 215,299,949 downwards.
TTTTTAACTAGTATGCATTGCCCCAGGGGTAATCGAGGGTGCAGCACTTGTTTTATAAAAAAAACGGCAAATATAGCATAAAGTCAAGGGGTCACATAGTAGTTATTTTCTGAAATGCTACAGAATTCAGATGTCCGTCCTAGTGTGTTTTTGACACCAGGAGGGTTTACTCGGTAGCATAGAGAATGACGCCTACCCCATAGTTACCGGAAGCAGGCATTGCGACGAGTGGTGTCCATCCCTTATCGAAAAACCAACAAACAGCGATTGTGCAGGCGAGATGGTTATAATTAATTTTATGTAACACTTGAGACTGGTGCGGGAAAATTAAAGAGCGTTGAAGTCAAAGGAGAAGAAGACAGAAGAGAGCACCTCAAAATATTGAGACGTTCTCCTTTGATTTTTCTTTCTTCGACTTGAAAGTTTCTTATTGTTTCCGGAACACACTCTCATGTGTTACATTACTATTAATTTTCCTCTGCTGACATTTAAAACTCCTTGCATGAGCTGAGCAAGTGAGAAGTGGCGAGAGCTCTAGAAGCTTAGGGGAAGCCGTCTCCCAAAACAAACAAAAATATGCGTCGACTGCTTGCGTTCTTGTGAAAGCGCAATATCTCTCACAGTATTTTTTTCGAGTTTACAAAGCATCACTTTTCCTTTTAAAATACGCAGTACCATATTTGGGCGATCCACTTTGAAGTCACGAGTTGTACTTTCCCTGGAAAGTACTAGAAAACATGTTTTAATTAAAGTAAATGTACATACTCATAGCCATGTAAAGTACAAAACTGTTAAAACTCTTTTAAGTATTACTTCAAAATCAATGCACAAAGTGTCCTCCCCAACACTGCTTTTTACCTTATCCTACTCGACTTACATAAAAAGTAAAACTGTTTTGATCTGAATTTTTGATTGTTATAAAAATGCACGAATGACAAATGAGAAAGAAATGTTTCTGAATTTTGTCTTCAGTGAGTTTTGTTTTTAATAATCTTCGTTTCAGAAAATTATTTTGAGTCTTGCTACTCTAGCCGCGCACCCAGCGAGAGACTAGGCGAAACGGGGTTGCAATGGGTTTAAGTTGTAAAAAAATATTTGTCAGACTTTTAAGAAATACCACTTTTCTAAAGTTAGCTTGGTTGCTTTACTTGTTACTTGCTACATAATACGTATTTAATCCGAAAACCTTTTTATTTTTATTTCTTGAAAACAGAGATCTTTTCGATCGATTGAATGCTGCAATAAGACAAAAATTAAACAAACTGTGGTCCACATACCGAGATGCGTTTTTTGCTGACACACTTGTTATTTACATATTTTACAAATAGATATTTACAAACGGGCCAGTCCGAGATAATGTCTATGTCAGATGAGAGGAGACGAGCCTGGTTCGCAGCTGGCTTATTCCATCGGAGCTTGCGTCGCGTGTGTGCCGCTCCTGGTGCGAGGCTCCTGGCTCGTTCGCTTTGCGTACGTTGGTGCACGTTGCTCTGCGGTGTAGATGGTGTCACCCGCTTCTTCGCGACATGGGCTCCTTCCCTAGCGGAATAGCGATGAAAGACGCTGTTCGCGCGCTAGTTGGTTGCGTTTTGGAGAGTGAAGCGGACGGTGCGGGGATGTGCTTGATCGGGTTGAGTTGGATGCGTGATGTCCATCGTGGCAGAGCATCCCATATTCGCAGTGTTCTGTGTGAGGATCTTCGTGTGGTCGGAGCTCAGGATATACGCAGGCTTCAGACGGTCGATTGAGACATGGTCTTCGCGCTTCGGGTAGGCCAGGGTAAAGTGCTTTTCAGCTATTCCAGGGACCTTGTAGGGGCCATCGTACGCTGACTCTAGGGAGCATCGCGCAGCATCGTGGCGCACGAAGACATGCGTGGCGGTGGAAAGGTCGGGGCTAACAAAGAGTCTCTGTTGCCTGGCTCGACGTGTAGGTGAAGGACGGAGGGTGGCCATGTGGGAGCGGAGCCTTTCTACGCAGTCGAGGTGGTCAGGCAGAGAGCTGGATGGTGAAGCACAGAAGAAGTCGCTTGGTAGGTGGAGCGGAGTGCCGTAAACCAACTCTGCTGCGCTGCATCCAAGGTCGATCATAAGCGCAGCTCTGATTCCCAGCATGGCGAGCGGAAGATATTCACTCCATGTGGATAGCGTCGCGGCAGTGATAGCTGTTTTGAGCTGCCGATGAAATCGCTCGACGAGTCCATTCGCGCTCGGATGGTATGACGTCGTTGAGATGTGATAAAAACAAAGCAGCTTTGATAGCGTTGCGAACAGGTTGGATTGAAATTGTCTTCCGCGGTCTGTGGTTACAGTGGTAGGAGTTCCGAATCTTGCTATTCACGAAGTGAGGAATTCGTGTGCAACGGCTTCAGCAGTGATATCGGTTAGGGGTACCGCCTAAGGCCATCTGGTGAAGCGATCGATGACGGTGAAGATGCAGCGATAACCTTGAGATAGTGGAAGACGGCCAACGATGTCCATGTGGAGGTGGCTGAATCGTCCGTGGGTTGGCTGAAATGTCGCAGTTGGTGAGACAGTTCGTTGATGGACTTTAGTGCTCTGGCAGTAGATGCAGGCACGTGTCCTGCGTCAGAATTCGGAGTTCATACCAGGTCCCATTCATACCGAGATGAAACAAGTCTTCGTGTTGAATTTATACAAGGGTGTGCCAGGGAATGAAGTTTGTCAAAGGCTTGGCGTCGAAAATCTCTGGGGAGGTAAGGACGTTGCTGGACGGTTGAAACGTCGCATACCAGTGTTGGTAATGATAAATCTATCTGGACTTCCTGGAGCTCCAGTGAGCAGGCGGAGGAGCTAAGCAACCTCTGAAGTTCCGAACGTTTTTTCTGGGAAGCTGAGGGGGCCGAGTAGTCCAGAGTTGGGTGTTTTATGAAAGACGCATCGATGTGAACGCGGGAAAGAGTGTCGGCTACATGTTTTTGTCCTTTGATGAATCTGATGTTGGTTTTAAATTCTAATATAAATGCCAGCTGACGAATTTCTCTCGGTGAGGGCGCAGCACTGCGAGAGGCAATAGGGTACGTCAGCGGATTGTGGTCTATGAGTATGAAGAACTGTCTCCCTTCCAGAAAGTGACGAAAGTGCTCGACAGCGGAGTAGGTGGCAAGTAACTCACGTCCAAAGGTACTGTACCTCACTTCTGTAGGGGACAGCGATTTCGAGTAGAAGGCGATGGGGCACCAGGATCCGATTGCTGTGTCCGAGGCATCGACCATAATGTAAGTTAGTTGGAGCTTCCGAGTTGGGATGCGTAAGGGGTACCACGTTGGCTAACTGCTTCTTCATTCTGACGAAGGCTTCCTCGGCTGTGGGGTTTCAGGCAAGGGGTGAAGTCTTCGCCTTGACTCCCGCGAGGAAAGCATTAGTGGGAGAAGTACAGCAGCGCATCCTGGGAGAAAGAGACGGTGGAAATTGATAAGTCCCAGGAATTCTCTGAGTTGTCGAACATTGGTTGGTCGTGGAAAATCCTGGATTGCTTGGACTTTCGACAACAGAAGTTGAATGCCGTCCTTGTCGAAGTTGTGTCCGATGAAGTCCAGTTAGGACCCGGCGAATGTGAATTATTGCACATTTATGGTTACACCAAATTTATCTAGACGTCCGAAGATCGTTTTGAGATGACATTGGTGCTCTTCAGATGTCTAATAAACACCAAAATGTCATCCAATATGCGAAACAGAATGGAAGCTTTCGCAGCACTTGTTCCATAAATCGCTGGAATGTTTGAGCGGCGTTTCTGAGGCCGAATGGCATCCGCACATATTCAAACAATCCAAAAGGTGACACAATCGGTGTTTTAGGAATGTCTTCTGGCGCAATTGGGATGTGATGGTATGCCTTCACGAGATATAGTTTGTTGAAGTGAAGATGGCTGCCCCTGCAATGTCCCCGGAGGAATCCTGTAAATGGGGGATCGGATACCGGGCCGGTACCGTGACTTTGTTCAGTGCTGGGTAGTCGCCCCATGGCCTCCAATCTCCGTTTTTTTTTTTTGGACCATGTGTAAGGGGACGACCAGCTGCTCGATGAAGGCCGGACAATGCCAAGCCCGATCATATGTTTGAACTCGTTCTTGGCGATTTTTAGCTTTTCAGGAGCTAGTCGCCGAGGTCGAGCGAAGACGGGTTGTTCAGTAGTTTCGATGGAGTGGGTAATGGTTTGCTGAGTGAATGCGGCATGGAACCATGGTCGTGTTACTCTCCGGAAGTGATAGAGAAGGGCTTCCCATTGTGTCGGGGCTGGGGGGCATGGCTGGTGATGTTGAAGGTTTTGGTATCGGACCTTCTATTCCATGGACGCGTAGATGCGTCTCACCATCGCGAAGCTGGTACTGACGCATGTCCACGGTTAGGTTTAAGAACTGTAAGAAGTCCGCGCCAAGAACAGGGTACTTGACGTCTACGATTATGAATATTCAGCGGAAAATCCGTCTCAATCCGAGATCGAGAGTGATGGATTTCTCACCTTAGGTGTTAATAGCTGAGCCACTGGCCGCTGCTAGATATGTCAAAGGCTGACGGTGTCGGCAGTACTGCGGAGTTCAAGGCTGCACGCAGATTTCCACGCCTGTGTCCACGAGGTATCGAATTTGGTGGTCTTGTCAGTGATGAAGAAAAGACGGCTCTTTTCTGAGATCATCACTTTGGCCGCCTTTAAAGTAGTGTTCTCGCGTTTCCCATAGAGAAGGGTGGCGGGCAGTTGTTTGCCGCATTACCGAACGTTTGGAGGTACCAGCAGATGCGGTTTGTCGAGAGCTTCTGCGTCCAGTGGTTGGGTGGGAACTGGAGCAGCGAGACCGAGGACGAAAGGTGGTTGACGCTCAAAGTTCGGCAACGTGCACCGATAGTTGGTCAACTTTTGATGAGAGACGGTGGATGATCGCTAAGAGCTCCATGTCAATGGGGAGAGGTGGAGCCTGCTGGGTGGGAAGCATTTGGTGGGTGGCGTAAAGAGCTGGGGAACTAACCTTTATAATATTGTCCACCATGCGTGTTAGCGCTTCCAAGGATGTTGTGTCGGATGTTGAAATTATCATTCGCAGGTCATTGGGAAGCCTTTGAAGAAAGAACTCGTGGACGAGTGAATTATCTAGGGTTGTGGGCCCTGCCTCCTAGTAGATGCTGCATGCGGCGAAGAAGTTGGGTCGGCTTGCAGTCGCCTAGTTTTTCGGCGGTCAGCAACTGTTGCAGCCGTTTCTACTCGGAGGCGGTAGTGCGCTGGATCAACACATCCCTTAGGCCATCGTAAGGAACACGGACCAGATCTCTTACGATTGATGTGGTCGTCTGGGGCAGGGTCGTCACGACGAAACCAAATTCGGCTCGCTGAGAATTGATGCCATTGTTCCGGAAAAAAGCGTCCGCGTGAAGGAACCGAAGTTCTGCGTCATTTGTCCAAACATCAGGCAGCTTCAAGTGGATGACAGCAGCGTGTGAAGGACCGGTAGCAGATCCGGCCGCTACATCGCCGTCTGCTGTTCCGTGGCCATCGGGGTGGGACATCTCGGAGTCAGAGGCACGTAGTCCAAGGTATCTGGCAGTACGGGTCACCAATTTGTGGTCAACATACCGAGGGGCGTTCATTGCTGACACACTTGTTATTTACTTATGTTACAGATAGATATTTACAAATGGGCAAGTCCGGGATAATGTCCACGGCCACTCGATCCCCCCTGGGAGTCCTAATCGAGTGGCCGTGTAATGTCTATGTCAGATGAGACGAGCCGGGGTTGAAGCTGGCGTATTCCATCGGAGCTTGTGTCGCGTGTGTGCCGCGCGTGGTGCGAGGCTCCTGCCTCGTTCGCTGTGCGTGCGTTATTGCACGTTGCTCTGCGGTGTAGATTGTGTCGCCCGCTTCGTCGCTACAAAACAATACAAATATATTTGTTCCTTTGAACTTTCTCTATTTTCTTTGTTTTTGTTTTTGGCTACATTAGCTGTGAAGTATGTATTTTAAACCAAACACACTTTGTTTAACTTTTTGCTGTGAAGATTGATATTTTGCAGCGACTTCAAAACTGGGAGTGAACCAATTAAAAAAAATGCTTTAAAATAAATCTTTTATCTCAGGTTATCCGTATATTATGCTGACTATATCCTATTCGCAACTGGTGTATCGACGAACCTCAATATATATATATATATATATACATATAAATATTTCGTTTGAACATCTCTATGGTCTCATTAGGCCATATGTTTTAGGAAACAAACTTAAATTACTGTCTATTGAAATAGTCTTAATACACTCTGTTTCCCTCACCACTAACACACAAAAGCATTAGGATTTTTATGTTTGCGCTGTTTTGAAAATAAAAGCAGAATATCCAATTCCTCACCTTCAAAACACTTAGAAATAGATGAGAAAAAGTATTCGATCATTTAGAATATATTGATCTTAACGAAAAACGTTTTTGTTTCACACTCTCCTCGCATAACCTTTCTAGAAATAGATATGTATCTCACTCCTTGAGGCTTGATTTTCCCAAAATTCAAGGTGTCGTAAAATATCTACAAAAAGAAGGTAAGGAAAAAAATATTGGAAAATGTTCTTCTACATAATAAATAACAGATACAATTTTACACAGAGCTCGTCTGGGTTAAATTTAGGCCTGGATTGTTTCGGGTGAAATGAATCCAGAATCATAATTATTACAAACATTTTATTAAGCCACGTACCGGTAACGTTCAAACTTTATTGGAAACTTATTTTGTTAATTCTATAAGTACAATATGTTTATCCAGTAAAAAAGCTTTCTTTAGTGGCGCAGTGCTTTTTAGGTCCAGTTACTACGATATATTTATGGTGAATCATGTACGTAAAAGAAAACGTTTATTGATTATTTTTTCAGCGTCAAAATAAACTGCACATTGGCAAACGCTCAGCCTCTACTCTAACGTAGCGCTAGCGATCTCGACCAAGTATCAGTTTTAGAACTAACCCTAATCTTTTTCAAAACCTTTATTTCACTTCCTTAAAGTGTAAAAGTGACAATGGGATCCGTTCTTGTGAAGGAACGTCATTTACCTCCACGCTACTTCAAGCATTCCAGGGCTTCGCGGTCATCATATTCCTGATAAATGAATAAATATTTACGAAAACGGTTTACACCTTTTGAATCATGAAATGTCGAAATCTAAAAGTTGGGCGTCTGGCCCGGATTGACAGCTCTATATTTAGGTAGAAACAGAACGTGCAGGGATTAGTACTTTTTTTTTTTAAGAATGAACTTTTTTTGCTGGGGAATTTCTCAGGGGAATGCCAACAGTATTGAAAATATAGTTTTAGAGTAAATATAAAGAACGAGAGAATACTGGGCTTTTATGTTAAATACAAATGTATTAATATCCACTAGCGCCTAGATAAGGAAAATTCAATTTCGCGTGCGGTGATTTATGTTGATCTCCCTTTCCTCCGTTAGGGGATACAAGAGCTTGCCGAGAATATTACGGCAGCAAACCACAAAACGGCTAGTGGGGTTCCTATAACTGAAAAAACAATACTGTAACGGTAAAAATAAAGTGAGCGAGAAAAAATTAAAAAAAATTGCGGACATCAAATTTACTTTTTCATTAAATCTGTAAAGCCGGACTACATTTTCCATAATTTAGATTTAACAGTGGGGATAACTTGGTGAAGTGTACAATCGATGCTGGCTAGATAACAGTAGCCTGTCTTACTTACCTGCGGCCTTGCCAAAATGACCATGAATTTTTCACTACATCCCTAAAAGCTTTGACGCAATGAAAGAACACTGCTCACAATCTGTGCCGCATATATCTACGTAGACTCGCATGAAACAATATATGCCCTGGTCAGCAAGCAGTTTTGTATAGGAGTCAAAAAAAAACAACTGGTAAAGGTTTTTTTTTTTTTTAGTCCGGCCGGCAATCCAGTCTACTCAGTAGAAAACAACAACAACGTTGGATTATATCCCCGTGAAACGCAGTTCGTTCGCTTCTGTGCAGTTCATAAATTAACAGGTCGTTTCTCAAGTTTCTCAAGATTCAAGCAAGTTTTTTTTTATTATGTTTGTCATTTTAACATAAAATGAATACATTAACACAATCTCAAGTACGTTCGCACTAATTATAAGGGGTGAACAATAACATATATTGTTAATTTTGTTTTCGAGACTACAGAAAAAACGACATTCAAAAGGAACTGTATTGCGTCTGATGCTACAGCACTAATAAGCGTCAGTTGAATCTGAAGAGTGGCTTGAAGAACATTTGCAAAACAATTAAAACTTAAATAGCTTAAGTAATAAAATGCCTACAATCTGGGATTACTCAAATGAGTGATAGGGCGCAGGCGAGCTGGTTTACGTTCATAATTTAAGACATCCCTGAGACTAAGGAAACCAAGAAGGACAAGCACGACGAAATCTCAAGTTCGTGATTTCTTCGTGTTTGTTCTTCTTCCTTTTTTCAGTCTCAGGGTTGTCTTAAATTAATCTGGGATGTTATACAGGTTGCCCTTTCTATAGAATAAAAATAAATAAAAAGGCGAACACAGAAGAAAGACAAAGTGTAGTTGTACGCAGTTTTAGCCCTTCATTTTTTTTTTTTTTTGTTTAAGTGAAGTACCAAATATCTGAAGCATATACCTTCTCTTCTCAGCTGTTTCTTAAAGCAAGGGACAAAGGGAGTTCGCAAAAAAAAAAGTTTAATCATGAAGAGTTTCGTTGTGTCCTTTATGTTTTTTTGCTCTGTCCCCTGAACAATAAAATTAACTGTTCCTGTTAGAACTGAGAAGCCAACGTAAACATCCTTTCTTACAGGAGCTGATTTATATGTGTGAGTTGGGCTGGTTGGTACATGTTCACAGAAAATGAAAAGGAGCTTGAACCAAAGAAAAAAAAAAACACTTACACAATGGCGGAACAAATAGCTCACGATCAAACATTCTCTGCACTCTTCATTTCCTTCATCCCTTGGTCTAGACTTGATTTATAGAGGCTATATTTCTTCTTTGTTTTAAGATATATTTCTTCGTTTTTTCTGAATTTTTCAGAAGCTAGCCAGATCTTTAATCTCATAAACATGTAATGGGAGAGAGGCACGAACTTCTTTTATACCAATATATCATAGTGCGTTAAGCCATTCCGTTTTACTCGTCCTTTATAGAAATCTCACTCTTCCGGCATCGGATGAGGTACCAGATACGATTAAACTTTTACAGATGATTCTCCACTGTTTCAGAGGTTGCTTCACCGACTAGACTACCCAATGAACCAGAACCACTTCTATTCACCTAGGTATACACCTCTTGGATGTCTGCGGCAGGGTTCAGACTAAAAGTTTTCGATCTCTTTTGTTTTGCCTCTGGACTGATATTACCCCGCAAGTCTCAGACACACGAATGAACGCAGTGGCTCTTACCTTCGCCCTTTCGTGGATAAACATTGAGTGATTAATGCGCGCAGGAAGTTTATTTTCTCAGCTAGCACAAACAGCGCTGCTGGTCGAACACCTTTTCAACGCACTACCACTCACAGAGTGACGCTGACAGAGTGCCCCACCTGGAGTAACGCGTAGGAAATCTCGGAGAACGTTCGGCTGGCTCTGCTGTCCGATCAGTCAGGAGACGAGTGCTGCGTAAGGAATCTGCTGGCAGTAGGCTTATCGGCTTCCGTCCGTTACGTATGACATATTCTGCGTTAAAGATTAAACGAAACTCTTGTAATGTAAAAACGGTAAACTGGTCCAACGCGAATTTATAAAATTGCCCATTTCCTGGGAAGCTGAAATTCAGCATTGTACACCCTAGCGATAAATACTGACAAAGAGGAATGTAATCTCTTAATATCAAATGGCGTAGCGTAAACACCAGAAACAATAAGAACAACGAAATAAACAAAGCGAAGTACTCGTGTCACTGTTGTTTTACGTGGTATAAACAAAATCATAATTTGATGCAACTGTCTTCTCAAAGCACACTTTGCAGATTCGAATTTACACCGGTAAATAAAGAAAGAAACGCGCCGGCGATGTATATGTCAACTATTTTAGATTGAAAACCTAGGAATCGTACGGAGTACCACTTTTGAAAAGTTCACACAAATATTTCCGCAAGCAACTAGTTTGGTATAAGCTAATATGACATGCGCATGATGCTATATTTGTATGATAAGGATATCGAGGCTTTTTTGTATTGGGAAGTCCTGCTGACAAACCATTTACGTTTTTTTTTCTTCTCTTACAGTTGTAGACTTTTTTAGGATATCCTCTGACACATTAGTTAAACTAGATGATTACTACTACATAAATGGATGACTCGGATATTAAGTTCGAGCTCTGTATTATATACTTATATGAGTTATTAAGAATAGGTAGTAAAAATGCCTTCCCAAAAAGAAAACTATGTTGCTAGATAAATATAAAAATACAAGCACTTTGCGGTGAGAGTGATGACCCATCAAAAGTGCGGAAAGAATGCCTGCCAGTGTTTACCTCTTAATATTATTAATGGACACCGTGTTGCCAATGTGCGGCAAAATAACGTTAACATTTCTACAGCACTACTGTGGCCTGTTGTCAGCCATCAAAACAAAGGAGGCACGAACCGTCTGCTACAGACAGATCGGAATTGCGAAAGAGGTCTGCCAAAACAATTATGATTCTAATCGAGGCCAAAACCGTGATCAGACAACATAGCTTACTTGGTATAGGCTTTGCTTAATTGTGGGGAGCTTGTACCTCAGCGAAAATTGTTTTGAATGTTCATTTGCTACGATTGAAGAATCGAAAAATTAGAAACGAGAATAACAGGGAAAGATGGAACCTCCAGAAGCATTTTGTTTCCTTCGCAATGAAACACAGCGTTGACTATAGCCGAAAGAGATTGAGTTTATAATTTGTATAAAGTTGTACAAGTATTTGGCTAAATGCTCTGTTTCTTCCGTGACTAAGTTTGCAGCGCACGTGGCTTTCACGCACGACAGTACCCGTTGCACGGCCGCCAGCTCGGCCGTAGTCGAGTGTGCAAAGGAGAGGTGCTGTGCTGGTCGTGCTCCAAAGTCTGTCGAAACTGCTGCGGCTAAGGTGGTGGTGCGTACGTCGCGGCTCGTCCGTGTAGCAATGCGCCCATCTCCTGAAGCGCTCTTCGAGCCACCCTAAACCAGCTGTCTGGCTGTCGTCAGGGTCATTCTGTGTTTCGGGCCTTCGCGGCAGGCGTCGAGTTTCACCTTGAGTTGTGGTGCAACTGCTCGCTTATTTTAGTTGAACTAACGTACGTCTGAGAAACGTAGCAAGTGGCGCTGTGAGTACCTCGAAATAATCTGTCTGCGAAAACGAACTCTGTTGCCCATATCTGACCTGATCACTATTGTCTGCAGCTCCTTGCGCGCGGGTTTGATTAAACGTTTTACATAGATTTTGGTATGTCGCGGCTTTGTGGAAAGCGTTTCTAAGGTATGTTGGCGAAAGGGTAAGTAGGTTGAAGGGGTAAAGACTGAAATCTAAAGTGCTGAAATCGGAAGTCTGGTGTGCTGAAATACGATGTGCTGAAGGCTGAAGAATCAAGTGCTGAAGTTTGAAGCGCAGAAGTTTGAAGGTCTAAGGTCTGTACTGCTGACGTCTTGAAGGTCTTGCAGGGTTTCAGAACACCTCAGGTCTAAGAGGTCTGAAAGGTATATTTTTCAATAGGGTTACTATTAATATTAACGTCGTTGTGGAGAGAGACCTGGTGCTTCACCTCCTGTCCCGCCTGCAACGTCGGGAGCACAATCCGGTAATCCGGAGAAATTAAAGAAGAATGCAAAAAGAAAGAACGGAAAAAGAAGATGACGATCGTTTTAATTTCTCGTCTGGAGCGAGCCATCGAGCGTCCGCAACGTTCTACACCCGACCAACAACTCCGGCCACTATGCAAACTTTATATTTTTCTATATAAAAGATTGCGCTTCAAATCTAAGTTACGGTGCATTTACAATTGCAAATAATTTGCGGACGGATTCGCGCCGGCTGCGAACAGATTTGGGAGCCGGGTGGCAAAATCTGCTCGTCACTGTGGCAAAATATAAATTGTTTCGGGAAACTTATCTGGCCTTTCCGCCAACCGGCCTCAGCTTGTCGCAGAAGCATATCCTCCCGCGAATTCGTTAGTATAAACGCATCATTACAAGGTTTCACTCTAAAAATATTACTATTCACACACCGATAAAATAAGGTAAAATGTTATGTGGATTGTTTTACCGAAAAGCAGACCTGGACGGCCACCACACAGATTTCGTTCCTGGCTATTGAGAATATATACATGCTGTTTCAGAGAACGGATGCCAAATCGCTCCTGCGAAAACTACTCATCGCAACGAAAAAAGGCTTGTGGCATGGTGGCCCTGGGCCACGGGCCCATTTAAGAAAATTATTAAAGTCCGGGATAATTACATTGTTAATTTTTTTTTGCTTAATTAACTTTTTTAATATTGTGTTTAATGGCATGGTTTAAATTAGAAAATTGCTCAGCATCATCGAAAAACACTAAATCAACAAATTGTAGAACGATAGAAGGCACGCGAAGCATTTTACGGCTTTCTGAAAAACCGCACAAATTCGACGGGTTTTGAACTTTCGGTTTGTTATCGGAGCGCATCTCGACCCCGGCAGCAGCGCGCCCCGTGTACAGATAGTGCAACCAGACTCTGCTGCGTCGCGCGATGACAGCGCAGCAAAGGTTGGTTGCACTATCTCTTCGCGGGGCGCGTTGCCGTCGGGGCGGAGATGTAGGGAGGCTCAAGCGAGGTTGGGTGCAACTCGTAGATCGGGGATCACAGGACATGGACGCCATTTAATTGCTAAATTTTGCTGGGAGTCTATGGGGCAAAGGGTCGTTTTCTTTCCTAACTCAGGTCATAGAGGCCCATTAACGTGCTTCAATAATTTACACAAGGTATAAAGGATTACTTTTCTATAGCCACCAGTTTTGTTGCGGTAGGTTAAGTATTTTTTTAACGCGAAAAATGGTGAATTCCGCCATCTTTAACGTTGTTGCTTGTCTGGCAAGCCTGCTTTCTCCTCTCGACGTTTGCAATTCTCGGAGCGAGAAGGAAGCGAGAGAGGCTGCGCCAAGGTGTTGGTTGCTTGCAATGGGAGGAGAGAGGAGGAAAGGCGCATAGAGCAACAGAGTTGCAACAGAGCGGGCGCCTGCTCTCGTGCAGGCAACATTGGCGGATATCCTTTCTCAAATCCTCTCCCTCAGGCGCCGCCATTAAATTGCAAAAGCTCTCCAGGTTTTGAGTTGCGCCCACCCTCACTAGAGCCTCCCTACGGAGATGCGCTCCGATAACTAACCGAAACATCCGTCGAATTCGTGCCGTTTCTCAGAGAGCCGTAAAATGCTTCCGGTGCCTTCTATCGTTGTGCAATTTGTTGATTTGGTGGTTTTCGATGATGCTGAGCAATTTTCTAGTTTAAACCATGCCCTTAAACACAATATGAAAACAGTTAATTACGAAAAAATAATTAACAAGTTAATGATCCTGGACTTTCATAATTTTCTTAAATGGGTCCCTGGCCAAGGGCCCAAACACCGCAAGCATTTTTTCGTTGTGATAAGTAGTTTTTGCAGGAGCGATTTGGCGTGCGTTCTCTGAAACTCTCTCTCTCTCTCTCTCTCTATATATATATATATATATATATATATATTTCACCCTTGTAGTGTAATAGTTTTTTTCATTGTCTCATCATGCATAGGAACTGCTTCAGAAAAAAAGCTTTCTGAGTTAAATGGGCCGTAGCTATCTCAGACGAGTTGATCGGGTCGTGAATGCGGGCTTTCCGCAAATCTTTAGTAGAAGCGCGGAGCCTAAAAAAAAAATACATATGAAGACAGTGAGAGGAATGCTCGAGAACACCGGAAAATAAGGTCTGTTGTAATTTCTTACATACACGCGATCTCCCATCTTGAAGTAAGTTGCGGAGGTTTAGAAATACTGGATGTCTTTTCGACCCCTTACAAGCTCTCTGCGTTATGCAAAAAAATATATCAATGCCGCAGAGGGAGAGAGTAACGTATTAAAGGCCAAGCACAAAAACAAGGTTATGGAATACCAAACTAGGGTTGTTTATGACATTACAATTTATAGTGGGCGCTCCTATATGAACCAAACTGGGCGTTGTATGAATTACCGCGACAGAGAACATACAGTCTCCTTAAAGCAGTCACCCTCAGGGCATTTAGCAGTTTGCTGCTACCGATAAATGTGTACTGCAAGTTTTCTTAAGACTGCGATTCTGGGTTGACACAGCAAAAAACTGCAGAAGAGATTCATGAGGCATATATACAATAAAAACAATGGGTCCTGCTAAGTGTCTAAGCGAGCCTAAATTGGTTTTGATAGATAAATAGCTTTTCTGTTGAGCATGATCGGAGATCTTGGAAATGCTATATTTGTTTTTAAATGTACTTAATTCTATCTGTTTCAAATAAAACTTCAGTTATTTATAAGTGTGTCTTGAATTGTCGACCTTCTTCTTCCTGTCCCTGTTTTGGCGCTTAAATTTGAGTAATGGACCAACTATCCCTACTCGCCATTTTGTTACAATTCATTTCTTGAGCAATTGACTCCTTTTTATGATCCTCTAAAGGTTACACTGAACTCTTACTCTTGTTAGTCTAAATGCGATTTGCTGCTGCCGAGCAAGGGTGCATGCGTAGGCCGTCCGCATGGGATGCCTGCCACCAGACGTTCCGGTGTACTTCAATGGCTGTCCACCGTCTGCTGGCAATTACAAGTATAATTGCAAGCTCATCAGGTCCGAAGCATCGAAACAAGCGGAAAAATTCAGGGATTGCCTGAAGGTGTTTTGCTTCTGGGGTGCCGAGGACGAGCAGCAGCGATAAAAAGCTTCGCTTCCCATTTTTGGAGCGCCAAGGATGCAACCGAGGTAATGCCACTAACCCCCACTCCTCTCCGTAATGCCGATGGCCTTGAGGGTATTTTGGATAAATAAATTAATTAATAAATGTAACAACGACAGCTGGCCTGGCTTCACACAAAACAAGCTACAAGAGGGGAACAACGGGGGTGCCACCTACCTCAGTGGAGCGTCTGTGCCGGGAATCTGGAAGGCAAAGGACCGAATTCCTTTGTAGAACCCAGACTACCGCCACAAGAAAATTTCGAATTGCTCCGAAGGTTCACTGATAAGGTGCCGATCTAATACACTGAACGGTACATCACTGATGAACTGGATGTGGTCTACCGTACTGAGGTCATTTCGCAAAGCGCCTGAAGATTTCAGCAACTCTTGATCACTCTAGTATAAACATTTCAAGCTACTCACGTACGACAATGAAGGCGGCTTCGTTGTTCTTCCACGGGACATCTGCTTAAAAATAAGCAAAACAGGCCATGCTCATAAACTTCAAGCCGGTGAAACCAAGTTCCTTAAACAAAGTGAAGTTGAGGGCGAACGAGCTGCTGTGATCTAGCCCTCTCTCTTTTAGGGAAGGAGGTGCTATCTAGGCAGAAAATTTCCCTGGAAATGTTCTTTAGGGTTAACATGCAAAAAATAGACGTTTAGTTTAGATCAATAGTAAAGGAAAGGGATACCTGGGGAGCTACGTACTTAAACCTCTCTCAGAAGTTACCTATCGAGTCTGAAACTGCATATGACTTATTGCTACATAACATACACTCTAAAAAAAAAAAGGTGTCAAGGGAGAGTAAGTGCCCTAACTTACTCTCCTTTAACGCTATCTGCATGGAAGTTACTCTTTCCCGACCGCTTCTTTCGATGATACTCTACCTTAACCCTCCCTCGACCTCGAGAGTAACTATAACGAGAGTTAGTTTCTCCTCGCGATATCACGGGCTGTCGATAGATGGCGCCGCTATGGGTTCGGCGCAAGTTCGACGCTGTTCGGCGCAGGTATTTTTTTCGTTTTCTCGGGGAAACCTTTTTTTCCTACCCGCTTTTCTTTTTTTCTTTTTTTTTTTCTTCTTTTTTTTCTTTTTTTTTTTGGGGGGGGGGGGAGATGGGGCAAGGATGTTTTAATAAATGAGTTGGTACAGCCTGCCTTGACGGGTTTACATTTCAGTATTTATTAACTTAATTATTACCTGCGCCAGGAAGATCATTGGAGCGGGGGACACTCCTTTATCCAAGCAATAGGCAATTAATGTTTTTGCTAGACAGATATATTAAACAATAAACATATAGATCAGTGTGTAAACGGGTGTATGAGCGGATGCTGACGCGCGTGTGCGATTATGTTTCGTTACATAAGTGCCTAGGGTTGTTATGTAGCCCAGAGATGTTTTTGGGGCATTGTTATATTTTTGGGGGGTCGTTTCAAGTTACTGCTGAGCCCGACCTCACTGATCGTAGGAACAGGTATATGTATAAAAAAAAAGTATTTTTTTCCACATTCGCATTAAAAGCAAGCAAAGAGGAAAACCTCCTTCCGTGACAGAAGAGGTCGGCTTCGCGCGGTCTATTGCATACGCCACGTGACGACCATTTCATGAAGCGTCGCCCTAAACACGGCGTTCGTTTCGAAGCCATGTATAGGTTCGAAAAACCTATACATGGCGGCAAGCCAGGTTTATGGTACGTTACACTAGGGGCTCCCTTATTTTCACCGCCGTGGAGAAAATAAACGACGGAGCCAGAGCGTTTGGAAAAGTTGTTAGCGATGATTTCCAAACTTGTTATGCGGTCTTTGTTTTGAGTCATTAAATAAACTTGGCTTGACTACTACCTTTTTTTTTTTCAATATTTACATTTTACTTTCTGAAGCGCGGGAGTCGATCAGTCTTTTGCTCTGTTCAAGAAAAGCTCTGGGGGGTTAAACCTTTAACTCTGCACAGTTTGCTACATCCTTTAACTGTTTTAACCTCGCTCTCCGAAGCTCCCTTGACAGGAAGGTTTTCGATGTAAGGGAACATTCAAGATCGCTGCTCTTTTCCGCTGTTCATCAAACAGTTCCTAATGTACAGCGGAAGCACCGTGTAGCATTTCGGATATCGATATTTGTGGTACGGATCTCACTGGCTTTAAATATAGATACATTAGTGTGTATTACAGAAGTCTTATTTCGCTGTCCAACAGAGCCACATTTAAACTGCCATTGACGGGTTCACCTTACGTTCAGTTGATTCTACACAGCAAGCGATAGCTCAATTATTTTGGGAAGAACGTAGACTGCTCTATGTCGCCCTACGATATGTTAAAAAGTATGCTAAGCTTCTTATGTTCAATGTCCCCGAGGTACGAAACACGGACGACAGAAGCTCAGTTAAAATGAATGAGCGAAATTGTCTGTATGTTCTGTAACTAGCGGTAGCTTCCTCCATCTAGCATGGCCTTTGAAAAAGCCTGTGTCTAGAGTGCCGTGGTACTCTTGCCAAGCGTTCAAGTGCCCACGTCCGATGGCACTCTAAGCACGCATTGGAGTGCAATCCGAAGGCCCTAAATGGGCTGTACAGAAGACGTGGGTCAGCGCGTCCCGAGAAGCATAGCCTGCCGCATCCGTAAGCTAAAGAAATCCGATTTACAAAAAAATTTTTCACCATCGAAGTGCTTCGGAAGTGAGGGAAGTGTCGCAAGCGGAAATTTAGAGGACCCAGAGGAAATTAGAGAGTAAATAAATTTAGAGGAATTCAGAAGATAAATAAATCTGTCTTTTAGAGACAGCCAAATTTACTTATAAGCTTGGTCTTGGTACCAATTCAGCCAGCTGAAAGTCATGATGTGGAAAGATTGTGAACTTTAATTTGGTCTCCTGTGTTTGTTAGTTACCGAATCGACAACAAACCAGCACCGACCAGCCAGCTCTTTTACGACGCAAATAGTTTCACAAAAAAACTTAAAAAAAAACTTCGAAAAAACAAATAAATAAACACAAAAGGATGGTGTGGAATGGGCATGCTGCGGACACTAAAGTTCGTTAATATATATATTTTTTTTTTTGTATGGAGCATTAGTGCAAGCTGGGTGCAAGGTGCGCAAGGAACGAGCGAGGCGTCCGTTGAGTCCGGATTCCCTGGATTACCGCCTTCGGACGCACACGCTGTCCTCAGTTGCCACACAAAGCCTTTAGTCATGGATCGGGGACTTTATACCCCGTAAGCTGACAGCGCGGTGGAAACTACGTGCTTGTTAGACCGTTTGACTGTCAGTCTCGCACCACGTGATCACCCCTTCTCCGCATACACACGCGAGGCAAGCGAAATCAAGCGATAGGAGTCAGGCCACTGAATGGTTGGCTAACGCTTAGCTTCACCGCATTGTCAACTTAGAGATGAACGAAATAAGAGCTCACCTCTACAATCAATTTCCGGCCTGTTATCGCCTGACATCACTTTCTGCGCGCGAAACCTCCAACCTTGAAAGCAACAAGATCGTTTTGCCCACGAGCAAGCTTCCCGGAACTTTAGAACGGATGCCTTCCGAACGATGGGGCCTAGGAAGAGTAGCGCTGCCATATATATTTTTTTTTTTTTAATTCTGTTTTTGATTTCACGAACGGTTTCGGAATATATGACCGAATACCGTTTTGGCATCTCCACAGAACTAAGATTTAGTGACACTATGAATGTTAACCATTTTGTTCTTAGCCCGAGACTGAGGCAGGAAAGAGGAAAGTTTCAAAGTAGAAGAAAAATGAACAGTCGAGGACGTGTCCTCGACTGTTCATTTTTCTTCTACTTTGAAACTTTCCTCTTTTCCTGCCTCAGTCTCGGGCTAAGAACAAAATGGTTAACATCCACCAGCTCGCCTGCGCAATCACTACATTATCATTTATTACTATGAATGTGTCATTGATAGTAGGTATTCCATGCGCAATTATGCATAAATATATAGGACAACGATAATTTATTTGTTCTGTTTGTGAACACGGAAAATACATAAATGAATTAATTAATATATTTATAAAAGTATCTGTTTCACATTTTTTCTCAAGAAGGTCTTTCTGGCGCGCTTCATGGGTAACAACACAATCATTTAAGTACTAACGTGTGCACTTATATGGCAGAATTTTTTTTTTATTTTTATACAAAAGAATTTTATGTTAATTTACCTTAATTACTTTTCTCGATTAAATTTTCCCTATAATAAGGGACGTGCTTAAATGCATATATGCTTCTGTGCAACCCTGCTGTCATTGCTGCCAAGAAAAGCAAACATCTTTTTGATAGGACAGGTCAGGACTGCTTATATTATAAATTTGAAATAAACACCCGTGCCAAAATCACCGGTGCATTTCCAATGAGAGGGGCCGCCATCCCGTGCTCGCCTGGCGTATAAATGATCAGTGACTCGTCATTCGTAATCTATAGATAGTATTTCGGATGAAAACATTATTTCAAAGCAAATGAGGGCGAAATTACAGTCGATGTGCCAGAGTGAATCGTTAATTAAACAAGAGTCCCACCTACACCAAATCTATGACGTCGCGCTTAGGCGGTGGTGCAGCCTGTTGAACGGAGCATGGCCGAACGCTTCACACTTCGGAAAATGGGTACATGCAGCGCGTCGTGCGCGGAGCTCTTGTGTGCAAACGCGTGCTTGTTTACACGCAATGAGTTGGTGTACACTCGATTCAAAGGTCAAACTGTTCGTGAGAGATTATTCGGCGTGAAGTCGGTCTGCCTTTCAAGATTTGCGACACTGGTTCACGCTGTACATGAGACACGCGTAGCTAGTGCAGCACGACCGCTAACCTGAGGTCGTTAACGTGCATCACGCGCTATACTTAGTTTCACCTCCGAATGAACCGCAGATGCTGTTTCAGTGCTTGTGCATCCGCGAGCGCTCGTGTGCCCGCCGAGGCGTCATCCAAAACAATTAGCTCGCGCTTTTAGCACGTGACCAACAATGGTCCATGCTGAGGTGAGACGAAGTATTCCTGGTGTTCATAGCACGTTCTGTAGAATGAGCTTGCGCTCCTCGTGCTCCTAGCTCCAACCAGTCAGCGACTCGCGCGGGCTAGCGCGAAATCCTCCCTTTGAAACAGAAATTTCTAGCGCAAGTGGTCATTCCGCGAAAACACCTCTGAAGGCTGCACTTTCGTGCCGGTAGCCTTCGCTGTTTAAGGACAAGCTTCGGGCACGTGCAGCATTCGCGCGGAAATATATTTTGGTGTTGTAGTAGTATTTTGAAGTGCAGGAGAAAAGCTGGAAGCCACCCGCATCTATTTCACGAGCAGAGTGCTCGCGAAAGTAACGTAAGTACTTTTAACGTAAGCTACCACTTTTAGAAACAGATTGTAATTGTTTGAATAATCTTCTATTTGTTCTTTTTTCCCAAAAAATTGATTCGTGATTGGAGTGATCTCCGAGAATACCGGTCACCAGTGATACCTGTATAGTGCCATATTGGCGTGACATTTGAGTGATGTGCTCTTGATGCATCGTGTTCCTTTTTATTATTCCTGTTTTTTTTTTTTTTTGCAGTTTGACAACTGGATTTTTATGTAGTCGGACGCTGTGTTTCTCTATCTGTGACAATTTAATAGTTTATGTACGAAATTAATCCCTAAAATAATGCCCTCTGCTCACTGTAGGCATTTTATAAATAAATAGAACAAATAAATATCCGCGGGAAGGGTGCGCTAATAACTGAATGAATAATTTTCGATTAGTCTTTCAAAGGTTGGTATTTTACGGCAGTTAATCATTCAAATATTAAGCTGAGATCTGTTTTTGTAGTGAAGGCAAGTGGAACCGTTCGCGGGTTTTAGAGATTCGAAGAGCTATCGCTGTAAAATGGTAAACACTCTCCAATGTACTTTTTTTTTTTTTTTGTTCGGACGTGTTGGTTTGAATATATTTACTGTGGCGGATGCTTTCAACGCGTGAGCTCTTGTTTATTGGGGGCATTCGTTCAGTAGTGCACCCGCTCTCTCTTGCCTCGGTATTACGTATATCATATGATAATTAACCCCTCCAACTAGCAATCCGGAAAATAGGTTTTATCGACGTGTTTGATCCGCTATGGCAATCAGTTTGTTGGAGGATGCTTCATCGACAAAATCGTCTCGTCGACACTGCGCTGTCCCATCGACGGTTTCATCAAAACGAGCGTTGTGTCGTTTCACAACATAGCTTGCTTTGCGATAGCATTTATGGGCGAGCCCTGCGCACTTTACGCGTCCGTAACGGTCCGCCGGTCGGTCGTCTGTAACCATACAACAGATTGAAGCCACCACGTAACCACAGTGGAAATAGCGCTCCATATAATAGTCACAAGGTCACGTGACTATAATCCGTGCGGGCGATGTAAACATCGTCACTGATGAATGCATGAATCCCGAACAAGAGCTCAGCCGGACAAAAGCTTTTCGATGACCCGTACGAAACCACAGCACTTTTTTTCAGAGACTCGGATAAAAGTACATCCTTTTATGACTACACATGAGCAAAGGGTTAATCAAGAATTTCTTTTATTTTATTGCCGATCTTGATATGAAGACCGTATCTTTGTTTCTGGAAACCAAAAAACTACGATAAGAAATGTCTCGATATGGGCTCATCGGGGCCGCCAAATGGGGCTGCCGATGTCTGCGTCAATGCCTCGTCATTCCGTCGCGACCAAATGCGTGGGACCTTTCGCTCCAGATTATTATGTTGACTTTACGACCTCGAGAGAAAAGCTTCGTGCTCTAACTACGGGTTGATGAACTCCATTTCGTGTCCAGTGAAGAACCCCGTTGCGATTGACAGGACAAGAACATATTCTGAAGCGTGGTTATACAAGGACGGCTCTATGACTTTACGGCACTACTGCTGCCACAATAACACTCCGAATGCCTCCAACATGGCACCAAGGCACTGATAGCAGACGATAACGTCGTGTTTGGTTTAGAGTTTAGCCGGAAATAACGTCAGCTGCAAAACGCAAAACACACACAAAAAAATAAGAAGCGAGCACAAAGAAGTTGCCAAATGCCCCACGACTGACACCCCACCCTTTAGCCCCGCCTTTAAAAGGCTAGCTTGATCAGAAGCCCATGACTCGAATCCCCAGATCATACGGCCGGGTCCTCACCGTGACGGCTGAGCCTTCTGCTTTTAATTAAGAGACGGTAAGTGTGCACGCGAGCGTGTGTAACGTAATCATGCCGTCATTTGTAGACCCTCAACATACTAGGTTAAGACATGGAACAATGCTGGTTGAAGCTCGCACAGGGATTCTGCACGTGAGGCTATAATGCTACACCCGTACGATCGCCCACATGTGGTTGGTATTTTAGACTACCGATCTGGCGCAATCCACATGTTTGCGTGCATGTTCTTTTTTTTTGGTGGGCATGTTTTGTTGTTTTGTTTATTTTGAGGCATAACCTAGTTAGCTTCGCTGGTGCTCCGAGGCAACGCGAAAGTGGCTGACGATTTTCTTGAAAATCATTTTGCCTCTTTTTTTTTTTTTTCGTTGGGAGACATTTGATTTATCATTCTCTTTTTAATTTTGACATTAGGCTTCAAGCTGAGTTCGGAGCGTCGTGTCTGCCAGACTCTTTTTGTCTTCTTGCTCTAGAGCTGTCATGTTTAAGCAATCTCTACCACATTGGTTTTTTGGATACCCGGCAAGCAAATACCAACAGAGACAAACGAAAGAATTCGAGCGCCCTTCTCCCGCACGGAAAGGGGGGGGGGGGGGGGGGGGGGGGAAGGCGCACGCACCGACGGCCTCGAAACGGAATGCTTACAAGGTCGCTCGGCCTGGTGCAAGAACTCGTTCTTTCCCTGGGAAAGGGCGAGAGAGAGGGTGATGAGAGAACAGTTCCCCTCCCGTTTTCCCCACACTGCCCTACACCATCACCAATCTCTTCTAATCTCTTCTTTGCAAGCGAAGAGGACTCGTCCTTGAAGGAGGACTCCCTTCATTTCTAAGCTGACAGTGTCGAGCAAGCTAAGCGCCCACCGGACCAGTTATCACCTGCCTCGCTCTCTGCGCGTGGTTACAGGAGGGAGCGTGATCACGTGGTTAAAGACAGACGTGCGATTAGTTCACCGGACACCCCTTAGCTTCCTCTACACTTTCAGCTTAGGAGTGACGGAGCCCAGCACGCAAAACACACACACTAAAAAAAAAAGAAAAAAAAAAAGAGACGAAAGCGTTGAGAGCAGGGTGTCGAACCGAAATTTTTATCAATTCGGTTCCGGTTCGGGTTCACGGCTTTCGGTTCGGTTCCGGTTCAGTTCCGGGGAACAAAAATAACGGTTTAAACCGGTTCGAACCGGTTTGAACCGCTAAATTAAGAATATATTTTCCGCGTTGTTCTGGCAATATACACTATTTACGCCGTGAAACGATTAACTTTATAGTTTCTTCGACCGTCCGTGCAATTTACATTTGTTTTTAGGTACCAAAAATATTAAATTCAGTTATTTAATTTCGACGCAAGAGTAGACGAAGATCTACATTAACATACATAACGTCGTGTTCATACGACTCAACATCCCTTTGTTTACCAGTAAAATATATTTTACCTAAGTACAAGATTAAAGAGTTGAGCTTGTTGGTACATACCTGTAAATAGATCAGCCTGTAACTTAGAACTGTACTGTATTTCCTTGTCCTTTCTTTGTGTTTGAGTAAAATTCTAAAGTTCAAGCTGATCTATTTACACGGTAAAAAATTTTGTCACGAAGTGTGTTAGGTCGTCTGAAATACCCTTGATCGGTACAACTTTGTGTCGCAGTATTAGAAGTGAAATCGTGTCCTTGAACTGAGGAATTAATTACATCTCATAAAATTATCAAGTGAGCACCTCGTGGCCATATATATCATGAAATAAGGTTTACGAAATACATTTCACAATATATATGTATATGATAACGACCCAACTGAGCTAAAAGCAATGACAATTTCAAAATGTAACACAAGTTTTAGGATAATTCCTTTCAGACTATTTTTTATAGAAACACCGAGTGGCAATCCAGATGACTGTTGTTCTAACCAAACATTGTTTACAGTGAGCACCGAATGCATGCGACTAATCATGCAGCAAGAAGTAATCGCAATTGTCCGCTCTAATATATACGCGCCTTCGCACTCAGATCGAATCTGGCCCAAAATAGCGCTTGCCCAAGTGAACATTTTCTTATACAAAATAAACTGGCATAGCCTGGCTGTTGAGGTTTGGTCTTGACAAGATGCCGGACAGTTTAATTCGCAAATGAGCATCAGCCTTGCTAATTGGTGATTTTAACACGATAGCGTTAAGGAGCTCGTGTCGCACAAAAGCCGATGTCAGTGGCGTGACTGAAAAATCCTGATTGGTCGATAGGTTCATGACGTGAGAGCTACATACCCTTGCGCAAGAATTTCATACAACCCACGATGCTTACGTGATACGTGACATCACGCGTGGAATGAGAGTGATTAAAACATGACATGTAATGCGAATTAAAGGTCGCCGTATGTTTCAAATGATTTCAATTTCGAAAGTGATTCCTTTGCCTTAAAGAAAAAAAAAATTAAGAATTTGAGGCGGGATTCGAACCCACAACCCTTTAGTTGCGAGTCAGACGCTTTTCACTAGGCCACGCGAGGCACGCTTGAGCGGCAAATGAGAATGCGATGCAAACGAGGCCCGTTGACGCTATCGCGAAGGCGAAGCTTAAGCGTCCTTCAAGGTTCTTTTTTGTTAAGTAAACCGAAGCAGTATTTCAGGTTCTACTCCACATGGCAGCTACTTAATTGTACACTTTCTGACGGTTTGCATGCGTAATCGTCATAGTTCCGCCGCTCGCCCCTGTTTGCTTTGTATTTGTCCAGCCCACAGACAGATGAAAGTAATGTTCACCACATAAAAGAGGCAACAACAGACCTCTGTATGTTTGAAAAGTTATATGTGTGAGAAACACATAGTTATTTAAATTAGCTTCAAAATCAGAAATGTATGTAGGACCGCCCCATATCACTTACAACGTGCCTGTCCGGGATAAAAACGCCGGAAAAGATTGACAGAGCACCTTTCAAATAATTTGGGGGCATTGCTTTAGGGTGGTCGGCCCTCTATTTATGTTGTGAATTATTCAGTTAGTAATTAAATATATTTTATATTTATCAATAAATTTTACTTTACAAAGTTCACATAACCGCTTGAGACCGACGCGGAAGGACGATACTCGAAACTACACGAGCTGTAGAGTCTGCGTAAAAGTGTTTTTCTGTTTGCTGATTGGCAGTGAGAAAAATCGGGTTGCAGGGTACGCTCAAAAAGACTCTGTGCTCACATGATGGATTGGAAGTCAAATACACGAAATGTTCAAGAAGAGAGAGATAATTAATGTTGTTTTTCCAAATAATCCCTTGCAGAACGCCTTACTGCAAAAAGAGATGCGTAAAGATGCACGAAAGGAAATTCATGATTTTACATAAATGGCGCGAAAGACAGACAAAGATTTTTAAAATCGTAGTATAAATTACATTTCATCGGCTTGTGTGAGCTCGAAACTTCGCGAAATACTGCCTCGGGAGGCTAATGTTATATTCGGTTTTACCTGCACTCGTTCTGGGCCCTCACTTTACGACACTATGCTAGAGTAGTCGCGCGCTCTTTCAACATTTCTCAAGGCTGAGATATCTCATCGCGAGACTGCTATAAATACTGCACAACTTTACAATTAGCACATCTATTGCTAGTGTTGTGAACATCACATTTCACCTGAAAGCTGAACTGTTTAGCATGGTATGCACGTGACGTCATCACACTATAAGCTGGTGGTCATTCTGATTTCTTCTTGGTGAGAAAATCGAATTCGACGGTGCAAAAGGCACGCCGCAGGAGGTTCAAGCTCAGTGAAAGCCAAGTATTTGAAAGGCACGTATTATTATATTATTCGTAGTGCATCGTCGTGAGGAACGGCCCGAGCGCCTGGCACGACAAAAACGTGCTTTTTGGCAAGAGCGTTTTTGCAAACAAAGTAGTTTCCAGGGTCACGCTTTTTGGTCTGCGCCAAAGATGCAGGGAAGAGGAACCTTTACAACACAAAATGTTCTTAAAACTCCCCCCTCCCCTCCCCCCCCCCCCCCCACACACACACAGACACACTCCTTTATACAGCGGTGCTGTTAAGGGATATAGTTTCCCCAGTGTCGTGTCCGTCAGAAAACAAATGATGACACTAAACTCTGGAGAGCTACCGCCATCTATAAATGACGACGGCAACCAGACAACTGGATTGCCGGTTGCCTGGTTGCCGCCGTCGCTCATAGATGGCGGCAACCTTTCCAGCCTTTCCACTCTGACTTGCCGACTTGCGGCCGGCCATTACTTCATTCCCACCATAGTACAGCTTTTCTGGTCTTCCTTCTTCACCAGAGTGGAAAGGCTGAAAGTATTCCTGAGGGATTGCCTCCTTCGTTTTGTGTCTGTTAATTCGACAATTTTATTTGACACTTGTTAACCGCAACCCTTCATTGCTTTTATTTTACACCCCGTGAAGTTTAAAGGGGTCATGAAACGATATCGGGTTCGAATGTTCATGACTTTTCCGAGGCGTACTGGTCCTCTGGCTCAAGTGTACTCGTATAGGCCGCCACTGACTCAGAAGCTTTTTTGTCGCGGTGAAATGGCGAGTATTAAACGAGACTATTTCTTTTAATCTTGCCGTCCCAAAGATTGATATCGTAATTGTGGGATCAAAACCACCCGCCTGTCGACAGTGGAGCGCGGCTCATAGATTGGACAGGAGAACTGCGTGAGCACCGTACATCGGATCGTAACAATCAATGCCTCGGCGGACACTTGGGTAGTGGCTCTTGTGCCACTACCCAAGTTCGACTATTCTCATCACTGCGTGTGCAACTACCCTAGTTCGACTATTCTCATCACTGCGTGTGCCACTACCGAAGTTCGACTACTCTCATCACTGCGGTGATGAGAATAGTCGAACTCTAACAATACCTGGAGCTCCAGCACGCGTTTTCTTCCTTTAAAACCCCAGCGCGGGGGTATGATTAACGTTGGCGGCATAAGACAGGCACCAGGCCACATGGCCGCTTCTAACTCCGAGTTGAGGGGATGAACGATGCTCATATTTCTCTAATTTTTTGGCGACTGCCATTGCCTAGAAAAAAAGAGCAAAGCCAAGTTTAATCAGTTATTAACGTTAGAGAGTGATCCTGAGTAGTATTTAGTAATTTATACAAATATTTTTATAGCTAATTTCAGCTAAACTCAGAGGGGGTCGAAACTTCGGCAATAACTTGAAAACGAAGCTCGTGTGAGACTTACAGCGACTGCCAACGTTCGGCTGTTCCTCTGAGGTCACTAAAATATCTCCTTTTTTATGTATTCCTTCCGTAAACACGTGTTCTACGTGACGTCATAATATTAAGTCGCATTTAGTCATTTAAGAACTTCTATTCTCAGTGACATCTTTCAGATGCAGTTCAGCAATAACGAAAAAATGTTTCGGTGCCTCAATAATGTAAATCTGGTCTTGCAACTTTTTTTTTTTTTGTACTTTCAATAAATAGTGTTAAGAAATAACCCCTGACGTTGATAGCTTGCGGAAACATTCATTAGTTTTCCTTAATAACAGATGCAGAAAAAATAAAGGACAGAGACAGCTGTCGATATCTCCCCAACTCGCAATTTAACAAG
The DNA here is from genome assembly GCF_016920785.2 of Ixodes scapularis. Taxonomy (NCBI): domain Eukaryota; kingdom Metazoa; phylum Arthropoda; class Arachnida; order Ixodida; family Ixodidae; genus Ixodes; species Ixodes scapularis. The sequence goes on along the minus strand of NW_024609835.1, from coordinate 215,272,359 downwards.
CGGCCACGTGATCTGACGCTAATTATATGCCGCCAGTGTTCATCACAGTCATGCCCTAGGCGGATAGGGTTTGGAAAGCAAAAGCTTGTGCTGAGCTTCAGATATTGTTAGAGTTGGGCTATTAATTATCATATTTAATTGACATGAGCCGCTACCCGAATGTTTGGCGATGCTGATTGTCATGAGCCCGAGCACTCGAGTAGGGGTTATGAAAATCGCTCACGTCATGGTGTCACGTGACTCTCGGTGCGAAATCGTTATGTCATGTTACGTCATGCTGTCAACAAGGTTAATACATCTAATGACTTCCTTAAATTAAATCAAGTTGACGCAGTGAGTCACGTGACGTCACGAGGCCACGTGACATTACTTGACAACGTGTAGTGACACCATGACGTCACGTGACCACGTGACACATGGTTAATCATAGTGCCAATGCAAAGGTGCCACGAAAACCTACAATTTATCATTCATTGGAATTCTGTATATGACGATGTGATCAATACATATAAATACAGCCGCCAATTTTTTATTCCCATATGTTCATTTTGTGATACTAACAAAAAAGAAAAAAAAATATTACCTTGAACCGTTTTGAACCGGTTACCGTTATATTTTTTTTCGGTTCGGTTCCGGTTCAGTTCCAAGATGGCGGCGAAAATTTCGGTTCGGTTCAGTTCCGGTTCGGCTAAAAATAACGGTTCTGTTCCGGTTTTCGGTTCGGTTCGGTTCCGGTTCGACACCCTGGTTGAGAGGCGCGCGCGGGCGCGCGCGGCAAAACGCCGACGCCGTCGAGGCGAGATCTCGTTGCTTTAGGGCATTTCGCCATCGGAGCGGCGTAGGGAGGCCTACCCGAAAGCCGGCGCACTCAGCTCGCGGATGAAGACGTCTGTCACGTGATGTTTACTGGGCGCACCGTCGACACCGCTGCGTAGGCTCGCCGACGGCAGCTCTTCCGTGACTTCGTTGCCGCGACCTCTTGTCACCATTCAACCGCACTTAAAAGGTAAGTAGCTCATTTTCGCATGAGCCTTGAGAGATAATCGAAGTGCTGAAGGAATGAAAGACGCGTAACTTAACGCGATAGCGCGTGTTGTGTCAGAAAACGCGCTCAACCTTGTTGCTTCTGCTTTCCCCACTCAGTTGCACGAGGGCAACGCATCCTCGCATGAGACTCGACTCGATTGATGTGTCCAGGACAAGGGCTCATATCCATGGGAGTTCGGTTTGCTCTGGTTTCTTCCAAACACTTTTTGTTCGTACCTTTTCGCTTTCCGGCGCCGTAAGAAGAACGGAAGAAATCGAAAACACTGAACCGCACTCGTTGAATAATTACGATGGGCGCTCTCGCGTGCTGAAATTTAAAGATGGGATGTCATGCTTTCTTTAGTCTACTTATCTATGTAAAAAAAAAAAAAAGTTCTTGTCTTAGGCAGTGGTGTGGTGTTTCACATCGCGCATCCCCGCTCCGCGAATGCGGCCACCAGACGGTCATGTTACATGTCGAAAAATTGCCTTTTTGGAGCGTTGCGGAGGCTGGCGGCAGCGTGCTGAAGTTACGCGTTTTACTCGTTCGTCGGTATTCGCTGAAAAAGTTATTTAAAACCCTGTGTAAGCCGTGAGGCTTGCCGTTGAGAACACGTCAAAAGTTTTACGGAAGCGCAGTGCCGTAGGAAAAAGGCGCAACTCGTCGAAATCAAGTTTACCGCGGCGTGATCAAAGCTTCCTTGGCACGCCGAAGCGCTGCGTCTCTCTGCCTTCGCGCGCTTGGATACCGATCAAGAATCGGCGCCGCGGCAAAGTTTTGAAGGTGTGTCGCGCGTAGATGTTTTTGGGCATCATATATCGGGCACGGAGTTCTGGGTCGTCCAGCTGTTCCGGCAAGTTGCTTTGAATAAAGGGGGAAAACAATATGGACGGTTGCTCTTATGCACTATTAACCATGTTCCATATCTGCTCTAATGGATCACATGGCAGCACAAATAGAGCAACGCTGTGGAGCAAGTTTGGTTTTCGAAGGCAAAACTATAAGACAGCGAGAATTAAAATTTTTGAAGCGCGACCCATACGGTCGTGTGCAGTCCCTTGGCCAATCACAATTAGGCGAGTCGCGCTCAAACGTGAAGTGCAATAAAGTAGGTTTATAATGGTTCAGCACTAATCAGTGATGAGGAGCTATCGTGCACAATATTCTGTAAATAGTCTAACAACGAAAAAAGACGTACTGAGTGCGACACAGTTTGTGCGAACAAGTAATCGCTGGTTTTTCCGGTTTTTCTCTTTGAAACCAAGGGATGTCATCCAAGTTATTATTGCTACGGAAAGAGCTCATATAATGTAAGCAAAAACATTTCGTGCTCGCTAATACTGATTGGAAGTGAAATGTGCCGATGACGTGTTCGCGCTAACAGTATCATGATGTGTACCTTCCCCTCCTCGTTCGTTGCGACTGGCCACTGGATCAAGCTCTTTCTGGACCGCAAGTGCCGGAAGTTACAAATACAGGGTGTCACAAAAGAAAATTTACACGGTCTTTTTTACTGCAAAAATAAACTAGGCATCGCCGAACGCTCATTCTCTGCCCAAAGGTAGAGCTAGAGGTCACAGCCAGATGCCAAAGTTTCAGCCTGATCCGATAACTTAATCAAAAGTTATAAGTGATTTTCTGAAAATTTCAATGGGAAAATGGAGCCCATTTTTGCCCGTTTTCGGTTTCTGGTGCCATAGAGCCCCATGTGTTTGAAAACTCTGTCGGCAACCATTTTCCCATTGAAATTTTCAAAAAATCTCTTATAACTTTTGATTAAGTTATCGGATCGGGCTGAAACTTTGCCATCCGGTTGTGACCTCTAGCTCTATCTTTCGGCAGAGAATGAGCGTTCGATGATGCCTAGTTAATTTTTGCAGTAAAAAAGACCGTGTAAATTTTCTTTTGTGACACCCTGTACAGTCGTCGGGGTAAAGTAAAATGCTGCTCCAGAAGCACATATGGCTTTACACACATTGCACTCGTAAAACACATTTACACGTCGATTCTTTATTGTCATCCGAGCATGCGAAGGCGCAGAGACGCAGTGCTTTTGTGGGTCAGGGAAGCTTTGATCACGCTGCTAGACCGGTGAAACGTGCTTTCGACAAGTTGTGCCTTTTTCCTGTGGCACTCTGCTGCCGTAAAAATTTCCACGTTTCCTCAACGGCAAGTTTCACGGCTTACACAGGGTTTTAAAAAACTTGTTTGGAAAATGACGACATACAAGTAGAAAACATGTCTTCAGCTAGCTGCCGCCATCCTCCACCACGTTCCAAAAACAATTTTTCAATGTGCAAGATGGTTGTTCGGTGGACGCGCTCGCGCTGCAGCGAGCAAGTGGGGATGCGTGATCCGGCAATTGTCATAGAGACCGGTGGTTTGTTCGTTTCGCGGTAGGCCTAGCGGGCGAACGACGACCGTGCTTGCATAACATACCGCAGGATGGCGCCAACAACATCATTAGATGCTGGCTGGAAGCAGACGATGACGTGCCACCTGCTTTGGCCGCAATGATTTATTAAATACTTTCAGCGGATAAGATGTGTTACCGCTCGATAATAAATAGGACTGAGGTACACAAACCACCTCTGTCCCACGGTGACCTGAGAGAGCACTGCCATAGACGGAAACAATTTTGTCCTTTTATGAAATTAAGGAACACCAAGTTACTCGCTTATATTTCCCTACGTGAAAGTAACTATTAAATTATGTGCTCGAGCGAAAAGTAGCCACTTTCCGAGATAAGTGTTCAACTTTTACTTTTCCTTTATAGTTGCTTCCCCTTGGCTGGAATGGTTATTGATGCTTTGCATGGGAGGAAGTGAGGTGTCAATCATTGTTTCAGTGGCCCCGATTACTTGAGGAACACTCGTATGACTCTTCCTCGCTATATTTGCATTTTAAAGGGATGCTGAACCGAAATCTGGATTCCACAAAACACGGCAGCAAAAGCGTGCAACGGGATGCTACAAACACCAAAAGATCACCCATATAGCGATATCTCAACCATATTTTTTTTTTAAAAGGAGGCGCATGTGACAGACATGTTGACGTCTTGTTTCTTTGAGAAGAGTCGAGAAGGAGAGGGAAATTCTTGCGTCTTCCTCGCCTCGTCGCCTTGATGGGGCAAAGCGAAGAGAGGAAAGAACCAGATACGTTGACTCCACGTCCCTCGTTGGCCTCGTTCAATCTCGATCTCTTTTTCCAAATATACGGCCGTCCATTCGAAATATCACCTTACGAGTAGTGTTGTAAGGATTGTAGCGTCCCATCTACAGCTCCTGCATTGTTTTCTGAAATCCAAATTTCGGTTCACCACCCCTTTAAGGAAAAGTGCATGTTACGACGTGTAGTTTATTCGCTCTGTTAAAATAGTTTTATTGCCCTGCAGTTGTCGAAGACTGAACTGATTTAGTAAATGGATCGAGATTTAAAGGCATTTTGCGTTTTTACTTTCTATCCCCTTCTATTACAACACTTCCAACAACAATCTTTTTGCTGTAAATATTTGTCTGTGTTATAATCACAGTTAAAATAGTTTTTATGGCACTTTGAGGAACTGCGGGGTTTTCTATAGTACTTGCATCGCTTTTTACAAGGTGATGAACGAGAATTACCTGCTCCAAAAGCTGAAATCGGAGGGGGGGGGGGGGACACGCTATCACAGCCATGATGGAGCACTTACACATATTTTTGTTGCAGTCTATACTTCTGAGCATCGCCAGCAATGACGGGCCCATGTGCTGGACGCGGCTCCCAGAACCCGTCCTCGTGTATTTCAAGTTAGGAGCATTAGGAGCCTGCCAACATTGGTCGTCAGCTGCGATGCCTCTACAAAAGCCGCTATCCCATGCCGGTCATTCGGGGCACGCTAGCACAGCCGTGATGGAGCACTCAAACATATTTTTTCTGCAGGTTGGTTATTTGAAAACTTCAGCTTGCTGTCATTCTAGCAACTAATGTCTGCTAGTGGTATTGTGGCCCAGTGATGGCCAAATTTAACACAGCTCTCTTGAAATTTTCTGACAATTATGTTGTAAATTTTTTTGATTCTACAGTTAATGACAACTAGTTACTTTCCAAACAAAAGTTGCTAGAATTCTTGCCTTTGTTCTATGCGTTCGTATTTGGTTAGACAGCACTAAACCCTGGTACATGGAAGATATTAAAAGCTAGGGCAAAAGAAAGAAAAGACTATTTAAGATAGCCAAAAACTCGAATTTCGAGGCAGCCTGCACCAAATATAACTCTTGGGCCAAACTCTGTATCGAACGTGTGCATTTCTTCGAAGACAAATTTTATAACTGTGAACTGCCTTCAATATTATAGAATAACCAAAAAACGTTTTGGAAACTTATTTCCTCATATCAGTCATCCCGTTCAATACTCTTGATGAACAATGATGGCACTGTTATTTCGGACAATGAATGTCCTACGGTTTTGAACAATTGCTTTTAGTCTACTTTTACTGATGGAGATAGTTCCTTTTTACCTTTTGTACCAGATGTAGATTTTAGGTATATGGACCCTATTTCTATAACACCGTCTGAAATTGCGATATTAATTATAACCTCAAAATTTTCGGCTTGGCTGGTGTCGACTCAATTAATACAAAAATTCTAAAAAATACCAAGGGTTGTCACAAAAAATAGGTGACGAGGCGAAGTAAAACTGAACAAAATGAATGTTTAATGGGGCGAACTTTGCCCAAATTAAAGGGAAATAACAGCACGTCGGAGGCGTTGAGTGTCTTCAATACAACAGGGTCGAGCACAAGCGATAACTGATTGCATAAGGCCACGCGGGGCTTCTTTTATAGCACTCTCCTTTCTAGAACATTCTGTACTCGAACATTCTGTACTCGAACATTCTGTTCTAGAATTAACCACGGCCTTATCAAATTTTCTAGAAGCATCGTCTTAGGAATAAATAAAGACATCTGCCTGTCCCAGGATTCAAACCCGGGACCTCGGCATGACAGTCGGGCGCGGTGCCCCCTGGGCTACCCCTAAGCACGCAGTAATATGCAGTCTACTTTTCCAGCATTCATCCACTGGTTGCATCCCACCCGAGTGGAAGGTTGGGAAGGTCGTTCAAATCTACAAAAGTGCGATCGTCACTCTGCGGGAAGCTACCGTCTCGTATCATTAACCAGCGTTGTATGCAAGTTGTTAGAACTCAAAATATTTTCTCATGTAGTATCGCATCTGGAATCTACTAACAACTTTTTCTACCAAAATCAGTGCAGGTTTCGTAAAAGATATTCATGCTAGAGGCAGTTGCTGGAGTTCACCCGTGATATTCATGTTAATATGAACACTAACTCCCAAGTATGATGCCATATTTTTTTATTACTCTAAGGCTTTCGATCATGTATCTCACTGTCATTTAATATCAAAACTTTCCTCACTAAATCTTGATTCTCTCACTTTATCATGGATTCGAAATTTTCTTCGTGAAAAACAGCACGAAAGGGAAAAGGACAAAAAGGAAGGACTACATAGGATAAGTGCTTACTAGCAACTGATTTTTCATTGGAGTGTGTAGATGGCACTATGTTCGCTCGGGTATAAGGCGCACCGTGGATTTTGCACTTCCTTCTTCTTCATTGCACACTCCACATGCTAACCAAGATTCAGAAAATGAATCTCACTGTTCGTTGGAGTCAGTGAAGGTTGGCTTACTCAAGATGGTCTGTTTTTTATTATGTAATAGGTTTGCTTCATTATGTAATAGGTTTCCTGCAGTTTGCATCGCAATCTCAACAGTGTACCGCTAAACGCTAGTATGCGGTCCCTTGCAATGAGCTTTGGTGTTCTCAGAGTCCGATGTTCAGGCATCGCCTGGTCACCCAGGTATCCTGGTCAGCAGATAAAAATCAGAAACATTAAAAGATATATTTTTGTAATTATTGGAACTTTAAATATTCTTAAGTGTTTTCTGTATGCCCAGTAACCTATGGGGCTATCATGTAATGAATACTCTAACTTGCCTAATTTCTGTGTCCTGGCCCCTTTCAAGTGATTTCATTTGGGTTTACAGCTTTCTTAAATCACACTGGCACCTGCAGTGTACTTACGTGCAACTCATAGTTTGCAGGTATCGGGTGGTTTAGTTTGTCATTGCATTCTGTCCAGAACCTAACCACATTCCACATTTTTTGTTTTTCTTTGTTTCGAGGTTCTATAGTTGTTCATATAGACTTGATTGCTGTGCAGGTTACGAACATTGCCTTCCACTTGAAAGCTGGACGTAACCCACAATTATTTTTCAAGAATAGATACGAACATGTTTTACTCAGTGCTGCATCTTGTGTGCACTTGCTTGCAATTTCTTACTAACACAGTGTTCGAACACCTATCTCTGGGAGGTGCACTTGGCAGTAACCTCTGAAATTAACTTGTGACAGCAGGCTTGAAGAAACTCATTGAATGTGGAAATTTCATTTTGAAAGGTATTTTTCGAACTTGCCTTGTTAAAATGGTTTCATAGCATAAGTCACACGCTGGTTTCACTGATTAGTGCCTGCCAGAATGAATCTGAGTTACCTGCACTGCGCTTATGTATAACTCATAGTTTGCAGAAATCGGGAGGTTTAGTTTGTCATTGCATTCTGTTCAGAACCTAATCACATTCCACTTATTTTTTTTCCAGGTTCTGTAGTTTTCCGTATGGACTTGATTGCTCTGAAAATCAGAGATTGCCTTGTACATGAAAGCTGGACATGGCCCACTAATTATTTCTCAAGAATAAAGGTATGAACAGGTTTTACTCCGTACTGCATCTTATGTGCGCTTGCTTGAAATTTCTTGCTACCAGAGTGTGTAATTATCTCTTGAGACACACAGTTGGCAGTAACTTCTGAAAGTAACTCGTGACAGCATGCTTGCAGAAACTCATTGATTCCAGCAATTTTGTCTTCGAAGGCATTTTCGGACTTCCTTCGTTAATTCGTAGTATAGGTCTCAAGTTGGTTTTGCTGTCTAGTTCCCGCGAGAGTTAAGCTGAGGCTCTTGCAATGCGCTCACGTCTAACTCATAGTTTGCAGAAATTGGGAAATTTATTCTGTCATCGCACTCTGTTGATAATCTAATCACATTCCATATTTTCTCTTTTGCTTTTCCAGGATCTGTAGTTCTTCATATGGACCTTATTGCTCTGAAAATCAGAGATTGCTTTGTACATCAAAGATGGAAATGGCCCACTAATTATTTCTTGAGAAAAAAAGGTATGAACATGTTTTACCTAATACTGTATCTTGTGTGCACTTGCTTCAAATTTCTAACAGTGTTTAAGCACCTGCTAACCGCTGGGATGCGCAGCTGGCGTTAGCTCCTGAAAGTAACTTGGGCCCACAACCTAATCAGATTTTATGGTCGCTAGATATTTACTTTGAATTGTTCCCGCATCAAAAATTAGTTGGTGTGTTGTCCGTAACTTGCGGCGGCAAAAAGCTGCAACTCTCAATCACTGAGCTGCACGTCATGCGTGACAACGGGAATCATTCAGACATTAAAAATTAGCTGCCGTGTTGTCCATACCTTGCAGTAACGGCTAGAGCCTGTTGAACTGCTAGCTGCAATGATCTAATAAAACGGACGTCTCAGTGAACAATAATTATATTAGTAAAATGCTATATTTATTGTTCACTGAGACGTCCATTTTGTTAAGTCACTGCAGCTAGCAGTGTAACAAGCTCTGGCCGTTGCTTCAAGGTGCGAACAACACGCCAGCTAATTTAAACAATTCCCGTCGTCGTGCGTCACGTGCAACTCTGTGATTGAGAGTTGCGGTTTTTTGCCGTCGCAAGTTACAGGCAACATGGCAGCTAATTTTTGATTCCGGAACAATACCGGTATCCGTGCATCTTGTGCAGTACAGTGACTGAGAGTTACAGTTTTCTGCCATGCTTCTACCCAGGTCAAGTTACGGGGAAAACCGTGGGGCCTCATTACTGTCATGCACGTAATAGATAGTTAATGCTGTGACCGTGATGGAAGACAACACTAATTGTATCGGCATCAAAAATTAGCTGGCAATTTTTATTAATTTGACGGAATTTGTTTTTACAGTGAATGTACTTTTTGTCAGGATCTGATGAGCTTGGATTGTGTCTAAAGGCCCGTTCACACTCTTGCGACCGAGTACGACTGAGAGAGACGAGATCTCTTACAACTTCTTAAATGTTTCTAGAATGAGGGAACACACTGACATTGTGGCGCCATCTATGCGGTGACCCTAGAACTGCATTTCACAAAAGCGAAGGTTTTGCGGGATTTCCGAGGTCAAATGTGCGTAATACCCATAGAAAGGCTCGTTTATAACATTGACAAAAGTTTTTCGAGCCAAAAAAGAAAGGATATTGCGCGAGAAATAAAAAAAAATATGCCGGACCGCCGAGTTTACACTGCTTCCCAATAGATGGCGCTAGTGTGTTTTCTGGTTTAAGAAGTTTTAAGGAACCCAGGTTTAAGAGGTCGCAAGCAGTCGCAAGAGTGTGAACGGGCCTTAACTCTTGACCGGGAATCTCCGACGAGTCCAGCGTGTAATCCACGGCGAAAGGCCCTGTACAGCGCTATTTGTAAGTGCTTTTTATTCTAATAGTCCGTGAGAGACGTTATGATTGGTTATTTTTGTGTTCGAAGTCATGTTTATTTCATTTTCGCTGTTAAAATATGGCTGTCTTCTTGGCGGTAGATGTGTGCTGTAGTAAAGTCCTCCCAGTAGGTCCAAAGCCGAATGCCGCAGAGTGTTGAGTTAGTCCTTATTTGCCAAGATTCGGCTTGTTGGGTGCGAGTGGAGTGTCAGTTACGTCACTGCGATGTGTGAATGTATTTGCCAGGAATTATCTTTACCCAACGAGTTTTTTTGTTATGTGACTGATTTATTTTAAATTCTTGATTCATTCAAATGTCATGTTCTGTTCAACTGTCATGTTCTTTCGTATAACAGGGTATTTATTGGACTGTTAATTTAGTAGCATATTTGACACTGGTTAGCTGAAGAGGGAGGCTAGCGGTTTGATTTTTAACTTGTAAATAATATGGAGGTAATATGGGTACATTTATGACTACATATTTCTGTGCCGCAAATACCGTAAGTCTTAAAACATTCTTTTTTTGTTTTCAAATCAACGTAGAAATATAGGTGTGAACTTAAATGGCAAGTTTGTAATTATCAGTTCTTAAAAACACCTAAAAATTTTTTTTTTTTAATGTCTTGTTAGGGCACGCGTGTCAAAGAAAATTGAAGCAAAAAAAAACATTTTATTTTACAGAAATATTGATGGCGCGAGGTGCCTTGCAATTAAGTCAGTAGTCACCTCCTTTCAACTCCTTTTCTCTTGGCATTCGGGCGTGTGGAGGAAAGGTGGATCGGCTTCACCTTCACGTTGAGGTGGAAAGAACGAATGACCATCTCGTTGAGGTGGAAAGAGCAAATGACCATTCTGTCATGTCATGGACTTTGCCCGCATAATTTGAAATCAATCTTTTGCCGTCAATATTGCTCTGAACATTTTTTGTTCGCATAAAATTCTTTTGACACGCGCGTCCCAACCAAACTGCTTAAAATATTTTTTTTAGAGGTCCTTTAAAGCTAGCTGAAGGGTTGAGGGTCACTATGATGTTGCAAGAGTAGGCCTAAGCAATTTATAAATTCACCTTCCTACTATTTGAAAAAAAGAAAAAAAGAGCTCTAAATTCGACCTTGCAATGCATGTGCCTGCGCCTGCACCTGCATTCAGAGTGGCGCAACCAGTTCATTCACATGCACCAAGAACTTTAGAGCGCACATCTATTGTGCAGCTAGCTGCATGATGAAGTGGCACACATGAACAGCTTGCTATCTAGTAGTGTCGGTTGTGGCGGAGCTTAAGCAGGCCATAATGCATTCTTTGTTTTGACATGTGGCACATTTATCAATTATTTTAACTCTTGCGAATCACAACCTGTGTGTTCTTGGGTTGGGCTACTTTTATATATATATATATGTATATATATATTTTTTTTATAGAATTTGTGCATTTTAGCATGTATAATTTTTTTATTTTTTTATTAAGGTTAACTGGTACTTTATAGCAAATTAGCTCCTTGTAGAGCTGATATTACATTTAGTCAATGGTCTCCCCAAACTGAGATGTTATATGCATTTGTTAGCTTTTTTTTTTTTGTAAAGGTGTAAAATAAGCTATAGTATACGGCAGCCAGCTCTGAAGCACAATAGATTGTTCACACTAATCAATCTATAAAAACTTGGACGATTCCACTTGGACAAATCCAGTTGTTAAGAAATTGTATTCATCCTACCCTTCGGGAAAGTCTGTATAAATATAGAGCTATGTCTTTCGCCACTGTGGGCAGAGGCCAGCTAAATTGCTACCGTTTGGAAGGTGAAGGGGTGATGTGCAGGGAAGCTAAGCCCTATCCCTCTCCCATATTGTCTGCTATAATTGTTTCAAATGTCAAAAAAAAGGGGGGGGGGCAACTGCCCCCTCCCCTTGCACCCTTGTCCCGATGCCACTGTCAGGGGGTAATAACTTGGGGATGCCATAAATAAATGCAACCACTTACGGCTGCCATTGCATACAAAGGAGAAAATAGAGAGAGAGGGAGAGCGATGTGGATTATCTTTCTGTTAGGTATTCATGTCAGAAGGGGTACTAATTGATTTGGATGGTTGTGGCTGAGCGAGATAGCCATGAGTGCTGCCTAAGTGTTTGGTTCGGACTCTTGTTCAATCGGCAAAAAAGCAAGTCCCAGTCAACTATTCAAGTATATCCTATGAATGGCTCCTGGGATTTTCGAAAATGGTCTATTGTCTTGCAAATGAGTGTGCTGGTATTAACTAAGGACACTTAGCAAGCTGTTTACTCATTTTTAATATTGCTGACTTTACATTAAAGCTGGTGAACTTTCAGCTTTCTGCAATGCATAGTTTTTTTTATTACGTCCAAAAAAGTTGGGTATATCTTTCTTGATTGGATTCTGCATTATTGTGATCATTCAGCTGTGTTGAATGAAACATATGGGTTTCTTATCCCAGATTTGATATTTATTTTTATGCAGTCGGGGGGTGGTGGTCATTGCCTTGATTTAATAGTGTTTTGGCATAGAATTTTAGGAATTATTGCCATATAAGAATACACTTTCCATCAGAAAACTAAGCAACCTCATTCTTTGCAGCTCCTGCCATGGAGGTGTTAAAGAGCCTGGCAGCCCTGCTGAAGGATTCAACAGCTTCTCTCATTGAGAAGGTATGGTATTCCATTCTTATATAATTTCTAACCTCTTAAACGAAGTCAAACTGGCTCACATATCAATCTCAGTATGCATGGTAACTCAGAACCCTGCTCGCAGGTACCTGTGAAGCAAAAGCAGCCAGGGAGGCTGTTCTAAGAGCAGCCTCTCTAGCATCTCGTAGAAAAAAGAAACCTGCAGTTTAACAGAGATTCATCATCACCAACTCGAAGAACACACAAAAAGCATCGAAAGAAATCAGAAGAGTAGCTTTAAAAAAGATGAAGTTGTTTAAAAACTTGGTTTGCCAAAAAATTTAAAAATATTATAATGTGACTAAATATGGTGAAGGAGATGTTCAAACACTTGTTCTGCACCTGTTGCTGGGCTGACAGGCAGTATTGGTCTTATGCCTTCAGCCTCTATAAGAGATGCTCTAATAAAACAACAAGCAACAGTGTTTTATATAGGCATGTATTACCTCAGCAGACTCCGAGCATACCGAGATACATACAATAAAATGCAAATAAGCCTGTCGTGCTTATTTGGTAATTCTGGCAATTTATAAAGACAATGTGGTGTGAAGTGGGGAAAGAAAGTTTAGGCTTCAATCTTTGAGCTAGTTGAAAGGCCAAAATTATAGCAAAAGGCAGGATATGGTGTTGTTGCTCTTATTGTGTGCTGGTGTAACATGAACAAATATTTTCATCTACAAATTGTCACTTTACTGAAGTGTCCCTTTAATGGTGTGCTACTTGATGTGCTATTTGCATTGTGTTGTATTTTTTTGGGCCCACGAGGGGGCCACATAAATTGCCGCGCATGATGTGGTGGCCGAGTGGGCACCACTCCTGGGTGTCATGCAGGGGTCCTGGGTTTGAATCCGGGGACCACTGCAGTTGCTTAATTACTCGAAAAACCCGTGGTTCTAGAAATTTGCTCACAGTGCTCAATGCTCAATGCCTTGTGTTGTAATGGTCTCATATATTGAACCGCCTCTACAGAGGTCAGGGAATTTCACCTGAAATTGTCAGGGAAAATCTGGAAAAGTTGGGGAATTTCAAAATAATAATTCGCTAGACACCCTGAAATTGCTGTAATTACCCCGAGGAGACTGAGTAGACTTTCTTTGGTAATTATCTTCCTTTCAAATACTACAAATTGCCCATGTTTCTTCTTCACAGGAGGAGGATCATGTCCAGCCAGCCTTCCCTGTGATGCAAGTCAGGGGAGGGGCCTCAAGTTCACCACTCACAGTGGTGCTGGAGGACTGCTCTTTCGAGGTAACGGACATTGTGGCCGGTATTGCGCTCATTCTTGCGCTATACTGGGTCCATGACATTTCCTGCTGTCCAAAAGCATCCTGGTCACTTGCTGTGATTGGCAACTTCATTGGCTTGACCTACAAGACCAAGTCATTCTTGGTACTAGATTTAATTTCAAAACTGGAAGATTGAGATTTTAAATGAGTGTATTTTTTTACATGTACATTAAAATCTGTTTTTTTAACGAGCACCGTATTACTGTTTTCACTCGACCTTGTATGAGGGCCTGTATGGGCACCCTCTGAAAAGGCTCAAGCAACACCTTTCGTCCTGTGAGCACATGCAGAATTCTCTTCGGACATTCGCATCCGTGCATTGCGGAGGGTTGTAGCTGTGAACAAGAAATGCCCATATTCGAGGGAAATAAACACCTTGCTTAAGGGATTCAATGTCTTGGAAGCTCTTTGTTTGCCCTTCTATAGAGTTCAGGCACACTACATGAAAGGGAAAAGATAACACCTAACAGAGTGTACTTTTAGCTCTGACGTAGAGCTTAATTAACACTTCTTATGGAGCTGAAGTTACCCTTTACGAGGGAGTTAAAATAACTTTTGGCATGAGAGTGTAGCCTTGACCACTCATTAGAGTTGTTCTATTTGCACCTAAGAGAGTAGCCACAACATTCGCTTCGAGGGTACGTACAACACCACCTGTAGGAGTCTATGCTACTCTTCAAAAGTGTTAATTTTACACCTCATTTCAAGGAGTAACCGTTACCCTAGAAAAGAGTAACACTAACTCTCGTCAATAGTAACTCCTGGTTACTCTCAAAAGTGTAAAGTCAACACCTCGTTTTGAAGAGTAATTGTAACTCTTGTCAAGAGTAACTCCTTGTTACTCTTAAAAGAGTAAAGTCAACACCTTCTTTCGAAGAGTAACCCTAACTCTCAAAAAAGGGTGGATTCTGCGACAAACCATTTACACTCCAAAAAGTGTTAAGATGACGCCTTGTTTTTTTAGAGTGTAGAGTGAGTGATTGAATATTTAAAAGTAGTGCGTAGAGAAAGTCGTGACGTCTCTTCTATTAGAGCGCAGCTCTTAGGCGCCCGTCTCCGGCGTGAGCGGCGTCGCCGTCGGCGTTGGCGTCGGCGTAACTGCGCGTTGCACTATGGGAAACATCCCATAATGCACCGCGGTGACGCGCGCGCGTTGCGTTATGGGACGTATTTCATAACACACCGCGCGGGAGGGAGGGGCAGGGAGGAGGGGGGGAGGAGGGGGGGAGGAGGGAGGATGGGCGGAGGAGGAGGAGGAGGGAGGAGGAGGAGGTGGGGCGGAGGAGAGGGGGAGGAGGAGAGGGGGAGGAGGAAGAGGGGGAGGAAGCGGGGAACACGGCAGGTGTAGATGAGGAGAGAGAAGGAGAGGGTACGGAAGTGGGGGAGGGGCCTACCGTCCCCTCCGTACCCTCCCCTCCTTCTCCTCAAGAGCTGCGCTCTAATTCGGCATTCGAGGGAGTTGTAAACGTCTTTCATTTTGAATTTGATGACTTCGTTAGTTATGTCCCTCATCTGCCCTTTTTAGCGCAGGAAGGCATTTTATGGAGAGTAACTGGGAAATTGACTTCCGAAGCTCGTGTGGGCCGAGTGTGGATGGCTCAATTGAACCTTTTTTCTTTTAATTTTTACTTTGAACAAACTTTAGCCTTATTTGGTTGTAAAATGTTAATTATCTTTATTTTTTTGCATTAAGGCATTTGCATTGGTTGTCAAGTTGCCCGTTCTGCCTGGAATGTTCTTATCTTATTGCGACAAAACCATCCTTGAGAGGCTCGGGATAAAAATATGTTCGAGAGTTTCAGAAATGTCGATGATTACCTTGTCATCGTCCTCCCATACACTGAGTTCATGGATAACATTGTGGATGTCTTGAAGGCCTTGCTCGTGTTCGGCACTAGTGGTTTTAAATTTTCACATAATAGGATCTCGGAGGACTGTTCATAGTTCTTGGAATTAAAACTTATATTCTTGGACGACCACATCTGCTAGGTCTACAACCGCTAGTCTAAGAAATGTGCGATTCCTTTCAACTTCGTACACACCAAGTTAGTTAAACGAGCTACTGTATCATCGTGACTAGCTGCTGCTTTGGAAAGGAGCTGTCCAGATGAAATAGCCAGGAGCTTTCTCAGAGAAGTTGATCGGCATTGCGGGTTTTCCGAGAAAATTATATGCGATTCTCAATATTCATTTGCTATATATAGTCAGTTACAGCTTAAGATGAAAACAGTGTGGTACTTATTGCGCCCCACGCGTTTTGCTTTCTGATTTGTCCTTCTGCACTCTAAAAATACGCCAATGCCGCAACCTTATTGTCTACAAAGTGATACTACCATGCTGGTGTCTCGTCACGCCTTTGTGTTTCCTACGTCGTCAGTTAGTATTTTTTTTATTTCATTCTATTTTGTTTTACGTGCCCCAAAACAACCATGCAGGTCTTCGCTTTGGTGCGCAAATATAAAGATATAAACCGAAAAACAAAAATAAAACACATTTGCAGGTTGCAAACACAAAGCAACAAACACACAATATTTACAGTTCGGCAACAAGGACTTTCACTTGGTTCCTGAACACCTTAATGTCACTGTATATATCAAGTTCTGCATTTTCAATATTGATAAACGTAGATTGCATCCGTGACAGAGGAGATCGTTTACAGATGGTGTGAATGCTAAACGTACTGCGTATAGTAGTCGTAATGCTTGTATAATGTTGCAGCGAAGAACACGAAGTGTGTGTCGTACAAATGAACGGACCTCGCACGCCCGCGAGGTTGGCCATCAAGGCACAGCAAAATAAAATAACGTCGATTGCAGAACGAGCACCGCAACCGACAAAGCTGTTGGTTGCAGTGCTCCTTACCCACTTTGTAGCGTAGTATTGTGTTGGAAGACCGGTGGTCTCCCAGGGGTTGAACGCCCTCCCGGCACTCGGCTCTTCCGAACTTTCCGCGACTTCAGACGTCGATACTTTAATTAATACACCTGTTTTTCGAAATTTCCTACGAACTAGTGAAACGTGCTCGTATCTAGACATGTGTTGCTAAAAAAAAAATCGTTCTAACATTTGCCTGTATAATATGTTTATAATATACGTTAATATATGTTATTACGTTTAGCTGAAGTCCTGAGTGTGTTTTATTATGTAATATGTACCCGAATTTGTCGGCATTTTAAGGAGTACATGTTTGTACACCGGACACGTATTGGACAAATAAACCTATTTATTTGATTTCAGAGTGTTCACTATTATTTTCAGGACCTGTAATACCCGCATCCTATGTGTATATGGCAAATTAGACACAGGAGTGAATAATAAGCAAGTTGTTTAAGTAATTGAATAACAGCGGAACCAAAATACTCGCGCAGGGAACACCGCAATTATTTTTTTAGAATAATAACCTGTGCTGGTATATAAGACCAATATTGGAGACTAGTGCGAATATAACTTAAAAAAACGGGACGGAACCACATGCATTATATACAGGGTTATGATTATAATGCAATTAAATGCAAAGGTGCAAGCGAGCTGGACAGTAATGTCCACCTCGCTTGCACCTTTGCATTTAATTGCATTAAAATCATAACCTTAAATTGCAAGCTTCACCCTTGTTGGTGTTAGACTGGTGGCGGCTGATAAAACGCGTTTCCTCTGCTGATGTCTAACCCCTGGTTAGCTCAATTGGTAGAGCGCTCCACCTGTAATGGAGAGGTCCCGGGTTCGATACCCGGACCAGGCGGATTTTTTCGGTCGCGCACCAATCACCTAGCTGTGTTTGGAGGTTTGTGTTTGTCCTTTGTCCCTCTTGTTCCCCTTCTCCAGGGATTATTTTCATCATACACAGGGTGTTTTTTTTTATTCTTACACATTTGTTTAAAAAAAAACGTGAAAGCTACACTAATGCGGTTTGTGCAGGTGGGTTATACGGCCAGGCGGACATTATGTGGGTGGCTAATCTTTGCGATAAGTCGGATAATTAATTAAAAATTGTTAATTAACTTTTTTAATTAGTGGAAATAGACATATAATTTCAGTTAGAAACTTGTAGAGCATCATCGAAAACCACTAAATCAACTATTTATGGAAAGATATAACGCCGGCGCAGCATTTTACAGCGTTCTGTAAAAACGCTCCATTTGGACGCGTTTCTAAATTTCGGTTTCTTATCGGAGCGCATCACCGCGCCCGCGGTCCTGCTCCCCAGTGGCTGAGACGCGCAACACACGTGCGCCTTACTTCCCTCCATTCTACGAGGGAGGCGAGGAGGTGGCTTCGCGTCGCCACCACCGGGGAGCAGGATCGCGGGCGCGTAGATGCGCTCCGATAAGAAACCGAAATCTAGAAACGCGTCCAAATGGAGCGTTTTTACAGAACGCCGTAAAATGCTGCCCTGGCGTTATATCCTGCTAAAAATAGTTGATTTAGGGGTTTTCGATGATGCCCAGCAATTTTCTAATTGGAACCATATGTCTATTTTCACTAATTAAAAAGTTAATTAAAAAAAATTAATTAATTAGCCGATCTATCGCAAGGATTAGACACCCACATAATGTCCGCCTGGCCGTATAACCCACCTGCACAAACCGCATTATTGTAGCTTTCACGTTTTTTTTTTAACAAATGTGTAAGAATAAAAAAAAAACACCCTGTATAAAAGAATACGCTTGGCCGTGGTTGAGCAATATTGTACGAGTAGCAACCTTAGTTAATATGAGTAGCATAATTAATTTTTGCTGCAAGGGTGATGTCTCTGTTAATCTGAAGTTTTATTTATCACCAAAATAAACTATTACAAGCGTGAGAATAGTTAAATTTTAACTTGACTCGAATTCAAATTTAATAGTGTAAAATCGTGGCCAAAATTTCGTTTAGGTAATTGAATACAATTAGAAATATTTTATTTTTAATGTTAAAAAAATTAAGAAAAATGGCGTAGATGGAAGAGAAAACTTTATTTTCCTGTAGTTCAATCACCACACATGTGTAGTGATTGAACTACAGTTTTACTATACTTTCATTACTTTGTTTAGTAATTTGCAAATGTATTTTATTATAATAACTTGGAACCGCCATGGCACAGATGGAAGAAAATGTTTGACAGTGGTACGAAAACAATACAAGAAGAAAAAACGTCTCTAACTGAGCTAAATATTTTATTTAGTCACGCTTTATATAGTATGTACATATCCACAATGTTTGTATATCCTGCTTTTTAAGGGCATGCACAAATAATCTACCTACACACAAAATAAGGCACTACTGAATCGCAACCCATAAACAAATTAAGTTTGTTAAGAAACTTCTGAAGTACTTTGCTTCTATCTCAGAAGTTTACAAACCTAGCAAACAGTCACCTAAACGTGACGCACAAACAAGCCGGCAAAGTTGAGCCAGCACTTTGAACCCCTGCCTCTGCTAGGCGGTCTTGATTTTAAAAAAAAGGAGAAACAAATTGGCACACACATTCTCACTTAAAAAGAAGGAAAAAAAAAGAAAAATCACAGTGTTCCAAGCGTGACACATAGACAAAGCTGAATGGTTGACCTAGCTCTTTGAACTCCGACTTATACTACGCAGTCCCAACTAACAAAAAAAACTCATTCTGACAAAAAAAAAAAAAAAAAAATAGCGACGAAGAAAAAAAACATAACACACAAAATAAAGTCGCACAAGTTTCTTAGAACTACTCTCTTATGTATTTTTCTTAATAAGAATGATTTCTTTTTGGTTGTACCTTTGTTAGTTAGATCTGTCTAGTAGAGGTCTGGTGCGAAGAGCTTCGTCAACCTTGCGAAGTTTTTCCTCATCACATTTTAATTAATCAGATTTTCGTTTTCATCTCTTTTATTTCTTAGTAGAATATAGTGTATTTTGGTTCTCTCTTTTTTAGTCAAAACCCTTTAGTAGAGTTCGTGGTGCAAAGCACCGAGTAAACATTGCAGCTTTAAGTGAAAAGACAGTGAGTGTGCAGGCGAGTTGAATTTGAGACGTCCCTTTCTGTGTCTGTTCCTTCTGCTAAAAAGTTGACACTTTCTTCCACCACAGTCTCAGGTGTTATATGACATGATTGCAGCTTTGTTTGAGTGTCATGCTTAAAGCCAATATTTTCTAGGATTGTTAACTATTTCGATCGAAACTAAGTAGTTTAGGAGTTATTGTTTAATTTAAAGTATGTTGTGCTGTGTAGTGTCTTTTTTGCGTAGAGGTTTTTGTGCTTTTGGAAACACAGAACGTTCCGCGGTATGAATATGCCTATCAAAAAAGATGAATTAATAAAATAATCAGATGAGTTATAGGCGCCTGCTCCTATTTCTTTACTATTGCCAAAATTGTACCTCTTCAGTCTGCCCGTCTCGGTTTAAAGCTATGGCATACTTCCACTAGCTCGTCTGCGTACTGAGTCTATTTTCGTAAATAATCTCTCTGGTTAAATGTAATTGTAGTTTTTATTTAAATGGTTTGTGGCCTCGGTAATTCAAGAATTTTTGTTAAAATTAATATACATTTTTTTAGGAATGTGTATGAATCTTATTAAATATAGTTTTAAGGCTGTATATAACTTAAAAAAAAAAAAAAAGCTGAAGTGGTTCCCACAAAAGTACGTTAGGAGCAACTTCTAGCATACATTTATCCCGTAATTTCAGATATAATTACAATGATTCCCCATAAACGTTACTAGACGCTAAAAAAGGCGAAAAACAAATGCCATACGGCACTGACTGCCCATTGGCGGAATCGGCGGGTACGTAATACTCGGAGCTCTCCCCAGCTCCATACATAAGCATCAAGTGATTTTTTGAGACGGGCATGTCATGATCTCGGATAAAAAATCAAAATCCCAAGGTTCAACACACCCAAGGGACCCTTGACATAACACCACACGCGTCTGAGCCGCCAGCGAAATGTGGGAAGAATCTCCGCAAAGAAGCCGGCAGTCGAGGAGAACCGTGGGGCACCCAACCCCAGTCGAGCAGCATGGCGTTCTTTTCCCATGTCGGAACCACGAACTATTACGTGTACTTATGTATTAATGTGGCATTACAACTCACAAAGGCTAAAATAGATCACGCGAGTTGCACTTGAATGATTTGTGCAGGTGGCACCATCGTCGTTCGGCGGCCAGCAGAGCGCACAGAAGCGCGCAATTCGGAATGTTCCTGGCTTTTCCAATAGAGACCTGGCTATGGTCGCATCGCGGCGCATTCATTGATGCGTTAGCAATAGTGCCTACATGACCTCAAAAAGCTGGCGCTTCGCGTCTGGGGCCAAAGCAGTTTAGAGGGAAGCGCACCGCGTAGAGAGAAGGAGAGTAGTGATGGACAAAGCCGAGATAGAGGCAACGTCACGGGCCGGAAGCCAATGCGAGCGCGGGAAACCGGTGAACTGCGAAAGCAACGTCAGACAGCGGATGCCGCTGTTAAGCGTTCAAGGCGGGCTAACAAAACAGAGGAGCGGAAGCAGAGCCTAGCTCGTCTGGCCGAAATGCTGCGCGAGAAGCCACAAGCCGAAGCGGGTCTGTGTGCGACAGAGCCTGGGACTAAGCGCACTCGGGGAGCCCGCTTCGCCGGAAATAATAAAGGAAGATCCATTGGTGGATCCTGAGAAAATGTGTTGGCATGAGCCTTGGAAAACGCTACACATATCTCCGTTAAAGAAGCGTGAAACGCTTACCCCGTTACGGAGAATAAAGGGGCAGCAAGAAATAGAAGAAGCAAAATTTTAAGCCGAAACAGTAAAGTCAAAGGGTCAGTTTAACGTTTGCCAAGAAGGGACGTGTGTGGCCTTTTCCATGGGTCATGCTAACGCCTTCCCTAAAGATCCACCAATGAATCTTCCCTTAATTTTGATATGGGTGAAGGTAATGAACATACCTTATATCAATCGAAAAGCGCAAAAACAACATGACTGTGCAAATAAATGGGCCATGAATCGCGGCTGATCTATTTGTGTGATAAAATTTCTACGAGCGTTTTTCTAGCTGTTTGGTGCACGTGATCAGTATATTTAGCGAGCATTTTATTGAATGGTGTTTGTCTGATCAATGTTTTGACGCCGACATTACGAAAAGTGAGGTAAATATATGACAAGTGCTCCTCTAAGGATTTTGATTTCTTGCTAGAGCCGTCCTTGCAACTTCCGATCTTTAATTAAGTGCTTATGATAGCTCATACTGAGTATGTTTTTTTATCAAGTTGTGCAAACAACTTAGATTAAAATGCAATCAAAGCATATCACTGAGTTTTATTTTATTAAATCATGCAACCGTTTGACAACAAAAATGCTTCACTGCGCCGAGAACGTTTACCAAAACAATTCTCAAGACAACCTAAATAATGTTTTATTTTCAAGAGACGTTGTTGAGGAGAATGCACAACGATTGGCACTCAGGCAGATTGCAGATGCTGCCAAAAGCTGGCAACAATCAGAAAAAAAATGGTAAAAATAACACAAATAAAGCAATGTGACACAAGGAAACGAATGTTGAAACACGCATGCCCAGACAAGACGATGTGGACGTTTATTTAGTAACCAGTAAACATGAGTGGCTACCGACCCTGCTATTCAAAAGACTGGTAAACATACACGCAAGTATAAAAAAGCAAACACCAGTTTTTGTTTTATCTTTCCTACCACATTGAGCCTGGCACAGATTTTACTTGTGTCGGGGGTTGTGCTCCTCGTCTGAAACATTTTAGGTGTCAGAAGCTGGTACTTAACTCCCTCTCACCGCAGTTAAAAAAAAATCTTATGTCACGCATTTTCCAACAAAACAATCTTATATATTTCTCAAACGCCTGTTTCTTGTGGCAGATGTGCTCCACTGAAAACCGGCAGTTTGTTTTGCCTGCATGGAAGCACCTTGTTAATGGACAAAGGAAGACTTTACAAAGTTGTGTTGTGCCTATGGAATCGCAAGAATGGTTGAAAACGATAAACATCACATTTCAAAACATGACAGACGGGAACTTTGTTTCGCATGTCGGCCTTCTTTTGGATGTAAGCCTTGCCTTACATGTGGCGGTCTCTGATGAGGAGCACCATTCTCATTCGCTGGGACTTCAGAAAACTAAAGCACTTCTTCAGGTCTGAAAGCTTCATCCGATCACCACTTTCCACTACCAAGTGAAATCATGACACATCCTGCACCACCAACCGAAGCCAGACTGCGAGCACATAACTGAAAACAAAGATTTAGTCTTCATATGTACGAAAAGAAAAAAAAATGACAAACTATATTTGAAAATGATTGTTAGTACGGATGTGTCTCCTAAATGAAGGATGCGTCCTCTACACACTTTTGTATAGCTGTTTTTTATTATACAACAGTGCAATGTGAAATCAGCTGTTTTTTTATATTTGGTTTTAGCATAAGTAAACCGATGACAGGAACATAATAATGATGGTACTCTCCTCGAAACAAAGCTGCGGTGGGTGTGTATTGGGAGGACTTAGGTGCATCGTGGCTTCATTTGTACACCACACCTGCATTTTTGTTTGAAGGATTGTTTGCATCACTTTTCTAATTTGTGAACGTCTTTCCAGGCAATAGCTTCATAACATTGTAATTTCATATGCCATTAATCCTATATTATAATAAATGTTCAAAGAAAAACCGTTGTAAATAGCGTGATATTTACTCCTACCGGCTAAAGCTACGGGTTAATGTTTTGTTAGAGCCGAGGTTGAGCACGGAGTATGTGCCAAACTTGGCAAAAGGCCCAGTCGAAGCTGCAGGACCTTCCCCTCCAAGCATCAGGATATGCGTCCTTGTCTCGTCCAAAAGGGCAGCTTGATCCTGGAGAGAAACCTGCAAAATAAAGTACGAACATACGTACATTGTTTATTTGTGTTGATATCTCAACCATCGAGCTCAGCGGCCACTATAGTGTTAGTGTCCTTGGCCACGTATAGTACTAAGCAGTAGGATGTAGACTAACGGCCTAGCCACGGAATTCAACAAGGATTCACTCCATCGCGAATTCCTATTAACGGCGCCCGCGAGCCCTTGAAACAGCACCTCATCACTGTTCCACGGCTATCAGCGCTTCACCACTGGGACAAGTAATTCTGACAGGCAGCTGCAAGAAAGGGGAGTTAGCCGCTTCTACGACAAACTTACGCCACTAGTGGTTTTCAAAGACCGGCACTTCCGGAAGCGCGGCGCTGAGGGAGTCTGCTGTTTGGCGACCAAGGACCTTGGCGGGATACTGGGAGCCGCGGAAGCCAGCCTGTTCTACGGGAGCGATACCGATGACGCATCCGAGAGAAGAAAAATATTTGCCGAGATGCGTGCGAGAGGCCCGCGAGAGGAACAGAAGCAGAACGAAAAGAACACAAATGCGTCTCAGAAGAGAACACTGACATGATGCTGCTGAATAAGAATATTGTACCACAGCCTCTTGTAAATATGCAATTAAACGAGTTCTATTCAAACAATATCACTACGTCTTCTCTTACCGACTGCCTGATGCACTACGCGCCACGTTTCGGCGGGACCAGGTGAACCCCGAGTCTTTCGAAGACACTCACTTTGCCGATGATAGCTGGCAGGGGGCGATAGTACTGTAGAATGAAGAACGTTCTGCAGCTAATAATTGTGGCGCAGATGCTGGCGAACCTTTCCGAGGATGCTGTGGGTTGGACCCTACGAACACGATAGCTGCACACAGCAGAAGGTTAAGGAGCGTGTGCTGATTCACCATATACTGATTAATCTAGAAGAGCTGCTTTGAAGCGCACTCCGATAGATCCACTGCTGTCCCCTCGCTCTCCCGAGGAATATGACTGCTCGCGTAGTGCTTTGGGCACGCCCAGAACAGGTCCTGCAGTCGGTCCTTCGTCAACAAGCTCTTCTCGTGAAACAAACGGCTGGGTTCTTTAATACTGCAATAAAAACTTCAAAGTATTTAGCCTCCTAATCATTTGATTGCAAGGGTGGGAGCTGTGTGATCTATAAATATAATCATTTTGAAAAGATACATTCAGTAAGAATGGTGCACCGATGTAAAAGTAAGGTCTAGTTTAATGTTAGTTCTCTAGTCAGATGTAACAAAAATGCAGAGGATGGTGCAAAGCTTCCTTTCAAAATCATAAGGCCGATGTGTTGTTCTAACTTTTTTGTTCAGATAGGAGGACTTGTCATCTAGTAACTCAAACTTCTCTCTATAATTTGAATACAGCATGCTTATATCTTAGTCCAGGGGTGGCCAAACCGCGGCTCGCGAGCCGCATGCGGCTCTTTGCTGGTCCAAGTGCGGCTCGCGGATCTCTCGTAAAGGGACCGCCCCCCCCCCCCCCTCCCCGCTCCCTTTCCGCGTTTCCCCAGGAAAAAAAAAGAAGTAAGGACTTCAGAATGAACCACACTGCAGCTTGCAGTTTGGCAGCCTTGTACTGCCATACGTACAGTAGTACAGCCTTGTGCCCCCATACGTAGAGTTAGACTCTGAACAAAAGTTAAGTTTGCCCTTCCCCCCCCCCCCCCCCCCCACGGCTCTTAGAAGCTCCGTGGTTTTGTTTGCGGCTCTTAGGCCAGGCCAGCCTGGCCACCCCTGTCTTAGTCAATGCATTTCGGGCTATTTCAACGTGGTTTTTAGCAGTCTCGAACATGCTTACCTCTCTCCGTGTTATTTTAAAGGGAAATATTCTTCGTCCTCTTTTCAGCTCACACAAGATTGATCGTTTCTGTCTGGCTCACAGGACTTTTCGTGGGTGCCCTCCGATTCAGTCTGGTTGGACGTATGTCAGGAGGTGCACAGTTGCCTTCTATCCATGTTTAGGCACCGATCTTGCATTTTGAAAACGACAATATGTATACAATTATATAGAGTATGCACAAAGTATATATTATGAATTTTAAATTTATTTAAACTAGAGCAATGTATCTGTAAATAATGAAACCAAAATTGAGCAGGCTGCATTTCTTAATTAATTACAAAATCTACGTACCAGTAAATAAGGCAGAAGCGTTTGTCTGAGCGTGTGTGTACGTCACCCTCGGCCCCAACGAGACTTGGACATGTACATCACTCGAGGACGACACTGGCCTACTTGGAGAGTCGGCATAACGGTCCGAATTGGGAGCACTGTAGCTCACGGGAACACCAATGTACAGACACGCGGTTTCTGTGTCTTCATCAGTCCTCTTGAGAGGCTTCATTGTTGGCTATGTTCGGTTAGGAACAGGATCAGAGAAGGTTTTGGATGGTGGGACGGTACAGCTGCTGGGGAGAAAAGCCTTCAGACAACCTTGAACGAAATGTGTGCACTTTATCAAGGGCAACTCCCTACTGAAAAAAACCATTTGAAATTCAAACGGGTGGCAAACTGGTCGCCCGTTTGAATCAAACTTGTCGATCCGTTTGGATCAAACGTGATTATGGGATACGGGTACCCGTTTGGAAACGGTACCCGTTCGAAACGGTACCTGTTTGATACAGGTGCCCGTTTGATACGGGTGCCGTATGGTATGAGTACCCGTTCGACATGGCACGTGACCACACGTTTGAACGTGCCATTTGAATTGGCAAGTTATGCGCTAGCCCTAAATGGGTATCGTCTGGGAGGTTGGTTATCTTAAACATATTTAAGACGTCCCGAAACTCATAAACGTATTTATAACATAGAGAAAACACGTAGAACAAATGCACTCGCGTAGGTGCTTGTAAGTGGACAGGGAAATCGACACAAAAGATTGTTTTCAATTCTCCTCGAAGTTTATTACCTCTTCTGTAGACAAGTACAAACGTGCAAGCGATCTGTGAACACTATACAGGTAGACTTTCGGGGAAATTATTCTCCTGGCTGCCGCGCGAATAGGCGCTGCATAATTCTTTAGATAATCTAGAAGAGTACGCGTAGAAGAACGGTCAATCGTTGCCAACACGTAGGTTGCAGTGCACTTACCATAACAATAGCGGACTTGAAAGATGTAATCCGTGATATTTGTCGACACGGTCAAAGCAGGACAACCACACAAACACAAACGAGAGGGAACGGCTCCTTGGAAGTTTCAACACGATGCGGCGCACAAGCTGTCATTTGCCGAACCCAACCAAACCGCGAGAATCTGCGACTTCTTTGAAGAATCGCTCGTTGCCGACATACACGTGGGTCTTTTCGAACACTGATAGCTTTGGTGCACATCCAATACGTTGTCGAGAGACATCCCAATAAGACCGCAGGGTTAGGCGACAGATTGAAGCAGGTAGGACGAGCGAACTTCGAGCAGCAACTGACAACAAGCAGACAAAGAAAAAAGCGGCTGCAAGGCGCGCCCTTCCGGATCTCGATGCTTATCAGCGTGTAGCTCGCGCGCTGCTGTGGGTCACGTGACAGGGGTGACAAGAGAGGAGGGAGGGGGCGAGGTCAAGGCGCTGGGACCACCGGGACAGCCCCTCTCCCTCTCCCCAGGCATTCCAGGGAGATGCGTTTTTGTAGTCCCGAAGAACAAACGCGCGCGCTCGAACTTTGGAAATGGCGGCCGGGCGGCCAGAAGCTGGGCTTGCGCCCGAGCGAAGAAAGTACTCAGCGTAAGCTCGTAGTTTGAGTGCTGCAACGGCGGGCGTGCTCTCGCAATGCTTGATGTTCTTGCAGCCGCGTGTACGCGTGCTACCTTCGCTGCGTCTTGAATTAAAGTGAAACGGAGTCTAGACGTACATTCTTTTACGCGGTCGCGTCTTCTGCGAGAGAGATTCGAGCTGAATAAGTAAATTGAGGCAACAAAGATGGACAAAGTATTAAAGGTCTGTCAAAAATATCGGCTCACCAACGTCGCGCGTTTACGTAAAACAAAAAAAAAAGTGTTATTTTTAGTTGCAGTATAATCGAAAATCAGCGCAATTGAAATATAAATATAATTACTTGCATTACGCGGACGATCTGAAATCAATGAACCGGCGCTCCCAGACTTCCGGAAAACATTGGCTGCCACGGCTGAAACGCTAGGTGTGCCCACGCCGCCTATCTGTACGTTCAGTATCTAACGGGCTCCGGAGAGCCGTTTGATTAAACCGGTGCAGTTTGCAACATGGCCGCCGGTTTGAGCAAACGTGCGACAACTTTGCCCAAACGAGTCGCCCATTTGCCCAGACGAGCGACCCGTTTGCCAAATAGGTGACCGTTATGGCTCATACGGGGGACCCCTTTGAGCCATACGGGCGACCCCTTTGACAAACTGGTGACCAGTATGGTTAAACGGTTACCGGTATGGACCCGTTTACTTTCATATGGGCGCCAAATTGTTTTTGTCAGTAGGGCTTTCTAAAGTTTTTATAGGATTACGGCCGCTGGACATGAACCATGGGAGTGAAAAAAATATGGGGATGATTACAAACTTGTGAAGTTCATGAGGGGTATACATTTTTACTCTGTAAATGTCACCGCTTTACGGTAGAATTATAAAACAAGGATAAACAACAAACCTGGTGTCCTTCGAGCTAATCTAAGTGAACATATTGTCCTACAGTTTTTTTATATATAAAAATAACAACAAGAGAAAAGATTGGTTGCACCCCAAATCGAGGAAACCCTTCATTCGACTGCGGGGCTTTCACCCGTGTTAACATTACCGGTTAACATGGAACAAAAATGTAGGAATGTACGCCACATATTCTGTTTTTAAACACTGCATTTGACTGTTTCCTTAACCGTAAATAGCTTGCCCGCCAAACTCGCGGATGCCTGGCTACTATTTTGACGACGACGTTATTACTGGGTCATGCCTTGACAGAGTTACGAAAACACACTCAAAATAAGGCTGTCAAATATGATCATTTGGCCATTCCACAGTAGCAAATGGCATACATATTGTAGAACGGTTAGCTAGTACAGGCAATGAGCGATTTTCTTTAACGGTTGAAACTCTACCATCAACACTTTTCCTGCAAGGCCATTAGTGTATATATGCGACATATTGATTTTTGGGTGGCAAAAAGCGCTGCCATGATCCAGAACTGCGAGTCGCGCCGCAAATATGAAGATATTGCTGGGATACATGGCAGTAAAAATAAAAGCGCGCAGCCAACACCTTGATGCATATTGCTCGGCGAATCTCCTTCGTTCTCACGTTAAATTAGAGTGGTAAGCAGGTGACATATGGCGTACGTCAGAATAACAGTCTCACTTATTATGAACATCTTGACTTAGACGACTTTTTCTTTAGTTTGGGCGCTATTTGGAACAATGACAAACAATTCTTCTGTGCAGTGAAATCGACGTATTGAGAGGGCGGACGTTTTCCTCATGGGCAAGTGACTCCTCAACAACTCCTCTAAAACAATCGAACGGTGCTTCGATACAAGAAAATAACTGTCTTTACGCAGTCACCATGAATAACTGAAATTAAAAGAAAAAAAAATTAAAGACATTTGCAAATTCCTGTAATGCGAAATTAGACCGCAGCTTTTGAGGAGGAGAGGAGAGTACGGAGGGAAGGAGCTCCTTCTCTCACCTCCTCTTCCCCCATCCTCCTCCCCTTCTGTTTCTCATTTCCTCCTCCGTACCGCCCTCTCCTCCTCCTCCATACCCTTCCCTCCTCCACTGTTTTCCGGCTCAATCTGACACAAATATTCACGGCACGTGACCTCAACACCACTTTAGTTTCCCCGCTAAATTTAGTGGAGTAAATGAGGTACCATTACTTGGTGTCACGTCACCTATGAACAATTTCAGTTTCTCCACTAGATTTTTGCGGAAACATTGACGTCATGTGACCCCAACACCAATTCAATTCCCCACTAAATTTAGCGGGGAAACGAATAACTGTTGAGTGCACGGGGCGTCAGTTTTCCTCACTGATCTCTAGACAATTGCTGAATCGCGTTTGCCCGCTCCGCGAATGCGGCCACTGGCGGCCATCTTTTTGGTAGAGTTATATTACCTGTAGCAAAGGTGCAGCTGTCGCAGCCACTACCATCTACCCATGACAGACAGCGTTGTGGCAGTTTTGGTGGCAGGCTGCCATCAAAATAACGTGGGTTATATTTCGTGTTTTATTGAAATTGTTTGACGAAACATGTTTTTGAAACCCGGCGTGAACGGTAGCCCGGTCCTTGAGGACCCGGTGAAACATTCATGAAATCGCAGCACCGGTAAAAAGCATCACAGCATGCATCGAAAGTCGCATCGAAAGAAGCATCGAAAGCAGACGCCGGTACGGAGTTTACTTTCGATGCGAGCTGCGCTGCTTTCACCCGGTGCTGCGCTTTCGTAGAACTTTCGCCGGGTGCTCAAAGATGAGGCTGCCGTTCGCGCCGGGTTTCAAGAATCTGCTTCGTCGAACAACTTCAATCAAGCACAAAATATCACCCATGGTACAGTGTACTAGATCTACGGCTATTATACGGGAGCCTGCCGCCATGGCGCTGTCCGCCATATTACTATGATGGCTGGAGATAATATAACTCTACCAAAAAGATGGCCGATCGTGGCCGCATTCCCGTCCATAGGCGGAGCTGGTCAAACGCGATCCAGCAAATAGACATAGAGATCAGTGGGTTTCTTGCTAAATCCAGCGGAGAAATTGAATATGTCTGCTAAATCTAGCAGAAAAGCTGAATTTGTCCGTTAAATTTAGCGGAGAACTGGATTTTTCCACTAAATTTTGCGGAGAATTGTGTGGGTGTTGAGGTCACGTGACGTAAATATTTCTGCTAAATTTAGTGCGGTTACGCCGACATCCACGCAGACGACGACGACGCGAAACTCGGAAACGGGCGCCTAAGAGCTGCGCTCTAAGATACCGAATCGGCAAGCACGAAGTTCTCAGTTAGGCAAATTTACAAAGTTAAAAACACCAACGTGAATAAAGCATGGAAGATTAAATTTATAGTGCTCACCTTCATCCGTCTTCTCTTCGGTGATACTCACCGTGTGCACTGGGGTTGTGGCCTCTGTGCGAACAATATGGTAGATACGGCGTCCTTCTTCAAGCGCGACTTAAAGTTCAAGTTTAAGTTTAAGTTGACGCTTAAAGTTCGAACAAGAGCCACACTTTGTTATCGTAGATTCCGGAGGAAAATGCGCGGAACAGAGCACGCTGCACTTTTTGTGCACAAAGTGAACCCTATTTTAACGCTCAGTCCCAATGCTTGAAAATCTTCGAGTCGGAAGGGAAAGTATAAAAGTGAAATGGGCCGCCACTCACGAGAAAGGTTTCTAGCAGCCGACAGCCACAAACAAGATCGGCATTACCACACCCGCCATTAGCACAAAAATTCGCAAAGTCCGCGCGCTTGGGCGCGTGCCCTGGAAGCGATCCATAGCAAAAACAACGCCAAGGCAAACAGGCAAGTCAACAACGAACGAAATGGCGAAACAACCCAGCAGACGCGGAAACACGGAAACAGCTGTCGATCCAGCCAAGGAGGCAGAGACGCAGATAGCGGAGTAGAGGGGGAGGTCTGCTATGACGTCATCCGAAGTCACATTTTCTCTCTCTAGTGTTTTCTTCCTCGCACCAACATCCGCAGGGGCGGGGCTTCATCGCTTACTTGAACACTATTTTATGACTGCACGGCGCATCCAACTGAAAAATTGTTTTGATTACGGGATCTAGGGGGGGGGGGGGGGGGGCAGATGGAGATTATTAAAGCTTTTTTTATTTCAAATGCAGCACCACCCTACTGAAAAAAACCATTTGGCGCCTATATGAAAATAAACGGGTCCATACGGGTGACAGTTTAACCATACTGGTCACCAGTTTGTCAAAGGGGTCGCCCGTATGGCTCAAAGGGGTCCCCCGTATGAGCCATAACGGTCACCTATTTGGACAAACAGGTCACTCCTTTGGCAAACGGGTCGCTCGTCTGGGCAAATGGGTCGCTCGTTTGGGCTGATGGGTGACTCGTTTGGGCAAAGTTGTCGCACGTTTGCTCAAACCGGTGACCATGTTGCAAACTGCACCGGTTTAATCAAACGGCTTTCCGGAGCCCGTTTGATACTGAACGTACAGATCGGCGGCGTGGGCACGCCTAGCGTTTCAGCCGCGGCAGCCAATGTTTCCGGAAGGCTGGGAGCGCCGGTTCATCGATTTCGGATCGTCCGCGTAATGCAAGTAATTATATTTATATTTCAATTGCGTTTATGTTCGCTTATACTGCAACTAAAGCTAACATCGTTTTTTTTTGTTTTTACGTAAACGCGCGACGTTGGTAAGCCGATATTTTTGACAGAACTTTAAGACTTTGTCCATCTTTGTTTCCTCAATTTACTTATTCAGCTCGAATCTCTCTCGCAGAAGACGCGACCGCGTGAAAGAATGTACGTCTAGACTCCGTTTCACTTTAATTCAAGACGCAGCGTAGGTAGCACGCGTACACGCGGCTGCAAGAACATCGAGCACTGCGAGAGCACACCCGCCGTTGCAGCAGTCAAACTACGAGCTTGAGCTGAGCACTTTCTTCGCTCGGGCGCAAGCCGAGCTTCTGGCCGCCCCGCCGCCATTTTAAGGTTCAAGCGTGCTAAAATGCGCGCGCGTGTTTTTTTTTTTTTTTTTCGAGGTTACAAAAACGCATCTCTCTGAAATGCCTGGGGAGAGGGAGAGGGGCTGTCTCTGTGGTCCTCGCCCCCTCCCTCCTCTCTTGTCGCCCGTCACGTGACCCGCACCCCCGCGCGAGCTACACGCTGATAAGCATCGAGATCCGGAAGGGTGCGCCTAGCAGCCGCTTTTTTCTTTGTCTGCTTGTTGTCAGTTGCAGCTCGAACTTAACGCGTCCACCTGCTTCGATCTGTCGCCTAACCCTGCGGTCTTATAAGGATGTCTCTCAACAACGTATTGGATGTGCACCAAAGCTATCAGTGTTCGAAAAGTCCTACGTCTATATCGGCAACAAGCGATTCTTCGAAGAAGTCAGGAATTCTTGCGGTTTGGTTGGGTTCGGCAACTGACAGCTTGTGCGCCACATCGTGTTGAAACTTCCAAGAAGCCGTTCCCTCTCATTTGTGTTTGTGTGGTTGTCCTGCTTTGACCGTGTCGACAACTATCACGGATTACATCTTTCAAGTCCGCTATTTTTATGGTAAGTGCACGGCAACCTACTTCTTGGCAACGATTGACCGTTCTTCTACTTGTACTCTTCGAGATTATCTATATAATTATGCAGCCACTATTCTCGCTGCAGCCGGGCGAATAATTTCCCGAAAGTCTACATTCATAGTCTAGAATTACCTCGGTTTGTGTTTGGTTTGCTCTCTTCTCAGTTGTATAAAAGCTTAGAGTGCCTCTTACATTTCACAGATCGCTTGCACGTTTGTACTTGTCTACAGAAGACGTAATAAACTTTGAGGAGAATTGAAAACAATATTTTGCGTCTGTTTTCCTGTCCATTTGCAAGCACCTACGTGAGCACATTTGTTCTGCGTGTTTCCTCCATGTTATAAATAGGTTTATGAGTTTGGGAACGTCTTAAATAAGTTTAATATAACCAACCTACCAGACAATCCCCGTTTAGGGCTAGCGCATAATTTCCCGATTCGAATGGCACGTTCAAACGTGTTGTCACGTGCAAGGTCGAACGGGCACCTGTATCAAACGGGCACCTGTATCAAATGGGTACCGTTTCGAGCGGGTACCGTTTCAAACGGCTACCCGTATCCCATAATCACGTTTGATCCAAACGGGTCCACAAGTTTGCACCCGTTTGATTCACCAGTTTGCCACCCGTTTGAATGTCAAATGGTTTTTTTCAGTAGGGCACATAGGTTTATGTTTAACCATGCACATAATGTCCCCCCCTCCAACACACACAAAAAAAAAAATTACAGGACTTTTTGTTTCTAGAATGACCGAACTATGCATCGCCGAACGCTTATTTTTTTTCTCATATAGAGCTCTTCTCGTCTGAACCAGATTCACGAGTTAAAGGACTAACCGTTATCCTATTTCTAACTTAAGAGTTTTTTTCTAAAATTTTCGAATGCGAAATGGCGCCTACCGAGTTCTCGTATAAATGGAGCTGAACGTCGCCAGTTACCGAAAAGTGGCGAAAACGGTCCCGGTCATCCCAATAAAAGAAAAATGAAAAAACACAGATAAATTTAGATTGAGATCACGGTTATTTCTGGAAACTTGGCATCGGTTCCTGACTGGTGGAACAATATTTTGGCTGTGAATGAGCGTTCGGCAATACGTAGTTTCCTCTGCTGTAAAATAAAAAGCACAAATATTTCCTGTTTCTTTTCTGTGTCTTTTTTTTTTTTTTTGGGGGGGGGAGGGAGGGAGGTTAGATTCTTTTTTGTTTTGTGGTTAGTTTTATGTTTGGTGTTCTACCGCAAAGGCATTCAGACTTTTGAAAAGCACATGAAAAATAGATATTGAACATTGTACAACTGCTTTTGCATACTTTTGTTACGCTGGGGTTTTGTTCAACAAGTCATTGATAGTCGAAAATGGATCAAGCGTCTCTCCCTTTGCCATTCTGGTAAGTTGTGGGGATTTAAAAAGGACGAAATTGTGCCAGGCCCACGGATTCAAGGCTGTGCAACTGTCAGAGCCACAGCATCCGAAGAGTGAAGAGAAAATGCTCGACATGAGGCGACAGTTCTATTTATTATCATAATGGAGAAACAAGTAATATCTTTGCAACATGCACATCGTATGTTTTATCAAGACTCATTTTGGGCAATAACATATAAGCGTTTGATTTTTTTTTTTGCTGCTCACGCACACTAGCAATCTCGTTCACTTTAAACCACGCTGA
Organism: Ixodes scapularis; assembly: GCF_016920785.2. Taxonomy (NCBI): domain Eukaryota; kingdom Metazoa; phylum Arthropoda; class Arachnida; order Ixodida; family Ixodidae; genus Ixodes; species Ixodes scapularis. Next base: position 215,238,075 of record NW_024609835.1, on the reverse strand, counting down.
AAAAACGGAAGCAACCTTGGTGGTGCAGTAGATTATAAACAGCTGACTCGTGTCATATACAAAAATCAACTCTCATATTACTTAAAGACCGCCGTACATTTCGCGCTTTCCGCTTTATCGTGTTTTCTTCTCTCCTGCCCTCCATCCCTCCCTTCACCGCCATCCGCCACCTGTTTACCACCCTCCCCCGAGGGACCAACACGGAGAATGGATTAGGAGACGCCGCCGTTAATCCGGCTTAACCTGCCGAAGGGGGGGTCTGCTGCTTGACTAAAAATTATTTCGCTGCTCGAAAAAGAAAACACCGCGGGCAGTGATTGAGTGCGCTTTGCGGATGCGCAACGCTACGTCCGCCTTGAACAAGCTTATATGGATTCGTTGGACCAGCATTTTTCGAAGCACGGCAGGTTTAGTGTAGGTCCTATCCAGTCTTGTACACGTTACTAAAGAAAAGTAATCGATTACAATTACTATTACTCTTGGCTAAAAAGTATTCGATTAGATTACTTGATTACTCGACGGCAAAAGTAATTGGACATTACTTAAAGAAGTAATCGTTACTTTTCCGATTACTTTATTGTGTGAAGACACATCTTTAGCGCTCATAACAATGAACTACTTCCAACCTATACTTCACATTTGCACAAGTATTGAAGAAGAAAAACTGGCTCTTTCTTCGTGGTTGTTTCACCTTCACAATGCAGACAGAAGCATAGAATTCGTTTGAAGACGTTTAATGATTTGGGCGTTCGCCAGTGTGTGTGTGTGTGTGGGGGGGGGGGGGGGGGGAGCGGAGGGGATTCTAGATCTTGTTAAGCTTGAGCAAGGGTTGTCGCTCAAAGTTTGCGTCGCTCATTTTATTATTCACATGTGGATGAGCTCGCATGCTATACAAAAGAGCAGCGGCTCTAGGATTTGAAACGGATAATGCGTAGTATCTATTAGCGGAAGAGATCGCCCCGACCACTTCTCAACTCGAAACATTGCTTGTCACAAAGACCACGTAGGGGAAATGGGGAAATATTTCAACTGCCTTTGTTATATTTTGCATCCGCTTTAGGCATTCTTCGGTTCTGGTTCTCCTACGGGCTGCGAGTAGGTACCCAAAGCAGGATTTTTTTTTTATTTTTTTATTTCTGTGTGTGTGTGCGTGAGGGGGCTAGTTTGAACGAAGGACTCACAACGCTACATTCTGCTTCCTCAAACTTAGCCCTGAATGGCCTTTGTCACGCACTGGAGCTTCCCACTTTCAATCCTAGCTCGAAAAAAAAAAAACAAAAAACAAAAAAAAACGGACATTCCACAGAAACTGTACATACAAAGAGATTGACATATCGTTTCCTGCAGCTCCGCAAAAATCTTTCTTTTTCCGTTCGAAAAAAAAAAAAAAAGCCAATTTTATTTTTGTCATTTAATAAAAAAAAAGGCGTGTGCCGGGGGGGGGGGGGGGGGGGTCCCGTGGACAATTTGTAACGGTTACAAGTAATTTGATTACTTCAAAAAGTAATCAGATTACTCTTGTGATTACTGCCTAATAAACGTAATCAACTGATTACAAAATTACTCCAAAAAGTAATCGATTACAAGTAATTTGATTACTTGTAATGCGTACGGTACAAGTCTGGTCCTATCATAGGGTCTTCCAAGACCTTCCTGTCCGTCACAAGCTCAAATGCTTTGTTTGATGCTATTAGTGAATTATACATTGTTTTGGATATTTCGTAGTCGGCTCCCAGACACTTTATCGAACGCCGTTTTATTGACGCCGTTTCATGAAAAAAAAAGCACGTTTCATTCAACAAATATTAGACAGTTCGCGATGAAAGTAAAATGATACATCCTTTTTTTTAATTTGGGTATTTAACTAATAAAAATAAAATTAGAAAATTTTGGTTGTGACTTTATCTTACTTACAATGAACAGTGTACCGCCTCACGCAATTGCGAAAAGGGAGCTGTACAACACTGAGTTCTAATGCATTCGATGAAAAGGCGTTCAACGAAACGACTTCGATGACAAGACATTCGATATAACGGCGTTTCAAGAAATTTTGAGAAACGGCTTCGATGAAACGGCGTTCCCTGAAATGCCTGGTTCAACTCATGGTTATTGGTAGTAGGCGTTGCAATTATTCAATGGGTGCTTATACGTATATGTGCCGTTCTTTCTGACAGCAGCGTCTTACCAGCGGTAGCAGTGATGGATGAAGCATCAGCCTATTCTTCGTTCGTTTAAAAAAAAAAAACGTTTGAGCGATGGAACAGAGAGGGAGTATACCTGCACCAGAAAAAGCTTCCGCAGAACTATAAACCTGACATTTTCCTGCGAGGAAGAAATGAGCAACTTTCATGAGATGCTGAAAAAGGCGAAGCATGCACACAAGGATGAACCGTTAGCTATACTTCGTTTCAGCTTCCGTCCGAGCGCAGCCAAAGCTACGTGTGGCCGGAGCCAATCACACGCCGGCAATAGGTCACGCCCTCTCGCCTGCACTTTTGTATCGCTCCACGGCGTCGCTGGTTGTCAACGCCGCCCGCGCTCGCCGAGTATTTCGTCTGCTACAGGTGTATCAACGGTATCGTCTGCTACAGGTTTAAAAAGTGCCCGTTCACGTTCTGAAATTTAGTCACAGGGGATGTCAGTACGAAAGCTAGCCACTGGCGTCTGTGTCCGAGCTTTCCATCTGTTCGGCATTTCGGAATAGTTTCGAGATGTAAGTGTACACATTGCAAGGTGCCGGATGACCCGGCCGTTGATGTTTCCTTGTAATGTCTCGACATACGAGGGCTCGAGGAGCAGTCCTTTCCAGCAGCTTCTCGGCGTTCAATGTGGTCGGTAGGTAAAGGTGGGCCCTGATTTCGCCGCGTTTCAGTGAATTGTAGTGGCCAGGACGCTTTTTTTATTTACAACGCATTCGCGGTACAACGTGGTCGGAGTCACCTGCCAAATTTGAAAGTAGACATCGATCACGACCACTCGCGCCTGACGCCCAAACGTGCCTTTGCGAAAGGATGTTCTGAAGCGACTCGGTGAGAAAAGCAGCGAAGCACATCATTCGGTTATTATTGGAACGAAATCACACAGAAGAACCGAGCGCTGAAGCCGTGTTGCCAGCGGATGTACGAGTTTTCCCCAAACCACATTCATTTACATTTAATAATCAAAACATAAACTTCAGATATTTAATTCATTTCGTTGCAAATCATTCTCAGCAGTACACATATGAAATGTTGTGCTATGTTTACGCACAAAACAGATATTTTAAAGATATTACTTTTGCGGACTACATTGTGGTGCGCAGGAATGCCCTTCCTGAAGTTGTGAACCGCCCCTCAGCCTTTGGCTGCGCTCGGACGGAAGCTGAAACGAAGTATAGTGTCATCACAAAAGCAGCACAGATGCTGGTTGATGATGAGAACCGGCGAGTGAACAAGGCTGCTTCACTAGTGGAAGAGAGGGCCAGGGAGGAACCATCGCTTTTACTCTGCGACTCGTCAACACTATCCAAGATGGTCAACGTTGTCCAAGATCATGTTCCGAGGTGTCCAGAAGATGCCGTAATCATCAAGGTGACACCAAGGGGATTCGCAGCTTGCCTAGAATTGAGATCCCATGAACATACTTTAGTTTTAGATACGAGCTCCAGTTGCACACCGTTGCACACCGTTGCCTTCGTGTGCAGCGGTTTGCCGGGAACTCAATTTGAAAAGTTTTGCTTGTTCAGTGGAGTCCGATATTCACGTGGAACACTCGACAAGCTCACTATACTGATTGGTGCTGCAGTGGAGATTTCAATGTTGGAGTCATTCACAACCGCTCAGGAAGAGGAAGCGAGATCAACAGATCAGCCAAAATCCTCGACGATATCGCTGAGCATCGAAACAGACGCCAGGCATGCCTGCAGAAAAAATTCGTTCTATACTGACGTTATTGCCCTAGGGCAAAAGACACACAAGGCGGTGGGGATTGTACATATTACCAAGAAAGAGGAGCCCACATCACAAAAACACGAAGCCGTTGGAACGCGAAAGCTCTACAAGTACTTTGATGAAAGGAACATTTCCGTTACTGACCACTCGCATGACAGCAACGCGACGGTCAACAAGATTGTCAGAGAGCGTAATGGGACAACGAACTCCAACGACAGATGGCACGCCGCCAAAGGAACGCCAAAAGGAATGAAGACGATAGCGTTTGGCCCCGAGAAAAGTGAAAGTAAGACGTGGCACCCTGAGCTTTCGGAGAAGTGCAAGTTGGTAAGGAACCATGTATATTTTGCTATGGCAACGTGCGATGGTAGCGCTACCAAACTGAGGACGAAGCTGCTGAACTGCGTTGACCACTGTTGTGGACGACGTTCCAACTGCCTGGAGGACTCTCCCAGTAAGACGGCGGCGCATGTTCCGAGTACGTTGTTGACCCAAGATCCAGTCGCAGAGAATCTCCTCTCTTCTTTTTTGAGATCTACAACAGGTTTCAAGAATGCTGGGGACTACGTCCAAGCAACAGACACCTACCACTTGGAGTCCTTCAATCACACCATAGTGATCTACATAGACAAGCGAGTTCATTATATGGACCGCTAGCTCCTACAACCTCAGACACGATCTCGCAGTCCTGGATTGGAATGAGCATGTCGGTCGGCAGTATACGTCGACGTACTTCGTCGAGGACGCCTGTCATCATGATCGGCAGGGGAAGGGGGGGAAGAAAAAGTACACGAAAAAGAAGTATAAGTCGACGTATACTTCTTTTTCTCCGAACCTCTTAGTCGCGCTTTGAGGCCCCTTGGCATTCGAAATGTTTTCAAGCCATACAGAACTATTGGAAATTCCGTTTCCAAACCGAAGGACCCAACCCCGGCGAACGTCCAAAAAAACGTTATCTACAAGATCCCCTGCAGTGACTGCCCAGCGTCCTACATTGGTGAAACCGGACGGAGGAGAGACACCAGACTCAAAGAACACAAGCGTGACGTTACGTACGCATCCCACGCGACGCGACTGAAGACTGAACTGGTGGACCATGCGTGGACAATGGGGCATTCTTTCGACTTTCCGGCCGCGAAGACCTTGGCGAGGGAGGACAGATGGGGGCCCCGAAAGCTCCTAGAATCGTGGTTTGTTCCCAGGGACACATCCGTGTGCAACAAAAACCGCGGCCCTCTCCACGAAGCTTACACGTACATTCGTGATAAATAGGGGTGACTTGAGGTTCAACCTTGCATTTGCTGTGTAACTACTGATGATGCCTCCCGCATGTGAGGCGAAACGTCTAATGAAATTGTTTTTTCTCTTATGTCAAGTCGGTGTTCTTATTTTAATTATGACGTCTCCCGGCTTTTGGAGTATTTTTGAAAGAGGTTTAGGTATGACCATCATCTCGCGACTAACTCTTGCAGAACTATCGTTGGTGAACATTGCTGAAATGTTACGGGAGGAAAGTTATTTTTAATATATGAAACCAAAAATACTAAAAATTTTAGCACGTATATAAGAGAGGTAGGAAAAAAGAAGCGGAATAGTAGCGTGGTACCGATGCGAAATAGTTCTGGCTATACGTGTGATTCAATTGAAATTGCCAACATGTTTGCTGAGCATTTTAAATCATGTTTTTCATCAGCATCTGTCCCTGACAATAACGCGACGTGCCATGGCACATCTGATTTTCTGTCTTTTATCCCAACTGACGAACCTGAAATCAGGGAAAGCATTCGTAATATGAAATCGAAGCTGTCTGCTGGTTCAGATGGAATTCCAAGTTTTATTGTGAAAGGGTGTGCCGAACTGCTAACTCCTGTCTTATTACACATATTTAATTTATCGATACATTCAGGAATATTTCCTTCTATCTGGAAACGCTCTGTTGTTGTTCCGATTAATAAAGCAGGGGACCCTAGTACTGTAAACAACTATCGTCCCGTTTCATTGTTGTGCAGTTTTTCCAAAGTTTTTGAAATGATAATGCATAAACGTCTGTACAGGCACTTTAGACATAAAATGAACCCAGAACAACATGGATTTCTGAAGGGTAAGTCAGTTGAAACCAATCTATGCTCTTTTTTAGATTATGCCGTTCCATTGGTTTGCAACCGCGAGCAAGTCGACGTAATATACTTTGATATGACGAAGGCATTCGACAAGGTTAATCACAGCACACTTCTGACGAAACTAGATAGCTATGGTTTGTGCTTGACTTACTGCCAATGGTTCAAAAGTTATCTTACATGTCGTACAAATTATGTTCGTGTGTCAGGATCCATGTGCGATTATTTTTCATCGCCTTCTGGAGTACCCCAAGAAAGCAACCTGGGTCCACTATTATTTTTGATGTTTGTGAATGACATTTCGCTCTGTGCGAAAAATTTAAAAGTGCTCTTGTATGCAGATGACATCAAACTGTTTCGACGTGTACAATCTCACTCCGATTGCGTACTTCTTCAGGAGGACGCATTGCAAATTTCACAGTGGTGTGCAAAGAATTATCTTCCACTGAACGAACAAAAAACAAGAACAATGTCTCTCACTAGAAAGCGTGATTCGCTTGCATTCTCCTACACAATAGGTGGCAGCGTCATCACCCGAGTCTCCGTCATTCGTGATCTTGGAATTTTTATTGATTCATCGTTAAATTTTAATCATCACGTTTTAACTATCTGCAACGCCTCTTTTAGAAACCTTGGGGCGATATCTCGTTTCACGAGAAAGTTTTCTTCGCCTGTTTGTCTTGTGCGTTTATTTTGTTGCCTAGTGCGTACGAAGCTGGAGTATGCTTCTTCTGTATGGAACTGCATTAACCTCACTGCATCATGCTGTATTGAGCGTGTTCAAAAACGCTTCATAGGCATAATTTACGACAGATATTTCGACCGTACTTGCTACTACAGCTACGAACAATTACTTAAAAAACTTGGGTTGTGTACGTTACTCGATAGAAGACGATTGCGTGATCTAATGTTTTTACATAAGGTTGTAAACGGTGCTGTTGACTCACCAATTTTGTTAAGCACTGTTTGTTTTCACGCTCCCTTGCGGTCCAATCGATTTCAAAGTCCTTTTTACCCGTCTGCTTTGAATGTCGCGTCACCACTAACAAGAATGCAACTTGAATTTAACAAACTGGATCAATCTGCTGTAGATATCTTTAGCGATCTGATTGTTTTTCGACATAGGCTTGAGTCAATTATTTGTACATAGTCACGACCTTGTTTTGTTTCCTGCATGTATCCTTGATGACGAGCGGTGTACCACTATTTAGGCCTTGTGCTGTTCTTGGACACCCAACAAAATAAAGATTATTATTATATACTCGGCGATACCCTAAGCAAATGAACCGCCCCTCAAATGGAACTATTGGTTTAATTACTTTAATAGGTCCTGTGGTAATTGTAACTGGTTGGCTTGACTCGTGCATGAATTTTATGAATGATCCCCTGTATGCCCCTAAAATACTACATGCGGCCATTTCCCGGCAGAAAACTAAGGAGAGCCAATCCCTGCAATCTTCGGCGTTATCTCGGCCAACGAAATTATTACAACATAAGGCCTCAATCAAGCTACTGAATAGTTGATTATTTCAATATGAGGAAAACCTCAATTTATTTCTTATCAGGTCCGCTTCTGTTTTTAATCAGTGTTTTAAGTAATAAGCTTGAATATTATTTGATTGAAAACCTAAATGTCCAAGACCAGCGAATTGTACTGATAGTGCAAGCTCGTAATAAATTATTTTCATTTTAGTTTCACCCAGAAGATCGGCCGCCTGGTCCTTGAAACTGCAGCCTTGAAGGAGTCCAGCCAAGCAACGGACGAGTCCATCACTGAAAATGGCTCCTGAAGTCAAGGTGTACCTTGCTCTAATTGCTTTGTGTCAGAAATCGTGACCGAAAACTTGAGGCAGCGTAGCAGCTAGAAGTAATGCTCCTAAAATAAATGTCAAATACGCTCACGAGTTTATCCTCAATTCCATTAGGGAGTTCATTTTCCGCTCCGGTCAACGTCTTGCCACTGCACATGCGCGCCACGCTACACCTGGAAGTGGATAGGGCCCCTCAAATGCGCTGACGTACTGTTGTTTACCCCTCATCTCAACCAGTGCCGCCGTGTGCTTTCCTGCTTCGTCACTGCCTGCTCTTTGCGCGTTCTTTATGTTGCCCGTGCACTGGCGTTCCCCTTTCTTGTACTCACTTTTTTCCCCAGTTCCAAGCAAAACAAGTTCTTATGCGCGAAAAACAATTTTGTTTCACTTGCACGCCGTGTATTTAATAACGTTACTTCTTTTTTTCAGCCCCTGAAACCCTGCCCATCACCTGGTTGTCCAAAAAGTCAAAGACATAACGACGGCAGCGTATTGAGACAGATTAAAATAAAATGTACATAATATTTATAAGGACACCGTTGTCTTCATTGCTTGGCTTCCAAATTTTTAGCGCTGCAAATAGTCGTAATCAAAATTATTTTATGAATGAAAACCCCTCGGCCTGCATCGAACCCAAGTTTATGCTTACGTGAAGCATAGTTCGCCGCGGGAGCGGCTCGAGTCACTCTAAACTTTTTTTGTTTTTTTCAACGCGGGTTTTGCGTTTCAGTCTAGCTGAGGTACCACTGGCAGAACACGAATCGCATACTTGGAAGGTGTATACCGTTATATGTTCCATCTGAAAAATCATATAGCTGGTTGAGTGAATTCAATACTATCGTGTTCGTTGAAGCTCGATTTGTTGAATCGAACTTCAAGAAATCACACGCACCCATTCTATGTATTCCTGTTTACCCAGTCATAGTCGTTCCTATTACGGTGCAATATGAGTACAACTAACGGCAGTTTATGCAATGTTGACGCTGCACAGCCGTGATCTCACGGTTTTAGAGGCGCTATGGAACGAACACAAGACTCGCTACAATTTCGGTTCACTGATTGATTCCTGTTTCCCCTCCGTTACGTCACACGAGTAAAGTGATTTCTGTCTGCGAAATTAGGAACACAAAAATCAAAATATCATCACGGTAATAAAACAAAGCGAAATGGATCTCTGCAGCCAATACCGAACCATTCGCGAGGTGACTATAGGCGAAAGCCTATATTACCTCCGTGACTTCACTCTCTGCACACCACCAGGAAGAGTCATGCAAACTTCTTGGCGCTATTATCGCACGGTTGCGTTCGCAAACCGGTTGTTTGACTCAGCTAGAATTCGTCCCTTCTGGCTTTCATAGCTATGTATGAAACCAGAAATGTAGATACTTTTCTACATTGGGTGGGTTTGCCGGGAGCCTCCAGTTATTTACGCGCAAAATCCCACTAGAGGAGCTTCAGCAATGTCCACTTTCGTCGACACACGTTGTCTCTAAAAATGCCAGTCGTCTACTTTCCCAAAGCATACTTGAAGAACCAATCATAGAGACAGACGGACAATGAGGCCAAAATTGTGCTTATGCCTCAAAAAAATTAAAACACAAATTTAGCCTCGTCATTCCCAAACTCGTTGCCGGACAAAATTGCCTATGCGAATTGCAAGCCAGGGTCGGTAATAGTAGCATAAGATACGTACGGCAGAATTCCCTGCCATAAGAAAAAAATGATTTGGCTAAAGCCAAAGTAACACGAAACAGGTGCAAAGAATTTTGCGAAAAAGAGCGTAAACCGAAAAAAACAAAAAACAAAGACAGAAAAAAGGAAAAAAAAAGACAGAAAAAAGGAAAAATAAGAAAAAGGCTCTTGTCACGTGACCAAAAAAGAAGCCTGTTCACCTGAGCAAACAAAAAAAAAACACGCGTAAAAATTATTTTTTGCCCGATGTCTAAGGTAGGCCCACTTGATCGTGAACCTAGCGCGCTATCCGTTGCGCCAACATAACTCGGCCAAGGGAATGCTCATGGATTCTCACATTATAGAAAAAAGCTTAGGCGCCCTTGTAGTTTTCATACATCTGCTATTTTTATTTGTGGCCAGAATTCACATTCCAGGATGCTTTCCCTATTGGAAAAACGTACAAGAAACAAACCTGCTGCTTGTACAGTCCTGGTATGACACCACCGTAATTTATTGTTATTATACATGCAGCTAATTTGGTTTTGCGTTCTCCATAACTGGAGATACCGGCACCGCTATGGCTCCGGGTCTGTCTATACTGGCAGCCGGTTTGCTCGCCGATATGACTCGGTATGGCTGGTATGATTTTGCGTCCGATGACGTAGACGACCGCCATCTTTCCAACGAAACGCCTATACCACAAGACCACCGGTATAACTAAACCATACATGCAGAAAGACGACTGCCATCTTCCAACAAAAACGTCCATCGTTTACCACCGGTATCGTTACATACATCATACATGTCGAAAAATAACATAAGCCGCGTTTACATGAATGCGACTTAGTCGCATTGAATCCAGTTGCCGCATTCAATATGCGGTCATGTAAACGGCATAATGCGCAAAGCGCATCGCATTAAAGTCGCTAGACAGAGGTGGATTGAGATGGCGAGTGCGCATTCATTCAGCCCATGTAAACGAAGATCGCATCGCATTTTGGAACGGGGAGGATTATCGGAAGGCGCTCGCAGCGGGAGCGAGTGAACAGCTGAGAACATGGTGGCGGCCAACCTCGTCGGCGGCGCGGAGAGCGGTCCCGCAATTTTTTTCCCGAGAACAAACGCAAGCTTTTATTGCGATCATAAGTAAGCGGAATTTAGCGGAGCGGCTCGGTGAGGGCGGCCCCGTCCAAACCTTTGCGAAGTACGACTTGCGCGTCCGAAGGGGTCACAAAGGCTTCGGTGCAAGCACAAATGACACCGAGAGCTCCGATCACTGTAGAGCACTGCATGGTTGCGCAGAACGAGCAGCTCCTACCTCGCTGCCGTTCCTGGCTGCGCAAGAGCCTCTCGGACTCGGGGTCTGGTCGCGATCGGCGAGGTCTGGCGCGGCGAAACGTGGAGGCTTCCTCAAAGCGTGCACACACACGTCGCCTCTCGTTCAGAGTGGACCGGCGGCCCGGACTGGAGTCCTAAACGCCTTGGTTTTGATGCTTCTTCCGTCTCCCAACTTCTTCCACAGCACCGAAGACAGCGGGCGCGATCTTTACGTTCACTGAATGCGTCGAAAGGCCTCCACGTGCGATGCACCGGAAAACGTGATGCGGCTGGTGCCGGAACGGAACTGACGGAACTGCATAACTTCGAGCTTTGAGTCAACGTGCACGGCAACAAACCGATCGTGACACTAAGCCGCGGATACCGCATCGCCGGTCGACAGGGGCAAATGGCCCGTTGCTCGTATCGTGGGCCGTGACTCGTACTCGGCCAACTCGGCGTCTTTTCGTGGCCCCTCGCGTCGTCGCAACCAGCCGCAAACATACCAGCCCGCGACCGTGGCCGATGTCGGAGAAAAGCGAAACCGAAACGTAAAGCTTCCGCCCAGTGGCTTCCGCTGCCGCGCCTTTTCTAACTTCCCGGCCAGTCCCGGTTTACACGCTTCCGGTCGTCGTGGAGATGGCGACGCAGCCAGACGTAGCGGTTTTGGCGCTGGCTCCTTCTGCGTTTTACGGGACAGATGTTTTACGGTCCGTTTCTACTGCGTCTCTGGCTCTGAACTCGACGACGCCTCTCATGGTTCAACCAGGCGTGGTCAGCCGGGGTCAGCACAGCGCGGCCGGCTCAACTCGTCCGATCGCCGGACCGCAGGCGACTTCCGATTTCGGCCGTTAGGCCCAGGATCCGAAGGACTCTGTTTCCGTGAAGCGGTAAGCGAATCTCGTCCCGTTTTCGTTCTACTTTTAAATTACGTTAGGTGCGCTACAGTGTAAGCATGCGTGCCAAGTGTTCGTGACAATTTTGAACTAGAATAATTGTGCTTCATTGCGGTTTGTCATTTACGAAAAAGTAAATCGAGCAATGAACGAGGAGCCATGCTTGAAAACGATGTATGTACGATGCTAACTTCTACCTGGGCGGCTTAAAAAAAAGTCAAGACTGGTTACGGTTGGATGCGAGGCTGGTCCCAATGCAATGCAATGGTAACCACTTAGAGCACCTTTCTGAACAGCATGTAAGCAATATAGCGATCAACGAGACGAGCGACGACGAGAAGCTCATGTGCCGGCGCCGAGCGACGAAGATTTCTCACTCTCGCTGCTTGCGCCGCTCGGTTCCTGGGCTTCTAGAAAACGTCGCTCATCACCTTGATCGCTCGCACCAATCGCTTTCATAATGTGTGTCTCGTCGCGCAGCTGACTACCGTGTTTATTCAAATATATGTCGACCTTTTTTTTTTCTTTTCTTTTATTTATTTATTTTTTTTTTTTTTTTCGGAAATCGTGACTAAAGAATTTCGACCTACATTCGCGACCAAATTTTGCGACCGTACCGGAGGCATGAAGCTATCGAGTCACCGAGCCGGCGTTGCCGTAGAGCTGCGCCGCTTCTTGTTTCCAAAAGCTTTTGTTAAACAACCGAAAACAACAGCGGTGGCCGATGCCGCTATCGCGCGCACCTCTTGGGGCATTGGATTTCGCCATCGCACCTCTAGCGTTCCCCTTGCTGGGCAATGGGGAAGGAGAGGAACGCGATGCGCCATGCACTTTGTCCTCCATCCTCGCAAACGCGCACAAAAAAATAAGAAAAAAAAAAAGATGTTCTTTTGTTAGTTGCTTGAGGCGGCTCGGCTGCTTTGTTTGCGTCTTTGTAGTTTGTCTTTCGTCGCTTTCGACGGTGTCAGTGAAGTATTGTGGCGGATTTGCGAGGATGTCTACCAAGCTGTGAAGTGATGTAAATAAAGGTTTCTTTCTTTTGCCCAAAATTTCCCCTGTTCTTAAAAATAAAAATAAAAAAGTCGACCTATATTTGAATTTTTTTTTTTTTTTATTCTCGGTGGGTCTAACAAATAGAGTTCGACCTATTTTCGAGTAAATACGGTAACTTTAATTTTTATTTTGGGTTACGTCGGACGTAACTCGAATGCTTGACAGTTACGTTGGGCGTAACTTTAATTTTTATTTCGGGTTCCGTCGGACGTAACGTTAGACACTGCGTTACACTTAAGAAAAATAGGGGCTGATGGTTCATCATATAAACCAACCATTTGTGTTTAATTAAAGCGAATCACTGGCCTAAAAAAAATACTGCTGTCCTATAGGAATATAGCGCTTCAGATAAATTTGTTAATTTTTACTTTTAGTCTCTGCCCCACCAGATACAACATCTGGCCTAAAGCAGTGTTCCGGATCTCCTTCCAAGACCTCAGGCGGGTCGTCATTCAATCCAGGAGGCGGCGGCGTCTCATGGGCGTGTTGCTGGTGCTTCTTACTGGATGGTGCTACCGAGGGAAAAGTGGTCGTGCTTGGGAAAGGCAAGTATGGCCGCCATAAGTATAGATATTGTTTTTACCTTTGCTCGAACCCACCTTTAAGAAATGCACAGTTCGCATGTGTGCATCTCTCAATGCTTCTACAGTCGGCTGTTAATATTTGGAGTGCTCCAACTCTGTCAGCGCTAGTTTCTCTAGATTATGCAAATGGGATGCAACACTAAACCACATATGCTCTCGCAACAAACAGTGCTCTGCTGAAGCACGCACTGTGGAATCTACTCTGGCTTTATAATGCAGCACAAAATAGTTGACGCCAAGTATAGCTACTTTTGTGACTCCGTTTTACCAAAAGCTCTGCCGAAATAAACTTGCCACCTTATAGGTAGTGCAAAAGAACCTCGCGTGCCTAACCTGGAGAAGGGCATTTTTTTCATAGGTCAATTTTTTCTTAAACCAATACCTTCAGCCTCCTTGAAATGTTAACATCATGTGACACTCAGAAGAACAGTAAACCCCTTAAAGGGACACTGACACCCCCCAAATTTTTTTTTTCATTTTTTGCCAGGGGCTTCATTATGGTGTCGGAGGACTACCCAATTAATATTTTGCAACAGAGTAGCATATTTTTTTAATAAAGCCGAAAGACGCAACTGCTCGAAACCGAAACCGAAACCCGACGAAGGTCGGAGAAGTGGAGAGAAGAGAGTGAGTGGCGGAAGTCACGTGGCTACACCCGACCGTGCGTTTTTTTTTTTTTTGTTTTTGTTTTTTCTCCTTTCTGTAGCAGACGACACGACATGCGGCGTGCGATGCGGCGTGCGGGAACTGCTCGCCGGGCGATTCTTTTGCAGTTATGTTTGTTACGCTCGTTGTTCTGTACTCCAAGATGAGTTGTTTTGTACATTGAGGAGTCGGAGATGAGTAGCGAGTGCCCGTGGTGAATTTCCATGATCGGCTCCGAAAAGAATACACCCAAGATGTTGCGTGAAGAGCTGGCTCACATGTCCTGCGTCCGAAAAAAAGTGGCATTGTGCGACAGAGTTTCCGAAAGATCAACGGGATTGGGACCAATGGCTGGCTGCAATTCCTGTAGAACATATACGGGCACCTCGGAAAGCGGACGCTACCTGATTTATATGCTCCTTGCATTTTGTGGAAAGTGATTACATTGAGTTCGCAGGTGTCAAAAAGGAAATCACATACCATTTAATTCAGCGAAGTATCGTCCGCAACATTTGTTTGTTATTTATTGTTTGTTTCTTCAGTGATGATTGTAAAAAAAAGAAAAAAAGGTACGTAAACACCGGGAAATGTTAAAAAAAAAAAAAAAAAAAAAAAAAAAAAAAAAACTTCACGGGGGATTGAACCCGGACCTACCGCGTGTGAACCGGACGTCTTCCCCACTGCTCTACTGGGGGATCGCTTTTCTGGTGGATCTCTTTCCTTTGTAATGATTAAGCCGGTAAACTGTAGGTTGGAAAGTTTGCTGTTGATTTTTCTCTAGCAGAAGCACTCCCGAGTCGAAGTCGGGGAGCACCACGCTTTGGGGACATTCGCACCTAGTAAAGAAATCGTAGGCGTGCATATTCAACTCGAAGTAGACACGTCGTGCTTGACGTTTGCGCGAGCGATGTCTTCAGCCACGAGAAGGGAGCGACGGCTCGGCGACGTCTTCGTGCAAATCGGCTTGGTGGCCGGGCGTGTCGTACGGGATGAATACCAATTCTTTTGATCAGTCCCAAATTTCTCTTTTAAAGGTAGACAGAATTCGCCGGTACCGCGAAGGACAGTTCTGAAATAGAGGCCCCACGCCCGTCGTCCGCTGCCATCGCCGTCCCCGCGAGTCCCACGATACGCGAAACGACGAACGCACAGAATGCTTCCGGTTGTCTGTGGAACTTTTTTTTTTCAATCAACGTATTTACAGATTTTTAGAAGCCACAAAAAATGGGTTTCATATTTTTTTCTATTTTTAATATTGAGTGTGTGCCTTTAGTGACCCACGACTTTGATTAAATTTGGTGGTCGCATCGATACCTTAGAAAACGGCCCGTGACCTCGAAAAAGAGAGTGAGCGAGACTCGAACCGGCCAGTTCTTGATCGGCGGTTTTCGGGCGGAAAGAAACCGAATTTCGAGCCGCAAATTCTGTTCTGGGTAGTTGAGCTCTCATATGACACGTACAGCTAAAAACCTCGGCGAGCATAAATACCCTGTCAGTGTCCCTTTAATGTTGGCGAACCTTTAATTTTCGCGGCCTTTAATTTTGCGGAATTCAGTGACTGCGATTATGTCCTCTGTGACCGATTCGAGAAGAAATAGGGGCCACCAAGATAAGGGGGTTTTACTGTCCATCGGAGGAGAGAGGAAGTCACCTTTGTTTGTATGCAAGAGTAAAACCAACAACAACAATCATGGTGCCGACACTTTGTGAGCCTATCTGTGTCTATTGAATAATATCAATTTTGTTTTTGTTCGCTAAAAATTGTTGCCTGTCCACTGTGGGATGTCGTCTTCAACACGAGCAGTGGTTTTCCTCTGAAGCAGGCAGCATGGACGCGTGCCGCAGCACAACATAGTTTATTTGCAGGTGGTACCGCAGTTTGAAGGATGGTTCGCACAATATGGGGGAATCGCAACTCAATGTTCTACCTCGGGCGTAGACAAGATTTGCTCATTCTAAATAATTTTGTCTACAAATCGGGAACTTGCAACGAATGTACCCGCATGGTTGGAAGGGCCAGACAAGCCTTGCGAGCGCTTCGTTTTCTAGCCTCTCAGTCCTGAACCTACTCACGCACCACATGTGTAGATGTTCCGGTACGTGGGAGCACTTATTTGGAAAATGGTGAATGGCAACTGTTGTTATCTTTAAGGTGGACTGCATATTTGCAGTACTTTTCCTCACTTAAAAATGTCTTACTAAAAATATGTAGTATAGCCGATGACAAAAAGAGAATGACTGGGCGTCCTCCAGCACATGCTTGTGCTTTTCACCCCGCTTTAGACAGATGTGCTCGCTCCAGGCTCATCAGGCGCTGAAACGTCATCGAAGGTAGCAGACGGGCTGGAGGTCGAACAACGGAGACTTCTCCCTGCCTTTCTGATGGTGTCAGTGAGCATGTACTTCTATACTCTAACTTAGCTTAACCTGCACAGAGCTGAGTAGAATAGGCTTGGCAAGTGCCCTTATTGCATATGCATTTGTACAGCTGAGGCACTTTCTAAATCAAGAACATTGTGTACCTTACCTTCAAAAACACATCATTTTGGGGGTGCAAAAGGAATTCTAAGGCATATTTTTGTTTGTATTGTCCTATTACGCATCAACTCCTTCAACTTAATGCGGAGTCGACCCAGCCTCTTGAAAAATTTAATGCTTGCCAGGTAATTGTTTTGCATTTAGTTGATATATCAGTATTCAGTTAGGTATCCCAAGTCATTAGTCGTTGAGGTGGAGTCTCTCTGTAAGTCAGTCATGTTTAACAGTCATAGAAATGCTTGTCAAATAATGGCACTGTCGAGGACATGTATTCAGCTCGAACAATCGCTGGGCACAAGCTGGTCGTGTGGTTACAGGCAGCAAACATCCCGGTTGGAACGTCCTATTTCGCAATGTAGCTGCAGACTAAATGAGGGCCCCACTCATAAACGTCTATACTTTTAGTCTCTTTAAGCTGGACCACTTTTGAAACTACAAGCCTTTGCAGCAAAAACAGCATGACGCATGATTATAAGCTCGACGTACCATGGCGTCCAACTAGAAGGTCACATGGCTTGCTTTGTGCACTGAATTTGCAAGGATGGCTTGAAGCTTCTGTCGTGGTTAACTTTAAGCTGAGATAGTTTAAAATAATGCTCTCAGTTTTTAGTGTTGCCCGGCATGGTTAACAAGTTGGTGATATAGCGCTGCATTGAAAAGTCTGTGCATTCATGACTGTATCACCTTATGAATGCAAGCTACCTATTAAACTCTTCGTTTTTCAGAGAAATGAAATGCACTTTGCTTCCAATTGCACCCGCTTCTGTAACTTCATGGTATGAAGCACCTTATGGCTGCAAGCTCTGACCGATCTTGTTCTGTGGTCTGCGCAGGCCCATATGAGGGAGTCACTCCGAGAGCCTCACCAGAGTTTCCTGCCCGTGGTCGTTCTAAATGTTTTTGTTGTAGGTATGCATCCTTTCTGTCTTTCCCTTAATTTTAATTGTACTCAAACGTCTTTTCATTGTCGCCGATTTGCCTCAAAATTGGTTAAGCACACAAATGCACGCTGTACAACTGTATTGTACATATTTTTTCCAAGGTAACTTTTCTTTGCCAAAGTTAGATTTTTTTATGAAGGTTAGTCTTTTTTGTTTTTATTTTCAAATTTATGTGAGTTTCCATGGGCAACACTAAAACGTTATGCCAGAAGCAAGGACAAGTTCACTGCTCTAATTTGTTCTCAACTGATTGCAAGAAATTTCGTTAATGTCGTGAAACCTCCTTCCAGCGCTTGCTTTGCAGCATAAAAAAAAATTATACATAGGACATACTGTTTCTTAAACTGCTTGCTCATTCTGCAGGTCTGCCTGCCATAGATGTCGTGCTACTGGAGAGCAGGCGAATTCGATTGCTGGTTTTGCCATTGCTTTTTTTTTTTTTAGACGTTGTCTTAGTAGTTCTTGTAAATTTGGAGATTTTCCTAAAAAGCAAGCCGGGAAGAATATTTAGTTTAGTTAGGAAGCTGAAAATAATGATTTAGTACCCCTTTGTCACTAAAATAGATACTGTGTGCTGCTGTTAGTGTCAAGCCGAGATCCACGCTTTTTTGGCATTTTGCTCAGAGTGGTACCCATTCTTATTCGTTAGCCTCTTGGTGTGCCAACTAAACTCTTTGTATACAGACACCTGCCCTCTGCTGGTACACTCTACCCTCATGTTCAGCGAGTGTTTGAACTGGAGTTGGTATCCACAGTCGACACTCGCTGAGCACGAGGGTAGGAAAATCTTTCCATTGCAGCAGAGCCATATATGGGGAGAGTCTGGCAGTCTATGATTTCGCTGCCGTAACGTCTCCCTTCTGAGTGAGCTGATCAGCCCGCGGCACAGAGCAAGAGGCGTGAGCGCATGCGCGTGAACTCTAGGCTGCTCCCAGCTGAGCGGGGAGGGCCGCCATTTTCATTCATTCGCCCGGCATGGGATCGATATTCAAATTTCGGTTCTTTCCTTTTATTTGGCAGGCTCTGGCAATAAAATGATATAGTGTTATTCCTCGGTGGCTTAAAAACCTAAAGAAAGAAGTTCCTCCATGTTTGAACGCACTTTTATTTAGGCAAAAAAAATAAATAAGCCCGTAGCAGACGACACGTAGCCTCAACAGTGCTCCGTGCAGACAGCTTTGCGTCAAAATGGTGGTCGTCTCCTCTTTGTTTCTCTGCTGCCTTCTCTCTCCCTCCTTCGGCGTTCTCCTCCCTTTCCTCCTCTCCGGCGCCTTCGTTGCCACACCCGCTGGCTAAACTCTCCCACTATACGGCTTTGCATTGCAGTAGTAGTTTTATTTGTAGTCTTTACAGTTGAATGTGAATATTTGACAGAGGTCTCAGGTTGGGGCGAAAGGGGGTTAAATGAATGCATTTGATCATTCACCTAAATTCGGTACCCATCATTTTAGCGCCTACGTAGCTTTGTCCTGGGGGGTGACTATGACTAAAATTAGAGGATCTATGTGCTGATCACGAAAGAATATGCTAGCCATTCTAATGTAGCTCTGCCAAGTACTTGATTGTGATTTGTTTTTATTTTCAGCTACTTGGGTGCCTCAAGATCTGGAGATCCTAGTGGCCACAAGCTTGGACTCAATCTTTTTCTGTGGTCTGGGCAGGACCATGGGGGAGGTAATCCCAGCAACAAGAGCATCGCAGTATCTCCCTGGCTGTGACTTTCGGTCTGCGTCACGACAGGGGAGTCCTCGTGCTACCAGGTGTTAGGTATGCCACTTGAAATAAGCATTTTTCTTACCTATTAATAGAACAGCAAAAGCACTACTAAGCCTAAAATGAAAAAAAAAACATATTCAAATCTTGGGTTGGATGAAATTCCAATTACAAAAAGGAGTCTGCAGACATGATTAACATGTGAACTTAAAGCCCGCGGATGTAGGTTCGACGGTGTCACAGAAATAACTTCCCGCAGATCTCCTTGCTCGTGCTATACCCAAACAAATTCTTAAAATAATCATTGTGTTTCGTTGGTGTCATCAATCTTATGTCCCTACCACACTCACCAGTCGGGACATGTGAAATATAAAAAAACAGGAACTTGCACATTGTCAGCTCTGCAAAGATTTATATAGTAAACAGAGCAAAGCACGTTCAGCTTAAGAAAAAAATTCAGTGCAGGCCTATATTCATGGTTCACATATGTGTAATTGCTCTTTATAATGAAGTGAAAACTGCTTAAGTTGTGGCCCACTAAAGGCTTTCTATTAGTGTTAAAAAGTGCGGTAGAAAATATGATTGCGCTTGGAAGACGGGGACATAGGAAGGACAGACACAACAGAGCGCTAACTTTCGACTGATTTAATTCAAGAACCTCAGCGTAGAAACGGACTGTGTCACCGCACCACATCTCAACCAATCCGTGGCCCTGCCACGGACCGCAAGTACGCCAAATCCTTATCCGCCAAGTCAATTGACGCCACACTGACACAACTTGTGCCGGAACTGTTTATAGTGTCAGCCTCCATAATCTCGCTAACAGTCCTATCTTTGTGCCTCTCAAGAACAATAGACGAAACAAATAATGGTTTGCACCCGCAGTCATGACAGTGACACGACAGATCATGACTGCGAGTGCAAACCATTATTTGCTCAGTCTACTGTTCTTGCTAGGCACAAAGATATGACTGTTAGAGAGATTATGGAGGCTGATGCTATAAATAGTTCCGGCACGTGTTGTGTCAGTGTGGCGTCAATTGACTTGGCGGATAAGGAGTTGGCGTACTTGCGGTCCGTGGCAGGGCCACGGATTGGTTGAGATGTGGTGCGGTGACGCAGTGTGTTTCTACGCCGAGGTTCTTGAATTAAATCAGTTGAAAGTTAGCACTCTGTGGTGTCTGTCCTTCCTATGTCCCCGTCTTCAAAGCACAATCATGTTTTCTAACGTACCGTACCAACTTGCCCAACAATCAGCACTTGCTAAAAAGTGCTATTGTGTTTTAAGCAGCTCGCACCAAATATTTTCTTGAAATACATAGGTTCATGGAAATTATTATGTAGATGTTGGCAGCCAGTCATGGTGAGGCCAATCTTTAATGCCAAGTGGTCCACTTATTCAGAGTTAATTGAGTTTGTAAATTTTTTTAGGTCGCAAATTAAATTTTTATGGTACGCAATGGGCACAATCATCCGTAATGACTAGCTCTACCTAGGGGAACTTCATACGTTTACTACGGCAAGATGGTTTCGAAAAACAAAGTATTTAGTTTATTCAACTCCTGCACTAACCTTGTCTTTAGAAACTTTTTATATTCTTTGCGATGCTGAGATAAGATTCTGGAAATAGTTTTTCTAGAACTACTCTAGATATTTCCAGTTCATCATTTTTCTCGCAAAGCATTCGAGAGAGCCAAACCCTGTAATGTACGGAGGGAACTCACAGAATGATGCGACTGACAGTTTGGAACATTCGGCACTGTAACAGTAATAATGACATGTCACTTATGTAATGCTCATTATCGCAGATCAAACTGCTTTTTCCGTCTACACTCATTTTCAGTAGACTCATTCAGCGAACTCCCACCTGAGACTGCAGCGCTGGGTTCTGCAAAGTAATTTGAATGAATATAGATGCAACAGGTTTCTTTGAGCGTGCGTCTAACACATATTCTTCATATTGAATCTGCTAACTGTATTCATGTCCATGTCCATAATTCCACATTCCAGCTTATTTTTATTTTGACATTTGAGTTTTCTTCAGTACTTTTCTCAACATCTGTGCTTGCTGAGCCGTACTCAAGTCCATACATCTTGTCTTTCGCTATTACATTAATATATAAAACTGTTGATGCCGAGTGAGAATTCAAGGTACCGAATCTGTCGTGCGAGCTAAATAAGAACCAATAAAAAGCTCTACAAAGGAAATTTTGTTAAAGGATGCTGTATGGGCATTAGAATAGCACATGTCATGCTAAAAAAAAAATACAAATTCTTGTTAGGTATGCGAGGATGACAGTGCTGTGCTGTTTCTGATGTGTCACAAAAAAAAAAATCAGTGCCATACAGTGTTCCTTATGGAAGTACAAACTGTTGAATTCGAAGCCCAGAAGTTTTATTCAAGAATGTTCCTCAATACAAATGTATTTAGAGATCTGAGCCACTGACTCATACATGACTATGTGGCAAACATTAATTTTCATGTGGATTATAGTTTACAAGGTCTAGTCTGCATTGATTTATTGCATTCATGCTGAAACTGGGAGGGGTTCTCTGGGTATGAATAAAGATATAAACATTTCTTGAAATCAAAACATTTGAGAACGGACAAAAGGAAGGATCTGAGAAAGGTATCTTAGATTCTCTTCTTTTTCTTACAGTGTCTCTAATGTTCACTTTATTTCACCTGATGCATTTAGTTTTTAGCGCAGCTCTTAGCACCCGTTTCTGCGTTTCGCGGCGTCGCTGTCGGCGTAACCACCCAACTAAACTTGGCAGGAAATTGAATTAATGTTGTGGTCATGTGACGTTAATATTTCCGCTAAGTCTAGCTGAGAAACTGAATTTTTTTATGGCTGACGTGACACGGTCATGCGACGTCATTTTCCCTGCTACTTTTAGCGGAAAAACTGCATTTGTGTTGAGGTCATGTGACATCAATTTCTGCGCTAAATTTAGTGGGAAACTTAACCAGCTAAATTTAGTGGGGAAATTTTCCCGCTAAATTCAGGGAAGTTTCCTGCTAAATGGGAGGGAGCAGAAGAGGAGGAGGGGAGGGGGAGGAGGGGCATACCTTCCCATCCTCCTCTTCAAGATCTGTGCTCTAATTTCACGTTACAGAGAATTGTAAACGTCTCATATTTCATCTCATGTTTATTCAACTTTTATATTGCAGGTGCGCTCGCAGCACAAATCTGGGTTGTGCTGATCCTCTACGCACAAGTTAGGAACTCCTGAGTGGCAAGAGTGGGAGTTTGGTCTGACAGCTCAAGGGACACCATTGTTCAGTATTGAATTTTTAATAATCTTCTTTTAAGCAAAGTTAAGCTTTGCTGCATGCAGTTCTTGTAAAAATAAATACCTGCAACCAAATTTACCAGGTCACGACATTTCGCCTCTGCTCTTAGTGGTCCTGGTGAGCCTCGGATAAGAGCTTAGTGGTGTGCAAACACCATGCTTGTTTGAAACCACTCACTGATGTAGAGACTCGCTGACATCCAGCATTCCAATGAAACGCTGGATGTCCACAAGTCTTTCGTGAACAATGCAAGCGGGGAAGGAACCATACAATCGTATCGTATTGGGGGACATTCTACAGAGTTTTTTTTCTATGTTTTACAGATTTTTTTTAAAAAAGCCGTAAAAGCTACATTTACGCGGTCTGTGCACGTGAGTTATATGGCCAGGGCGGCATAGTATAAAAGGCTAATTTGTAATGATCCGTCGGCTTATTACAGAGATGTGCCAGACTTCTTTCAGAAAACTAGATGGAGGTTCATTCTAGCGTAGTTTTATCCCGCGAATCTGAATATCCCGTTCGTTTTCCTCAAAGATATAACTAAACGTGAGAAAACACAAAAAACATCCCACCAACAGTGACATCGTAAGAAGACCTTTCGGCCGCCAAGCGTGTGTCGCTTAAGGGCCGCGCGTCCAATCGCAAGTTTTCTAGGTATATTCTCCGGCACTGGCACCAGTCGTGACACATTTTTCTGCCCTTTTAAAAAATAGCATGTGCGTGCATAGCTTTGATAGGCGCTGAAGATGCGTGAACAAAGATTTTGAAAGCTGCTGTTGTGACGTCGCTCTCTAGGGAGGTGCTTTCACAGCGCTTTAAAAATGACTATGCAGCCTTGATTAATTAAATTTGCAAATAATTTTGATATTTGAGATTCTGGAGGTCGAATGAAGAAGATTTAAAAGTGTTTTCTCAAATACAAAACTGCTTCAGCCTCTCTCTAAGTATAGTATGTTCGTCAAATTTTTAATCAGTGAAAATAGACCCATGGTTCCAATTAGAAACCTGCTAAGCATCATCAAAACACACTAAATCAATTTTCTTTGTAAAGATATAAGACGAGTAGCATTTTATGGCGTTATAAAAAATGGTCAATTTGGACGCATTTCCAGACTTCGGTTTCTTACCAGAGCGCATCTTTGCACCTGCGGTCCAGCTGCCCAGTGACCGCAGTGCGAAGCCGCCCCCTCGCCTCCCTCGTAGGATGAAGGGAAGCAAGGCGCATGTGTGTTGCGTGTCTATGCCCCTGGGGAACAGGACCGTGGGCGCAGAGATGAGCTCTGATAAGAAACTGAAACCTAGAAACTCGTCCAAATAAAGCTTTTTACAGAATGCATAAAACGCTACCCCTGAATTATATCCTTCTAAAAAAAACTTGATTTTGTGGTTTTCAATGACTCAGCAAGTTTCTAATTGAAACCATATTTTCATTTTCACTAATTAAAAAGTTGATTAACAAATTGTATTTAATTATCTGACTGATCGTTACGACTAGGTCCCTATACTACGTACGCCTGGCCGTATAACTCGCCTGCACAAACCGCATTAATATAGCTTTCACGACCTTTCTAAACATATATGTAAAGCTTAAAACTAAATCGCCCTGTACAACAGTGAAAAGGCGAAACCAACACGCTGGAGCCATATGGCTCCACCATGCTGGTATCGCCTTTTTGCTGGTATAGGATGTCCCATATTACGTTATGCATGTATGGTTCCGTCCGCCTACATGGTTCCGCCTATATCCACTATGCTGGTATAGGATGTCCCATAATACGACACGCTTGTATGGTTCCGCCCACCTGTATCGTTCCGCCTTTTTCCACTATACTGGAGCCGCCTTTTTCGCTTGTATAGGATGTCCCATATTACGGTTACGCTTGTATGAGCCTTTTCCGTCATCTTTCCATCATCGAGATTTTCCAATAGGGTTTAGACTTTTGGAGCAAAACGAGTTTCTGTCATCCGAGTCAAACTTGAAGGCATCCCCTCGTCCCGTGTGTAACAACACTCAAGAACATCAACAACTCATCCGAAACACCTTCTAAAGCCAGTAGACCGCACTGGGTCGTCCAGCTCATCAAGGAGCACGTACGAGACCAAAACCGGGAAGGCTATTTTCAAATTCCCTGACGTGGCCGTCCTCGCATCCGAGGTCGCCGTTTGACAAGCTTACCTTTCTTCCACCTGGTTGCCGGAACCCCAACGGCAGCTTTGTTCCATCCCCCCCCCCTCCCCCCCCTTCACTCTGGAGAGGATAGCTCGCCCCGAGGCAAATCCCATTCTCTCGACGCTCTTTCTATGGCCCTTTCCCTCCCCGTCACCCAGCTTTGGGGGAGAAGGTTCTTCCCTGGAGAACGTCCAGTTCGTACGGCAGCATTTAATGCAGCCAGTTAAACAAGGACGCACAATATGATGAATGAAAAACGCCATAGTACATATACTGTATCCTGAACGATGATAAAATGAAACGGTCGGGCAATCTATGATCAAATATATTTCACTGTGGAGAGTGATTTCAAAGTAATTTAATCGGGTCCCAAAAGCAAAGCATAATTATATATATCCCATTCGTGTGCTAGTAATTATATAACAGTAAATTAACTACTATTGTAGTAAAAAGTGGTAATTGTATCTATATTACTTTTGCAAAATAATTTACTCCTGTATGTTCTGCAGGGCACGTGGAACGAAGAAAGGATTGTACTAAAAAACAACAGCCATAACCGTTATTAAAAAAAACGAAAAACAAAAACATAAGACACAGCTGATGGATATGTCCACTAATCAACGTGTGAAAAATGCAGCGTGCTGAATATATGAGAGGATGTGGTTTAATTATTTGAATTGGGTGAGGCTATGCGTCCCCCGATTCAACCATCTGTGGATGCTTCGGGAAGGGACGGGTTAGCGTAAAAGCTGGCTTATGTATCGCTGTTATTTTTAATTGTATTATGTAGCCAGTTTCAAAGTACCGAGAAATTATAAGTGTATAGTGCACAGAGCTGACTGCAGTTGACATAATAAAATTGGAGATTGCCTGGATTACCATTTTTTGTCGACCACATACAAGAAGTTGTGCGTGGGAGCAAAACTCCTTGATCAAACCAACATAACAAACAAACTGCTTCCTGTTTAAATTGTTCGTTCGTAAAGGCTTTTGAATACAGTTCTGTTTTATATCCAACGCAAGCCTATGAGGACCATGCTTTATCGTACGAACAACGCTCCTGAATAAACCAGATCTGATCCAAATTCGACCTATCGAATTGTTTGAACCGTTTGATACTAGGAATTCGAAAGTAAAAGCAAATTATTTGGTCAGGCATTATAAAACTTCAATTCGTAAATCAAAGATTTACCAAAAGAAACGGCATATTAAAACTGAATGCTGATTGAAGAAATTTATTATTCCCGTGCTTGTGCTTTTCACTAAAGTAGAGTAACAGGAATTTGTTGTTAAAAAAAGATGAAATTCTGAGAAACCTTGGAAACATTATAGAAAGAATCTTACTATAAAATGAAAAAGTAGGAAGAATAGTCATAGAGCGATAGTGCTTCTCATTATTCCTATTTCTTGCCTCTGAAACATTTTCGTGCTTTTATACCTAAGGCAGACACTAACTACTGTTGCAAGACCAATCTTTAAAATCTGTGCTCACCAAACCACAACAATGTCGACGACAATGTAGGCAAGTTTAACACAATTGAAGTTAACACTATTTTTATGGAGGAAATTGTCATTTAAAAATTAATATAGATCAAGATATATTACCCCAAATATTAGCACGTTTTGTTTTGAATATTGTCACCGTAAGTGGTAGAAGCGTTCACAAAATGACCATTCAATCCGTTTTATTGTGGAAAGCTAGTTCTCCACCATTAGAATAACAACCTTTATACTGATGAGCCTGGAAATGAAGAAATTATTCTCATATTAATTCAGAGTATGTGGTATGGTTCGGAAGAAAAAGGTTATTTACATTAGCATTATATTGAACGCCCCAAATCTCCGTTTAATCGATGCCTCATTGACGTCAATAATGCAATATTGGCCATTTCATAAAATTTCAAATTTCTCTATGCAAGCCAAGTTCGGCAAGTATATACCATAAATAATTTTAATTAGCTTAATGTATATGCTATTGTTTAACACCCTAAGTAATAAAATACACAATAGAAAATATATAATTATAAAGATCAAGAATTACACTGTCGCACATTTCACTTGCATTGGCTATGTCTTATATACTGATACATTACGCCACGTCGATGTTTGCACTACCTACCTGCAATATTTATCATGGTGTGATAGTCAAAACCAACGAGGACGAAAACGAAGATAGAACTGTCTTGTTCAGTTCTATCTTCGTTTTCGTCCTCGTTGTTTTGGCTATCACACCATGATAAATATTTCAGGTAGGTAGTGCAAACATCGACGTGGCGTAATGTATCAGTATATAAGACATAGCCAATGCAAATGAAATGCGCGACAGTGTAATTCTTGATCTTTATAATTATATATTTTCTATAGTGTATTTTATTACTTAGGATGTTAAACAATAGCATATACATTAAGCTAATTAAAATTATTTATGGTATATACGTGCCGAACTTGGCTTGTATGGAGAAATATAAAATTGTATGAAATGGCCAACATTGCATTATTGACGTCAATGAGGCATCGATTAAACGGAGATTTGGGGCGTTCAATATAATGCTAATGTAAATAACCTTTTTCTTCTGAACCTTACGACATACTCTGACTTAATATATTTCGATGACACAATTTTAAAAATATGAAAGCAGGTATACTCACCAGAGCACGAAAATACGGTCTGAACCTACCCCCCCCCCCCCTCCCCCGTCAAATACCACATCTTTGTGCTGCGGCAAGTGTGCCTGCTTTCGTTGTTTTAAAATTGTGTCACCGAAATAAACCATTCAGTCGAAAGTTACGCCGCGTCCTGTCCAGTTCTCTCTTTGCTTTCGTACTTGTTGTTTTGGCATATTACACCAAGTAGCTATCCTTATCCCATATTTAATCACCTTCCGTTTTCACGCGAGAAGTTCATAAATTTGTTTGACTGTGAATCAGGAGACCGCAACATAGTAGTAGATTTCTTCAGGTTGTTGTCAACAGAGTTAGGTACTTACATAACAGGGGGCCTCTACACTAAGCACTGTTTACGTCAGCTACCATTTTGGAGAGCAGATCACAGATTGGAGGCGAGTGCTGTGTCAACGTTCTGCTGGTTTTCGTGCTTAGCAGGTCCTTCACTGTGTGAACATAAAGTCAGTCAAAAAAAACGAACTCTGCGATTGGACTGCCAGCCGCTTGCTGCAACCTTTTTCTCCGCCAATGCGCTGTACCCCCCCCCCCCCCCCCCCCCCTTCCCCGCCCTCAAGAAAAAAAGTCACATCAGCGGACTTTGGAGTAATCCTGAGCTATTGAAAACCCCAAAACTTCAGCTGCTACAAATCAAAGTAATCGATAGGGGAAAACAGTGTTTTGTAACTCCCATCTCAACGGGATTACTCCACATGCAATAGGTTCCGGTGACCGGAAGCTGTTTGCGGACATGCCCAACCTGTGTTTGTGCAATAACTTTTCAACTATTTGCGTCTACCACCCAATTTAGTCTTCAAACTCTCTTTATATATACGGACCTAGGAACGGAGAAAAAAAGCAAAAATTGAAGCCGACTAACAGGAAAAAGTGTGTCGCTGTTCTAATCAAAGCTTCTAATATCAGGACAATACTGTAAGCAGCTCATTACTAAGAGTTAGGTCTGCGCGTCTGAGATAATGGAACAATGCAACTGCCGTGTTTATACTTACGATGACAACAAAACACACGAGTGAATTGTGTAATGCAAGGAAGCGTGAAAATGGATGAGTAAATTCGGATGATGAATATATCTTCACACTAGGAGTTCAACTAATATCTCGTTTAAAGGGACACCCAACGGAATTTTCAAGTTTATGCAAATAATATGCTCGGGGTGCGAAACAATCAGGAAATAAGAGCATCTAGGAAAACAGGCGAGGTATTTAAAGAAACCGAGTTAATAATAAATGCTATATACTGAGCCATGCCAATGTTCCCAGAGCAGTTAATAATTAGGGTACTAACTAACAATCACTCCACTACAAAGTCGGGGCCATTGAGGATTTGTACCAGCTCGAAATGCTTATTTTCTTCATGCGTTACTTGTTCCAGCACTCGCTGGAGAAAATCCCGTTCTTAACGCAACTTAGAACCTCTCAGTAGGAATAGTGAAAATTAGCCGACAGTAGGATGTGCGCGCCTGCGCAAAATTGCACCTTAGTCATACGTACGGTGAAAGCACTCTTAGAAGCTGCTAACTCCTGCCGCCGTATTATTAGCTATTTTTTTGCTTTTAAATTTTCGTCCACAAATTTAATGAGGCACTTCTAATGTGTCGTTTTCAACGAAACGACTCTTTCCTGATTGGTTCGTCTACGGAACTGCGAATACGCGTGCAGATTGCACGGTAACTTCGTAACGGTTTGTCGTCTTATATTTTGCGACTCGTGAACCAGCGTGAACGAAGAAGACCCAAAGCCCATCAACATGATATATGGAACCGGACGAGCTCGAAAGGACGGTGAAATGCACATTTTACGGCGGTCCGACAAAAGTGTGGAAGTATCGTTTCGAAATAAAGATTATTCTTTCTAATTTAAAGTATACAGGAACGTGATTTGTGCCCAAAAACATATATTTATTATATATTAGGGCATCTTTGAGCCCGTCCCAAAATGGCAAAAAATTCCATAGCTAGGCCTTCTGGACCTGGTGCAAAGCCGGTCTTTATGGCACTAAACTCTTCCAAGAACCACAAGCGAGTCGCTGAAGGTTCGTTTCATCAGGGACGCGTCAAATTTCTATACAAAACTGCTGAACGGCGGCAAAATGGTTATTCGCGTCCCCAACTTGTCTCGTCGCCAAGAGACGAGAAATGTACATGATTTTACATTTCTCAAATTGCATTGTCCTCTTGTAATTTTATTTTTCTGTAGAGACGGCGTTGGAGTTGTGGTATCTAAGGCGTGTACAAAATAAACTTTGCAGCTGAGTTTGAGACGTTGCCTCCTCTTTTTCTATCTTCTGTTGTTTTCTTTTTTCTGCCCCAGTTTCAGTTTTACAATCATGTTCAAGTTACACCAGCTCGCCTGCACTCTGACTATTTTTTCGTTAATCGTTCCTGAAGCAGGCTTAATCCCCTCCTCTTATGAATCCAGTCTTCCTTCGTCGTCTTCTATACTCATTTTTCAAGCATACATGGTACTGGACAAGCTGGCACTTCGTTTGGCAGAACTGGAAGCAGACGTCGCGTACTATGGACTTTCGTTGCGGAAAAACTTCATCGACCCTGCGCAGTTCAGACATCTATCAACAAGAGGTTTATCTTGGGGTTCAAAGAAGAAAGTTATCAAGATCTACAGGGAAAGAGCCACCAGGAGAATACAAGAACTCTACACGGCGTGCAACAGACTTTGGGACCTCCTCTTGGGAATGGACTACAGGCGTCGTAAGGAGTTCCAGCACTGGGACAACATCAAGAAGGCACAGTTTTACAGGATCTGGTATGTCAAAAGAACGCAAGTCTTGAACTCTGTTAAGATAATGAAGAGGAGGGAGGATTGTTTGCCATTGGTATGGTGTAGTGCTCAGTGTGTGTCGGGATCCCGTTTAAATGTAGTCAAACCATGTAACATTTCGATTTCAGAAAGAACGGACAGTTTTTTTTATCCAAGGGACCTAAATATTGTCTCAATGTGGGGCCTTCCAGACTCGATGTTTTTTTCCGCTGTTCAAAGCGTTGCGCGCTTAGTAGGTCATAATGAAAAGACGGCTTTTGTGGATCAGACGGTGGGGAGATTAGATAAAATTATGGGAGACATGTACTCGAAAGAAAAAAAGAATTTTAAGGATGTAAACCTGGTCAAGAAAGAGTTAGAATCACGGTCGTTAAAATTACTGCAAACAGATAAATCGGGGAGGTTCGGTATCCTCCCGATGAAATAATCTCAAGACAAAGCTGAAAAAGCCATGAGTGTATTGTTCAAGGACTGGAACGGAAAGTTGGCAAAGATGAGAAGGGACATATGCACAGTGTTAAAGGAAGAAGATAAAGAGCAAGTTGCCAAAAGCATAATGAATCGATCCAAAATGTACCTATCTTTGAAATTTTTCCTCAAGGACCATAAAGTGGAGATGCCTTTTAGAGTAGTTGTAAACGAAAACGGAACGTAGCAAAAAGTTGTGTCTAAGTTTCTGCAGCATGGGTTAGGTCAGGTCAGTTTAGACAAATCCTTATCGCTGAGAAACACAGAAGAACTTATTCATATCTTGGAACACAATCATGGGAGGAAGAGTTCGGTATTCTCCATGGATATAAAAGATTTATATTATTCTCTGGAAAAGAAAAGGTTGATGAACGCCGCGAAGGTGCTAGAGTTGAATCTGTTAAAGTTTCAATCAGACTCGGGAGTAACAGTGGAAAGCTCCTTACCGTGTTGGATCTCTATTTAAAGCGAACAGTCCTGGAATACAATAATCGAAAATATATCGAGAAAGAAGGTGTATGCATAGGCTCGTCGGTCGCTCCGTTGTTAGCTGAGATATACTTCAACAGTTTGGATAGAGTGTTGTTTGACAGGATGGTTGAGTTTACACCTAACGCGGGCTTCATCAGAAGATATGTAGATGATATTGTTGTCTGCACGTTTGAAGAAGGGAAATCGGAGTATCGTGAAACGCTTATTCGGTCAACGGTTGCGGAGTTGCATTTCAGACTAGAAAAACCAGAGGAGAACATGTTGCAGTTTTGGACTTGCGCATTCAGGTGAAAAATGGCTTATGTTGGGAATATGGTAAGAACATGGATAAACCGGTAATTCCCTAACAAATTTTTCACTCTAAACTTGTTAAGGCAGGAGTTGCGAAATCATTAACTGGTAATTCGCTAAAAAAATCATGTACCCATTCCATGAGTCAAGCTTTAAAAAGACAATGGGGAAAACAGGAGGACGCGGGGTATGAGGAAACTTTTCTAAAACGACAACTTTTCATTCAAATCAGAGACAAGCGGGATGAACCAAGTGTGAGGAACCGACGAGTTGCTATACCATATTTTCACGATATTTCCCATAGCATAAAAGCGTCGGCAAAAACGTTTGGCGTAGAAAGATTGTTGAAACCCGATTTTAAGTTTTGCCAACTTACACCTTTTGAATCGAAACAGGAAGTTTGCCAGAAGGCACATCGCGAAAAGTCGGTACCGTTTGATAATTCTGTGGTTTATTAGATTCCTTTGGAGTGTGGATTTAAATACGTAGGTCAGACTTCGAGATGACTAAATGATAGACTGACGGAACACAAACGGAATGTGAAAAACAACGCGTCCAATTCCGAGTTAGCCAGGTACCTTCTAGAGTGTAATAATTATAAAGCCAACTGGTCTGAAACGGAAGTAATTCACAAAGAACGTAATGATATAAAACATGTAGTTCAAGAAACGATTCGTATAAAAACGTCTGGAAACTGTATATGTCAGGCGTCATTGCAGTTTGGGAACGAATGTAAACAATTTCTACGCTTGACAATTTTTTTTTGTATTAGCGATGTTTAGATGTGCATCCTTGGACTTGTTCGAGAAGGTCGCAGTGTTTAGCCAATTGTGGTTCGTCCTAGGAGGGCAATGACGTTCTCAGTTTTGGAGATGGCCCCAGTTCCGGCTCTTTGCAGTGTCTAGTATTGTTTCTTTGAACTAGGTGAGTTGTTAGAGGAAACGCAACTTTGAAGGTCAAACACTTTCTTTGTGTTCAGTAGTGATTCACCTACGTTCGCCGGGTGGCGGTGGTTATGCTAGAATGTGATGCTTTGTGTGAGTGTTTCGCAGCCGAGGTCAAGGGAGAGAAGAGAAGGTTCACCCAAATTTCATTGTGCTCTTGTTATTTTTTTTCTGTAGGGACGGCGTTGGAATTGTGGTATATAAGGCGTGTACGAAATAGACTTTGCAACTGAGTTTGAGACGTTGCCTCCTTTTTCTACCTTCTGTTGTGTTCTCTTTTCTGCCCCAGTCTCATATTTACACTCATGTTCAACTTACACCAGCTCGACTGCACTCTGACTATTTTTCGAGAAATGTACCTTTTAAAGACGGCCATGATATTATATTCCCGAGAGCACTCCTGCTCCTCCGGTAGAGTGATACGCGGAATCTGTCGAGATGCCTTTCCTCTCACTCTAAATTCCCGGAGGCACCACAGCACCTTGGGGTAAAAAAATTGTTTATTCCCCAGAAATTGCACCGGCAGTTCCCTGGTTCTTCAGGAGCAAGCGACTGTAACGAGCGCGGAGTTCTTTAAAATACTCCTGCATCAGCAAGGTTCCTTCCGCACCGCGCTTTAAATGAGCATTCAGTTGACGACATTGTTCAGCATATCTGTATGCCAGACCTTCCTGGACTTTCCCGCGGATGCTAGCAGCAATTGCCGCTCGTCTTTTAGACCGCTCCATTGCAAAACGTCAATGGAGTGTGAAGCTAACCTTGATGCTGTGACGCCGCGCAGCTCTGTAACGGCACTGACGTCCCGCAGGAGCGCCACATCTATGCGTCAAAAGGCGCTCTGACTAAACACGAACTCTGAAACTACCAATGAAACAAAAAGTGCACAATTGTCCGATATATGTTGTGGGATCCGCGGAAGAGGCAGTATCTCGCAGCAAGATACAGGGCATTGAAAACTCGAACGGAAAATATTACCTGTCTAAACGGCTGCAAGAGCCATGGCGAAACCACGCGGAGGCAAAAGCACTGGGATTCTTACTTTGTCAAGCGTTCCGTAACTGAAAATTGCGAATGAGGCGCCCAGCTCCCTAGCGTTTGATGTTGTTGACCGTGCACCCAAGCACCGGTTCTTGAACATCCATAGGATAATACATTACGCAGTGTAAATCACCGTCCAAAATACCAAAAATCGGATGGTTTTTGGATGGATGGACAAAAAAATGTCTAATGACCTACCAAATGAACCACTGTGTGGAGGTGAAATATTATTTTAAAATTAAACGAAAATTAAACTTCTTGGTATCGCGGCCCACGAAGTGCCGCGATACCAAGAATACATCCGAAAATATATTTTCATGCAGGAATATAAATATAATTTCGCAAATCGTGTCGCGATACAGAAATATAAATTAATACATAATATTTTTCTGGAAGATTATCGCGATATATTTGTATCGCGATTCTGCCCAACGATGACACATACTATTTAACCCCTCGAATTCGTTGACGTCCTAGATAAAAATAACGCCAAAAACCCGGCCGTCTGGGTCATTAATGCAAAAAACGATTTTTCGTCAACTCTCATCGCTCGGCTCCGACCCGAACTGTTTTTAATTGCAGGCACTCCCAAGCCGCTCTAGTGGCGCTTTGCAGCAGCTGTGCATGGACGCTTTCTAAGTGACCTGCGATTTTGGTTTCTCCTATTACGTTTACTTCAGTTCATCATTACCACAGCAGAACAGGTTATTACCATGTGAGACTCTACTGTCTTTCTTTTTCTTTTCACTGGTAAAGGAAGCTATCATCCTCACCAGCACTAGCCTAAGTGGAGGCCTGTCAACGCCCGTTTGAGGGGCTCGGCATCGTTGTAAGATAAGAGAAGGTCAGCAATGGCGGCTGTCTTCCGTCGCGTGTGCAAAGCGTCTATAGTCATCTGTTCTGTGGGCGGGTCGACGCCAGAGGCTCCTTCTATAAACCGACGAGCTGGGTTGACATCACTGAGCCGCGGAAGCACTGCAATCGCACCGAGTCGGCCAGCCGTGCAAGTTTTGGGAAAAACAGCGAGCGCTTTTGCGCGCGCGACGCATCATTTCGGTCTGCCGGAGAGCTGCGTGGCTTTTGGTGTGCCTTAAAGTAGAACAAACCTAGTGCAATAAGCCTGCAGATGTTCCAGGGGGACGCTGACAAATGCAGAAAAGGGATAACTTGCGTGGAACGAAAAGAACTGTTGGCCTTGAACGGACGACCGCTTGTGCCGTAAGTCTTCATTGAAGGTAAGTGCGTGGCTTCCACTCCATTCGTTGTTCCTAGCACTGAGACTCTCCTAAGCCTAGGAACGTCACCTGATCCCCACCACACGGACTCCTTACTTACAGCGTTGGCACACAAGTTGCCGCCCAAACGTTTCTCATAAAACTCCTCCGAGTCTTACCAAACTCAAACTAGTTGTATGCCTCGAGAACTTGTAGGCTTGCATTGTGTCGGCCTTAAATTAGCTCGGCCAAAAGACAATGGAGACGACAATGTGCGTCACCGAGGTTTGCGGCAGCAACTTGGCCGATTCGGCGTCGGAGCGCCAGCGCGCCTTGCTCAAGGGCGTATGGATCCTCGAACGCAAAGCCATCAACCAACAGTTTCCCGCTGTATCGCTGCTGCTCGGGCTCTCGCAGCAAGTGCCAATAGTCAGAAATAACATACAAGATGATACGACACAAAAGAGCATGAAACAACGCAGCAGCTTTGGTTAGCGAAGGAACAGCCCGCGTCTCAATGTGGAAAGCACGGCTAGAGCGGCCGCTTTTGCACATACCCCTCCTTGCGCATGCGCAGCTCCCCTGTCGTGTTCGTAAATAGTGCGCGCAGCACGTAGGTGTCTAAGAGCACAGTTGCCATGCAACGGACAACGATAAATTATTGTGCAAGACTCGGACATTAATTTTTTTATTGACCAAAAAGAAAAAAAAAGGAAAGGAAAAAAAAAATGAGAGTACTTCCACCCTGTGATGTGGGAAATCCAGTGAAGCTGGCGCTCTGGTGGGAATCGCTATGTGGGGCTGGGAGCAGCGGCAACGGCGTTTTCATATTAGGGGCGTCCCTATTTTCGCTCCTGGGCGCGCCGACGCTTTTCTTACTCCCGCTGCTCCTCATCGGAACATAAAACACGGGTGCGATCCACGTAAAATCTGAAGTCCAACTGATAAGGACAGTGGTGTGATCTTCGGCAGGTTGCCCATAGGGTAATATACACAAGGTAAAGAGCGGAAACTGCCGAAGGGGCCCCAGTGGCCTAGATAACACGCCGCGCACGTATCGGGCGGGATAAGAAGTTCATACGGCAGTTTTTTGGTTATGTTATGGGAAGTTTTGGTTTAAGATTCAGCGGTTTTCCTCATGGGCATTCAAAGGCGGCGTCTTGATATTTTAGTGGCGATTTTGGCTGGAATATGTACTGTATTTACTACCTAAAAGTGCAGTTATAAACTTAAGAAGTGCATACTCTGTGAAGTAAATAATAGCCTACATTACACAACAAAAAGCACATATTGCTGCGGTAAAATAGTTGGTAAAATTAGCTAAGGATAATCTTGGCCTATGGAGTATTACAAGCGAAACAGAAAGTGATTCAAACACAATTTAGGTTTAACTCAATTATGTACAGATGAATCAGTTCGGGCGTAAAATGTTCCCTAATATAGAAAATCTTATTTACAAAAGGATATTCTTATTAACCTAATGAATCATCATACGACATACTAAATAACACGAAGATATCCGGGAAAACACGTGTCATTATTATATGCCAACCAAGACCATGAGGCATTATAATTTACGAAGCTCAAACAATACACCTTTTCATCTGGAAGTGGCGCAGTAACACGTAGTATGATACAGGACGTTGTAAATGCCACAGGACATTAAAATTCAGCTTCCCTTGTAGAATTCATGAAGTCTTGGGCACTTTAACATTTATTTATTTTGACATTAGCACTGAATGACACATGTTGAAAACTGTGTACTGGGATTATTCACGTGCGCATGTTTTCATTGTTATTGCTACATTTGATTTGTACTGTTTGCATGGTTTTCGTTTTCCTATTAATCTGTAACCACGCGAGTAATTCGTTTTATTTTGTAATTGAACCACCGCTTTTTGATTTCTCATGTATTTTTTATTCTCTTTCCAGTAATGACCCCAATAGTGGTTGAGAGTGTCTTTAAATAAACAAATGAATAAATAAATAAACAATGTTCCCTCTCAACGTCCCAATAGCCACTAGCTTGCGAGGTGTACCATAGCGCCACAAAAACACAGCTTCCACATCAGTTTTAATACATTAATTCGGCATACTTTAATTGTTTTCGTTAAAACAGAACACCAAAATTTACCTTGGAAATTAAGCCAGATATAGTAAAATTTATGAGGAGAAAAACTGCACTGCTCAATAAAATGCCTCCTGCGTATATATGTATGCAGAACTTCGCATTAAAACTACAAAAATTCTCTTTGAGTTGACGCAATTGCCTTCCCCAAAACAACAGACTCTAAACGTACTTAAGCTAGGTACACGAAAGAGACATGCCAAAAACTAGGCACCCTTCAATATAATCTGTATAAACCTTTTTTGACACTCCTCGGAACAGAGACGAAAAAAACCGACACCCGAGAGTGTTGCAAACAAAACAGCACACACATTTGGAACATGTGCTACACCCTCTAAAATGGCAAGGAAGGGAGTTTCTAGCTGCTTGATAAAATAAAAAAAATGTAGCCTCTGAGAGTACAACTAGATTCCCAAACAACTTATAGGGCCCTTGATACGCTTTTAACATCAGGAAATATTGATGAGGCGCTGTCATTCACTCAGACTTGTCCTTCAGTAAATTAGATCAGACACAGTTCTGAGTCATTTTTTCGAGAAAAAGTGTGATAAGAATTCCTCTGACATGGAATGTGGAGGCGTCGTCAAGTACTCTTGACTTTGTGTTCAACATAAAAAGCATATTGATTTCTTTTATTTTTGGACATCGCCTGATACGGTACAGCTTAACGTAAAGTTAGTGATTAGCAAATAGTAGATTTTACAAAATTTCGGTGTGTGAAGTCAGTCAGACACCCAAATGAGGCGACTGGTCTCTTGGTTGTAAACACGCAATTTATTTAGATCTGCACGGCTGCTAGCCTTGGACTTTCAATAGACGTCACGCAGAGATAATTACACAAACCCGTGCTGTTAATACGATCATAGGCCTGTAATACTCAAGGCTTGAGTATCGCCCTAGGAAATAAAATCAAAAGCTAAAAAGTTGCCGTATGGTTTCTGAAAGAAAACAAGAAGAAAAAAAAAAGTAGAATGGCACGTATCCTTAGCTTTTGTACATAATACTAAAGGTCCGAGTTGCAGCTTTGCTTTGTTAATTTCATATCTTTCGTTGGATCCTTTAAACGTTTGGTTAGCGCGCAGGGACCAACGCTTCTGACGGACCCTTCCTCCTTCATGATGGAACACCACGTTTTATTTGCAGCCACGCCTAACATGGTCGCGTCTAGCGGATCCTGTAGCTGCACGTTATTCTAGAATCCTTGCAGATCCGCTCTACCCTTTCTCCCTCCCGACAGCAACACATAGTGACAGGCCTATCCAAATTGGAACATGCAGCGGCAGAGATTGAACTATGGTTCACATTCGGCGTTCGGCGCGGAACATCGCCAGATTTCGCTCCGCGTGCCCCCTGCGACATGTAGCACACTGACAGAGTTTTTCTCCTTGCTACTCTAAGACGTGCAACCCAGCCAAACAAACAAAGACAGTTTTGACAGTTAGTTAGACGGTTATCGTGAATCACGTGAATTCGTTGAAGAGAATTTTCATGGAAACCGCGGACCAACCTAACTCGGAGCATATCGTCCAGCGTCGACCCGAAGTCGCAGTGCTCGGAGAGCCGACGAAGCTCGGCGATAAAGTCAGCGATGCTCTCACCCTGCTGCTAGTTGCTTTTCCCGAACCGAAACCGCTGCACGATAACGGACGGCCTAAGGTTGAAGTGAGCCGTCAGCTACGAAACGATATCCTCGGAACTTGTCTCGGACGGAAGAGCCGGCGAACAGAGAGAACGAATGATGGTGTACCCCGCAGGCCGCGCATAGCACAACGTGCTTCTTCTCGGCCGCCTGGAGGTTGTTTGCGGTGAAGGAGAACTCTAGCTGCTCCAGGTATAAAGGACATTTCGCGATGGTACCCGGCACGAACTCGCCGATGGTGCCAAATGTCATGGCTGCCGCCATTGTACCTTGCTGGCCGAGCGCGTACGCTTTGTCCCCCGCAGAGAAGGGGAAGGAGGGAAAGGCAACGTGGCGCAACGCGGTGGCGGCCTTATTAAAACCGCTTACGTTGCTAGCATAGGTTTTGTAACGAAGAAGTTGCATCCATATACGGCGGACTGGGTGTTACTTTTTTTTTTGTTTTGGAAAGAGAATGTATTGTTGGACTACATAAGTCCTCCTGCATACCAGCGACAAAGTTTAATTATATTAGTCTTTACATGGTTCTAAACCATGAAACGGGCTTTTGGCAACTTATTGCTTCCGTCATTTTGGAGTACGCAAGGTAGTTATCTCGGTGCTCTGGTTGCGGTTACAAAAGCAAGGCAAAACGCTCGTAGCTCCTGCCCTCAGTAGACGTTGGATATCTTCCACAATTTTGAGGACGGATAACTGGATGAACGAGGATTTACAATTACGTCAGAGGTCGTTCTCGCACCTTCCTTACCGTCGAGCAGCCGGATCAGCAGGTGAGAAGCCGCGGATGAAAGGCTTGAGCATCAACAGCCCAAGTGCACTCGGTGCCGATGGGGGCGATGAGGGTTTCTGTCAACCGGTAGCCCAGCACAAACCGTGAACGTTCCAGCTTTTCGCCATGACACAGTGTTGCAGAGAGCAGGGTAACCGAAGCAAATGCGCTGGTATTGTAAATCTTTGCTTGGTATTGTGCCTTTGTAAATTATTTTATTTGTCTTGCTGGAGAGACGCAAACGACGGGCGTAAGAAAATCGTTTGCAGATTCCTCACACCTCGCAAAAGCACTTACCCAGTCACCTTGAGAAAAGCGCGAAACACGGTGTCCGCACCGTCCTGAATTCCCATTCCTTTACCTGCTTTAGAGCAGTTTGTACATGCTAGTACTGAAACAACTGAAACTAGGGGCAGTGCCAGAGAAAAAAGAGACAAAGTGGGAAAGCTTGCTTGCACTCCCCAATGTCTGAACTCTCAAGTGATTGTGCCATTATAAATGTACCAACGCCGCTCCCCCCCCCACTCCCCCCTCTCCCCCCCCCCCAAAAAAAAAAAAAAGAAAAAGCACTATGTTCACTACGTAAAAAAAATCTGATTTCATGCATCTGCGGGAAGGCAGGAAATCTTGCATTCATCCACACCGCATGATAAGCGCAACACGCTCACACACGATTTACAGGAAAATAATGGTAGTGACTTAAGTTTCGCTGAAAGTCTGTATAACTGGTCGTTTGCAGGACCAAATCCTCTAGTCGAGTGGTGTGCGCCGCTGTGCAAACACAACGTTGTGCAATCGCAGTCCAACGTGAAGCATAATAACGGCAGACTTAGAACAACAATCCGGTATCTATCGTTCAATTAAAATGAGGTAATTTTTCTGAAAACGCCCGGAGCTTTTTACTCGCAGTATGCGTCGAGAATTTTCCATATTTTTGGAACGGAACCACGGAAGATTTACCTTTATGTTCTCTTGGACCAGCTGACGACGATAGGGCAAAACCCGTTGAACCTCAACCCCACACTAACCAATTTGCGCTCCGTCTTA
This sequence comes from Ixodes scapularis, assembly GCF_016920785.2. Taxonomy (NCBI): domain Eukaryota; kingdom Metazoa; phylum Arthropoda; class Arachnida; order Ixodida; family Ixodidae; genus Ixodes; species Ixodes scapularis. The sequence goes on along the minus strand of NW_024609835.1, from coordinate 215,197,900 downwards.
GTTTGGGTTTCTACCACCAAGCACCGCACCAAACGCCACGAACGTTTCAGCTCTTTATCCCATCTCAATGTTGCACTAAACAGAATAAAATTCCAGTCAAGGCAGCGCTGTCGGGAACCTTGGCTTGTGGTTGCGCACTGGTGGACCATGTGATTCTCTTCGCTTTCAAAGCACACACGACGATTGCGAATGATATTTTCCGTCTTCCGTGAACATAACTAAAGCACTTCTCCAGTCACGTCTTCACTACATGTGCTCACAAACCGCGGAGCTTCTCGCGTCCCCTCAGATCAAAACAATACCGGCGCCATGTTGAACGTGCATCGTTGCCAGATTTTCTCCCACCAAAAATGTTATAGCTTAATCAAGCAGAGTCATAACGGCAACGTACATCTTTAATGGAGACAGGCGTGCTTCAACGACCATGGCTGGTTGCCGATGATCGAAACACAGGAGCACGGGCTCAGCTCGCGCACCTCGCAGTTCACGCGCCGGTCACGCCTGCCAGTCATGACCATACGGCATTGGTTTATTATGCAACAATGATTACTATATTACATTCCTCACCCCTCAGGTGGGACAGTTTTGTAGCGGATGACGGGACGTCGCTTTCGTGCTGATCTTCTGAGCGGCTGCTCCGGCGTCAAGCCAAGCCTTTCTGAGGTCATCACTGTGACGGCGATGAACTTCTCGATTGGCCAGCTGGACCTTGTAGGAGACTGGTCCTGTCACTGCAACAATCTTTACTGCTTTCCATCGTGGTCCCGTCACAACATTCCGGGCGTAGACGGTGTCGCCTACGTAGAACTGCTTGACCTTTGGTTGATCCGCTCCTGGATCTCTCTGGAGGTCAGGATGCAGTCTGTCCAACGGAGACCGCAGCCTCCGGCACATCCTCAACTCTCCCGGAGTCTTCCTGGAGTCCGAGCGAGGTGTGGTCTGCTGCTTAAATCAAAAACGTGAAATCTTGCACTGTGTGTCGCGTTGATTTAGCTTCTTTAAGACAGACTTGACTTCCCTCACCATTCTTTCCGCCCTGCCATTGCTCGCAGGATGGTACGAGGCTGTGTAGATAAAACGGACAGCATTAAGTTTCAGGAACTCTTTCATTTCTGCACTTTTGAAGGCCGTTCCGTTGTCCGAAACAATTACGTTGGGCAACCTATATATCGCGAATAGTTTCCTCAGCGCCGTAATCACTGCAGCTGATTTCGTGGACGGCATAATCTCGACTTCGGCCCAGGTAGAAAATGCGTCCACCACAATGAGAAAACTTTCACCTCAAACGGGTCCAGCGAAATTTACGCGCAGGCGGCTCCAGGGCTGTTCTCGTTTTATCCAAATGTGAACAAATGCTTTGGGATTGCTCTGCCTGTTTTCTTGGAACTGTTGGCAATGGCGTACAAAGTCTTCGATTGCTTGATCGATTTTAGGCCAGCAAATGTACGCCCTGGCCGACGTTTTCATTGCTGTCATTCCTGGGTGGTTGGCATCAAGCCATTGTAAGACCTTCCTTGTGGCTTGCTCGAAAATTACCACTCTATTTCCCCACAGAATACAACTTCGATGCAAGGAAAGTTCTGTGGGTCTTACCTCAAAAGCCGCAAAAGATCCTCCCAGGGGTTCTTGTGGCCAACCCGAGAGTGTCCATTGCTTGAGTCTTGCCAGCGTAGGGTCTGGCTTTGTCAGCTTTCCGATGTCTGCTGGTTGCCGTGAAGGGTACTCGACGGCCTCGAGGAGAAGTGCGTCACCTGGTGGCACTGGCTCGTCGACATCACTTGGTGCTGGACGGCGGCTTAACCCGTCTGCGTTGTTGTTGTCGATTCCTGGTCGAAACACAATCTTGTAGTCATATGCTCCCAGCAGCAAGCTCCACCGCAGCATCCTCGGTGACAGGATTTGTGGCATTGGCTTCTCTGTGTCAAAAATCTCAAGAAGCGGTTTATGATCGGCCACGATCGTAAATTCTCTTCCCGCGAGATTCTGGTGAAAGTGCCTAACACCATAACTTACGGCAAGCCCTTCTCTGTCGATTTCAGCGTAATTGCGCTCACGTCGCCCTAATGTACGTGACGCATAAGCTATCGGCACTTCTGTACCATCATCGTTCTAGTGAGAAAGAACTGCACCAACACCAACCGGTGAAGCGTCACACGACAAAACCAGCGGAAGCGCTGGGTCGTAGCATACTAGCACTGCGTCGGAGCTGAAAAGCCCTTTTAGGTTCCGGTACGCTTTCTCATGCTCCCGCGTCCACGCCCATTTTTTATTTATTTTTTTTTCCAGAAGGCGATGCAATGGCTCGGCAACTTTAGCTTTTTTTTCAAGAAACCTGCTGTAAAAGTTGACTAGTCCCAAAAACGCTTGCAGTTCTTCTTTGTTCTTTGGGCTCGGCGCACCCTCTTCGGTGCAGCCACGTTTTCTTCACTTCGGTGAATGCCAGTGGAATCAATTCGGTGACCCAAGCACTCTATGCTTGTTTTACCGAACTCGCACTTGTCTTCGTTTACCCGCAAACGCGAGTCTTGTAACCGCTGCATGACTGCTCTTAATAGAGAGTTTTAGTAGACCGTTTTCATCTTCCGCTCCGCTCCGGGGGTGCCAAACTAGGCATGCGCGGCCTGCTTCGCCGGAATGAAAAGCGGAGGTCGAAAACCGCGTTTTAGTAGAGCGTTTTCTTCAGCGTAAGAGCGTTTTCAGCGGGTTCGAAAAATTTGCTTGCGTAGCCCCACAAGTGGATGTTTATAGTACTAGTAAGACAAAAAAACCTAAACGTTAACACCAAGAGAGTGAAAGGGAGCGTAATTGTAAAGGTAGTAAAAACGAAGGCGACAATGAAAAACACAAAAGAGTAGGCACACACCTGAAAAAAATATTAAGCTATAAAATATAAATGTAATCGTTCCACCTTGTGTTCGAGGGAAGCCGAAGGTATAAGCATGAGCATGTTGCTCTAAACGGCACTTGCACTGCACGAGCGACCGTGCTGGTCAAGGACGCTGAAAGGCCGGCACTCGCTCTTGTAGCTTCTGCTCCACTCGAATAGACCGATCTCACCAAGCGTTTGGCGCTTGCGCGAGGCAGCCATAACTTTAGTTCACAGGAGGCATTCAGCAGTGCACGAGACTGTTCGTGCCCTGCACGCGCACAGTTCCAGCGAGGTTGTCGCACGCGCAGAAAGACTAAAGTTCCCTCGATGCATTGCGGCAGCGGTGCCGTAGTCAAACTGGCTGGTGAGATCGGTCTATTAAAAATGAAACAAATTTACTTATTCGAAGTAGAAAAATAAAAAGAAAAGGACGAAGTTTGCGCATTGCGAGTACATCCTTTTGCGTAGTACGAGTACAGTGTTGCTCAAGACTAGCAAGGCATCTGCACGATGAATCCCCGCTGTTCTCAAGGAAGGACACTTCTACTAACGAGATTAAGCTGGCGAGACATCGAATCTATGATTCGAATACCTCGTGCCATCAAGCGCCGAAGCTTCCTTCCGAACGCGGTTTACTGGATATTTCCAACGTAGAAGAGAAACCCTTTAGGAGGCTATCCTGCTTAAAGAAGGACCTGGCTGCTCTGCATGCGGGCCTCCAAATACCAGCACCCGACAGATCGGCGCAGGATGTTGCCAATCTGGCGAGACGCTTTGCATGGTTCTTCCTGGACTGGCCTATCCCAACCGTCTGTTCGTACTTTGATGAGCGTTTGGACGGAACTTGTCGGTGTTCTTCATTTCTGTGAACCTCATCGTGGGTCACATCAACGAGAGGTTCGGCCACCTGCTCGCTGATATGAAGAAACATAGGTGGTTGACTCTGGCGAAACTGGAGCTGTGCTCACAGGCGAGACCCTGCATGGTTTGTGTAAATTTTGCGTTTTCATTGTTTCTAGCACAGCTGCTCTGTGTGGTGAAAAGTTACTTATTTCTATACGCCAAAGGTGTACATGGGCAGTGTTAGGACAAGTCACGACGAGCGCGTTCGTAATCTGTGAGCATTAGTAGGCCACTTTTATGAGCCCTCTTTGCTCTACTTTACGCTCTGCGAGAAGCATCGTCCCCACCGCGTATGCGTGGCCCGCTCTGAGTTGGAGCGTATAGTTAGCGGAGTGAGCGTGCGCTCCGCTTCACAAGTTCTAGAGCGGACTGCCCTCAGCGTCCTTAGCGTGATCGCTTAGATCTCAAGATGGCTGCACTTACTCAATACGCGTCGATGTTTTTCACCGTTACCTCAGCTTGAAAGAGGTCGAATCAAGAAGTAAAGCGTACTCCCAGCGCGTGAAAAGTAAACCATTCGATTTGAGTTCTATGTAACACAAAACAGCATAATCAAACGAAGTGAACGAGTATCACTTTGCAACCAGCACGGCGTCGGCAAAGTCGTGGCGTTTTTGTGGACGTCCTATGGCTATGCAGTCAGATCTACGGGTGCGCGTGCTTGAACGCCTATTATACCTGTGCACGCGCCCTCCTGTCAAAAATGCCGCTGAAAGCTGACCACGAGCGTAGCGCTCGCAAGCTGCACCAAAGAAACCATTCCCTCTCAGCTTTATTTATTCACACTCGCTGGAAACTTTTGAATTGCTTAACTTTCCTCAGGAAATGTTCGCCTTGGATTTCCTTGGTAGATTTTGAAAATAACAGAAACTTGAATGCAGCCTTTTTAAAAGTGCAACCCATAGTGCCGCTAGTCTTCGAGGCCGCCTTATTTTGGCCAAGTGTCTAGGGAGCAAGAAGGCTACGTCATTGTTTGTCGCGGATGCGAGTCTAAATGTATTAGACACGAATGCTGCGTGAATACTGAATATGAAATCGGTTCTAGTCACAAGTCCCGCACTAAAAGCAATGCCCAAAATATGGCGGCCGAATATGTTACCCGGTAGTGTTTTGAAAAGAGTTACTAATAACGGTCGAAAGAATATTCCACCTCAATTTTTTGTCTGGTGAAAACCGGACAGGCATAAACAATGCAAAATTTAGCAAACACAACCCTGGACCTCTAAGCAATAGTGGTAGATTAGAACAGTTTTCAGAAGTTTCGTTCTGAATTCCGGCGTAGCGGGCCTCGGATGCACAGTTTGACGGCCTCAAAGCTTAGCAGAATTTAGGAACAACTATATATATATATATATATATATATATATATATAAATTAATTTACGATACCCAGTTTTTTACAACCATACAATACAAATACGCTTCATCTTAGAGGAGTAACAAGTCCCATATCACATGTTTTGGAAGTGTTTAAATACTGCCGTGTTGTAAGAGTGTTTCCCTGCTGAAAAAACCGTATACTTTTAGTACGGGTCCTACCCGTTTGGGTCATATGGTGTTATGGACATACAGGTCCCGTATTCAGTCGGGTCGGGTCGACCCGACTGAACCATGCTGTTTGTGGTTGGGTTGACCCGACCGTAGACACGGGTCGACCCGACCGTAGACACGGGTCGACCCGACCGTAGACGCGGGTCGACCCGACCGTAGACACGGGTCGACCCGACCGTAGACACGGGTTGACCTGACCGTAGACACTGGTCGACCTGACTGTAGACATGGGTTGACCCGACTGTAGACACGGGTCAACCCGACCTACGACACGGGTCGACCTGACTGTAGACACAGGTCAACCCGACTATAGACACAGGTCGACCTACGTAAACCAGCAGATACGGGTGCCATGCAATTCCTGTTCAAAAAAGGTTAGCATCCCGAGACAGTACCACCTAGATAGGCAAGGCCCCCAGATCACTTTCATACCATCCTCACAGCGAGATTGGGTATGAGTGCTGTGACAGTGTTTGGGTTACACTTGTTTGGGTTACACAGCCCTAAACATATGGCCCCAACTTGTCTCCGAGCATCGAGCTAAGGACGAACACAACGCCGTTTCTCCCGCAGCGGCCACTCGAGAAACTGCGCGTAACTTCTATTTTTGGCTTAGACAGGGGTCACCCCCGACCCCCCGGCGGACGCGCCGCGTCGAACTACTGAAGTTAAAATGCATTTAGGTCGGGACGCGCTACCTGAAAGGCCGGCTGAGGCATGGTTTTATAAAAACAATATTAATTGTTCCGCAAAACCTTGCGAACTAAAGATGATAAAAACATCACGCGCCCACCATTTGGTACTAAACTCCAATAAATTTCATACAAAAAGAGTCTTTTTCGTTTGTTTTTACGCAAAAACAGGCTTTCAAAAACCTCAGAGTGACCACAGTACAGACAAATGATAATGGGTGGCGCTGTTGTCGCATTTAGCTTGGTCTTGGTGGACGCCAGCGGCCCAGGTTTCGACTGCGAGTTTCCCAACTGAGTGTTTTAGTAACGTTGCTCTGAGGCAAACAAAACAGAGACCTGTGATGTCGTAGTGCTGCTGCAGTCAAGATTGTCGTGACTATACTCACTCAAAGTTTCTTGAAATCAGTACCGTCTTTTCTGTGTCCAGATTGGTCATGAAAGTCGCATTGCAAAGATTAATTCTATTACAGAATTTAACAGAAAATGAAGGTAGACATTGATCAGATAGGAAACCAAAGCTCCCTGAAACATAGTTCCTGTATGTTTTCTAAACAATCAGTTATTGCAAAGGCCAAGAGAACAATATTCCCTCCTGTCACCCCCCCCCCCCTTCCCAGTGCTGCTCTCGAAAAATTGACAATTTTGATTGCGGCTCTTGGACAGTGTAAGTTTGGCGACACCTGCTCTACAACCTTAAAACAACCTCGTGCGTAACGACATGACTGGAAAGCTGGCAGCAAACCTGAGTATCTTATTCTTTAGCAGCATTAAAAATAAAGGAGATTTGATGCTACAAATATCTTGTGGGGGCAGATTGAACAATAGATGGGTGAGTAAAAATTTCGACAATAAATACCTTTTCTGTGTCTCTTTATAAAGATCGGTGAAATTCCCTTTTTTGTACTTCTGATATATATCTTTTTGTTTTATACAGACTACAATTGCAGACATCCTTAATGCGTGCTCCACTTTTATGTAGATATTTTTATTTCATTGTCCCTAATTTGCTTTAAATTTGTAGAAACCAGGTGTATTAAAACATTTCCGTTTTTCGCGAGTCGCCGGCCTTTTCGCTTCAGTTCTTCGCCGCGGTATCACGAACTGATAAACGGCCACAGCTTTCCCGCTTATCAGTAGAGTTACCGGGTGACCGCCATGACTATCCGGTTCACCGGCTTAGCGCACCGGGCGACCGCTTTGCTTTCCTGGAGTTCCGGTAATGCCCGGTATGACCGGAGCCACAGTCCAATACACCAGTTAGGGCAACCGCTATGAAGCTACCGGGCTCCAGACTAAGTAAACCGGTCCCGGTAAAACACTCCGGGCCGTCGCTATGGCGTCACCGGGACTCTGGACAACGTACACCGGTCCCGGTAAAGCTACTCCGGGCCGCCGCTATGACCGGAGCCACAGTCCGGTACACCAGTTAAGGCAACCGCTATGAGGCTACCGGGGCTCCGGGCTAAGTAAACCGGTCCCGGTAAAGCGCTCCGGGCCGCCGCTATGGCGTCACCGGGACTCCGGAGAACGGACACCGGTCCCGGTAAAGCTACTCCGGGCCGCCGCTATAATGCTATCGGGCCTCCGGTCTAAATATACCGGACCGGTATGATCCGGTATAACTTCATATGGGTCTTTTCAGTAGGGTTTTTCTCTTTTTTATTAGGCCGTCAAGGACAAGGGAAAACCCCTGGGCAACTGTTGAGGTTTTGTTGACCACACAGCATGCCCATATGCCATCCATCAAAAAATCAGAAGAGGGCCACAAGAGGGCGCTCGTCGTGAAGCACCAGGCAGTGATGTGCGCAGACGGCATAATTTGACGGCTGAACGAAACCTACGAAGACCATGGGCATTTTGTTTGTTTGTTTAATGTTAGAATGCATAAAATTATCACAGTAAATCATATTCAAGCTTTTGTACGGAGCGACATACCTGTACAACTAGGCTGAAAGGCAACTAGAAATATTTTAATAAAAAAGTTTACTAACGACTCCCATTTTACTTCTGAGCTGTGCGTGTGAATATTGCATCTAACCAAATTACAGTGTTACAGTTGAATTCAGCGTTGTAAAAGTAGCCTATGTTGCGTGTCCTTCTATTGCAAGAAAAGCCCGTAGCACAAGTGAGGCTGAAACTAGGCGGGAGCTTAAGCTGAAAAACGCACCTTCAAAAACACACAAAAGAAATAAAAAGAAGTGTAGTAAAGCAAAATGGTTTACACCGTTAATACGAAAACGAAAAGATCGCTCTTATTTGCAGTTTATTTCTTTGACAGCTATTGAAAGAGCTGAAAATGTGTCGCTCAGATTAGTGCCCCAAACGAGCGCTTTATTCCATACCAATAGGCTGATGTCAGCCCCTTGAATTTAAGGTGAAAAATAAAAACAGTATATTGATTGTGCCCGCTAACAGTGTCGGGTATTGTACATAAACACCAAGGTACCCTACCACAAACCGAAGCATATGAAGAAGAAAGGACTCATTTCATTGGGGAAAAGAAAGTATAGATATAAATGAAGCACTCACTTTCGCTAATTTTCACTGTCTTGATGCCTAAAGTAACCAAACAAAATATCTGTTCATTTGCCGACTGCTTTAGTCTTTGGTCTTCAGCCATCAATTTTTGGCACCGCGGAAAGGAAGCAGCCCGTACCACCGAGGCCCGCGGTGCCGCGTCTAGGGAACGTGGTAATGTGATGAGTATATACGTGGAAGATGACGACGACATGGGTTGTTGGTATTGGGGTGGATGGCAGTCCGATTCGCAGAGGTCCAGACTTCGTGGAAACGGTTTGGGCGGGTGAGCCGCGAACCATGAGGATCTTGCACGCCGTTCGATCAGTGCATGAAGGAGCACAAGGAACATGATGGCGCTGTTGCTCACTGGGGTTCACTGGGGTCAAAGCAACATGCTCCAAGGAGGTAGCCCAGCCAAAGTAGAAGCTGCCGCCTCCGAGGAACCGAGGCCCAGGGCTCAGATTGAGGCACCGCCGTCGCCCGGTGTGTCATCCTCTCAACGTCGTTATCGTCATCTCGCATAAAAAAAAATCGAGACCTCCCACCGTTCAGGGGCCGTGAAAGGATTGCGACCAGGGATTTCTCGAAGCAGCCAAAGATTCTTGACCACCGTGAAGCGTTTTCTGGAGGACGCCGTTTCAAACAAAGTCTGCGCAGCCATCTTAGTGCAGCGAGGTTCATAACGGTCAAGCGCGCTCCCAAGCATGATTTCAAATGACGAGCACTCATTTCGAATTCCTTTCCAGAAAGACACCATCTAGTGAACATTTAACGTGATTCTCAAAAGGGCGACGAAAGCAGAGCTGACGCTTCACGCTCAAATCCCAGAGCGGGTCGCGCATGCGCGATGGCGACTCCGCTTTCCATAGAGCGGAGCGAGAAAGCGGAAACGGTCTACTAAAACTCTCTAATGTTTCACCATGCTCCGCCACCGTCAAGCCCGAGAAAACGTGTTGCAGACTACGCTGTCACGTAGTCTGCAACTGTCTCGCCGGCGTACTGGTCGCGCTTGTAGAAGAGAAACCTTCCGTAGAGTTCCGATGGCCTTTGGTGCAGATAAGCCTTGACCGCTGTCACTATCGTGGTATAGTCTGCAACTGTCGGTCTCGTCGGCTTCACCAAGGTTACGATTAAGGAGTATGTTTCTTCTGCGCAGCAACTCAGCAGGACGGCACGCTTCTGCTCAGGCGTTGCCAGACTCTTGGCTACGCAGCACATTTCGAGTCGCTCTACGTACTCGTCCCAGGAAGCGTTGGAGCTGAGGCGATACTCGTTGATACCGCCCACAGCCACCCTCGGGATCCGGCAACGGACGCTTGCCTTTGTCTTCGTCCGTTTCATCACCAATTGTTATAGCTTATGCAAGCAGAATCATAACGGCAACGTACATCTTTAATAGAGAGGCGTTCTTGAACGACCATGGCTGGTTGAAGATGATCGAACCACAGGAGCACAGGCTCAGCTCGCGCACCTCAGAGTTTACGCGCCGGTCACGCCTGCGGGTCATGCAACCCACTGCATTGTTGTATTATGCAACAAGGATCACTATATTACAAAAAAAAAAAAACGAAAGCAAAGCGGCTTCAGCTTCCAGCGTGCATCGTCGTTGTGTGGTGGCCAGATTTTCTTTATCAGGTCTAACTTAAAGATCACCTACAGATGCAGCAACACTGGTATCAAATTTTAATATGGCGGTCACCACGGAGCGCCGTAACTTCTTAAAAGGGTGCACGGGAGGCGACGGCACCTCGTCCCCCCCCCCCCCCAGCCCCTGGTTCCCCGTTGCCGTCGTCACCAATGTTATATATTTATTAGCGGAAGTGTTACATGGCTATTTACAAGTGGAACATGTGTCCTGAGGCCTACACCGTAGTGTTCCATGTGAGTTTGGATTAGATTGGATTTTAGGCTAACCCCTTTTTATCGAGGGATCTCAGCACCGGCATATCTAGCCTGACTAGCAACTGTACTAGCCAATGTCGTAGTCATGATGTCTTGCCCTCCGCCACTAGCACTCCAGTTTCCTCTTGGTTACCTCCACTGGTTGCCCACTATCGGCGGCGTTATGTTCGTCCACGCCCCGGAAGCCCAGCGCCACCGCTCCGTCTGATTCACACGTAGCATCCGGCTTCAGGCCTTTACATTCTTGTAAAACATGCTCCGCTGTCTCGTCTGCTCCCTGCGCGCACATGACACACCTCACGTCCACGTCCGTGTACTTCGCGCGGAGCACGCGGGTCCTCAACATGTCACTTCGGGCTTCTGAAAGCAATGCACTGCCCCTGCTGTTGTTCATGAAAGAAATTCGCTTCCCCTCCTCTTTCTCTCTGGCATACAGCCAGACTTGTACCGTACGCATTACAAGTAATCTAATTACTTGTAATCGATTACTTTTTGGAGTAATTTTGTAATCAGTTGATTACTTTTATTAGGCAGTAATCAGAAGAGTAATCTGATTACTTTTTGAAGTAATAAAATTACTTGTAACCGTTACAATTTGTCCACGCCCCCCCCCCCCCCCCCGGGCACACGCTTTTTTTTTTATAAAACAACAAAAAAAAAATTTTGCTTCTTTTTTTTTTTTCGAACGGAAAGACGAATGATTTTTGCTGAGCTGAAGGAAACGAGGTCAATTTCTTTCTATGTACAGTTTCTGTGAAATATCCGGGTTTTTTTTTTTGTTTTTTTTTTTTAGCTGGGACTGGGAGGGGGAAGCACCAGTGAGTGACAAAGGCCATTCAGGGCAAAGTTTGAGGAAGCAGAATGTAGCTTTGTGAGTCCTTCGTTCAAACTAGCCCCCTCACGCACAGACACACAGAAATAAAAAAAAAATAAACAAAAAATCCTGCTTAGGGTACCTACTCGCGGCCAGTAGGAAAACCAGAACCGAAGAATGCCTAAAGCGGATGCAAAATATAACAAAGGCAGTTGAAATAGTTCCCCATTTCTCCTACGTGGTCTTTGTGACAAGCAATGTTTCGAGTTGAGAAGTGGTCGGGGCGATCTCTTCCGCTAAGGATAGTACACATGATCCGCTTCAAATCCTGGAGCTGCTGCTCTTTGTATAACATGCGAGCTCATCCACATGTGAATAATAAAATGAGCGGCGCAAACTTTGAGCGACAACCCTTGCTCAAGCTTAACAAGATCTAGAACCCCCTCCGCTCCCCCCCCCCCCCACACACACACACCCATACTGGTTAACGCCCAAATCATCAAGCGTCTTCAAACGAATTCTATGCTTGTGTCCGCATTGTGAAGGTGCAACGACCACGAAGAGGGAGCCAGTTTTTCTTCTTCAATACTTGTGCAAATGTGAAATATAGGTTGGAAGTAGTTCATTGTTATGAGCGCTAAAGATGTGTCTTCACATAATAAAGTAATCGGAAAAGTAACGATTACTTCTTTAAGTAATGTCCAATTACTTTTTCCGTCGAGTAATCAAGTAATCTAATCGAATACTTTTTAGCCAAGAGTAATAGTAATTGTAATCGATTACTTTTTTTTAGTAACGTGTACAAGACTGCATACAGCCAAAGCGCTGGTTCCCGAAGTGATGCTTCCGCCCACCGCCGCGTCTCTCTCTCAATCACCCTGGCGCGGATACTCCGCTGTAGTTCCGGCTGCTCCGCGGCTGGGTAGAGGGGTGGGCTGCTGACTTCATACCGCTGTGCCAGCTGGCGCGTCCGTCGCACCCCCAGACCCAATATGCACATCCTTGAACATTCGTCTGGCACAGAGCTCTTTGCTCATCCGGCTGAGGTATCGCTCGAAGTCCACCTTGAATCGGGCCTCCTTGGCCTCAAAACTGGACCAGCCCATGTCTCCTTGAATGGCCTCGTTCAATACTGTTCGGCTTGCTCCTAGTGCCGACCTGCCCACTCCCCTCTGACGCACCTCGGGGCGGTGGGGGGGTGCGGGGTATTGGCGGGTACCTGATGACAGGCACAACAGCGCGTAACCGAACGTGAGCCCCGGCACCATTTTCCAGACCGCTCGGGTGACCTGACATCGGTTATATCCCCAGAGGGCCCTGGTCGTTGTTATGCCCTTGTTCCTCCTGCTCGTCGCCTTGATCTTCGTCTCGTGCTCTAGAAGGTAGTGGTGTCCCTATCCCCAAATATTTGTAGTGGTCCCCCAACGGTACAGGGTTGCCCTGAGTGGACAGGTTGGCGGTCCCGTTTTTGCCGGCTTCCCCAAAGGACATCAGCCCCGATTTATGCGAACCGAAGCCGAGCCCGAGGGCCTCTCCCATTCCACTATAGTCATTCATGAACCCATTTAGGCCCTGTAGTGAGTCCGGCATCAGCAGCATATCGTCGACGTAGGTGAATGCCGGGAGTTTTAGAGCACAGCTCTTAGGCGCCCGTTTCCGGCTTGAGCGGCGTCGCCGTCGCCGTCGACGTAACCAAAGTCACCCTACGGTCATGTGACACCCAAGGTCACCCCAGGGTTACGTGACCCCCGCGGTCAGGTGACCCCCCAAGGTCACCTCAAGGTCACGTGACCCCAAAGGCGACCCCCACGGGACCCCCCAGGTCACGTGGCTCCCCGAAATCACGTGACCCCTCCCAAGGTTACCCCAAGGTCAGGTGACCCCCAAAGTCATGTGACCCCCGACGTCACGCGACCCCTCCCAAGGTCACCTCAAGGTCACGTGACCCCCAAGGTCACAGGACCCCAAGGTCACCCTAAGGTCACGTGACCCCCCGGTCACGTGACCCCCCCCCCTCCGAACTCACGTGACACCTCCGCCCCCCGAGGTCACGTGACCCCCTCCCCCCCGAGGTCAGCTGACCCCCCGGAGCATATTAAAGATTGAGGGGAGGAGGAGGAGGAAAGGTCTACCCTCCCCTCAGTACCCTTCCCTCCTCCTCCTCAAGAGCTGCGCTCCAATTCGGCGTTACAGGGAGTTGTAAACGGCTTTCACTTTTTTTCTCCCTTCCTTTTCCTACATTTCCTACATAAAAAATTCCTAGGCATATGGTTCAATGAAGATTTCAACTCGTCGACGCATATACAATAACTATGTTCTGAACTATCTAGATCAATAGAATGTATATATAAAATTCATAAACTACTACCTCCTTGGTTAAAAATGAAATTATATTATTCTTTATGTTACTCAAAAATATCATACGGTACATTGGTATAAGGTACCACAAATATGACGAACTACAATAAAATAATAGTCCTTCAAAAACGAATACTTCGCATGCTCGACAATTTTCGGAGTAATTTGCGAGACTTGCGTACGGATCCACTGTTTAAAAAATTCACTATGCTAAAGATTAAAAAATATAATACTTTAAATTACATCAGCTTATCAAAACAGAGAAGCTATACCTAATCCCGAAGAATGTTAGCTCAGATCATGCAGTAAGAACAAATACCTAGAAAAAAACAAATGTAAGAACCAATTATGGCAAGCAACAATTCGATTATCAAGTTTTCTCCTTGCTAAACAAAATTGAAGTTAAACTTTCAGTGTTCCTTTCAGATTTTCAAGAGAAATGTTAAAGAACTCGTGGTGGAGAGTGATATCGTTTTTGAATGAGGAACATAATGTTAAAATTTTCTTTTTTGATGTAACTAGTATTCTTTTTTCAATCGTGTTAAATCTGGTACAAGTGTTTATTTTGAATTTGTTTCGTTCTGCATGTGCATTTGCAGATCTCCTGTTTTGCTCTGTACTGTAAAGGGAGGTAGAGGCTTCGTCAAGCTGCAATGGCAGCTTTTTTTTCTACCAACCCTCTTCCCCTTGTTAAAAAATAGAAGAAAAAAGTACCTTAGTAAAAAGTTCTCTCTAATCTCCTTCAGCCACCTTTCTATTCCTGATATGTACAGCATAAAAAGCAGCGGGTACAGCGGGCAGCCCTGTCTCAACTCTTGAGGAGGTCAGTGGATATGTTGCAGTGTTGGGCAGTATCGGGATACAAATGTATCGCGAGAATATTTTAGAAATACATTTGGTATCTGTATTTCTGTATCGCGATACATTTTTTTCACCAGTATTTGTATTCCTGCATTGAAGTACATTTGAAATGCTTCTTTGTATCGCGATGCAATCAGGATGAAATGTATTTCGTTACATTTCTTTAGAAATACTCCCCCCCCCCCCCCCCCGCAAAAACAAGCCCGAAGGCATTTTATTTACTTTTTTTTTAGTTCTGAGGCCACGAACATCAAAGAGATGCTGGGGCATATAAGCCGACCAAGGTTGCTTCCGATCCTCCAAACTATGGTTTTATGCTTCCTCTTCTCTCCTTTGAGAAGTGTTGAGTAGTTGGAGACTCGGAACCAAGTGGCGTGCCAGCAGTAGAGTCGGAGAATCTTGTACCGCAGGACCTTCTAGTTAAGAATTTCTTGAGCCATTGTTTGCTGGCATCAAATGCCCGCTGCTAACCGTCTCTCTCGCCTTAGCGTAAGCAGTCCACTCAGTTGGCAAAGTTGAGTCACAGTCAGTTGCAGCACGAGCCTGGCGGGGGTTGGCTTGAAGTAGTAGGATGAATAACGCAGTGAAGTTCAACACATTCTCGAATGCGTCTGCGGCTGCGCTCGTAATATTGCACGGCTCAAGGGTGCATCATCAGCCGACGTGAACGTGACCCGTTGTTCTGGTAATATAAAACCCAGGAACTTCGTACACGTGCAACTCGTCTCGAGCGCACTGTTTCTCGGAGAGTTCGCACCTCTGCCGGCAATATCAGGTCGCAATCCACGAGGTTTCTGTTTGGATGATGCTAGGCGAAACTTGAGGAGTGCGATCCATGCGTCGGTGGCGGACGGTCGGCAGAAAGGAGCTTCACAACTGGGATGCCACCGTGTCGTTTTTTTAATTGTAAAAGAAGATAAGACATCTATTCCGGGATGCTTCGAGTGGTCCATTATTCTCGACAATTCCAAATTACACTGCCTGCGCGATCTTCAACGAGGTAACCTACAGCGAAAGTACGTATTGTCCTTTCATACTGCAGCATGGTAAAGTTTCATGTTCAAGGCCACACCTATAGATAATAATATTAGTTCAACATTTACCACATGACGTCACGGTGCCGCAATGAACTAATATTAATTATCTGTAGGTGTGGCCTTCAACATGAAACTTTACCACGCTGCACCGTGACGTCATGCGATAAATGTTGTCAAGGGCGTCCTTATTCGACAGGGACGTGTGACGTTTTGATGAAATTCAGGGTGACATAAAATTTATTTAGAGGTCGAAGTCTTTTCACATCTGTCGTCAAACAGACAGGATGTCAGGGAAGGGACCGCAGTCAGTCCTTGATCGAACGTTTCTTTTGAGCCCATTGAAGACTTCTCGTCGTCCGAAACCACTACCTTCAAGGCAAAGTGCCAAGCCCACGGAAAAATAATTTCGGGATCAAAAACTTCCACTTCAAACTTCAACATCTCAGTTGGCGTCTCAAACAAGTTTGAAAAATGTATTGCAGTGTCAGTATTTCTGTATTTAAATTTCTGCCCTCCCTAAGATGTATTCTTCTATTCATATTTCCAAAAACGTTTTGCCTCTATTTAAAATGTATTTCCGATACATGTCGCAATACATTTTTACACACATATTTTAGTATCAGTATTTTAGCTACTATTTTATTGTATTCCTATATTTGTATTTCCGAATACATTTTTGAGTACTTCTGCCCAACCCTGATAAGTTGTCTCCTGCTGCCACACTGCCACCACTCTGCACACTTCTCTCAAAAGGTCTATCCACTCACCACTCTGCTCCACAGTTTTCGATGTTAGACCGTTACGTAAGCCTTGCTGACATTGAAAAAAACAGAGTTAAAGGGGGTGGTTCCCCTGGGCGATTTCGATGGCCTGAGTCAGCACGAATAGATTGTCCTCTAGGCGTCTTCCCCATCAAAATGCCGGTCTGCAGCTCGTTCATTATCGCCTTTCTCTTTTCCCATGCCTGCAGTCTGCTCCGCACCACCTGCCTTAACAGCCGATACAGCACCGATGCGATTGCAATAGGAGGGTAGCTGCCGAATGAGAACTTGGGTCTTTGGCTTTTGTATATGAGTCAGAGTCTTGACCTTCGCCATTCGGCTGGAATCTGACCTCCTCTCATGATCTGGCACAGGGTCCACTGCAGGAGTCCTTTCGTCTTCGTGAAATTGTAGATACCTCGACCCGTATTCGAACCCGCCAAGTGAGGATTCATAGGCCATCACGTTTGCTCAGGTCCTGTGAGAGGTTTTAACGTGTAGTGCTTTTGTAATGTCACTGTCAGTTCAGAGCCACCCAGGTGTATGTGAAAAAAAAAAATACAGTCGAACCATTCCCACAAGCCATAGTCAGAAAGCAAAAATAATTTGGAGATAACCGCCCGCGACTCGCGGTTACCTCTAAAGCCCCCAACTGGCGCCGAAGCAAGCGGCCAAGCATTTCCCGCGTTTATGCTAAACAAGTGCCGCCAGGGCGTGGTTGTTTCGTACTTTTGGTATTTTGTCTCAACGAAACTCACTTGAATCAGGCTGGTCACAAGCAGGAAAATGTTCCACATATTAAAAAAAAACACATGTATATGATATTTCTTTAATAATAATGTAAATATCATATGCTTAAAAAAAAAAAAAAAAAAAAAAAAAAAACGTCCGCTTCGCAGCATTATTTTGCTGTTTATGTATGTTGGGAGGTGGTGCATCGGGCCTGCACACCTCTTGGAGAGAAGCCAACACGCATAGTCTAAATTATATTCTAGTAGTAGTTAATTGTACACTGAAAAGGGGGTAGAAGCTAGGCGAAAGGTTAGTCTCCCAATGGTGGGGTGAGGTTTCCCGCCTTGCGATGGGGCAGGGGAAACGTAGAACAGTTGTTGGAGAGCTAGCGCAATAAACACTGTGAAACATTACAACCTACTTTTCTTGAAACTGAGTAAACTTAATAATGATCCTAACATATCGGGCTGGATGAAGTGTTTTTTATAAGCGCTTCAAATAATGTGTCTGCCAATGTACATAATTCTTGTACTAGTTCTGTAGCGTCCGGGCTACCACAGCGATCTCTTTTGGGGCCTCTCTTGTTTCTAGTCTTGGTAAACAACCTTCCATTGCAAACTGTGTCGTCTATTAAATTGTTCGCGGATGATTGTGTGCTGTATCGCGTAATAACTAATGCCCAAGATTGTGCTATACTACAGTCAGACCTCGAGGTATTTTCTTCTTGTTGCGCTGAACCGCTAATGAAGCTTCACGCTACTAAGTGTAAAATCATGCCTGTTTCTCGGCTCTCTAAGAACATTGACCCTGCCACATACATCCTTAATAATATACCGTTAGAATCTGTTGCTTCACACAAGTATCTCGACATTCATATCACTCATAACCTGTCCTGGAAGATGCACGTC
This sequence comes from Ixodes scapularis, assembly GCF_016920785.2. Lineage (NCBI taxonomy): Eukaryota > Metazoa > Arthropoda > Arachnida > Ixodida > Ixodidae > Ixodes > Ixodes scapularis. Next base: position 215,179,993 of record NW_024609835.1, on the reverse strand, counting down.
GACTATGCCTTTAATAGCGCTAATCGTATGCTTGGGTTTTTGCGCCGCCAGCACTTCCGTTCCACTAATCCTCCGGTCAGACTGCAATCATATAAAACCTTAGTCAGGCCAAGGCTGGAATACGCCTGTTCCATTTGAAATGCGTGACATGTAACATTATCAGACATTTTTGAATCAGTCCAGAACCGAGCAGCCCGTTTTATCCTGTCTAATGACTCTCGTACTGCTAGTGTTTCATCAGTGAAGACAACTTTGGACTTACACGACCTCGCTTTACATCGGAAATACTTCCGTCTTTCCCTTTTTCATAAAATCTATTATGCTAACCCAATTCTAAAAGATCAACTACTTTTTCTTACCTCATGTGTGTCACCTCGCAACAATCACCACTGTAAGGTTGGCAAGCCGAGATGTCATACCAACATATATTTGACTCGTTTTTTTCCAAGAACATCTAACGAATGGAACAACCTCTCTGCCTCCATCGTGTCCATCCAGGACGCCACATACTTCAAGAAGTTTGCCAACAATTTCATCTGTATCTCCCAGTCCTCTCTGCGGAACCTCCGGGCCTTAAGAGTATGAATATAGAAAATAAAGTAAAAATACACTATTATACATTATTTAGAATATTATGCAATATGAAACAAATTCCGTACACTCTAAAGAAAATGGAGGAAAAAGGTAGGAACGGCGCGTCTTCCTTCCACTGACACACCATCAAGCGGACACGAGAAGAAGGGAGAAACGAGACGTTTTCCTCCTTCTCCAGGCAGACGGGAGAGGGCTTCGCCCTCCCGACTCATCTTCTTTAATTGCGTTTTTCGAGCACGTCGCGCACGTTGTTTCGTAAATGTTGTTGAGCTGATTGAGCTTAAGCGGCAGCAAAGGCCGCCTGTAATTCCGTCTTCTAGTCCAAACGTGCAGAACATTTCGGTTGCAGTGAAGTTTTTACCACTAATTTTATCAAACGAGCAAACGAAGCCGCTAGAAACAGCGAAGCTCCGGAGCAGTGCCAGCAGCGCCACGTACACTGGGTAAGATGACCGTCTCCGGATTGCGGGACTCACGCGGCACGGAACTACAGTAGCGGAACCACGCGGAACTGTGTCGATGTTTTCGACGTTATGGAAATCGCAGGAACTGGGTCCAAGACAGGCAGGTTTTGCTGCCGGCTGCCTGGGTGCTTTCCGTGCTGTGTTTGGTTCTGCTTTCCGATGCCGAGTGCCAACCGGCAATCAACCTGGTTCTGTATTTCTGCATGTCAGCAACATAGCAGCATCATCGCGATGGCAGTGTTGCGCGTTGTGAACGGAAGACTTGAATTACCACCGGTGTGACCGTATGTTCGCATGTCAGTAGTGTAACAAGATGAGATGGCGTAAGCTTTCAGTCATTGATGCCGCTGCTCGGGCCTTGACCGGAGGGGGCGGGGTGTCGCAGGTTGACATTCGGCTTTATATTACATTAAATAGTTTAAGACCGATTGAGGGATTAGGTGCAATTGGTCGACGTGCGGATAGCAACGTTAGAACGCTGGTCTAAACGGTAAGCTCCTATCGTATAGTGGCCAATGTGACTGTCAGTCGCCAAGAGCGATCCCGCTCTGGAGAAAGGACTGAACAGCACGAAATTATGACGGAAAGTACGTATTTTTACAGTGTGGAATTTTAGCATTTAAACAATTATAGAAGGTAAAACTAAAAAAAAAAAATAAAGCTATCCTTTATTTTGTTGTTTAAATATACAACGGTTCCTGGAGAAACTTCCCTCCAAGTAGCGCGCTGGGATGAGCGCTAGAAGTTTTCTAGCTCGCCACGGAGTAGCTCCGTGCACTTAACTCAAGTCGCTAGTCGCGGCTTTGGCTGCATTCAAGTGGATCGAAGAGCAATTTCTCTGCCCGTGAAACGTCACTTCCAGCTGAGTGAATATCCGCTCTACAGAGATTAATTCTAGACGGCCTATTGAAGCCGTGCGCGAACAGCACAAATAGAAAAACAAACACAACAACAGAAATATTGGCTACGAAGTGCCGTGCGGGGAAACAAACTCATGGCTTGGAATCGCATAGGAGCGGCTCGATTTATTGACTTTCAAATAATTTCGGCCTGATGGAGCGTTTTCCTTTTATTATGAAATTCGTCCCCTAAATTATTAAAAATACTTTTAGAGGTATGACATTGCAGAAAAAAGATCAACATGCTGGAAATATTTTTTATTGCTTAGGCAGTAACCGTTAAAATCCGTACGTTCAAAACGACCAGTATAAAAGACAGAACCGCAGAGCTCGGGTGTAGTGATCGGGTTAGTGTGCCGATGTATTGATGTTTGTATGTGCCATGTATTTGTATGCGCTCAGGGTATGTTCAGCTGATGCTTGTAGTATGCGTAATGTGCATACATATGTGTATAATAGAGGTCCCTGAAGATCCCGAAGTGGAATAGTAGCGTGAGAAAGTGCAAATATTTGTTTTAGAACATGAATAGGACGGTACCTAGCGCCGCCAGGCCTAGCTACTTGCGATTACTCTGCTTGACCCTGCCAGTTGGTGGCAAGCGATTTAACCTCCTTTTACGCTACGCGGCTATGGCATAATTTCTTGTTTCCGTGTTGAAGTGAGTCAAGCGGCTGCTTTGGATTTGCTGTTTTTGAGAGCGGCTTTTGGTTTTGCGAGGGAATGGTTTACCACTCCTCCGTGATGTGCGGTTGACGAAGGAATTGTAGGTCGAGGAATAGCAAAGGTAAGACATAAAGTATGCGAAGTGACTGGGTACAGGTTGTCTTTGTTGAACATCGCAGTGCTCACGATGAGAAGACTGAGTGACTGCATGCTTTTGAAACGTAAGTGTGTTTACCTGCAGGGGGAAGCCGACTTCAGAAATAAAAACAATTCGCGGAAAGCTCGTGATACGTTTTTATTTGCTGCTCCTCTCACACCGTACAATATATTTACTGTTCTCGTTATGCCTTATTGAGCTCTATTTCCTCAGTTCGTGGCTGCCATAATGAGATGCAGGCGATGCAGGAACTTTGCTACCCATCTTCTAGGGACGACAGTTTCTTCCTTTCTGAAGAAACATACGTGTAAAGAGCGTTCCTCCCTTTAGGGATGACTATACTGACCCTTTTTTTCTATGAGTGTGGCTAATAATAATCTTCGTAATTCCCTCGCGAATTACAGGCTGCTGTAGCCTGCGGGTTTTAAGCAGTCAAGCCTGGCTCTTCAAGCTTTTGTTTTCGAATGCCGTGAACCTGTCTGAACATAAGTGAGGTGGCGCTACCAGTTTAAATATTAGGCTGTTTGAGGGTGGTCACAAGTGTCTTAATGTGCTTGCTCACTTAAGCTTAAGAAACCGAAATTTCCGGCGGTCGATTTAAAGACCCTGCCGTCTCCTTGTTTCACCCTGTAGTATTCCAATCCCGCGCACCTCTGCGTTTTCTTCATCCGTCACTTCCAACACGCATTACACAGCTTGCGTCCCCCCTGCCCCCCCCCCCCCCTTCCCCTCACACACACATGAATGTAGTTTCTTTATTGCAAACAAAGGATGCATTACCAAACTCTCAGTCTGTGGCCAGATGTAGTGCTGGCGGACCGGGCCAGATGCCAAAGTTTTATAGCTAATCATTTTCAGATACAAACGTTTAAAGTGATCGTTTAAAACTTTCTATTGGAAATTGAACCAGTTTTTAGTAGTCTGCGCCATGTAGCCCCACTGAAAATTTATAAACTCTCTTACACATTTTGAATACAACAGTTCGATCGGAAAATTTAGAATCTGAATTGAATCGCTAACGATAGATTTGCGTGGAAGCTGAGAATTTGACTTTAAGCACATTTGAATTTTTCAAGAAAACAAAACTAACTGTGATTGGGGAAAGAATGCACTTTCTAAGGAGTATTCGGTAAATTTCTCGTCTATAGGACGTAACAAGGATTCCCAGAACTCTGGAAGATTACAACCTCACGATGTCTAAAAATAATACCATGCTTTTTACTTTCTTTTCTGGTTTGTGACAATTACGGGCTCGAAGTAATTGATGGACTATAGTAATATTATTGCTTTACAGGAACAGTGGGGCTATTAAATATCTGGAGCTCCCCAAATTCCCTCGGCTTTGGAAACCCCAGAGCTTAGTTATGACTAACACTGGTGCGATAGAATCAAGACGATATCACGTGATGGGTTTGTTAGCTGCGCGTGGAGCTGGTAAACTCTGTTTATCCTTCTCCAACTTTGATATTACGTGTCGAGAAAGACTAATGAGTGTTTCTTAGGTTTAGGTTGAGGCAAAGTTCCAAGGCGTAATAACTTGATGGTAAAAGAGATCTCGATATGGTATATGTAAATAACGGATGTTGTGAAATTGTGCTCCAACATAGTCAACTGAAAACAATTAATGTCACAATATTGCTGTACCTACAGAAGGTTAAGGGGCGCGAGCCTTGTTTGATCTAGAGTGTTGTATACGAAACTACATGTACCCAGAAAAAAATCCACCAGAGAAAATTATGAATATGTTGTCTCTGCGGCATTTTTAAGATCTTGATAAATAATCTTGCTCAGTGCATCATCTCGCGAATTGGGGTCACATCAATCTACGCTGCATGCACGAGTATGACACTTAGGCTACAACACGTTGATTTCATTCACTTTTTAGAGCCCAGCTCTCAAGCGCCCGTTTCCGGGTTCCGTGGCGTCGGCGTCGGCGTCGGCGTAACCGCACTAAATTTGGAATACATTTTAGCGCTCAAAAACAAGGACAAACAGACGAGAATCAGACACCATAGTGTATTCCAAGTTCCGAAACCAACTAGCCCGATAATCTACTCTAACGCACTAAATTTAGAGGGTAAATTGGCGTCAAGGGAAATCCACACCAATTAAATTTCCCGCTACATTTAGCGGGGAATTGAATCGGAGTTGAGGTCACGTGACGCCAATTTTTAGCAGAATTTAGAGGGGAAACTGTGGGAGGGGGGAGGGTAAGGAGGAGGAAGATTGGAGGGTACGCAGGAGGTAGACAGGAGGGTACAGATGAGGAGGAAATAGTGGGATAGTCGAAGGAATGGGAGGAGTAGGATCAGTGGAGGAGGGTTAGAGGACGGTAGGCGGAGAGAAGGCGAGGTGGAGGAGTGGCATACCCTCCCCTTCCTACCCTTCCCTCCTCCTCCTCCTCAAGAACTGTGTTCTAATTCCGCGTTAGAGATTTGTAGCCATCTTTATTTTTTATATAAATCGCACTAGATTGTTTTTCTGGTACTTTTACCAGAAATACCCAAAAACTAAAAGAAGCAACAAAAAAATGCCGGTTTTAAACATGAACACAAATCGTAGAAGCATATAAGAACATAAAACTCTTGGGAGGAATTTTTCGTTTGAATAAAACGAAAAATGATCGAATGAATGAAAGAATGAATGAATGAATGATCTTTATTGCAGGGAAGGGTTCCCGCGACCCGTCTGGAGCCCCTAGCCTGGGTCCTTGTAAAAAAAATAGGATATGTACGCACGACAAAAGGGGAGATGTGCGTATCTGACTCTCGTGTCCTTCGTTTTTATGCGCTGTTTTACCACTCAATTATGATGTACCATCGAGCCCAAACCAATGCCTTGTTCTAAACTTCTTTCCGCATTAACGTAAATAGGCAAGAACGCAAGATACCTAAAAACTAGGAATCCCAGTTCATCCCATCTAAAATTAAAATATCAATGGGAATCTAATATAATAATATACACCATATATGAACGCTGTTATTTACTTATTTCAAAAATACTCCGTCAACGCAGTCACATTGTCAACTATGCTGAATTGTTTTTGTTTTTTGGTGGGAAGAAAGGGGGGAGTTATTTAAAAGCAAATGCATTCTTTCCGGCGTCTACCGAAGTCTGTGCAACGGTTCATTTCCACTTCGATCTTGGACTGCCCCGGGCTTGGCAAGACGAAGCTGGATGTCTGTTCCGTTGACAAGGCTAGCCAGGCTCAATTTGTTGTTGCTGTGATCAGTCACCAAGTCCTTCGTAGGCCTTCCAGTTAAAACCTCTTCCCACATCTTACATTCCTTATCAAAAGGAAGTCCTTTTTGTACTATTACTGTTGTTGCATTCACTACTAGAAGGTGATACTGCTGGTCTTTCGTTAGTTTCTTCCAGTTGACAGATGGACTACTCGGACATTTGGCAGGATTCCTGGAGAGAAAACGGGTTCAGTTAATAGACTGATGCAACCTATTTCTAGCTGTTCAAACTGTGTTGGTTAATGAGAGTATATTAAGCTTACAAATAAGCCAATGAGTTTAGAAAAAAAAAGCTTTTATAGTCGTAAATGAAATCTCTATAAATGACTGACTTTTCGTTCAACAGAAGCGTGCACGCAGAATGAATTATTACTCTACTATAAACGGTGCAGGGTGCGACAATCGCAGTCTGTTACGTGATCATTTCTTGTTTTAATTTTTGTTTATGATGTATAGCCCATCATCACGGTATTAAACGTCAAATAATGAGATGAGTTATGTGGCTGAAATAGAAAGGATATGAAATATCGTTTTGTACTGAAGTGTATTAGTAGATTACAACAGCAACATAATCCTTTGTCTGTGGGGGTGCTAGAGGAAATCAATGTTGACACGGTAATATATTTATCTGTTATAAATTACGAATTTGTTCAGAAACCCAAATAATTTTTTTTTGTGATGGTAGTAAGTTATACCCCTCTATTCGCTTATTTTTTCTCAGGATAACGTTTCTTTACTTCAGGATACAGTTTTATCATTTTTACGCTAGTTCACGAGCCCTCTGAACTGGCACTAAGCCGGCGACAGTTGACTAAATCCCGATCGGCCGGAGTTACACCGGAGCGCCAACTGACACTGAGCAGATAGCGATTAGTTAGTATAATTGTGCTGGCCAACCTCAGGCATTGATTATTTGACCTTGTGATGAACTGCAAAAAATGCTACAGGAGTGAGCTTGTTGCTCTGGGGCAGATCTCAGCGGCACAATCTGCCGTGCATTAAAGACCGCTGCCAACGCTATGATCTCGCGCTTTTAGCCTTCGCTACGGTGCAACGTAACGTGAAACGGGGTATAACGGATGGGGGTTCGCCGCAATAGTACTAAAGATGGCGGCGTCAGCCGGATCGCCGCCCATGGCCAGCGCCAGCGAAGCACTTACTGTGGTGGAAGATTGGGGATGGATCCAGAAAGTACCGTGGCATCAAATATTGTGGGAAGAGGTGGGATTCGGGGACAGAGTTGCCCCTAGAACGGTCACGGCACGTCGCGAAAGCCAAAGCTTCGTGAGGGCAGCAATTGTAACACCGTTGCCTATAAGACTTTATTGGTGTCTTTCTCGCTTCAATTCGTGTGAAACGTTCTAATTGTCGTTTCTTTAACATAAAATAAAAACATAAGGCTATTTTATTTCGTTTTAAACATTTATAATAGATGGAAATTGTCCATAAATTTCACTGGCATCGAAATCTAAACAATAAAATGTGTGACAAGTCTTGGTTTCTTTTCGGTTTCATAGGTGTCTCTTGACAAGTACCTCAATTGGAGCTGTTAGGCATATGTGCCGTGTAACACGAAACAACTTAGATGAGGTCAATAAATCTTGGGAGATGTCTAAGATCATTATCGTAATGACCATCAAGAGCGCTAGTTTGACTCTTGTATTAGAGTGGTCAATATTTAAATTCATTGGAAAAAAAAAACATGCCTGAAACTAGCCATGTTTTGAGCCAAGCGCAGAACTGGAAGTATTTTCGGGAGCCGGGAGACCCCTGAGCTTAATTTGCTTGCGTCTAATGAACTGCTTCTGGTGCTGCGCATTTATCGATGTGTTCATTGTTTTCTCTATCCCGCGGGCCATCTCAATGAAAATAAACATCCTAAGTAACTAAAAGTTTTGGAAAGCCTGGGGCTTATATGTGCATGCGTCCGTCTTGTTTAATTTTATGTTTCAAGCAAACAACGCATTAAGGCGACGTTAGAGAAGATTGCTGCAAAATTTTCGAACAAGCGCAAATGACTTACACAGGTCCCCTGAAAAGGTTCTCCCGTAAACCGTTCAACCATTTCAACCATTCTTTTATGACATGGGATAATTAATAGACTATCAACTGCCACTTGCGTGAGTGAGTATATGAAAGAAAAAAAATCGTTTCCGTAAAAAACAAATGTGCAACTTTTTCAGTGTAATCAAGACAAACATTTTATTATTTTAAAAAGGAATTCCTAAAACCTATATTCTAATATTTTTAAGCAGCCCGAGACTGAGGAATACGAAAGTTGACACCAAGAGAAGAGAAATGCAACGTCTGCTTCGAAATGTTCCGTATAGAGCGGCTCACGTACGCCCTTACGTTCAAGTCTGTTTTCAAAACTACGGAATTCAATCTCTATCGGTGAGTTTCAAAGACCTCAGACTTAAATCCAAAATCATTGAATATTTTGAACTTGCACCAGGAATAAATTCAAAATATTCGAATTTTTCAGATTGAATCTGAAAGAAATTGGTCTCCTCTACCTTCAACACGATTCGAACAATCACCTGCAACCAAGCCAAACTGGTTAAATGTTCACAGCCTTCAGCACCAATATAGCAGTTGCAAAATACAAGGCAAAGCTGCGAGCCAGGATAACTGCTTCGCGAACAAGTCGAGCTCAAAGACAAGCGCGAAACAAACGCATAACGAATTTCATTAACCTTTAAGGATAGACACATCCGTACAGAACCCCCCCCACACTCCCACCCCCACCGTCGTTTCGCCTTCCAGAAAAACAGAAAGATGTCCTGCTCTCGTTCTTCGATTTCACTTTCGGATCAGGTCATTAATATTCATGTCTAACCCGCTATTGTCAACATTTCTCATATCGCGTGCCCCTACGCAAACCTACCTTAGTTACTTAGCACCAAACGTTTAGTACTCAAAGCCATCGGCGGACTCCCCCTACCCCCTGCCCCGGTCTACTTTAACAAAAAAAAAAAAAAAAAAAACGATTTTAAAGCATTTGTTTAGAGGTGAAACTTTTCAAAGATTTCGTGCTCGTCGGCTGCCGTCGTTGTTTTATATAGACAGAGGAACGATGTCCACGGTGTAAAATGGAAAATCGCGTTTATTTAGCAGATAAGTACAACGCTAACCGCTGCCCAGATCGTCTCGATGTTTCTGTCCTCGCGCCTCTTTTTCCCGCCTTCCTCGTCTTTAGTCCTTAGTGGCGCGCCCATTCCTCCTCTTTGTCTACAATATTTAACCAAATACTTTACTAGGGGGAATACATTCCACTCCTCTCAAATACAATAGCCCCGGCGCGGAGAGGTTTTCTGGGCTTGGAGAGAGCCATCTATCGTCGGGGAGGTCTCGGCTATCGGGCGGTAAATGATGATGATGATGATGGTGGTTGTCCTACACACCAAATTTATTGTTGTGGAGACGCTCAAGACACGTGCCGCCGCCACTTCTAGGAAGAACATGGCGTCTAAAATCTAGCTCAGTGCCTAAAACTCTACTCGCTGTGCCGCCATGATCTTCCCAAGGGTTGCGCGTTGCACGTGCCTCGTGCATCAACGCACCTCGCGCTACTTTTGAAACAAGAGGGGGGTTAGGTGGAATAAGACAACACCGCCGCAGCCGCCTCGAACATCCACGTGCACATGAGCGCGGACTGACGCAGACCTCCCATCTGTCAGGGCTGGATTCGGCGCTGTAGGCGTTCTGTATAATGCGAATAAGCGGAGTGCAATGAATTCCCCCTAGTAAAGTATTTGATTTAACAGTCGTCATTATTGAAAATCCTTCTTTCCGCTCATGACTCGAGGAGAGGGAACTCGGTAATTCCCGTGCCGCACAACGGGGCCGAAGAGGGCAGCACTAGCGTCCCGCCAGGAATTGCGCGACAAAGAGAGAATCTTTCTGTCGTCTCCTCGAAAAACTTGTTTTCAAACATTCCTCACGTTATGCGAAATTCCAATAGTTATTTATCTATGTGTTCTTTTATTTATTTATTTATTTATTTATTTATTTATTATTCGGTCCCTCAGAACGACTGAAGTCAGTCTTGGTATGAGGCACATGCGTACAGCATGCAGCGCCCCGTTGCTACGCGTAATGTTCGGTGGTTTCAGAAACTTGCGACACGCTTACCAACTCACGTCACGGATCACATTGAGAATTAACCACGTTGCACATCCGTCCACAGGTACGTGGCGGCCTCAATCCACCCGCTTTGCGCGACATTGCTACTGGTAAAGTTGTCGTTCCACCGCACACTACGTTTCACTTCGAAATTTTTTACCCCTATCTTTTACAAAATAACCCCTCAAAACAAAACAAAAACTTCGACCTTTTTTGAATTGTTTAACTGCAAAACATGGCGTGGTTCGAAAATTTCGAAACTTTCCCAACTGAATCCTAGGTAGGACGGCGGCATTTTTTCCAGCAGCTACGAAATACTGCTTTTTAATTGAAGATTACGCTCATCGTTCAATAAACAGCATTTACAAGATTAAGTTTTTTAATAAGGTTAGCAAAGCTGGTATTTATTCACTTCTATTTTAGTCAATGTTTGCTTCCATGCTTCCGTTTGGTCGAGTTACCCTAAAAGTCCTTTTTATTCGTTGTTTTTATTCCCCACTTTGGCGATTATCAGAATGCAACTCCAACATAAAAAGCTAGTAACAGCAAGATTAAAAAACACCTGGCGCGGCCTGTAGTCATGTCAATCTGCATGTATCGACTACACCTTTCCTTGCTTCAGCCCAGGCTGAGGTTTTCTTCCGTTGCCTGAAACTGCATTGCATGTACGAGCAAAGTGATGTTAGAAATTTTTCAAAAGCATTTCACTCAAATTTTTTATGACCAAAATAAAGGTCGTACAGTTTTTTTTTTTTTAATATAATAATTGGTGACATTTGAAACAACGCAATTGCCCTACTTTGACTTCTAGAAGACGGGAACGAGATTTTTTTTATACATGCCTCGATAGATTAATTAGTTTCCCGGGTCACACGTCATTAATTCCTATGTTAGGTTCCAAGGTCGGTTTTAAAAGTTTTTGGTTCTTTTTTTTTATGAAATCGCCTATATCATCCCCATTAACCTACATACAGCACTGGTATATCCTTGGCGAAAACTAAGACGTTTGAAATACATCACATTCTAATTTGGGTGCATTTGACGTACAGTTATTAATTGTAAGTACACAAAAAATAGATCGAATATATACACTTCCTTTTTTTTTCTTAGAACTAAAATATATTTCTAAAAAATAGTTTTAAAGCACTTTTATTTAAACTACATTTGAAGTTCCCTCCATGCGTTCTGAAATATGCCAATACTAAATTAGTAGGCACGAAACACCTTTCACATGAATGTCTTAAAATATTTTTTTTTTTATTTTCTGCAAAACATAATCGAACCGTAATAAAAATGCAGAGATAAAAAATATGTGCAGAATACTCTTAAAATACCTGGAAATTGTAAATACTGTTGTGTAATACTCTAAGTATCTTTTGACTGCAATACTTTGGTAGTTAGACTTAAACTGTCAAAGTATGGAACAGCTCGCCTATCAGAAGTTCACCTCAAGGAGATGTGGAGTACGTTGAAATGCGTAAATACAACATTTGATTAGTTTTTCAATTGAGTTGTGCAGCAGGGCACTGGTAAATCAGCCCAGTTTATGTTGTTGTTTCCTTTTTTCTGTCAAGAACATACCTGATGAGTTTTTGCACACCAATCGCAAACGAGGTTCGGGAACTACAACCACAGCGCTTGCTGATGCTGGAAAGCTTCAGCAAGTGCTGTGAGCAGATATGTTTGGCGCGGTTGTGTTTGCACAATGTTAGTTCACTCAATGTGTATACTCACCATTGTATGTAATGTCAGTACTGACTTTAAGTTAGTAAGGTTAATGACCATATCAAGTGGTCAAGAAAAGCAAAATAACTATTTTTAAGTGAAGAAACTGCCTTGATGCGCTACGTCCAGAGTGGTGCTATGCAGAGAAGCAATATCATTTCTTCTAGGAGCCCTATTTCTGGATATTGTTTCAGTGACTGCGGCGAATCATCATTTGTTGTACCAATGCTTTTCTGTAAGAGATATCGTCCATGTACTCAAAGCATTGCTTCCTCTTTGACAGACTCCCGAGGAGAAGATCGAATACTTAGAACATTAATAAGTGCGGAGTCAACGTTCTATTCTCTAGAGTTCTAATCAGTTCTAATGTGAAGTTGTGGGTTGTATTTTGTAGTGCCTTCAAATACCACTGGGACACCATTTAGTAACAAAATCCAAAATAAAACGAAAAAGTGTGCTGCCGGTTTTTAATACACAAATGGCACCTTGAGGGGAAGGAATTATATTTTTTGTATATCTAAAATATTTTCTGATTAATATTTACTATATATCTAGAATACCTTACGCGCGTATTTTGAATGTGGGCAAATGATCCAGAATGAATACAAAAAGAATATTCATATTCAATATATTTCAACTTTGTTTCAAGTACGGCCTCTTTTCGCTAAGGGTAGCGCCCTCGAATCTGAGGATATTGACGAATTTAGATGCGTGTTTCCAGTATTTATGTTGTGTCTAGCTAATTTCTGATCTTTTTATGGTCCCTAGTATAAAAGCAGATAAAGGAATGATTACCATTATTGCTCCGCGACGACCGATGCGATCGCGAGGCATAAGAAGATAAGAGTGCTGAAGGAACAATCAACGAATAAGAAGCCTGAAGAATCGGTTTCCTATGTTGTCAGCTACTATAGACAAATCTATGTTATACTTTAAACGACTTAATTTTCGCAAGGATCCAGTTTTCCCGAATCTTGCGAGTCGCCCACGATTGGTGGAAAATAGGTCCCGCGAACAATTCCGGTAAAATAACAACATATTAGAATCTATATTGAGATCCCACCGTGTCGGAAAAATTGGAGCCCGGGAATTATTCCCCGGAATGTGAAATATTAAGCCGCAAAAAAAAAAAAGACAAGTTGCATACAGTACATTTTTTTTACATAAACGCTTTTTGGTGAGCGATATAGCAAATGGTCTGTACGATTATGGGTTTGCTTGTCTCTCTTGTTTTCTCCTTTCGATGTGTTTTTCTACCCCATGAAAGTGTGCCGCTTTTTAGGCTTTGTGCTTTTTGTGGACATGGAAATAATTATTATCATAACTATTAACATCACGTCTTCATCATCGTGCTCAGCTGCAGCAGGAGCATCTTTAATACTATTAGTATTGCTATTGAAATTACACATCCATAAAATAAATAGTGACTGTACGCATCGTCAGTTTATATATTTGTAAATATTTCAATCTAATTAAGGTATTAAAGTGCGGACCAGATATTTCCAAGTAGACGATGGTGCTTCTTTGATAACAAGAAAATGCAAGTTCGATTATGGTGCCTCGAACATACTTCCGACTTGTGTGTTTCCCACGTCCAAAAATGTGGCCCCTCGATTTCCGCCTGATGATGTCGGAGAAATTTCATGCTGTTGCCGGTTGCGATCCTGGCGGTGTCCCAGCAGCGGTTGTGGATGTGGCAGACACGTGTTCTGCTGCAGGTCGCTTTCTGGTGTGACAGTCCGCGGAAGCTTCGGAAGCCAGAAGTCTGGACGCCATGACGACAGCGACGCTCGCGTTCGCTCGGGCTTTCCGCCAGCTTTTCTACGACCAACAGCCAGGATAGCGGCATCCGACAGCGTGACACTCCGGTTTCTGTGAAGTCATCTGTTGCCACTTCGGTACCACTTTTGATGTATGGGCAGGATAGGAGGCTAAACGCACAAGTCGGAGACGCGTTGCGGGCACCATAGATTCATTTAGTGGGTGCTCCACTTTCGTGGCAATTTTCTTCTTTGCCCTTGTATTTTGCACTTGTGGCATCCCTTAGCAAAACGAGGCCGTACTTGAAACGAAGTTCAAATATATGGTACAAGAATATTTCTTTTGTATTCATTTTGTATTATTCTTTCTATATTCGAAATCCGCGTGTAAGGTATTCAAAATATATCAAATATTCATCAGAAGAGATTTTAGATATGCGAAGGGTATATTTCCTGCCGCCTAAAGGTGCCCTGTGTATTAAAAACCGCCTGAAAATTTGTTTTTATTCTGTTATTAAATGGTGCCCCTGCGGTATTTGAAGGCACTACTAAATGCATCCCACAACTACACAGAAATGAACACAAACACAAACACCATGACGCCCTGAACACATGACTCACAGTTCCTGTACAACTTAATTGACAAACTAATCAAATGTTTTATTTAGGCACTTCAGTGTACTCCACATTTGTTTTAAGTGAACTTCTGATAGGCGCGAGCCTTTCAATACTTTGGTAGTTTAAGCCAAATTACCAAAGTATTGCAGTCAAAAGTTACTCAGAGTATAACGCAAAAGTATTTACGTTTTCCGGGAATTTTAAGAGTATACTGTAGATGTTATTGATCGCTGTAGTTTTATTAGGGTTGTAGTATATTTTTCATGAAATAAATAAATATTTGAAGAAATGTGTGTGAAAGGTATTTTGTGCCTGCTAATTTAGTATTTGTATATCTCGGAACGCATGAAGGGAAATCAATTGCAGTTTAAATTAATGTATTTTAAAAAGATTTTCTAAAATATAATTTAGTACTACGTAAAAAGTGTATATTTTCGGTCCATTTTTTGTGTACTTACAATTACGAAGTGTACTTGAACTACACTCAAATTATAATTTGTTATATTTTAAACGCATCCCTATTGAAAAATATTTTTTACCGGAATGTCATTTCCAGTAAAAGTCTATTTTACTAGATTTTGGGACTGTTTTCACTTCCAGTAAAGCCGTAGTTTAACGGAATGTCGCGGGACTTTTTGCTAAAAATTTCACTGTTTCACAGGAATGTTACCGGATTTTTACCCGAAGTTTATTTCCGGTAAAAATCTATTTTACTGGATTATGGGACTCTTTCATTTTCAGTAAAGCCACAAGTTACCAAAAGACAACCGGATTAAGCGGAATCAACCGTGTTTTTTTTTTCTTTTTTCGGACGTCAACGGAAGGCACCTAGGAGGAAGCCTGTGAACCGTGGTTCGTTATGTTTACCAGCTGCTAGACGATTCGGTAACAATTAAAGTGATTAGTCCACATAGACATGAAGGTTCTATGTATTTATTTAACAGGGTCGATACCAGTAGAACAATTTGCACAGCTGTAGACAAAAGCAATCAGACAAAATGGGAACACCCCAATTCTTTGCCGCAAAAGATATCTTTCATGGTACTCACTATGCCGCTGCGTAAATTCCTAGACGCACGGTAGTTCAACTAATAAGACCGCGCAGGTGCACCACACGGACACACACTAGTGTACTATCAGCAGCACGTTTAGCGAAAACCACGACCGCGCGGAACGAACATCCGCCGCCGTTGAGAAATCCCGGGCACACTCACGATGTCGTCCCTGATGCCGTCGCCGCGGGTGCCCCAGGCGTCAGTAGCACGCTTAGCGAAAAGCACGACCGCGCGGAACGAACATCCGCCGCCGTTGAGAAATCCCTGGCACACTCACGATGTCGTCCCTGATGCCGTCGCCGCGGGTGGACCAGACGTCAGTAGCACGCTTAGCGAAAACCACGACCGCGCGGAACGAACATCCGCCGCCGCTGAGAAATCCCGGGCATACTTACGACGTCGTCCCTGATGCCGTCGCCGCGGGTGCACCAGGCGTCAGTAGCACGCTTAGCGAAAACCACGACCGCGCGGAACGAACATCCGCCGCCGTTGAGAAATCCCTGGCACACTCACGATGTCGTCCCTGATGCCGTCGCCGCAAGTGCACCAGGCGTCAGTAGCACGCTTAGCGAAAACCACGACCGCGCGGAACGAACATCCGCCGCTGTTGAGAAATCCCTGGCACACTCACGATGTCGTCCCTGATGCCGTTGCCGTAGGTGCACCAGGCGTCAGTAGCACGCTTACCGAAAAGCACGACCGCGCGGAACGAACATCCGCCGCCGTTGAGAAACCCCGGGCACACTCACGACGTCGTCCCTGATGCCGTCGCCGCGGGTGCACCAGTCGTCAGTAGCACGCTTAGCGAAAAGCACGACCGCGCGGATCGAACATCCGCCGCCGTTGAGAAATACCTGGCACACTCACGATGTCGTCCCTGATGCCGTCGCCGCGGGTGGACCAGACGTCAGTAGCACGCTTAGCGAAAAGCACGACCGCGCGGAACGAACATCCGCCGCGTTGAGAAATCCCTGGCACACTCACGATGTCGTCCCTGATGCCGTTGCCGTAGGTGCACCAGGCGTCAGTAGCACGCTTACCGAAAAGCACGACCGCGCGGAACGAACATCCGCCGCCGTTGAGAAACCCCGGGCACACTCACGACGTCGTCCCTGATGCCGTCGCCGCGGGTGCACCAGTCGTCAGTAGCACGCTTAGCGAAAAGCACGACCGCGCGGATCGAACATCCGCCGCCGTTGAGAAATACCTGGCACACTCACGATGTCGTCCCTGATGCCGTCGCCGCGGGTGGACCAGACGTCAGTAGCAGGCTTAGCGAAAAGCACGACCGCGCGGAACGAACATCCGCCGCGTTGAGAAATCCCTGGCACACTCACGATGTCGTCCCTGATGCCGTTGCCGTAGGTGCACCAGGCGTCAGTAGCACGCTTACCGAAAAGCACGACCGCGCGGAACGAACATCCGCCGCCGTTGAGAAACCCCGGGCACACTCACGACGTCGTCCCTGATGCCGTCGCCGCGGGTGCACCAGTCGTCAGTAGCACGCTTAGCGAAAAGCACGACCGCGCGGATCGAACATCCGCCGCCGTTGAGAAATACCTGGCACACTCACGATGTCGTCCCTGATGCCGTCGCCGCGGGTGGACCAGACGTCAGTAGCACGCTTAGCGAAAACCACGACCGCGCGGAACGAACATCCGCCGCCGTTGAGAAATCCCTGGCACACTCACGATGTCGTCCCTGATGCCGTTGCCGTAGGTGCACCAGGTGTCAGTAGCACGCTTACCGAAAAGCATGACCGCGCGGAACGAACATCCGCCGCTGTTGAGAAATCCCTGGCACACTCAGGATGTCGTCCCTGATGCCGTTGCCGCGGGTGGACCACGCGTCAGTAGCACGCTTACCGAAAAGCACGACCGCGCGGAACGAACATCCGCCGCTGTTGAGAAATCCCTGGCACACTCAGGATGTCGTCCCTGATGCCGTCGCCGCGGGTGGACCAGGCGTCAGTAGCACGCTTAGCGAAAACCACGACCGCGCGGAACGAACATCCGCCGCTGTTGAGAAATCCCTGGCACACTCAGGATGTCGTCCCTGATGCCGTCGCCGCGGGTGGACCAGGCGTCAGTAGCACGCTTAGCGAAAACCACGACCGCGCAGAACGAAAATCTGCCACCGTTGAGGAATCCCGGGCGCGCTCCCGATGTCGTCCCTGATGCCGTCGCCGTGGTTGCACCAGGCGTCAGTAGCACGCTTAGCGAAAACCACGACCGCGCGGAACGAACATCCGCCGCTGTTGAGAAATCCCTGGCACACTCACGATGTCGTCCCTGATGCCGTCGCCGTGGTTGCACCAGGCGTCAGTAGCACGCTTAGCGAAAACCACGACCGCGCGGAACGAACATCCGCCGCTGTTGAGAAATCCCTGGCACACTCAGGATGTCGTCCCTGATGCCGTCGCCGCGGGTGGACCAGGCGTCAGTAGCACGCTTAGCGAAAACCACGACCGCGCAGAACGAAAATCTGCCACCGTTGAGGAATCCCGGGCGCGCTCCCGATGTCGTCCCTGATGCCGTCGCCGTGGGTGCACCAGGCGTCAGTAGCACGCTTAGCGAAAACCACGACCGCGCGGAACGAACATCCGCCGCGTTGAGAAATCCCTGGCACACTCACGATGTCGTCCCTGATGCCGTCGCCGTGGTTGCACCAGGCGTCAGTAGCACGCTTAGCGAAAACCACGACCGCGCGGAACGAACATGCGCCGCGTTGAGAAATCCCTGGCACACTCACGATGTCGTCCCTGATGCCGTCGCCGTGGTTGCACCAGGCGTCAGTAGCACGCTTAGCGAAAACCACGACCGCACGGAACGAACATCCGCCGCCGTTGAGAAATACCTGGCACACTCACGATGTCGTCCCTGATGCCGTCGCCGCGGGTGGACCAGACGTCAGTAGCACGCTTAGCGAAAACCACGACCGCGCGGAACGAACATCCGCCGCCGTTGAGAAATCCCTGGCACACTCACGATGTCGTCCCTGATGCCGTTGCCGTAGGTGCACCAGGTGTCAGTAGCACGCTTACCGAAAAGCATGACCGCGCGGAACGAACATCCGCCGCTGTTGAGAAATCCCTGGCACACTCAGGATGTCGTCCCTGATGCCGTTGCCGCGGGTGGACCACGCGTCAGTAGCACGCTTACCGAAAAGCACGACCGCGCGGAACGAACATCCGCCGCCGTTGAGAAACCCCGGGCACACTCACGACGTCGTCCCTGATGCCGTCGCCGCGGGTGCACCAGTCGTCAGTAGCACGCTTAGCGAAAAGCACGACCGCGCGGATCGAACATCCGCCGCCGTTGAGAAATACCTGGCACACTCAGGATGTCGTCCCTGATGCCGTCGCCGCGGGTGGACCACGCGTCAGTAGCACGCTTAGCGAAAACCACGACCGCGCGGAACGAACATCCGCCGCTGTTGAGAAATCCCGGGCGCGCTCCCGATGTCGTCCCTGATGCCGTCGCCGCGGGTGGACCAGGCGTCAGTAGCACGCTTAGCGAAAACCACGACCGCGCGGAACGAACATCCGCCGCCGTTGAGAAATCCCTGGCACACTCACGATGTCGTCCCTGATGCCGTTGCCGTAGGTGCACCAGGTGTCAGTAGCACGCTTACCGAAAAGCATGACCGCGCGGAACGAACATCCGCCGCTGTTGAGAAATCCCTGGCACACTCAGGATGTCGTCCCTGATGCCGTTGCCGCGGGTGGACCACGCGTCAGTAGCACGCTTACCGAAAAGCACGACCGCGCGGAACGAACATCCGCCGCCGTTGAGAAACCCCGGGCACACTCACGACGTCGTCCCTGATGCCGTCGCCGCGGGTGCACCAGTCGTCAGTAGCACGCTTAGCGAAAAGCACGACCGCGCGGATCGAACATCCGCCGCCGTTGAGAAATACCTGGCACACTCACGATGTCGTCCCTGATGCCGTCGCCGCGGGTGGACCAGACGTCAGTAGCACGCTTAGCGAAAACCACGACCGCGCGGAACGAACATCCGCCGCCGTTGAGAAATCCCTGGCACACTCACGATGTCGTCCCTGATGCCGTTGCCGTAGGTGCACCAGGTGTCAGTAGCACGCTTACCGAAAAGCATGACCGCGCGGAACGAACATCCGCCGCGGTTGAGAAATCCCTGGCACACTCAGGATGTCGTCCCTGATGCCGTCGCCGCGGGTGGACCACGCGTCAGTAGCACGCTTAGCGAAAACCACGACCGCGCGGAACGAACATCCGCCGCTGTTGAGAAATCCCGGGCGCGCTCCCGATGTCGTCCCTGATGCCGTCGCCGCGGGTGGACCAGGCGTCAGTAGCACGCTTAGCGAAAACCACGACCGCGCGGAACGAACATCCGCCGCCGTTGAGAAATCCCTGGCACACTCACGATGTCGTCCCTGATGCCGTTGCCGTAGGTGCACCAGGTGTCAGTAGCACGCTTACCGAAAAGCATGACCGCGCGGAACGAACATCCGCCGCTGTTGAGAAATCCCTGGCACACTCAGGATGTCGTCCCTGATGCCGTTGCCGCGGGTGGACCAGGCGTCAGTAGCACGCTTACCGAAAACCACGACCGCGCGGAACGAACATCCGCCGCCGTTGAGAAATCCCTGGCACACTCACGATGTCGTCCCTGATGCCGTTGCCGTAGGTGCACCAGGTGTCAGTAGCACGCTTACCGAAAAGCATGACCGCGCGGAACGAACATCCGCCGCTGTTGAGAAATCCCTGGCACACTCAGGATGTCGTCCCTGATGCCGTCGCCGCGGGTGGACCAGGCGTCAGTAGCACGCTTAGCGAAAACCACGACCGCGCGGAACGAACATCCGCCGCTGTTGAGAAATCCCTGGCACACTCAGGATGTCGTCCCTGATGCCGTCGCCGCGGGTGGACCAGGCGTCAGTAGCACGCTTAGCGAAAACCACGACCGCGCAGAACGAACATCCGCCGCTGTTGAGAAATCCCTGGCACACTCAGGATGTCGTCCCTGATGCCGTCGCCGCGGGTGGACCAGGCGTCAGTAGCACGCTTAGCGAAAACCACGACCGCGCGGAACGAACATCCCCCGCTGTTGAGAAATCCCTGGCACACTCAGGATGTCGTCCCTGATGCCGTCGCCGCGGGTGGACCAGGCGTCAGTAGCACGCTTAGCGAAAACCACGACCGCGCAGAACGAACATCCGCCGCTGTTGAGAAATCCCTGGCACACTCAGGATGTCGTCCCTGATGCCGTCGCCGCGGGTGGACCAGGCGTCAGTAGCACGCTTAGCGAAAACCACGACCGCGCGGAACGAACATCCGCCGCTGTTGAGAAATCCCTGGCACACTCAGGATGTCGTCCCTGATGCCGTCGCCGCGGGTGGACCAGGCGTCAGTAGCACGCTTAGCGAAAACCACGACCGCGCAGAACGAACATCCGCCGCTGTTGAGAAATCCCTGGCACACTCAGGATGTCGTCCCTGATGCCGTCGCCGCGGGTGGACCAGGCGTCAGTAGCACGCTTAGCGAAAACCACGACCGCGCAGAACGAAAATCTGCCACCGTTGAGGAATCCCGGGCGCGCTCCCGATGTCGTCCCTGATGCCGTCGCCGTGGTTGCACCAGGCGTCAGTAGCACGCTTAGCGAAAACCACGACCGCGCGGAACGAACATCCGCCGCTGTTGAGAAATCCCTGGCACACTCAGGTTGTCGTCCCTGATGCCGTCGCCGCGGGTGGACCAGGCGTCAGTAGCACGCTTAGCGAAAACCACGACCGCGCAGAACGAAAATCTGCCACCGTTGAGGAATCCCGGGCGCGCTCCCGATGTCGTCCCTGATGCCGTCGCCGTGGGTGCACCAGGCGTCAGTAGCACGCTTAGCGAAAACCACGACCGCGCGGAACGAACATCCGCCGCGTTGAGAAATCCCTGGCACACTCACGATGTCGTCCCTGATGCCGTCGCCGTGGTTGCACCAGGCGTCAGTAGCACGCTTAGCGAAAACCACGACCGCGCGGAACGAACATCCGCCGCGTTGAGAAATCCCTGGCACACTCACGATGTCGTCCCTGATGCCGTCGCCGTGGTTGCACCAGGCGTCAGTAGCACGCTTAGCGAAAACCACGACCGCACGGAACGAACATCCGCCGCGTTGAGAAATCCCTGGCACACTCACGATGTCGTCCCTGATGCCGTCGCCGTGGTTGCACCAGGTGTCAGTAGCACGCTTACCGAAAAGCACGACCGCGCGGAACGAACATCCGCCGCTGTTGAGAAATCCCTGGCACACTCACGATGTCGTCCCTGATGCCGTCGCCGTGGTTGCACCAGGCGTCAGTAGCACGCTTACCGAAAAGCACGACCGCGCGGAACGAACATCCGCCGCGTTGAGAAATCCCTGGCACACTCACGATGTTGTCCCTGATGCCGTTGCGGTAGGTGCACCAGGTGTCAGTAGCACGCTTACCGAAAAGCACGACCGCGCGGAACGAACATCCGCCGCTGTTGAGAAATCCCTGGCACACTCACGATGTCGTCCCTGATGCCGTCGCCGCGGGTGGACCACGCGTCAGTAGCACGCTTAGCGAAAACCACTACCGCGCAGAACGAAAATCTGCCACCGTTGAGGAATCCCGGGCGCGCTCCCGATGTCGTCCCTGATGCCGTCGCCGTGGGTGCACCAGGCGTCAGTAGCACGCTTAGCGAAAACCACGACCGCGCGGAACGAACATCCGCCGCGTTGAGAAATCCCTGGCACACTCACGATGTCGTCCCTGATGCCGTCGCCGTGGGTGCACCAGGCGTCAGTAGCACGCTTAGCGAAAACCACGACCGCGCGGAACGAACATCCGCCGCGTTGAGAAATCCCTGGCACACTCACGATGTCGTCCCTGATGCCGTTGCGGTAGGTGCACCAGGTGTCAGTAGCACGCTTACCGAAAAGCACGACCGCGCGGAACGAACATCCGCCGCTGTTGAGAAATCCCTGGCACACTCACGATGTCGTCCCTGATGCCGTCGCCGCGGGTGGACCACGCGTCAGTAGCACGCTTAGCGAAAACCACTACCGCGCAGAACGCAAATCTGCCACCGTTGAGGAATCCCGGGCGCGCTCCCGATGTCGTCCCTGATGCCGTCGCCGTGGGTGCACCAGGCGTCAGTAGCACGCTTAGCGAAAACCACGACCGCGCGGAACGAACATCCGCCGCGTTGAGAAATCCCTGGCACACTCACGATGTCGTCCCTGATGCCGTCGCCGTGGGTGCACCAGGCGTCAGTAGCACGCTTAGCGAAAAGCACGACCGCGCGGAACGAACATCCGCCGCCGTTGAGAAATCCCTGGCACACTCACGATGTCGTCCCTGATGCCGTCGCCGCGGGTGAGCCGGGCGTCAGTAGCACGCTTAGCGAAAACCACGACCGCGCAGAACGAAAATCCGCCGCCGTTGAGAAATCCCGGGCGCACTCACGATGTCGTCCCTGATGCCGTCGCCGTGGGTGCACCAGGCGTCAGTAGCACGCTTAGCGAACACCACGACCGCGCTGAACGAACATCCGCCGCTGTTGAGAAATCCCTGACACACTCACGATGTCGTTCCTATTTCCATCGCCGTGGGTGCACCAGGCGTCAGTAGCACGCTTAGCGAAAACAACGACCGCGGGTAAGAAACATCTGTTGCCGCTGAGATATCCCGGGCACACTCACGATGTCGTCCCTAATACCGCCGCCGCGGGTGGACCAGGCGTCAGTAGCACGCTTAGCGAAAACCACGACCGCGCGGAACGAACATCCGCCGCCGTTGAGAAATCCCGGGCACACTCACGATGTCGTCCCTGATGCCGTCGCCGCGGGTGGACCAGGCGTCAGAAGCACGCTTAGCGAAAAGCACGTACGCGCGAAACGAACATCCGCCGACGTTGAGAAATCTTGGGCACAGTCTTTGTCGCTCGCTGGATGTCTCTGAAGACGGACGGAGAAAGAGGCGTAAGAAACAGGTCACTGAAGAATATATTCTTTTCATCTGCACACTCAGCTGTTTTGGACGTACAGGTCGCACACATGAAACGAGAAGCCGAGACTGATCGAGCGTTCGTTCCTGTTCCGCCGTTGCTCGTTGACGGACAAAAAAAAAAAAACGGTTTTCTTAAAAAAAATAAGCTAAACGACCTTCTTGCATATTCCCCTCGAACCCAATGCGAGGGAGAGGGGGTGCGTGGGGACTCGTCTTTGGTGAGAGGCACGATAATTACACACCTAGTCCCCGGCTCGTCTCGGCTTCCTCCTCCCCTCGCATCGGCTTCGAGTGAAGGTCGGTAAACAGGGAAGCAAGTCACCCGTTTCGGGTAAGATTTCTGGGAAAACCGGGACGTCTGGTATACGAAAGGGGCTGCCGGTGACATTCCAGTGAAATCTGTTTGCCGGCGAATAATCTACAAAAGACTGGTAAACTGGTTTTTGTAGTGGAACACGACACGCAGAGTCCGAGAGCCGGTGACGAAGAAGAAGCAGCTCGCTCCCGGCGGCTTTATTTATAACCAACTTAACAAACACGTGGCGCCCTCTAGGTTAATGGCGCTACTGTACATCTCTCCTTCTAACGAAGACCGAAGATACCAATTACGTCTAAAACCTAAAACCCTAAAACCATCAACTCTTCCCAACACCACAACAACACCACAACGTTGGAAAGAGTACATCTCCTCTCGTAACACAGACCGTAGTTGTAGGTCGAGTCTTTTGGGGAGGACTATCGCCCGACCATGTCGAGACCTCTGAACTACTTCAGACTCAGGATCCAAGGGTCTCTGACTGACGACGTCAGGGGTTGCTGGACGGCTGAGAGTCCGCTGCTGCAGACCAAGAGGTCCATAACCAAGTGACTCGTCCGACTCCCGTCGATCAGGAGGTTCTGGAACAGGCGCCACTGGAATGCCACTGGAACAGGCGCCAGTGTACGGCACCAGATGCTTCCGGTTCCGCTGCAGAACTCCTCGAGGTGTCTCCACCACGTAAGAACGTGGTCGCTGTGCTTCGCTCAGAACCTTGGCACCGCACTGGACGTCCGTGACCCAGACATCCTCGCCTGTAGCGAGCGGACGCAGTTCCTTCACCGCATGTCGACGATTGAAGTCGGTGGCCTGCCGACGCTTATCAGCCTTGTCCTTGTTGAGGAAGACCTCCGTCGATGGCCACTCGGGTCTCAGCTTTTCCGACGGCCTCGGTAAGCTGGTCCGCAGCCGTCGACCCATCAACAGCTGTGCGGGGCTGAACCCAGACGGCCCAGGGGTGTCTCTGAAGACCAGCAACGCCAGAAAAGGGTCGTCGTTCTTGGAGAAGAGGCCCTTGATCGTCAGAACTGCGCGCTCAACTTCCCCGTTGGATTGAGGATAGCGCGGGCTGCTCGTCACGTGCTTGAAGCGATAGTCACGTGCGAAGTCCGCAAACTCCTGAGCCGCAAACTGCGGGCCATTGTCGCTTCGGATAAGCTCTGGAATGCCAAAGCGTGCCACTACACTTTTCACCGCCTTGACCACTGATGAGCACGTTGTGCTTCTTAGTGTGATCACCTCAGGGTATTGTGAAAAGTAGTCAATGATCAGTAGGAAGTCCTGGCCGTTAAATTGAAACAAGTCAATTCCCAGCTGCTGCCAGGGCAGCTCGGGCGAAAGTGATGGCAAGAGAGGCTCTGCACGTTGGATTCGTGTAGTCGCACACTGCTCGCAGTTTTCCACCATAGACTTGATCTGCTTGCTGATTCCCGGCCACCATACAGAGTCTCGCGCTCGAGAGCGGCAGCGGTTAACACCTTGGTGACCCTCGTGGATGATCAGGAGGACCTCGTCTTGAAGCGACGACGGGATGACTAGGCGACTCCCTTTGAGGAGCAGCCCATCGCACACTGTAAACTCACCACGGTGCTTCCAATACTTCAGAAGGTTGACACCCACCTTGGGTTTTACGGGCCAACCATGGTTGCAGTGCTTCATGAGCGCCACGCACTCGCCGTCTCTAGCCTGCTCCTGACGGAGCCTGTCGAGTCCAACGGGCGACCTGTCTTGGATCTCATGAACCACATTCTCCACGAAGAGTTCCATTGCGCCGACCACCGCTGACGCTTGTCCCAACGGTGCCCTGGATAGGGTATCGGCTGTCGCCAACAGCTTGCCAGGAACGTGGAGTATCTTGAACTGGTACCTCATTAACTTGAGGCGGAGACGTTGAATCCTTGGCGGTAGGACATCCACATCCATGCTGCCAAACAAAGACGTCAGGGGAAGGTGATTCGTCTCTACCAAGAATTGCAAGCCTCGGACGTACTCATCAAAACGTTGAACCGCCCAGGTGACCGCCAAGGCCTCCTTTTCGGTCTGGCTGTACCGTTGCTCTGTGGGGGTCAAGGACCGAGAAGCGAAAGCCACTGCTCTTCGCTCACCTGAGCACTGGTCCTGCAGGAGCACAGCACCAAGTCCGAACGAGCTGGCGTCAGCGGACACAATAGTAGCCAGCGCCGGATGGTACCTTGCCATGCAGACCTCTGAAGACAGCATCTTCTTCAGCTTCAGGAAGGCAGACTGCTGATCGAGTCCCCAGGTCCAGGCGCTATTCTTGCCCAGCAAAGCCCGAAGAGGTGCAGTCGTGTCCGACAAGTGTGGCAAGAACCTACCCACGTGATTCACCATTCCCAGAAGTCTCCGGACGCCTCCAACGTCGACGGGTGGTTCCATCTGTAGAAAAGCTTCACACTTCTTGGGGTCTGGTGAAATCCCATGCTCGTTCACGACGACACCAAGGAAGTCGACGCTTGTTACGCCGAACTTGCACTTCGACTTGCTGAGCGTCAGTCCGGCCTTGCCCAGGCGCTGCAGCACCTCCTTTAGGCGTTGGTCATGCTCAGGACGGTTTCGACCAAACACTAAGATGTCATCAATCATATTGACCACGCCTGCCTGCCCTTCCAAAATGTGAGTCATCACACGCTGGAAATACTCCGGCGCCGATGTGATGCCAAAAGGCAGACGGCGGAAGCAATAACGCCCAAAGGGTGTTATAAAAGTTGTCGATTCCTGGCAACTTTCTGTCAGCTTGACTTGATGAAAGCTCGACGTAGCATCAAGCTTCGAGAAGATCTTTGCGTCGCCGAGAAGGCCCAAGACTTGGTCAACCGTAGGGAGAATGTGGCGCTCCCGGAGGACCACTTTGTTTAGCTTGGTAAGGTCCACACATAGCCGGTAGCCCCCCGACGACTTCGGGACCACAACAAGTCCAGCGCACCACGGCGTTGGGTTGAGGACCCGCCGGATGACCCCGTCCTTCTCCATTTTGCCCAGTTCTGCTTTGACGGTGTCTCGAAGCGGAATCGGAATTCTCCTTGAGACCGCCAACGAAAATGGAACCGCGTCAGGTTGTAGCCTGATGGTATATTCACCGTGAAGCTCCCCGAGGCCTTGAAACAGCTCGGCTGGGACGTTTACCCTGTTTTGGCACAGAGGAACTTCCGGGATATGGTCCACAAACTTCACGACTCCAAGGGCTTGAATCGCAGGAAACCCCAAAAGAGGTACAGTCTGAGAACGGACGACGTAAAGCCTTCGTGTCACGCATTTGTCCTTCCATGACAAGCTGGCCATGAACGTTCCTAGAACTTCCAGCGCGTGGCCACCAGGGCCTGTCAGCTCGCCTTCCGGACGCTGAAGATGTGCTGGAATGACCGAAAACGTACTTGGAATGACGGACACCTCAGCACCACTGTCCACCTTGAAGCTTAAAAGAAGTCCGTTGACCTTGACCTCGACGAACTTGCTTCTGGGGCGGGTCGCCGTGCTGACAGCACCAAGTTCAATTGATGCCAACTTGCCTTTCTTTGAGCGGCAAACGGCTGTAAAATGCCCCTTCTTGTGGCACAGGTTACATGAAGCCTTGCTCGCGGGACATTCCGTGCGCGGATGAGGAGACCGTCCACAGTAGACGCAGAGAGAGGGACTTGACCCGCTTGCTGCCTGTGCGCGCGCTTGTCTCGGCGGGTGGTGTCTTTTCACCTTAGCCGCATCGATGTTCAGCGCAGTGGTCCCCGATGATACCGCTGACTCTCGGAGTTTTCGTTCGGTTTCGGAATCTTCATGCTGACGCACTAGAACTAGAGCTTCCTCGAGCGTCAACTTCGAGTTCCGGCAGAGTCGGTCTGATAACTTAGTATCGAGCAGCCCTACAACAAAGCGGTCCCTTATCAGATGGTCCTCGACTTCCGGTGGGCGGTAGTTACAACGCTTCGCCATGTTGCAAAGTGCCGTGTAAAAAGCATCCGCTGACTCACCGGACTGCTGAGTACGTCTGTGGAAACGCGCGCTTTCGTACAGTTCATTCACAGGGCGCACGAAGTAGCTGTCGAACTTTTCCTTGACCTTGGCGTAGTCTCCGAGCTCGTCCTCGCCAAGCCCGAGTGACGTCAAGACGATGCGGGCTTGAGAACCCATGCAGTACAGCAACGTCCGAGTGTGCACTTCATCCTTTGCCGTGTAGAGGCCCGAAGCAAAAGAATAGTCTTCGAACCGCAGGATCCACTGCGGCCATTGACCTGCCTTCTTGAAATCGAACGGCTGCGGCGGCTGTACGACGAAGCTGCTGGCTGCGGTCATTGTAGGTTTCTGCTCCTCACTGGCCATTCCGTAGTGCAACCGTCGGCGTCGAAAGGATCGAGACTGCCGCAGTCGGCTGGAAGGCGCAAGATGGAGCGGGCCGCCACTTCTGACACCATGTAGTGGTACACGACACGCAGAGTCCGAGAGCCGGTGACGAAGAAGAAGCAGCTCGCTCCCGGCGGCTTTATTTATAACCAACTTAACAAACACGTGGCGCCCTCTAGGTTAATGGCGCTACTGTACAGTTTTGGATGAAAACGGGTGAAAGTGCCCACTTTTTTGGATCGTCAAAACAGTTTACAGCACGCACTTCTTCAGGATTGCAACGCCGTCCCGAGCTAAAACTCACACTCACGAGAATGCCGCTCGAGTGGTCTCGTACCTGCCCTGGCCCAGACTTTTGCCTGTCGCAAATATCAAGTTGCCGGTGATCGCTGCCCAACTTTTTTGATCGTCAAAACAGTTCGCTGCACGCGCTTCTTGCAGAATTGCAACGTCGTTTCGAGCTGAAACACGCACTCACGAGAATGCCGCTGCATTGGCGGCCGCCATTACAAACACAGTCCCCCTGCTCGTCTTGGCTTCCATTCCTTTAGCCGTTCCCCTTGCGTAGGCTTTCAGTGATGTTCGGTGTCCCGCAAACGAGAGTGGCTTCCGGTAGGATTCCAGCGGCGGGTAATCGAAAGTGGTTCTGCTACAACTTCCAGCGAAAGAAGCTACGCTGGTTTCTGGTGAAAATGAATGGAAATTAACCCGTTTCCTCCGAATGTCACTGGAAGATTTTGCCGGATTTTAACCGTAAGTGGCTCCGGTAAAATGTCCAGCGAAATCTGGTTACTGGAAGTGGCGGCCGGTAATATTTCCACCAAAGACTGGTAAACTACGCTGGTTCTGGTTAAAATGAGTGGAGATTAACACGTTTAGCCGAATGTCGCGGGAAGTTTTTGCCGGATTTTAACCGTAAGTGGCTCCGGTAAAATGTCCACCGAAATCTAATTACTGGAAGTGGCGGCCGGTAATATTTTTACCAAAAACTGGTAAACTACGCTGGTTTCTGGTGAAAATGAGTGGAAATTAACCCGTTCCCTCCGAATGTCACTGGAAGATTTTGCCGGATTTTAACCGTAAATGGCTCCGGTAAAATGACCAGCGAAATCTGGTTACTGGAAGTGGCGGCCGGTAATATTTTCATTAAAGACTGGTAAACAACGCTGGTTTCTGGTGAAAATGATTGGAAATTAACCCGTTTCCGCCGAATGTCACGGGAAGTTTTTGCCGGATTTTAACTGTAAGTGGCTCCGGTAAAATGTCCAGCAAAATCTGGTTACTGGAAATGGCGGCCGGTAATATTTCCACCAAAGACTGGTAAACTACGCTGGTTTCTGGTGAAAATGAGTGTAAATTAACCCGTTTCCTCCGAATGTCACTGGAAGATTTTGCCGGATTTTAACCGTAAGTGGCTCCGGTAAAATGTCCAGCGAAATCTAGTTACTGGAAGTGGCGGCCGGTAATATTTCCACCAAAGACTGGTAAACTACGCTGGTTCTGGTGAAAATGAGTGGAAATTAACCCGTTTAGCCGAATGTCACGAAAAGTTTTTGCTGGATTTTAACCGTAAGAGGCTCCGGTAAAATGTCCACCTAGATCTAATTACTGGAAGTGGCGGCCGGTAATATTTGCACCAAAGACTGGTAAACTACGCTGATCTCTGGTAAAAATGAGTGGAAATTAACCCTTTCCCTCCGAATGTCACTGGAAGATTTTGCCGGATTTTAACCGTAAATGGCTCCGGTAAAATGACCAGCGAAATCTGGTTACTGGAAGTGGCGGCCGGTAATATTTCCACCAAAGACTGGTAAACTATGCTGGTTTCTGGTGAAAATGAGTGGAAATTAACCCGTTTGCGCCGAATGTCACGGTAAGTTTTTGCCGGATTTTAATCGTAAGTGGCTCCGGTAAAATGTCCAGCGAAATCTAATTACTGGAAGCGGCGGCCGGTAATATTTCAACCAAAGACTGGTGAACTACGCTGGTTTCTGGTGAAAATGAGTGGAAATGAACCCGTTTCCTCCTAATGTCACTAGAAGATTTTGCCGGATTTTAACCGTAGGTGGCTCCGGTAAAATGTCGAGCGAAATCTGGTTACTGGAAGTGGCGGTCGGTAATATTTCCACCAAAGACTGGTAAACTACGGTGGTTTCTGGTGAGAATGAGTGGAAATTAACCCGTTTCCTCCGAATGTTACTGGAAGATTTTGCCGGATTTTT
The DNA here is from genome assembly GCF_016920785.2 of Ixodes scapularis. NCBI lineage: Eukaryota > Metazoa > Arthropoda > Arachnida > Ixodida > Ixodidae > Ixodes > Ixodes scapularis. The sequence continues at coordinate 215,149,792 of NW_024609835.1, read as the reverse complement.
CAATAGGGCTGAGTTTTCCCTAAGAGATCTTATAGTCATGCCTTGATAATATGGAACCCCTTAATGTTATTGAACCTGAACAGGCACCAAAGCATAATTTGATACGGCGGTGACCGGTTCAAGGAAAACGATTCAGGGCCAATTTTGTCAATAATTGTCTAAATAGGAAAAATTGCGGGCGTATTTTTTCTTATGTTGCCAAGGCTAATCTTATATACTGTGAGATATTTTTATATTTTGTTTTGATCGCGTATTTAATTAAAAACAGATCATCGTCTGGAGAGCTTGAACTTTGCTTCTTGGATTGGCCCTGGCGGCGCTGCAGCGGCAGTGGTGATTTCAAAGCACCGCTTGACAGCTTGGCTACGAAATGTGCAAATGTCGGAGCGAATTGCGCCACTCTAGGCACGGAGGAATACGCGTCCGCGCATGTTTGACCTCAAGATGAGCGAAGTTGTAGTCGATGAACTATTTAGAGAATGGAGCACCGAGAGCGCACCACGTGACCTTCCGCTTGAGTGCAGTGACACGTTGACGGAAGGTAGACAGCGCTCCATCGCCAGTATAGCTTTTAAGGTAGCTTGTGAACCATTTCAATGGAAAGCAATATTTCCTTCAACATGTTCAAAAGGTTACCTTAAAAAAAGACAGTTTTTGGAGGCAACGTTTCTAGACGACGATTCGCCGACTCGCCGCGCCCTGGAAGGAGGCCAGGTTAAAAATGGAGGGGGAGGGGAAGAAACAAATGTTCATCTGTATTTTTTTTTTGTAGGCTGCTGAGACTAGCAAGGCCAGCATGTCGCCTGCTCAACCTTTTCACATTTTTGTTTGAAGTCCTTTGATCGTGTTCAACTGATCATTCGAAAAAACGTCATTTGTTCAGTGTCAGCCACTGAACAAAAACTTTGTTCAGTGGCTGACAGTTTCAGATATGCGTACTGTTATCAAGTTATCACAGACTTAACTTTAACAATCCATGCCATGTGAGTGGTTCTGAATCCAGCATACGGGGTCAATTGCATGGGGCGTTGTTTGGGATAAAAAGTCAAAGTGACTAGGCAAAGCATCGCCGCGAGATCTTTAGAACCGCGTTTCTAGGCTGGAACCGGAAGCGCTGTCAAGATGCAGTCACATTTCATTATAGGCGCGTGCTCACGTGCCCAGTCATTGATACATCGGCCAGTTTGGCCGATGTATACCTGATTACACCTTAACGGGATTCTATAAACCACCTGAACTGCGCTTTCGACACCCCTGTTTCTGTGTATTACGGCACATTCGTTTCCTGTCAGCTACTTTGGCGCATAGTTGGATGATTTCAGATAAGATCGTTTAAGGGTGGCTGGTCGACATTTTTAAATCAACTATTGTTCTTATATGCCATTGGCTAGTGTCTGGTATAAGCGAATCCACACCTAGTTCTGACCAGAAAACAAAAATTGGGGTCATGAAAAATCGTAAGGCATGAAGAGGTGGACAGTTGCATTAACGCGCACTGATGGAGGGGGCACGTTTGAAAGTGAATAACTAAAAGAATAATGTTAGAATTCTAATACTTTTTAAAAACAAACTACGGGTCGAGGTCGCGTGTAATATATTGTAATGTTTTTTATTTAAAATTTATTTATTTCTCTAAAAAGTGCCAAACATGACTGCTGGAACGTCAAAAGTCAAAATTCGGAGGCCTGTATCTCATAAGACAATTTAATCATTATCTTATAATTTGCAGGTAATATTCTACTTATATATGGAAAATATTTAATATATCAATAAGGCATTTGAGTGATAAGATAGTTGGGATATATTTCGCCAAATATAGGAAAACAAATCAAACAACGACAAATTCTGATGCAAATACAAAAAAACGCCACCGTTGATTGTTTTCAAATTTTTGGTAAACTTTCATACTATATTTCGGCATTCATTTATATTAAAAACATGTTGCAATATTTTATTGAGAAAGAAAACACAATTCCCCAAAGTAGGGTCCTTTTTCAAAGCCTATACTTAGCAGTGTCCCACACGAGAAGTGCCTCTTAGTTCTATTTTCAGGAAGCTAACACACATCTTTCACATATCTTTATTCATATGAGGTCAGTGCCAACTAGAGCAATCCGTCACACAATAAAAAAGAAGGAAAACAACATAAGGAATTTTACATACTGTGTACAAAGAGGACCGATATTAGACTAGTCATTCGAGAAAAGATGATGCAGCGTGAATTTCTACTTTCCGGTATAATTTACATTTAAGATAAAAGAAACAACTTTACTTCCACACACAAAACTAAAGATATGACACTAAAATGGTTTATGCTAGTTGTGTATTACCGGGGAAACACCCTTTCAGGTGAGCGGTGCCGCCGCGCCGGACTATAAGAGCTTCGATGCTCCCTGTGGACGAATGAATCACGGCAAGCCGAGATATTAGGGAGTTTTAGAATAACGCACGAAATTTTAGCGCACGCTAGCGCTAAATTTAGCGCTTGTATTAGCGCACGCGACGCAAGAGAGTTTTAGAATAGCGTTTCTCAGTTTGCGGCGCAAAAACCTAAGCATCTCGCGCTTGCGGCGCCACCAAGATCCAGTAACAATTGTTATTTCACACACGAAATGCTGTAACTTCGGAAAAAAAAAAGTTTCCTGGTCCAGAGTAGCATTTTAGATTTGTTTAAACATGAGAATGGGACGCGAGTGGTTGACCGATCGTGTCCGCTTGCGTCGCCTCGGCAAGAGAGGTATCGTGTATCATACCTTCGCTGAGCAATGTTCGCGCGTCGCAAGCATCAAGTTGCCGGTGATCGTTGCCAAACCGAGTACAATGTCGTCCCGTATTGAAAACCGCAGTCGCGAGGATGCCGCCGACCCCGCACTCACGACGCCGCCAAAGCAGCCGCCAACACAATCCTGCAAGCCGCCATTTTTTTAACTCTGCTCGTCTTGGTTTTAGCCAACTTGTCATCACGAATCCTCCTTGGAGAAGCGTAAAGACTCTTTCCGTACGCACCCTATTTCAGAGAAATAGCGCACGCTAAAATTGCGCGCGCAAAGCGTAAAACCTGGTTTGCGTTCGGAGCATGCGCAGTGTCGACGACGCTATTCTTTGCGTGCGCAAAGCTTTAGCGTGCGCTATTCTAAAACTCCCTACTTTATCCTGCGCGATGATAAAGTTTCGTGATTCTCATATGATGATCAGATAAAGGTTATAAGCTGTCACCAAGTAAAATGGTAGCTTAAATACTCCGTGAAGAAAACTGTGATAAATAAGATAGCCCTGCATTCAAAATGAGCAGTCATTGTGGCATCGAATTCGGCACTTTACACACAGGCTTTCCAAGACGTACCCATTTAATAAAATTTATTCTAACCCGATCCGACTGTACGTGCTACATATGTCACAGGTTCCTTCTGCTGATGACTTGCACTGCCGCCACGCGTGCCAAAACTGAATGCCAGGAAAGGCGCGCACCGTCAGTCACTTTTCTTTCTTTTTTATTGTTTTTGTTGTTGACGATACCGAACAAGCTCATTTTCGTCCAGGTACGCGAGACGCACCCAGTTTCTCAAATAGAACACTCACCATTGTCCTGGCCGTCTGAATTGCGTTTATTGAACGTTCTCTCGGGTTGTTCAGCGTGGCCTTGTGTTTCACGAGTCCGCCAACTCCGTCACATACATTTTCCCATGTCCAGATGCAGAAAATAACCACTGGGCATGTGGGCAATCATTCTGTGCAAACTGGTGAAGCCGGGAGCGATTCTCAAAATGACTGGCGGCCCCGTCACTTACGTTCGTCACGTGCGAGTATACCGCAACGTTGTCTTCAACCCACTCTTTAAGTTTTTTTAGAGCCAAGCACGTAAAAGCGACGACGTCACACAGGTACTCACTAATGAAAGCAACGCTGTTTGTAGATTTTCTTGTCATCACTACGCATGCCAATATCGTAACTCTTTTTTCTCCAGTAATATGCTTTAACTGTGTGAGGAAGTACTATGCTCCAGTTTTCATCAGTCAAAATTAAAGACAATGCTCCCGCGTTGCATGCAGCTGCTTTTCATCATAGACCTTGCGTTTGTCGGATGTGGTTGTGAAATATCCAACTTTCAACCGCTGCTTGAACGACTTTTCAAAAAGTCTCAGAATCCAATTTATTTTTTTTAACAAGATCGCCGGATTCTTATGTTGTAACCCTATGAAAATTCCACCAGGCTACGTAATTTAGGACACTGACTGCCAGTCAGCAGCCTTGGTGGAACGTGATGGACCATCAGACGTCATCTGATGGTCCATCAGATGACGTCTGACTGCCACTGCCAAGGGAATTTCATCAACAAGGGCAGCATTTATAAAGCTAGACGCACTCATAAATATCGTCAAATGCTTCGATAAAACAAAATGTTCGAGAAAAAAAAAAGAAAAAAAAGCAGGACCACCGCGGATCGAACCCGCGACCACTCGCGTACAATTTGGACACCTTAACCCCTATGCTATACCACCTCTTTGGAAACTCGATTTAACCATTTGTTTTATACGAGATGCTTCGGCTGCAAATGCAGTTAAGTCTTCAGCATGTTATGCAAAGCACTCGTACATCACTCGCCGTACTTCAGTTCTCTCACCTGCCATGTAGAGTGCTTTCGCGTCGTAGAACGATCCTTTTGTTCGCGCGTCTCCGGCCCAGTAGACCTGGTACACCTTGTCCAACTGCACCGCTAAAGTCTCTTACATCGTCGGAACTCACAACAGGCTGGGTCTTGTCGAGTAGAAATTCTACTAAAACATAAGACATTGTAGAGCCCGCGCAGGATCGACAGGTTGGAGCAAGCGGGCAAACAAAACGAGTCGAGAGCTATCGTTCATGAAAGCTCGGCGAAGCGGCGAAGCCTCTATGGGCGAAGAGAAGTGGCGTGTTCGGCAGCGTTTCGGCGGGGCTTCTGATCAAGGTTGACGGTCGGCTGCGTGTCATATCTCTAACATCAGCGGTTTTATGGGCTCACGTCCCGAAATCGTTTTCTTGTGCATAGATTATTTTTCGTATTCATAGATTTGACGAAACAGTGGTATCCGAATGACCTTTACGTCCTTTGACCGTACGTCTGTCTGCACGTCAAAGCTTTTTGACGTACAGTCAGAGACAATCGATATACAATCAGAATCGCCACCAAGACATCCTGATGGCATTTCGCGGCGGCCGGCTGCCACCAGGAAACCATCCGAAAGTCGACAAGTGGAGTCTGACTTGAGTTTGACTGTCGGTCAGAGTAACTTGTTGGCCAATCATTCATGCTTGACGTACAGTCAGGCACAGTCAGCGATGAACTAGAAAACGTTGACTGCCAAACAGGGTTGCATTGATGGATTTTTCCTTCGGGAAGCACAATCTCTTCATCCTATAGTACACAAATTTTTCCCAGTGTAAGAGTCTGGCCTTTTGGGCAGTTATCACAGTCTGCTTAAAGACACAGACTTGTTAGTGGGCCGCACAGAAATGCTGAATTCACTTCACCAGTGTTGAATGTTGAGCCTGTAGCGTTCTCTACAGCGGCAATACAAAGGTAATATTTGGCGCACCGCACACAAACGCACATTTCCTTGTGTTGAACACATTTGACCCGACTAGGGCGCAAGGAATAAAGTTTCGTTTATACAAAAACCGGAATCAGGATGCTTGTCTTTGTATACACGAAATGCCTCTCAGATGAGCGTGTCAGGAAGCGCCTTGGCACGAACGTTTTCTCTCCGTCGTGCATGACAGAGATCACGTCCTTCTGGTTGTTACCTTGGCGCGAACATTGTAGCTCGTCTTTCGCGAAGTACTCTAGGGCAGCAGACAGGCTCTCAGGGCCCACCTTGCACCTCGTCTAAGAATCCGGCTCATGCCACACTCAGTGCTTTTCCTTACCTAAAACGTAAACACTGTCGCCATGCTAACCTTTCCTAGGTTAACATGGCGACAGTGTTTACGCTCTATTGTATTTAGGCGGGGCTTAAGTATATGGGGGTTCTGCTCTGTGTTGGTGTGCCTCTTTGTGCCTGATATTATCGCCCGCGAAGACAGCGAGTGGTATGGCGACAGGCACGACTGCTCAGTAAACAGGCATCGGCGGCCATATTTTGCTGGTTGAAGTGAACCCCCTCACCCTTGACAGCGAGAGGAGAAATGCGAAGATTGTATTGGCCGTTTTGCCAAAAGTAGCGAGGAGTGTCGTCTGCTACTTCCATCAACTATAGACCCTTTCCAAAATTCAGTGCCATCTGGTGACTCAAATGGCATTTTAGCTTTTACCGTACTAATGCCGGCAATGAACCTGTGGTCTGCAGTATTGTATGGGGTACTGTCATTTTCGCAAGTCTACGGCGGTAAATGATAATGCGCGCGTCACTGTGCAGTTCTTTTTAAATTTCTTTTAGTGTCCGTGGCGAGAAAGATGCGTCCGAACAAAGCGCCAGCCCGCATAGACGCCTTGATAAAATCCTATGCATCAAGGGGCTTTGAAGCCGAGTGTGTGCGACTAACAGATTGAGTGTGTCCGAGTTAGAAATGAAGGCTTACGCAGCTCTTGCACCCAACTCCTGCTTCACGGCGCGCTAACATCTAGAATATATAATCATCGAATCATCTGCTTAGGAGCATCTTGAACTTCTTCCTTCATCACTAAACAGAAGGCCGCCATTAGTATAGCACGTATGCCATTTTTCAGTTGATGATGATAGTAATCAAGGTTGCCAGTTTGAGTTCCGGAAAGGGGCTATTGCGCCATAATCGTGATCTTCGAGAGAGAATGATTGTTGCTAGACACAGAACACTATCATGCAGAAAGACGTTTTTATTCTAGATATAAGTCAAGGATATATATAAGAGAGAGAGAGAGATGGAGATAGAGGGTAAGAGAGAGGGGCGTATAGTGCCGTAGGAAAATAAACTTAGCAAAGTTCTGATTGGCCGATGGCTGCAGGATTTTTTTTCAGATATCTAGTCCGTAATATGATAGTTATTTGTACACAGTAGTTTCTCCTCAGTTTTAGTGTGTGAACGATTTCTATAGTTATCAATAACCTCATCAGAATAAAAATACATAAGAGATGTGTGTTACTTTCATAAAACTGGAGATCAGGGTCACATCTTGTGTAGGGCACTGCTAGGTGTAGACTTTGAAAAAGGACCCTAATTTGGGGAGTTGTTTCTTCTTTCTCAATAAAATAATCCAACATGTTTTAGTACAAATGAATGCCGAAATAGAGTGTTACAGCGTACCCAAAGTTTGAAAAAATTGAAGGTGGTGTTTTTTTGCTCGCATCTGAATTTTTTTTATGTTTGATTTTTCTTCCATGTTTGCCTAAATATATCCTGACTATCATATTTCTCAGATACATTCTTTTTTTTTGTAAATAATAGCCATATATGAGTAGAATACTTGCTGCAAATTATATAATAATTATTAAATTATTTTATGAGATACAGGCTTCCGAATTTCGCCATTTTCCGTTCGAGCGGGCATGTTTGCCAATTGTTAGAAAAATAAACAAAACTTAAATAATTATTATTTCTTTATATTACAACCAAGCTGTACCAATAGTTTTCGTCGAAGAAGTATTAGAATTCTCCTAACTTTATCGTTTTAGTTATTCACTCTCAAACGTGCCCCCTCCATCAGTGCGCGTTAATGCAACTGTCCACCTCTTCGTGCCTTACGATGTTTCCTGTCCTCAAATATTTTTTTCAGGTCAAAGCTAAGTTTGAATTCGTTTATACCAGACACTAGGCAATGGCATATAAAAAAATGCAGTTGATCTAAAAATGTCGACCAGCCACCCTTTGGTGGACCTTAACTGAAATCACCCTGCTGTGACATCTCACTGGGCGCCGAAAACAGGTAGCAAGTATAAGAAACAGGTTTGTGGAGAGCAAAACAAACAAAAACTAATAATGCGCAAGCGATTGAGCTAGATACCGTTTTACTGTTTACAAAATCACTGCCCATCGTGTGATCTTCCCAGCCCAGCACGTCCCTAGTGAAAAAGCAATTTGTATAAGAAATTTTGTGTGTCCCATAAACACCTATGAATCATACAAGATATATAGCAACATATAAGAATTATAAAAGAACTGTATAACATATATAAGAACATTGAAGAACTACATAAGAAACTTATAATAAACTTCTCACAAATTTCTTTTTAGTCCTAACATATCTGATATAGTTCCTATCTAGTTCTGACATGGTTCTGATATATCCTGTACGGTACATTTGTGTTTATTAGACTGAGAAATTTCTGATACATGAGATTTTTCCATAGGGGCGCGTGTTTGTCGCTTCGGAAAGCGATCAAAGCACGCTCTATACGCCCCAACACTGAAAATAACACCGGTCACAAGCTCTCTTTTGAATGGGTCTACAGAGCATTACCGAAACTACGCCCTCTTCTGGCAGAGTTTGAAGTACTGAATAGGTGCGTGTGCGAAAGACATCATAAAATGAAAAGCCGAGCTGTGGTATAGAGTTCACTTAAGAAAATTTGTATGCTAGTAATAGCCTTGCCACATCAATGGTGTCTTTTGGTTACGTCACTGTGCAGGGTTTTTATATCTACCTGATGAGGGAGTAGTTTTGGAATGGGTCTAAGACTAGTATCTCGGGCCCCTGAAAAAGCTGCAGGAAGTGCTCAGTCAATATTCAGAGGTCAAGGCAAGAACCGGTGGGGCCCGGTTCGCGCTTAATAGAACCGATAATCGGAGTGATATTATGTCCGCTGCCCTAAACCGGAACCGAGCCGGAACAAAATACAATGTTACTGAACCAGAACCCGAAACGAACCGAAATAAAAACCAGTTTGACACCCTGGTGAGTACGAATCTACATCTTGTACTTTTTTAGGTAAATTCACCTTCTGTATATTGTCATTGTTACACTTCTTAAGATATGTATTTTGTCGCTGATTGGTTATTATGGACTACTGAGACTATGGAACATTTTTCTATGGCATTTTGCTGGAGCAGAAACCGATTGCACCAAGTCAAAAGTCTATATTACAAGCATACAAATAATCGCATAACACATGCTATTTGAGCAACTAAGTGCATTTCTGCGAAAAACACTTTATCGCTAATATAGCTTTACAAAATTTGTTGAAATCCCCTTAAATACATACGCCTGCGAGAAAGATCCAATTTCATCACTCTGGTAAACCTGTAAATGCAGCCGCCCTGTTCGGGTGACATTCTGTTGGGAAGACATTATAGAAGTTAGAAAAACAATCCTAATATTACTTACCCTGTTTCCGCGAAACAGGCAAGCAGGCTGGCCATCTTTTGTGAAAGCTTCACATCGCCGTCCTCGACATTTACTTCTCTATCTTTAAGTTTTAGAAGGTTTCCGGAAATGTAGAACCAGTCCAGCATCTGCGGCGACCCCATCCACAGCGGCCACCATCGGTATTGCGGTACGTGCTTAAAATGATACATGTACACGTCTTTTCCCGAGCTCGCATAACTCTTCGCAAAGATGTTCATCGGGCAATGGACGACAAAGTCCCCAATGGCCTTTTGTAGGGATTCTATTGGTCGTCTACCTGCCTGCTTCATGTAATGATTCACAACATTTTCGTAACTTGTAGCCCCGTGGAGCTTCAAGTACAAATTTAGAATAAGAACTCCCGTGTTAATATCTAGATCGCTCTCATGTTTCATGCCATAGTGAGCAAGCAACGCGGTAGTATACGCACTGCCTTCGTTTTCTGTGTAACCTATCAAAATTTCTTTTTGGCTTCTAAATAAGTGATCTTGTTTCGGCTGTGCTATTAAATATCGCGGAGTGAGTCGGCCATTGAACGTGGGGGCGAAGGCAGCAAGCGCGCCGCCCAAGGTAGGTGTTTGTTGATCGAATACAATGCTCTCAGCCGATTTTTTCCTCAAGCAAGCTACAACGTCCTCTGCTCTTGTCTGCCTCTCGTTTGTGCACAACAGGTTACGAGAGAGGGAGCTGATTTTGGCTTCCGTATCTGTAGGAAGTAGACGCCATGGAGCTCCGCTAATCAAGATAGACCTTCTAAACAGTTGAGTTCTCTGGGAAGAAAAAATGTGGTATCCCGCCATTGTAGCCCCGGCTTCGTGTCCAAGGAGGATTACTTGCTTCAGAGATCCGCCAAACAAATGTATGTAAGACTGAACCCATCGGAACAAGAGCTCCTGATCTGCTATGGCCACGTTTTCAGATACGTTCACTGCGAGCTCGTTTAAGAACCCAAAGAGTCCGACTCTATAGTTTGGAGTCACCACAACTTGGTTCCACAGGGCAGCCATAATGGCTCCATCGTAGAACTCGTAGTCACCGCTGCCTCCGGCGTTGAAATTGCCACCGGCAAGAACAACCACAACGGGTCTAAAAGCGTCGTTGTTTTCATCTACTGGAGCCCAAATGTTGACGTAGAGACAATCTTCAAGGTCGATGGAGTTTGGGAATGGATACGAGGGAAAAGGACTGTAATGGACTTGGGCACACGATGTTGATCTTAGTCGTTCGTTGGTGTCTTTGGGTGCTGCAGTGTTTTCAGAACGTTTCACAAGATGGGCGCGCTGAAATCGCTTTGTCACACGACCGTACTGAACATTGAGGTACGCCAAAACGTGGCGATCCAAGATCTTCAGCATTTTTCCTCCGGGCAACATTCTTGAGTGATAGCCATGATATAATGGCTTGGGATGGTGCTTGTTTAACCTGATAATGATCATAACCAGGGCGAATACCAGGAGGCCGATCACGAGAAGAGAGATAGTTGATGCTGCAATATAAAAAAAAACAGAAATATAAACCTTCATCTCCCCTCACTAAACATTGCAGATATAAATCAATTTACATTTATCTCAGAACATGTCACGCGTCGAGGGTGACTGCATATTGAAATAAATGGTCTGATTTTTCGAATGCTAATTCCGCGAAACCAGCTTTAATGACAGCTGCAAGAAAGCACTTAACAAACTTTGGAGGCTATGCGGACAGCACTTTATGCCGCTATGAGTTGTGTACGGCACAGTCACTAGTTAAATTGAAGCCAGTCATGTTTTCCCCATTGTAGTACCGGAACCTTTAATATTCCTTTTTTTTTGCTAAAAAAAAACATGATTTTGTAGTTTCTCATTGCGAGAGTGTAATTTTAATGTGAAAGCAAATAGTGTCCCATGCAGCAGAGCCGGCGGCGTCTGAAACTGGGAAAGAACGCGAAAGAAATGTCATCCTCCCATTAGCTGAGCGAAACGCCTCCTAGATAGCCTTTGGCAGCCGCGTCACGAGAGTGCGCACTTGGCCTCCGCTGTCGTGGCAGGCGTTGCCCCAGGGGCGGGGGGAAGGTGGGAGGGGGGGGGGAGGGGGGGTTGCGGCCGCTTCTGCTCCTGTCGGACTTGAGGAACATGGCGGCACCAGAGCCATCTATATTCTCGGCGGTCTTTGACTCGACAGTAGCGAAACGTTGCCGTCCCCGCCAGTGCACCGCAGACGAACAATGGGAGCGGTACAATGACATTCATGCAAACGCATTTACTACACATGAGAACTGCTTAAGTGTCCTGGGATTTTTATTTTGCTTATTTATTTGTGTTATAGTTACATGAAATGGTTCTTTAAATATTTCTCCATGTGCATTTTGGTGGCACTCGGTTTAATCAATATTATTTACAACCTAAAGCTTGTAATCGGGAAACGTGATAGTGGCCTTGTTTCTAGAAAGCTGGTCGTATTTAGCAAATTTTGTAAAAGCGCAGTGAATGTATGCGTTCGAGAGTGTACCAGCTTGTTGCTAAGGAAAAGTCGAAAACTGAATCTACAGGGTAAAAGCGCTCGAAATCAATTATACTTCTTGTAAACACTTTAATGTGGTTAAAGGGCATTCGGGCTGTTCGCATTAAATAGAGCAATGACCGCGCCGAATCTTTTTCGATGAACCAACACGCTGCTTACTAACAATCCCGCACTTCACACCAGATGAAGCAATATCGCGTGCGCTGAAACCTGATTCGCGGGAAATGAAGCATGTGCACAGGCGCCACTCCAGCAGGAGTGCGACGGCAGTGCGTGGTTTTGGAGTGGAGCGTACTTCTATAGTTTCCCGAATTTGCCGGCTGGCACGCCGCCCCAGGGGTGGCAGAGTGCAGTCGCTTTGTTTCGAATCTGGTAACCCAGTCAAGTTTGGCAACTGCCTCCACCAAGGAAAGCACGACCTCCCTCTTTAAATCGGCACCGCCGAAACCATATGTAAATTTCCATCCTCCATGTTGAATTAATCTGAGACTGAGGTAGGGAGAAAACATCAAAACTTAGAAGATACAGGAAATTGACAGGACGACGTACCATACTCAGCTAACACGATAATTTCGTCCACCTCCTTATATAGTCTCAATCTCAAAGTCAACTCCACCAACGCAAACGGGCCAATTCTATACAGTTCAAGCGCCAGAGTCTCCACCACACAATGCAAGAGCATGGTCAACCTTACAGGTCGGCGCGATGAGGCGACATCCATCCAAATTCATACTTCAACAAATAGATATCTTTCCCTTCTATACTAAACATAGTTCGCACTTCCGACTCAAAAGCCCTCTGCACCTAATACAGACCAAAACAAAAATTCTATCATCGAAACCGTTTTTCAATCAACCTGTGTCAACAAAAAAAAGAAAAAAAAGTTTTACAGTTCATTAACTGTAAAAATTAGTGAACTGTTAAGAACTTAAGAAAAAAAAACTGATTGACATTCCATATTTAGAAAGCTCTTTGAATTGCGGAAAGTGCTGCCTTTTTTCTCGTGTCATCGTAGTTGTTTTAAAGCATGAACCACTTTTTAACGCTAACGCTTTACCTCAATATAATGTCCATCCGTCCGTCCGCGCATCTTTCACTAAATATAACGGGAACGTGGCGTCACGGGACATTATATATATACTCGACCGATAAACGTTTGAAAAAATGACTTCACGTGACATATACGTCAACTCATTTTCCACGCTAAGTTAATTTCAGAAGTTCAGGTATTGTGGCCAAAACATTAATTCAAGTTGCCTCGAAACATTGTGCGGGAAACTGGCGTCACGTGACCTGTACACCAATTAAGTTACCCGCTAAATTTAGTAGGGAAACATTTACGTCTTCTGTCCAAAACGGCATGCCAGTTCCAGTACATCTGTGTTTTGCTCTTGAGTTTTGGGCTTCGGAAAAGGGCAATGTAGGTAACGCCAATTTTTCGGTTTTCACGAGTGACACATTTTGTAGTCCTGAAATACTTAGGTTGGTTTTGTCCCAAGAATATAGCATTTTGATTGCTTTAAAACTTCGTATAGAAATGACAAGTTCTCTAAACGTAATCATTTTTATATATTTTTTTTTTCGAATCTTACACGCTTGAAAATTATGACTCATGTTTTAATCGAGGTAACCTTAGATATAGAATTATTTAAGGCGTAATAATTATATCAAATGCACGCTTGTATTTAACTGTTTTTAAAAATTATAGTAATGTTACCTTAAAGATGGTTCATATAGAAGAAAAAACACTATAAACTTGAGAATAAAAGATTGAATACAAAATTTAATGTCATAAAAAATATATGTTTGTTATATATATGAAAGAGTATTTTTGTGTTTTTAAATGCATTAATACATTTTCGAGATATATGGTTTCGTCCTACTACTGAGTGCGTTTAAAAAAGAAGCCCTATTTATCCTTCATCTTGAGAAAAAATAATATGGGCTGTTGCAATGTTTCACCTACCTTATTGATTATATTATTGAACCGTGACTATGCTGTTCATGTTATTTAAGCTCATACACCATTTAGTAAAAACGAGGCATGACTGGAATCTTATAAATATTAAATAAAGTTCATGCACCTTTCCACTTTACTTATAAAAATGTAAAATTCACAACACTTCTTTAAATGAACTTATTGGAACTTTTTTTTTTCAATTTTTTATGTCAGGCAACGAAAGAGCGATAAAAGCATTTTCAAGATCGCCCTAGGCCGAGTCCTTAATTCTGCTTCTTTTAAGCGACTGAATTTTCCGTATGCTGGTAAAACTCGTTCAAAACTTTTTCAAGTTTCTTGGTTTAAGGAAAAAACAAAGTTAGATAAGAGGGAAATGCTTACCATTACATAGCATCTTTAGCATTATAAACTGACAGTAATGCTTACGGTGATAAAAGAAAAAGTTATTTTAAATGAGGTTACGATTAGTCTTGATGATCCGCAATATCTTTTTATCCGATTCCTGAAAAACCCGTTTCTACTTGAAGCCTTCATTTACTCGTGGCAGGAATGAACGTTTTTTTTTTTTACAAGAGAAATAATTCTATACATTCTTTTGTGTGTGTCTGTGTCACGGTATTCATTGAGGCGTGCGGCTTCAATTTTGAGGAGTACAATTCTAGGCACTTTCAGGGCCCCTAACGAGCAAAATCACCAGCATCTACAATGATTTCCAGTTCTGACGGCCTCAGGTTTCGCCAGGAGGCTGGGTGCTTGAGGACTCCGCACAGACCATCACATGCACTTCCGCCATGCATCGTAGCAGACAAACCTCTTGTCTCTTCGCAATCTCTTTTAGTGAAAACCTATTGTTTTAAATGACTAGCCAGCACGTCAGAGATGTGGACAAGTTCTGTAAATTACTTAATGTTTTCTACCTGTGACTCTTCAACTGCATGCAGAGCGAACAGTGCGTGTGCTGTATCGTGCTCAATGAAGAAGCTAATGACTCTGAAGCTGCAGATTTTGCGCTCCGTTGTAGCAACACAGGTTGAATTAGACACAATTTGGTTCTCCCGATGAAAGCATTCTACCGCTCGCGGAAGAACGACGCTCCAGTTTTACGCTAAATAAAAATGCAGTACGATGCTACGAGCCTTGTGGTCCGACTTTCCTGATCTTATAACACGTCTCTGAGGATGTCGGATGAATTATTGAGGGAAGTGCTATGTGATGCACATTGAGCTCATTTCAAACTGGATTACTTCCGATTTGTTTCTTTAGCAGGCAGCGAGATTTCCTTAAAGCCACTTCGGTTTCTTCGTCTCCTCGATTAACAACAATGCCAGCACCGCTGTTTGTTCTCTCTCTTGTGTTCGTTTTTTTAGCGCTTTTAACCACGATTCAAATCGTTCGGAACCAACTAGCCAACGAAAAAGTACGTTCGAAAGTCTCTTAACGTCTTCGAAACTGAATTATTGGCCTCACACGTCTGTTATTGCTGCCAGGCAAAGAGGGAGTTGCTCTCTCTCTTGGTTTTAAAACAGTGCCTAACAAACTGAGATAATGATTCAAGGTATGTGGACAGCATAGAACCTGCCAGTGAATCTAAACGAGAGATAATGGCTGCCGCCCTCGCACGCGGCACTAGAGCTTTCGCCCTGGTAGCGCCTCCTGGTAATGACCAGATGTCTACAGCTTCTTTCTTTCCATTAGGAGCATGGCTAATGCTATGGTAGTCGTTTTTAAGGTTCAGAATTGCCCTGTCTGTAACTCAAAAACAATCACAACAGCTAATAAAATTGAGATGCGACACTCATACACTCTAAGAAAAAAGATGGTCTCAAAGGACTACCGGCAGCATTTGGTCCTCTGAACTCCCATTTTCTCCCGAAGAGACAATCTGGTTCGAGCTACGTACCGGCGCAAATGCTGAGGACTAACTGCGCTTGACCGGGACTAACAGAGGGGCGCGGGGAGCAAAACCAGCCGCAGGAGCAAAAGCGCGGGAGCAAAAGCGGAGAGAGGCGCGCGGGTGCAACAGTGCGGGAGAAAAATACGCGCGGACAAGATGGCGGCGTCCGCTGCATCGCCGATAGCCAGCGTTAGCGACGCACTTACGGTTTCGGAACGCGGGGGGTAGGTATCCACAGACAATCGTAGCACCAAAAATTGCAGGAGGGACCATGTGTAAGGTTGGGGCTCCCTTTAAAACGATCGCAGCCTCTGTTCGAGCACGACGTGGAAGCCTGCGCTGACTCGAGCGCCGCCATTGTTGATGCACTGGCCATGCGGCCTTTGACCGTTGTCCTAACGTCCTTCTCCTTTGCATGCTTTGAAACGTGCTTTGAAAGCCTTTATATTTTTTGTTTGGTTTAGCTGGGATGAACTAGCCGCGTAGAACATTTCAAAACGTTTCCAAGGACAAACAAAGGTTAATTCTGTTCTCCTTTTCTTTTTTTATTCTATAAAACCTAATTCTTTTTTCTTTTTGCAAGAGACGATACGGTTGCAACGGAGACGCGCATGCGGAAAGTTGGCCGTCTATGCGGAGAAGCGAGAACATGGCTGCTGGGAGCCTATTGGGACGCTGTTCTACAGACTGTCACAAATAATTTATGTGTGCACCGTTACTTCTTTTTCATTTCATTCATTCATTTGTTGATACTGTCAGCCCTTGCACAAGGCTACTACAGGGGTGGCGAAAAAAAAAGACACCAACAAACAAACATGTACGCTTTGTGAGGGATAGCGCGGCACCGAACGGGCCCGTCCCGCGGATGCGCGGGGGAACGACAGTAAAGAGAAAGAAGAGGTAGTGACGGGCGAGCGTACGCGGGACTGGCCGCAGGTGACGAGAACGGTTTCGGAAGTGGCGTAGTGTGGATTGATACTTAACAAGTGGGGCTCGTCCGTTGCTTAAAGTGAACCAACCGTCAGTGTGCGTGCAACCGGAGCTTCTTCAGACACTGCTGCAACAAACAGGCGGTACACCGCTACAGCGGGAGAAGATCGGGGCCCACGTTCGTGAGCTTTTGTTTGCTACTCCGATACGAGCCACGGAAGAGGGAGCGGCGCCCTTCGTTGCGGCGGCTGTCACTGAAGCCAGCACAACGGATGACCAAGACTCGACGCGCCCACGACTAGTCCCCGTTCAGCCACCGAAATTCATCGGTTTCGGAGATTTGCAGTCGCCAGATGAGTTCCTGGACCACCTGGAGAACTTTTGCCTCGTTCACGGCGTGAAACCCGAAGACCGGCTTAGCCGGGTCGTACCTGCAGCCCTCTAGGAAAGCGCGAAACTGTGGTTTCGGTTCACAGAGGACTTCGCCGACTGGTCGACGTTTGCTACCGCTTTCCCAAAGGAGTTCGCACCCATCGACCAAAAGAAACGCATAAAACAAGAACTGAGGCTCCGAACTCAACACCCGGAGAAGAACCTCAAACAGTTCATTTATGTTATAGCCTCGTACTATGACAGGATCGGCGACGATGTGACTGAGGCCGAAAAAGTCGAGCGGGTGTTGGAGCAAATGCACCCTCAGTTCCAAGACTTCTGTGCAGGTAAGACCTTTGCGAGCCTGAAAGAGCTTGCGCAGGCAGCGGATGGGTTAATGGAAAGAGTATGGCGGCGGGTGCAGTATGTTCCCCCGCCACAGCCCACCAACCGAGTTGCGCGGGACCTGGCCTTCTACAGCAAGAGTGCAACGGCTCATGCACCAGCTCGAAGTGCTGCGGTGGCAGCGGCACCAGTGCCACCACCAGTTGCTAGCCAGGCCTGGCCCCTGCATCCGGCATCCCTGCAACCATCATTCTATCGAGACCAGCTGAGCGCAGTCGGAGCAGTGAGAATAATCCACACTACGCTTACATGCAAGCACACACAAAGGTTACAAGCATATTGAGATGCTTTTAATTTCGGCAGTTTACGAAACGGATATCACTTCGCAGTATTGAAACATTTCTTGACACAGGCTATATGTGTTTCAATTTGTAGCGCATACAACAATATTAGTGATACACTCCAGAAATTCATTTAGCGACATAGATGACACAGCGGAATCAGGTAAAATATTCCAATCTTTAATAGCCCTTGAAAAAAAAACTGTACTTAAAGCAATCGTTTTTAACAGATGGATTAGGAATGTACGTGCTATGACGATGTCTTGAGGATTCGGTGGAGCGAATTTCAAAGTACTCAGATCTCTTTATCTTTACGCAATTATGAACAATCTGAAAAAGAAACTTTAGCCTTTCATATATCGTTCTTGATTCAAATGTAGGAAGATTGGCAAATTCACATAATTTTGTGTGGGAATGAAAGTGGCTGTATTTATTAAAAAAAAAACCTGGATGCTAATCGCTGAATTTTCTCCAGCTTATTGCAATTTGTAACGGTATATGGGTCCCATACAATTTTAGAATACTCGAGACGGGTCTTACCAGTGTCATATAAGCCAGTCTTTTTATTTCAGGAGTTGCAATACCGAGATTTCGTCGAAGGCACCACAGTGCTTTATTAGCTTTGGTGCATACATTTTCAATGTGAGTGTTCCATTTGAAATCAGGAGTAAATGTTAAGCCTAAGTATTTATGTACTCTCTCAGGATCAGCGCTTGCAATGCAATAATTATAAGCGACAACATTTTTTTTCTCGTAATAGACAAGAAGACTGATTTTTCAGATTTTAGCACAATTCGCCAATCGTTACACCACTTCCTAATTTTTTCTAAGTTACAGTTTAATTCGATTTGATCGGCTGTTTCAATTTTACTGTAAATCACACAATCGTCGGCGAATAGTCTGATTGGAACTGAGATGTCATTGCGCAGATCGTTAATAAAAATCAAAAATAAAAGGGGACCCAAGACACTGCCCTGGGGTACGCCTGAAACAACTGGGGACATAGTGGATTTGCTTCCCCCAACTTTAACATACTGTTTCCGTGATGAAAGATAAAATGAAAACCACTTCGTGATGGCTGGGTTCTTAAAGACAGCACTGATTTTCAATAGCAATTTCGGGTGAGATACTTTGTCAAAAGGCTTTGCGAAATCCAGAAATACTATAACAGTTTGACCACGAGAGTTTATCCCTTGAGAGAGATCATCAACAGTTTCTATGAGCTGGGTAGTCGTGGAAAGACCTCTGCCGAAACCATGCTGTGATTTAAATAATATGTCATCATTTTCAAGGTAAGCCAGTATATGTTTAGATATGATATGCTCAAGAAGCTTAGAGCATGTACTAGTAAGGGAAATGGGGCGAAAGTTACAGACGTCATTAACATTACCGCTCTTGTGGACGGGTATAATGTTTGCTATTTTTCACGCGCTGGAAAAAGAACCGCTACACATAGACAATCGAAAGATGATAGTAATGTATATAGAAACCCACTCAGCATACCTTTTTAACAAAATCATTAGGAATTTCATCTGGACCTGGGCTTTTTTGTTTCGACGTTATGTAGAAGGTTAAAAACTCCTTGCTCACTTATATCTAAATCATTGATGGGAGAATTGTTGCAAGAATCACTAGAGCTTGGCAAATTTCCATCATCATTGGTAAAGACGGATGAAAACAAAGTGCTAAAATTTTCAACGCTCTGCTTTTCATTTCTTAGGTCGGAGGTACGCTGCTAGGACTTAGCTGAAGGGTTGAAGTACCGCCAGAACTTCTTAGGTGCCCCGCTAAGAAATTTTTAAGAGTTATATTATAAAACCTTTCTTTAGACTCTCTAACTAAATGCCTCCACTCCCGACTCAATCGCTGACTGCAAGTTTTTTTTTCTACACCTGTACCATGTAAACTCGATCGTTTCCGCTTGAGTTGTCGCTTTGCATGAATTCTTTCCCTTGTAAACCAAGGATTTTCGTTCCCGATTGTTGTAGGGTGCTTTGGTATAAATCGCTCAATACACCGTAAAGTCATGCTTGAAAAATAGTCCCATTCCGTGTCTGGGCTAGCATTTTATTGGTAAAGGACCATAAAATCATCAAACGTTTGTTCAAGGCAATCGAGTCCGCTTTCATCATCAGCACTTCTAAAATCCAGAAACCTATTTCGGGAATGACTGTGAAATTTTTCTGCGGTACCATTCAATGTCACGAGTACCATCTTATGATCAGATAGGCCTTGTTGGGTTTCAAATTTCGAAAAAGATGGTTTAAAACTCTCGCAAACAAGAACTAGATCTAAAATTGTTGACGCTGTTGAACGTCAACTCTCCGAGTCAACGCCCGCCAGTCCGGGCCGTCAAGGTCGCCAACTCCGGCCCCAGGAAGGTCATCTCTCTCCGAGAGCAGGAGTGACGGCGACGAGATGTTGCGCGGCGCTCTTCTCATGGCAAAGGCCTCCAATATTTCCCGCCCGTACCGGTTCTTTTGCGCCCCAGGACGCGGGTGGTGGGGAAAGCGGGGGAACACTGGGCGCATGCCCTGAGGTGTACCAGGGTCGGGTGTTGCGAGTCCGCCTCATTTTTGGCGATCTCCCGCTGGTTCTCTCGTAGTCGGGCACTGACGCAGCGCCCTGTCTGTCTGATGTATTCGGCCCCAGAGGAAAGGGGCACCGAATGTACCCGACCGGTGGCGCAGGGGATAGAGGGCGCAACATGCTTCTTGGAGCACTCGGTCGTCGGGGGCGGGACGTTGTTGGTGGGGCGGCACATCGTGCCCATCATGAACGGACATGTGAATCCGACTTCGGTCTCGAACCGTCGGGCGGCTGCTTTTAGACTGTGCGCGGTGTTGTGCAGTCTTGGGCAGTAAATAGTTACTACTAAGGCGTTACCAGTAACTAGTTACTTTTCCCGGTAACGTTTACCTGTAACGCGTCACTCTTTAATATTGGTAACTCGTAACTGTAGCACTGTTACTTTTTATTGGGTAACTGTAACTGTTTAGGCCGTTACAGTTCCTTTATATATATATATAATGTGACGATGAAGAAGACGACGCTGCGGCAGTGGTGTGCACTACTATCGCGCGCTAGGCCCATGCGCAGGGCCCGGCCGCCATTTAAATGATTCGGCTTCATTATGCGAGCTTCCTTGTCTTCTCCTGCCGGCCCCGCATCTCCGTAACATTTGGTGGAGGTGCGGGGTACCGATCATCCCGTTCACCCCCATCAACCTTGACGCCGTCTGTGGAAGCGCTCCGCCGTATTTGACTGATCTCCAGCCCACAGCCCCGCAACACAGCCCCCGCCTCAATGATGCCATGAAGACAGGACGACATGAACTGACAGACGTAAGCGAGGAACCATTAAGAGTGCTACGTGATGATTTGAGGACGCGATTACGAGATGATGATTGTGACGACTGAGAGCTACGAGAATTGACCATCCCTTGCCGCGTCCCCAGCCCATTCTTGTGAAGGCATGACGGACGTTCCCCAGCCCGGACAGTGTCGTCGCGGGGCTATGACTGGTGCTTCGGTCGGTAATGCTGCTAGAGCGTCTTCCGATCATGGAACTGCGACAAGTTCTCATATTTCGCGGCAGGCAGCAGTGCTTTGTCCATCTGTCTTCATCTGTTTCTGTTTTGTTTGCGTGCTTATTTTCCTTGCGTGTTCTTCATTCATCGGCCGGGTCGTCCTCTCCAAGGAGGGGGATAATGTGACGATGAAGAAGACGACGCTGCGGCAGTGGTGTGCACTATTATCGCGCGCTAGGCCCACGCGCAGGGCCCGGCAGCCATTTAAATGATTCGGCTTCATTATGTGAGCTTCCTTGTCTTTTCCTGCCGGCCCCGCATCTCCGTAACATTATATATATATATATATATATATATATATATATATATATATATATATTGTAAGGAAACGATGTTACAAACTGATGGGGGTTTATTATTTACAGTGTGGTAGCTAGGATGAGAGAAAGGCCGTTGGGAATCCAGCTAGTCGCGCGCTCTGCCCGAACGAACCTCTTCCTCCTCGTCTTCCCTCAGCCTCAGTGTTTTTCCCCAACGCACCGTAGATCTCATCTTCGTCACAATATATATATATATATATATATATGTGTGTAAATAAAACCCACTGCCGCAAACATGAAGAAATTGTCAGACTTGAAGTAATTTTTTCCAAACTCCTCGCTGGCAAAAGAATATAATAATAAGAAGAAGCCTTTCCACGGCATTGAACACACGAAGAATTGCCTGGTTTAGCTCAGGACCGAGAATGGGCGACGGACGAGTAAGCACGAAACCGGGAGATAAAGGAAGCGGCGCCCGTGGTGATAGTGGCGGCAAACAATGTCTGTTTCACCAACTTTGGCTCACTCTTCTCTCGTGGGGAACATCTGCGGGTGTCGTTGGCAGTGCGATGTCCCCGAGTATTGCGTCTGGGCTGCATCTGGGATATGTCCGTGCTGTCATTTTACACCCAGCCTTTTTAAGGAAGCCGTCTCCATATTATGCAGAAAGCAGGCGCTTGTTTCACTTATTCATTCTGTTCGGAGCCGCTCGAGCGTACATGATTTCCACAGTTGCCGTTTCGGACATCGACGCCGCCGTGGTCGTCGTACACTCCTAAAGCACCAGAAGCTAATTGCCTCCTTTCCTCCTTAATCTTAGGAAGCTGTTTGACCTCCTATGTTTAGGCCTGCTTCCGAGTATATCCTGTAAGGTAATTAAGTAGCCATCTCTGTTCTCATCCGTTTCGGAGTGAAAATTATATCAAAAACGTTCACTGAGGCACACCGATGATAATTTTGCAAAAATGGTTGATTTTATGTTATAACAATTATCGTAAAGAAATCATGGACATCAAAATGCTCGACCGGCGAATGACGCAAAAAAGGAACACCCTTCGGGTTTCAATTTTTCAAATTTCTCAGTTTACCTTTCTTCTCGCAGTAGTGTAACAAATAAAATAATATAACTTTGGTTTGTGATTCCTTGTGTCAAATTTTGGTACTGTAACGAAAAAGTAGTGGTGTTACTGTTTTTGCAGTAACTGTAACTGTAACACGTTACTTTGTGAAACCGGTAACTGTAACTGTAACGCTATTACTTTTTACTGGTAACGTGCCCATGACTGGTGTTGTGATTGTATGGGATGGCTACGAATTCGGTCGAGCAGGTTTCTGGGGAGCGGGCCTTTTGGTTATTAGTCTTTTCAGTGTGGCCGACAGCAGGTCGCGGAGATATCCGGCCTTTATCAGTCGGCTGATCTGGACCCCCAGGCTGGAGGCCGAGAGGTGATGGCAGGACTTGGAGCGGGAGGACGAGATCAGACTGTTTTCTGATCGATTTTTCTACCGAATCCAGGAGAATTTGGATGTCAAGAATGTAATACATGTCTGTGATGTCGAGAGAAAACATCAATGTCCGTTTCCCTGAAGAGTGGAGAAGTTCTATAGCTGGAAGGATCTCTTGTGAGTTGACGACACGGACAGGTTGATCTAGGAAAAGGGCGACCGGCTTTTACCAGCATCCTTTTTCTGGGACGATGCTCCTGAATGGGGTCTCCGGTTTGTATGTTTTGGCCGTGAAGAAAACCGACATGTACTACTTTAAGGGAGTCGAGACTTTGGTCACGAGAGAGGTGAGGTTGCTGTTCTTGCAGATGGTCTTTGCTCCCGAGCGAAGGGAGCCGGACGGTCTCCTCTTTAGCTCGACAAAGTTCCTCTTGAGGGCGGACTCTACCTTTCCCCCGTAGGAGGCCTCGTTGATGAACACAAACACACCAGTCTTGTCAGCCTCCAGAAGCTTGAGACCGGATTGTCTGTGCTGGTCTACCAGCGCAGGAAACTTCAGTTTTGCTGGAGGGGCCGCGCCGTGTGTGCAGACCAGCCGGGAGCCGTCCCCGAGGAACAGCTGTGGGGCAGGCTCAGGAATCTTGGATGCTATCTGATGGACAGCCGCCAGTTGTGCTATTCTGGTCGGCGCGATGTAGGGGGGCGAACTTGGGTCCCTTCAAAAGAAGTGCCTCCGCGCGCGGCGAAAAGGATGTGTCGGAGAGGTTCAACGGCGGCTCCAGCCTGAGGCTCAAATTATTTTTCTCCTCTCTGGTTGCGGCTGCGAGCACCACTCTCCAGAAGCGTCCAGCAGATCCTGCCCGGACTTGTGGAGGAACACGTAAGAGTGGTGCTCGGCGAAGCGCTCCCCGAAAATGCTCTTCATTAAAATTGGCAGCGACCTCTCCATCACTTGCATTTCGTGAAAAATTTCGTTCCGCGCGATCTGCATCACTCTGTAGAGGGAATTCCAGGTATTAGAAAAGAACCCAAATACCTGATTAACGGCGGGGTGAAGATGTTCTTGTGGGGGTAGAGGCCGTAGGACCGCAGGCGTAAGCGGAGAAGAAACAGCCTTGATACCAAGATGGCGGCTCGAAGGAAGGATGCGTGTTCGGAGTCGGTAGGCCCGATGCTTGGCAATATTGGACGTGACGAACACATAGCTCACAGAATTGATAAACTTGGATTAAGCGCGTTGGTAATAAATTCGAAAATATACGAAAGAGTTGGACAAAGAGAATGGACAGGACAAACATCTTTCGACTTTCAACACATTGAGGTCTTTATTGCCAGGGCGACAAGCAACGAGCTGCCGAAGATTTGGGGAAGGGGTTAGGGGGAAAGAGACCAGCGAAAGAGAGAGGCGGAGAAGAAAGGGGGGGCAAAAGAAAGGGGGGGGAGAGCATAGTAAAAAGCGAAGGGGGCGGGAAAGGAAGTAAGGGAGGTTGGGGGCCCTTGGCGTGGACAGGTACCTCGTCCCGAAAACTCTCTGAGTCAACGCCCGCCAGCCCGGGCCGTCAAGGTCGCCAACTCCGGCCCCAGGAAGGTCATCTCTCTTTCCGAGAGCAGGAGTGACGGCGACGAGATGTTGCGCGGCGCTCTTCTGATGGCAAAGGCCTCCAATATTTCCCGCCCGTACCGGTTCTTGTGCGCCCCCAGGAGGGGGCTCGTAGGAAAAGCGGGAGAACACGGGGCGCATGCCCTAAGGTGCACCGGCATCGGGCGTTGCGAGTCCGTCTCATCTTTGGTGATCTCCCGCTGGTGCTCTCGTAGTCGGTCATTGACGCAGTGCCCTGTCTCCCCGATATAAGCGACCTCATACAACCACAACACCGCGCACCGTGTAAAAGCAGCCACCCGACAGTTCAACACCGAAGTCAGATTCACATGTCCGTTCAAGCTGGGCACGATCTGCCGCCTCACCAACAACGTTCCGCCCCAGAAGACCGAGTGTTCCAAGAAGCATGTTGCGCCCTCTATCCCTTGGGCCACCGGTCGGGTATATACGGTGCCCCTTTCCTGTGGGGCCGAATACATCGGGCAGACAGGGCGCTGCGTCAATGACCGACTAGGAGAGCACCAGCGGGAGATCGCCAAAGATGAGGCGGACTCGCAACACCCGACGCTGGTGCACCTCAGGGCATGCGCCCAGTGTTACCCCACTTTCCCCACCACCCGCATCCTGGGAGCGCAGAACAACTGGTACGGGCGGGAAATATTGGAGGTCTTTGCCATGAGAAGAGTGCCGCGCAACATCTCGTCGCCGTCACTCCTGCTCTCGGAGAGAGATGACCTTCCTGGGGCCGGAGTTGGCGACCTTGACGGCCCGGACTGGCGGGCGTTGACTCGGAGAGTTTTCGGGACGAGATACCTGTCCACGCCAAGCGCCCATCAACCGCCCTTACTTCCTTTCCTGCCCCCTTCGCTCATTTTTTTTTTGCTCTCCCCCTTTCGTTTCGCCCCCCCCCCCCTCTCTCGCTGGATTAATCTTTCCCACTAACCCTTTCCTCAAATCTTCGGCAGCTTGTTGCTTGTAGGCCTGGCAATAAAGACCTCAATGTGTTGAAAGTCGAAAGTTGTTCGTCCTGTGCACCCTCTTTGTCTGAATCCTTCGTATATTTTTTAATCTATTACCAACGCGCTCAATCCATGTTTTCCAATCTATTCTTCGTTCTGTTCCGCACAGCCGTCGTGGCTGTGCGAAACGGAGTGGAGAATAGATTCGAGCACCATCTGGACGCCGTCATCCTGCCAAGCTTCAGTGTCGTGGGGCTGGACTCGGCGTCGGTCAGTTAAGACTTTTTTTTTTTTTTTTATTTCGTGTGTGCTTCTCCCCACTGAACTTTGTTTCACAAGTGCAATTCCGGTGAACGTTTTTTTTAATGTTTTCTTACTAACTGTTTGTTAGTATTCTACTTGTTGAGTTTATTTCGTCTCCTTGGCCTCAGTGTTTCGTTTCCTCAGTGTTTCGTTTTGGTAGTCTTTGATACGTACTTTAGCGGTTTAATGAGGTATACCTCACCTTTCTCAAGCACGTCGTATAAGATGAGGCCGTCTGTTCGACGTCAGCGCGCTGTACGTCGAAATTAAGTTTTTGCGTGTCGTATATGAGACCAGGGGTGTAGGAATATACACTTTTTTCTGATAGTGTAATTTGTCAAATTAGTGCCAAACTTAGGCTTCACTGCCTGATGGTTCGGCTGCCATCTGGCATCTTTACGTCTAAATCGCTTAACAAATGCCAGAGTTAGGATTATCGCCCCGTAGTTCGGCAGATATTTGGCACTTTTGGGCCAAGATGCCAAAGTTAGGCTTCACGATTTGACTGCCATCTGGCACTTGTATGGCTGTCATATGGCACCTTCGGGCCAAACTCGCCACAGATGTGCTAGAGTTAGGCTTGCTGCCTTGTGGTTCGGCTGACAACTGGCACCTTTGGGCCCAAGTCGCCAAACAAGTGCAAAAGTTAGTCTTTACTTCCCGATAATTCGGCTGTCGTCTGGCAGAAGACAGGCCAAAGACGCTAAACAAGTGGCAGAACTAGGCTTACTTCCTTGGAGTTCGACTGATGAGGTATTGGATGTACGCGGGTGGTCTGGAATTTAATTAAATAGAGATCAAATTTTATTCTGCTCACACCTTTTGATTTTATTTTCGGTGTTTCATAATTTCTCCAGGCCAAAGGTAAGCTGAATGTTAAGCCGCGGCTGGACCAGGCTTTGCAAACGCAGATTTCGCCGGATTGTTGTGTTCGCGCGTAGGTACACACGCCAATATCGGGACTCGCCGTGAAAATGGTTCGACGTAGAAGGAACTGCTGTCGTCGAGCAAGCGCTGAGTGAGACTAGTGTGCGCACGTCTCCTCAACAGAGATCGTTATTACGCGGCGCACTGCAAAAGCGAGAGTGCTGTGCGTGTCTTGCATTGCCCGATTGAGCACTGCCAAGTTCTAGCGGTAACACAAAGCCTCAGTTCCCCCGCGTCACACTCGGGGGAGCTAAGATAAAATCCTGGCGAAGATGTTGTTTTTAGAACAATTTGAAGCATTTGACAGCATCAACCCAGATCAACCCAGACACTGCTTTCCCTCACAGTTTTTAAATTCCCCAATCCCCCCCCCCCCCCCCCCGCCTTCTCCACCAACCAAAGTTAACATTCCAAGTCCTGGGTGCGAGGCATTGAATGTCTTCACTTTCAGGAAAAAATTCAGATGGAGCTTAGCTACATTGTTTATGCCTTCTTGACCTCGCCTTTTGCTAAGCCTCCCCATCTGCTTTTGTGTCTTCGTGTCAGCGCTAAATTAAGGGGGAGGGGGGGGGGGGGGGGGCTAAGGAGATGCAGCCAAGGGCCTCAGCCGTAAGAACAGAGGAAGGGGGCCGTTTGCCTTGGCGTTTTACAGCGGATCTGTTAAGGGCTAGTCCCCAGGATCGTGTCCATGTATGTCGACACAAACCTAACAGGACAGCTACCGCCATCTATAAGCGGCAGGGGCAAGCCCACAACCAGTATGGTTTCCGCTGTCGGTCGTAGATGGCGGCAACCTTTCCAGCTATAATAGAGGAACGGATAGTTGGGAGCGTTGGTGGGAATTCATTGCAGGAAACAGCGCGAAAAACAGACGACGACGAAGAAGAAGCACACAGTGCATCGAGTATAGCTCCTCTGGTCCTCCTTTTTTTTTCGTATAACAATTGCGGAGGGGGCAAAGGCAAACTCTGGAAGCCTGAGAGCGTCCTGCCCCCTTCAATTCAATTTAACTCCAATTAACAGAACTTCAAGCAGCTGGAGGAGTCAGGGCCCCTTCCTAATGCCATTTCCTCTAGCATGTTTACTTCGAGCGACCTTGTCAGCACTTACAAAAGCGAGCCCTCCCTCCCTTTCACTGTCGGCTAGTGGAGGGAGGAATGATTGGGCGCATTTTGAAAGAGGCCCGCGGTCGTCTCGATTTCCCTGAAGTCACTGTATCGGGAGACCCAGTGGAGGACGCGCTTGAGTTCTAGCGATGCTGTTAGGGGTGCTCGTGTGTCTGTATATACAACGCAGCACTCTTACTATTACTGCAAACCAGAGCCGCGTGAAATCCAGCACGTCTTCCCCGCGCCCCGACATCCGCGACGCGTCTGGCCGCGACCGGTCTTTTCGGAGCCACTCCGATAGCGCCCTCCTGTTTTCCCCTCTCAGTCGAGTGCCTGGGTAGCATCCCCCTCGGCAGAAGATCCTGGTCCCCGGGCGCCTTACTTCCCCATTCTCATACCACACCTCGTTCCACCGCAGAGTGGACCGTAGTGGATGCTAGAGACCATCTTCGCCAATCGAGGGCTGAGAGAGAATCACGTGACCTTGAGCTTCGCATACCAGACCGCAGAGGCTAAGGTGACACTCTCTCATAGCTGGATTAGCTGGGAGGGGTCGTAGCGTCCTCTGCAATCTATTATAAGGTTACACAGTGGTTTTCACTCGAGCAATAAACACGTACGCTTGAAAGAAGCCGATGTCGGTTTTCTGTTCATTATTCCAACTTCCCAGAACACCGCGAGGGTGCGATGCCTGAGGGGCTTTGGCGGGCCCGCCGGGGGTACGGGGTGTTTCGCGCTGTGAAAAGAGGATGGAAAGAGAATGACGAAGGTTCGTTCCGAGCTATCTCTAAAGTCGCACGGGTTCCCAGTGTCACCGGACCCTGCGGAGGATGCGCAGGGCTGCGGTTAGGGAGCTGGGTCAAGGATGTCTGTATATACCTTTCTTATACTCATAGCCCCGGTTTTCTCTCACCCAAGTCATGTTTACTGGGGCGGGATTCGGCCAAATAAATAAATTTTGTCGTAAGCTGAAAGCATGTGTGTGTGTTTGTGTGTGTGTGTGTGTGTGTGTCAGAGTCCCCCTATGTTATTTTTTCCTACATATCAAGGATACGCCTGTTCCTACTTCGTTTCTTTTCTCCCTGTATCCTTGTTTCCTTCCTGAACGTTTCCCACGGAGCCCCCAAGACACCCCCACCACTAACTAGCCTTTACAGCGCATGTAACGATGGGTATGTGTCGGGTGACACGCTGCAGGCCGACCGCCTGGTGTGCAGCCAGCGTGCTAGACCATTTTGGCTGTTCTCTGCAATTCTCTTCCTACCTCCTCTTGGTCTAGCGAGGCATCAACCTTCTACACTGCGGGAGAGGACGAGACTCTTAATCAGTCTAGACCAAGTCTATACTTCGCGAAGAGTTTTATAGAAATTTATAAATTCTAGCATATAGGTTAATAGATTTAATATTAAATCTCTTCCTCTGAGGAACTTGAAACCCAAGCATGTAAGGATAATCATATTGACTTGCGGGTGTCCGAAGACCGCGGTCTTTCGGCTGCGACTGACTCGAAACGAAGCCCAGCCACCGACGAGCATGAAGACCACATTCAAGTGGCAAATGGTTGCGGCTTGAGTGCATCTCTCACTGACTTCCCTTCTGCAACTTGTGCCGAATAAAGCAAAAGCGTCGAAAACCTTCAGCCCCAGAGACTTGTGAAAGGAAGTGAACTGTGTGCTTTTCCTGGAGTCTCAAGCACTAGTGAAGCCAACGAACGTGTGCTGATGAGGCGAGACACAAACGAGGGGGGTGATGCAGCCTCCGCATGCTCCGACTCATGCACCTCAGGTGCTATCACTGTTAATCCTCTCGATCTAGGACTTTTTGTATCGAAACGTGTGCATGAAACAGTTTTGAAGAAAAAGTTGATGCGAAATCCCTGGACTCCTCCTGGTAACTACAACTGTCCAGCCACAAGAAAACGAAACTTTAAGTTCAAACCTCACTGGGTGGCTAGTTACCCGTGGCTGACTTATTCAGAGAACTTAAAAGGAGCATTATGCAAGTATTTTGTAGTGTTTACACATGAATGTGTTAACTAAGGGAAAAACCACGATTAGATTTTTTTTTTTTTTTGTAACGAAGGCTTTTTTAAATTACAAGAACGCTATGGAGGCCTTCAAAAGCCATCATATGCCGATCACATGCTTCTGTTTCTAAAAAGTAAATAAAAAAAACGGTCATTTAAGATGGCCACCGTGTTGAACAGCTGCCAGTTGTTTTACGCTACTGTTTAAATGGAAAAATGCATGAACGCTTTCTTGGCTTTGTTCTGTTTGAATCGCATATTGTTGTATATTTTTGATACCGCGATGTCTCTGTTGGCAAGCAATAACATCTCGATTGACGACTGCAGGGGCCAGGATAGTGACAACGCGCGTAATATCTCGGGGAAGTACAAAGGACTGCAAGCGCAAGTTAAACACCTCAACATGTTGGCCGTTTACGTCCCGTGCGCAGGCCATTGACTAAACTTAGTTGGCGCGTGTAGCGTCAACAGTTGCCTTGAGGTCACCAAATTTTTAGTGTAACTCAGAAACTGTATGCGTTCTTTGTTGCCTCCCCTAGGTGGTGGAAAGATCTGTTAGACGGCATGAGCGACACGGGTGAACCCCTTGTTCCAAAAGCCTCTCTGAAACCAGGTCGTCAAGACATGCCGAATCATATGAGGACATTCATAAAAACGTCGAGGCGGTTCAGTGTTGCCTTGAATCTATCTCAAGGAACGGAGCAGAAAACGGTGACACCCGAAATGAAAGGCGCTCTCTTTTCAAGAAAATAACAAGGCTCGAGACCGCGTTCATGACCATTTTCTAGAGTGAAATCTTGTTGAGTTTCGACAAAACCAGTGCAGCACTCCAGAAGCTTGGCTTAGATATTTCGACTGCTGTCGATCTTCTGAGCTCTCTGGAAGGGTTTGTTAATTCGTTGCAACCTCTCTTTGATACCTTTGAGGCGAGAGCACGCATGTTGAGTACCATTCAGTGTTATCAGGATGAGGGCAAACGTATCGTTTGGAGAAGGTACCCGGACGGGAAAAGCGATTGTGCGCTACAAGGTAGGGAAAGGGTTCTTACAGAGACTTACAATGTCGTACTAGACAGCCTGGGCTCTGCTTTGCTGGCGCAAAAGGTTGCCTACGCCGAACTATGCGAGAAGATTGGGTTTTTAAATTGCTGACAAAAGTTGGGAGCGAGATGTCTCTGGCACAGTAGGCCGAGAAGTTGGTGAAAACGTACAAAAAATGATTTAGAGCCAGCATTTTCAACCGAGGTAATTCAGTTTTCAAACTTTCTGCAAAGTTCTCCATGGAAGTTAGGATACGAGTGCCCCGGGATTAATACAACTGCTGCACGAAAGAAAACTTATTCATCTGTTTGAAAACCTTTCGATTTCATTGTGCATATACCTAAGCAGACCCGTGGCAAACTGTGAAAGCGAGCGATTGTTTTCTAAATTGTCACTGACAAAGAATCGCCTTCGATCTAACATTCTAAATGGGAAGCTGAACTCGCTCGTTATAATTTCAATAGAGAGTGACCTTCACCTCGATTTATCTTTTTGAACTAACTATATCAGATTTTTCCAAATTAGACGCGAAAGATATGCCATTCAAGAGGAAGGAATTAGTAGTGCTATATACTTATATGTTCGCGCCATCTAACCTTCCTTTCACGTTGGCGAGAAAGCGCTTAGAGCCAATAAGAAAAGCCGAGGTTGGCTCTTTGTCTCGTTTTTGTTATTCCTACGATATCCTTTCAGGTTAAGAATGTAAACCTCAGCATTGTCTCATTTGCTTTTTGGCTAATTTAAACTTGCTGAGGATTGTTTTTTTTTTTGTCCAATTTATTACAAAAGGGTGCCCATGAGAAGCATATATAAGGTTTGTTTGGTGTCGTATTTGTCAATTATTTCCAATGTTTGCATTTCGGTACATTGTTTGGTAACTTAGTGTTGGTAATTTCCATTTGTACTGTAGCATCCACTTTATCGTTAGAGTTGCCTTGTATAATATATAGTATTTATTATATGCACTCATCGTCTATTCGTGGTGTAACATATGTACAGATTCTTGCCCTGCTGCTCAGTGATGTTTCTGTTAGATTTATATAAACAATTTTTCAATTACTGTCTTGCCTACTCACGGGATTAGTGGTCTAAACATTCCGGAATACAACATGCGTATAAAATGGATGTTGGAAGTAAATGTAGCCATTGGTGCCTTCAAGTAAACGTTCGATGCGTTTCTCACTTTCCTGAGAATATAGATATATTAAGGGGGGGGGGGGAGGGGGGGCGGGCCCCTATATTTCTTTATCCGGCCCTGCTTCGTGTGGCTGTCAGCGAGCGGGACGGTCGACTTAAGCACATTAGAACGGTGGAGCGAAACGCGTGACCTGACTCCGTAGGACCCATAGTACAAAAACGCTTGGACGAAAGTTTGTCACGTGACTCACTCTGTCGCGCTGATGGGATCTCTGGGGCTGTTGGTTGCGCCGCTTACCACGTGATAGAAATAGGCGATCCACGTAGGTCCGGTTTCCGAAATGCGCTCTTCAGTGTTCTGTTGCTTTCGTGCGTTGCAGACGCGGCGGTGCTTTTTGGTTGTAAACAGCTGAAATACGTCCACGCCAATTTTTCCGTAATGGGCATTTTTTTCGCAGGAGTTCCTCGTATACACGTGCTCCGTTCGTTGGCCGCGCTTCGACAAAAACTGCTCCTCGCCGACGACATGACGTCAGTTGAATATGCGCAAACTTG
Source organism: Ixodes scapularis (assembly GCF_016920785.2). Taxonomy (NCBI): domain Eukaryota; kingdom Metazoa; phylum Arthropoda; class Arachnida; order Ixodida; family Ixodidae; genus Ixodes; species Ixodes scapularis. The sequence continues at coordinate 215,117,205 of NW_024609835.1, read as the reverse complement.
TTTCTCGACTGTGTTTTTGGGATGCCCGAGTGGGATTATGCATTTATCATAGATTAGATGATATCGATTTCATTAGAAAGTACACTGCAAGCATGCTTCTGATAGTAGTTCTGTTTTCCTCTAAATCCATGAGTTTTTTTTTTTTTTTATTTATGGGTTTTGCTTGGCATGAAGTCAGTGTTACTTAGATTTTATAATTCGCCTTTCATTTAAAAAAAAAACACTGTCACCTTTGTAAATATGCCGAGTATAATATGTGTGTAATGATAGTGATGTAATAAACTTCTGGGAGCGTTCAAACACATTCGTTCGTCCGTGTATGTTATTGATATGCGACAAATTATATGCAACGTATTATACAACACAGACTTGCACGGCGTCCGGCCAATACGGAGCAGGCGCATCGTCGAGTATTCGCAGGGTATTGCGCGAGCGCGAACACTAGACCGGGGAAAAACGACTGTACGGCATTACCTGCCGTATATGAAACGGTGGTGCAAAACTACAGGTTTTCCCGCTCATTTTAATCCAAGTGATGACCAATTTAATCCCAGGGTCACTCAATTTAATCCAAGCGCCATACAATTTAATCCAAAGCCACACAATTTAATCCCGGGGTCAGTCAATTTAATCCACACTATATATATGCACTTATTGTGTTCAGTAGTAGTGTTTCGCTTAAACATTTGGTAACTTAGAACAATTGTTTATACAATTAAATATTTTTGGGGGGGGGGGGGCCAAATGATCATTTAGTCACTAATGTGATTACTTTGAGTTACTAGTCCCTCTGTTGACGAGGCTTGATTGATGTATTCGTTACTCTTTTAAGAGCGCAGCTCTTAGGCACCCGTTTCCGACTTGAACGGCGTCGGCGTCGCCGTCGCCGTCGGCGTAACCACGCGGTGCACGATGGGTAAATTCCCCATCTAATTTTAGGAGAAAACTCCCCGCTAAATACAGCAGAAAATTTTCCCCACTATATTTAGCAATGAATTTCCAGCAAGTTTTACAGGAAAATTAGCCCCGCCATGTCTAGCGGGAAATTTTCTCCGCTAAATATAGCAAAAAATTTCCCCGCGAAATTTAGCGGAAAAATTTTCCGGCTAAATCTAACGGAAAATTTCCCCCGCTAAATCTAGCGGAAATTCTTCCCAGCAAGATTTAGCGGGAAAGTTTCCCCGCTAAGTCTCACGGAAAATTTTCCCCGCTAAATCTAGCGAAAAAATTTCCCCGCTAAACTTAGCGGAAATTTTTTCCCGCTAAATCTAGCGAAACATTAGGGAGTTTTCGTAGACCGCGTTGCCCCCTCCGCTAAGCGTTCCGCAACGAAGAAGTTGCTACTGCGCCTGCGCGTCGATAGCCTTGACTGTGGAGTTCCCGCTATCGTAGCGGGTTGCGGAGGGCCTTGCGGGACGGCAAAAACGATCTACGAAAACTCCCTATTTTCCCCGCTAAGTCTAGCGGAAAATCATGCCAGCTAGATTTAGCGGGAAATTCGCCCCGCTAAGTATAGCGGAAAATCTCCCCCGCTAAATCTAGCAGCAAGTCTTCCCAGCTAGATTTAGTGGGAAATTTGCCACGCTGCTTAGTGGAAAATTCCCCTGCTAAATCTAGCGGAAAATTTTCCTAGCTAGATTTAGCGGTAAATTTGCCTTGTTAAGTCTAGCGGGAAATTTCCCCGCTAAATCTAGCGCAATATTTTCCCAGCCAGATTTAGCGGGAAATTTCCCCCGCTAAATCTAGCGCAAAATCTTCCCAGCTAGATTTAGCGGTAAATTTGCCCGTTAAGTCTAGCGGAAAATTTTCCCGCTAAATCTAGTGGACAATATTTCCAGCTAGATTTAACGGGAAATTCGCCCCGTTAAGTCTAGTGAAAAATGTTTCCCGCTAAATCTAGCGGAAAATATTTTCAGCTAGATTTAGCGGGAAATTTTCCCCGCTAAATCTAGCAGAAAATATTCCCCGCTATATACAGCGGAAAAGTTTTCCAGCTACATTTAGCGGAAAATTTTTGCCGCTATATTTAGCGGAAAAGTTTCTCGAAAATTTAGCGGAAAATTTTCTCAGCTAGATTTAGTTGTGCAAACTTTCCGCTTAATCTAGCTGGAAAAATTTTCCGGTAAATTTAGCGGGAAAAATATTCCGCTAGATTTAGCGGGGAAAATTTTTCATTGGACTAAGCGGGGCAGATTTTCCGCTAGATCTAGCTAGGAAAATTTTTCGCCAGATTTAGTGAGCCAAACTTTACGCTAAATCTAGCTGGGAAAATTTTCGGCTAGATTTAGCGGGTAAAATTTTCCGCTTAATCTAGTTCGAAAAATTTTCCGCTAGATTTAGCGGGTAAAACATTCCGTTAGATTTGGAGGGAAAATTTTGCACTAGACTAAGCGGGCCAAATTTTCTGCTAAATCTAGCTGGGAGAATTTTCCGCTAGATTCGGCGGGGAAAACGTTCTGCTAGATATAGTGGAGAAACTTTTCCGCTAGATTTAGCGGGGAAAATTTTTCGCGAAATTTATTGGGGAATATTTTCTGCTCGATTTAGCGGGGAAAATTTTCCTCTAGATTTAGCGGGGAAATTTTTCCGCTAAATTTAGCGGGGAAATTTACCCATCATGCACCGCGTGGTTACGCCGACGGCGACGGCGACGCCGACGCCGTTCAAGCCGGAAACGGGTGCCTAAGAGCTGTGCCCTAGAATGAATAACCAACACATCAATTAAGCCTCATCAATAGTGGGACTAGTAATTCAAAGTAATCACATGAGTAATCAAATTATCAATTGCCCCCCCCAAATTCTATTTGTATAAACAATTGTTTGAAGTTACCAAATGTGTAAGCGAAACACGACCACTGAACACAATAAGCGCATATATATATTGTGGATTAAATTGACTGACCCCAGGATTAAATTGTGTGGCCCTTGGATTAAATTGTATGGCACTTGGATTAAATTGAGTGACCCCGGGATTAAAGTGGTCGTCGCTTGGATTGAAATGAGCGGGAAAACCTGTAGATATTTGAGCGATATTGAAACCGACTTTCAGCCGGTACTGGCACTACACTGCCAAGTATCACCGTGCTGCTTGGGAACGCAGGTGGTTAGATCTGACCATCGTATTTCCATCCCTTATTGGATTTAAATTTTCTTCTGGAGCACGTGAAAGAGCACTTCTGTGGCACACCAGAGAAATTTCAAACTTCGGCAGGCCACTCGGTATTCTTTTGCACTTTTGACCAGGGTGTCGAACCGGAACCGAACCGAACCGAAAGCCAGAACAGAACCGTTATTTTTAGCCGAACCGGAACTGAACCAAACCGAAAGCTTCGGCGCCATCTTGGAACTGAACCGGAACCGAACCGAAAAAAGTATAACGGTAACCGGTTCAAAAACGTTCAAGGCAATTTATTTTTATTTTTTGTTAGTATCACCAAAATGAACATATGAAAATAAAAAATTGGCGGCTGTATTTCTATCTATTGATGAAATTGTCATATACAGAATTGCAACGTGGGGTAAATTGTGGGTTCTCCTGGTGCTTTTGTATTGGCGGTATGATTAACCATGTGTCACGTTGTCACGTGACGTCATGGTGTCAATACATATTGTCAAGTAATGTCACGTGATCTCGTGACGTCACGTGGCTCACTGCGTCAACTTGATTTAATTTGAGGAAGTCACTAGATGTATTAGATTTGTTGACAGCATGACGTAACATGACATCACGATTTCGCTCCGAGAGTCACGTGACACGGTGAGGTAAGCGATTTTCATAACCCCTAGTCGAGTGCTCGGGTTCATGACAATCAGCATCGGCTAATATTCGGGTAACGGCTCATGTCAAATAAATATGATAATGAATAGCCCAACTCTAACAATATCTAAAGCTCAGCCCAAGCCTTTGCTTTCTAAACCCTAGCCGCCTAGGGCATGACTATGATGAAGACTGACGGTATATAATTAGTGTCAGATCACGTAGTCGCTTGTTCAAATTGCGAGTGCAGGAGGGGATCGACAGCTGTCCTTTAATTTTTCTGCATCTGCTATTGCGCGGAGGGAAAACTAATGGTTGTTTTCGCGAGCCATCAACGTCAGTGGTTACTTCTTAACAGTATTTATTGAAAGTAGAAAAAAATGTTGGAAGACCAATTTTACATCGTTGAGGCAGCCAAAAATGTGTTTGTTGTTGCTGAACTGCATCCGAAAGATGCAGTTCAGCAATGACTAAATGCGACTTATTGACATGACGTTACATAGAACTACATGTGTGTTCGGAAGGAATACCTAAAAAAAAAGAAGAAGATTTTCGTGACCTCAGAGGGACGGCCGAACGTTGGCAGTCGCTATAAGTCTTACACGAGCGTGGTTCTCAAGTTATTGCTCTTTACGAATCTAGAAGAAACAACCTTATAGACTAAAGAAATGCATGCTATATCGAATATTATTAAAAATAATATTTACCTGTAGCTCTTTTTTGCGTACTTTTTCTTTCTTCCTTGCCTGTCCGGGCGCCGACATTCCTCGATGTGGTAGACAGACGTGTGTCCTCGTCCGACGTGCTCGTTCCAGTCAAGAACTGCTAGACTTTGCCTCAGGTCATAATTCTCGTTCTTGTAATGAATCCTTTTTGTCTCAGTACATGAGCACTGTGTTGTTGAAGGACTCAACAAAAAAGGTATTCTTAGAGTGTACAAAATCTTGAGCAAACCTGTACACAGCTGTTGATTTTATAAATTTCGTCAGAAGGTCCACAGCCACGGGATCCTTGATGAGGAGAGTGCTTAGAACGTGACCAACTGTTTTACATTGCGAATCGGAAGCACACATTTGATGGTTGCCTGAAAAATGCTCTACGCAGTTTAACAACGTTGCTCGCAGTTTATCCGCACTACCACCACAGTTGTCCATCGCGAAGTAGGCGTGATTTCGCACTGCCTGGCATTTGTCAGAGAGTTCATGGTGCCATGTTTTACCTTCATTTTTCTTTGGTCCTGAGGATATGACCATCCTGCCCTTCTTGATACTCTTTGCGGCGTGCCATCGATCATTTGAATTTGTTGTGTTGCTATTCCTATCTCGAATTATCTTGTTGATAGAGGTGTTTCTATCATGCGCATGATCATTCACGCCCCCTTCCGTCAAAATACTCATACATTTTCCTTGTACCCAAGGCTTCGTGTTTCTGGGGAGAAATTTCCTCATCCTTCGTCAGATGAACAATTCCTACCACTTTGTGCGACTTTTGACCAATCGCAACGACATCTGTGTGGTACGAGTTTTTGCGACACGCATGCCGCGCGTCCGTCTCGATGCTTATACTAGTTGTAGAGGCAGTCGGGGGTTGACTATCCCTACACTCTTCTTGCTGGGCTGCTGCGAGAGACTCCATCTTCAACAGGTTCGCTGCTGCCTTGATTTTTGTTGCCAGGCTTTCTAGAGCCCTTGAAGAGTATGGTAAGTTTCTGAACTCACAGAACTTCTGAAACTGCCCTGGGAGCATACCGCTGCAGATATACGCAAGGGCAAAATGACAGCCAACAAATCGCAAGTCTCCGATCTTGCTGCTGGTGCGAAGAATCAAAGAGTGGTCCTTGCATTTCCAGTGGAGTGTAGACCCAAAGCCGGAGGGAGTCGTGTTTTCTAATACCAAGGTCTCTGGACAAGTTGTCCTGTGGTCCAGCAGAGTCCTCAACATCTCAAAGAGCGCAGACGTGTCGCAAACAACTAACGTTGATTCGCATGTCGTTCTGAACTTGCTTGTTACATGTCCAGATCTGTTAGTTCCAGGACAACCCGGCGCCTCCAAGAGGCACTCCAGAGCTTTCATTATTATTGTGTTTAGAGAATTACCTTCATTTGCGACTTTAGTTTTCTGTAGCAGGATGTCGGATTTCGTCATTTCATCTTCAGAGGGAAATGTCAGGTTGATGCTACGCCACAGCTTACTCCTCTGGCATGCGTATTCTTTTAGGCTGCCGTCCCGCAATCTTTTTCTTGAGATAAACGTGGAGGGCTCGGACAGCTCCATGGTTTTTCACTTTGATGCGATTGCTGGAATATTAAAGAACAAGATATAACAAATACCATATTACTTGGGTTAAGACAAATGCGTGCTATGTAGAATAAAAATATGTACTAACCAGTGTTTCAGCGAGAACCTCAGACAGGAAATAGTTGTCGCTGATGTCCTCTGAACGAAAAGACTCGAAGAGGCGCGAGCAGACGAAAAATCTTGCAAAGTGGCATTTTCGAGTTTTCTTTCGCATGCTTTCAAGCCCGAAGGTCAGCACTAGAATTTATGTAACAAAGTACGCAACGCAGTCAAGCGTCAAGGGAGTGAAAACAAAAAGAAAGAAAGGAAGGACAAGCGACTTTCACTTTTTTGTTGTGTTTGTGAAATCACGAACTGCCCCCTGAGCTAATCTTTTCTAATCCGCCAAGATTATTGGCACCCCGAACGTCAGCCGGCTGGGTCATGTCTTCAGAAAGGGCAAACGTGGAGGGGGGTAATTTTCCTCTTTCTTGTTGGGGAGAGGAGGAAAACGAAGGTTGGAAAGGGCGCGGATCCTCCTCTCTACTTGTTTGTCGGTCTTTAAAGAAGCTATAAAAAAGCTTTCTATACATCACTAAATTCTACTCAGGATCACTCTCTAACATTAATAACTGATTGAACTTGGCTTCGCTCTTTTTTCTAGAGAATGGCAGTGGCCAAAAAATTAGAGAAATATGAGCATCGTTCATTCGCTCAACTCGGAGCCAGAAGCGGCCACGTGGCCTGGTGCCTGTCTTATGCAGCCAACGTTAATCATACCCCCGCGCTGGGGTTCGAAAGGAAGAAAATGCATGTTGAGCTCCAGGCATTGTTAGCGTTCGGCTATTCTCATTACCGCAGTGGTTGGACACGAGCCACTACCCAAGTGTCCGCCGAGGCATTGCTTGTTACGAGCCGATGTACAGTGCTCACGTAGTTCTCCTGTCCAATCCATGAGCCGCGCTCGACTGTCGTCAGGCGGGTGGGTTTGATCCCACGATTAGGACATCAATTTTTGCGAAGGCAAGACTAAAAGAAATAGTCTGATTTCAGCCTCGCGATTTCACCGCGACAAAGAAGCTTCTGAATCAGTGGCGGCCTGTGCGAGTATACTTGGGTCAGACTAGGACCAGTACGCTTCGGAAAAGTCATGAACATTCCAACCCGATACCCCTTTAAACTTCACGGGATGCAAAATAAAAGCAATGAAGAGTTGCTCTTAACAAGTGACAACTAAAATTGTCGAATTAGCGCACACGAACGGAGGAGGCAATTTTTCAAGAATACTATCAGCCTTCTCACTCCGGTGAAGAAGTAAGACCAGTGAAGCTGTACTATGGTGGGAATGAAGTAATGGTTGGCCGCAATTCGGCAAGCCAGAGTGGAAAAGCTGTAGAGGTTGCCACCATCTATGCGTGACGGCGGCAACCAGACAACCAGCAAGCCGGTTGTCTGGTTCCCGTCGTCACTTATAGATGTCGGTAGCTGTCCAGAGTTTAGTATCATCATTTGTTTGCTGACGGGCACGATACTGGGGGAATCTAGCCCTTAACAGCTCCACTGTAAAAAGAAGTGTGTGTGTGTGTGTGCGGGGGGGAGAGGGGTTAATTTTAAAAACTTACTGTGTTGTAAAGTTTCCTCTTCCCCGCATCTTTGGCGCAGACCAAAAAGCGTAACCCCGGAAACTACTTTGTGTGCAAAAACGCTCTTGCCAAAAAGCACATTTTTGTCATTCCAGACGCTCGCGCCGTTCCTCACGACGATGCACTTAGATGAATAATACGTGCCTTTAAAATACTCGGCTTTCACTGAGCTTGAAGCTCCTGCAGCGTGCATTTTGAACCATCGAATTCGATTTTCTCAACAAGAAGAAATCCCAATGACCACCGGCCTATAGTGTGATGACGTCACGTTCATACCGTGTTAAAGGGGTTATGACACGCCAAAAATATAATATTACATAACTATACTGCTAGGACCCATAGTATGTTCCTATAATCCTGCTAAATTTGTTTTGAAAAAAGGTGTGATAGTTTCGTGGATAAATCAATTTATATGCAAGCCCCTCGGAGGGGCAGATCCGGGCGGACCTGGAGGCTGATGACGTAGCCAGCCTCCAGCGTGGTGTCTAATTGCACGCACTCACAGACTTGGCTCTCTTGGCGTATCGAGCCTCAGCTTCCTCGTTTACCTTCCACGTTTCCAGCATCCGGTTTGTGACGATTACGTCTACGGCATTGATCGCCTTGTCGAAGTGTTCGACATTGATCGCAGCAGCGATGAGAGTGATTGCTATCAAGAGATGTTGGAAGCTGTTCATTTTGACTGCGACCCGCTGGCGACGAGTTCCAGCGACGACGAGTTCGCCGTGGTCACCGTCGTCCGGGAATGTCTCGCAGGCGCATGCAGGCTGGATGGTCAACCGGCCGGGGGGCGAGAGCGAGAATAGCTTTCAGTTTACCGAGCTGTTTGAGCGGTTTTATTCGTACCGCGACGAGAAGAGCTTGGGCGATCATGGGGGCGCCTAGAATGAGAGAGTGTTCATGGTCACGTGGTTAATGGACACCATGGTGCGACTAACTTGAGCAGTGTTGCCTGGTCGCCAGATGAAAATTATAAAAAGTCGTAAATTGAATATTGCAATTATCAGAGCCCTAACAATTGCGTAACTTGGTGTATATACTAAGTAGCCTATGAGCATTCCATTTCAAGAAGAATCTATCCGTTTAATTTTTTTGGCAACACTAGCAATAGATGTCCGAATCGTAAAATTGTGCAGTTTTTAAAGCAGTCTCGCGATGATATATGGCAGCCTAGAGAAATGTTAGAACGCATGACTATTCTAGCATAGTGCTGTAAAGTGAGGGCCCAAAACAAGTGCAGGTAAAACCGAATATAACATGAGCCTCCCGAGTCAGCATTTCGCGGATTTTCGAGCTCATGGAAGCTGGTGAAATCTGATTTATACTAAGATTTAAAAAAAAAATTTTGCCTGTCCTTCGCCTTATATATGTAAAATTATAAATTTTATTGCGTGCATCTTTACGCATCTCTTTTTGCAGTGAGGCGTTCTGTAAAGGATTATTTAGAAAAATAGCATTAATTGTCTCTCTCTTTTTGAACATGTTTGTGTATTTGACTTCCAATCTATAATGTGAGCACAGAGACCTTTTTGGCGTACTCTGCAACCCGATATTTCGCACTCCCAATCAGCAAACAGAAAGACACGTTTACGCAGACTCCTCAGCTCGCGTAGTTTCAACTTTCAAGTAACGTCCTTCCGCGTCGGTCTCAAGCGCTTATGTGAACTTTATAAAGTAAAATGTATTGATAGTTATAAACATATATTTAATTACTTACTGAATATTTGACAACATATATAAGTGGCCGACCACCTTAAAGCAATGCACCCCAAATTATCTGAAAAATGTTCTGCCAATCTTTTCCGGCATTTTTGTCCTCGACAGGCACGTTTTAAGTGATATGAAACAGCCTTACACACATTCCTGATTTTGAAGCTAATTTAAACAACTATGTGTTCCTCACAGATATAACTTCCCAAACTTATAGAAGTCTGTTATGGCCTCTTTTACGTGGTCAACATTACTTTTATGTGCCTGTGGGCTGGACCAAAACAAAGTAAACAAGGGCGCGCGGCGGAACTATAACGATTACGCACGCAAACCGTCAGAAAGTGTCCAATTAACTAGCAGCCATGTCGAGCAGAGCGTGAAATACTAATGCGTTTTACTTAACAAAAAATAATCTTGGAGGACGCTTAAGCTTCGCCTTTAAAAGTAGAACTCGATAGCCTTAACGGGCCTCGTTTGCATCGCGTTCTCATTTGCCACGAAAGCGTGCCTCGCGCGGCCTAGTCAAAAGCGTCTGACTTGCAACCGAAAAATCGTGGGTTCGAATCCCGCTTAAAATTTTTAATTTTTTCTTTAAGGCATAGGAATTACTTTAAGAAGTGAAATCATGTGAAACATACGGCGACCTTTAATTCGCATTACATGTCATGTTTTAATCACTCTCATTCCACGCGTGATATCGCGTTTCACATGAACATTGTGGGTTGTATGAAATTCTTGCGCGAGGGCATGTAGCTCTGACGTCATCACCTTATCGACCAATCAAAATTTTCTAGTCACGCCACCGACATCGGCTTTCCTGCGACATGGGCTCCCTAACGCTATCGCATTAAAGTCATCAATTAGAAAGGGTGATGCTCATTTGCAAATTAAATCGACCCGGCATCTTGTCAAGAACAAACCTCAACAGCCAGGCTATGCCAGCTTCTCCTGTACTATAAGAAAATGTTCACTTGGACAAGCGCTATTTTGGGCAAGATTCGATCTGAGTGCATGACTAGTCCTATAAATGCGGTGCTGAGTGTAAGCAATGTTTGGTTAGAACAACAAGCATTTTGATTGCCGCTCGTTGTTTCTATACAAAATAGTCTGAAAGGAATTATTCTAAAACTTTTTGTGACATTTTGAAAATTAAATTGCTTTTAGCTCAGTTGTGTCGTCATCTTATACGTATATATTGTAAAGCGTATTTCGTAAACCATATCTGGTAATATATATGGCCACGAGGGGCTAATTTTTAATTTTATGTTATGTATTTAATTCCCTTGGTTCAAAGACACAATCACGATTTCACTTTTAATGCTGCGACACAAAGTTGTACCAATCACGTTGTACCACGGGTATTTTAGGCGACCTACCACATTTCGCAACAATACGTTATACCGTGTAAATAAATCAGCTCGAACTTAAGAATTTTACTTAAATACAAAGAAAGGACAAGCAAATACAGTATAGTTCTAAATTTCAAGTTGATCGATTTACAGGTATGTACCAACAAGCTCAACTCTTCCCTCTTGTACTTAAACATTTTGATTCAGGTAAAATATATGTTACTGGCAAACAAAAGGATGTTGAGTCACATGAACACGACGTTATGCAAGTTAATATAGATTTTCTTATACCCCTGCGTCAAAATTAAATAATTGAATTTCCTATTTTGGTATTTAAAAACAAAATTAAATCGCACGGACGATCGAAGAAACTATATAGTTAATCGTTCCACGGCATAAATATTGTCTATTGATAGAACAACGCGGAAAATATATTTTCAATTTAGCGGTTCAAACCGGTTCGAACCGGTTTAAACCGGTTTGAACCATTATTTTTTTGCTCCCCGGAACTGAACCGGAACCGAACCGAAAGCCGTGAACCCGAACCGGAACCAAACCAATGAAAATTTCGGTTCCACACTCTGCTTTTGACACTTCTTTGGCACTGCAGTGGTTAGCCAGAAAAGAGCCAAACTTCGGCATGCCCCGAATTCCCAAATTAGAATTTACTTCGGCAGTTATGGCTCAAGCCTGGCACTTACTTCGGCACTCAAGTGGTGGCACAAAGAAGAGCCGAACTTTAGCATGTCCGAAATACGCAAATTAGGCGTTGCTTTGGCAGTTATTGCTTCAGTATGACACTTCGGCACTCCTGTGGTGTGTAAGCGAGCGCCATTCTGTACTGGCCCTTTTATTTTATTTCGCCAAGCGTAATCCAACCGAGAGCCATTGTGTTTTGCCTTTTTCTTTTATTTCGCCGGGAGCAAGGTTGTGTTCTCGGAAGATTGTGCTTTATTCGAATTCCCCGGCGCCAGGAATCCCGCACGTGGATGCCCGTGCCATGAAGGCGTGACTGACTGGCGTCGGGCAGGATGGGGATCGAGTTACAGCTTTGTGCGAGACCAAGCTGCTCAAGAAAACTATGCGGCAGTCTAACAGCGGGACTCAAAGCGAGAGTTTGTGTGCGATGGGGGTACGCGACCACCAATAGTGTCCGTCTTGTAAACTAAAATTGTAACGAGAATATTAAATCCAGTGTTTCTTTTATTCCAAAAACCGAATTGTCAAGACCTCGTTTATTATCAAGAAGTTATTTTATTCGAAACAACCATACGATTACATATCAGAAGTGGGATTATTAACCAACTCCTCGGAACAAAGAACGTTCCGAAGAGTGACACTAACAATCTAGTGCGTCAGGCATCCAAACCCGCGGACCCTGGATCGACGAGTCAAGTGCGATCAGAGTCAGGCTGGAGCGACCCACAGTCCGACAGGTGGGCGACGTGTGTGTGAGCGCCTGCGATTGGGGCTTCCCACTGTGCGGAACTCAAAGTTCAGGTACTGTCGGATTTTTCATCTCCCTGTGGAACTCTTTATCAACAGAGTTTGTATTTTGCGTATGAGATGTAGTGTATTATGTTGTGGCTTTATATTGCTTGTGCGAGCCTGTGTGTTGGGTGCAGATTTGTGCCTATCTCAAATACTCTACTCAAATAACTGTATCTTAAATACTTGGGGGAGTATCTTGGTATCTTGCAAATACCTTTGATGGAGAGTATTTAATACTCTATTTTAGTTAGAATTTCGCGTATCTTGTACTCATTATCTTAAATACATTTTTGACATTTTGCAATTTTCCGAAATTTCGGTGTGAAGTGGGGTGGCACGGGCAAACTTGAACATTCTTTCGAACAACCGAATCGTGTTGCTAGCTCCGATTAGCTACGGTAACTTTAACTGAGCTCTTGAAAATGTCGCTTTTTGTTGCCGACTGTGACTCATATTTCAGCCCTAAGTTCGTAAAATGAAGGTTCTCCCCTCGCCTTCCCAAAGGCGCCTTTTGTTTCTATAAAGTTTCCCTGCAAAAAATCCTCCAAACGAAGGTGTGGTTTTACGGAAGTAAAGATGCCACCCTGAGGCGCAAGCAGAAGTGGACACACACAAAAAAGTACACATTTTTGTTTTGCTCTCTGTATATTTGACCCCGCTAAGCCAAAACGTCAAGCTTTCTTTTTTTTTTTTTTTTTTTTTTGCTGTCACTCTGGCATTTATTTGTCTCGTGAACACTGTCTGTAAGCGAACATTGATAAGCAGAGAGCAGTGCAGGAAACGAACTAGGAGCTGGGTGACCTCTCAAAATGCCAACAAAGTGTCCCCCAACGTTGAGTGCTTTTCTGAACGCAACCTACTTGAAGAATGTGCGACCACTGCTGTGGCTATTATGTGGGTTCTCTTTGTTATATCTTCACTCATATCCATGTCTCAGGTTAGTTTATAGTCAACTGAATATGGATTGTAGTTAAACGATGCGTCTAAGGTGCACCGCAGAATGTGATATTCAGCGATGTCACTATTGGCGAAGCGCTCTGACCCGTTTTTCACCCCCACACCTCGGTGTTTACCGAACGCAAGGCCTCTGCACATGCCCACACGCCTTGTGGGCATGTTTGTGTTATCTCTTTTAACAGAGCGCGGGCATAGTGTAATGAAAAAATACCAACAATTAGTGAAGTGACGCTAAGTACCGGATCCTCCCGAAAGCAGTCGTCAGAGGATGCGAACTTGACCCACTTGGGCTTTTGTGCTGAGCTGGGCGTCGCTGCATTGTTCATGCAGGCCCGAGTGGTGACAAAAGAGCCCCTCATCCCCCTCACCGGAGAACACGAACTACAGCCGAACGCTGACGCCGCGGTCGGTTAAGTCAGGCGAACCCTGAGCTATTGTATTTGTTGTTCCCATCCATCTAGTTCTAAAGTTAACCGCTTGGGGCACCACGGTCTGATCTCCACCCGAATACTTAAAGCGACCTCTTCCCTGTTGCCCCAGAAATGTTTTGTAACATATCACTGATATTGCCAGATGCCTTGCCCACCGAGCGCCTGGCCGAATGGTTACCGCGCTTGGCTCTCGCGCAGAGTTTCCGGATTCGAGACCGGAAAGCGGACTTCTCTTTTACTTATTCCTTCAACTTGACATTCCGGTAAGTTCGAGAACTTTGTCGTCTGATCGAGTTACGAATGTTCTACGCGCCGAAGTTTCTACGCCGAATATTCCAGAAACACACGCGGGTACAAAATATGCTCCGAGTGGTGGTCCAGAGTCAGTCTCGCCCCAGCGGTCGATCCCAATGTTTCACCGACATCGACGCCTGCGAGGCTAGCCTTTGTCTCTTTTGTTTTGGGAACAAGTTCTCCCTGTTAAACGTTTTGTTTCTTCAGTTATTCGCCGCCTCATCATTTATCATTCGTGACAACATTTTGCTCTTTATAGTCGGACTGCTTGAAATAGCCCTACGATACTTTTGTTTTTCACGTTTTGTGTTGTTGCGTGCTAATAACCCATTCTGGTAACCCAGATTTGCGTAGCTGCATATTTGTCGTTGTCAATGACGTCGATACAAATGAAGCAATGCGGAAGTTTCTTCGAAAGTAACTGAAATACATTTCTAAGTATTTGTATTCTACTCAAGATACTATACAGTGAAAGTAACTTAGTAACTTAAGTTAAATATTTTTGTCGAGTATTTTGTCGAACACTGGTTGGGTGTAATACACGTATACAGCTCAACGCTTCACCATGAACCAGGAAGCATGGGGAGCGTCTCCGAGCCAGGCGGGTTCGCCTGAGGGTGCTCACTCCATGGGGGACGAGTTTTGTTTTTTGCACGAGCCCTTGGGAATGATTCGAGACAAGGATCGTTTGTTAACAGACCTCTTGAGACGACTTGCCCTTCCGGCGCCGTCAGGCGCAGCGGTCGTGAGCGGCTGGCGACGTTCCAGGTGATGCCTGACCTCAGTAAGAACATATCCGATTTCGACGGAAGTGAGGACGCAGCAGCAGCGCGAGACTGGACTGAGAACATAAAGAGGGCGGCAACTCTTCACAAGTGGCCGACACCTTTCCTCCTGGAAACGGCAAAATCCGATCTCATAGGAGTTTCCAAAGACTAGTTACGCTCACGCCATGCAGAAATTTCGTCGTGGGATCTAGAGTACCAGTTTCGACGAACATTTGTTAGCCAGACCGGAGCAGCGGAACGCTTGAGAAGAATGCAAGACCGCGTCCAGCAGCGAAACGAGAGTACGATCGCTTACTTCCATTCGAAGATTCGTCTTTGTGGAGAGGCAAACCTCGACATCTGCGATACTCGCGAGCAAGTACTCACCGGCTTGCGTTCGCGACAACTGTGAACAATGTTAATGGGGAGAACACACAAGGATGGTGATGACCTCCTACACGACATACAGGAATTCGAAAGGATTGATCGGGAGCGACAAGAGCGCTTCCGTGGACAGCGTGAAAAAGGGGCTGCTACTGACACACCTCGAAACCGAGACCCGGGTTTGACGTCTGTCAAGAAAACCGCTGACGAGAGAGACAACAAGGATAAGAGATCACCAATACACAACGAAAAGTGTGAGCGTAAGTGCTACAACTGCTCACGGTTCGGTCACATCGCGCGTGACTTTCCAGAGCCAAAGCGCCCACTAAAGTGCCTGAGCTGTGGAAAAACCGGGCACACTCAGCGCCACTGCATCGAAAGAGCTCCAAGGAGTGAGACCAACACCGTAAGAACTCAAAAGAGGGGAGTTTCTCTGAAGTGCTCCTTAGGCACGTTATATGGAATGGCGACAAAAAGCTCATTGGAATGATTTACACCGGAAGTTCCGGATGCCTCTGCGCGCGTGTAGGAGGACAACCAGAGAAACCGAGCGTCTGCAGCGGCGCGTTGCGGTGCTGAGCTGATGAGAGATGCAACATCTCTTCATTGATTCGGCAACCAGGACGTCCCAGCAGTAAGGACAGTTGGTAAATGCAAAGCAGACTTGGATATTGACGGAGTTACCGGGAAGAAAATCACAATTTTCGTTGTACCAGACGAGGCCCCGTCGGTCGACCTGCTCGTTGGTCGAACTTTCACCGAGCTCCCGTACGTGACCTATGCTTGGCTGGGCGGATGTCTACGCTTTTCTCACAAAAGTAAGTGCCCTTTCTCCCACTTCGAACCCTTGAGCGACGATCCCAAGTTGATTGTAAAGACAACCGAAGGGCCCACCCTCCAGGCGAACGTGATGAATTGGATCACGCTGTCATCAGAAGGTGATGTCACTGGCCCCGTCCTTTTCAACAACTGTGGAAAAGAAACTTTTCTCCACATGAAAGAGGGAGAGATTGCTGTTCCAGTTTTCCCAAGCGGAAATAACAATGTAGTCATTAAAATGGACAGCGCCTTGGACGTGTCACTGCGGTCGGCATAGTAAGCTCACCCGGTGAGGAGGACAACCAGAGCAACCGAGCGGAAGAGAGTTATAAAACCGAGAAACAAGGGGTTTTTACCACGGCAATTCGGAAGCCGATAGCCAAGAATCAAGTCAAAGTAGGTCCGTCGGTGACCGAGGTGCAAAAGAATGAGCTCCTTGACCTCCTGAACGCGTATCGGGAGTGCTTCGCTACGAACTTGAGCGAGCTTGGGTGCACAAATGTCCTTGAAATGGACATCCCGGAAGTGCCGGGAAGCTCACCAGTTGCGGTTCGGCCTTACCGAATAAACGTGGCACAAAGAGAAACGATTCGAGAGATCGTCAGCGAATGGAGACGAGAGGGAATTGTGAGCGAGACGCATTCCGCTTACGCAAGTCACGTGATCCTTGTTCAGAAGAAGAACGGAGAGAAGCGTCTAGTGGTGGACCATTGACGATTGAACGCCCAGACCGTAAAAGAAAAACGCCCCCTACCAAGCATTGATGATCAACTAGAAAAAGTATCCGGAGCATGGATGTACACAGTTCGAAACCTCGCTCACGGCTACCTTCAGGTTCCCTTCAGTGACGATGCGAAGAAGAAGACAGTTTTCATCACTCCGGACGAGATAGGTCAATTTGAGAGGATGATGTTTGGACTCACGAATGCTCCGTTTGTGTTCAAGCGTCTTGTGAACCACGGTTTGGGGCAGCTGAGGGGAACGATCGCTATAGGTGCTAGCTGGATGATGTGCTGATTCCAGCGAAAAATTGGGATAATACCATCACGCGGCTGCGCCAAATCCTCGAAGCCTTCAGGAACGCGAATTGAACCCTTCGCTTGAGCAAATGCGCTTTCGAAAGAGACAGTGTGGATTTTCTGGGTTTTCGACTGAAGAACGGAGCGGTGCAACCCGGCGCAGTTAAGGTACGCACAATCACAGGATTCCCAGTCCCAGAGAACCCGCATGATCTCAGACGATTTTTGGGACTGACGAGCTTTTTTTGACGCTTCGTCCCGAAGTATGTGTTAATCACTAAACCCCTCACAAGGCTCAACAAAAAGATTGAAACGTTTGAGTGGAACCCTGAACAAGAGGAGCGTTTCCAAGTTATAAAGTCAAAACTAACATGTGAACCTGTACTTCAAGTGTGCGACCCGAATGCGGAGACGCAGTTGCATACAGTTGCCTGTGCGAAGGGGTTGGCAGCAATGCT
Source organism: Ixodes scapularis (assembly GCF_016920785.2). Taxonomy (NCBI): domain Eukaryota; kingdom Metazoa; phylum Arthropoda; class Arachnida; order Ixodida; family Ixodidae; genus Ixodes; species Ixodes scapularis. The sequence continues at coordinate 215,099,849 of NW_024609835.1, read as the reverse complement.
CCTTTAACGGAAAGACGACGAGTGGCACCTTGTCTACTGCGTAAGCAAAAGAACGAACGACGCCGAGAGCAACTATCACTCATGGAAGCTCGAGATGATGGCTATCGTTTGGGCGGCGGATCGGCTTAGACCGTTGTTACTTGGCATCCATTTTACTATTGTGACTGACTGCCAGGCTCTGGTGTACCTTAATGCACAACGAACACAGAAGCCCCAGATTGAAAGGTGGTATTATTTTATTCAGGATTTTGATTTTTCAATCAGGCACCGTCCTGGATCACGGATGCTTCATGTGGACTCACTTAGCCGAGGCCCAGCTGAGGAGCCGGTGGATACGATGGACTCTGTCCTTGAGGACCGCTTCGAGGTCTGCCTCACCTATGACCTTGCAGACCAAGTGCTAGTGCTACAACGAGGAGATGAAGAGCTACAAGAACTGTTGGCCATACTAGAAAAGCCGGAACATTGTCGCATCGGGCAGGAGAAGGGAAAAGTGAGCGGCTACGTTCTGAAGGATGACAGGCTCATGAGAGTAATCGAACACGACGGCAAAAAAAAAGTACAAGTTCGTGCTGCCCAAGTGTATGCGGAAGGCTGTAGTGGTGCAGTCCCATGACTTAATGGGTCATTTGGCACTTGACAGAACAGTTGCCAATATCCAAGAGAGCTTCTGGTTCCCGCGAATGTGGAACTACGTTCGAAAACACATTTCAAAGTGCTTTGAGTGCATTTCCAACAAGATACCTGCTGGCAGACGAGAAGGTCTCCTTAATCCCATACCACCAGGCACGCGACCATTTGAGGTGGTTCACTTGGATCACATGGGTGCATTCGTGCAAAGTAAGAAGCGAAACCAATACCTACTTGTCATCATTGACAACCTAACAAAATTTCTGAGACTTCGCAGCGCGCGACATATCGACCAAGCGCGTACTGCGGGCTCTGCAGGAGTTTATCCTAGAAAAAGGCCTGCCGAGAACCCTAATCACAGATAGGGGCAGTTGTTTTACATCTCAAAAATTTGAGGAGTTTTGCGGTGCACAGACCATACACCACGTGCTTTACTCTACACGACACCCGCAAGCGAATTGTCAAGTGGAGAGGGTGAATAGGACAGTACTTCCTGTCATCACAACCTCCATGACAGACCCCCAGCAGCGCGACTGGGACGAAAAACTGAATTTAGCTGAGTGTAGTTTGAACAACACCGTGAACAAAAAATCGGGAAGGACTCCCTTCGAGATGCTACACAGATACCAACCAGACTTTCACAATACTGCCTTAAAACGGCTCATCGAAGCTGAGGGACCGGCTTGGCAGGACCCCAAGGAAATGCGGGAACAGGTGCGACAGCACCTCATTGAGGGACAGGAAAAACTGAAATCCGCATACGACCGAAGACACTCCCCTGCGCGACTATACGATGTCGGAGACATAGTCTTTATAAGAAAATCTACTGAACCAACAGGCAAGCCAACTAAGGCTCAACCGAAGTACAGAGGGCCTTTGATTGTGACTCAGATTCTTCCATCCGACACATATGGCGTCACCGAGCTTGACAAGACCAAGGCCAGTAGATTCGCAACTACGGCGCATGTTTCCCAGTTGAAGGGATGGACGTCGACAACAAAGAAAACACACTTGGAAGACGACACATCATCGTCAGAAGAAGCAGAATCCGCCAGGGAGGAAGCCACCATCCAGCTCCCGAGGCGCTCAGCACGTAAGCGTGCAATTCCAAAGTGAGCGCATCTGCAACACATTTTTTTTTTCGCTTGTATCAATTTTGTTGTTGTTGCTGTTTTTTGTTGCATAACGTGCGTTGAAGCATTCATGCGTTTATTGTGCTGTTCACGTATATGTTCCGTCAATTTCCGTGTATTCGTATTATGTTATTATTAAGAAACATGAAAGATTAATCTTTATTACTTTACATAAGCATTGCTTTTTGTTGTCGTTAACGAGGACGTTAACAATGCCAGGTTGCCCGAATGTAAGCGATCGCCATTCTTTATTGGCCCTTTTATTTTATTTCGCCAAGCGTATTTCAAGCGAGCGCCATTGTGTTTTGCCTTTTCTTTTATTTCGCTGGGCGCAAGGTTGAGTCCTCCGAAGAGTGCGATTTATTCGAAGTCCTCGGCGCCAGGAATCACGCACGTGGATGCCCGTGCCATGAAGGCGTGACTGGCTGGCGTCGGGCAGGATGCGGATCGGTTTTTAGCCTTGGGCGACACCAAGCTGCTCAAGAAAACTATGCGGCGGTCTAACAGCGGGACTCAAATCGAGAGTGTGTGTGCGATGGTGGTACGCGACCACCAATAGTGTCCGTCTGGTAAACTAAAATTGTAACGAGAATATTAAATCCAGTGTTTCTTTAATTCCGAAAACCCATTTGTCAAGACCTCGTTTATTACCATGAAGTTATTTTATTCGAAACAACCATACGATTACAGGTGGACTCGAGAAAAGCCAACCTTTGGCATGTCCGAAATACCCAAATTAGGCGTTCCTCTGGCAGTTATAGCTCAAGTATGTCACTATTTCGGCACTCCTGTGGCGGACCGGAAAAACAACAAACTTTGGCATGCAATCGTATCACCCAACTTGGGCTATAGTGAGTCATTGTACCAAAGTTGCTGAATGGGCACCCCCATTCCATTTCAGTTCCATTCCGGGAATTAGAGTTTTCAATATTTCAATTCCTTTCAACTCCTAGGAATGGGGACACTGAACCCATCCCACTCCTGGAGTGGCTGAATCGTTCCGTTCTATTCCTCTAATTCCTAAACGTAAAAATTGGCACTTGAGAGCCACACTGTATTTGCGGGCATAAGCAGCATAAAGCTGACATCATCAAATGCATAGACAATTGAAAAAAAAAAGTCTAAATGCCTCAAAAAAGGACGGATTTTACTAAGCTCACGGTGCTGGATTGCCTAGGGTGACTCATAGCGCCCGAAGCGGTCCATCCCAGGGTGAAACAAGGTATGCAGAGACTAAAGTCAAAGTAAATTAGCGGTCATCATCGAGCTTGCTTATAACCCTAACTCACTTGAATGTAAAACATTTAGCACAGTAAACAAGCATCGGAACAAAGACCAAGTAAAAGGCGCACTTACACGTAAAGATGCAGTATAAAAAAAAAAAAAAAAAAACAAGCGTCGGAGCAAAGCCTAAGAGGAGAATGGAGAAGTGAATCTTGCTTTGTTTTAGTGCCGAAGCAAACCCGTATTTCGCCCTTCAAAGAAGTGCGCGCGAATGAACGTGGAAGGCATCAGGGTTGGCCAGCTGCAAAACAACGCTCTCTAACTATGAGAAAATAATAAGTTAACAATGTTTCAGCCTTCATCTGTGGGAAAAATGGTAACGCATGCTTTGACTTACAGCTATTTACGATACGGCGCTACCCCCATCTTTATGGGGTGCTCCTGCTCATGGCGTGCAAGAATTGACTCCTTGCTACGAGGTATTTGGAAAAGTTTTTTGTTTGACTAGCCAAACGTCTCAAGCGCGTGTATATTTCAAGAGCTCCGTCTCTCATCTTTTTGGGGTCTCTTTAGGGAAACTGTCGTGGTTCGCCATTTCTAGAATTCTAGTTTTATTACAGCCTACATTGCGCAGCTACCTATGAGGCCATCGCTTCCTTTCCAAATGCCGCGAGTCAGAACGAAATATGGTGAGCGCACGAGAGTGTATTACGTTCTGCAAATATTTAACAGTCTACCGGATTTTTTTCAATCCCTAACGTCAAAGCAAAAGCTCAGGAAGGCATTACGGAATTTAGAGCTGTGAGGTAAAGGTTTGTTGTTGCTGATTTTTTTTTCTTGTTCTTTTTTCATGTGTATCAAAGATTTTTTTTCCTTCTTTTTAGCCCTACAAATTGACATCTGATTCCGAGAATGTGTGAATTTTGAAAGTCAAATAACTCTTTCTTCTTCTTAAGAACGTACCTTACTACAATGTTTATTTCTGTTGTATCGCCACCTGCCGAGCCAGGTCCACAAGCCCTTGAGGCTTTCACCGGCTCGCTATTGTACTTTCAAGAATGTATTTCCTTCAAATAAAACTATGTGCTATGTTCCAATAAGTGATCATCTTTCGGATCACCAACGAGTTATCAAAGATTAGCCAGTTTTGAATTCCCCCGTTTGCTCGGTGCTTGGTTTCTTGTTTCGCTCTCGTGTAACACAAGTGAAGCCCGCCATCTGCCCGTCCGCGAAAGGCGCGGCCGCGCCCTCCCCCCTCCCCCTCTGCTCTTTGCTTTGACACTTGTTCTATTGTATTGCATTTTTTTTCGCGTACAATCTGTTAGGGCTCCGAACATGCTAGCAGTTTCCCGATACTCCTTTTATTTCTGAGCAACTGACTCGATGACTTGTTTGGTTTAGGTAAACGTAAAAACCCCTCCCCCTCAAAAAAAATAATAATAAAAAATAAATAAACTATTAGGTCCATTCCATTCGCATTCCATTCCGCGCCAAAAGCATCTAATTTCATTCCCAATCCATTCCCCTCAATATTGCCGCCATTTCCTGCCCATTCCAATCCGGGGTCGCGAAATACGGAATGATTCCGGAATATTCCAACGCCGGAGTTTCAACTCCGCAACACTGCAACGTACCTTGTCACTAAAGAAAGCCATGGTGCGAAACCTAATTGGGCCAAACTTCGGCCCGTACGTATGCTAGACCTTTGCCCAAGTTGGTCATTTCTCTGGCTTGCTAACTGGGGTGGTTTTCGAAGGGGCTGAACAAGGTTCCATTTAGAACCATATGTTTACATGCAACAATTAACACATAAACTAAGACATTTTAATCAATTAGCCAACTGATCGTTGCTATTTTCCTTGGAAAATCTTTTCTTGCCAATGAAGCGAAAGTTACGTGTACCCGTGCACCCGCGCACATTGAGCGTTGATAAGAGCTGTGCTCGGGCCGTCTTCATATTCCGAACTGCCAGAAACCGTTTTCCTCGAGCATAGCCGCCTTCACTACGTCGCCCTGATCGTCCGACTCGCCTGCACAAACCAAATAAGTGTAGCTTTCGTGACTTTGATAAAGCAAATCCGTGGAAAAAAACAGACACCATTTTCAGCTGTTTTTTTTTTCTTCAGAAAATGGTGACATCTGGCTATCTGGCGAACTGGCAATATGTTCATTCATTTTATACATTTCCACAACGGTAGTATTTCGTATTAAATAAACGAAACAGAAACTAACGTTCGGCTTTCCAGCCATACAATTCGTCAAAACATTTTGGTGACATGAACAGTGAACCATCGGTTACGGTAGAAATTAGTAGTCGTGAGCGTAGATAGCGCTGTGAGCTTTAGCGGCGTTTTCTGGTTTGAGAGATTAGCCCAGCGTTACGATGGTGAGTAACCGAGACATTTGTGGTTGCTGTGCCGCTTGCCAAGCTACTCCTCAAATCAATGGGTTGCCACACTTCACATGATGCACGGATGACTCGGTGATTCGAGGGCCTTTTTCGTTGCAACGCCGTCAAACGCATTCAAAGGCAACTGTGTGTGCGCACCTTATTTTTTGTCGGCATCATTCATTGCCAATCGAGCTGGGAGTGATGCTATTACATTAAGAAGACATGCCCAAACAACTTTTTTTTTTGTTATTTACCATAACTGAACGCAAATTCGGCAGTTCACAGTGACTTATCTTCTGTATTTAAGTCCTGTACAAGATTTGATATAGCTCGTTTTATGTCTCGTTGATGCAACGCAGATGCAAAAAAAAACACAAAAAAAAAACACGTTCTTTCGGAAGCGTGGGACACGGTAATGCACTTAAAAGAGCCTAGTAAAATAGTCTAATTTGCACGTTATAGACGAGTGTGTGCAATAAGCAACAAAAATATGGTATGTGATAACTATTTTATATAAAATGGTAGAAAATAGCAAATAGCACAATTTTCAAAAGCCTAAGCAAAATTTATAAAGTTTTCATAATTATAAAACAAATAAGCATTTCAATGAAACGCTGAGAATTGCACTCTACATACTTTGAAGGACATGAATGACAAATTTGGTTGTGATATCACAATATTAAGAAGAAATGTGCTTGTGCGCAAAGTGTGAAGATGCTTCGTAATTATGAAAAAAGAAAAACACCTTTGAATAGCACCACAGATGAGTAACGTGTCACTTTCGCGGCGGGAAACTTTTTTGTTTTATTAATGATTCATGAGAAATAACAGCTGGAGAAGATTGCGATGGAGGGGAGACGGATAGGCGTAGTCCTCAAAATCAATGTGATAAATGGCGACATTGCAACTTGAAGAACCGCGGACACAAAAATGGCCCGATTTTTTCCTTTCTTTGTCTCCGGTAATTACTTAGAGGTGTATTTCACTCATTTCGCAAATTTTTCCGGTGGTTAAATTTTATTCATAAAATATAAATATTCAAAAAAAATAAAACGCCAAAAAACTTAAAGTCACGTTTTTTTTTTCTTTTTTCTCTCAAAATATATTTTTTTTTTATTTCGCAAGAATATTTTCCCAAGAAGAACGATGATCGTTGCGTGTCGCTGTTAGCTACCAAGTGAGACCAAACGAGCTTCCAGTTTTAAGATGCTCGGCGTAAAAGCCGCAGTCCTAAGCTCGTGCAGGACGTTTACCCATTTCCTCCTTCCCGCATATTCGCGCAGAACACTTCAGTGCAGCACAGACGCAGAAGAGACTCGTTAGATGAAAGACTGGACAGATGTGAAGGAAAGGTATGGGCGTGCTAGATGAAGCCTGACTGAAGCGTTTTAACCCGCACCTACCGGTGTACCGCAGACTGAAGCACGTCAGCCTGGAACAGTTTCTGCAGATTCTTTTACGCGTGGAACCAAGAATCGCACCACAAAGCAAAGAATATGCAATGAAACGCCATTACTGATTCTTCTTATTAAAAAAGAAAATTATATCTTTGCCACGCTAAACACTTTTGAAGAGAGTCCCCGCCCATTATTCGCTAGTGAAAGGAGATCGTCTTTTTAGTTTTTCTCAGTCGTCTCGCCAGCAAATTAAAATGTTATTGTATTTGACCGGATTGTTTCTTTTCTTGTAAAAAAAATAAGGTTTTCGTTCTGATTGAAATAAAAATGTCAATATTTTTTAACAACTCATGATTGGAAACGAAGACGAGCGGAATTTTTTCGCTTTGGCCAATCGCCATACTAACGTACATTAATGTTGGGGTCCGCGTGACTAGAAATATTGATTTATCCGCACCCTTGGGTGTCGCTGTCCTCGGTCCCGTTGTGATTCTTGCTCGATTTGTTAAATTAATTTTTGAGGAGCACCATAAACTTTTGGGGCTAAAATTTCTCTAACATTTAATGAGAAACCTGACATTGATTTCAACCCTTAAACTGAACATCCAAATCGTCTTTAGGATAAACTTAAGCTTAAAAATAAACGCTATATATGTATGCAACATGTGACTGCGTTACTGTCGTGATGTAGGCGAGTTGATTCATGGTAAACGGAAATAAACAGTGCGCAAGAATAGACAAGGACGGAAGGAAGATGCCAACGACACAAGCGCTGGGCTCACAAATAAACATTTATTGAAAAAAAAAAAAAAAAAACACCAGCGAAGTAAACCTGCGACTGCGTCTGTGCAAACTACTGAAGGATTGGTTTCTCAAGGATTCTAGGTATGTCCATGATTGTCTGGTTGTGATTATAAGTAATGTTTGGACAATACAAAAGCAGAAATTTCAGAACTATCTCAATGACGCGTACGACTAATCACTTCACAGTGTGCTCTCCAGTTCCCGTCCCCCATGACAAGCCTTCTTCAAAATATGAAATGGCCCTTACGTATAGCCCTGAAACAAAAACGGTCACATTATAGTCCGCTGGTAGTGAGAGGCCGTTAGCAAGTAGAAAAGACGATCACCTCTCCTTTACTTCCGAGTCGGTAAAGCGTGGCAGCACATCGCCTTACTTTCTTCGCGAGAAAAATGTGCGCGTTATAGAAGAGACAACGAACAGCACACACTCCTTCAAGCTATAATGATCAGAAACTTTCCATGGCATCTTCAGGGCGGTCGGCGAGAAGCGCCAGCGGCTCGCGTTACTTTGTGGCGGCGGCTCGAAATAGACGAAGTGCAGGCGCTCTTTGCCGACCCGCCCGAAGCTGCCGTGAAAAGTTTCCGATCATTACTGCTCAAAATAATTACCTGTCAGTTATGCCTAATATGATGCGCATATTTCTCTCTTGCGAAACATCCCGAGAGGATGGAACGTGTAAAGGCGCTTCTGAAAGTGTCGACGCCTGAAACATAACTGCTTTGTGTGTCTGAGTAATAAAAACACTATATGTTTTTATTTTTGTATCCTCAGGTTGAAACGAATTCGGGCGCGTTTGGAAAGAATGCGCCCCGTGGATTGGGCAGAAGCAGTGTGCTTCAACAAAGCTTCAACAAGCAACAATTTCGTTAAATTTTATTCAATTTCTGATGGAAGAATGTGCATGCTTTGAGCATTGTTAACGCTGGTGACTGGTAGCGATAAGCGTTTGGAGGCTGATCCGCTAAATTCTGATGGAAGAATGTGCTTTGAGCATTGCTAACACTGGAGCATGGTTGCGATAAACATTTGCAAGCTAATCCGTCAAGCACGAACAGCCATATTGGTTTCTACACGGGCTCAGGAGGTCCACCCATTTCAGGTTTAGTTTATTCAATAGAACAGACCACACAACTCTACTTAAAATGGGCATGCGCAAAATTAAGTGATACTCTGTCTTTACGTGTTGTTTGCTGGTCTCACTTATACTCCATGGCTATCTGAACTGTTCCTTCAATAGTTATTCACTGTGCGGTAATTTTGAAGTGTAACGGATTGTTGAAGTGGCACTCGTATCCAGGGGGTGGACGGTGCATAATGTTATCTTATGTTTCCAGTAACACTGATCAGTTGTAACTTACAGTGAAAGTGTCCAATACACAGAATTTGTTTTAGCATTGCCGATTTGTTTAAAGAAAAAGGTCAAATATACGCTCACGTGCTTTGTGCAGGTGAATCATAAGGTCGGGGGGAAGTGCATTATAGAGGACTAATCGTCCCGATAAACTAATAATATTAGCTAAAATTATGTATTTAACTTTATCATTTGTAAAAACAATATTGTGTCCAATTAGAAACTTCCTGAGCCTAAAAGGGAGCCCCTAAATAAATATTTTTATTAAATATTTGAGCGCACTGGAAGCACAATAGTGACCTAAATTTACCACTCGCTCAACAAGTTCAAAAATAACGGCGAAAAAACGCGGATTATCAGAGACGAAACAACCGTGCCGGTGTGTTATCGCACAGGTAGCCTTGTTCCCGTTGCATGACTGGTAACTGTTATGTTGGATGTCTCAGCCCGTATATCTAGGTAGTTCACTCCAGTCGGTTTCTTAGTATGAATAACTTTTTTCCCACAAAATGCTTGCGGCCATAGCCCCCTATATACTGACAAAGCCTGGCACATCGCCATGAGAAGCGGCCGCCGAAATGCAAAAAAGGTGGAGTGGCAGAAAACGGGTGAGAGGAGAGCCACGTGACTGGCGCCCCGCTGCGGCGAGACGCCGAAACACACTTTTCCTGGGCGAAAAGGTGTGTTTCAGGTTCTTGCTGCTGTAAGAGCTGTGCGGTGACGTCCAGGTTGCTAGAGAAATGGCTCTTTGAGGCTTTGTGTTACCAGATCCTCGCACTCCAAATCTACGACCGGATACTCTATTACTCCGTCGTCGAACTGCCAGGCTTTGTGAGTATAGAGAAGGCTATGGCACGGCCAAGCCTGCTCTTGTTACGGACGGCTCGGGTCATCCGATCTCATCAGGATGCCGTGTTGGCCCAAAGTGGTATTACGGGACCGGACGAGTGGCGCCGTTGGAGCTCCAAAAAGCGGCCGACAGGTTGTTCGTATTATACACAACTGTAATATTAGCGCACTACTGTGGCTTTCTACGTGGTCGAAGTCTTTATAACGCTACTTTTCTATTTTCAACACCTAAAATGATAATTAACATAATGTAGTTCATTAGTCGACTTATCTTTACGAGAAATTTAATTAGTTTTAATGAATCCAAAACTGAACTTTTATGTTTCCACAACCCTTGAAATAATTTAATACGGCATCTTTTTTCACGGTTGCGTACGTCTGGATGTCTATCATGTGCATGTGAACCTATACAGCATACATCTTCTATAAAATATATTTGCTTATTCATTGACAGTGACCTAACCTGGAACACTCACCTTGATTATGTATGCAAGAAAATCCGTGCAGTGTATTGTTTGTTATAAAACACTATATATTTTATTCCGCTATCGGTTCGAAAAACTGTTGGAGATACTCTAATCTACAGTGTGCTCCGTTACGGCATTACTGCGTATGGTCACTGTGCTCTCTGTTGGCGATTTCGAAATTAATTCGATTCTGGGTCATATTTAAAGAACATTTCCAATGATTTATGCCGTGGAAAGGATATTGACATATTCAAAGCATTGCATTTGCCTGATTTTAACTCGCTATTGATAAAAACTGCTGTTATTAGGAATTTCTGAGTTAGTCAATTAGAAGTTCTATGCGTACCTTTTCGTATCCTTAGACCGAAAGAGCGTTACCGGATACCTCGATGTTTGACAAGATTTTGAAAAATAGCTTATAGTTATTAGGTGCCAGCATTTCTGAACAAACCACCCTCTAGTACTCTCAATTTAAGAACAAAATACAGTCTCAAGAAACATTGAGCATTTTTTGTTTGTAAAATACTCACTAGTTTGCTTTTTTTGCCAATTCTTTGTGTCAACTTTATTTGACATGTTTGCGTTTGTATACGGGTGGTTTTACTGATTGTAAGACGCTGCCATTCAAGCCCAATGTGACTTAGGTAGGAATGACTTCATACTAGCTTTGTTCATTGCAATACAATTATTATGATTAATATTATGAATATTATTATAATTATTATTAGTATTTGCATTTTGTATTTCGCGCCCGTGGCCGTATAAGTCACATACACATACCGCATTAGAGTAGCTTTCTGGTTTTTAAACAAATTTGTGAAATCCACGGAAAAACACCCTGTATAATCGATAGAGGAGATCACATATAAAATGCACCAAGGAAAATTGAGAAAAAGTGGGGCCGAGAAATCGATCGATTAACCAGCCGGTCAATCAATTTTGTTGTTTGATCGCAAATAAGATTGACCGGTACAACTTTAACGAACCAATAGAAAGTAAAATTAGACACTTTCACCACGTAGACATGAACAAGTACACTTGCAGGAAGAGCAAATCTTAGGTGAAATTTAAGAATAAAGTAAACTGCAGGGGCGAGATTCGTAACTCCCGAGAAGGGTGCAAAATGTTGCATAGAAGGTTGCATAGAAGGTTGCAAGGCAGACACTATTGTAAACAATAAAGCGAGGCCGCATTTTTCGGAAAGTATCAACGAACCTTTTTGCCTCATGCAGCTGAAATAATCCTCTGTAAGTGTGAGCGTCGTTGAACTGTTCTTAAGGCGGCGGTCCCATGGCGGCCATCTCGAACAAGCCATTAGTTGAACCACTAGATGGCGGCACTAGTCCGTGTGGCTATGAAACTGGCTAGTGCCACTGATATTCCTCCTCTGCTCTGAAATTCCTCCTTTCTGCTGCTCGCCTGTACACGTTCAGCGCTCAGCGCGTGCTCTCGCTGGCACATCTGACAAAAAACGTGCCAGTGATGGTAACAGTGTCCAGTTCGCCCAGAAGCGGTGGCAGCACTTGCCTCCCGTGCGAAACGGCGACGTGTTTTTGAAGACCGGTGGCGTCGCTGCGTTTCCATAGGAGCTAAGCCTCTTTCATTCTTTACTTTTTCCTCAGGTAAGTTCGGTCTTTGCAAATTTTCCGAAAAAAAAATGCACCATCTGTGGGCAACGCTGCACAAAGTCGTAGCGCGATAGGTTAACAAACCGAATTTTCCGGTCGATTTAAAGAGCCTGGCGTCTTCTTGTTTCACCCTGTAGGTATATTTTGTGTTTAAATGCAACAAAAATGCAGAATCTTACATTAACGCCGACATTGTATGTTAATTAACATACAATGTCGGCGTTAATGTAAGATTCTGCATTTTAGACATAGACATAGACATTTTAGACATAGACATAGATTCTGCATTTTAGAATAGACATCATTCACAATGACAATTTTGAGATGACATTCATTAATGAATGTCATCTCAAAATTGTCATTGTGAATGATGTCTATTTGAAACGTTTGATGACGTTGATATTTATTATTGGGATTACGATGGTTACGCAATGTAAATTTGAATATTTTTGGTATAATTGCTGTTTATGATCATACTGGTCCTGTACACCATTGACTGCCGTAAAAAGGTGCTGATGGCCTCGTCAGAATAATTTTAATGCGAAACGATTCTTTGCCCCATTACGCCAAAGTCCGGCATCATCGGCGACGTGACCGAGCGAGGGTACAAAGAATGGTCGACTGCGCAAAAAGTGAAGTACGTAAACAAAATGTTGGGATTAATGTCCAATTTCTCAGGGAGGTTCCTGTAAACAAATTAATTTAACGGCTTTGGAAATAAACCTTGGTACATTTCGCTCAGGGTGTGAATCAAACCCCGGCCTCCCATGTGAGAGACGGGCAGGCTTCCCCGAAGCCACGGCGGCTCCACGGTTTTGGATGACTAGAGGTGTACCTAGTGCGTGCGACATCGCACACGTTACGTCGCAGCCATTTGGCTGACTAAGATGTTGCCTTGTGTTTGAGTCATTGGGCACGTGACGGCCCAGCCAATGGGGAGGAGGTGGCGCCACATCATGAGTGTGTAAAGTGAGCACGCTGCATTCCACGCATCACACACCTAATCAGCAGCTAGAATTGTAATGCATTTCTAGAGCATAAATCGAAAACATTTCACCAAAGGGACTACAATGCTTTCGCAGCCCACACGTAAGACGTTTAATCTGCCTGTGTGTGAATTTTCTTTTCTATTCTTTTTTGCGTGCATCCCCCATATACATTCATGCCTAGAAATAAAGATTATTATTTGTATCAACACACGCACACTATTTGTTGTAATATTTATTTGTATTTTTACATCATGTACATGGGAGAACTGCTAAGCGGTCCGGATAATATAAATTTCAGTGTATCTTCGCGTTCCTATAGGCCGTCTGCACGTCCACATTCAAAAAACAAAACACCGTAGAGCGTCTTCTCTTTTCAAATGACAACGAACCGTAGACCACATGAAGGTATATGCACGCTGTCTTCACGATAATTGTGATATAAAATATTAATAAGCATCTAAAGACTTATAACCTTAAAGGGGTCATGAAACACTTTTCTAACTTTTTCCTGTTTAGCTTTCCTCCACAACTTATAAATTGCGCATTCTACCAAACAGCTCAGGAAGGCGAAAAGAGGGGAGTCCCCTTTTGCTCGGAATCTCGTTTATACACCCGGGCAGAGCCATTGTCCCCCGAGAAGATTAGCTCGTCGCTCAAAATTCAGACAAAGGATGCTTTCCCCACCCCGTTCACCCCGAAGCTGACAGTGCTGTGGAAGTTACATGCTCGTTGGGCCAGTCACACTTTTGCCACGTGATCACGCTCTCTCGCGCATACCCACGCACAGAGAATGAGGTCAGGTGATGAAAGGGAGGCGGCTGATTGGACGGGCAAGCGCGTAGCTTCCACCAAGATGTCAGCTTAGGGGTGAAGGGAGTAAGGGGGGTCCGGTATCGTGCGTCGTTCGTTTGGACCCGGTGACGCGCTTGGGGTACCGCGATTGTATCACAGTGAAAAGACAGAGATCTTGCGAAAGGGAGGAGGTACGAAATAGTACGCTGTGTTTTCAGATTTTCGCACTGAAAGTCAGGCTTTTGACTTTCTACCTTTTTTTCTTTTGACCCACTAAACGATGTGCTATTAGTGAAATATCAATCTAAAGTGATTTATACCAGCCCGAAATCCGTTTCATGGGCCCTTTAATGGGTGTTCAGGCTCAATTGATTCAGCGTAAGCAGGAGAAACATGGTAATGTTGAATATTGTAGCCGGTAGAAAACGCCGACTTATTATGTCTGATTTACATATTGGGATTCCGCTTGAAAATATTCATTTTCGTCTGCAAATCCTTTACAGCTAGAGAGACCTCGCAGCTGATAACAGCGAGCAGAATCACCATTAGGAATCTTTACGTCATTCACGAAAACTATGCGATACTAGCGGGAATCAGTTGGAGCTCGTGCCATAACGTTGAGTGTAGAGTGAGCACACGTTCGCTAGGCCCCCATTCCGTAGTTTAAGATCTACGAGAAGGCCCTATTAGGGCCTTTTCGTAGAACGCGCTGTGCGGATTGCGGGCAGACTTGTTCCTAACGCGTTACAAGTTACTTGTAGTCAATTACTTTATATAGACATTTTTTAACGCCTCCATCACATTTCTTGACCTGAAAAGATCCTGTAATTCAAAAAATTTTTTGAGTAATGAGTTACTAGTAACCCATTACTTTTTTTAATTTAGCTAAGGTTTCTAAACTCAAAGAAATATCGTTCTACTACAGCCGCCAAACTGGCATACCTGTGGGGTTCAGTTTCAGATAACGTTTATTGAATTAGTCACCCAGGTACGCAGTGCGAGATTTCTTTTTACATGCATTTGCGGGGGCACCAAGCAGCACTCGCCAAACCTAGAGGGTCAAGTTGCCGAGACGCAATTGCTATTATAAAAGCCATATGGCAGTTGTTTTAATCGAAGAAACAAAAAGCAATCAGCAGGAAAACGGCACAGTGAGTGGTTGTCGTATTTTCAGCGCACGTCGCGGGGAAGCGGTTTATTCTTCCCTTTTTCTGAGTGCCAAATATGAACTAAATTGACTGGCTTTTTTCCGCGAGTTGTCTACGAGTAGAGTAAGGTTGAAAGCTGAAGAATCCCTTCACGATGGCGAACAGAACAGAACCGCCGAGATTGGGAAGCGGGATGCTTAAAAGAAACACCAGTTTATTTACCTTGGAGTGAAGGGAAATAAGTTCCACTTGGTCGTTGCTATCATACGCAGCTATAGGTTTACAGCATTCGTGGTTTCGAAACATGGCGGCAACATGCTCCGAAACATGGCGGCGGCATGTAAAGGAAGATGGCGTCGAACAATGCGTTGGATTAGTCTGTTGATATTTCTGAAAAGCATGGTGGATACTTGAAGTTGTTGCATTCTTAATACACAACGTCGAAGTTGACAGTCCGACGGTGCTCCAATTTTCGTGAACGAAGGAACAATTAATCCCGAAATCAGACTTTCAACCTTGTCGCTGTTCGTGCAAGAAGGCGACGACT
Organism: Ixodes scapularis; assembly: GCF_016920785.2. NCBI lineage: Eukaryota > Metazoa > Arthropoda > Arachnida > Ixodida > Ixodidae > Ixodes > Ixodes scapularis. Next base: position 215,084,497 of record NW_024609835.1, on the reverse strand, counting down.
ACAAACTCCCACCATTCTTTCTTTACAAAACATAAAATTTTCCTTCGACGCCATATTATTTTTTCGCCGGAACGGTGATGCAATCCCCAGCTCTCGGCGAAGTTGCGTAGTACGGGGATTAGCAATCATTCGTGATCTGGCGCGCGTGACTTCGAAACGCGATAACGTCTGCTTGTTTCTGTTTAGAAAACGTCTGTGCAAATACACCGTGGGTAATTTGTTGTTACATGTCTAGGCAGTGGAAAGTTAAAGTATCCTAAGAGTCACCTAGTTTCTCCGACGTGGGTGAAAAATTCAACACGCGGGTACGATGCTCATTCAGATCGAAATGGGCGGCGGCGTAGTATATTCTCCTGACGTGTTTAGGTGCGTTATTCCCCTGACGTGTTTAGGTTTGAAGCCGACTGTGCTAATGAACATGCGCTTCCCTCATTCAGCAGTTGGAAGAACAATGACTGGGCTGGAGTGTACAGGCGCGATCTCTTATGGCCGTTCCATGGGATTATTTGCTCCCTGCGACGGGAGCTGGAAGGGGTAGCTGTGACCCTACCGCACCTAGAGCGCTTTAATTCCTTCTGAGGGGCACGTGTTCCTCACCGTGTTGTCCTCTTTGGTTCGGGGTTGAGTTGGAGAAGTTTCTAGAGTAATTAGACCCACAGGTTGTGATGGCGTCTGCCTGCAAGGACTTTCGCAGAACACTTCTTTCTCTTCGTCTCCTCAACAAACGAGTTTGTATTGACAAGCATTTAATTATCGTAAGCCGAAACGTATTTCAATCGGCTCACTACAGTTATTTCAAGCAAGTATAATTGACCACATTTTCAATCGCAGTGGTCGGGGAACAGTTGTTCAGGATAGCTCAGGCGGTGTTGGGCACCCAAAAAAAACTTCATGTTTCAAAAGTAGCGCAAGGTTCGTCGATGCACGGGAGACGTGCAACGTGCAGCCTTTGGGAAGATCATGGCGGCACAGCGCAGCACTGAGCTAGATTTCAGACGCCATGTTCTTGCAAGAAGTGGCGAGCGCTACGTGTCTGGAGCCATAGGCATAGACTACAGGGGGGCATCGGGGCTCGTATTCTCCCCTGGTGAGATCCAGGGAAGGCAGAGTCCCCCCCCCCCCCCCTTTCCCCCGGGACATGATTCTTACGGAGCATACCAGACCCTACCAAAAAAACGGTTTAAAAATAAACCGGAATGAATCCGGAATTTTAATCCGTCATATGGGCCCCTAAGCAAACCGGATTTCTAGAAACCGTAAATGAACCGGAAATACCCAGTCCGGAAACCCAACCGTAATTGGTCGAAGCGGAAGCTGAACCGTATCTGGCCAATCCGTAGAGCTTCACCGGAGTGGGTCTAACCGTATATTAAACCGTATCAGGCAACACCTGAATATAATAGAAGTAGTTTAATAGAGTGACACACCTACTGTTTCACCTTCCGATGTACTGCAGCTGATGCTACAAGCCATCCCTTACAAAAATGTCATATCTAGACTTATAATGAAAATACAGATATGGATATATAAGGAATTGGGCAGATATGACCACATCTGCCCAATTCCTTATATACCATATATAGACTGCTTTATATTATCCCGTGTTTGGGCCTGGCAAATAGGGTACCCACCTCATATAAAGCAATTTTCATGTGATGCTCCTTCTAGCATCACATTAAAATTATTGCCATGGGGCAGGTACCATACTTTCAGGTCCAGACATGGGATCATATAATGCATTTCTATGAATATCCACAAAATATACATTTTACTGCTATCCCACACTGCCAAACGTGTTTACGTAGATACATCGGCAGAATAGGCCACTGACCAATCTTTAGTGGCCTGGTTCGAAATTTGTAATTCCGTCAAATATGTATGCTACAAAAATCAAATGCAGGCGATCGCTAGTTAGAAAACACTGTAACATATCATTCGACGTCTGAAAGTCACAGCCCTTTGGCGGGATTGGTTGTCGAGGGCGCACACAGATATGGTTTGCAAAAAAAGTTTTATACATAAAAGCGCCAAAATTCCAAACAAGCACTTCCGCCGTTCAAGAAAAAATAATAGTAATATCACACGAACCATTAAAATAAACTAAAAATGTAATAGAACACAGACTCCTATTAAAATAAAACAAAAGGAAGGCGACAATTAAGCTGTAAACTATACGAAAGTTCCAAAGTCGTTGATCCTTACTCACAGGGTAAAGTTCTGATTCAACTCTCCGGTCGAGCACAGCAGTTTTGACATGGGCTTGCTTGCTAGCCTCGTCGTTGAAGTCCTTCCTTGCACCGTGCGATGTTCAAAGTCCCCCAGTCGCTCCTCGCTGGCCTTGTTTTTCCGTTCAGTCCCGAAATCATCCCTTGTGACCAACACGTCGCACACACACACACGCACAGACACCATTGTTCGCCGGAAGCAATACAAGATGAAAAGTTCATTACTGCTCCTTGAACACGACGAGGTCACCACCGTTTCCCGGACTGGAAAATGACGAGGGCATCACATTTTGAACTAAAACTTAATAAAGAAAAAAATTAATAAATAATGAACACATAAGCAACAGAAACCCGGACTAAATCATAAGAAAAAGTGAAACAACGAACACACAAATAAAAAAATAGTAAAAACACAAAGGACTTACACAGAAAGCTTTTTGTCGGGTCCAGCTCTCCGCATGCAATGGCGTCGTCGGCTCGGCGGGAGGCACTCACTTGATCGAATGACGTTTAAGCGAACGCCCACGTTTCATCGAACGACAGTTTAGCGAATAGCCGGACGCCGCGAAGCGGCGTTTTCGGGTGGGCCAAGTGAGTTTATATTTTTGTAATGAGTTGCCGCAGACTGTCGCCGCGAAGCGGCGTAAAGCGCAGCGCGACGGATGGGTTAACGCGCGCCCCCGTTATTCGCTAAAACGACCATTCGCTCAAATGTCGCCGTTCGCTAAAATGTCATTTGCTCTTGTGATATGGACCCCCCTTTAGGGAGGCAATCCTCCCCCATCCGCTTTGACCCCCACCCCCGCACCCCCCGTCTCCCAAAGAGTTCCGCCGCTACTGATGAACCTTGAGCGAGTAGTCTCTGCATCGGGGAAAAAAGAAGAAAAACAGCCTTGCATAACACCATTCACGCACAATTGATAATACTGGTAAAAGCAAGCGATCTACAGACAATAACAAGCTTTCTGAACGCAGGAAATGAGCTAGCCCTAACGAACAAAGAAACAAACTTACTTCGGTTCCCGTACCATGATCTTCGCTGTTGAGCCGATTTGACGAAGTTCCACTTCTCACAGTCGCTTCCGTCTTTTTCGGACACGTTTGAAACTAAGGCAAACTCCCCGCATCCCGACTAATCGGGAAATTTAACCGTTATCCGGTCGCGAACGCAGGCATTCAAACGCACACGGCCGATACGGCCAGCAAACCGTGCGAAACATAGGCTGTTGATTCGATGAGATTGTTTTCGTATCTTCAAAACGTTTCAAATAAAAGGATAAGCAAACCGCATTATAAAACTCATATAAAACTCAGCAATAATAAAGTATTGCAGACGTTATTATTGCCATAATATTATGAATAAGTCCTGTATACGTAGAAAATATTAAATACGAAAGTAAGTACAACGGTTCGAAACGACTTCAGCAGACATGTATCTTTCCAGAAAACACCCTTGGATAACCGGGCAACTTTAGCCTAGTTTGCTAACGCGCTATCTTGCAGATCGTGCGGACGTTGGTTCGAATCCCGGAAAACACTTTTATGTTGTTTTTTTTTTTTTTTTGTATTGGTTTTCATTATTTTAAATCTTTTTTTTACCTTTTGTATTAGTTTTTATTACTTTAAATTTTTTTTCTCGCCTACTTGTGTTAGTTTTTATTATTTCTAATATTTTTTCTCGCCTTTTTGTATTAGTTTTTATTATTTAAAATATTGTTTCTCACCTTCTTGTATTAGTTTTTATATTTTTTAATATTTTTTTCTCACCTTTCTGTATTAGATTTTATTATTTTAAATATTTTCTATATTTTTGCAGTCGTCGGCACCGTTCTTTAGGGTAATAATCACGGACAAGGTGAAAACAAAAAGTGCGAGCCTAAGTTTGAATTGTTGCAAAGCACAAACCGTAGCCCTCTTGTTTTGCCGGGATAATTCATAACCGTAGGCAAACAGTACAAGCCCTTTCAAAGAAGAAAGAAATGTAATAATAATGAGCATATTGCGAGCAAAATGGGAAAATGTGTAAGTGGTAAAACTGCCACAGTAATGCAGCTGAAGTTTGTCTGAAAGCGGCCATCTTCACCCGCTGTCGAATCAAAAATACCGTCATTTTAAGGCAGTAATTTAGCTGAGCTCATAGCGCGCTACGTATTAATTAAGCACATCTCTTAATATTCTGACTTCCGGAAAGTAGTATTTAATTTGTTCTCGTAGATCAGTGCTATCCCCCGCGTGCCGCCAGGTTTTATTTATACAGGTTGCGCTCCGCAGTTTTACCTTTTTATTAGGCCTAGACACGTTTTTATTCCTGAGATTCAAGTGCAGCACGAATAATTAAACTATCTTTCAGAAACGGCATCGTTCAACGTTGTAACAATTATTTTTCGTAGCGTCAAGGGGTCACATTCACAAACCCGGCAGTGTGAACATCCACAATGCAGTGGTGTTTCTCGCTTTTTTGCGTTAAAGAAATAAGTTTTTATATTCGCGATCCTCTGGAGCGGTATGTCGTATAACATAATTTATCAAAGCAACAGATATCGTTTGGCTATGGGAACGTTCGAAATATTTCTGTTAGATAATCGTAACTATTACAGAAAGCAGTTGATTCCTGTCTGAAATAGCATATTTTCGCACTCAATTTCGTAGCGTCATAAGCAATAAACACATCTCTTACTTTTCTAGTCTCTGGAAAGTAATGTTTATTATTGTTTTTGTAACTCGAAGCGCGTGCTCAATCATGCCACGTTTTTTTTTCTTCATTTTTAGGCTCCGTTATACCGTTTTTAGTTTTTATCAGGGCCAAACACCTGCGTATACCACCGGACCCTAAGTATAGTACATCAAATTAAACTAGCTTCCTGAAAAAAGTGATGTTCAGCGTTGTAAAATTTATTTTTCGTGGCGTAGGCGGTCACATTCTCAAATCCTCTGCAGCTAATTTTCTTCACCGTATTGTTTTTTCTTGCGTTTTCGCGATAAAACACGTCAGCCTTGCCATGCTGGGATAAAATACCCTAGCGTCGGCAGTCATTTAGGAAGGATTGATCAACGCAAACATTTCCACTCGCTATCCATGAATTGCCACAGTTTGTCAGAATCTCAATGACTTGACTTCATAGTGAAAAGGACGAAAAAAAAAAAAAAAAAACGATGCCGGTCAGTAAACGGATCTTCCATGACGGGGCTCGCCAGCTTGAACACCAAAGCGCCGATGCCGGCCAATCACTGAACTTCCATGTAAATACTGGCCATCAAAGGACATATTAGCTTTCACTTCACAAAATAATTTTAATTTTTGTGATTGTTTTCTGTTCAGATAAATTCTGGATCACGGTTAATATGAAACGTATACACTTAACGCCAATGTCAAACCGGTCACATTGTTTTTTTCTTTCTGTGTTGTCTCAAAATCGTTACTAGCGACGTTTCAGACTAAATGAATACTATGTTTTCTTTTCCGCCAGCTCTGCATGACAGTCAATTTACCTCGTTTCTTCATATTGGCTACTGCATGTCAGGAACATTGGTGGTTTTGATAGAACCGAATTGGATGGACATCTGAGAATTCTAACTTATTAGTTATTACACTGAAGGCGACACGTACTGACACATGTAGCGATGTAGGAGAGTCATAGATTTAGAAATAGACTTTTTTTATTATAAGCACGACTAATGATTCCAACCAAGTATCCTTAATCCTAAAGTTAGATTGAACGGAAATCGTATTACCAGATGCACCACTCGCTGAAAGTAACTCTGTCAAATTGCCACAATATTTCAAGATCCGTCCTCCAAGTCATACATGAGAAATTTTTTTATTTTTTTATTTTTCGGCTAATATTGGTTAAAACCAGTTACCGGTAAATACTTTACGGTTACGCTTACGGCTACGTGTTTTTTTTAAATTTCAAATAACAATTTTGTTTCTCTTACGGTTACTGAAAATTTTCGTTCCTAAATGGTTTTCGGTTTCGGTTACGGTTTAAATCCCTGCTTTGCGTACCTAAATTGATAAAAGCCCCTAAAATTGCCTGCATGTGCACCATAATAGAATGTTCAGCATGCAGGCATAAACAAGGAGACCGCAGGAAAGCTGTCAAAGATACTGAAATGACACTTCCCGATTGTGTGTACATCTAGCAGTGGCATCGAATTAGTTCTTGTTTTTGTTTGTTTTTATGTGCAGAAATTATATAAAAAATTATTTGACAGTTATCAAGCAATTATTTAAAAAATAACTAAAAAATACCAAAACGTTGTTTAAGCATAATAATGAATAATTATTGCAGAGTGCATAAAAATTCTAGATGGAATCAGATGGCAATGACTTGCACAAAAATCGCCGTGATGTCGCCTTTTTGGCACCGCATATCAGCTGGCTGTCTTCTGCGGTCTGAGCTTTGATCGACGCAGCAGCCCGTACGTACGGTATCGGGATGGATTGTTTGCAACTTGATATTTCAACCATACGCTTGAAAGTCTTCGGCATCAGGCGGCTGATCCGATTTTCTTTGGAACAAGATATGGCAAAGTATGGTTTGTGCAAAGCAGATATTTTCAGTCTAGACTTTGTCCAATTTGTTTTTTAACCGAATTTGACAAAAAATGGTTTGTTCGAACCGCATATTGTGTGTCTGGAATTCCTTCAATTGTACTTTGAACCGGACTCCAAAAATCACGGTTTGTTCGAACCAATTAGGAAAATCACGGTTTGTGTGAACCGGAATTTGACTGTCTGGAATTCCTTCAATTTGACTTTGAAGCGGATTGGGAAAATCACGGTTTGTGCGAACTGGAATCTGTCTGTCCGGAATTCCTCCAATTTGACTTTGAACCGGATTAGGAAATTCACGGTTAGAGCGAACCGGAATTTGCGTGTCCGGAATTCCTCCACTTTGACTTTGAACCGGATTAGGAAAATCACGGTATGATCGAACCGGAATTCGCCTCTCCGGAATTCCTCCAATTTGACTTTGAACCGGATATGAAAATTCACGGTTTGTGCGAACCGGAAGCCACCTCTCCGGTGTGACTCCGGTTTGATCTTAGTCCGGATTTCACTTTCCGGACTGATTTCAAACCGTTATTTTTGCTAGGGGACGCTGTTTATGTGCCATGTAACGAGCTTCTAGTAGTGGCATATAAACAAAATAACGTACACGTTGCCTTTATTGTCAAAATACATGGGAAATGGAATCCCAGCGTGCTTTCGTTAGCTTCGATCTCCAGTTCTGGCGAGTCCGACGAAGTCGCTATAAAGGCCCATACGCACATTCGCGTTTGAGTGCGTTTGAGTGCGTCGCGGAGTCTTTGCGGCCAGGCGCGGTCGCTTGCGGAGCGACGCGCGCCTTCCCGCAACGTTCGGTAGCGCGACGCGAGCGAGTAGAGACTCCCTCAACTTTCCGAAGCGTTGCGGTGCGTTCGGGTGCGTTCGACCAATCAGAAGCCCAAAAGAGGAGAGGGGGTGACGTGTTCGCTCGCCCCACCCGGCCGACTCGGCGAGACGTATCCGGTTCGCCGGTCGCAGTGCTTGCTTTTTCGTTTTGGGGAGCGGTGGGGACTGTATTTCCCAAGGCTGCGATGGTTCAAGCTTGACAAAACGTCAAGCAAGCCGGCGAGATTGTCCCAAGATCGAACACTTCGACGCTGTCGCCGTGCGCCGCCATGTTGCCTTGGATTTCGCTTACTATTGGTGAGCCACTAGCGACGATAGCGCGTTCTTATTGGCTCTTGGCTGCGATTGACTAAGCGTCAACGCAACTGTGCGTACAAGTTTGGCGCAAGCGGTCTTCGCAACGCAACGCGTCTGCTTTCCGCTACGGAACGCACCGCACTCAAACGCGAATCTGCGTATGGGCCTTGAAGATTTCAGATTTTTGCTCGCCAGCGCGTGCACCGTCGAACGGCGTTAAACACTCGGCGACGCTCGCACGGTGATTGACATTGACACACAGCGATGGACACATGGCGATATACATATGCTGTAAAATGTACCACCTAAAATAAACTACTGATTATTGCTGGCGTAAGAAAAAATTGCGCAGAAAAGCAACCCCTCCCCCACGTCGAAAATGGAATATCTACGCCGCTGTCTGGGAGCATTTCCACAACAATGATTGGCGCCACTTTTCCCAGGATAGAGGGGCCTTAGGGCATGGTAAAGTTCCTGTATAGGCTCCCTACGGGAGCCAGAGTTGCGCGTCTTTTTCCACATGCCGCCGCGACGCTATTTGCGGATATCTGATCACGTGAGAATCCGGATCAAATGCCGTCCAGGAAAGTAGACGTTGCACGCGCCCCGAGTGTACGTTCCCCTGCTTTTAAGCGCCCCGCGGGCCTCGAACGCGCGGCGTTGCTATTCTCCGAATTCAGTCACGTGAGAAGCAGGATAAGCATGCCGTGCAGGAAAGACGGCGCTACGGAAATGAACGCGCAACTCTGGCTCCCGTAGGGAGCATATAGGGGAATTCTAGGGCATGGTACGCGGTCGCACCCCCACGCGTATAAAGAAGTCTCATTGCTCCTAGGCGAGAGTGAAGGCCATAGGGGAAACAGCTCCCTAGCGCGGTCATAGAAGAACATGGCGGGGCAGCACTGATCATCTCGCTTGATTTTATTTCGCAACACTGATTCCGGGGACTCCCAAAAACGAAAGGGAAGCAAAAAAAAAACTTCACGAGTTGTGATCCTGGACCGGCTTGCTATAGAACAGCGTATCAGCTGACACAATGTGATAGAAAGTACTGCAAAGGGTGGGGCTAGGGTGCCTTCATGTGCGCTTTGCTTAGGGTGGTGGCATCTCGCCATTTTGTCCCACACGTTTATTTTTATTTTTTGTTCAGAAGCACTTGAAAGAGCGTGGCCCTGCACGCGTTTGTGGCATTGACTGTATTATGGCGACATTTTGTTTTCATTGATTTCTTTGTATTTTCCCCGTGAGCGCGTGCTGTCGGCATCGGGTACTACAAAGGGTGGCATCACCCTAAACAGAAGAACATTGAGGCACCCTAGGTGGGGCGCGCGAGTGTCTTGAGACGCGGCTTGAGTCCCGCTCAACTCGTGCTCTGGCTTTGACAGTGCTTTCTTTCACCCAGTCTCAGCTGAGACGCTGTTTCTAGCAATTCGGCCCTGGCTGCTTATCATTTGTTGCAAAAGGCAAGAGCCATAGTTGGTGTAAAGCGCAAAATAGAAGCTTGAAATCGTTGCATAATTAATTCAATACCATGAAAGTTCATCGGCTGACATTATTCTTATTTTAATAAATGAAGTTAAAAGTAATCCAAAGAAAAACGATGTAGGGATAGTTTCGCCCATGTGCAACGCTTTGAAGGCGCACTTCATGGGAAAGGGGTTTACTATACCCTTTTCCTGAGTCTCAGATTTGAGCCACGATGTGCAGTTGTTTGTTGCCTTACGTTGAGGCCCAGTCACTGCGGTTTGGACATAACACTCTTTGTAGGTTGTCTACGAGTAAAGTAACGTAAAAATGTAAATCTCAAATCCCCGCATGATGGCGAATAAAACAGAACCGGCGCGGTTGGAAAGCTGGAAAAATATCTGTTCGTTTATGTTAAAGTGAAGGAAAAACTTTCAGCCTTTCCCCTCTTGCGAAGAAGGAAGACCAGCGAAGCTGTACTATGGGGAAAATGAAATATACATAAATGTAAGGATGAAGGTGTGATTGGATAATTGGTTCTGTGACAACTGTACTGTCCCCAGTTGTGTTTGTTATACCACGTCGACCGCCGAAGGCTCATGAACGGGAGTCGAGGCGCCACTAGTCGTTCCTCCACCACGTTCAACCTCGGTAGGTGCGCCGGTCGGGTGGGTAGTTGTAGCCGTTCACGGTCGCAAACCGTGCACCGCGCCTTTGAGCAGTCAATCTCGGCACGTTCTGCACGCCGGTTCTTTGTAGACGTCCGCCGACTCGGTACACTGCCGCAACGCAACGAGAAGAAGCGGGAAACGGTCGTGTGGGCGTTTTAACAAATGCCCACACGACCGTTTCCCGCTTCTTCTCGTCCGACACGCCGCCGATCGTGGATACGTCTCCGGCGAGCCAGAGTCGGTCGCACACGAAGCACATGACGCCAAACGGGTTCTCTAAGAACTCCCTCCGGAACCGCGCAGTCGCACCCGGGAACTGTTCAGCCGGCGTAGAGTGCTGTAGTCGGCGGGCCTCGCGCTTACGTTTGGCCTACGTGGTACGAGTATCGTCCGTGGCGTTGACCCGCCGGCCCCGTTTACATCGCTGTTCTCGGCGGCGGCTTTCCACGTGAGCGATGTGCTCTTCTTTTGCAAGGGAGTCTGAAGCGGTGGACGCAGGGGAAGTCAAGGTGACAGCGGCTTCGCGTCGGTTGCAGACCCATTCGCGCTGCTGCGTACGTCGCCGCTCCTTTCGCACCAAGTCTTTTTTCCCCGAAAGGGCACGCGGCCGACCCATCCCGAGTCCAAACCGAAGCTGATAAGAGCGTAGGAAACAGTGCGCAAAACAGATCAGTACAAATAAATACACGTGACGAGCGCTGCGCTCGTCACGTGTGTTTCTTTTTCGACCTCGTCTGTTTTCCGCGCCGTTTCCTACGATAATTCCCAACAACGCGCCAAAGTATCCATTCTTCTATGATAGGTGGAAAGGTTACCGCTATCTACAAGCGACGGCGGCAACCAGACTAGTTGTGTGCTTGTCGCCGTCGCTTGTTGATGGCGGTTGCTGTCCAGAGGTTTGTGTAGGTTTGTGTCGACAGGATTTTCGTACCGGACACGATCCTAGGGAACCTAGCCCTTAACAGCTCCGCTGTAAATAAATTCTCCTGCGTCGTCGCTAATATGTAGTTCAATAGTTGCACCTTTCGTGGTGTCGGAACATGGCGGGCAACATTAAATAGCTTATTTATAGGTACTTGATGTTTTCAAAAACTTGTCGTGACCCTTGTTACGCGTTTCTCGTTTGTTTCTTCTTTCTGTTTTTGCAAGACTAAATGATTCACTGAAAGAACCAGGAATAAGCGCGAGGGAGTCGAGAATCCTCTGCGTCATGGACAGAATCAGCGCTACTTTTCATAAACTTCTCAACCTCGAATTTCAGCCACCTTTCAAAAGATGGTGCAAGTGTACGCCGTAGGCTACAACATATGTCATTTCTAATATAGAAGACAGTTAGTATGCTTTAAATCAAAAACAACTACAATCACAGAAAGTTGTTTTAACTAGAAAAAGAAAAGCTCCAATGAAATAATCGTTGCTTAAATAGCGGTCTTCTCTGCAAACCAGTTTTTTGAGTATAGAGTCGAGCTTGAAAATAGTCCCACGATTTAAATTTTTTAAAACAAATTTTAACATAAATACAGCAAAACCAGCCTTACAGGGAACCAGCTAGCCCAGTTCCTCTAGCATAAAACTATAAAAGAAATGCGATCAGACGCCAGTACGATATCTGAGAAAATCAAGAACTCGTTAAGAGAATTCTTTGAATTTCTATCAAAATTAAGTAGTGTTTGCAAAAAAAAAAAAAAAAACGGCTGGAGTCGCACATCTAATATTTGTTTATGCTGAGTTCGTATGAACACCAGAAGCATTCCCTTAAATTTCGTGGCTGCCTTATGATGTGAAACTGAGTTACAACACTTCAAAATAGCCTAAAGAGACTCGTTTTCATTAAATACTGAAACATGTGAGTGCGCTAATTAGGAAAAACACGCATTCGCGGAACTAGACGAGTCCTGCCTCTATTCAATACAATAATAAGAACGCGTCTTGGATGAATTACAAGTCTACAAACATGAAATTAATAAAAGTACGTCTTTGAAATATCAAAACTTGCAGTTTTTTTATTGTACGTTAGGTTTTACGTACTAAAAGAGTTATGATAAATTGAAATTTTATTTCGAAAAAGAAGGAAATAGGGGTCATGCGCACAGACGTGACACTTGCACCGGGAACAAAAGCGTTAGCACAGCTGCCGCCGGTATTATGGTTGGGGCCGTGGGACCGCCGCCAAGGGATGCTGGACCAAACATTTTGCTGTCCATAATAAGGAGCGCAAGATCTTTCCACGAGCCAGCAGCCTGCGGTGTGCGCGAGCAACTCATCGAAATTGACGCTTAAGATTACAGTGAAATGTATGGGCTTCGGGAAAAAGGAGAACGAAGACGAGCTTTTTACCCCCACAAGTGAAAGTTACGTGCCTGTCAGACCAATTAATAGCGTTTTTTTTTTCCTTACACCAGACCCCACCGCGAATATGAAAAGCCTGTTTTTATTCTGCTTTTCCACGGAGCGAACACATTTCACTCTGAAGTTAAGCACGAATGCCGTTAGTTTCGTTGTGTGTGCTCGCGCACCCCGGCGGCTGCTGGCTCGTGAAAATATGACGCGCCACTTATGATAGACACTGAAATATTTGGTTCAGCATCCCTTTAAAAAGCCTCTGACAAGCCAAAAAAATGTTTTTTTTTTTCATGCTAGGCGTTAAAATGGCATGTCAGGACATTACAAAAAAATTGTTTCATTTTAGAGGTAGTTTTTTTCACAAAAATAGAAATACGAGGCCCAATTCAAAGTTCCCGCCAGTGCACTGTGACGTAACAGTGTACCGCAAGGTGTCGGGGCGGTCAGAAAGGAGGTATCGGCGGAAGTCACGTGAGTTGTATCCCTCCTCGTGCTTACCGGGAGCGCGTGTAATATTTATTAAATTTTGTTGTTGTTCTCCGTACCTCCACGAGCGATCCAAGCAAACAAGGTTTCCTTTATCTTCTTTTCATCGCTTAATGTTGCTGTAAAGGTAGAAGAAGAGGAGTCAGTGAATTGACGTGATCAACTACAATGCCTAGAATGTGCTGTGTGAGGGACTGTCCGGGTATTTCAGCAACTGAAGAACAGATCACGCTGCATGCATTTCCGAGGGACGGCAGGCATCTTCAGTCTGGAGAGTATACAATGATTCGACGACCTCGGTGTCCGAACCTTCAGCAATGCAATTGGGCGTGTCGTAAGCAAGCAATCCTAATTTCTGCGAGCGTTCTAAATTTTTTTTTCAGGACTTGATAGCTTCTTTTGCGCCCAGTATAGCTCCGTATCATCGGACTGATCGCATGACTCGTACACTGGCTTGTACTCGCAACGCTCTCATCATTGACCTTACTGACTCTTCGTCCTCAAGTTTTACAGCACGCAAACTAATCAGCGGTGCAGCGATAAAGAGCTAGTGGAACTGAAACTTCGTTTTCTATAATCGCTCGTACAAAGAGCAGAAAAAAAGTCTGAGGCACGGTCGCGGAGAGCACGAGGAGTGAAAATAACGTGACTTCCTGCGAACCCACTTTTAGTGACGTAGGTTGATGCCTCACTTCTGACCGCCTTGACACCTTGCGGTACACTGTTACGTCACAGCGCACTGGCGGGAACTTTGAATTGGGCCCCCTATTTCTATTTTTAAAAAGAAAACTACGCAACTCTTTAGTGAAACAATTTTTTTTGTAATGTCCTGACAAGCCATTTTAACGCCTAGCATGAAAAAAAAAATTTTTGGCGTGTCAGAGGCCTTTTAACTACAAATTATGGTTCATTCATAATCCAGGTCGTATATTGAAAAGTTAATAACATGATCAAAGAAGTTCAAATAATTTTTGTATTCATTTAGACTTTTTTTTGAATATTATGCAAATAAAACCTGATACCAATTAATCAAATATTAAATTGATTAAAGGGTGTCAATTAATCGAGAACTCCCCTTTTGCTCGGACCCTCGTTTGTGCACCCGGACAACGCCATTCTCCCCTTAGAATATTAGCCCGTCGCTCAAAACTCGGACAAAAGTTGCAATCCCCACCCTGTTCACCCCTAAGCTCATAGTGCTGTGGATGCTACCTGCACGTTGGAGAAGCCTCGCTTTTTGCACCTGGTCACGCTTTCTCGTGCATATACCCAGGCGCAGAGAAAGAGTTCAGGTGATGAAAGGGAGGCGGTTAGATGGTCCCGCAAGCCCATAGCTCCCACCGCACTGTCAGCTTAGGGGTGAAGGGAATAAGTGAATTCCAGTGTCGTCTGACGTGCATCTGGGACGGGCGACGCGCTTTGCGCACAACGAATGTAACACAATGAAAAGGCAGACAGGCTTAGAAGGAAGGAGGTACGTAATAGACCTCTGCGTTTTCAAATTTTCGTGCCGAAAGTGGGGCTTTCGACTTTCTACGTTCTTTATTTTGACCCACTAAACAATAGGCTATTTGTAAGATAGGATTCACTTATCCCACCCCGAAATTTCTTGCATGGCCCCTTCAAGAACGCTTGAGTCGAAGTGGACATATTTCGACGGTTTTTATACACTCGTTCATTATCTCAAATTAGAGCACCCGCGCCTCAGTTAGGAACTTTTTGAGATAGGACAAATTTTAAACTTTTGAAGAAATAAAAACTTCAAGGCCACCGAATACAAGCCTCTGCTTTAGAAAAATCATGGGCTTCAGTCCTTTTCGAAATATGTAAAGTCAAGTCCGATGTTCAATACGCTCTTTTCATGCTTTTTTTATTTTTTATGTTCAGGGTGATTGGGATAATTATTTTATCACGAATATTTATACCTTCCTAAATAATACTTCTGACATTGAAATGTTGACACCAAGAGGCCGATTATCCTCTCATAAATCACTTATTCACCGCGTGATTCCATTCCTTACAATAAAGTCGTCACCGTTAGGATAACATAAAAATAATAATAAAGAAAGTATTTTGAAAACTTTTTTGAAATCTATATCATCATTATATAATCATTTCTATAGCTTACTTATGAGAGTAGCAGAATACTGGAAATTATCGTAGACGCCTAAACCAGAATGAATCCACCTTATTTGGCAAATTGGTTCAAGAATCCAACTTGGAGTACATTTTAGCACTCAAAAACAAGGACAGAAAGACGAGAATCAGACACCACAGTGCGCTAATAACAACTGATTTGATTACATGAAACGACACTTTTATACCATCCGAGTTTCTGATATCGCCCCATCACTAGCCAACCCCGATGCCAGGCCGCGTCATTGAGGAACGCACGTTCCTTGTCAAGTAGACCAATTGAGGCCACGCTGACACATGCTGCCCCAGCCTTCTCAAACTCGTGCCACACGGACATGGCAAATGCCAATCAGGGCGAATCTCATTTCGGCGCCGAATGACATTACATTTCAAGCCGGTGCTACACGTATATCTCGAATGTCATTTTGCGCCATGATGATGATAGCGCCTGCTCTCTGAAGAAAACTAATTCTAAAGTGTTTTGTGTGCTAAATACGTTTGTTCAAGGTTATGATATGTAAAGAGTGTCTATAGGTAGTTTTAAAAAAAATGCAGTCAATTATTTTATTTTTTTGGCGTTTCTGCTGTAATTCATTCGTTGGCGACGCTCTTGTTGCTCTACCCGCAACAAGCCAAAGTCACACAGAAGCTAACCAAAGGGAAAGGAAATGGCGCCTGTACAGTCGTGAGTGTCGGTCCTTGCACCGGAGGACGGTAAACGGGGGTGACCGTTAATGAGCGCCCTCATTTATTTACGCGCCAAGCACCGTGCCGAGCAGCAAAGGCTCGAAGCCGAAGCTGACGACGCGCACTCTCGCGTTTCGCTTGGCACGCCTTAGGTCACCGAGCTTGTCCTCCCAAGCTCTTGTAAGAGCTGTTGTATCGTGGCCGGACCACTGGGTCTTCTCTTTCGCGGCTGCTTGCGGCGCTTGCGGCTCCATCGGAAGAAACTTCAAAGTTCGAACACAACGTAACAAAACCGAGAAGAAACGCGAAAAAGATGACGATGCAGGCGAAGTGGCTGTGTCTACTGGGATAAAGAGTAGCCACTTGCCTTTATGTGACAATCCGCGCTTCAAATCTAATATAAAATAATGCATACATCATAACAAACACAAATAACTAACTTTAGTTCGGGTATACTTTGATTTACGTAATCACATTGGTGTTTCTTTACTTGGGGCCTGGGGTAGAGGCTACACATTTGGCCCGTGACCGAATGCGAATGAGTTCCGCCGAACCCCTTCGGTGACAAAAGACATTTGCAGCAAATGCCATTCGTGCGGGCCGTGTAGCACCAGTCGAATTATATTTGGGGTGAATGTCATTCATTGTAAATGGCATTCGAGTTGCCCGTGAGGCGCGGGTATAAATCTCAACCAGTGGCGGATCCAAGGGGGGGAGCGGTGGGGGCGATCGCCCCCCCCCCCCCCCAAACGCCTCGCCACGCAACCCCCCCCCCCCCCCCCCCCCCGGAGTTCCTCGTCAGCTCGAAGAAAAAACGTAAGCAATCGACGCGAGAAACAAAAGATAAAAACAGCGGTGGGTGGACGCGCCAGCTGGGCGCTTCCAAAGTGGGGTTTATCTCCGTCAAGGTCACGGTACGTCTTTTTGACAGAGACGGCGCCAGGAGTTTCGAAGTGGAGAGACAGTGGGGAGGCGCACCAAATATCAGGGTCCTCGACTGCAGGCACATTTCCAAACAAGGCCAGCACGTCGAGCATGGGGGGAAAATACCTTCAACATATCTAGTCCCCTTTATCTCTCTCTCTCTGTCTCCTTCTCTCTGGGGGTTGTCTGCGAAGAATTCGTGCCCTGAAAGCTCCCAAACGCAGACGTCAAGCAGCCTTCCTCAAGGGTAGCGGATTATCCTTCCTCTCTAGCGGCCGCCTTTTCATCACTTTTCGTTTGATAGTTTCTTCGTGCTTCTGGGCTTGTCTTTTGGCATGTCTTGTTTGGCTTGCTTTGAGTTGCTGTCGCCCACGGGCTCACTAAAGGTATCTTATTGGCACGGTGCGCTAATTGCCAAGGGAGGTGCGGAGGGGACGTACCGGGAGGAGACGTTCCGGGGGGGGGGGGGGGGGGGAGGGGGATGCAGCTTGTACAACCAGGTGACCAATTGTTTTTCTTCTCAACTGAGAGAGGAAGCAAATGCTCTGGGTACAGTGTAGTCTGGGGTCTGAGGTTCTCCTGAAGACGCTCCGGACTTCCCCACGACCTTGGCTTAAACATAAGTCCGCTTACGTCCTCGCCTCCATCCCTCACTCAGGATCAGCGCCGCAGCGCGGAATACAGAAAGAAGCCGACGAGAGCCAGAAGGGGGAGATGTTTCCTCTAATGGGCTTCATACTGCCTGCGGTACGACTTCTCGTGGCGGGAAGCGAATAAAAGAAAGATAAACGGTACAAGCACTCTAAAGGCTGGAGGCTGCTTACACGGGGTCCTCAAGCCGACGCCGTAGGCATTTATTTCTATACAATGCCGTTTCAACTTAGGGTGGCGGGACATATTTTAGGAAAGGCGCCCGCTACCCCTTGTCTCCCCTTGGCGCCGTCTTTTCCAGTAAAAGGCCGCTGTACAAACGGGACGTTCTGCAGGGAAGAACCTTCTCTCCCGAAGCTGGAGACGGGAAGGGAAAGGGCCAGCGTTGGGTGGAAAGGGCGTCTAGAGAATGGGATTAGCCTCGGGGCGAGCCATCCTCTCGAGAAGGAGTGGGGACGGAACAAAGCTGCCGTGGGGGTTCCGGCTACCAGGTGGAAGGTAAGCTTGTCAAACGGCGACCTCGGATGCGAGGACGGGCACGTCAGAGAATTTGAAAATTGCTGCTTGATCAGCCGGACGACCCAGTGCGGTCTACTCGCTCTAGAAGGTGACTCGGATGAAGAAAACTCGTTTTGTTCCAAAACTCTAACAGCATTCTGGAACGTGAACTCTTGCCACAAATAAAAATAACACCTACATGAAAAACTACAAAGGCACCTAAGCTTTCTCCTATGATGTGAGAATGCGTGAGTATTACAGGCAGAGTTATGTCGGCGCAACTTGCAATATAGAAGGAAAAAAAATGTTATGTTGGCGCAACTAGGCGCAATGAATAGCGCGCTAGTTTCACGATCAAGAGGGCCTAGCTTCGAAACTGGGCAGGGGCAGGTTTTTTTCTCGTGTTATTTTTTTATTTCGTTTATATATTTTTTGTTGGGTCACGTCTGAATAAAAGTCACATGAACAGAAATTTTTTTTTGGGCACGTCACCAGAAATTTTTTTTTCTTATTTCTCCTTTTCTTCTGTCTTTTTTTTTTCCATTTTTTTTTCGGTTTACGCTTCCTTCTCCAAAACTCTTTGCACCTATTTCGCGTTACTTTGGCGTTAGCCAAATCATTTTATTTATGGCAGGGTATTCTGCCGTACGTATCTTATGTTACTATTACCAATCCTGGCTTGCAATACGCATAGAGAATTTCGTCCGGCAACCAGTTTGGGGATGACGAGGCCAAATTTGTGTTATAATTGTTTTGTGGTATAAGCATAATTTCGGCCTCGTTATCCGTCGGTCTCTATGATTGGCTCTTCAAGTATCTTTTGGGAAGGCAGACGACTGGCATTTTTAGAGTGCACGTGTGTCGACCAGAGTGAACATTGCTGAAGCGCATCCAGTGTGATTTTGGCCGTAAATAACTGGAGGCCCCGGGCAAAACGCATTGCAGAAAAGTATCTACCTCTCTGGTTTCATAGAGAGCTAGGAAAGGGACGAATCCCAGCCGAATAAAACTACCGGCTTGCAAACGCAATCGTGTTGACAATAGCTCCAAGGAGTTTGAATGACTATCTCTGGCGGTTTGCAGAGGGTAAAGGCACGGAGATAATATATGTTTTCGCCTAGTCACCTCGCAAACGGTTGGGTATTGGCTGCAGAGATCCATTTCGCTTTGTTCTATTACCGGGATTATAGCTTGATTTTTGTGTTCTAATTTCACGGACAGAACGAAATCGCTTTTCTCGTGTGGCGTCACGGCGGTGAGACAGAAATCAATCAGTGTACCGGAATTCGACGCTTGTGCTTGTTTTATAGCGCTTTTAAAAACCGTGCGATCACGGCTGTGTATCGTCAACATTGCATAAACTGCAGTTACTTGTGCTCGTATTGCATCGTGAGGGAACGACTATGACTGGGTAAACAGGAATAGGGAGAATGGGTGCGTGTGATTTGTTGAAGTTCGAATCAACAAATCAACCTTCAACGAATGCGATAGTATTGCATTCACTCAACCAGCTATATGAGTTTTCCGACGGTATATACCTTCCAAGTATGCGATTCGTGTTCTGCCAGTGGTACCTCAGCTAAATTAAACAGCAAAATCCACGTTGAAAAAAAAAGGTTTACGGTGACTCGAGCTGCTCGTAAGCGTAATCTTGGGGTTGATGCACGACGAGGGGTCTTCAATCATAAAAAATTTTTGATTAAGATTATTGGCAACGCTACAAATTTGAAAGCCAAGCAGTGAAGGCAACGGTATTCTTATAAATAATTTTATACATTTTATTTTACACTGTTTGAATACGCTGCCGTCGTTATGTTCTTGAATTATTGGCTAGCTTGTGGCGGACAGGGAAATCTCGCAGGACCATTATGATAGGACATACACTAAACCTGCCGCGCTTCGAAAAATGTTAGTCTAATGCATACAAGCTTTTTCAAGGCGGACGGAGCGTTGCGCATCCGGCAAAGCGCATGTAATCGCTGCCCGCGGCGTTTTTTTGTTTTTTTTTCCGAGCAGCGAAATAATGTTTGGTCAAGCAGCAGGCCCCCTCTTCGGCGGGTTAGGCCGGGTTAACGAAGGCGTCTCCTAATCCACTCTCCGTGTTGTCCCCTCGGGGGAGGGCGGTAAACAGGTGGGGGAGGGCGGTGAAGGAAGGACAGGAGGGCAGGAGAGGAGGAAACGCAAAAAAAGTGGAAAGCGCGAACTGTACGGCGGCCTTTAATTAAACGCGGCTTCTGTGGATTCACGGCAGAGCTTTCGCGCAACTTTCCAGGAGCGAATATGTGTGTGTCGAACGGACTTGGGGAAAACGAGCCCTTTCAAAGATGCGGCTACACATAAATTAAATAGACAATGCCTGTGTCCGTTCAAGTGAACACCGACTCCCAAACATCCATGCTCCAGTCGTGATCGGCCTTTAGCCCAGTTGAGATTCGCCGACCTTCCAACCGCTCTGCCCTATCATATATCTGCACCTGTCCTCTCGACCCTGACGAATGAGCTAACTACCCAGAAACAAGTAAGTGTTTCTTTGATACAGAAAATATCCAGACGAAGTGCAATCGAATGTAATTTGGAAGGATCCATTGCTGGTTTAAGGTCTTGTCTAACTTCAAAAGTTATAGTTGTCGAACTGCAACATGCTTTCAAAAATATTCAACAATTATTCGCTTTCGTTCTCTCGAGTTGCATCCAGAGCACGTGAAAACACCAGTTTGGGTTGGCAATGCCGCTTGTGCTGCGCTCTGGACATTCCAAATATACGGCGAACAACCGACGAACTTGCATGGCAGCGTTCGTTTCGCTCGCTGCGTGAACAGTGTTTTGACGCCGCGAGCAGCGTCGAAGCCGCCGGTACATTTTTGTCGCTTGTTTGCGCTGTACTCGCTCCGCTGATTTAAGCCGCTCTTCCCGTTGCCTCAGCAGTTGAGCACTAGCTCCAACCAGAATGTCTGCCAAGGCAATGTCTTTAAGGTGCCCTAAATCGACTGCTCACGTAGTGTGGGTCTGAGACCCAAGTTTCAGAAAGGATAGTGTCACCACAATTTTCGAGATATTTACCTCTAGCGTGGTCACCCGAAAGGTTTTAAATCAAAGAATTCATCCCCGAAAGGTAAACCGATACAAAAGCTCTCAATATCTATATTATATTATCAGAGTTTAGGAAAAACGATGACTCCACAAAAAATATAAACACTCCCCCCCTCCGCCCCCCCCCCCCCCCCCCGACGTTTTACACGAGGAACCGCCCCCCCTAAAATGGAGGTCTGGATCCGCCCCTGATCTCATCGGCCTCGACCATCTCCCTCAGTTTTTTTCCTTGTGCCTCGCCCGAATCATCCAATTGGAACAGAACGGCACACACTTGCAGCTTTGACAATGATCAGACAGATGACCGTCCCGATGATTTCCTTTTTTAAGTTTGAGATAAACAAAAGGTTGTGGTGATACCGCACATGCACAAAACGGCTCATGGCCTGCAAAAAGTGGCCAACAGATCGAACGTAAAAGTAGTGTTTTCCGGTGCCAAACAAACTTAGTAGATGACGTAGTATGACAGATCCTTTTCGTAAGGTTCCTTCTAGGTGTGCGCTGAAACACAGGAATTCCTACGTTGAGTGTGCGGAGGAAGTAGTGCATCAGATCCCCTTATCGTGCGGAAACATCATAGGGTTCACTTGAAACGAAGAGAAATTGTTTACTCAGGTCGATATTTAACTAAAAAGTTTCAATTAGAGTTTAGAATGTTTTTGTGTTCTTGGGAATAATGCGTTTAAGATATTTTGAGCGTGTGCTTTCTCGCAAAGCACATGAAAAGCCGTTGCTGATATCTGCGAAGAGATCGGCAAATGGTGATGCTTAGCGTACGTTCAGGCCTAAGAAAACAACATAAGATGATGAGGCACTGCGCATGACGTCTTACCTTGCTCGGGGCAACAGTCCTAACTATTTCTCGATATAGAAATGAAAGATCAGCATCGTCGTTTGCTGAAATGCTTGCTTAGAATGCAGCGATTGTCTTACTCTTAGGCCTTTCCGGCAAAGTTGAGAACACAAATTTCTTAAGTTTGTAGTTGGAGAATTCGCACTCTACCTCAATATAGTTGAGCGGTGATGTCAATTTTAACTACAAAACCTGCACTGGGCGCTACGGGGGCGGAAATAACCTATATGTACGCTGCTTCGAAACCAAATCCAAGCGGAGAAAGAGCCCCTCTGACTCCGATGGTTACGTTCCAATCCGGCTGAAGCCTCAATTCGGCTATTGCCTCAATTCGGCTAGAATTTTCAATTTGGCTGGACGTTCCAGTTCGGCTACATCCTCAATTCGGCTCGAAGCTTCAATTCGGCTAGAAGTTTCAATTTGGCTGGACGTTTCAGTTCGGCTACAAGTTTCAACTCGACTGGACGCTTCAGTTTGGCTGAATCTTCAGTTCGGCTACAAGTTTCAATTCGGCTGCATGCTTCAGTTCGGCTGGATCCTTGTTTCAATTCGGCTGGACATTCCAAGTTGATCAAGCTAGACATCCAAGCATAAGGTGCCCCCAATTTTTTTTAGAGAGACGTTAACTATATATGCATCTTGCTTTACCATTGCAACCTGCAAGCTCAGATCAATAAGTTCAAGTAGCTACGAAGGCTTTGGGCACAGAAGCATTTGTGTTTGTGTTGTTTGTTCTGTGTAGCTACTGTGCAAACACCAGGTCTCTGATTCAAAGTAATTTATTTACTTGCCCAAAGAATGGATTACAGCAGTGCAAAGATCGCTTCTTCCAGTGCTGGCCACTGTTCACGTGAAAGGGACAGGACGCCTTGGCAGCTCCTACGTCAAACTGAGTTGAATAAGAAAAGAAGATACCTGCATCACTTATGAGACAAAACAATGTGGTAGGGGTTCAATCCAATGATTTACATCTTCAGGAGGCTAAGAGGAATGTAACAGTAGAACTGTAATGTTTTTCAAGGTCACAAATTGGAATCAAAATTGGCTAAAGACACCAGTGGCTATGACTGACCTCGTAACCAAAAACCTTACGTCCGCAAAAAATTGTTTGGCGACATTTTTTTTTTTCAAATTCGGTCCTCATCGTATTTTTAAAGCGAAAGTTTCTACTGGCAGTTTTAAAAATATGTTAAGATGGAGGTTTGGGCGATGGTGTCGCATACTCCTCCACAGCGCGAAAACTTTGCAACCAGGCACATGCACACAGAAAAGGAAAATACATTCATCAAGCACTGACTTGCAACTCAGATTGTATTTTTTCTTTTCTACCAGCACCTGTCTTTTTAAGCAATAAGACTTTTTTTTTTCAGCTATTTTTGGTTTCATCTGGATGCAAGATAATCGAATTCTTTTTTCTAATAAATTTAGACAAGGTTCAGTGACACAGTTTTCTTCTTACCTCGAAATTTTTCAATAATTTCCCTAATTAGTTGAATATTATTTTTACCTATTACGAAGTAGATTTTTTTTAGTTCTGCTTGACATCAGCAATCTTGGCAATGTATGCCTAAATGTCTAGAAGTGATTCTGTTTATGTTGTAGTTGTGTTACCCTAGTCTATGTGACACCACTATATGTGACGTCGGGGGTGGGGAGGGGTTCGGCTTTGGCAGTAGAACGTTTCCAACTGATTAGAAGAATTTCAATGGCAACAGATGAAGCCTGCGGGACCCCAACGTTTCCTCAACAGCACGAAAGAAATATGTTCCATTCTGTTCTCTGATGTGGTTGTGCTAGCCATGCACCAAACAAATAAGAGTTTAGAATGAACCATTTGGGCTTCGTAACGTGAAGAGAGGTACAGTTTCTATCATGAAGGAAGCCATTAGCCCGCAGATTTTGCAGAACAAGCGAAGGCGGCGGAACTTTCTAGATTTCACCCTTCACCCCGCACAGCCATGACGCGCAGCACGTTCCCGTGGCACCTACGGCTGTGAGTAGCAAGTACGCCAGGGAGCCTTTAAAAAGTGTGCAAAACAACGTTTTTCAGTGACCGAATCGAGGAGACTGATAGCTTAATGTACCGACACCTGGATAAGTAACCCTGGTTTGCAAGTTTTGTCGTGGGAGAGTTGGTATTAACTAGGGTGCACTGCGAGTTGTAGAGCATCTAGAGTCGCACCGCCATATTTAGCTCAAGAAATCTCATCTAGGCACAGGCAAGTCGTTCTGTAATCATTGAGACTACAAATTAGTTAATACACTTGTGTCTGGTTACTATTTTTGTTTCTTTCGACTTTCTGAGAATCGGGAAAATCAGTAAGCAAATTTAATATCTGAATTATTCTAAAAAACCGAGAATTTAATCAAAACAAGCTCTGAGAAACATCAAGTTTTCAACAAAGGTAAGCTCTTCAAAACATCCTCCAAATGCCACAAAGGATAAATTCTGGAAACAAGGAATGCCGCTTATAGTGATGCTGCTACATATCACTCTAGGGGTTGCCAGGCAGGCTCTGGTGCAGCTTGGTTATGACCTTCCTCGCAAAGGGAAGTTTTGGCATTGCGTATGAAGCGATACTTACCCAAGTCTAGAGGTTACCTTGGCAGGGTAATGGAAGCACCCATGCTCACAAGTACGGTAACTGCCCAGGTCACCTTGGAAGGTCTTCAG
The DNA here is from genome assembly GCF_016920785.2 of Ixodes scapularis. Classification (NCBI taxonomy): domain Eukaryota; kingdom Metazoa; phylum Arthropoda; class Arachnida; order Ixodida; family Ixodidae; genus Ixodes; species Ixodes scapularis. The sequence continues at coordinate 215,060,100 of NW_024609835.1, read as the reverse complement.
CACAAGGCAGGCACCACCGTCTCTCGTAGGTGTGATGTGCTGCAATGTCTGATGACACAAACTGCAGCGAAACAAAACATTTTTTCCTGTGAAACTGTATCCATAGCTGCAATCTCCGTACCAGAACATTGCATGAGTAGCTAATCTCATTCTACACTTCTTTCTACATTAGAAGCACAGTTTAGTCTGAAGGCGTCAGGATATTTCGGTTCCACGTACAAAAAGTCACTCATACAGATTTAGGTCGAACAAACATATTTTACTACGTCCATGGCTGTGGCAGAAAATACTAAGAAAGGCGAGATAAATCGACGATTCCATGCATCAAATGGTCAGAAATGGGAGGAAAGTGCCCTAGACAGCTTCCTCCCATTTCTCCTCCTGTGAACAGCAAGGTCGACGGAGCCCACCAGTGGTGCAACCGGTGGTTTGTACGCGGTGCTCGAACGTGATTGATTTACATTGTTTGGATACCATCATATCAGTCATGCTGCTATTATATCGATACCTAAAGAACTGTCAAACGCCGATTGAAAAAAATTGTACCGGCTCATTCACGGCTTTGTTAGCTTTAGTTGCTCCCATTACGGAATAAAGGGTTTGTTCAGCAAACAAACGACGCGCTCCCGAGCTTCATCCAGTTCTTCAACGAATGCTTTGTTCCTGTTCGAAGCTAGATCTTTGCTCAAAAAGCACTTCGAATTTACAAACAAATCCACATCGACTCTCAGCAACCCTCGTCTCATTGAACCGCTGTGCAGTTTTCGCCCAAAGGAGCCACAAGTAACGACTCTTGAGAACAAAATAATTATCTATAAAAGCTAGACACAATGCATGGTTCCGGCATTCGAGCACAAGCTATTTGAAGGTCTTTTGGTTAACGCTACAAAAGCTTAGTATTCCAACAAGAGCTTAAACGTAAAACAATTTCAGTTTTCCTCGTATCTGCCTGAACTGGGCGGAGCCAATCGAACGACCCGACGTATGCAAGATCCAAAACATCTGCCGCAAACTGCTGAGAGCAGCACGCCGGGGCAGCCATCTTTCCGACTGTTTGCACGCTGGCTCACATTGTTTCGACGCAGATGTGCCTTGCATCTAACGTTTTGATGGCAGCCTTTCAATTATAAGAGCAAAGAGTCAAGTGCTAGCCTGGCTGTCACTAACACTGTTCACACACACAGTTGCTCAATGCAAAGTGTAAACAAATATGCCATGACATGCTGGAAAGGACAGCCTGCCGCCTAGGCGGTACTGCCACGCATGTCCAATCAAAGCTCGCAGGATGCTGTACATTGACTGCGCGACACTGTTAAGCACTAGGCACAACAAAGAAATACATGCACCTCGATCCAACGAGAAAACTCGGATGACAGAGTATAGTAAGACTTGCGAAGCTTGTAACTGGGTTCATGAGCTTTTAATCACTCCCGTGACACACACCCGCACACAATGTGTCATCCGAATTTACCCATTGGATCAAGGTACATTAAATTTTTTTCCGCTGCCAAATGGAAGGGAAGGTGCGACAACACTATCCGTCTGTCTTACCCTAGCATGAACTAGCTGGTAATGATACAATCACAAGCGATTTGCTTTTACTGGTGTCCCTCCTGTCCGAGCTCTCGTACAACGAAATTGCAATTAAACGCAGGGCGCTCGCTCGCACTTGTAACCACTCCGGCTAATCCACGCTAAGATGCGACAAAGCATGGCAGGAAGCCTGCCACTAGAGCTTGTCGGCCGCCGGGCATGACTGGCGAGTGCAAGCACCACGTGAGTCACATGAATGGTCCGCAAAAGCTGCGTGACTCAAAAAACCCAGATGAAACGTCGTTCGTTGTGCCATTCAGTGGTGCAGGGGTAAAACATTGGGCTCTTAATCAAAAGGCTGTGGGCTCGATCCCCTATAGGGGAGCCATATCATTGATCTTCTTTCACTAGCTTTATTAAGTGAACCCTATATTTGCTTTTATTCTATGTTCTTCTCATTCGACGTGCTTCCATGACCAACTGGGTAATCCATGTCTATCTACAACTGGATCGGTCCTTGCATGCTCTCAACTCTAGATATATAACACACCCTATGATAAAACGAGCATCCCGCAACGCTTACCATAGGAACCGTCACTGGCATCACTAACAGTGACAAGGTGCAACGCAATATCGCATCGCTCGGATCCAGCCCATCGAAAAAAAATTGCGGAATCTGTCAGCTGCAATCCATTGGGAAGCAAAATGGCCTCCCTGTATGTTTCGATTGAATCGGTGCTGTGTGCAGACCCAACGTTCTATGCGCGGGCCAAGCAACTGTGTATATATTTGTTGAGTGAGTACTCTGGGCTGCACCGGAAATTATTTTCTCGCGTGCGTTGTTCTCATCAAGAAGAGCGTCACACTATCACCGTGCTCCTAAGTAGCATGGGTGAACCCTTTCGTACGCTACAAAAATATTACCCTCTACTTGCACAAAAGAGAGAAAACATCTTTGGAATTTCACTAAAAAACATTCTGAAAACATGGAACCCTAACTATAGCCACTCCAGGTTATTATATACTAGGGCATCGCCAGGCAGGTTCTCAAGGAGCTCGGGAATGGCCTTTCCCTCGAAATTAATTCCTGGCATTGTGTACTAGGCGATGCCTGCTGAAGTCTATTGCTTACCTTTGCAGAAAGATGGAGGCATCCATGATGACACGTACGGTAATTGCCCATGTCGCACATCATCATGGAAGGTCTTCATGAAGCAGGCAAATGTGTCCTGTCGATGGAGACCCACATATCCTGCATATGTGGGTAAAGTGCCTAAAATTTTATTTAATTACAACTACAACTACTTCTCTCCAAAAACATCATGGCATGAAAGCTTGTCGCTTTTCATAGATAGGGCTCGCTAGCACAGCCTAGCCTTTTTCAGTCGGCCAGGGCCTTGAGAGTGCTTTGTAGCGGCCCGCCACACGCCCTCAAAGTTGAACTTGTGTCGTATTCAAAATTTGGAAGAAATGCCTACTACCAAGAAGGATAGAATTGTAGCAGGGGGTCATGATGTTAGTTCCGTAGCCCCCGCAACCCAACCTCCATTATCGCTTGCCCCTTTGCCATCTACTTCCTCGCCCATCATGACTACCTGTCATGCCTTGTGGTTGACTGTTGTTCGTAGGGAAGGACTGGCTGGCACTGGTGGGCTCTGGGCCTCTACTCATCCCAATTCCCAAACAGAGATTGCGGCTGCCCGTTGACATCCGTCGTCTGCTTCCTTTGTTCGGTACTTTGCTTCGGTTAAGAAACTGTTTTTTGCAGATAGTCTTAACGTGTTGAACTAGCTTACCTACTCATTTCAACGGCAATTCATCTTGGAGGTGCCTGTGGAAAGCTGGTGTGGCGATGTGTGGTGCTATGAAACGCAAAGAGTGCCTGAAGAATTTCGAGGTTGCTCAAACGATTTGTGGATTTGTTTGGACGCACTTTATGACAAACAAATCAGCGGCAAGCGGCTCATAGTCAGATCTCCTAAATTGCCAATTGCGACACTTCTCTGATAACTTGCTAAGTGCTTGGATATGGTCAAAAAACTTCCGAGTGAAACATATTTCTTCAGACTACGGATGCGGAAGGCTCTGCTTCTCGGGGCTCGATGACCCAGGTCGCCTCTACAGCCGATCGAGCCTTCGGACAGCGCTCGTATGCGTGCTCAAAGTGCCGTCCAGTGTTACTTCGGTGCCATCGGACGGCACTCAGGTACAGCCTGGATAAAAACAGTTCGCTTTTATTGTTATTGCGGTCACCGTGTTGGCCACTCACTGAGGTTAAGGGGAGGTGAGACGGGGTCCAGTCACCAACGCGATCAACGACTGAAATCCAGCGGTTCCGCAGCTCGGTGACCCTCGCAAAACCAGAACTGCCCACAAATTCGCTTTACTGCGAATTATATTATGTTGTGGGACTTACCGGTGAAACGTAATGGCTGCGGAAGAATAATCTCAACGGTCCTTGTAGCCGCACTTACTGGAAAGCCCCATCCTGGCCCCTCCGACGCGCGATACCCTGTTCATCGCAGTTCGCCCAGTCTGCCACTCTCGGCTGCGCTCGCTATCTCCCTTCCGCTCTGATAAAACGCACAAGACAGAAAGAGTGCACGGGTGTGGTGGGCCCGTGGTTTCGGAAAATGCTTTGTGGCCACTTCCCGAACTTATGCTACCATCCTTCTTTCGTGGATACTCACCCTTGATGAACGAACTGTGAAGTTAGACCGGTCAGTGATTCGGTATTACTTTCGCTGCAATCGGAGGCGTTGATTTGAACCGCTCTTTCTCGAAATAGGAGCCTTGTCTTCAACAAAACCATTCAATAACTCAAAGGCCGCAACTATGTCGCAAAAACACTCCACTCTCCCGACATGCGTTGCGCGATCTTGGGTCCCAGTGTTGCCAGGTGGGGAAAACAAAAATCAGTGGATAGAGCTCAATCGAACTACTGAAAAACAGTTAATAAAATTATGTACTTTTTGTGCTCCCAGACTAATCTTTTAGCAATTATCATAAGCTATAAAAGAACAGTTTAGCTAAAATTTATTCCCAAATTGAGCTATAATAAAAAAAAAACTTTGCTATAATTAGTGTTTTTTTTTTTTTTTTTGCGTCGCTCTGTTGCAATGTCCGGCAGAAATGTTTTAACGCCCAAAAGTCGCTTTGATTGTATCAAGTATTGCGGTGACTTGACTCAACGCTGCATTACAAAAGCCCAAACCCTTCCGCGTGAAAACGAAACTACGTGGATGCGAGTTCCGAAACCTCTTGGTGGTATGGATACACTGTACGTGTGGCCGTCTTGAGTTTCGGTTTCTCCGCATTTCCTTCCAGGGCATGGACGCTCTGCCACTGAGTGAGATTCGGAAATTTTATTGTTTTCTGACTTCCGACCGATCACCCAGCGTGGACAAAGAGCTAGGCCGTCATGCGCTTCATCTCTGAAGATACTTTGAATTCTTTTTACGATGAGAATACGGATGAAATCGTACTGCTTAGCGATAGACTGCTCTACGGTATTACATGCGAGTCAATTTTTTTTTTTTAATTGGCAAAAGGTGTTTTTTTTTAGAAAGCTTTGTGTTTTAATGGAAACTGTGCCCTGGGAAATATTTTTCAAGCGTTGCAAGAGCTTAAATTGGTTTCAGATGTCTTTGACCTCAAGCACAGTTGACGGATGTTTCGCTATTAATGAAGATTTGTTCAACCCCTGGCAGGATAACTACACAATTATTTTTACATTGGCTGCGACAAAAAAAAAAGAAAAAAAAAGAGAGATGCAAAAAAATGAGTTTGTGAATTGAGGTTGGCACCACCCGTGTTACTCCACTCGACGTCCGCAAGGTAAGTTTTCGCCGCCGCGGCCGTCGAATTTTTAGCCACTGCGATAGCAAAGTCCATTCTTTATGAATGTTAAGCGAACAGACACGTAGTCTGTGTATGTTATGTTTTCTATTCAAGAATATTTTAACAAAAACTTCTGTTTTGCTTTAGATGTGTTTTACAAACCTCTTTTACCCGACGCCAGATTTTGGCTTTCAAAAGTAATTATTTATATTTTTATTATATGACATTAAAACGAGGGCTCTGTGGTGTTTCAGCTTTTGTTGTTACTGTTAACCATACGCCTCTTCAATTATAGTTTGTGGCGTAGAATATTAAAACTCTCGGTATTGTCCGCACACATTGAGCTGCTTGCGCATCAAGAAAAACGCAAACCATCTTGCAAATAGACAAATTGTGGTTTTGCTAGCGTTACAGAGGCCGCCGGCAGCGTGCTGGAGAAACGTTTTCTACTCGTTTGTCGTCATTCGTAGAAGAGGTTTTCGAAGACCCTGTGTAAGCGTTGAGACTTACCGCTCATTCACACTGGAAGCGGATTCGCGTTCGCAACCGCTTTGCGAGCGCGGATCCGCTTCCAGTGTGAATGAGCGGTTACTGTTGAGAACACGTGGAAAATTTTACGAAAGCGCAGTGCCGCAAAAAAAGGCACAATTTGTCGAGAGCAAGTTCCGCCGGTCTCGCGACGTAATCAAAGTTTTCTTGTTACGCCGAAGTGCTACGTCTCTGCGCCTTCGCACGCTTGGATAGCGATTGAGATTCGACGTCATGTTGATGTGTTTTACTAGTGCAATGTGCCTGAAGGTGTATGTGCCTCTAGAGCAGAGTTTTACTTGACTCTGCCGACTGTATTTGTAACTTGCGGCACTGGCAGTCCAGAAACGAGCTATATCTAGCATTCATTGGCGACGGAAGAAGGCCGGGGGAGGGGGGGGGGGGAGCGGGGGGAGGTAGGTACGTTTTTTTACGGTCTACAGAATACCAAGGAACAGCTGCTCATCGCTGATCAGTGATCTAACTCCTTATCACCAACTGCACGTGACATCACGTTTAAGCGCGGCTCGATTAATTGTGATCGGTGAACGGATTGCACACCGGTTCAAAGATTTTCAATCTCGCCGTCTTGTACTTTTGCCTTCTAAAACCATCCTTGCTCCGCAGCGTTACTCTGTTAGTACTGCTATGTCATCGATTAGAGGTCAGTGCTGCAATCTTTTGCGGGGCGCCTTTTGTCTAGCCAGAGGGAGCGCGAACCACCCCTCTATCCTGGGAAAAGTGACGCCATTCATTGTTGTGGAAATGCTCGAGACACGTGCCACGCGCCGCTTCTGGGAAGGACATGTCGTCTAATATCTATCTCAGCGCTGCGCTGTGCCGCCGTGAGCTTCCCAAGGGCTGCACGTTGCACGTGCCTAGTGCATCGACGCATCTTGCGCTACTTTTTTAACATGAATGGTTTTTCGTAATGATTAAAGCCCCTTCATGTTTTAAAAGTACCCCATAGTGCGTCGATGCACGAGGCAAGTGCAACGTGCCGCCCTCGGGAAGTTCTTGGCGGCACAGCGTAGCACTGAGCTAGATTTCAGACGCCATGTTCTTCCCAGAAGGGGCGTGTGTCACGTGTCTTGAGCATTTCAACAACAATGAATGGCACCACTTTTCCCAGGATAGAGGGGCTTTAGTAATGATGGCGGAGCGGCGATGGAACCCAAAGCGGCACCATGTCGTCTGGAGAGGACGCGAGCGTGCCTACATACAGCGGCACTACAGCCTCTATCCACGCGCGCTACTGGATAACAATATTTCAACTAAGAAAACAAAAATCGAGCACGCGCCATCAGCCTCCGTTTGAAATCCTATACTTGGTGTCACCTTAGCCTGGACCAGTAAAACAACCTCATTGCTTCGCAGCGATTTCTATACAATTTATCTGGCGTCCCTAAACGAGGTTGCAAAACACATCTAAAACAAAACAGAAGTTTTTGTTAAAACATTCGTGAATAGAAAACATAACAGACAAAGACTACGTGTCTTTTTGTTTAACATTCATAGAGAATGGACTTTGCTATCGCAGTAACTAAAAATTCGACGGCCGCGGCGGCGAAAACTTACGTTGCGGACGTCGAGTGCAGCAACACGGGTGGTGGAACCTCAATTCACAAACTCATTTTTTTACATCTCTCTTTGTTTTTTTTGTTTTTTTTGGTCGCAGCCAAGGTAAAAATAATTGTGCAGTTATCCTGCCAGGGGTTGAACAAACCTTCATTAATAGCGAAACATCCGTCAACTGTACTTGAGGTCAATGCTATCTGAAACCAATTTAAGCTCTTGCAACGCTTGAAAAATACTTCCCAGGGCACAGTCTCCATTAAAACATCAAAGCTTTGTAAAAAATAAAAAAAACACCTTTTGCCAATAAAAAAAAAATTGACTCGCATGTAAAACCGTAGAGCAGTCTACCGCTAAACAGTACGATTTCATCCGTATTCTCATCGAAAAAAGAATTCAAAGTGTCCCCAGAGATGAAGCGCATGACGGCCTAGCTCTTTGTCCACATTGGGTGATCGGTTGGAAGTCGGAAAACAATACAATTTCCGAATCTCACTCAGTGGCAGAGCGTCCATGCCCTGGAAGGAAATGCGGAGAAACCGAAACTCAAGACGGCCGCCCGTACCACCAAGAGGTTTCGCAACTCGCATCCACGTAGTTTCGTTTTCACGCGGAAGGGTTTCGGTTTTTTTATTGCAGCGTTGAATCAAGTCATCGCAATACTTGATACAATCAAAGCGACTTTTGGACGTTAAAACATTTCTGCCGGACATAGCAACAGAGTGACGAAAAAAACAAATGACACTAATTATAGCAAAGTTTTTTTAATTATTATAGCTCAATTTGGGAATAAATTTTAGCTAAACTGTTCTTTTATAGTTTATGATAATTGCTAAAAGATTAGTCTGGGAGTACAAAAAGTACATAATTTTATTAACTGTTTTTTAGTAGTTCGATTGAGCTCTATCCACAGATTTTTGGTTTCCCCACCTGCAACACTGGGACCCAAGATGGCGCAACGCATGTCGGGTAAGCTAGTTCAACACGTTAAGACTATCTGCAAAAAACAGTTCCTTAACTGAAGCAAAGTACCGAAGAAAGGAAGCAGACGACGGATGTCACCGGGCAGCCGCAGTCTCTGTTCGGGAATTGGGATGAGTAGAGGCCCAGAGCCCCCCAGTGCCAGCCAGTCCTTCCCTACGAACAACAGTCAACAACAAGGCATGACAGGTAGTCATGATGGGCGAGGAAGTAGATGGCAAAGGGGCAGGCGATAATGGAGGTTGGGTTGCGGGGGCTACGGAACTAACATCATGACGCCCTGCTACAATTCTATCCTTCTTGGTAGTAGGCATTTCTTCCAAATTTTGAATACGACACAAGTTCAACTTTGAGGGCGTGTGGCGGGCCGCTACAAAGCACTCTCAAGGCCCTGGCCGACCGAAAAAGGCTAGGCTGTGCTAGCGAGCCCTATCTATGAAAAGCGACAAGCTTTCATGCCATGACGTTTTTGGAGAGAAGTAGTTGTAGTTGTAATTAAATAAAATTTTAGGCACTTTACCCACATACGCAGGATATGTGGGTCTCCATCGACAGGACACATTTGCCTGCTTCATGAAGACCTTCCATGATGATGTGCGACATGGGCAATTACCGTACGTGTGATCATGGATGCCTCCATCTTTCTGCAAAGGTAACCCATAGACTTCAGCAGGTATCGCCTAGTACACAATGCCAGGAATTAATTTCGAGGGAAAGGCCATTCCCGAGCTCCTTGAGAACCTGCCTGGCGATGCCCTAGTATGTAATAACCTGGAGTGGCTATAGTTAGGGTTCCATGTTTTCAGAATATGTTTTTTAGTGAAATTCCAAAATTTGTTTCTCTTTTTTGTGCAAGTAGAGGGTAATATTTTTGTAGCGTACGAAAGGGTTCACCCATGCTACTTAGGAGGACGGTGATAGTGTGACGCTCTTCTTGATGAGAACAACGCACGCGAGAAAATAATTTCCGGTGCAGCCCCGAGTACTCACTCAGCAAATATATACACAGTTGCTAGGCCCCCGCATAGAACGTTGGGTCTGCACACAGCACCGATTCAATCGAAACATACAGGGAGGCCATTTTGCTTCCGAATGGATTGCAGCTGACAGATTGCGCAATCTTTTTTCGATGGGCTGGATCCGAGCGATGCGATGTTGCGTTGCACCTTGTCACTGTTAGTTATGCCAGTGACGGTTCCTATGGTAAGCGTTGCGGGATGCTCGTTTTATCATACGGTGTGTTATATATCTAGAGTTGAGAGCCTGCAAGGACCGATCCAGTTGTAGATAGACATGGATTACCCAGTTGGTCATGGAAGCACGTCGAATGAGCAGAACATAGAATAAAAGCAAATATAGAGTTCACTTAATAAAGCTAGTGAAAGAAGATCAATGATATGGCTCCCCTATAGGGGATCGAGCCCACAGCCTTTTGATTAAGAGCCTAATGTTCTACCCCTGCACCACTGAATGGCACAACGAACGACGTTTCATCTGGGTTTTTTTAGTCACGCAGCTTTTGCGGAACATTCATGTGACTCACGTGGTGCTTGCACTCGCCAGTCATGCCCGGCGGCCGACATGCTCTATACTTCGTTTCAGCTTAGGTCCGAGCGCGGCCGATGTTATGAGCCGAAGGGCCAATCGAACAAGCGAAAGAGGCACAACATCATGGCGTGCTCTCTGCAGTTGATAGGGCGAGCCGGTATTCGCTGACTTTTTGTGCGTGCTCCTCCGCCGACTTGTCCTATCAAGCGCAGAGAGCACGCCATGACGTTGCGCTTTTTGCGCCGTTTGATTGGGCCTTCGGCTCATAACATCGGCCGCGCTCGGAGATAAGCTGAAACGAAGTATAGTGGCAGGCTTCCTGCCATGCTTTGTCGCATCTTAGCATGGACTAGCCGGAGTGGTTACAAGTGCGAGCGAGCGCCCTGCGTTTAATTGCAATTTGGTTGTACGAGAGCTCGAGCAGGAGGGACACCAGTGAAAGCAACTCGCTTGCGATTGTATCATTACCAGCTAGTTCATGCTAGGGTAAGACAGACGGATAGTGTTGTCGCACCTTCCCTTCCATTTGGCAGCGGAAAAAAATTTTATGTACCTCGATCCAATGGGTAAATTCGGATGACACATTGTGTGCGGGTGTGTGTCACGGGAGTGATTAAAAGCTCATGAACCCAGTTACAAGCTTCGCAAGTCTTACTATACTCTGTGTCATCCGAATTTTCTCGTAGGATCGAGGTGCATGTATGTCTTTGTTGTGCCTAGTGCTTAACAGTGTCGCGCAGTCAATGTACAGCATCCTGCGAGCTTTGATTGGACATGCGTGGCCGTACTGCCTAGGCGGCCGGCTGTCCTTTCCAGCATGTCATGGGCATATTTGTTTATACTTTGCATTGAGCAACTGTGTGTGTGAACAGTGTTAGTGACACCCAGGCTAGCACTTGACTTTTTGCTCTTATAATTGAAAGGCTGCCATCAAAACGTTAGATGCAAGACACATCTGCGTCGAAACAATGTGAGCCAGCGTGCAAACAGTCGGAAAGATGGTTGCTCCGGCGTGCTGCTCTCAGCAGTTTGCGGCAGATGTTTTGGATCTTGCATACGTCCGGTCGTTCGATTGGCTCCGCCCAGTTCAGGCAGATACGAGGAAAACTGAAATTGTTTTACGTTTAAGCTCTTGTTGGAATACTAAGCTTTTGTAGCGTTAACCAAAAGACCTTCAAATAGCTTGTGCTCGAATGCCGGAACCATGCATTGTGTCTAGCTTTTATAGATAATTATTTTGTTCTCAAGAGTCGTTACTTGTGGCTCCTTTGGGCGAAAACTGCACTGCGGTTCAATGAGACGAGGGTTGCTGAGAGTCGATGTGGATTTGTTTGTAAATTCGAAGTGCTTTTTGAGCAAAGATCTAGCTTCGAACAGGAACAAAGCCTTCGTTGAAGAACTGGATGAAGCTTGGGAGCGCGTCGTTTGTTTGCTGAACAAACCCTTTATTCCGTAATGGGAGCAACTAAAGCTAACAAAGCCGTGAATGAGCCGGTACAATTTTTTTCAATCGGCGTTTGACAGTTCTTTAGGTATCGATATAATAGCAACATGACTGATATGATGGTATCCGAACAATGTATATTAATCACGTTCGAGCACCGCGTACAAACCACCGGTTGCACCACTGGTGGGCTCCCTCGACCTTGCTGTTCACAGGAGGAGAAATGGGAGGAAGCTGTCTGGGGCACTTTCCTCTCATTTCTGTCCATTTGAAGCATTGAATCGTCGATTTATCTCGCCTTTCTTAGTATTTTCTGCCACAGCCATGGACGTAGTAAAACATGTTTGTTCGACGTAAATCTGTATGAGTGACTTTTTATACGTGGAACCGAAATATCCTGACGCCTTCAGAATAAACTCTGCTTCTAATGTAGAAATAAGTGTACAATAAGATTAGCTACTCATGCAATGTGCTGGTACGGAGATTGCAGCTATGGATACAGTTTCACAGGAAAAAATGTTTTGTTTCGCTGCAGTTTGTGTCATCAGACATTGCAGCACATCACACCTACGACAAACGGTGGTGCCTGCCTTGTGCTGAAGACCTTCCAAGGTGACCTGGGCAGTTACCGTACTTGTGAGCATGGGTGCTTCCATTACCCTGCCAAGGTAACCTCTAGACTTGGGTAAGTATCGCCTAATACGCAATGCCAAAACTTCCCTTTGCGAGGAAGGTCATAACCAAGCTGCACCAGAGCCTGCCTGGCCACCCCTAGAGTGATATATAGCAGCATCACTATAAGGGGCATTCCGTGTTTCTAGAATTAATCCTTTGTAGCATTTGGAGGATGTTTTCAGGAGCTTACCTTTGTTGAAAATTTGATGTTTCTCAGAGCTTGTTTTGATTAAATTCCCGGTTTTTCAGAATAATTCAGATATTAAATTTGCTTACTGATTTTCCCGATTCTGAGAAAGTCAAAAGAAACAAAAATAGTAACCAGACACAAGTGTATTAACTAATTTGTAGTTTCAATGATTACAGAAGGACTTGCCTGTGCCTAGATGAGATTTCTTGAGCTGAATATGGCGGTGCGACTGTAGATGCTCTACAACTCACAGTGCACCCTAGTTAATACCAACTCTCAAACGACAACACTTGCAAACCAGGGTTACTTATCCAGGTGTCGGTACATTAAGCTATCAGTCTCCTCGGTTCGGTCACTGAAAAACTTTGTTTTGCCCACTTTTTAAAGGCCCCCTGACGTACATGCTACTCACAGCCGTAGGTGCCATGGGAACGTGCTGCGCGTCATGGCTGTGCGGGGTGAAGGGTGAAATCTAGAAAGTTCCGCCGCCTTCGCTTGTCCTGCAAAATCTGCGGGCTAATGGCTTCTTTCATGATAGAAACTGTACCTCTCTTCACGTTACGAAGCCCAAATAATTCGTTATAAACTCTTATTTGTTTGGGGCATGGCTAGCACAACCACATCAGAGGACAGAATGGAACATATTTCTTTCGTGCTGTTGAGGAAACGTTGGGGTCCCGCAGGCTTCATCTGTTGCCATCGAAATTCTTCTAATCAGTTGGAAACGTTCTACTGCCAAAACTGAACCCCTCCCCACCCCCACGTCACATATAGTGATGTCACATAGACTAGAGTAACACAACTACAAGATAAACAGAATCACTTCTAGACATTTAGGCATACATTGCCAAGATTGCTGATGTCAAGCAGAACTAAAAAAAGTCTACTCCGTAATAGGTAAATATAATAATGAACTAATTAGGGAAATTATTGAAAAATTTCGAGGTAAGAAGAAAACTGTGTCACTGAACCTTGTTTAAATTTATTAGAAAAAAGAATTAGATTATCTTGCATCCAGATGAAACCAAAAATGGCAGAAAAAAAAAGTCTTATTCTTTAAAAAGACAGGCGCAGGTAGAAAAGAAAAAATACAAGTCTGAGTTGCAAGTCAGTGCTTGATGAATGTCTTTCCCTTTTGTGTGTGCCTGTGCCTGGTTGCGAATTTTTCGCGCTGTGGAGGAGTATGCGACACCATCTCGCCCAAACCTCCATCTTAACATATTTTTAAAACTGCCAGTAGAAACTTTCGCTTTAAAAATACGATGAGGACCGAATTTGAAAAAAAAAATGTCGCCAAACAATTTTTTGCGGACGTAAGGTTTTTGGTTACGAGGTCAGTCATAGCCACTGGTGTCTTTAGCCAATTTTGATTCCAATTCGTGACCTTGAAAAACATTACAGTTCTACTGTTACATTCCTCTTAGCCTCCTGAAGATGTAAATCATTGGATTGAACCCCTACCACATTGTTTTGTCTCATAAGTGATGCAGGTATCTTCTTTTCTTATTCAACTCAGTTTGACGTAGGAGCTGCCAAGGCGTCCTGTCCCTTTCACGTGAACAGTGGCCAGCACTGGAAGAAGCGATCTTTGCACTGCTGTAATCCATTCTTTCGGCAAGTAAATAAATTACTTTGAATCAGAGACCTGGTGTTTGCACAGTAGCTACACAGAACAAACAACACAAACACAAATGCTTCTGTGCCCAAAGCCTTCGTAGCTTCTTGAACTTATTGATCTGAGCTTGCAGGTTGCAATGTTAAAGCAAGATGCAGATATAGTTAGCGACTCTCTAAAAAAAATTGGGGGCACCTTATGCTTGGATGTCTAGCTTTATCAACTTGGAATGTCCAGCCGAATTGAAACAAGGATCCAGCCGAACTGAAGCATACAGCCGAATTGAAACTTGTAGCGGAACTGAAGATTTAGCCAAACTGAAGCGTCCAGCCGAATTGAAACTTGTAGCCGAACTGAAGCGTCCAGCCAAATTGAAACTTCTAGCCGAATTGAAGCTTCTAGCCGAATTGAGGATGTAGCCAAACTGGAACGTCCAGCCGAATTGAAAATTCTAGAATTGAGGCAATAGCCGAATTGAGGCTTCAGCCGGATTGGGACGACACCCCACACTCCGACTCCGATCACTCTGTTTTCCGCCGGCTTGTCAGTTGATGGCTGTGGTGAAATGCGTGGTTCTAGGCAACCGCAAAATGAATGGATAGCTGTTTTAGGTGATTTTGGGGGGATTAGCTTCAGTTTGAGTCCGTGTACAGGGACGCCATTGCTCGTCCCATACCGCAGACAACAGATTTTAATGACATCTTTACGTCATTCCTAGAGATTTCTTTGTTCCGTAGCGCATCATACAAATTTTATATAACAGTGCTACGTCCAGGGGCCCTAATCTGGACACTTCGCGGAAAAGTCGGCGAGAAATCTGGCGGCCGTGATTGGCCAACGCGGCACTTGACCTTGGCGCCGGCCAATCAGGTTCGCCGGATTTCTCGCCGGCTTTTTCGCTAAGTGTCCAGATTAGGGCCCCAGGCTAGACTGTGATGCGATCGATCGACAGTTTTACAGTTATATGAGCCCCAAAACATTTATATAAAGAAATTGAGGCCACCTTTTGGTATTTACTGGCTTAACCAGTCCCGTCCGATTTCTCGTGGCCTTCATGGCGCCAAGCTTAGTACCAGGTTTGAAGGGGATTCACACGTGATTTATTTGTATCCTCCTCTTCGTATATAACAAAAAATATTTCCGGAAGAAAAAAGTTGCATACTCCCAGCTGCACATGAGGGTCGGACGCTAGGGTTGGTCTCTGTCCTCCGGCCGTTCGTCACCGATCTGGCGAGCTAGATTTTGTTCGCCCGGCGTCCGCCACCACCGACAGAGGCACACGGCCGGCGCGGGGCACGAGCAATATACTCAAAGAAATGGCTCTGATTACCGAATGGCTCCGAAGTTGGAACAAGGTTCGAACTATTAAAGCGTATTTTGTGAACACCCTCTTTGCTGATGTTGTGTGCTACACTCCGTTTCACCATATGTTGTACCGCAACGAAGGCTAAAAGCGCGAGCTCATAGCGTTGGCAGGTGCCCTTGGTGCACGAGAGCTTCTGCCGCCGAGATGTGCCATAGACACGGTGCAAGATACACTCTTCAGGTGAGGACACGGCGGGGCTGAACGCGCGGCGCGAGGAATCAGATAGTGTTCGTTCGACGGGCATCCGAAAGGCTGCATTATTCTGGTGCCACCGTGCCCGCGGCTGACAGTGTCGCCGGCGGCCAAACGGCGAAACTGTGTGAGAGCGAAAAAAAGTATCTCGTTTCCATGACACCCCGGTACACCGTGGTCTTTCTGCACGAGCGACAACCTCGCTGGAGCTCTGCGCGTGTGGAGCATGAGGCGGCACGAACCGTCTTTGCCGTGCCCACGGGTCGACGAGTCATCTGCTGGCGCCGCTTGAAACCATAGTGAGAGAGAGAAAGAGAGAGAGAGTAAAAAGCGAACTTTATCTGCACTGCGCGAGGAGCGCGCTGTCCTCACCTGAAGAGTATTATCTTACACCGTGGCCAAAGAGCAAGGAGCTCGCGCTTATAGCCTTTCCTGCGGTTTCCTAGTGAGTCATTTATCTACTGATGAAGTCGCTAAAGCAACTGACGACTTGACCTCATTTATTTACTCTGGCGAGGTTTATCGCTTGTTCTCTGCATGGAATTTGGTTTCCTGCGAATGCACAGCGGCGTGCTGTAATATATTTTGGCAGCGTGACTTTTGTTGTTAATATTTGCTCTACTGCCGCAAGCCTTCACATGCAGGCTAGTAATGAGTAGCGTCAGATTATAAGCACGAGTCATGGTCGTAGGTAGAGGTCAGCCTCTTACCGTGGTGCCAATTTCTGTGCTTGTAAGTACGGCGCGTGCTTTCTTCGGTTGGGGAATATGTGCACACGAGCATACTGACCTGCGAAGATCCCATACTGAACAGTCCGATCTTCATAGCTCAGTATTTTATAAAGAAAAAGCTCCTGGCCAGTGTGATCCTCGACGCTCCTGTGTATTAGCGGCGAGATGTTTCGGTGGCGCCCTCGTTCGGTTACGTTTCGTGACGTCATTACCTTCTGAACAATAAATTCGATAGTGTTTGTATTGGGCATGGTGGAAGCCTGAAATCATAGCGCTCTCAAGGCAACACTGCCAACACCGTCAAAATTGAATATCTTACATTCCTCTTATTTCCGTCGATGAAAAATTCTTTGCTGACGTCATTGTCCGCATTCGGCCAATCGTGGCAGCCCGACCACAGCGACGCTTTCGATCGCTCATGTCGCCAATTCGCGGCGAGATTTTTAGTGGTGCCCTCCTATGGTCGCCTTTAGTGACGTCATTACCTTGCGAACAACAAGTTTGAAGGTGTTTGTAAATAACATGTTGGAAGCTTGAAATCAGAGCACTCTCAAGCCAACACTGCCAATGCCGTCAAAATTAAAGTTCTTCCATTCCTCTTATTTCGGCCCATGGAAAATCCTTTGCTGACGTCATAGTCAGCATTCGGCCTATCGTGGAAGACCGATCACAGCGACGCTTTCGATCGCTCACTTTGCCAATAGTGCGCGCTTTCCACACCTCATGAAACGACGAAAAATCATAGCACTTTGGGCTGTGATTTTGTAAACATAGCAGCGATGTATAAATGTATTTTAGCGTTTGCTCACGAGCGTTAATAAAGCAAAAAAGGACATCGTGCCCCACGTTTAACGTTTTATCAAAACGCAAAAACATGCCTTTTTTTCTTATTCTTCTTATTGTTTTACATTTTTTGATCACGTGCAACGTGAGCTAGCGTGCAGACACGCGGGGCATTTTTCATTAGGTGAAAAGCGCGTGTGTACAGCCTTGAGCGACCCTCAAAATTACGCGACTGCACGGGCGCCTGTAGCTTTCGCTTCATAGCCAGGTAAAGTTGTGCTAGATTTTTGCCAAGCAAGTGGTGCACGGTACGCGCCGTAGCTTGACAGCGGGCGCTGGCGAGATCGGTTTTGGCGGGCAACTGTGCGATTTTTTTGCCGTCTGGGGAATGGTTCTAGTAAACCCACATAAGATAATCATATTCTGTGCATAATAATTTTGATGTCATCATAACGAGGTTGGGAACAGACACAGATTGGTCAGGAGCGCGTCTTCAACGTTCGGCTGGAAGTCGTGTCCAGTCAACGAACCGTTGGTGCTAAGCTTAGGGCTCGGGCCCGATTTGGGATTTAGCGCCATTCAAGTGCGATAACGGACCGTTCATGAAGACGAAGTTGTTCAGAGGCTTGTCTGAGACAATGCCCGTATGACTTAGTAATACCGTTACAACGCGCAATGCCTCAATGCAGTGCGCCTCCTTTTCAATTTCCAAACCGATGCAGCGAGCAGTCTTAGAATAGGAGTTATTCACTGGACGCCATATTTGAGGGCGATGTTTAGAGCGCATGCTCAGAACGAGCTCACATTAATAGCCTTCTAAGACCGGCAACCTTGATGATGCTAAATGCACTCTCCAAAAAGACTGCAGAAGCTCGCCGTCAGCAGGCGCTCAGCAGCAGCGCACATGGATATGGCCGCCAGTGAATACTCCCTATACTGACCCAGGGCTCCCATCCAGCTTGCTTGTTATGCCATTTCAGGGAAGTCAAGAGTGCACGTGCAAAGTTTTGAGCCGGGCTCTTGTTGCGCGAGTGCAAGGACCCCAAAAGCTTTTGCCGTAGCCTCTTATTATATGGGACCATTCATTTGCTTCATAGCCTTAAAGAGTGGTGTCAAGGAAACGGCACGCGCGGCACGTGTCATTTACTTCAGTGCTGATTGGACCGAGACCACTGACCTCCACACGCCGAATTACAGCCGCTATTGATGACCTTCAGTGGTCTTTTCCAGATGCCAAGCAACTAAAACGGGCGTTGACGAGCCTCCACAAAGGAAAGTGCTGTGCAGAAAGGCACAGCAGAAGCTAAAAGGGCAATAACCTGCCTCGCTGTGCTAATGATCAACTGAAGTAATTTTAATAAAAGTTAACAAAAACTGAAGGTCGCTTATGGCGGCACCCATGCACAGCTGCTGCAAAGCGTCTATAAAGGGCTGAATGACGCATTGAGCGGACAGGTATGAAGCTACCGTTAGTAAGCACTTGACAGGCTTTTCAACTCTTTAGAGTTCTGGATCGAACAGCGTTGAAGCGCGCTGGATTTGTCTGTGTCATTCCAAGAGAGCCTGCTTGTTGCAGAATAACAGTGCTTGCGGGCCCGAGAAGTCTTCTGGGAAGCCATCCGAAGGGAAAAGTTGGAGATTGTGGTTGATCAAGTGTATGTATGTTTCAGATTCAAATGCCTTATTCCCAGGATTTAACTCAAAATTGGAGTATTAAAATTCAATCAAATTCACAATGAAGCATGGGCCAAAATATTAACTGAATGCACTGGGGAGCCCATCACACGCCTGACTTCCGGGACAAGCATCGAAGTTCCGGTGGCTTCACTTGTGCCATGCTGGGAGAGCAGCTGTGCGCCATCCAGCCTCCTATAGTGGAGATCAGTGGCCGAGACTCCGAGATTGGCTTTATCCAGCTGCTTTGCCTTATGACTGCGAGATTTCACTGGCGTCTAGAAAATGATCTTGAGACGATGCATGTAGGACCAAGCGACGGGACGGCAGCGCGCATTGTCTTGTTATTGCTACCGCGTCCCTTCCTTTCACTTTCAGGCGTATCGAATCGCGGCTTATGACGTGAGCTATTTCAGAATAACCATCACAAGAAATCCAGCACCACTTTATCTTTAGTTCCGGAAATCGCAAGGCCGACCCGAAGAATCACATTCCCACAGTGCTGGATTAACTCTAATGACTTCTAGCATCGCCATGATACATCCCGGCTAATCAGTTGAAACGTTTTTATGCGTTTGCTGATTATACGCTTTTTTTTTTTAGATCTATCGGCAACTTAGCATAGCCGTTTTTTTTTTCTTATTTCTATTACTTCACTTTATCACTACTAGAGTTCCTGTATAGACGCTTTACACACGCGCCAGATTGATCCGCCATAGCCGCCCTTCTCTTGTCTTACCGGGATGCCGAGCCACTGAAGCAGGCGTTGACGGCTCTTCACAAGGGCCTATGCTGGGCACAAGAACACAGTAGCATCTAAAATGGCAATAACCTGTCCTGCTGTGGTAATGGTGAAGTGAAGCGAACGGAATAAGAGGGAACAAAAACTGAAGGTCAGTTATGGCGGCGCCCATGCACAGCTGCTGTAAAGCGTCTAAGGCTCCCTACGGGAGCCAGAGTTGCGCATTTGTTTTCCCCGCGCCGCCACGCCGCTATTCGCCGAGATCCATCACGTGAGGAGCAAAGCATCCGGTGGCGTGCAAGAAAGCTACCTTTACGGTCGCTCCGCCGACGTTTCTCTTGCCCCGGCGTATGTTTTCCTGCTTTCCGCCTCCTTTTCCTCCTCTCCTGTTTTCCATGCACGGCGGCGCGCGCGGCGCCGCTATTCGCCAAATTTAGTCACGTGAGGAGCAAAGCATCCATCTCGTGCGGGAAAGCGCCGAGGCTGAATGCGCAACTCTGCTACCGTAGGTAGCATATACAGGAACTCTAATCACTACCAAAGCAGGCCAGGTTATTGCCATTTTAGATTATAGTGTGTCCTTCTTTCCAACATTGGCCATTGTCAAGGCTACTCAGTGGCCGTTTTACAGGCTCGGTATCTCGGTTAGACAAGGGAACTCAGCAATAGTGGCTGCAATCTGGCGCGTGTCCAAAGCAGCACACGACATAACAGCACGCGACAAAACAGCACGGTCAAAACAGCACGTGTCAAAACAGCACAGCGTCAAAACAGCACGGCGACAAAACAGCACGCGTCAAAATAGCACACGACAAAACAGCACAGCGTCAAAACGACACAGCGACAGAAGAGCACGTGCCAAAACAGCACGGCGTCAAAACAGCACGACGTCAAAACAGCACAGCGACAAAACAGCACAGCGTGAAAACATGACATTGACAATATAGCTAGTGTTCGGCGTTTTCGGTTTGTTTTATTTGAAATTCCGCGCACTTTTTTTTTCGGTTTTATTCCAAACAAGAATTTTTGGTTTATTGCAGTGAATATTTGTAGACTCATAAACTTCTCAGTTATATTAGGCTTAGTGACGAAAACCAGTACACTAACGAAAATGCAATAATTAAAAGCGATTCTGGAAAATGTATATCGCGTACCAAGTACTGGTCTTCTTATTTGTTGCCGTCTTTGGCAGCCGACGCGACCTGTTCTGTAAGATGAGCTGGGGCCCTATCGTGATCCTACATTATCGTCGTGTGATCGTATTTGTACACAGAATGAGCATGAGCTTCAGTACCACTTCGGTCGGAGAGGCAAATATCAAAATGGAGAAATTAGCAAGCATTGTACTCGGTGCGTTTTGCCCCATTTTCACGACTGCGCGAGGCGATAAATTCGCGCCGACGGCAGAAATGACAATGAAACACTCGTATTTATGGCCTCTAGTTGACGGAAACTAGGGGTGTTAAACAATGCGCAGCATTTATGGACGCTCTTGATTTTCGTTGTTTGATTCCGCGATTAAACTCTCTTTTTTTAACAAAGAATTGGGCACAAATCCCCATCAGGTGAAAAACCCAGATTTCGTCCTGAAGACCCCTGCGCCTCCGGAGCTTTTGTTGAAAGTTGAACCGATCTCGCAGACAAGCTGAAAACTGCGAAAGGAAGTGGTGATATGGTCAGTAATGGGTAGGGTTCCGTGTTTTCGGAGTTTAGTTTTTGTAAAGTTCGGAGGGTGTTTTTCTGAGTTTATTTTCCCCCGAAAATTCAGAGTGTAAACGCATGCTGGAGAAAAAAGAAAAAAAAAAAAAAACGCGATTGTATCAATTAATATTTTCTTCAGTTGGATTTGGCGTTGGTGCCATTACTACTGGCAATACTAATTTGTCCTAGGACAAAATGGCACACAAGTGTTATTTCGATGAATGTCGATACCTTAAAATCAATAACCTATTGGAGATAGTCCCTGGGAAGCCTGTATTCATTCCATGCTATTCCATCAACCTACCGCGCGGCCGCAAGAGGTAGAGTGGAAAAGGATGAAATCGAGAAGTTTCAACTGTCCTCTTCCACACTTTATGTAATTTCTATGGTCCACAGCTTTCACGGCTACAAAAACACAACCTCTCCTTCCTCTCAGGCGCAAATAATATGACCCAAACCGGAAACATAAACAGTGACTTTTGTCTTGACCCGATAGTACAATGACCTGTTGTCCTGACCGAAATTTGAAAGATATGTGTGGTGGCATTTTCCCAGGACCAATTACTCTAGGCGCTGATTAAACCATTAATTGTAAAATATATTTGTGTGTGTGTGTGGGGGGGGGGGGGGGTGGAGGGGGGGGGGGGATTGGCACATCAAAATTTAGTTTATCAGATAAACCCGAAAAGACGAAACTTTTACCGGCGGGTGTTTTTCGCATTTATCCGAAAACACGAAACCCTAGTTATGAGTCACATTCTCTCCCCCCCCCCCTCCCCCCCCATACACACACCACTCCAAACGCCCTCGAAAGTACTGAAATTTTTCAGTTAAGACCGATTTTGTGAAAAAGAATTTGGCGTACTTTTACCAGTTATATACGGTTTAACCCGAAAACGCTGAACACTACATATAGCGTTTGAAATTAAAAAAATGTACGTATCAAATAAGGCACTGTAAAAGAATTGAGGTTCCAGGCCAGTTCGTCAAAAGCCAACTCGTCGACGGCCAATTTTTCGAATGTGTTCTTTTGGAAGCAAGTTCGGTGTGGGGAGTATACTCGATGCGCGCACGACGGTTCCCAGGGCAGTACCGAAGCCCCCGCTGGTGCGTAATCTGGCTATTTTGTAGCGTGAGCTACACTGGCCGAGGTTGAGCAGTTTCGCGTGGCTCGCATAATGAGCCGTGCTCCGTGCTGTGCATGCGCGAGGAGCAGTGACGTCACACGGCGCACGGCTGGCGCCCCGCGGAGCCACCGCCACCGCGCGCTCCGCCGCCGCTGCGCCCGCCCTGCCGGTCTGCGCATTCCAGAGGAGTGATGTCATAGCCGCGGCAGACGCACTGGCGCCGCCGCGTGCCCAGCTGTGCACCTCCGTTGCGCAGTAGCCAAGTCTGACGCTGCACCGGAGCCGCTTGATAGCGCCTCTCATTTTGTGCGCATAAGCTCACGCTACGTATATCCTGGCATAGCCGAGCTTAGCCACCGCAATTTTCTCGAGCAGTTTTGCTTATTTTGACGCGCAATTTTTCTGGTGATATCATCTACAATAAATAATTCAATCGCACGGCAATGTTCTGGGGTATTCACACGAGGGAGAAATCCCGGGGATTTCTCCCCGGCACGCGCATCCCACGACGAAAACGTCAGGCTTTGCGATGTGCAAAAGCCTCGCGTTTTTATCTCGTGATGCGCGCGTGCCGGAGAGAAATCTCCGGAATTTCTCCCTCGTGTGAATACCCCTTAAAAGGAAAACCAGAAAGCGTGTGCGGCAGCGGTGTGTTCAGCCCATGCTGCAGTGTAAGGCCACAGCATTGAGGCTGCGGCATGTTACTGCTTCACCGGTTTCCACTCGATCAAGGCCTTTGTCGGCAATAATCTGTGAATTTAACTCAAAACGTACAACTTCTCGCCTGCAAGCTCCAGGAGATTTTATTAACGGCGAATAAACCCCGCAGAATCGGTGCCCATGGTACACCTTGAATACGCTCCACATTATAGTCACCTGATCTTACCGGCTCTATCAATGCATCTGTAATCAACGCATCTCCAGCTTTTTTTTTTTTTTGGAGGGGGGGGGGGAGGGTGCAGGGGGGACGTTCTACGCTTAGGTGGTAATTACGAAACGATGAGTACTATGGAACCTCACCGGACCGCCACAAACCAGGCAGTTCGTAACTTGAACTTATGGATATTTTTTCCCCGATAACTTTTCCTCTTTCCCTGATACTTCAAAAAAGACAAGACAACGCAACCAATATCGACGCGAAGGTATCCCCTCTAACTACCCAATCTCTTCAGAGATTAGCGTAGTTAAGTAGTAGTAACTACTGCTAACTTCATTTGTTTTTATCAATCACATAGAAGCAGCACTCGGGACACTGACTTGAGTGCGATCCCGTCGCCGCCAGCCGTACATTTTTTTCCATTGTTTCTTCACTAGCTGTTAAATAATGCCATGCAATGTCCAACCCTTTTCCTTTACGTTATGTTTTGTTTTTATAAAGCGCTACCTATTACAGCCTTTTTACATGCGTGCTGTTTTGTCATAGTCCTCTTTTGACGCTGTCCTGTTTTGGCACGTGCTCTTCTGTCGCTGTGCCGTTTTGACGCCGTGCTGTTTTGTCGCGTGCTATTTTGACGTGTGTTGTTTCGTCGCCGCGCTGTTTTGACGCTGTGCTGTTTTGACGCGTGCTGTTTTGACCGTGCTGTTTTGTCGCGTGCTGTTTTGTCGTGTGCTGTTCGGTCGCGTTCCCTTGACCAACACGTGGAACAAAATCTCGCTCTGCAGAGCACTGTAATCACGGGTTCGATCCCCGCACCTGCCCCTTTCAATCTGGATGAGCATCTTACCAGTGTGCGGTCGTGTATGGCTACTGTGTGATGCACGTTAAAGACCCCAGGGTAGCGGTTGTATTGCAATGGCTAAATTTTTCATGTACAGCTGAGATATGTCCCCCGGCGAAGGAGACTGAGTCCAGGCTGAATAAAGCAACATACCCCAATTTTGTTTTTATATTGCATGAAAACGCAGGATGCAAACCACCGCCATGGTGCAAGCACGTTACGTACAAGCCGTATATAGCGTTAATTCAAACCGAACTTGCGTTCTCGTGCCTTTTAAGCTACGCGCTGCCCAAATAGGTGAGTTATACCCTGGCCACACGGGCGATTCGAATGCCATTTAGAACGAATGCCTTTTGTGTGAACGGCAAATCAGCTCGCAATCTGACGCGCGTGGAATGCGCCACACCTCGAGTGTCGCGAGCTGATTGGCCGTCCGCTCAAATGTCATTCGTTGTAAATGGCATTCGAGTTGCCCGTGCGGCACGGGTATTAGATAACCACATTCACAGTTGTCACCGGATCATCATCCACGCCCGCCTCGGTTCAAGCTCTACAAAATATATGTATATATATATACATAAAACATTGTACATTTCATCAGAGAGTTGATGAAATGTACTATTTTTCCCCTCACATTGAGATACGCCGCAGCGCATGTTTTTTGGAAACATATCATGGGCCAGAAAATGACCGAGACCGTAAGTGGCCGATTGAAACCAGGGAACCAAGCGAGCGTGGTGAGCTAAAGTCTCTAAATGAAATTCACACTTGGCGTTTCTTACAAGTACCGACAACCACTGTTGGAGAACGAGAGAGATGCGCACCACGAGAGCACAAGTGAGAGCCGCACCACAGTTTAGTTTCAGACGCCGCTCGCTCCGTTGCCATCATTTTAATGCTGCACCGCCATTTGCATCAAAATGTCGCAAGAGGCACAAGCTCGTGCATTGGTGTATTTGACGATTTGATGCCTCTTGGAAGACAAACACTTCAAGAAGCTTTTCTGTTGACATTTGACTTATCGGTGTTTCCCAGGTACTCGCGGAACACCAGGCTATGTGACACGGTCTTACCGCTTGACTGGCTGCAATAGTTTGTGAAATGGGCCGCAGCCACACTAAACTTAAAAAATTAAACATCGTAGTGCGGCGACAAGACAGAGCCTGTTGCCATGGCAGAACTGCGTCATACTTGCATCGCCTCCGATTGGTTCTATATTTTGTGCGGTGTAGCAGACAGAAGTCTGACACATACCTTCTCCGGCATAACGGTA
This sequence comes from Ixodes scapularis, assembly GCF_016920785.2. Classification (NCBI taxonomy): domain Eukaryota; kingdom Metazoa; phylum Arthropoda; class Arachnida; order Ixodida; family Ixodidae; genus Ixodes; species Ixodes scapularis. The sequence continues at coordinate 215,034,864 of NW_024609835.1, read as the reverse complement.
AAGCAAATATCAGTGGTATGAAATAAATGACTAGGGCCGCAGCTCGCCGTCCTTGCAAGCTCGAGAAATAAAAAAAAACACAGCAGCAAATGCTCTGATTTGGGGCATATGGTGCTTGTGTCGCCATCTCCTTAAACCCGTTAAGAATATTCCGAAAACTGCCCTGTGAAATTTATTTAAACATATTTGTAAATACGAAGACATTTTGCTTTCCCGTAAGGGTATTAAAATTAAGATAGGAGCCGTCTCTATTAAGTACTGCAATTCGTTTTGTGTAATTTCTTATCTAAATAATTCTAATTTCCAACTTTTCTGAAAATGAGCTTAAAACAGTCAAACTTCTTTTGATTCTGGGATTTTAATACAGCTCTCTAATGCTCTTAAAGGAAAATTGAAAGGCCATTCGGCTTTCGGTATAACTTTAAAGTAAACCTCAAAAAGAGTCAATACTGTGGCGCATCCGTGAAACTCAAGTTTATGGAGCGATATTTGTCCATTGAGTGAGGAGCACGTGAATGATATTTAAGCTAACCGTAGTATAAGGTCCCGTTTCCAAAATTATGGTTCCTATAAAAAAAAAAAATATATATATATATATATATATATATATATATATATATATATATATATATATATATATATATATATATATATATATATATAAATTTCGCACATTGATATGCGGGCACAAACGCGAACCATTTTTCATATTTAGGGTTTAACAAAGTCATTCCATTCAGAGCAGAAATACATACGCTCCTCTTGGAACTTCCTTACGAGGCTGAATGGGAAGAAATAAATGTAGGTAAAATCTCCATTGATTTATTTTTGACCGCCACATATATTCGTATTTTATCTCATTAAATGATTCCAGGCTATTCAATAATGGTCATTCGCAATTCGCCCCGTTCGCGTCTACCAAAATTAAAGAGGAAGATAAATTCACGTTCAGAAATGGCCATATCTTCTTACCCGCGAAAGAAGACAGTAAACGCTACGTACCGACGACGTTGTAGGTGTTCCTGTTTGGAATAGAAGGAGTCACGGTCTCATCTTCAACGCTTTCGGGTAGCTGAGGTGTGGGTTCCATGCCGGACGTTTGTCAGAATGACTCACTTGAGATAAGCGTGCCGCAGTTCCAGCTGAACCGTTCGACTCGTGAACAACGCACGTGACTGTTGCCCTCGAGAAAAAAAGAAATTCCCTTTCAAAAGAACATTTAAACATGTTTATTTTTAGACGGTAATCAAGTGTAAAATAATGCATTTGTTGAAGTTGATTTAGGTACGTTATGGCGTTAATGGAAAATTCTGTGCAGAGTTGCCTTTGAGACCTGGCAATGTTGTTTCTCTTTCTTTATCAAATCACTGAAGGCGTCACTATCGCATAGTACAATTAACAATAGACCGATCTTGTGGGAGGTAATGCACCTCTCGTATCGGTTTAGCCGACACGGGGGAAGAGGAAGAAGTGAATAAAGGGCTTTTTGCGTACCTGACTCCATTTTGAAAGCTTGCCCTTTTCCCACATCGAACATGGTGTCAGAAGTGGGATAGGAATACTACCTGTTTTAACCCGTCAGTTCGCGAAGCAACCGGCTCCTTTTCAGACGCCGAAGCGACCGCTAAAGTAGCTCCTAATGAATGGCCCTCATGGAAGAAACGTTTTCTTCGGTACCGCACAGCCTCTGGATTGCAAGATGCAGCAGAAGAAAGACAAGTTGACACGCTCGCCTATTTGATGGGCACTCAAGCGGAAGATATCTTCAACACTTTCAAGCTAAGTACAGAAAACGCCAAGAAGTTCGATGTCGTGCTAGCCCACTACGAAGCCTATTTTCTTCCAAAACGCAACATAATCTATGAAAGAGCACGATTCAACACCCGAACACAAGGGGAGAGAGAGTCAGTGGAGGAATTTTCAACGGCCCTGCACACGTTAGCCGACACGTGCAACTTCGGCGAACTCAGAGAAGAACTAATCAGAGACCGCTTGGTAGTAGGCCTGCAGGACAAGAAAGTTTCAGAAAAACTACAGTTGGACTCGTCGTTAGACTTGATGAAGGCACTCATGATCGCCTGTCAACATGAAACAGTCCGAATACAACAGAAAGAGCTACGTCCCACCGAAAGCCCAGAGTCAGTACACCAGGTTCGCACAAGCAGATCATTCACAGTGCCACAAAAGGCTGCGGTCGCTTGGGATGGGACTTTGTCAAAACGTCACCAGCATGACGCCCAAAATCCAGAACGATCCTGCACCTGGTGCAGACACGCAGCACACTCTCGGGCAAGTTGTCCAGCAAATGACGCGGTGTGCAGAGGTTGTGGAAAAAAAGGACACTTTATGACAGTTTGTCGGTCGACGTCTTCTCTCAGGAATGTCACCGAGCAAGAAGAAGGAGTTTTCTCAAAAGGACATTTGATGACGGCCTCAGGTCCAGCTACCCAAACAAGAAATGACGGTCAAGAGCCAGGATTCCTCGGCACAACGTCAAACACCCAAACCTCAAAGTGGGAACTAATGATACTGGTTGAGAACCACCCAGTACTATTCAAGGTAGACACCGGGGCAGACGAAACAGTAATCCCCGAAGACCTTTTTAGGAGTCTCTTCAAAGACCCTACTCTAAACGCGCCGAGGCGCCAGCTTAAGGGGCCCGACGGAAGACGACTTCACGTCTTGGGCGTCGCAAACCTGAACCTCTCATTCAAAAACTACAGGAACGAAGAGGGAGTTTACGTCCTCCGAGGCCTCAAAACACCGCTTCTTGGAAGGCCAGCTATATAGAAAAGCTCAAGGTTCTCCCAGAGATTTGCCAGGTGCGGAGCCTCTGCCCCGAAGAGGAGTTTCCCTGTCTTTTTGAAGGGCTCGGCACTATGAAAGGAGACTACGAGATAAAGCTAGCACCTGATGCAACGGCCTTTGCCCTGACATCGCCTCGCAGGGTGCCCCTGCCTCTTTTCAACAAGACAAAGATGGAGCTGGAGAGGATGCAACAACTCGGAGTAATTTCTCCAGTGACAGAACCAGTGGCGTGGTGTGCACCGATGGTAGTGGTTCCTAAGCCCTCAGGAGCCATACGTATCTGCGTTCACCTTACGCAACTGAACAAGTACGTTCAGAGGGAATGGCATCCGATTCCATCAGTAGAACACACTTTGGGAATGCTCCAGAAGGCAACCATTTTCTCGAAGATTGACACCAACTCAGGGTTTTGGCAAATACCTTTAAGCGAGGACAGTAAAACCCTAACGACATTTATAACACCTTTTGGCAGGTTCTGTTTTAACAGGCTGCCGTTTGGAATTTCTTCGGCGCCAGAACATTTTCAAAGGAGGATGGCCGATGTACTTTTAGGACTAGAAGGAGTTGCATGCCATATGGACGACGTGCTGATCTCGGGGTCCACACAAGATCAACACGGTGGTCGTCTAAGAACAGTACTGGAGCGCCTCACTCAAGCTGGGATCACGGTAAGCAAAGAGAAATGTCTCTTCAGCGTTACGAAGATTTCCGTTTTAGGACACCTGATCGAGAACAATATGGTTCGTCCGGATCCAGCAAAGCTGTCTGCTATTCTGCAGATGCCAAGTCCCACTTCAAAAAAGGAGATACGCCGCATCATGGGAATGGCTACGTATCTTGCACGTTTTGTCCCCAATAATGCACAGGTCTTGGAACCACTGTCATCGATGTTAAGCACAAAACAGGATTTTGTGTGGAACCAACCTCAACAGCTCGCATTTGACCAGTGGAAAGCTATGCTTTCTCCCGACCCAGTTTTGGGTATCTACGATCCCATGAAAGAAACCGTTGTAAGTGCAGACGCATCAGCATACGGACTAGGTGCTGTCTTGCGCCAGAAGGAGGGGCAACGGTTTAAGGTAATTGCCTACGCGTCAAGGCTTATGACAGAGACCGAACGTCGATATGCACAAATAGAAAAGAGGGCTTGTCACTCGTGTGGGCCAGTGAAAAGTTTCGAGACTACCTCGTAGGAAGAGTCTTCACTCTCGAAACTCATCACAAGTCTCTCATCTCACTTTTTGGGTCCAAAGCACTCGATGACTTGACACCAAGGTTACAAAGGAAGGTTATGCGACTCATGCGTTTCACGTATGTCATCGTCTATGTCCCCGGCAAGGATCTAACGGCAGCCCACGCTCTGTCAATGTCGCCTATTTCACAATCGGAGCCTTTCGGCTGCGAAAATGAGATCGATGGCTACATCAAACACATCGTCTCCTCTATGCCGCTGACATCATACAGTGTTCAGCAGGTACCCAGTGAACAACAGAAAGACAGAGTATGCGCGCGGCTTCGTCAACGCATTCTAACAGGGTGGCCAAGAAGAAGAGATCTCGAGCAAGAGCTCAGACCCTTTTGGAAAGATAAAGACAACATCTCGCTCGTTGACGACGTAATAGTTCGTACGTCTGGAGTGATAATCCCTGAGAAAATGCGCGACACCGTCCTTCGCCAACTTCATGAAGGTCGTTTCGGGATTGACAAATGCAAAGGACGGGCAAGGGATTCTGTTTGGGGGCCTAGAATTGACTCTGATATTGAGCGGCTCATCAAAAACTGTCACGTATGCCTCAAACAGAGTGTCAACCGCAAAATGCCTCTTCTGCAAACAGAATTCCCACAGCGTCCCTGGGAAAGAATAGCAATGGATCTGTTCTTCTGGAACGGAGCCTGGTGGCTAATCATAACTGACTATTTTTCACGGTACCCAGAACTGGTCCGCCTTGGTGGTCTCTCATCGGGAACTGTGATCACCCATTGCAAGTCTATTTTTGCGAGGCGGCATGGGATACCGGACGTGGTGGTATCTGACAACGAACCGCAGTTCGCTAATCACGAATTTGATGAATTCGCAAAGGATTATGGTTTTCGCCACATCACTTCCAGTCCAAGGTACCCTCAAAGCAATGGAATGGCAGAAGCCGCGGTCAAAATAATAAAGTCGACTCTGAAGAAAACAGAAGACCCGTACAAGACCCTACTCGCTTACAGAACAAGTCCATTGAAAAATGGATACAGTCCGGCGGAACTCCTGGTGGGCCAGAGGTTACGAACAAATCTCCCGGTCTCGTCTAGCGGCCACGTTCCCTGCCTTCCAGATCTCAACAACGTAAGAAAATTTGAAATGTCTCAGCGACGAAAACAAAAAGAAGACTTCGACCGCCGGCATTGTGTCCGAGACTTAGTCGACTTTGACGAGAGAACTGACGTGTGGGTAGTCGACATGCAACGACAAGGAGACGTCCAAAGCACTGCAAATGAACCCAGATCATACTGGATCGACACTGACGCCGGACACTCTATCTGCAGAAACAGAACACACCTGATTCCCTTACCCAGTCAGGCTTCTGGATCAGAAGTACAGGTACCCGAGAATGTGCAAGAAGACTATGCTGATTCACCAGAGGCTGGGCCTCATTGGGCCGATGGCGGCCACGCTCACACAAAAAGTGGAAGATGTTTTCGAGTACCAAAGAGGTATCAAGAACAATGAACGATGCAGGTGTGACTTAGAAGGAGAAAGGTGTGAGTGTTTGTTGTGAGACTTAGGAGGGGAGATGTGTGATTGGTTGTTGGTGTGAGACTTAGTAGGGGAGATGCGTGAGGTAATGCACCTCTCGTATCGGTTTGGCCGACACGAGGGAAGAGGAAGAAGTGAAGAAAGGGCTTTTTGCGTGCCTGACTCCATGTTGAAAGCTTGCCCTTTTCCCACATCGAACATTCAGACGTTGTAGGTGTTCCTGTTTAGAGTAGAAGGAGTCACGATCTCATCTTCAACGCTTTCGGGTAGCTGAGGTGTGGGGTCCATGCCGGACGTTTGTCAGAATGAGTCACTTGAGATAAGCGTGCCGCAGTTCCAGCTGAACCGTTCGACTTGTGAACAACGCACGTGACTGTTGCTCTCGAGAAAAGAAATTCCCTTTCAAAAGAACATTTAAACATGTTTATTTTAAGACGGTAATCAAGTGTAAAATAATGCATTTGTTGAAGTTGATTTAGGTACGTTATTGCGTTAATGGAGAATTTAGTGCAGAGTTGCCTTTGAGACCTGGCAATGTTGTTCCTCTTTCTTTATCAAATCACTGAAGGCGTCACTATCGTATAGTACAATTAACAATAGACCGATCTCACCGGTCAGTTTGAATACGCCACCGCTGCCGCAATGCATCGAGAGAACTTTAGTCTTTTTGCACGTGCAACAACCTCGCTGGAGCACTGCGCGTGTAAGGCACGAGAAGGTCCGAGCCCCCGCGTGCACGGCTGTCTGCCTCCTGAAAACTAAAGTTATGGCGGCATCACGCATGCGCCGAACGCTTAGTGTGATCGGTCTGTTGGAGGCGACACCCGCTCTTGAAAACGCACTGAGCCTGAATTCAGCTTCCACTCCCACCCCCCCTGGTTCGATACGGAAGAGCCGTGTACCGGGGTTTTTCTTCTGCTTTACGCACGTTTCAGACCCCAGGCTGGCAGTTGTACTGCACTTTCTAATTTTTTTTTTTATTTATAGTGGGTAGCAGTGTGGCATCTTTTTTTAGCAAACAACACTCCTGCTTTCTAAACAACTAACAAATATTTCTTTTTTTATGCTGACGGGATATCGTTGGCTCGCTCTTACTACAGGGGCTCTGAGTGGGGTAGTTGGCTCACCGCGCCCGCTTACTGAGGTGGTTAATGTCTAAATTGAGAGATGATGCTCCGATCGACTCCTCCTGAAGCTTTCATCCGTGCTTCTGTAATCGCGTGCTTACCAGCTCGTGAGTGCGTCAGTGTTTTCTTTGACAGATAGCTCGGATGATACGAAAGAATCGCAGTAACTGCATCGGCCGAAAGCAATGGTTTCTCACGCTGAACGTGCACCTCCTCACCAATATTGACGTGCATATAATCTCTAAATCCGTACTGTAGCTCAAAATGTAATTTGCGCAAAGCAGATGGTCTCATCCAACGTCTAGTCTGCTCGATACAAGCTCTTATCCCACAGTTTTCGCCACTCCTACTCTTCCGGTACCCCGAACAAAGATACCTTGGTCAAGTCCTCCACGCTAGCATGTCCCGTTTTACAGCCAAGTGGAAAACGGTAATTCCACCGGCGATTTCAAATTCTTGCATTTGACTCGAAGATACGAAACCGCAAGGCAACAGTATAATTGCAGTGACCTCATGGCGAAGGCACGCGGACGAGCACACGCGAACTGCAATCAACCACTCAACGCCAACACCTATAGTCGGTTGCAAGCTAAGAACAATCTTTTAGCTCCACCCACAAGCGCATTGCGCCCATCTAAAGTGCCTCCACCATCGAGAAAGTAGTTCGCTAGCAACGTTACTTTTTCTTCCTCCAGGAAACGTGTCTTAAACTACTACAATATTTACTTAATTCATTCAGGACATTTAAATAAGTTAGAATACGTTTTGTCAACTAAATAGCTGTTTAGTAAAGAAAGAAAGTCATGTACAATGTACCGTCTTCCCATTTCATTTTCTGTCCAAGATACTTTCTAACATACCGTCTTCCAGCTCTCAGCAGTGCTAATTCTCGCGCCCGCTTCGAAATTTTCGTTGGCGATAGCGTCGCTGGATTCTCACGTTGTCGCGCAAAAACTGCTGCAAACGCAAGCCGATACCTTTAAGATTTCGTGGCGTAACCTCGGGCACGTAAAACACGGTGCAAAAAAGCAGAATAATTGTCACGAGAAACTAGCGTCGCGTTGCTAAGGCCAGCAGCCATGTTGAGTTTTTTTTTTTTTTTTTTTCAAAAGGATCGCGATTGGTCCACGGAATCGTGGCGTCATGAAAACGATTGGCTGGCGTTTCTCGGCGTAGGATTACATTTTCCTCTGAGAGGCATTTCCGGTTTTTTCTTAGCTTGCAACCGACTATACAGCCTTTAAGGAGCTGAGCTTAGAGTATCGGCAGGTATCGGCACTCTACTTCCGATATTGTTGTTGGCGCCACCATTTTGGTGCTTTTGCAGATTAAATGCAACCGCCGATTATTATTATTAAGAAGTTCGATTTTCTGAGGATCTTTGTCGGTGTTAGGAAGCTCATGCAATATAGCTTTGCTATGTGGCGAACCATTTAAACATTTATGGAAGACGCAGAAGCGTTTCTATTGATTTCGTATGAAGCTTCAGGTAACTGGCAACCATGATTTTAAGCCACAAGATGGGTAAGTGTCGTTACTCTGGAGCGGAGCTTATTTACCCCCGAATTCAGGAAGGTTCCTTTCCTTAGATGAGCGCCTTTCCTTTCGTAAGTGGCCACACTTATGAATCATGAATCAACCTTACCTTAGGTTGGCTCCTTTACTCAAAGGTTTCCTTAGACGTTTCCTTATGAACGAAGGAAGCGACGTAGCTACCGTCGATGCTTCCTTTCCTTTTCTACTTGCGACATGGCGACGTTTCGGGAGCTCGATGATTACGACGATTTCGAGAGTGTTGTCGATCATTGGTGAAGGGCAGCCGAATTGTGCAATGGAGAAATCTACCCGGTGCCACTTATCGTGCGTTCTTGGCTCAGGGATAGGCGAAACCCTATGGAGGTTTACAGTGACCGGGAATTCAAGGCACGCTATGGCCTCTCCAAATTGACGGTGCGAGAACTGCTGTGCCCTTTGTGCATTCGTCCGAGCACCGACAATTGCGGGAAACCTCTCTCGCCTATGCTCCCGCTGTTAGTGGCACTGCGTTTTTATGGGGCAGGTACCTTTGAAACAGACATCGGCGATCTGCTTAACATGTCCCAGCTCACTGTGTGTTGCGTCGTCGGCAACATCACCGACATAATCACACGGGAACTCTTCCCAAAAGTGGTTCAGTTTTCCGATGCTATTGGGCGCCGGCAGCGTAACGCACGCTTTTTACAAGATCGGAATGTTTCCGGGAGTGACCGGCAGCATTGATTGCACGCAAGTGAGGATAAAGAGCAGTAAAGTTGACATTTGGGCTAGTCGGTAGTCTAACCTATTGAGGTATTTAGCGCACATTATGAAGACCTTTGCTGAGTACAGACCCGGCCTTCAGTTTACATTTGAGGTGCCCAAAGAAAACGTACTTCAGTACCTGGATCTTTCGCTCCTCCTGGTGGACACCCATGTTTGTTGGTCGTACAGCCCACGATCCAAGAAAGCCATTCTACAGGGTGAAACAAGGAGGCGCCAGGCTCTTTAAATGGACGGAAAATTCGGTTTCTTAACCTATCGCGATACGACTTTGTGCAGCGCTGCCCACTGATGGTGCATTTTTATGTAAAATCTGCGAAGAGCGTACCTACCCGTGGAAAATGTAAAGAAAGAAAAAGACTTAGCTCCTATGGAAACGCAGCGACGCCACCGGTCTGCAAACAACACGGCGCCGTTTCGCACGGGAGACAAGAGATGGCGCAACAAACGTCGCCAACGAACGAGCATACGGCGCCGAGAGCAGGCCTTTTTAGCAGACGATCTTTTCGACTCAAAAGCGGCGCGCGTTCCGCAGGCGGCGACAGTCGCAGAAACAAAAAAGTCAGGTGCTCCAACAGCAAGGAACTGCAGTTCCTTGTCTGCAAAAGGGCCGGCCCTCGGCGTCGTCTGCTCGTTCGTTGGCGGCGTTTGTTGCGTCATCTCTTGTCTCCCGTGCGAAACGGCGCCGTGTTGTTTGCAGACCGGTGGCGTCGTTGCGTTTCCATAGGAGCTAAGCCTTTTTCTCTCTTTACTTTTTCCTCAGGTAAGTTCGCTCTATGCATATTTTACAAAAAAAAATGCACTATTTGTGGGCAACGCTGCACAAAGCCGTAGCGTGATAGGTTAAGAAACCGAATTTTCCGGTCGATTTAAAGAGCCTGGCGCCTCCTTGTTTCACCCTGTAGACTACGGCTCGGCTCCCTCAAAAATCATCAAGAGGAGCATAGCTCTAACGTTTCTGGGCTCGGCACTAAAGAAGTCTTGTCTTCATACTATGTCATCCAGCGTCACTATGCAAGTAGAGAGGCTAAGAAAAACCGGCTATTCGTCAGCCCTACTGGCTGATGTGGCAAACGCTCTGGTGAAGAAGGCTAAAGGCTTCCAGTCCAACAAGACCAGTGTCAAGAAAACAAGGCCAGTAGTAATATCATACCTGCACAGTATGACCGATAATTAAAAAAAAAACGTTGCTAGCCGCTATGGGATCAGAGTATAGAGTGCCTTCATACACACGCGCGCTTTGGCTTGAGTGGTGACATCTCGGCCATTTTTCCGCCCAATCGTTCTTTCTATGCATTTTGAAGTGCGCGCAATACGGTGTCACTCAGCACGAGCGCGTAGCTTTGGCTAATGCATAGACGCCATTTTACCGCCCAAGTCACGCACCAAGTGCGCGAGAGCGTCACGCGCTGGCACATTCAGGGCAACAATGGATGTCTTCACCCTGAGACAGACAGACATGTAGGCACCCTATCAGAGTAGTTCTTTCAGCACCACAACAATAGAGAGTTTTAGTAAACCGTTTTCATCTTCCGCTCCGCTCTGAGGGTGCCAAACTGCGCATGCGCGGCCCGCTTCGCCGGAATGGAAAGCGCAGGTCCAAAAACGCGTTTTAATAGAGCGTTTTTCTTCAGCGTAAGAGCGTTTTGAGCGGGTTCGAAACATTTGCTTGCGTAGCCCCACAAGTGGACGTTTATAGTACTAATAAGACAAAAAAACCTAAGCGTTAACACCAAGAGAGTAAAAGGGAGCGTGATTGTAGAGGTAGTAAAAACGAAGGCGACAATAATAAACACAAAAGAGTAGGCACACACCTGAAGAAATATTAAGCTATAAAATATAAATATAATCGTTCCACCTTGTGTGCGAGTAAAGCCGAAGGTATAAGCATGAGCATGTTGCTCTAAACGGTACTTGCACTGCACGAGCGCGTGTGCTTATCAAGGACGCTGAAAGGCCGGCACTCGCTGTTGTAGCTTCTGCTCCACTCGAATTAAAACTTTAACAGATTTACTTATTCGAAGTAGAAAAATAAGAGAAAAGGACGAAGTTTGCGCATTGCGAGTACATCCTTTTGCGTAGTACGAGTACAGTGTTGCTCAAGGCTAGCAAGGCATCTGCACGATGAATCCCCGCTGTTCTCAAGGAAGGAGACTTCTACTAACGAGATTAAGCTGGCGAGACATCGAATCTATGAATCGTATCCCTGGTGCCATCAAGCGCCGAAACTTCCTTTCCGAACGCAGTTTGCTGGATATTTCCAACGTAGAAAAGAAACCCTTTGGGAAGCTATCCTGCTTAAAGAAGGACCTGCCTGTTCTGCATGCGGGCCTCCAAATACCAGCACCCGACAGATCGGCGCAGGGTGTTGCCAATCATGCGAGACGCTTTGCATGGTTCTTCCTCGACTGGCCTATCCCAACCGTCTGTTCGTACTTTGATGAGCGTTTGGACGGAACTTGTCGGTGTTCTTCGTTTCTGTGAACCTCATCGTGGGTCACATCAACGAGAGGTTCGGCCACCTGCTCGCTGATATGAACAAACATAGGTGGTTGACTCTGGCGAAACTGGAGCTGTGCTCACAGGTGAGACCCTGCATGGTTTGTGTAAATTTTGCGTTTTCATTGTTTCTAGCACAGCTGCTCTGTGTGGTGAAAAGTTACTTATTTCTATACGCCAAAGGTGTACATGGGCAGTGTCAGGACAAGTCACGACGAGCGCGTTCGTAATCTGTGAGCATTAGTAGGCCACTTTTATGAGCCCTCTTTGCTCTACTTTACGCTCTGCGAGAAGCATCGTCCCCACCGCGTATGCGTGGCCCGCTCTGAGTTGGAGCGTATAGTTAGCGGAGTGAGCGTGCGCTCCGCTTCACAAGTTCTAGAGCGGGCTGTCCTCAGCGTCCTTAGCGTGATCGCTTAGATCTCAAGATGGCTGCACTTACTCAATACGCGTCGATGTTTTTCACCGTTACCTCAGCTTGAAAGAGGTCGAATCAAGAAGAAAAGCGTACGCCCCACGCGTAAAAAGTAAACCATTCGATTTGAGTTCTATGTAACACAAAACAGCATAATCAAACGAAGTGAACGAGTATCACTTTGCAACCAGCACGGCGTCGGTAAAGTCGCCGCGTTTTGTGGACGTCCTATGGCTATGCAGTCAGATGTACGGGTGCGCGTGCTTGAACGCCGATTATATCTGTGCATGCGCCCTCCTGTCGAAAATGCCACTGAAAGTTGACCATGAGCATAGCGCTCGCATGCTGCACCAAAGAAACCATTCCCTCTCAGCTTTATTGATTCACACTCGCTCGCAACTTTTGAATTGTTTAAATTTCCTCAAGAAATGTTTGCATTGGATTTCCTTGGTAGATTTAGAAAATAATAGAAACTTGAATGCAGCCTTTTTAAAAGTGCAACCCATGGTGCCGCTAGTCTTCGAGGCCGCGTTATTTTGGCCAAGTGTCTAGGGAGCAAGAGAGCTACGTCATTGTTTGACGCGGATGCGAGTCTAAATGTATTAGACAATACTGAATATGAGATGGGTTCTAGTCACAAGTCTCGCACTAAAAGCGATGCCCAAAATATGGCGGCCGAATATGTTACCCGGTGGTGTTTTGAAAAGAGTTACCAATAACGGTCGAAAGAATATTCCACGTCAATTTTTTGTCTGGTGAAAACCAGACAGGCATAAACAATGCAAAATTTAGCAAACGCAACCCTGGACTTCTAAGCAATAGTGGTAGATTAGAACAGTTTTCAGAAGTTTCGTTTTGAATTCCGGCGTAGCGGGCCTCGCATGCACAGTTTGACTGCCTCAAACCTTAGCAGAATTCAGGAACAACTATATATATATATATATATTAATTTACGATACCCAGTTTTTTAAAACCCTACAATGGAAATACCCTTTATCTTAGAGGAGTGACAAGTCCCATATCACATGTTTTGGTAGTGTTTAAATACTGCCGTGTTGTAAGAGTGTTTTTCTTTGTCTTTTTTATTAGGCCGTCAAGGACAAGGGAACACCCCTGAACAACTGTTGGGGTTTTGTTGACCGCACAGCATGCCCACATGCCGTCCATCAAAAAAAGTCAGAAGAAGACCACAAGAGGGTGCTCGTCGTGAAGCACCAGGCAGTGATGTGCGCAGACGGCATAATTTGACGGCTGGACGAAACCTACAAAGACCACGGGCATTTTTTTGTTTGTTTAATATTAGAATGCATAAAATTATCACAGTAAATCATATTCAAGCTTTTGTACTGAGCGAAATACCTGTCCAACAGGGCTGAAAGGCATCTAGAAATATCTTAATAAAAAAACGTTTACTAACGACTCCCATTTTACTTCTCAGATGTGCGTGTGAATATTGCATCTAACCAAATTACTGTGTTACTGTTGAATTCAGCATGGTAAGAGTAGCCTATGTTTCGTGGCCTTCTATTCCAAGAAAAGACCGTAGCACAAGTGAGGCAGAAACTAGGCAGGAGCTTAAAGGGGCGGTGCAACGATTTTATGATTAAAAGAATTTGCATCTCGTCATTTATACGTTGTTTATCGTGTCCCGGAGGATAGAGAAAACATTTCCTTCATTAAAAATGTCGCGATTCCGCTGCATAATCGCAAAGCAAAAGTCGAGCTTTTTCCCCCACCTGCAGCCCCAAGTGGCAGCCGAAGGAACTACGGCGGAAAGATTACGTGACCTCGCTCGGCTCTAAGCTGCAGCATAGCGCCCGCTAATGTACGCAGAGAGAAGGAGGGGAAGCGTCCTCCGAGATAGCACACGGGAAGCTACACGGCACTCCGAATGACGTCACTGGGAGTGCGACCAGGTGTGACCCTGAAGACTGGGAGTGAGTTGAGGGGTGCCCGAAATACCAATCTTTATCTTTTTTTTACGCAAAAACTAGGACACGCAGGCGAAATCGGTTTTCTGTTCTTTACTTCAGAAGTGTCAGGGGGCAACTTCCAGAAATCTTTGACCGAAGTCCGAAAATCGTTGCACCGCCCCTTTAAGCTGAAAAACGCGCTTCCATAAACACACAAAACAAATAAAAAGAAGTGCATAGTCAAGCAAAATGGTTTCATGTCACCCCCTAAGGCAGATATATACACTGCACTCCCCTGTTAATACGAACACGAAAAAAATCGCTTTTATTTGCAGTTTATTTCTTTGACAGCTATAGAAAAAGCTGAAAATTTGTCACTCAGATTAGTGCCCCAAACGAGCGCTTTATTCCACACCAATAGGCAAATGTCAGCCCCTCGAATTTAAGGTGAAAAATGAAAACAAGATATTGAATGCTCCCGCTAACAGTGTCGCGCAGTGTACATAAACACCAAGGCACCATATCACAAACCGAAGCATACGAAGAAGAAAAGACTCATTTCATTGGGAAAAAAAAAGTAGAGATATAAATGGAGCACTCGCTTTCGCTAATTTTCACTGTCTTGCTGCCTGAAGTAACCAAACAAAATATCTGTCCGTTTGCCGACTGCTTTAGTCTTTGGTCTTTAACCTTTAATTTTTGGCTCTGGAGAGCCGCGGCACCGCGGAAAGCAGCAGCCCGTACCACCGAGGCCCGCGGTGCCGCGTCTAGGGAACATGGTAGTGCCAGTATATACGTGCAATATGACGACGATATGGGCTGTTGGTATTAGGGAGGGTGGCAGTCCGATGTGAGCAGCGAGCTATGAGCAGTCCGATGTGAGCAGCGAGCTATGAGGATCTTGCACGCCGTTCGATCAGTGCATGAAGGAGCACCAGGAACATAATGGCGCTATTGCTCACTGGGGTCCACTGGGGTCAAAGAATCATGCTCCAAGGTAGTAGTCCAACCGAAGTAGATCGAAGCTGCCGCCTCCGAGGAACCGAGGCCCAGGGCTCAGATTGAGACACCGCCGTCGCCCGGTGTGTCATCCTCTCAACGTCGTCGTCGTCATCCCGCATAGAAAAATCGAGCCCGCTGGCTTAGACAAGGCAGCACCTGTTCCCACCGTTCAGGGGCCGTGAAAGGATTGCGGCCAGCGATTTCTTGAAGCAGCCAGAGGTTGTTGACCACCGTGAAACGTTTTCTGGGGGACGCCTTTTCAAACAAAGTCTGCGCAGCTTCTTAGTGCAGCGAGGTTCATAAGGGTCAAGCGCGCTCCCAAGCATGATTTCAAATAGCGAGTACCCAAGTTTCCACAAGAGCACCATCTAGTGAACCTTTACTGAGAGTGGAACGTACTTCTTAAAATGGCGACGATAGCGGAGCTGACGCTCCACGCTCAAATCCCAGAGCGGGTCGCGCATGCGCGATGGCGACTCCGCTTTCCATAGAGCGGAGCGGGAAACCGAAAACGGTCTACTAAAACTCTCTAATGAGTCAAATTTGCCCTAGAGTGAATGTGCATGCTGAGGGTACCACAAAACCCACGTGAACCAAGAAGCATGCAAACACATTTTTTCCATGCGCTTCGGGCGTCGTATATAAAATACATCTTTTGTGTGGCAAGAGCTACATAGGCCAAGCGGGCAGATGCCTCAATAACCGACTCCGAGGGCATGGTTACCCCTTGAAGGCTACGGTGGGTGGAAATCTTCCTCTTCATTGCAGGGAATGCAGGTGCAGACCATTATTCCTTGAGACCAACATCTTGGGGAAAAACAAAGGCAAATTGACCCGCGAGGTATTGAAGGCCTTCTACATATTTCGTGAGGACAGGAACTGTATTAGCGTTGAATCCGTAACTCTATGAAACAAGGAAAGGGAATTCCTTGAACAAACAATGAAGGGCCCACACGAGCCTGGATGAACTGGCCGCTATCATTCACGGGGTTGTGGTAGATGCACGAGTCCACGGCGGATTATTTGTTTGTTTTTTTTTCTCTTCCTTTCTTGTCAGTAAACGTAGTTGTGAGTAGCGCTCTTTTCTGTCCTGTTCTTCTTGTCTCCACCTTCTGGGCTAAATACCTTAATATGTGCGGATAAAGATTCCGGCGGCGACGACGCTGAAGTATTCTGTAACCGGAAAGGGTACTTCTCCATCAACGTGCAGGAAAGAGCGACTCAAGAAGTTTTGCGATGTGCGCTAACGTCTCTTCATATCTTTTTGTTAATTTTTATGTGCTCGTAAAAAGCGCACATATGTCCCGCGTCATTAATTGTACTTTTTAAAGATGCTGCTATAAAAGTAGTGTTGAAGCAGGGAAGCACTCACTTGATTTTTTTAACCAACCAAACACACACCCAGACCTGTGTTAAGTAACTTCCACTGAGTAGTTTATTTTGCATGTCCACATCGAAAGGGAAATGTCTGCAAACTTCTTAATATTTCTATTTGACACATCAATATTTTAAATTTTTACACAAGCCAAATTTAGGTAACAAAAGAGTTCCAACCTTCAGTGTCAAGATGTTACTCATTTCAAGGAAAAAAATAACTCGCCATTTATTCCCAGTGTGTATCTGCATCTATAGGCCATCACAGGACCCGAACTCCAGTTCTTCGACGTCGTCGCAAGCTGGCCTGGCTTCGCCCACGACAGTACGATTTTTGACAACTGTAGAACCAAGGTCCTCTACGAGGAATCAGTAATGACCGGGGTGCTTCTTGGGAAAATGAGCTATGCCTGCACGCCGTATTTGGTGACCCCACTTGCAGATCCAGGCAAGGCAGGCAGCCCTCATGACAAGTAAGCTGTTCGCGCTACACCCCAGTAGTAAAATAGGTGTCAGGACTGCACAGCTTATTTATGCGTATAAAGTTTTTATGCTTATATGCTGGCATTTTCGTACGAAGCTCAGGACGGAGGTGACGATGCGCTCGTGAGTATGCAGAATTGGAGTCCAAAGTCGTGATTCCTACATCTTCTCATCAATCATGCATTGGTAGGCTATACTCTGCTTCATTCCACTCTCGACTCCAGCTACAAGCTACTGCAAGCTTATAAAAATAGAATGTGATGGGAATTAAGCTCACAGGAAATGAAGACAACTGGAAGGAACACATGAGTTGCCAGTACCGAACTTGTCCTGTCGTGAGTGTGTGATCCTTCCGCTTTCTTCGTTTTTAAAGTTGTTAATTCCTATCATGGTAAATTCTTATACACAATGTGAACTTTTATTTCGACGAGCTAACACAAGAATAGAACCATAAGCGGCATTCCAGAAATTTAAATCTGCGACTACACACTGACAAGTAAGAGTAACAAGGAAAGGAAGGCATAACGGGACAAAAAAGGAACACATGCTACACGAGCCGTAGTGCCCCTTTTTTGTCCTGCGTCTTCGGTGCTATTACGTCTGTCATTCATATACGTTGCGTCTTTCAGCTCAATTTAAAATTTGCACTTTTATGTGTGGCCAAGATAAAGTTTCGTCTGTTTTATCGCAACACAGAAGGAACCTGAGAATACAAGACTACTTTCACCAACTTGGGGAACTTGCCTATACACAAAACGAAATTTCGTATGCAGGTACAACAAGGCCCAGATTAAAATTCGAAATAGCATTGAGAGGGTATTCGGGCTTTGGAACTGGCGATTTTCATGCCTCGACATGAGGCTTCAACACAAGTCCGAGCTATCTGCAGGCATCCTCACGGCCTGCGCCGCTCTCTACAACCTGGGACGGCAACTGTTGGACCCTTCTCCGCTAGCTGTGCCCCTGCCCCCACTTCCAAAGCCCCGGCGCAAAAGGCCCTTGCAACCGCTGCCCCGGCTTCCGGCCGAGACAGGAACACATTTGAGAAACGCAATTATTGTTAGGCACTTCACTTAAGTTCTTGTACCCTCTTTCGGTGTCCCCCAAGGATCAAACCGAAGGTCACTTCTTTTTATTATTTTTATCAATGAGATCAACTTGAGCGTAAACAGTGTGGATACTTTTATATGCGGATGACATCAAACTTTTTATGAAAATTCAATCACAAGATGACTGTGCTTTTTTACAGGATGACGTATTACGGATTTTTGCAGGGTGCTCTGAAATGTTTTACTTTTTAGCCCAGTAAAGCCCCAGTTAAAACCAATGTACTCACGGTGTGTAGAATACGCAAAAAACATTTCTTACCCGTACACACTTGGCAATCGTACTTTTCGATGGGTTGAACAAGTACTTGACCTTGGCGTGTATTTTGATAGCAATCTTTCTTTTTTAAGCCATGTTACTCAGATTGCTGCTTCAGCTTTTCGAGTGATGGGAATGATATCACCTGAGACGCGTAAATTTTCCAATTTTTTATGTGTCGTCCGCTTATTTTGCTCCTTGTTGCTAGTTAGAGCTGCGTTTTGCAGCTGTATGGAATTCGCTGACTGCAGCTGATGTAAAGCGAATTGAATGGATTCAAAAACGATTTGTTCCAATTGTTGACAGGTATTTTTGGGAGGAGATGTTATTACGACTATGAGTACGTTCTCAGAGAACTTTCCTTGCGCAACTTGTTAAAAAGACGGAGTGCTCGTGATGTTTTAATTTTACATAAAGTTTTTCGCGGCCATGCAGATAATGAATTGGTGACATCGCTGGTATTTCATGTTCCGGGTCGTGCTATTAGAGGAACGAGTGTATTTTATCTTTCTGTGCATTCGCAATTATCACCATTGGTGCGGATGCAAATTTGTGGTAATGAATTGTCGCCTCATAATGATGTTTTTTTAAGTTTTTTTTTTATTTTTTAAAGGAGATCTTGATTTATGCCGTTTCGGCTATTGACCCACACCATATTTTGTAACAGTGGCAGACATCTTTATGAAATTTTCTTTCGTATTATATATTATGTGTCACCAAATTATAACCTATTGGTTGTTCTGGGGCACGAATAAAATAATGCATGATTATTATTAATATTATTATAATTAACTTGGCCAGTGTGTTTGCGGCCATGTGCTTTAAAGCTGCCATCAGGCAACACAAGCAATCAGGGAAAGAACGTACCTCAAAGATTCTTGTCTCATGAGCAAGGCTTTCATCCTGGCTGAAGGTACGGGTAAACATCTTTTCCAGTGACCCATGCCACGGCATATATTGTTAAGTATGTAACTCTCGTAGGATGCTCTTGTGGAATGCCATTTTTTGAAGAAATCTTGAACGAATTAAAGTTCTGAAAACAAAGGGTATATAACTGTTTATTTATTTATTTATTTTTTTGCCCAAACAATGTTTCACGAAACGATTATATTTGTGGCCTCTAAGTTTTGAATTTCTTTACCTTAGCAATCTTAAGCAGGACGATCCTATTTCGTTTCTAATTCTCTTCACTTTATGCTTATGCTCATTTAACCTCATTTCGTGGTCGGCTTTTAGGATCTTAAGGCGGAGGTCATGTTCTTCGTCCTTCCTCTCTTGGTCCCGCCTGAGATGACCGAGCCGAACATCTTGTTCAGCAGCTAGCGTGCGCTCCAGCACTCCAAAGCGCCCTACAATGCGGGTAGGCGCCTCCCGGTGGGGACTTCCCTGGCGATCACTCGCTGCTGCAGATGATGCAGCTGCAGCTGTGAGGTGCACCGTTGCTGCGAGGGGCACTCCAGCTATGGGGGTGGCACCACCACTAGGCACCACAGAGTCTTGGCTCTCTGGCTCACCCATAGCAGAATCTGCACACAGTATGAAAAACAAAGAATACATTCACATCACATGATGATCTCTAATATGTGAAGTCTGCTGAAAAACTAAAAACTTCATGGATTTAAAAAAGTTCGAGGCTCTATTCGCTAAAGTGACAAGGTACGCAGGACATCCGTTTTCAACACTAATTTGACTTACAACACTAATTAAGGTTACATATTGAAGTGCAAGATACCCTTTTCCCTGACTTAACACGAAACCCATTGGTCAGGTTTGTGGTTCTCCTTAGGGCCACTGCCTTTGGGAGTTCCACGTTCGCGGCGAGACGCTCTACCGCGAAGCGGGTTCGTGCTCACGTGGCATGCTGCTCGTTGAGCGCAAACAGACACCAGTCACGTTGGTAACGGTGATAAACTGTTTATTTACAATGAAACAAAATAACAACAACACAGCGGCTATAAGCTGGTGAATGCCGTCGGTGTGGAGATCGCCCACGGCCGAACGGTCGTTCACAAATGTACAAAGGACCGGGTAAACGCTCACCGGTGCATCGGACGGTTCCCCGTTGTCGCCGCCGCCGAATCCCAGGAAGACGAGGCCAGCGAGACTGCTGTCCGCTGGTTTTAAGATAACGGCGGGGGCGAAGTGGCCAATCAATGAGCGACGCGTCGATCTCCTTTGTGCGGGGGTTCGTCACGGAAATTGCCCCAAGGGGGAGAGGAGGAAGCCACTCACAGTGGTAAGCAGCGCCACCTCTCGCTACGTCGGCGCGGCCGCCACGGCGTGCCAAGACGCTGACGCGACAGAATGTTGAGGGATCACAATCCCCACACTCCCCCCTCCTTAGCCAATAGTCACCCGCAAACGGGTGGACCAACACAAACACACAACAACTAGACTAAAATAAGAAAAAAAAAAGAAAAAGGCCGCCACGGGACACAACAGCCCGGCTCATTGGTCCATGGTCCAAAAGTTCGTACAGCGGTCCCTCACCGGCGGTACAGCTCCCAGCTGCAGTCGATCGGTTGCGTCAACCCGTGACGGTCGCGCACTTGGCGGGTCACCTCCTGAGCGCCCAGGCCGGGGTGGGGCGTCGAGCCCAAAGTGACGAATGTCCCACAGCAGCATTCCGCCGAACGCTCAGACGTCGTACTTGAGGGGCGCCCTTGGACTTTTGGTGGTAGACATCCGTCTCGGAGTCCCTACTGCTTTTGGAGAGTCCGGAGTCGGCAACCCAGCAGCCGTGTCCGTCGACGAGCTCGTTCCGGGCGAGCAGGTCCCGGAGGATTATCTCTCGGCTGCCGATGTAGTGCGTGCCCTACGAGCCCTGCTGGGCGAACTGCGCCAGGTCCCTGGGCCCCGGGGACTTGTACGGGACGAACGGGAACAGCTGGTCCCTGGTCGGCGAGCTTTCCGACCGCGGCGCGGGTCCCGAAGATGATGAGCGGGCCGCCCCTGGCCTGATGTCGATCTTGACGGCCCACGAAAACGACGGGTTGCTGGTTTGGCCCGCGGCCGACTGGGGTAGCGGGGCTGCCTGACGAGTCACGAGCAGCCGTGGTCCCTGGACGCCGCTGAACTGCCGCAGCCAGGAGACAGCAGCTCACGAACGGCGCGAAGCAAAGCCTGGAGGCCCTCTTCGTAGGTGCGGAACGTACTGCGGTAGAATGACCTCTTGGTCTCCGACCGCTTGTGACGACGCTCGCACCGCGCTCTTGTGTTGACATGGAGCACACGTGAGCGTAGGTGGCAGTAACTGACCAATGGCAGTTACGCGTACCCTTTCCCTCGGAAGCCGTGTTTGGGGGATTCCCCTACGGGTTGATCCGGGAGCGAACGCTGAGGTGACGTGGTCACTGCTTGCCAGTAAACAATGGTGTCTGGCGCGTTCGCGAAGGCAGCAGGTGTATTGTGCTTTGCACTTCCCTTAATGTGACATTTCGCCGCTTACAGGGGCTGCCTCTACGAAAACTTCGGATAATAGTTCCTCCGTCTACGCAGATTGTAGCGAGACGCCTGTTGTTCATCGTCGGCGTTATCTCGCGCTGCGTGTGCATGTTTCTGCGGGGGCTGAGTTTTCTCGTTGGCCCCGTTTTCCCTCTCATGGTAGGGTTTCAGATCGCACACATGTACCGGCCCACCGACTTTTCTTGATTGCAAGTTTGTCAGCTTGTACACGAGTGGGGAGAGAAGTTCCTGCACTCGGTACGGGCCACACCACTTCGGAGCCAATGCGGCCGAGAAGCCTTTGCTGGCATCACTCAGAACATGGTTCCGTGTGAGGACGAGATCGCCCACTTTGTAGCGGAGATCTCGATGCGAGCGGTCGTACTGAGCTTTTTGTTTCGCTCGCGCTACCCCGAGATTGCGACGCGCCTCCGAGAAGGCTTCCGTCATCCGAGTTTGTAGCTGCCGCGCGTGGTCCGTTTGCGTCGGCTGCGCGTGTTCCACCCCGGCGCTCCCCCCTAGGACACGGTCCATGGGGTTCGGAAGCTCTCTCCCGAATGTGAGGAAAGCGGGGGTGAAACCCGTCGAACGGTTGAGAGTGGTCCGAAGTGCGAACCCGATCTCGGGGATATATGCGTCCCAGTCACGGTGCCTTTCCGTGAAGGCGGCCAGCATTGCTTTGATGTTTCTGTTACATCGCTCCGTGATATTCGACTGCGGGTGGTACGGCGTGGTTGTTCTGTGCTTTATGCCAAGGGCCTTGCACGCGTCCACGAATACGTTCCCGACGAAGTAGCTCGCTCGATCAGTCAAAAGAGCTTCGGGGAACCCAAAACGGGTGAAAACCTCCATGAGCTTCTCTGTGATCGCTCGGGCTGTCAGCTTACGGAGCGGAAAAAGTTCCGTCCATTTGCTGGAGTGGTCAGTTACAACCAGTAGATACTGGTGTCCTTTAGGGCCCCTCGGTAGGGGGCCGACCACGTCGCAGGCTGCCAGAGACCATGATTGCTGGCTCGGAATCGGTTGCATTAGGCCCGGCGGTTTGCCGCCTCTCGGTTTGAAGCTTTGGCAAGTGTGGCAGGTGCGGGCATAACGGAATACGTCCCGTTTCATGCCCGGCCAGGTGGCGATGCGACATAACTTTGTGTAAGTCTTGGAGCCGCTCGCGTGTCCGGCCAAGTGCGAGTCGTGATAGTAGCGCAAAACTGCGTTTCTCAGACTGCGGGGTACCACTACCTTGAACGCCTCGTCGGAGTCGTTCTCGGAGGGTATGTACCTCAGCAAGAGCCCGTCATTGCTCAGCAGATATGAATCCTCCGTGCCCGCACCAATACCAGATACGTCCCGGCACTCGGCGCCTACTACAATACCAGTAGTGTTGCGCCCGGCGGTCGCACCGCCCGCCTCCACGGCGTCCGACTCTTCCGCGAGTCCGTCGATCACCTTTCGACAAAACGGATCGTTCTGCTGGGCTTTCAGAAGCTCTTCTTTGCTGAACACGATTCCCACGGCGCTCACTGCGTCTAGGTGGTTGATCGTCTCGTCCGGGGTGGTCAGATCTGCTGCCTCCCTTTGGGACTGAGTCACGGCTTCGCCTGACAATGTGGATGTCGTTGGCTCGGCCTGGGTCTTTGCGGAAATTTGTGTGCAGTCTACGGGGGCTCGTGACAATGCGTCCGCCACCACGTTTGTGCTGCCTTTCCGGTACCGCACGACGTAGTCGTATTTTTGCAGCCTCAAAGCCCATCTTGCCAAGCGACCAGCGGGTTCGCGAAGTCGGGAGAGCCATATTAGGCTTTGGTGATCTGTTTCGATCACGAAAGTGGTCCCGTCGACATAAATGTCGAAACGCCGGAGTGCAAAGACGATGGCCAAGCACTCTTGTTCGCATGTGCTGTAGTTCCTTTCCGCCGGCGTCAACGAGCGGCTGGCGAAGGCCACCGGTCGGAGTACACCTTCGTGCTGTTGGAGCAGGACCGCGCCCAAGCCAAGATTGCTGGCATCTGTTTGGATCAGAAAGGGCTTGTTCAAGTCGGGTAGCTTGAGTTCAGCTGTGTCCGCGAGCGCTCGGGAGGTGCGGCGAAAGGCCGCTTCCTGCTCGGGACCCCAGCTCCAACTCACGGACTTTCGCAATAGGCGTGTCAGTGGTGCTTGAAGCGTCGCGCAGTTTGGGATGAATTGGCGATAGAAGTTCACCATTCCCAGGTAGCGACGGAGGGAGCTCACGTCGGTTGGCGCAGGAAACTCCAGGATTGGCTGTAGTTTGTCGGGGTGTGGCGCAAGGCGCCCGCGATCCAGTTCGAACCCGAGCAAGGCGATGCGGGTTTCGGCTATTTGAGCCTTTTCGGGGTTCAGGGTCATTCCCGCGGCTTTTAGCCGGTCGAGTACGTCCTCGAGATGACGTAGGTGATCTTCGAAGGTATTGGAGTAGACGACAATGTCGTCGAGATAGGCCATTGCGTGTTTCCATTTGGTTTCTCCCAGTACTCGGTCGATCAATCGCTGGAACGTCATTGGCGCTCCGCACAGACCGAAGGGCATTCGCGTGAATTCGAAAAGCCCGCGGTGACAACAGAAGGCTGTTTTTGCCTCGTCACCTGGCTCCATCCGAACCTGGAGGTAGCCTCGGCTAGCGTCCTGGGTGGCGAAGTACCGCACACTGCCCAAGTTGGACAGAATCGAGTCGATGCTCGGTAGCGGCTAGGCGTCCTTTCGTGTGACGTCGTTCAGACGGCGGTAGTCCACGCAAAGACGTGAGCTGCCGTCTTTCTTCGGGACCAACACCACGGGGAATGCCCAGGGGCTGTTAGATCGCCGGACAACTTCGGTGTGGGTCATTTCGTCCAGGGCACGGTCGATGGCTTTTCGTTTAGCCAAGCTTACGGGTCGCGCGTTCTGCCTTCTTGGCAGTTCGTCGCCCGTGTCAATGCGATGTCGCACTTCGTTTGTGCAGCCCGGTCGGTCCGTGAACATTACGTCATAGCGGCGCAACAACGACGACAGTCGGGCTTTTTCTCGCCCTCACACGCTGCATGATTGCGTGAGCAGTGGGTGCGTCATTTCCCCGATGGGGGCGGCGCTCGCTGCCATCGGCGCTGGACTCGGTGTCTTGGGGTCAATGACCCGGTTTAGGGAGTCCCTCGCTTCCTCTCGACGGTTCGTCGCGTGCGCCAATGGTGGCGTTGGCGGTATGGGCGGGGGTTCGCAGAAGGGTTTCAGGGGTGCAAACGTGCCCTCCCGATAGCCTGTGCTGCTGACGTCGATTACAATGCCTGTTTTGGCAAGGAAGTCTCTGCCCAAAATAATGGGCACCGATAGGCCAGGGAGATGAACGAAGCGTTGTCGTCTTACTCGATTCTCCCATCTCGCGACCAGCCGCGCGGTACCAGCCGAAAGGGCGGTTCCGCAGGCTAGGCGAAAGGCAGTGTTGCATTCTCGGAGTCGGACAGAATTCTGTCGGAGGTGAGTCAACACTTCGTCGCCGAACATCGAAGCGCTTGCTCCGGTGTCGAGGAGTGCCTTGAATGCCTTGCAGGCGATCGTTACAGAAATGAACGGGGCCGGCGTGCCGGTCGGGAAGCCTATTCTGTAGGCGGTCGGCAAAAGAGTGGCCATGGGACCCTCTGATTCTTTGTTAGCCACCGGTCCGTCCGTCCAAGGGCCGTTTACCGGTGGCTTTGCTCGTTTCCCGCACGGTGCGATTCCGTGTTCGGCCACTCCGGGCACTGGCGAGCGAGATGACCGGGGCGATTGCACCGAAAACATCTTCTGTCGTGGCCTCGCTGGGGGTTCCGCCGTGCGTTTTGGTTTTCGCCGGCTCTGTCGTAGCGTGCATTGGCTCGCTGAGATTGAGGGATCCTCGTTTCCTCCTGCCTCGCTGCCTCGCTGGGGCGCGAGTCGGTGGTTTTGAACTGCGGCGTCGGCAGGCTTGTTCGTCTACCGTAGGAGTACGGGTCGAGCGCACGATCTGAGATTGCGTACGTGTCTCGGCCCCGATCTTCCGCATAGTCTGCGGAATCGTAGCGCCTTGGTGCTCGAGATGGCGTGTCCCCGCTCCACGCGCAGCGCGGTTCGAGGGCCGCTGACGCTGGAGGCGGAGGCCGGTACGCACGGGCAGCGAGAATGTCTCCCTGAAGGCGCCGGGCCTCGGAGGCGAGCTCGTTGAGGTCGCGGAAACGGCTGCCTCGAAGATACGCAGCGAAAGTCGGGTGGCTTTGACGTATGACGCGTTCCACTCGCTCTGCATTGGGAGCTGAGGGTTCTGCGAGCTCGAAAAGCTCTTGCATGGCTCGTACGAACTCCAGCAGGGACTCGTCCGGATGCTGGGTTCGCTGTTCGAGCTCCCGCCGCATCCTTCTCTCGTAGTCGACGGGAAGGAATTCGCGGCGGAACGCCTCTCGGAACTGATCGAGCGTTCCGGGTTGGTCACCGACAAGTCGGAACCAGCGGGCGGCTTCGTCGACGAGCGCGATTGGCAGTATGCGCTCAAGTATTTCACGATCGGACATTCCCATCGCGCGTTGGTACTTCCGTAAATCGTCAAGGAAGTCCGTAGCGCTCGCTCTGTCTGCGTAACCCCGATAAGTCGGGACGGGAATTCGGACCGGAGGTCGTTGCGCCTGTGGTGCGAGTGTTGTCATTCGCAACGCACCTGTCAGACTCTCAATCACACGTGCCGCGTTTTCGAGCAATGTGTGATGAGGCGCCGCAGCGGTTTCTCCGTGGGGAGACCGGTAGGCTTCGCTTTGTGCCGGCGGCGGAACACGTGCGTTCGGGGAACATCCGGGAGCGATGGCGCCCGTCCGCAATGGCGTCGGAACCACGCTCGGCTCCAGGAGTGCGTCGTAGGGCGCTTCACGTCGGAGGGTTGGCGTTTAGGCTTCCCGTTGAAGTGGGGGCCGCGCGAATGCGTCGGCCAGTCGCCAGCGTGAGCAAATCCGAGAAGTCGGTCTGCATTGTCACGGTAAGCGCTGGTTGC
Source organism: Ixodes scapularis (assembly GCF_016920785.2). Classification (NCBI taxonomy): domain Eukaryota; kingdom Metazoa; phylum Arthropoda; class Arachnida; order Ixodida; family Ixodidae; genus Ixodes; species Ixodes scapularis. The sequence goes on along the minus strand of NW_024609835.1, from coordinate 215,008,415 downwards.
GCGAGGACTCGTCACTCGGCAGCAGTCGCCACACACAGACGTACCAGGGTTCTGGTCGTCAGCCCTTTTATTGGGCGCCAAATTATGGTTCTCCTTAGGGCCACTGCCTTTGGGAGTTCCACGTTCGCGGCGAGACGCTCTACCGCGAAGCGGGTTCGTGCTCGCGTGGCATGCTGCTCGTTGAGCGCAAACAGACACCAGTCACGTTGGTAACGGTGATAAACTGTTTATTTACAATGAAACAAAATAACAACAACACAGCGGCTATAAGCTGGTGAACGCCGTCGGTGTGGAGATCGCCCACGGCCGAACGGTCGTTCACAAATGTACAAAGGACGGGGTAAACGCTCACCGGTGCATCGGACGGTTCCCCGTTGTCGCCGCCGCCGAATCCCAGGAAGACGAGGCCAGCGAGACTGCTGTCCGCTGGTTTTAAGATAACGGCGGGGGCGAAGTGGCCAATCAAGGAGCGACACGTCGATCTCCTTTGTGCGGGGGTTCGTCACGGAAATCGCCCCAAGGGGGAGAGGAGGAAGCCACTCACAGTGGTAAGCAGCGCCACCTCTCGCTACGTCGGCGCGTCCGCCACGGCGTGCCAAAACGCTGACGCGACAGAATGTTGAGGGATCACAATCCCCACAGGTTTCAGCTTTGAAATCAGCTGTTCTCTATGAACTTACATCTCTTGGTTCTAAATTATTTTTACCTTCCTCTCTTCCTCCGTCACCATACCGGACAAGTTTTACAACTGTATCGGAAAGTGTCTATTCTTCGGCGATTTGGTATGAATATTGTATTGAAGTCAGACTCGTAATATTTGTATTGGTTATTTGTACTATTAACATTATTTCTTTTGAAAAGTTTTCAAACTGTACCTTAACCGGCGTCATCTAAAATGTTTAGGGTGCACTGTTCGGAACAGCGAAAGCCTCATCATGGATTGTTGACATTTCATCTAAGGTAGCTGCTCATGAAGCATATCGTTAACCCTACAATGCGACAGTGTGGGCCTTGATATTCACTATTTTACAGCGTTACAGCGTGTTCAGTTGTGACCTGTCAAAAAACTACTTTTGTAGAATTATTCATATGTACTCAATGGACTTTCTATGCATTCATTCAATTCACACAGGTGAAAGGTCGGCTTTCTGCAGCTTGTATGCCGATAAGTGAACATCTCGCACGGTAGTCATCAGAAGATTTTGTACCAGCGAAAAAAGTAGAGTGTAGGAAAAAGCTTGGCAGATGTCGATCAGTGGACAAAGTGCTTTTTCACAGCACTTTCGATTGAATATTCCTTTCGGTGTGACAGGTCACGCGAGCTATCTCGTTCGCAAAACAAGCTCAGAAGTTACGCTAACATTTATAAAAATACGGATGGCAGTAGCATTGGCAGAAAAATATGTCAAGGGTGTTGTAAGGGATGTATATCTGGTACCAGTTGTGCTGATTTTGGTTTAAGTAAGACGACCTTTTATGAATAGAGACATTTTAGTACTTGTTATTCTACTTTACTTTCCTTCCATAATCCACTAGCCAAAATTGCAAGTTATCTTGGTCATAAATGCACAACCTAGTAAAATATCACTTGCAAACTAATTATCGAGCCTCAATCTGATTTGCGTTTGCGCAAACCACCGGCAAAAAGAAATTGTACCGAAAACAGTGGAATAAACGGAGAGCAATGCGACCAAGCATGTAGACTTTTCTATGCGTGTGCTTTATTTCTTCCCTCTGCGATCAATCTCTATTCAGTTATGCTTCTCCGAAGTATCTACTGGACTGAGGGACGTGTGCCTCTCAGTCCAGGGTAGCTAAACTCGTGGAGCAAAACATTCTTCGCTTTTCGACGTAGCGGGGGGAGTGACCAAAAGAACGCCCCAAAATTTCCTCCTCCCTACGCGCGCTCAATTCGCAACTTTTGACGAAAAATCCCCTGCGATCCCTAGGCGGTGCACGAGAGCACGACACAGCGCAGGGAGGCAAGCGTTCACGCCGCTCGCTGTGCGTTGTCTTTGAGCTCTCTAGTGCCAACAGTCCCGTCATGCCTCGCCTAGGCAAGGAGCGAGAGCAGACGACGAGAGTTCGTCTGCTACGATGCGGCATTCGCACAGCGGAACTGAAAGAAAAAGTTGGTTTTCTGCTCGAAATCGCGTCCCGTGGGCCACAAACTCAAACGCGAGCTTGAATTGTAAGCGTCTGATATTTCACGAAGAGAGGAATTGACGGCCCGTGTTTTATTTCTAAAATTTGAGCCGTTTTGTAGCCGTACAGACGCTGAAACCTACCAGTGTGTAATGAAAGGCCCAGGACAACCACAGAGGCCGCGAGATCTAGCATCATTTCGGTATGGATGAAAAGTTGAAAATTTTTCGACAAAGCTCCCACAGCAGAAACCTGTGACGCATTCACTCAGCATCCGGGAAGGCTAAACATGGAGACGTTGCCCCAGACTCAAGCAAAGTTATATTTGAACAGCCGCTATCTTGCCCCGTCATATTTTTTTTTTTAGAAAGCTCTCGTTCTGAGTGCTTTCACCAGGGAAATAAAAAGTCTTACGAAACTTATTGCTAGATGTTCCAAAGAACTAGATTTAAGCCGTATCCTTTCAGTGGTTCACTCATAATACTATGCTCAAAACGAAGCAAGCTTTTGCGCGTACAGTGCCATCAATTTTCTCAAGTGTATGCTGTTTTGTAGTCAGCTGGTTTCGGAAACTTACGCCGTCTGTAGATATCTCTGACAGCCGAGTTGCTTAAGTGGCAGTCATCTCAAATGTAAGTTTAACGTTGCAGCAACCAACGTTTATATAGATAGACGATGGCAGCGACTGCACTCTCGCATTCCCACCCATCACGTCGAACAAAAAGGCGCTAGTTTCGGTTTGATGTCGGTACTTTTCTACAACATCTATCGCGACAGCATCAGTCTGCACTCGGTGCATTCGGCAAGTTTGATAGGGGCCTGTTCTCCGTGCAGCACTCAGCGGGTGTGATGCATTAGAACTCTCACAGTGCAAGTCTGGATCGCGAATCGGGAGCCCGTCACTGGCCTCACCGGCGGCCATTGCTTGACGACAGGCAATACGCCGCGTCCTGTCTAGTTCTCCCTTCGTTGTCGTTCTTGTTGCTTTGGCCTATTACACCATGACGCAATACATGCAAGTCTACGGGAGAAACACACAAAACTTGGAAGCTTGTACGCGGTGCTCGAGGGCGAACATTTTATGGCGTGCTCTGATGATTATGTCGGGTTCTTGGAGATCAAATAGACATTCGTCAAGTGTTTGAACATCGATTAAAAAATAGGCCGGAGCACGATTGACTTTAACGACGTCGCTTGCTTCGGTTGCTAAATAAATGGCACGTTCAGCGACTGAACGGCACGCTCCGAGTTTCAGTTGGTCACGGAAGCCCTCACAGCAGTTGAAAGAAAAAGCTTTCACCATGAAGTACTATGTACAAGCGGTTAAAACGATGCGAATGTCCCCAGTAAAGGCCTTCCAACTTATTGTTTGCTGAGTTTTGATGACTCCGAAATCACGGATGACTCTACAATAACTCTCGGTAGCCTTTGTCTTGTTAAACACATCACAATTACCACCCGACAAAGTCGCCCTTGACCCTCAACCACACAACATTTAGTTAAACAAGATTGGTATTCTAACGCGTTTAATATTCTTGCCCACAATATTAACTGTTATTTGCGGAAAAACGATATAAGTTTCATGGTAGAACAACCTACTAATGTAATAAAATTAAGTTTTTCCGTTTCTCCTATAGCACGCATAAGATTGTGTCGAGCGATGACTGCCCGTGGTGCCGCTCGACCCCAGCAAAACAGGCCTCTAGCCGCGATCTAGCCTCCTTAGAAATCAGTGGTGCCAGGGCTATTAGACATAAATCGTTTATTTGCATCGGAACACCCATACATGCCGGATGCCGGGACGAGGGGCAAAACCGTGCATCCGGCCAATATCGAAGCCGGTTTGCGGCCGAAATTACTTTGACACTCGCCAAGAAGCAACGTGTTGTTTCGGCGACTTATTTGTGTAATTTATTTGTTCAGTCATATTATTGGGTCCCGGGCCACTGTGTACACCCCCCAAAAATGTACTGTGGTAATTACACCTTGACGTGAAGCAGGCACGTAGCCAGAATTTTGTTTAAGGGGGGGGGGGGGGGGGGGGGGGGGCAACGCTATGACAAAGTGCTCAATGAGGGGGAGGGAGGAGAGGAGGCCCCAGCAAAATGGAAGATTTCGGGGGGGTGGGGGGGGGGGCTTTGGAGCCCCCCCCCACCCCCCTCCTGGCTACGTGCCTGACGAGAAGGGGTATTGTAGTTTTGCATCTTTATAAAGAGGTGTTGTGCATTATCACACGTTTTAAGAAACGTGTTTAAAAAATCACTCATTTTTGAAGGTGTGAGGTTTAGATTTTTCCATACGGTCTATTGCTACACTTATTAGGGTGTTAGTTATGGGACACCTCACTTAAATGTATAGCCTGACGAGAAGGGTTATTGTAGTTTTAGATCTTTATGAAAAGGTGTGGTGAATTATCACACGTTTTAAGAGACGTGTTTAAAAATCACTCATTTTTGAAGGGGTACTCCGCCGTTTTCTTTATAGTCCCCGATTTGCCTAAAAGATTGCTAGACACACCAACAAATATCGCTGAACTAGTAACCCGAATATTTGGACAAAATAACTTTTTTTCGCGCAGTTAAAGAATTTACAATTTTGGTCCTCATCGTGTTTTTCAAAGTGAAAAGCTCTACTGGCAACATTGAAAAAGTGACGTCATGGGTGGGCAGGAGTTCACTCTTTGGGCTGTAGACTTTGTTCCCAACAGATTACGAACAGTTTTATGGTGTCAAATGGATGCTTTGGAAGGTTGCTCTAGCTCCCGCGCAGCAGCACGATACAAATGCTCGGCATGGTTCAATTTCAGACTACCCGCTCGAACCGCAAGCCAGCCCACCCGTGACGTCAGGGCAATGAAAAGCGCGGGTATATGCGAATCTTCGTTTTGGCGTCATTTTCATTTGCCGATTTTACAATAACTATTTTGAATTTCGCGATACTAAATAACATACCGAAAAGAGTTAAAGAGGGCGTTTTCGAAGATATAATTAGTTGGGGGTGCTGGAAGAATCGACGGAGTTCCCCTTTATAGGTGTGAGGTTTACATTTTTTATAAGGTACATTGCTACGCTTATTAGGGTGTTAGTTATGGGACAACCGACCTAAATGTATAGCCTGACGAGAAGGGGTATTGTAGTTTTAAATCTTTATAAAAAGGTGTAGTGCATTATCACACGTTTTAAGAAACGTGTTTAAAAAATCACACGTTTTTAACGGTGTGAGGTTTACATTTCTTTTAGAAGGTCCATCGCTACACTTATTAGGGTGTCAGTTATGGGACACCCCACTTACATGTATAAAGGTGTGAAAATGTTTAATATGTATATACCTCTAACGTAAAAAAAATCTCTTTCACGTGATTACATCGCGTGCCGACGAAACGATCTGTCAATGACACGCCATTCGATGAATTGATTTGACCGCCAATGAGTGATGACTGCCAGTAGAATTTCGGGGAAATAATTCTGCCGGCTGCCGGGAGACTCGATCCTACCCAAGAATTACCCCGATTCTTGTTTGTTTCCCAACATTCTGAATTGTATACGAGCTTATAACCTCTTCGGATATTACAGAAAAAACGAAAAAAAAACAAAACGATGGCAGCCGCGAAAACTCAGACAGCCCGGCTCACAGTCATGTGGGAGACTGACAGGTGCTCGTCAGTCGCAGCCATGCCTTGAAAGCTACCGATTCCGAAGAACCGGAGCGCGCAGAGAACTTATGGTTTCACGGTCCGAGGCGGCGAAGGAAGCTCGTTGCTGAGTCAACGCACAACGGCTTTCGATAGCCGGTACTGTCGCCGAAAGTCGTCGTTGGGGAGTTGAGGGCGTCCCCGGTGATCTCAGTAGCGACGCCGACGGTGGCGGAAGATAAGCTCGGCCGCAGCGTACGGCACCGCCATGTTGACAATGTTTAACTTCGCCTCGATTCCGAAGCGAAGATCTCGAGCTCAAACCACGGTTCTCGCAAAGTTCGGAAACGTCACTTTGACGTCAGCAACAACTTCGACAAACGAGGTTTCTTTTTTACACAAACTTCGGAGGGATTTTGAGTGACACCAGGTCACCTAGGGACAATCTGCAAAGCATTGATTTTAGCTTGGCGCTGGGATGTAGGGATAAACGGGCGCTACCCCAGGCAGCACACTTGCCCGGACAAGCTGGGGCCAGGATTGGGCCTTGGCCGTAGTTGACTGGACCGGGACCGCCCAGGGAATTCGGTGAACTGCCAGCCTGGCGTCTCACCGTATTTCCCGGCCACCGGTATGCCACGGAACTCCCAGGGAAGGGATTTCCTTGGAGTTCCTTGTCTTTTCTTGGTCCGAGCAGACCAGTGTAGACAGGCGGCCGCCAACATTGGCGCTTCAGTGTGTTCCTTGGCCCCAGGATTTTACGGAACTGCCAGGGAAGTGATTTCCTTGGCGTTTCTTGTATTTTCTTGGCCCGAGCCGACCAGGGTAGACAGGCGGCCATCAACATTGAAGTCTTAGTGGCGCTTCAGCGTGTTCATTGGCCCCGGGATTCTATGTAACTGCCAGGGAAGTGATTTCCTTGGCGTTTCTTGTATTGTCCTGATCCGAGCCGACCAGGGTAGACAGGCAGCTACCAACAATTAGGGATTCTGTGGCGCTTCACTGTATTCACTAACCCCAGGATTCCACGGAACTGCCGGGGAGTGGTTTCGGGTGTCGTTTACTATTGCAAGATTCAGCGCGTCAAGGAACGACGAGCAATTATTGTGGTTCACTATTTTTCTAGCGTGAGCTTTCTTTTTATCGAGCCCTGAAGTACTCGATACGGCCACTTTTATTCACATCAACTTAAAATGGGTTTTTACGTTGCGCTTAAATTTGACTTTTAGGCTACGATCACATAGCCCGTGTCATAGCTTCGTCCACGAGTTTCTGCGCTTGGATCTTTGGCCAGGACCCGTTTCCTCCTTTTCTTTTTAAGAATTCTGCGTATGTCGGCGTGACTCGTCGGGCTTTATTGACACGGCCGTGCCGACAGTACATCGCAACCGCAAGCAGGGTTCTTAAAACTGCACCATGTCTCATTTCACAAGAAGAGGAAACTGTTGCACTGCATGTGCAAATTAGAAAAGACAATAGAACACATTTCGTCAGATTCCAGAGGCCGTTGTTTATTCCAAAACAAATTAACTAATCGCGAATCAGATGGCGCTTCAAGAAAATAACTTGAAAAAAAAAAAAAAGAATTCTACTCAACTAAATCTGCCTACCTTGCAGCAGCGTTCAACACGCGTGTTCGATTTTCCGTTCACTCGACCCCGAGTTCTTTCCAGACTGAAAAGATTGACCGGGTGCCTGAGTCAAATTGATCGTCTCAACTTTAAATAAACAACAAAAATCACTTTCACATGCTACGGAATTGCAGCCTGGCGGTGCGTTTTATTCGCGAAAGCGAACTTGCCTCAGAAACTTGAAGCAAAAAATGCTTTCTAAAACCGACATGTGCTAAGCCTTTAGTTTTTTTTCAAATGAAACACGACACGCGAAACTTCGACACGAGAAAGGCTTAGATGTTGGCTGGTATTTAGGCAAGACTGCTTTAGCTGCACCCACGTCAAGACTTAGTGACGCAGTATGAGAAACTGATTCTTAGTATTTATTTAAAGTGGGAACTATCCATCTAACTCACCTCAAACCGCCGCCACACGTGGGATGCGGTCCGCACGGACCGCACCACAAAGTTGCGAAAGCCTTGGCCAAGCGTCGCGTACTGCAAAATGTATGTGCAGGTGGCACTAGTAATGAGGCACATAAAAAAGCTTATTCCACGTAACATCGCATACACTGATCAGTGATCGCATTAATGCCACTGATGCGTACAACGTAAGGAATGTACACAAAATAAGGGATACCGCAAATGTATATATTGGTTTACATTTTTATTTTTATCTCTAAATTAAGCAAGCCGGATTTTAATCCGCGTTTGGATAGGTTCCACGTGGGCTCATGCTTATCAGAATTGGTAAATACGAAATAGGCTTTGCACGGGTGGTCAAAACATAGATCTACCCTGCCATCTATTACATAACAGAAAATACGTGGCAATAATGGACCTTTTGTAGAAATACGCGGTGCACATGGGCGGAGTATTTGATGCGCCTGGGTTCGAAAGTATCTAGTACTAAACAATCCGCCATCTTGCTTTTCTCGCCTCTGCGCGCCTTGGAGACCATCGAGACTCAAGTTTTGATGTTGCGAACAAGGTGAACACGAGTCATCGTACTGACGACGCCCGTTCTAGATTACGACGTGCACCGCATTCATGCCGGTGAACTGTGTAGCCTTCGGCTGTCGGAACTATTATCGCCCGGGTTGTGGAACTAGCTTTTTTCTCTTCCCGTGTGCTCAGCTTCATCCCGTTAAGCGGGCAGCCTGGATTCGTGCCGTCAGGAGTCCGACAAGTCCGACCCCTCCAAGAACTGAAAGCCGAGTCAGCTGTCCAGACTATGTAGCGCCCATTTTATTACAGGTAAGTTGACTTGTAATTTTTGCAAGCGATAGAGCTCTGCGTTAGACAAGGCACACCCGGACTATGTCCCTACACTGTTTAGCTACTCGCGTCCACGGCCGTCAGCCCTCGGTCGGTTTCAACACTGGTCCTCCAGATCATCAACCCAAGGTGAGAACTTTTAGTTGGCAATCAGGTCAGCTGAACATGAAAAAAACAAGTACACGAAGGAAAGAACTGGGCAAAGACAACGCTGACTATCAACTGAATTTTACTTTGTCTTCTTCCCGGCCTAGGCCCTTTTTTTCTTTCTTTTTCTTCGTCTAACGGCAGAATAAACACTTATAAAAACCTTTTAGCCTACTATTCACCGGGGTGTGGCAGACCGCAATGTTCTCCCTTTTCTTCGATGGCCAAGGCCTCCAACACTTCACGCGCGAAGGAGTTCTTGTTCCTATGAAGGACGGTTATGCTGGTGAGCTCGGCATCGCATCCACAGGTCCGGCAATGAGCTGACAAACGTCCTGCTGATGTGCTTCTCACCGAAGCTCCGTGCTCCCTTGCTCTATCATTTATACATCGGCCAGTTTGGCCGATGTATAAATGCGAGCAGCGAAAGAAAACGTAATAGCAGCAAAAAGAAAACGAACCGGTAGCACACAAGAAGCCTAACGTGGACGTTGTTTTCTCTACAAATACTCTCCAACCAGTGCACCTCAGGTTCGTCCATCACCCCATAGGTGGCACCACATATTCGCCAAAAGGTCCGTTCTTTTGTTCTATGGCTCTTTATTCTCTCTCCCACCACAAATGCAAGCGAAGGAGGGCTCGTGAAGGTGTCAATTTGGTGTCAACATCGACCTCGATCGCATTGCTTTTGCTCGCGCTGACCGTGAAACAAAGTGTAGGACATGTGGGGCACGTTTCGGCGGTGAAAGCGTCAACGTGTTCAGAACTACTTTGTTCTGCGTTGTCAAGGTTAGCCCGTAACTTCCGCAGGGCTCCAATTTTGTCGAAGCTAGGGTGAGCACGTGCAAATGAGAGGCAACACGAAGCCTCGTCGGCGTGCTCTTGTTCTTAGTTTTCTGAATGCGCTGATCACGTGCGTTGAAAACAGCCTGTAGCTATGGCTCCGGGGAAAAATTAGGGTGCGTGTATGTTTATACAGCCTAAAATTTGGTCTGCCTCAACGGCCGACGAGTCTCCCAGCAGTAGATGAGAAATTTAGCCAGTTCAGTACAACCGATAGCGCGGGGTCTTTAACGTGCATCACACAGCAGTGATACACGACCGCGCGCCGGTAGGATGTTCATCCAGATCGAAACGGGCAGGGCGCGGTTTGAACCCAGGATGCCTGGGTTCTGTACCGCGAGATTTCGCTCCCCGTGCTCCGAGCTGGTGTGCTCTAGCCCACTCGGCCGCCGATACTCCCTATGGCTCCGGAGATAAACATGTCTTTTTTGTAGACGCGCACAGCAAGTTAGCAACTACATTACACCGCTGTATGCACTGCGAGCTGTAGCAGTTTGGAAAGTGCACGAAAAAAAAAACAAAAAAAAAACATTCTCGGTTACAGGTCAAAAGTAAACGCTAGGGAGGGGGTCACCTCCTCTCGAGCGTTCGCTCTGCAAAAGTGGAAAGAGATGGGAGGAGTTTTCACTACATGTCACTAACTATAATTAACGCGCTTCATCTCAGAACTGAAAGTCATGCACAGCAAATCCTACGCGAAGCACAACATGCACGCCTCCTTCTATTTGTGTCTAAGTTTATGAGGCAAAAAAACTAGCGACGCAGCCAGGAATATTTTCCAAGGGGGGGTGCGACCCTGGAAGCTTTTCCCGCCTCCCTTCTGCCTACGTCACTGGTGTATTGTCGGCTGTACGTAATTTTGAATTTCTCAAAACAACCTGCTTTACTGAGCCGCGAAACACGGCCTGTAATTCAAACCAAACAAAAAACAAAAAAAAAGAAAGAAAGAAGAGAAAAGTATATTTTATAACAAAAACTTAAGACAATTATCCAGTGAATAATTAAGGAATTACATGTCTTCACAAATAATAAATAAAGTTGAATTAAAATACTGAACACCGTATGTTTGAAGGACCAGATGGACATAAAGTTATGTAGATTTCAGTCAGCAAACAACGGTTATAAAGAAACGTATAACAGGAGAAGAAGCTAGGAAATTATGTCTGCTCACCTTCGATTGACTTTAAAGTTCGTACAGAGCACGATAATTGCAGTAATGTCCACGGTAGTGACATCGGCCACAGATAATGAACTGGTATAGAGTGGGGTAGAAACCGAAACTATTCCGTCGTATTTCAATCCTTGGCTCTGTGCCAATCCAAAGCCACAGCAGCTTCCGGTGCTTCCGGTTTCTTGTTCGCCTGAGGGGAGACAAAGGACAGAGTGCGTCGGTCGATTGAAGTTTAGCCACTTTCATATTCATATTGAATGCTACAAGAATATCCAAATATGCTAGATCATCTTCCGGACACCGTAGCTCACGTTGCCACCGTAATTCGGATGATTTTTCACTTTTTTCGACGATTTCATCGGATAAAGTGGAATCGTCTCAGCACTAGCCGGCGGCGGCGGCGGCGCCGCCGCCGCTGCCGCTGCTATTTTGAGAATTCCGTGAATGCTCTGTGACATCGGAGCACTGCAGAGACTCTGATTAGATCGTTTCTAAAATGCGCGTTGCTATCAGAGTGAACTTTTCTTTGTTTCCAAACGCTCAGATACGGATCTTAAAACAAACGCAATGCGTGTGTTCGGAAGGGCGACACTCGTGAAGAATTGGGTGGTTTTTACTTTGGTGTGTCGTCTCGTCCTTTCTCACGCTAGCGACAGCATTGAGTTCTGCCCAGTATTTTGAAACTCCCGGTCTGCGCGCACTGGGTTTTCGCGCCGCGTACAGCGGGATGGTGCGGTTCGAGTGGCGGTTTGGCGCTGGCGTCTGGCGGATTGATATAGACACGCTCCCCAGGTAGCACACTTGCTTGGTTTAGCTGGGGCCAGGGTTGGCACTTAGTTGTGATAGCTAGGCCACGACTGCCCAGCAATTTACGTCTGTATGCCTGCCTGGCGTTTCATAGTCTTTCCTTGCTCCAGAATGCCACGGAACTGCCAGGGAACGCTTTCCCTGGTTGACCAATCAATTTCCTTGGTCATTGATGGCCAGTGTAAACAGGCCGCTGCCAGTATTTGATGTACCCTGGCTGTCTATTGATTTTCCTCGGTCAGAGATGGCCAGGGTAGCAATGCCTCTGCCAAGCTTTGGGGTTCCATGGTAGTTCGCAGGAATTCCCTGGTCCGCGCAACGCAAGCAACAGCCAATATTCGGGCATGTTGCCAGGTCAAAAATAGGGTGAGCCAAGGAATGTCAGGGAATTGCCGCTATGCAACGTTCCGTGGCTCAAGCTCATATTTTATCGGACCCAGAATGCCCACTGAAAGCCACTGTTACTCATAGTTCGTTTAACTTTTTCCATTTTTTTTTTAAAATTCGTATGAGCGTTCTCTTAACATATTTTTGGTGCTTTGTGGCAAGAGCCCTCGCACTAGAAAGTGACGTTTGAGTGCAAGAAGTCTGTTTTAGCTTAAGAAATAAAGAAGAACACGCTTTCCCCATTGAAAAAAAAAATCTTTTTGGAAACAGTTTGGATATGAACAGGCCAAACCCGAAATTAACTGGTTGTAGTGAAATTGCACCGGAGAAATTGGAAATAAAACTATCGAAATTGGTCCCACTCGAACTTTATCATTTCCCCGCTTTTTACCGCGGCCTTTATCTACCCTGGCTTGCACGGAGAAGCCGCTTCAAGCGCAAGTGCCCGAGGCGGGGTGCCTGGAAAAGCGCGGGAAAGATCCCGCACCCTCCAGATGAATCATGCGCCTGGAATGCGCCAGTCCCCCGGGACCAGGGATGATGCAGTCTCCCTGCGCGCAGCGCGGGAAAGAAGAGCTGCTCACGTGCAAGGACAGGGAGCGCGCGGGCCAATCAGCGCGGCTCTCGCGTCCGCTGGAAGCGCCAGTTTTGAGACGGCGGCCGGCGAAGTTCCGAAAACCAAAAAAAGAAAGAAAAAAACCCGGATCTGGCGTTAGTAACGCGAACTTGGGTCTTTGTTCGCGCTGCTGTTCTGCTCGGGGAGGTTGCAAGATAGTTTGCCGGTGCCTTGAGTGCTGCCTCTGCCGATGGTTCCTGTGGCTGATGACGTCCTCCGCCTGACTTCGCCTGAGTTCCGCTCACTCGCGGGCGAAATGGCTGCATCCCAGAACGGCGTGTTCGGAATTCGCTGCGTCCTCATTGCAGCGCGGGCACTGGCTGTCTCTGTCTCGGCGCCAGCGAGCCAGGTAAGCAGGCTCGACCATTTATATTCATTTTCATAATCAGGGTCAAGTGAATCCGAACGTTTTTGCAACCCCATTTGGAACAGCCATGCTAGTAATACAACCGCCAGTGTATACATTCAGCTTCAGAGATCCTCTACCGGAGTGGTTAACCAATGTGGTAGAGGATCCTGCTGTTGTTGCTCCTTCCTGCCTTCCTAGTCTGTCGTCCGCTATGCAACGTAAAGGCTGAACCGCATGTAAGCGATTAAGCGAGCGACCAGAGTCGGCGACGAGCGGCGGAGATATCCCACGGTCGCTTGTCGCATCGCTCGGTTTTTGGATTTCTAGAAATCGTCGCTCATCGCCTTGGTCGCTTGCTCCCGTCACTTTCATGCGGTTTGCCGCGTCGCGCGAGTGACCGAACGACAGTGAAGCGGATTGTCGTCGCTTGTCTCGTGGCTCGTCAAATCTCTTACATGCGATTTCTACTTAATTGCCGCGAGACTGGCACCACATGTACGATTGGCACAAGCTTCCATATTCCCTCTCATACTGTTTATGATAGTGCATATTTTTTTATTAGTGGCATTAGTTATTAACCATTTTAGAAGAGACGGGTGCAAATAAATCTGCCTTGATTCTAATTACTGATGTTTATTCTTTTTTCAGATGCCTTGCGGTACTATGTTAGCCACCACCGGAACCCCGACACTCCAGAAGGTGTGGAGAATCTCGCCAACCGCCTGGGACACATGAATAATATAATGCCAATCTTTTTGCATTGTACATATGTTTTTATGTTTATTTTTGCAGCCTGTAGTATGTATTTTAGTGGAAATAAATTGAATTTTATTAATTTACGACGTGTGTTGTCAATATGACCAGTTAAACTGGTTTAACTGCATGGTGAATTTCTATTGTCTAGCCAAGCTTGGCTGACCACCCGGCCACTAACCTGGCCCATGCTGTATATACAATAAAGAGCCAAGCTTGGGGTACCACTGAGCTTCCCGCCTGGCCCTGGCCATAATTCCAGTGGTGAGCCAGTCCATGGTTACACAGGGAACTGCCGGTGGTCGCCAGACTGGCATACCAGGATGGAGCTGCCTAGCGCCATGGTGCAAAACAATCTAGGCCCAGTGAAACTTCCCTGGCTACCCAGTCTGGCTCAAGCTTGAGCCGGTCGTAATGTGCTGCTTGGGTCCTAGCTGGGCGTCGTCGTCGTGCTCGTAAACGGCGTGTGCCTCGCGCTGGCCTGCGGCGCCTGGCGTTGGGTTTGAGGTGCGCGGGCCTCAGGGGCAAATCCAAAACTCCGATTTTTTTTTTTTTCTGTGGGGGGGGGGGGGGGGCGGAAAAATTTTAAGGATACTATGCTCCCATTCTTTCTTTTGCAAGGGGGTCCACCCATATCAAATTGCCCTCTGAGAGGGGCAAGGGAGGGGGGTCAACTTTGTTTGGGAAAGAAGGAAAAAAGGGGGGGGGGGGCGGCCGCCCCCCCCCTCCCTCGGATCCGCCACTGGCGGGCGTAGAGTTTCTTAATTGTGTTGACCGGAACCTGTTAATCTCATCGTTCTTGTTTTCTCCCTTGTTGCCTGTTTGTTATTTTAATAATCTTGCTTTGGTTGATTGACTAGCAGACGCTCGTGCGCACGGGCCCCTGCATATTTGTCCAGCCTTGCAAGCCACCCAAAGTATTACTGTCGCAAATAAAGATTATTGTTGCTTGCCTTAGAGACGTTTTAATTTACCCCGGCATCATTCGTAACTTGTAGAACTCGTGGGTGCAGAAGTAGTTTACATGGCTGAGGAAAGGGGTTGAATGATTTGATTAAAATGCTCTGATCTGGTATAGAATGTTTAGCGGTACAAGGGTTGCAATGGAAACGCACGCATCTGGCAGGCACTCTCGCATGTACTGTGGAGACACATACAAATCAAGGAGATCCAGCTTTGAATGTGATGGGTTTTAAGTACCTAAGGTTCTGGCAAAGCTAAAGGGAGTCTCTTAAAATATTTGTGGAAAGACTCAATGCTGGATACAATTTTAGTCTAAAAGGTGGCCCACACTGTTGCACCCAACTAGGACTGAGTCCGACACAACCAGTCTTTAAGCCTCTTTTGACGGATTATGACCATGCCGCACAGCAGTAATGGCAATCGTAAGCGGCTTAAAACCCTGTTTTGATCAACTCTGTCGTAGTCATTTGCAACAGTGTGAACCAGCTTTAACGCCTCTAAAGGCCCGTTCACACTCTTGTGACAGAGTAAGACCGAGAGAGACCAGACCGGTTTTTAAGCCTCTTGCGATCTCTTGGGACCAGCTTCGCTGCAGCGCATCCGGTCCTAAGACGTCGCAAGAGGCTTAAAAACCAATCTGGTCTCTCTCGATCGTACTTGGTCCCATATATGTGAACGGCGCTTTAGGTGCATGCACAAACAGTAGCTTCAGGATAAGCTTGTGCAATGCACTGACCCCAAAGGATTTCGATCACATCCCCGGTGTTGATATTTTATCTGTGTCCCTGCACTGCATAACACGTCAAGAGGCTTTTTAATTGATGTGCGTGTGCCTATCAAGCGAGCTGTGCTATTTTTAAGTGGTGTTTAATTTCTTTTTAGCTTCCCGGGATTTCTTAAAGTACCAGTAGGTATCGAAGCTCTACACGCACACTGTTCCTAGTACAATTACGTCATGAAGAAGCTCATTTTCCTTATTTGGTTGAGTTTAATGGCGCTATCATGTATCATCATGGTATTTGCACTGTCGACAACAAGAAAAGCGTAATGTTGGCACTTGTTCTTTTGTTGATCTGTGAAGCAAGTTCTGGTTTCTTTTTGTTCCAGAATGTCAGTCTGATTTTTATTCATGGTGTTGCAGGAAGTCTGTATGATGGGAAGAAAAAACTGCAGGTGGCTAGAAGCTGCCGAGGAGCTGCTAGTCTGATTAGCAGCCATCAACTCAGCAAAGACCCGCAGGCGAATCAGCCCCACCCGTTTCTCTGCTGTCATTCGAGACAGGATGCTTTGTAAAAGGTAAAACAAGGCCCATGTACCGCTTCTGCAGGGTTCTGCTGGTATTTATCTGACATTTAGTTATTCTAAACAAAAATTACCATTACAAACTGTAATATACCGAGCAAGCACCCACTCTAAATTGGGGATGATCCTTGAGAGCTGGGGGATAGGGTAGGTAATAAAGCAAAGGTGCACATGGTCGGGTGGTCCCTTGGTCCGACCACGGAATTACGAATCACTGCCATTAGCAAAGGTAGTTGACTGCGCAAACACGTAAAAACAAAGCGTCCGTTTGTTTTTTCTTTTGTTTTTTTCATTACAAAGAAGCACCTTAAAAATTATTGCTTACGCATTTGCTTGTTTTTATCACTAAAGCCTTAAATTTATTCTTCTGAGTTAGAACAAAAAAGCAACCCATCTTTTCTTGAGCACAACTTTCTTTGGCAATGAAGAGAGAGCTAGGAAGGGGAAGGGGGGAGGCAGGCGGTGCTAATGGTTCTGTATTAGCTCACCAAATAGTTTAGTTTTTTTTTGGTCTAGGTTTTAGTTTGGGTTTTGGCGTGTCAACCACGCAGTTGCTACTGTGCATCTTTTTGTATGAGGATTGTGGTTGAGGGAGGTGAACCGCGATCGCCAAGGATGCAGGCATATTCACATCTATTTCTCAGTTTCACTCATTTTTTAACGTGAGCCCACACTTTGACTGAAGCACTCAGACAGACTTGCAAGGTAAATTTCACCGTGGTCAATCTCCTAGAATTTTATTTGTCTCGCATCTAACGAAGATAGGCTGCGTCGATCAGGGAGAGCTGCAAATTTCATAATCGTAGATAAGCACCGGAAAAACAGACAGAAACAAAAAGTTGGTGTGAACACTGGCGCACTCGCAACTAACATTTATTCAAAACACTATTTCTTATATAGCCGTGAAAAACGTCAGTCATGACTACAACTGGTGTAACCCTCTATCAAGAAACTCGTATTCTTTTGCCGATAAGGTTATGAATGTGTCACTTGTACACCTCGAGCCTTTGGTTTTAATCTCAAACGCCTGGTGTAGCTCTCTAGATGCTTTATCTTGGTATCTGGCCAAAAATTTGGTATCATCTAATGACTGGGAGCAAAAGCAGCGTCTGCAATGTGTGGCGAGATGTCCTGATGGAGGTTGCTCGTGTTGCCACCTCATGTTCGTGGGCGCAATCATTAATACATAGGCCTCTCTGACCTGTGTACACAGAACCACGTGACATTGGAATTTCGCACACAACTCTGGTCGTGCATTCTGTGAATTTTTTGCTGTGTTTAGTTTTGCATTTGTCTCTTCCGAGGGCCGCGGCTGCAGCAACCACGCACATCAGCTGCTGCCCTTGTTTCCCGTCATTTGATGTCACCAAAGGTTTGGCCAGATACCCATATAAAGTATCTAGAAAGCTGCACGAGACGTTGGAGATCATAGAAAAAGGCACGAGTTGTACAAGTGACAGATCCATAACCTTATCAGCAAAAGAATATGAATTCCTTGATAGAGGTCAACACTGGTTGTAGTCATGACTGACATTTTTCACGGCTATGTAAAAGATTGTATTTTCAATAAATGGTAATTGCGAGTGTGCCAGTGTTTACGTCAACTTCTTGTCCCCGTCTATTTTTTGGCGCTTCTCTATGGTCATGAACCAACTGACCCAAATAGCCACATGAACAAATTTCATCAGTGCTGCTGCGTTTTGAGGTCATTAATACGTAAACTCTTCTGGTCTTCAAAAATTATTGGGGGGGGGGGGGGGCGGGATATGCCGAAATACGAGCACGCACACTTCACGACGCCAAGTCGCATTCCATTTGGATCGCATTCAGTTATGGCTTGCCCCAGGGGTCGCTGGCATACCACAGCTCAGAACATGTGTAAAGAAAGATTGCGCTGCAGAACCCAAGACTCCTGAGCTTGATCTTCACCCCTGCTCACTCACACCAGTGAGCTCGCTAACCAACCGGTTGACGGAAACAACTAAGAGTCCCGGTTCCCACTGCCCCACTTTTCGTACACGTCGCAGTCCACTTGCTTGCTTGTTTTGTTTTAACATTTATTGGTTGCCAAACTTTGTAAAAATCCCACACGTCAAACAAATGGGCGAGCTCACAGAGTGTACCAGCAATACACCACACTGATGATGCCCAAAGATGCACATGATCAAGATACCATCTTTATTTTGTAGGGAGCTAGAAAACC
Organism: Ixodes scapularis; assembly: GCF_016920785.2. NCBI lineage: Eukaryota > Metazoa > Arthropoda > Arachnida > Ixodida > Ixodidae > Ixodes > Ixodes scapularis. The sequence continues at coordinate 214,990,208 of NW_024609835.1, read as the reverse complement.
TAGGGTGAACTTAAACCAAGAAAACACAAAATAGCTAAAGAGAAAATGCTATAGGTTTCGCACATCCTGGCTAATGTTATGCTGACATTCTAAAGTCAAAGCTAAACAGAACAATTTTACTTATTTTTTTTAATTGGTTAAGTTCCACGCAGCAAATTATTATGCTTGAAATATATTCAGCTATGCAGTGAAATGGTGTCCTTTGGCTCTCTAGCTTTAGCTCCATTGCCACGGAACGTTGTTCCTTTTCTCTCCTGGTTTGCCGTTCTACTTGTTCTATCCCCATGCTCTCTGCCAGTAGCGGAGATAAACGCCCATGGCAAACGCGCGCTTGATGTCTCTTTCATATATTTTTTTTTTAAAGGGACCATGAAATGATTTTAAAATAGAATTTCATCCACCGCACGTCGGAAAAGGTGTGAGAAGAAACACAAAAATAGGGAGCCAAAAAAAATATTTTCTATATAACTTTTAAAAGGAAACTGGACTCTTTTGCGCCTTCTTTCCTTCGAAAGCTCTCTGCCTTTTCACTACGATGCATCTGCGGAAACGGAGCATGTCAGCCGAATCCACGTCGCCTATTGAGTAAGAGCCTACATCACCAGCACTGCGATCGTAAACAATAAATAGCCGGCGAATGTTTCCTAAACGTTTTGTTAAATAATATTCAGATCCACATTTTGTAGCATAATTAGAGATGTGTGGCGAAAATTGCCAAATTTGACAATGCTGAGAACCAAGCGCCATCTATCGTGTGGTAAACGAAGCAACTACTGCGCGTGCGCAGTAGGGCAGGGCCGACCTCAGTTACTTGGGTCGTGACGACCGACGAACGTTTATTTCCTTTGATTTCCTTCCTCTCAAAACTCTGACTGACTGAACGTTTATTTTTCTACGTGTTCTTCTCGCGCGTGCCGACTTCAAGCAGCAAGAAAAAAAGTACTTCAGACCACGACGAACAAGAACGCTGGACCCACAAACACCCGAGAAAAGCGACAATGGCCACGAATCCACCGACTCCGACGAAGCGAGCTGCTCAGAATATAGGCCTAGCAGGCACTCCGACTCCGCGCAGCGTTGCTTCGTCGCAAGACCGTCTGCCTACGACCGGCTGGCGTGCTGAATTAAATATGCCCGCGCTACCCTTGTGGACCCTTCCCGTATTATAGTCTGATCGCTGACTTTAATTTTAGATTAAGAGGTGAGGTCAATCTCTTCCCCTTGTTTTCCGAGGCAGTGTTGACGAACACTCGTCGAAACGGGACTCTCGTCGATTCTATCTTCTTGTTTTCTGTGATATAGAGCTGAAATAAACGCCGTATGGATTACCTTCATAACACGGTATTTACACTTTGTTATTGCTATGCTATTTTTATTCTGACAGACTGCACGTCATTGTCGAGCTATAACTGTTCGTGGGAGGTGGACGTGCAACGCCGGTCCAACCTTTCTTTGCCGAGTGTCGCGTCAGTATCGAGTTGCAATCGTAAAAGGTCGGTCCCAAAGCGCTTACCAACAGCGCGAAAACAGCACTTCCATCAAACGCGCGCGTCCGCTCCGAGTGTGAACAGGTATTTACGTGGTTCTTGCTGACACTCGTAGTTCGAACGTATTTTTTTTAACGTCGGCTAGCTGCCGGAAACAGCTCTGAGGCCGCGAAAAACGCCGCGGCAATTTGTTTCCATCTCCGTCGCTTTGCCAACGACTGCCACGGGCCGCCTTTTACCAACAATAACAGTTGGGTTGACTTCTGGAGTCTTCACCGGAAGACTCGCTGCACTTCCCAACAGGGATACCGGCGTATGGGACTAGTTCCATGCTGTCGCTGTAGCGCAACATATCTCATTGAATTTCGCTCAGCTGCGATACGGCGATGGGAGGCGCCGATTCAGAAAATACGTCGATGACATCAGCGCTGTAAAACCTACCGGCGCACCCCAACTCGTCGCCGCTAACGCTCCCATTCTCCTGCTGCCGTGAGAACTTCCGGTTCCGGAAACAGCGTACGTCACGGCTTTGTTTTGCGGTCAGTTGGAGAGAAAGAAAAGTCGATATTTCATTAATTTTTTGTGTAGAAGTTAATAAACCGAGACGAAAACTGATGTCTGTTCGGCATTCAGTGAACATTGACGGTTTAATGTAAAAGCTATCTGGCAAAAGTAAAAAGGTCATTTCATGGTCCCTTTAAATAGGGGAATAGGCTTTCATATGTCCTCTGATGAGTTGACATGCTTCAAAAGTAGGGGTTGAGCGCTTACTCTGTCATGGGTGGATGCTCGGTGTTTTACGGTAGTTTGATGTTGTGTGTTACTAGAATAAATTGGGCTTTAGTATAGTTACCGCATATCTATACAGGTAATTCATGCAGTTTTTATTGACCATTAGTACCCAACTCAACCTTGTGCAGGGTGTCTATGAGCTGAAAAATTGGTAATGTTGAGGAATTCGGCGATTGGAAAAGTGAAGATTTCCACCCTAATCAGCATCGATCAGGGAAATTCAGCCTTCCTTTCTCTGAATGTCAGCAATAGACACGTGTGGTGTGACACATGCACAATTCAACTCAGCAACTTGGCCGGCCTGCCAACATAAATCTCTGCTGGAAATTAGAGTCTTGGTAGAATCCAGAGATATAACGTCATATCGAAATGTATGAACAAGGCAAACATCAATACTCTCAATAAACTGCTGCTTATGGCAGATTTGTGGAATGGCTTCATAGTGCGAGAGCTTGCTCTATAGTTACCCCAGTTGCTCCTCAATGGACTTTCTAGGGGATCTTTTCCGGGTTGTGAACATCATGGCACTTGAGGTAGTTTCTGCTGGGAGTATCCCTCAGCTTGACAGTCAATAGAAGCTTTGTTAGCCAGGATTTTGAATGTTGCGATAACAGTGACTGTTGCATTAGCTGATATATTTTTTGCCAGAAGTTGTACGACCAACCGCCAGGATTGCAACATCCGACATCATGACATGCCGTCTCCTGCGGTGTCATTTAGTTTTCTCGCTTAGAGACCACTTTTGGTACATGGGTGGTATAGAACGCTAAACACACCAGTTGGAGGCACATTCCAGACCGTACCGTAGCATCTGCTGCTGAGATGTTCTTATGGCAGTTATAATTTCCAATATTGTTTCTTTTGTTCTTCTGTGGGAGCTTACGTAGGTGGCACTGTGTACAGAGGGCAGAGTGGCTGACAGTGAGCTGCCCAAGCAAGCTGCTGGCTCTCGTGACCGTCTCCGAAAGCCTGTGGATGGGCTAAATCACAGACGTGCCTGGACATTTATAAATGGTAAACACAATCTACACTACCTTTGAATTATGCCTTGGTCTAATGGCTGTAGCTTGGATGCCGTGGTTGGCTGCTAGAATTGAACTGGGTAGTGTTAAGCGACACATGTCATCAAGTAGGCACACGCTGGGACGGTTATCCACAAACGCTGCTTTCCAGTCCGTGAGCCACCAAAGACTCAGCCAAAGAGATCCCGAGTCACCCATGATTTCATGTTTCATACGTATATGATGGTTTTACTGTAAGAGCTCTTCATACTATTTGGCATTCTAAAGTTTTCCATCACTAAGGGTACATTGTTGTGGTGCCATCCGTGTTGGTTTTCAAAAGCTGTGTAATCTGGGCCTCGTTCTGTTAGCTGCCATGAAAACTGTGAATCGCTTGCCAGTTATGCTTTTGCCGTTGCCGGCAAATTTTCTAGGCAAGGCATTTAACTATTTCTGGCTTTATACTTGGCTTCACTTGATCGTTGAGCCACTGACTTTCTGTTTCGACGCTGGCATTGCCACCACAATTGTCCCATCACATACACTGGCACTACTGCCCCTTACAAAACGTACAGCCGTTTGCATTCATCTATCCATACCCTAGATGGTCTTTTTTCCTATGCCATGGTGGCTCTTAAGGTAATCTAGCTCTCCACTTGCATTGAAGTTCTTCACATCAAGTTAAAAGGAATCTTTCACATTCTTTTAGAAGATACTTCACTTCAAGGGTAAAATAAGCATTTCACATTCCTTTAGAAGGTTGGTCTCAATATAGGAATGTTGCTTGCCCCGACATCTCTACACCACCTCTGTAGTGATTTCTCGATGTCTTAATATGCAGTGCATCGGAACGCGTTCTGTCGCGCTTTTATGTCGCACCGTTTCTTGAGCACCCAAAGTGCTTTGAAAGATCTTGTGGGCTCCAGTGACACAAGACTTCTTGTCTCCTTCTCCACATGCCTTATTATTTTGAGCTTTGTTGCAAATGTCAACTTTGCCCTCTAGACATTCAGAGCCATGACAACTGTCACAGAATTCAGCGTTGTTTTTTTTTTGCTGGTTTTGGTTTTAAGCAAAAATGCGCGACCGCCGAAAGCACAAGCTCAGAGGAAGGAAACAAAAAGAAAGAAGGAGGGACCCGCGCACGGTGTGGTTGTGGTGGAACGCGAAGCAAGGCATCGGCGCTATGGCTAGTGGAACGGCGAGCAAGGCTTCGGAGGTTTGGGTGGTCGAACCTCGAGCAAGGCTTCGTCAAGATTGTTGGTGGGCCCCGAGCAAGTCTTCGACAATGTCATTGTGCTTATGAGTGAGCACTGTTTGGCACTGTAGCACCCAAGGCACCACCGACATCTTGGGATCATGATTGGACTCTCCTCCGCACTGTATGGCATCTTTGATTTGGCTTCCGTTCCTTTTCTTATGCTTTCGAAGCTTTTGTGTCTTTCTTGCCACGGTTACGAAAAGTGGAACGCTTGCAAGATATGTTTTTTTTCCTTTATTTATTTCTTTTATTTTACGACTGTGCGCGTCCTGTGCACGTTTTCTTTACTTTTGAATTTCATTACTATTAAATAATGTTCCGTAACGCCAGGTTTGACTCACTCTCAATTCCCACCGCCTCTCAGAAAGTCCATCGCCTGGGTGTGGCCCTAGCACCTAGACAGCGGTTCAATAGACCCTTTGCAAAACATACAGCGCCACGACGGCAGGGAATTTTGGGAACCCTCGGTAGAGATCACGCGCTTTCCCGTTGTGCCTCCGCGATTGCGCGCTCGTCCCGGCAGCTACCGCTAGCAGCCGCTGCAGCCATCCCTCCCATCTGCCGAGTCGTGCGTCGTCGGCGGCGTACCGTATCTGTGGCAGCGTAAAGGCACCGAGACAGGTGAACTTATTTAAATACGTTATTTGTCGTAACTTACCTTCACGTATTAAAGTGTCACCGAATCCATTTAATTTGCATCGCAACTGTTGCAGGTTTTGACCAGGTTCGACAAAGCGTTGGTGCAGCCGACGACAGAGCCGGTACAGAGGAGAGGGACGAGGAAGGGGCAGCCGTTGTTCGTCGCTCGCACGACTAAGTCGCTCCAAAAATCGTTGCCGTGGTAACCTGTGCCTGCTCGTGTAAGCCACATGGTCACGTGGTGGCGGGAGGAGGGGCATACCGAGGATTCCCATCAATCGTCGTGCGCTGACTTTCGGGATTTTTGCAAAGGATCTATTTAAATTACAAGTTTGTTTATGGGATCTTTTCCAACCGAACCTGTGACAAACTTGTGACAGGTTCGAGTCCTGTCCTGGATGCCAGTTTGTCACAGGTTCGGTTGGAAAATATGCCATAAACAAACAAACTTGTAATTTGAATTGTACCGCTGTCCAGGTGCCAAGGCATTGCCTATGCGATCGACTTCCTTAGAGGGTGTAGGAATTGAGAGTGAGTCGTGTCTTGCGTTCCGGAACACTATTTATTAGTAATGAAATTCAAAAGGAAAGGAAAGGTGCACAGAACGCACACACAGTCGTAAAAAAAAGTAAAAAAGGAAAACAACATATCTTGCAAGCCTTCAAATCTTCGTAAACGCGGCAAAAAAATCACAAAAGCTTCGAAAGCGTAACGAAGGGAACAGAAGCCAAATCAAAGATGCCATACAGTTCGGAGCAGGAAAGTCCAATCATGGTCCCAAGATGTCGGTGGTGGTCCGGTCCCTTGTGCCACCAGTCGGAGCCGAGAAGTCGTAGTGGCTTGGGTGCTTCTAGTGCCGAACAGCCCTCACTCACAAGCGCACGCACATCGTCGAGGCTTGCTCAGGGCCCACCAACCATCTTGACGAAGCCTTGTTCAGGGTTCGACTACCCACACCACTGAAGCCTTGCTTGTTATTCCACCAGCCATAATGCCGACGGCTAGCTTCGCGCAGCTTCCACCTTATTTCTTTTTTTCTTTTTCTTCCCTTCTGTGCTCGTGTTTTCAGCGCTTGCGTATCTTACTCAAAACGCAAACCAACAAAGAACAACTAAAATCGTTGAATTCTGTGACAACATGTAGGCCTATTTGATGGTTGGTTCTAATGTCAAATACCTATGATTGTCCACATTGGATATCATTTGCCTGTGGTGCGTTCTGCAGTCACAAACATCTGTCATGCCACCACTACGCATTGGTGTTCGGTGGAGAAGCCTGCTACGGGACTTCAGAGCATGCAGTCATTAATTTCAACACTAGGGAAATTGATACTGAGGTCTCATGAAAATGGACACCTCCATTCCTACCCAAAAGCGTCCATAATGTGAGCTGTGCATAACAACAGTACAAAATGCAGGTATTTACCCGGTTGGTTCCCGAGAGTGCATGGTTTCTATATAGCAGAGTATCCACGTTACTCAGACATGGTAATAAACCCTAGACTCAGGAACACAGAAGGGGACGAACACAACGAAGTCCCCTTCTGCGTTCCTGAGTCTCGGGTTTTATTACCATGAATCATCACCAGCTCGCTTGTTTTTTAAGTATTATTGCAGTTATTGAGACATGACGGTTTACCCACCCTGCCCGAGTCCTACTAGAGTGACAAAGAGAAACACCTGACACCGATACGCCTCAAGACAGGATAATACGCCAAAAAACACGGAGTAAATGAAGGAAGATCTGGTGATAGGAAGTAACACTTGCTATCAGAACACTGTAAACCTGATACGCAGTATGTGATTTTACTTGCGATTTAGCTGTTGCAACGTCACTCATGCAGCAAAATTAAAGCATAGGGGAAGCTGCAGTGCCTGCAGCTTCCCCTATGCTTTGTTTTTGTCTTGTAGCAGCCCATGACACTAGTCTTTTTCTAAGTTGGACTTGCACTCAGAATGGTCACAGTGAACTGCTAGCTGACCATTGGCATAAGATACCAGGTAACAACTCTTGTCTGAGTGCACCTTAGTGTCATTGTCTGACAGAATTTCACTCTCTGTAGAACCAGTGGGGCTGGTTCCTAAGGGAGTGCATTTTGACCTTACAGTGTTCTGCCAGCAGATGTCAGTTTTTATTTGTGTATATATATTTTTTTAACTAAACCATTCAGTTGAAAATTATGCCGTGTCCTGTCCAGGTCTTTCTTCGTTTTGTCTGTGTTTTTGGCATATTATTCAGTAGTGAACAACCAACTAGCCCAACTTGCCATTTTAAGCCCCAAGACCACGCAGCATGCATGCAGAGATATCTTTTGGCAGGCTTGTACTCACTTGTGCTTACTTCATGAGCCCCCAAAAATGGCAAGCCTGCCAAAGGTATATTCATGTGCATGCCAAATGTATTTAAGTCATGTCGCGGTCAAGTTGTTTCTGTTGGTCACTCTAGTAGGACTCCTGAATTATAAGTCTGATCCCATTTTACATTGAAAGTTTCTAATACATTTTCACAAGAATGTGGCTCGCATTCATTGTATTTATCGACTCAATATAATCAAGTCAGACTGAATGTTTTTCTGATCGGAGTTTTTTTGTCGCTTTAATTACTAGGGAATTTGGTTTTTGTGTGTTTATAGCTTCAGGTCTGTCCGTGGAAATTGGCAGCACTTTATATTGCAACTTTGCAGGTAGGTATCATAAATATCAAAAAGTACTTCTATGCATTTAAAGAAAAAGAAGATAGAAAACATTGTCTTTATAGTGAAGTTGTGCTCATGGCTTAGCTTTACTATCAAGGGAAACAAAACATTTCCCTTGCGGCAATTCAAAGTCCACTGTCAAACGATCTGAGCCCCTCCGTTGCACTGCATGTTATATGTGGTGTTCACATTGAGGTAATCTAACTGGCTTTTATTTTGTATTTACTGACAGTAATATTCTACAAATGGAGGGAAATCAAGCTTGTCACTGTCGAGTTCTGTAGTTCCTGTGTTATGTATTGTCCTGCAGTATGAAAGACCCACTGGGAGTGCCTGGCCGAGGCAGTGGCTGGTTGGGGGCGGTGTGTGTGCTCTGGGAGATCCCAATCTACCCAAGGGGAACTCACTCAGTGCTCAGCTAATGTGCAATGCATGCTTATCAGTTTTCGGGTTCATGGTGGAAAGCTGTTAATTCGGATTATGTCACTGCCACTAACTCTGAAACGGCTGTCTGAGAGAAACTGGTTCGAGTCAAGACAATTATTTTCACTTTTAAATTGCATGGTTCATGCCATCCTTCTAAGTAATGAATACGCTCTTCAAGACATTTTATTTTTCAAATATGAGACTCGGGTGTAACATTAATATTTTTGCCTGTTTTCAAATCTTACACCTGAAGCAACTGATAACAAAAAGTGATGAGCATGCTTACATCAAGTGATGCCGATAAAGCACACTCCGAGGCTAAACCTAAACCAAAAACTGTTAGCAAGTTCAGGACCAGTTGAGCCCCGAGTGAGCGTCCTTTTCTCGAGGCAGAGCAGGATCTCGTGGAGTGCACATAGCGCCCCCCGCCACCGCCGTCTCGGCCACGCGCTTTCAGTAGTTCCTTTATATTGAAGGAGACTAAACCTACCACCAAGACCTTTTGGGTGGCTTCTCGGCTGTGTTATTATTTAATTAGGAGTATGATTTATAGTTCATGTAAAACATATTTACTAAACATGCATCACTGCTTATCCTGATTCTTCTTCAGGTGCTGCTATCCAGCTCTACGTCACAACCATGAAGTCTCCATGGGGTAAACCATCGACAACTGATAATGTAGTGATTGCGCAGGCGAGCTGGTGGATGTTGACCATTTTGTTCTTAGCCCCAGACTGAGGCAGGAAAAGAGGAAAGTTTCGAAGTAGAAGAAAAATGAACAGTCGAAGACACGTCTCTAACACAGCTCTAACACTCTCTAACACTGAAAACGTCAAGGTCGTTTGACAATTGTGGTGGAAAGATGTGAGACCTTCGTTATCTTTTGGCTTTCGAGATCGGGAAGGTTCTGTGGTGAAGTTTGTGGAGTGTATATAAGAAGGTGACCAAATAAACTTGTCTTTAGCTGTGTTAGAGACGTGTCTTCGACTGTTAATTTTTCTTCTACTTCGAAACTTTCCTCTTTTCCTGCCTCAGTCTCGGGCTAAGAACAAAATGGTTATCATCGACAACTGCTGTCATTAGTACTCGGATCGGCAGAGCCACCTGCTAGCTGTGAAGCCCAGTTACCAGGCAGCAGATACTCGACCTGCAACCAGCCTTTGTCACTCTAGTGGGACTCAATGATTATGCCCGAGTCTCACTAGAGCGACAAACAGAAACAAACGACACAGACAAGCCTCCGACCCATGCAGCATGCCCGTGATGGTACCTTTTGCAGGCGTTTATTCGTGCGGTGCTCGTGAAATAAGCATGAGTGATTGTAAGCCTGCCAAAGAACCCTCGCGTGCATGATGCTTATGTTTAAGCATAGCCTCCTTTATTCTACAAAGCTTGTCAGATCGCGAAAGACTCAGGTTTGAGCCTTGTCGCTGTCGTTTGTTTCTGTCTGTCGCTCTAGTGGGACTCTGGCATAAGTCAGCACCATGTACCGAACACGAAATAAGAAACCACTGTATCAAACTTGATTTGATTTTGCAGCTTCATTTGCATGCCGACCACACAATAAATACAGCAGCTGGCACATATTTTCAACTTCCATTCTATTGTTCAAATATTCTGAGAAAATTACTGAGCAGCTTTGCTAACCGTGAGGCACTAAACATCTCCAATTTCTCGTGCTGTGTGCAGAAAAAACTGGTTGCTACTTTAGTAGCAACCAGTTTTTTTCTGCACACAGCACCAAAAATTTGAGATGTTTGGCTATATGCCACAAAAATATCCTTTGAATGACACAGAGGCTTCCTTGGGAGAAGCCTGTATATTGCCCGTATAGCGAAGATTGAATGACCAGAGAACTCCCACCCTGGCCCACACTGCATTTACACCGTTTTGCCAAGCTTGACTGACCACTGAACTGCCAGCGTGGCCCAGGATGCATTGAGGCCGTTTTGTCAAGCCTGGCTGACCACTGAACTGCCAGCCTGGCCCAGGCTGGTATTACACCGTGAAGCCAAGCTTGGCTGTACAAGGAACCCCCACTGAACTGTCGGGCCGGCTAGCCAGGCTGGGGCTGCCTAGCGCCATGGGGCAAAACAATCTAGGCCCAGCGAGACTTCCCCGGCTGCCCAGTCTGGCTCAAGCTTGAGCCGGTCGTAATGTGCTGCTTGGGACGTCATCAGCGAAGCCGTTCAATCAACGGGCTCCTCGCGCCCCTAACGCGCCGGACGCGCGCCTCGATGAACTTTCCTACGTTTTGCCTCTCTCAAAGAAATGAGCGTTCAAATGATTGACACCTCGCTCGGCGCGACGTCAGCGTCGCGAGAGTCCAATTAGCGCGTTCCGCAAACTTCGGACACACAGTTGTGCTTGACGAGTTTAGCGACCCAGTACAAACAATTACAAACACCTTGTAGAACATAGCAGCTTAAGGTTATCGCCCTTCAGCAGGCCGACCTACAAAGAACTCTGAAAGGTTTCCTCCTTACCTTAGAAGCCTTCCAAGGAGAGCTCCTATCAGCCCGTTGAACCAACATGGGCTCCAGGATGTCGGCCACTCTAAAGAGTGCTTGGCCGGCATGCCTGCCGTCGCTGTCGCCGCTGTTGACCAGCCACCTGGCCATGTGTGGGGCTGCAGCCCCCACAAGCATGGAAAGCTGGCTCAAAATGGTGGTCCTCTTCCTAAACAGATGTAATACTGCACACGCCACTTTAAAGGCAGCTGCCATAGACTTTGGGAAAACAGCAAATATTACAGCGAAGAGTAAAAGCGCAGCATACAGTCACACAAATTTAACTTGGGAAAGGTAGCTCACAACAGACAACACCTTGCCCTAGTTTGTGTGCTGCACAATACACCGTTATCATAACAATATGTCTGTTCGATTAGTCTGAATAGGCTGAACTAGTTCGCGCAGCGCAGGAACTGGCGCATTTGGTTCAACCGGAAGTGGCATGGCCCCTGCATGGACGCGTGTTATTCATCCCAGTGCTGCACGAGTTATCGTCGGCTTGCTTTGCTGCATACCCGACCAGGAGGAATAACACAGAGCCAACGGTTTGAACAACAAGAAACTACATTTAATTGGAGATGGACGAGACGATGATGAATACTACCAGAAAACCAACGAGCACCGGCGGCGCTTGAGTTTCGCCAGCGACTGTCTGCGCAACGCCTCTGATCCGCGTTACCTAGGCGGCGCGTGCCAACTGCGCGTGGTCGGCTTGACTCCGCCACCACGAGGGAAAGTTCGCCACTTGTGCCCTGTAGTCGGGCAACTGGCTGGGGAGCTGCCATTCCCCCCCCCCCTCAAACTTCACTAGCATGTCGATGGCGGTGTCGTCGTTGTGGGCGTCGGGGTGGATAGCGCTGCTGGGCAGACTGGCGTAGAAGGTCCAGTCGGCGCCGCTAAGCGAGCGCGATGGCGCGTTCGAGGTCTCGCTGGCCTAGTTTGTTGAACCTTTGCCTGACAGAGGTGTAATCCTTGAATCCTTGAGCAAGGTCCAGCTATCGGTGGTCCATTGTGGCCATCCGCTGCATTGCCGTTAGGGTCCGCGGGGCCGTCCTGTAGAGGGTACCACGAGTCCTGGCAGATAAAGAAATCACCGATGCCGCTTCTTTCCACTACACAGAGTCTGCAGCTTCATAGCTCCTCCAGCTGTTATCGCTGTACTAGAAGCGACCTGCCAATGGGTTTCGCATTCCCAGAGGTTCGCAGATATCAAAAACGAAACCCCCTACAAGCGAGATAGCGGCCCCAAATCCAGAAGTGCGACAATGGGAACATCGAGCAGTGAAATCGACTTCGGCGGTTCAATGATGTTAGTTTCGGGCTGGATTCAACATACTGATGGAATCCGTGCCACGACCCTGCTGCCCCCAGGAACTGTAACGGCCGTCGGCCAGTGGGTGTCTGGTTTCAGCGTCGCCGGCCGTAGTAGTTTCTCTGGTTTTTCTGGTGCCGGCTCTTTGCCGCCGTCTCGTGCCACCTCTTGTTTGTAGTGTCGAGAAGTCTTGGACGCTGTTTTCGGCGATGACCGGAGTGCTCGCACTCATGGCAGCAATCCGACGACGACAGCTGCCTGCCTAGGCCACCCGCACCGAGGTGCTCGTCCGACCGCCTTCAATGATTGGGTAAAGAACCACTAGCAAAGGTTATCGCGTAACACTAGATACCTGAATCGGAGACTACCAATATGCAGCTTCCAGTACATAAACTAAATCCTGAAACGAACAGAACACGAGGCGAAGTTAAAACGGAAAGCTCCACTAGGCTTGCGAAGGGCTGTCGTGGCGAGGTTTTGTTCCGTTATGGTTGGGTCGATGCTGCATGGCTGCGGGATTTCGACCGTAGCGTGCCAGTTTTTCCCAGCACTTGCAGGAGCAGACTGATGAATGTGGTTCGCATGGGGTGGTGATCTCCGTTGGGCCCCAGCGTTCAATAGGGCTCGTCCAATGACCTCCCACCTGTCGTGGCATCCCGTGCTAGGGACTTTCGTGGGCCCCGCTGTGACCTCAGGGGACCCCTCGATGAAGGCAAACATCCGCTTAGCCCGCACGGTAGAACGCCATGCATGCCGGACCAACCCCCCTGGCTGACGTGGTGGGGAAGGGAGGTCTCGTTCGGACAGTCCACTTGCGTGGAAGCCTCGGGGCCCCGCCATGCCGGTTCGAGCGTGTGTATGGCTGTTGGCGGCGGCACAGTTCCGCTCGGCATGAATAGTTTCCTCGATGAGGCAGGCACCCCGGGCTAGCTCTTTAAAAGTCTCAAAGGTGCGGCTCATGAGGTAGACGTGGTGTCTTCGGTGGTACTGTCTTCTGACCTGAGCTACTCTGTCCGACTCTGGTGAATTCAGTTCCCCCATTTTAAAGAGGGTGCTGCGTCCTTGCCTTGAGCTCTCGGAGAATCTGCGTTCCGTAGCCTGCAGGCAGGAACTCTTCTCGAAACTCTGTCTGGAAGTCCGTCAGGCTAGCTTTGAATCGCCGCTGCACGATGCACGACACCTGCACTGCTCCTACACCTCTCTGAACTCGCACTGAACTAGTTCCGACCTTTGTGGTGGAATGGAACAGACCTAATGTTAACTTGATACTGTTATTCCTCATACTCCCAGCTGAAAAATCCTATTAGTACCCGCTAGGTATTCGGAAAAAAATAATCAGGAACCAGTTAGATCCAGTTACAATCAGAACTCATGTTAATGTTGAGTTTTTGCTAGGGTTGAATTTTATAAAAAAAAATTTGCCCCAGCTGGAACCAACTAAATCACATTGGTTCCAGTTAATACCGTTTGAGTTCCAAGTGGGTTTAAAGGGAATTTTTTTACTGGGTATCCATAATCTACCGTTAAAAATAAACGACCTAACGCGATGTAACTATTCGCATAGTAATAACACACGCACAGACGACGGCGCCACTGCAATGCGGGATCGGCACCTCTCGGAATTCACTAGTACAACCTATATTTATCGATAGCAAAGGTTCTCGCGTAAGACTAGATACCTTAATCCGACACTATTAATATGCAGCTGCTAGTACATAAAATAAACACTGAAACGAACAGAACACGAGACAAACCTAAAACAGAAAGCTCTAAACGCAGTTTCCTTTCGATCCAGGGTTTAGGACGTCCAGCTTTACCGGATCACACGCACTCCTCCTTCAACCTAGTTATTAAAAGCAAACTCACCCGTTGCAATGCGGTCTCTGTTATCGGACGATACCTCCTTTTTCCTTTATGTTTTCAAGTTATCCCAGCACTTCTTGAGGTGTTTGAAATCGCGTCCTTGGACCCCGTGATTGCTGTTGTACTCAATCGTAAGGAGTTCCCAGAACTTCACCCGTGCCTCTGCCGACGACTTGTTAGCACATCGGTTTTCGATGACAGGATACTTCGGTACTAGCTCCGCAAAAAAAAAACTTCTCATTTTCAGAAAAAAAAAAAAAAACCTTTTTGGGCTCGGTTATGGCGCTCAACGTAGATACAAAATTTAAGGCAAAAAGAAGACTGGGAAAAAAAGAAAGAAAAACTCCAGGAAAAGCACCGAAGGAAAGCGATCGACCAGCAAACAAAGAACCGCAATAGCAAGAATAAGAGACGCGACGCCGAGCTGCGCTGTGCGTTGCCAGACGAGACGACGACATGGTCAAAACCCGCTAAACATTCACGTCTTCAAATTATTAGACTCGCATTTTAACGTTCATCAAACCCCAGAACACATTACACTACAAATTATTTGATATCGTATTTTTTTTTTTCAACACGGATCTTAGAGTACTAACAATAAAATTTACTGTAGTCTCGACCCCAGACGTGCTCATGGTATCCTTGGACGACGAGAGAGAGAAGTGTTGAAAGGAAAGGAAGCCTGGAACTTATTAACCACACCGTCGATTGAGGGCAAGCCAGTTCCAGGTTGGGGATGGGGAAAGAGGGGATCAAAAGGAAAGATTAGAAAGGTGAAGAGAAGAGAGAGAAGGCATCTTGGATGAATTCAGAGTTACTTGATTAGGTTTGTCCACTACTCTATATCTATTCACAGCACTGTCAGCACTTTTACAAGCGGTCCAGTAGGCAGGTATCTTCCAGGAATACAAGAAGAGAAGAGAATGTTCTTGCGGCATCACGAACGGAGCCGGGGGGGAAAAAGAATGTCTTGCGTAGTAGAGCGGGCAACTCCCGCGATCTGCAGTTTGTCGAAGAAGATTTTTCTCTCGTCTGCGTAATTGGGACAGGCCCAAAAGAGATGGTCCACATCCTCAAGAGAGTCACAAGTAGAGCAGTTTGGGCTCATCGTTGCGTCAATTCGGTGGATGGCAGATGCAGTATAGGCACAGCCTGTGCGAAGCCGGTGTAGTACGGAGGCGCTTGCACGTGGTAGCTTCGTAGGGACGCGTGGGGGTGGTCTCCCGTCAGCGACCCGTGTGTCCGGATGATTCTGGATTATCGCTTGGTGAATTAGCAGCTTGGCTTCATGAATCCTCGTCACCACAATAATGGGAGTACCAAGCTGGTGTGCTGCAGCGGCAAGAAGGTCGGCCGTCTCATTACCCAAAATGCCTACATGTGAGGGCAACCATTGGAATGATATTTCCCAGCCCTTCGCTTGGAGGTTTCTTGCAAGGTGTGCAATGTATCGGGCATATTGAGGGGCATCATCAAGATTACCGAGATGTTGTAGCGCTATTTTTGAGTCGGTCAGGAGCAAAGCTTTCCTGCAGTAAGGAAGTTTCTCCAGGGCGTCAAGTCCAAGTCTAAGGGCCACCAGCTCAGCGGTTGTTGATGTGGCGTGGAAGCTGAGCTTTCTGGCATGAGACACATTCAGGTCAGGTATATAAATCGCTGCGGTAGATGACTTGCTGCTACGAAGAACTGAGCCGTCGGTGTATATTCGCATCCATCCTTGGTACAGTGTCTCAATACGATCCTCTGTAGTTGTCCGGGCAACGACCTGTGCTGTGTTGCGTTTGCTTCTGAGCATTGGAACAGTCTCATTTATGTTCAGTGGAGGGGCATATGGTGGCGGTGCCGGGTAGTCGGTGTCCGGATCACCAATAAAGGCCATAAACTCCGTTGCCAGAGAACCAAGGCAAGAAAGGGGGCGTTGGCGAAGGCGATTCAGAAGAGGAGCAGTTGAGCGACAGACAGTTTGCCTCGCTATGTGTCGGAGTGTTAGTTCTCTACCGTGATTTTCCACTAGGTTTATCCTCGCTTCCACTAGTGTTGGAACGTTTGTTGAATATCTGGGTAATCCAAGGCACAGACGAACTGCCACTCTCTGAAAAGTCTCTACTGCTGAACTCTGGGTATTGCCGAGGTTCACCAGTGGCAGTGCGTATAGCAACCTTGAAAGAATAAGACCTCTGTAGAGATGCATCACCATTGCCTGTACGGTCCCCCATCTGCTGCCAATGGTCATGCGGATAGCGTTGAGGTGTCGGCGACATCTGATAATGGTTGTCTTGACTGCTGGTCGCCAAGAGACTCGATCATCCAGGAGGAAGCCTAGATAGGAGTATGTTCAAACCCTTGTCACGTTTGTCCCATTGATCGTGTAAGTTCGGTTGATGGAAGACCTGGCCGTAGGGTGGTACTGAAGAGCGGCTGTTTTAGAGGCCGATAACGTAAGACCAAGCCTAGATATCACGTCAACTATAGCGTCGAGGCCTAGCTGGAGTGTTCGCTGCATGTTACTGTATGAGCTAGTTGGGGCAGTAGCCCAGAGAGCAACATCGTCGGCGTAAATTGCGATGTTTATGACTGGAGAGGGGTTGTTCAAGGGCTGCAGAGCCTCCGGCAGAGCTGCCATTGCTGCATTGAACAGAAATGGGCTAATGACGCTGCCCTGAGGAACACCCTGGGCTACTTGCCGTTGTGAACTGCGCACACCTTCTAAGCGAACGCACATTGTACGCCCTGTCAGGAATGCACGAACGAATGCGAGTGCTCGGCCGGTAACACCAAGCCTGATTAGCTGAGCTAGAATGGTTTCGTGTGGGATAGAGTCGAAGGCCTTTTTGATATCAAGGAATATGGCCGAGGTTGCTTGGCGAGTTGCCTTTGATTGTTCCATGTCTGACACTAGGTCACCAATCGCGTCTGTTGTGCACCGCCGTTTTCGGAAGCCTGATAATTGATGAGGTAGAGCGCCAGATGTCTCAAGCTGCCAGTCAAGGCGTCTTAGGACCATCCGCTCCAGAACCTTGCCGAGACAACAGGTGAGGGAGATAGGCCTGTAGGAGCTGATGTCACCGGTTGGCTTCCCTGGTTTATGAGCGGGAACTACTTCAGATGTGAGCCATGCGCGTGGCAGAACTGCCGAGCGCCAGATGTCATTGAGATATTCCAAAAGGCCCGGAAGGGCCGTTGCATCTAAATTGCGCAAGGCCTGAAAGGTGATCCCATCTGGCCCTGGAGCGGTGCGTTTGCGAGCAGAGCGGCGAAGAGCATGTTGGAGTTCCTTCAGCGTAAAGTCCACGTCGTTCGCGGTCAATGTTGTTGGTAAAGTGGTAGTAGTGGTGCTATGCGCGGTATAGCCTTGGGGTGAGACAGGGACAGAGGTGAATTCATCGGCAAGGAATTCTACTGCTTGAGCCACAGTGATGTTCTGGGCGATGACAAGACCAAGAACGGGTGACCGTGGAACAGCGTGCCCGGCAAGGGCACGGGCCATGCGCCACGCTTGTTTTCCTCCACCAGGGGAGTGAAGCGACTCGCAACGCTGCCACCATTGTCTCCTTTGTAATCGTTTGGTGTGCTTCCGGAATGCTCTGTCTATCTTTCGATATCGCTGAATGTCCTCTTGCTTTGATGTTTTAAGAGCTCGGCGCTGTGCCTGGCGTCGCGAGGCACGTAACTTGAGGTACTTTAGGTCAGGGTTTGGCCGATATATGGGAATGATCACGGTTCTGGTCGCTTTGGATAACGCATTGGAGATGGCTGTGGTGTAATCCAAATTGCCTAGAGACATTATTTCGGCAAACAACACGCGGTAAGCATCCCAGTTAGTCACTTTGCAAGTCTTGTGCGTGGTGGGGCCTCCTTCTAGTGAAGTAATTTTGATTGGTAGGTGGTCACTGCCCCAGCTATCAGGTTCCGCTGACCACAAGGCTCGTACTGGGGACGTAGTAAAGCTAAGGTCTAGTGCACTTCCCTCCACGCCAGGTCGTACGAAGGTGGCCACTCCGTCGTTCAAGCATTGAAGACCAAGGGCAGTTGCGGCATCCTCAAGCAGTCGCCCGCGAGGTGTTGTTTTCTTATCCCTCCAGGTCTCGTTGTGGGCGTTAAAATCCCCAAGAAACAGGGTGGCTGGTGCGCATCGTGAGAGAATTGCACGCAATGAGGAGGGGTCCCACTGAACGTTAGGTCTAATGTAGACTGAGATGACAGTGACGTCTGAGTTCCCTTTTTTGATTGTGACAGTGACATATTCGGCGATGTTGTCGCACAAGTCCGACAGGTCCACTTGTAATTGAGGTAGATCTCGGTGTACGTACAAGGATGCCTTTGGAGGATCTGTTGATGTGAGAGTCGTCCGAGGCGTACTATTGTAGATAACATAGGGCGACAGACGAATCGATTGTGGTTGGCAGTTTGTCTCCTGGAGGGCTAGTACTTCAATTTGGTGCCTTTGTAAATATTGCCGTAAGTCGTCTATCCGATTTCGTAGTCCATTAACATTCCACTGAAGAATCTGAGGTATTAAACAGCGTCTTGCGCAGCGAGGAAGATGATTTTGCGTCGATTGCAGTCCGGCCTTATTAAGGCGAGACTACCTAGACCAGGAGCTGGCAAGTGGCAGGAGCATGTCGATTACTGTAACCAGTGCCTGAGCGAATGGAAAATTTAGAGACGTGAGAAAGGTACGTAGCTGTATGGCTAACGTACAAATCGCACTTCCGAAGCTTTGAGGCTTAGGTGTTGCATTAGGTATTGGTTTAGGATCACCAGGTGGCTCACTGTGCTTTCGGGTTGGCCGGGTCAGACCTCTTGAAGGGCCTTTTTTGGCGGTAGCTGCTGAAGCACTAGATGGCTGAGTGCTTGGTCCAGACTGTACTGGGGGAGCTGCTGAGGCGTCTGGAGCAGTTTTGCCTGTCAAGTTTTCCAAAGGAGGGAAGTTATCCTCGCTCTGGAGTGGAATGCATGATTGCTTATCTTCTTTTGAGCCTTGTGATCGTTTTCGAGGTGTCCAGTGTCTTCCAGTTCCACGCGCCTGTTGGTCGTTTTCGATAGCAGATTTAGCGGAAGTGTAGTTTACATTTTTCGAGCTTTTGTAGTTGCTGATTTGTCTTTCTACTTTGTAGATGGCGCAGACTTTTGATGTCGCATCATGGCGCTTCTTACAGTTGGCACATTTAGGCTGCTCCGCTGCACACTCATTTACTCCGTGGTCGCCGCCACAACGACTGCAGCGCTGCGCCTTAAGACAGGTGCTTGCAATGTGGCCGAAGCGATTGCACTTCGGACACTGCCTTGGCTTTTCAAGGTAGGGAAGAACTTTGTAACGTGTATGCCCGGCAGTGACATATTCAGGTGAGGATTTTGTTGCGAAGACCAGTTTGACAATTTCTGACTTTCCAAGTCTTCTCACCTGGATTACTGAAGCTTTTTCTCGCATGGCTGCCAAGAGATCAGCGTCCTCGATGTCTGCAGATACTCCTCGAATAATACCCACAGATGCCGATGGTGGAGGAGGTTCGTAAGTTTGAACTTGAACTGTTCCCAGGTTCTTCAGTTGCAGGAGTGCTTTTGTGGATTCTACATTTCTAGCATCGATGGCCAGAAGATTCAATCGGTAGTTGGGCCGAATCTGGATGACACCGTCTGGGGCCAGACTGTCCAGCTATTGTTTTAGTACCAGAGGGTTCATGTTGGTGATGATCGTGGTTGGGTCGTTAGGCTTAACAATGACTGTGAGATTATAACCCGGCTGAGTTATGATTGTGTCCTCACTTGACTTTGAGCCGTGACGTCTCTTCTTCGACGTTTGGGTTTGCCACCCAGCTTCGTCCTCGAAGTCATCCATGACGCTATCATGAGAGTCTTCAGGCTTGTGATGTGGTTCGGCAGATCCAGATTCATCCTGGTTAGGCTGTGGTGGATTCGGGAGGCTCATATTACGTGGCCCCCGTTGGGCAGAGGCGTAGCTCCTAATTGGGTGTGGACAGGAGACGTCTTCTTGAAAAACCAGGGAAATATTCGGTCAATAAACCAGGAAATAACCATAAAATAACGTAGTCTTCCTAGAGCGACAAATTCGATCGTCCTGGCTGGAGCGTCGTCGTCGTCGTTCTCCCTTGGACGACGAAGGAGCCTTTCGTCTGCTCCTTAAGGTGTATCCACACGACGGACCGGGCCGCGGACCGATTGATCACGTGATGCGCGGCCCGCGGGCCGCCCGGCTGCAATGAGCATCCACACGGCGGACCAAAAGAGCAGACGACAGAGTGAACGGGCCGGTCTAACCCTCGACCTCACAGCTCCGCCAGACGCATGCAGCGAGCTGCTTTGAGGCTATTTGTAAGGAGCCAAGATGGAGGTTGAACGAAAGAGACGTTCGGCCGCGGTGGCCCTGGCGTTGACTATTGAGGACGAGGAGGACTTAAGTGAAGCGAAAAAGGCATGGGGACATCTTTAGATGATTATTTGAGTGGACGTCGCGACTATTGTCCCACAGAGCGGGGAATTGCTCCACGAGCGCGATGAAGTAAAAAGTTGCATCGTCGCAAAACAAAAGGTTCGTCTTCTTCGTCTTCAACAGTTGGCGCCAAAAGAAAACGGCTTTGTATTTGGATTCCAATCCAAACAACAAAAGTCAGCTTGTTGCCAGACTTAGCGCTTCAATTATACTAAAAACGCCGCGGTCCGCCGCCAAGGTCCGGGCGACAAAAGCGCTTGGCATTTCTCACAAGCGCGGGCCGCGGACCGCCGGCGGACCTCGAAAAGCGGTGACGTAAGATCACGTGATGCGCGGCCCGCGGACCAAAACAGCAATTTGGTCCGTCGTGTGGATACACCTTTACGTAAGGAAAGGGCGAGGCGCGTTTCGTACACGAAACGGCCCCTTTCCTTTCCTTTCCTTTCCTTTCCTTTCCTTTTCTTTCCTTTCCTTTCCATTTCTTTCCTTACGTAATGCAAGGAAAGGCAGAAAGTGAAGTGGCGTTCTTGAATTCGGCCGTTAGTAGCATTACCAACACCAAGGCCGAACGCAAACATGAAGCCAGGAGCAGTCAGGATGGAGAAAACTACATGATGAATGGATGGATACATGGGTGTCGGTTATTCCACAGCCGTATATAGACGATATTTTTTGTTGTTGTCAGTCACATGATTACATATCTGGTATACGGGCAAAAAAAAATAAAGCACTTCAAAATGAGATATGCGAGAAAATGCATCTGAGGCAAAACAAGAAGGTATGGTGATCACGCATTTTTCGTAAACACCTTCCAGCGCCATAGAGAGATCAGAACGATGTTTTACCGCATACGAGAAGTGACGACATTCAAGATGGCTGCGCCCTTGTAGAAAAGATATATAAAGAGAGTTTGGTCAATGGGGGTAGCGGGCAGAGCCAGGGCGTGTAGTAGACGCAAACATAAGACTTGACATACTTTCTTGGCCAATTTAGTAGCCGAAAATATTCATTTAGAGGTGGCAGCGAGAAACGCTTTAAGGCGGCGGTCCCACGGCGGCCATTTTGAACAAGCCTTTAGTTCAACCACTAGCTGGCGGCACTCATTTGTGTGGCCAGAAAGCAGGCTCGTGGAAGTGATGTCCCTCTTCTGCTCTTAATTTCCTCCTTTCTGCTGCTCGCCCTTGCACGTTCCGCACTCAACGCGTGCTCCCGCTAACACAAATGCCAGCAAACGTTTCAGTGGTGCTAGCAGCGCGCAGTTCGCACAGAAGCGGAGCCCAGCTAGCTCATCGACCCGATAAGAGTGCCTAGGTGGGAAAAATTTGTTTTTAGAGCGCAGCTCTTAGGGGCCCGTTCCCGGCTTGAGCGGCGTCGCCGTCGCCGTCGGCGTAACCAAGGTCATCCCAAGGTCACTTGACCACAAAGGTCATCCCAAGGTCGCATGACCCCAAGGTCACGTGACCCCTCCCCCAGGGTCACGTAACCCTTAAGGTCACGTGACACCCAAAGTCACGTGGCTCCCCAAGTCACGTGACTCTCGGGGTCACGTGACCCCCGATGACGTCATCAGTGACGTCACTGATGACGTCACCGGCATCCGCATCGTCATCGTCATCATCACTGATGACGCCACCGGCATCCGCATCGTCATTGTCATCATCGCTGATGACGTCATCAGTGACGTCACTGATGACGTCATCGGCATCCGCATCATCATCGCCATAATCACTGATGACGTCACCGGCATCTGCATCGTCATCGTCATCATCGCCGATGACGTCATCAGTGACGTCACTGATGACGTCACCGGCATCCCCATCGTCATCGTCATCATCGCTGATGACGTCATCAGTGACGTCACTGATGACGTCACCGGCATCCGCATCGTCATCACCACTGATGACGTCACCGGCATCCGCATCGTCATTGTCATCATCACTGGTGACGTCACCGGCATCCGCATCGTCATTGTCATCATCACTGATGACGTCATCCGCATCGTCATCGTCATAATCACTGATGACATCACCGGCATCCGCATTGTCATCATGGCTGATGACGTCATCAGTGACGTCACTGATGACGTCACCGACATCCGCATCGTCATCGTCATCATCACTGATGACGTCACCGGCATCCGCATCGTCATTGTCATCATCACTGATGACGTCATCAGTGACGTCACTGATGACGTCATCGGTATCCGCATCGTCATCGTCACTGATGACGTCATCGGCATCGTCATCGTCACGTGACCCCCACCCAAGGTCACTTGACCCCCCCAGTACCCTTCCCTCCTCCTCCTCAAGAGCTGCGCTCTAATTCGGCGTTACAGGAAGTTGTAAACGGCTTTCACTTTTAGAGCGCAGCTCTTAGGGGCCCGTTTCCGGCTTGAGCGGCGTCGCCGTCGCCGTCGGCGTCGCCGTCGGCGTAACCGCGCGGTGCATCATGGGAAATGTCCCATAATGCACCGCGCGAGTTCCCCACCGGGGTCACGTGACCCCCCGAGGTCACGTGACCCCCCGAAGTCACGTGACTCCCCTGAGGTCACGTGACCCCCTCCTCGAGGTCACGTGACCCCCTCCTCGAGGTCACGTGACCCCCGCCGATGTCGCGTGACCCCCCGATGACGTCATCGTCACTGATGACGTCACCGGCATCCACATCGTCATCGTCATCATCACTGATGACGTCACCGGCAGCCGCATCGTCATCGTCATCATCACTGATGACGTCACCGGCATCCACATCGTCATCGTCATCATCACTGATGACTTCACCGGCATCCACATCGTCATCGTCATCATCACTGATGACGTCACCGGCATCCACATCGTCATCATCACTGATGACGTCACCGGGATCCGCATCGTCATCGTCATCATCACTGATGACGTCACCGGCATCCACATCGTCATCGTCATCATCACTGATGACGTCACCGGCATCCGCATCGTCATCGTCATCATCACTGATGACGTCACCGGCACCCACATCGTCATCGTGATCATCACTGATGACGTCACCGGCATCCACATCGTCATCATCACTGATGACGTCACCGACATCCGCATCGTCATCGGCATCATCACTGATGACGTTACCAACATCCGCATTGTCATCGTCATCATCACTGATGACGTCATCAGTGACGTAACTGATGTCGTCACCGGCATCCGCATCGTCATCGTCATCATCACTGATGACGTCATCAGCGACGTCACTGATGACGTCACCGACATTCGCATCGTCATCGTCATCATCACTGGTGAAGTCATCAGTGACGTCACTAATGACGTCATCGGTACCCGCATCGTCATCGTCACTGATGACGTCATCAGTGACGTCAGTGATGACATCATCGGCATTGGGGGTCACGTGACCCCCAAGGTCACGTGACCCCCCCCCCCCCCTCATTAGTTTAACCCCCCCCCCCCAGTGCCCTTCCCTCCTCCTCCTCAAGAGCTGCGCTCCAATTCGGCGTTACAGGGAGTTGTAAGCGGCTTTCATTTTTTGATCCTGGTTTTGTTCCGCGCTACAAGGTTAGCAAAGCGATTTCGTTAGAGGCTCACAAACCAGTAGCCATCGTTTTAACTATTAAAGTATTAAAAACACAGCCAGTCAATCAATGAAGAATGTTATCAAACGATAAAGAACATATATAAAACATGCGTTGTCAGCACCTCGTGAGTGAAAGAGGTTTTGCACGACATAAAGGTTTAAATCCATTTTCGCTGTAAGTCGAAGCGCAGCCGACATTACAGGTCAATGAGGCCAGTCAAGCAGAGCCAAAAAACACCATGCCACGAAGCTCAACGTCTTATAGTGCGCCTGCTGTCACCGGTCAAAGCAATCAAGCGCAAACCATGCACCATGACCTTGCGCTTGTAGTATGCAGGTTTGTGCTTGTGTACCTTATTCTTTGACTGCAATTTGATCTATGATAAAACAAGCAATAGCAGACTCTTTTTCAAGACGGGTGTTCAAGGGACGCTATATATATAACTCATCATTTTGATGATAGCTTGATTAAACTTAATTAACAATTATCTGACGCCCGCACATCTCGAAAAACAATGGGGAATGAGTGGAAATCAAGGTTGGGTAAGCGGGTATTTAGATAGCGTAAACGGTCTGTGTGTCGAAGGCAACAGCCAAGTGTGCGCTCGGGCGATACTCAAGTTGCTCCAACAGGATACCTTGCGACGCCTCAACCACAAACAGAAAAGCAATAATCTGTGACTCGATGAAGGGGTGGAAGAGACGTATCGATCTTGGGAAATATTTTTATGAAATTCCAAGAGCGCCATAGAGTGCAAAAAGCCGCAGAGGTTTATTTGCAATAAGAACACTCTTGGTTTGAATTAGCGCACGTGTGTATGAAGGCACTCTAGTGTGAAGCAGCCAGCGCCGCCACTTAATGCCAAGCCGTCGCCACGCACACAGTTTCCAATAAAGAAAGAACTGCTGATTAGTCGACCGGCCTGCACCGCGATGAGATCTTGCCAATGAAGAGGAAGTAACACACGTTTTAAGATAATGGGAGTTTAATTAAAACAATGATTTAGATAGAAACAAAACTATTAAAATGGAGTTCAGGAGAACCGAAACGTGGCAATAAATAGCCTTAGAACTTCACCCTGCCAGTGTGCGGGCTACAAATCGCAAAAATACCTATCGGATACACACAAAAAAACAATTACTAGACAATCGAATGCTGAACTCCTAAAATACTGAATTACTACCAACCAGATTGCAATACTGAGGAGCTAGTGGGTGGAGGGAGTGTTTAATTTGTCACTGTCCGGGAGTTACGACCTCTTCCGTTGCATTGTCCGAAGGGGGTGGAACCGATGGATTCCACGGTAGGCTAGTGGGCAGCTCGATGAGGCCAGCCTCACACTCACATACAAACACTTCTTGCCAAGGCTTCCCCAGCACGGATCTGGCCAGTCACCATGGCTTTTCCCGTGCTCAATGCGCTTTTTCGCAGATTGAATATCGGGGCTCCAAGTCCAGAGAAGACTTCGCGTTCACTCAGGTCGTATTTCGTGCGATACGAAAAGAACGGGGTTGAAAGCGCGATATATCAAACCAGGTGCAGGAAGGGCTTGGAACCATTTGTCTTGCGGAGTCCTGTTTATATTGAAGGGCATAGAAATTTGGAATGTGATGTATGCCTGGGTCGGTCTCTGGGTAATTCAGCGACCGGAGTCTCTAATGTATCGGAGTGCAGCCGGATTTGATGACACAAGCAATCTACTATAACACGTTCAAGGGACTCGGGCTTCTTCCACTCAAGAGTCCGCGCTGCGTGCAACGTACAGAAAATTTTGCTGATAAAATTTTTCATATTTCCACATGAGAAGCCAGTAGATTCCAGGGACCCTGTTGGCGTCCTTCCACTCTAGTTTTTTTTTTTTTTTTTTTTTTTTTTTTTTTATTCTCGAAACGCCTCAAGCTCGCCATTCGTAGGCTTCGAGTTTTGCAAGCCCCCCTACCCCGCCGCATGCATTCTTGCCGTGCCCTCTTGCCGAAAAGATCCACTTCGTCGTCTGGAGCTCACTGCACTGCAACTAGTGAAGTTGGTACTGGTTCTTAAAATGGGCGTCCGCTCCATCGCTGACGGAAGTGAAGCGAGAGTAGATTGGCGCGTTGTCCTCGAGGTGTGCCTTAATTTTTGACAAGGCCAGCATGCATCCGCCGAGTCATGAGTTGGATCGTCGAAAAGCGCGGCATAGCTCCGCGTCGACTTCCGTGACATTGCAACGCACGTAAAGATGCTGTTTTGTTTCTTCTGCCAATGGTACGCCTGTACTTCGTTTGCAAGCACCACGGTTCAATTCTCAGCAAAGTAAAAATGGAAAACAATAGCACCCCTTTCACAGGACTGCTTCTCGTCATGTGTTGCCTTTGCTTGCACGCCTCTCAGGTAGTTATGAAGGATCCACACTATCACAGTGTTTTGAAGCTCCTCGATAAACGCTGCGGCCGTCAGCGTCTTCTTATAGAACTCCCCCAATTCCCATGTGGCTAAGTTTACATCCTCATCATATCCAATAGCGAATTTTT
This sequence comes from Ixodes scapularis, assembly GCF_016920785.2. NCBI lineage: Eukaryota > Metazoa > Arthropoda > Arachnida > Ixodida > Ixodidae > Ixodes > Ixodes scapularis. Next base: position 214,963,699 of record NW_024609835.1, on the reverse strand, counting down.
TTTCCAGTGTCGATTTTTCCGCTCTTGGGCTCTGGTCGCACTTGCCGAGGTAGCAAGGAAAAGTAGGCTGCGGACAAAAACAGAGACCCTACACATCTTCCGCAGAAAGTGAATCCCCTATCGTTTTTTTCAGCCCCACGAGATATAGTTGGAACTTGACACAGCAGGTCCAAAGACACACCTCTCGGTGTGGCAACAACTTGCCCAGTGAGGTCGCAAAGATTTGAACTTTGTGAGGCCAATCGCAAAGCTGGGGTGAGCAAGTTTGTGGACGCCGTATGCTTCGCGCAGGAACCGGTTCATGAAGCGTTTTGGAGCCCATTCCGTCTCTCCCTTGATTTTCACACGCACAAAACCTTCCTTATTCGGGCTTAGCCGTCCAGCTCGCCCGTTTTTTTTTTAGTATGCAGGCACTACATCAATATCCTCTTCACCAACCTTGCATCTATCTACCATGCCCCGCCTCCCCCGTTCTTCGTATTTGGCCTACCGTGGGGAGGGGCTGTTATGCCACTGCAGGATGAATCACTGTGGTATTTGTTTACGATCGCCACACGCCCTGCCGGTTATGTTTACACCGCGCAGGGGACGCCGCAGATGTCGCGTATCACTCCGTCGCGTCGGTGAGATACGATCGCCTTTGCGAGCGCGGATGTAGCCTTCGGCCTCACTTTCAAGGGGGGGGGGGGGGGAGGGGGTGTCACTTATTTAAAGTTGTTTTGTCGGCAGGTCTGCATCAAGAAACACTTGTTTTCCTTTAACGTCTTTAATTATGCTCTGACTTGGAGTCCAGCTACGCCATGCGGTTCAATGCAATAATGTACCACCGGCTTAGCGTTCCGTTCACGCCACGCCTTTTATCAGTCGGGCCAAAATGTTCCACAACATCGCTCGATCATAGAAGTTACTAGAATGACGAATTAAATAATTTCGTCATACAAGTACTCATATTAAAGTACCAATCTGAGAAGGTAGCACGATGAGCACCTAATCGGCCAAGTATAACACCCTAATGACGATCGGACGCGCCGTAAAGTTCAGTATTCATTGGCAATATCAGCCTCATCAGCGATGAAAAGAAGTTCACGTGTTAATTGTAGAGTGCTTCATGGCCCCTGGGAATTTGTATGGCCAAGTACGAATACTGTTGCATGCGTCGCTCGTGTACCACTAGTCGTGAAGACAGGAACGCCCCAGCGGTAACTGACGCGACCATGACCAGGTCACATATTTACATTTATTTATTTTTTTTTATTTTTAAATCAAAATAATTCAACCTGTTTTTGCATAATTGTAATTATCGTTCATGGAGGGCCCATCGGGTGAAATTTATAGGAAATTGAGAATGATTTTTTTTTTTTTTAGTTGCCGCACGAAAATCGCAAAATTTTGACTTTTGCAATTTTGATGAAATTTCTGGGCGCAATGCAGAAAACACTTTCAACAGTAGAACGCTGATTAATTTGGTGAAAAATTTACAAAGCATTAAACACTCGACACAAGTTTCAGCTTTAGAATATAAATTTGAAGGAACTTAAAAATCGCCAAGAAATGCCTCAGTAGGTAAGATTTGCTCAATACGCCAAGTTTGGAATATTATTTTTCGTGACATATGTGCTTATATAATTTAACTTTATCAGATTATGGCGTAAAATATGCGTGCATTAAGTGTAAAAAATTGACTATATAAAAAGCTGCACTCTTTATTCCTCCCGCCTTCAAAGTTGCGTCATCGCGCGGTTGAGAAAATGGTTGTTTCAACCTTCTCTCGAATGCGATTTTTCTCACAAATACAAGGAAATACAATCGACGCCTGGATCAATCGAACCACCGCTTCGTCCACTGGTTCAACACTGAAGCCCGAAAATTCAACGACACAGTCAAGGGCTACTGCAGGAAACCAGGCAAGGTGAACTTCCTGGACCACGACTTCACGTCGCTGCCGCCTCTTCGAGTCCTGGGCCCTGACGGGCTGCACCCAAGCTTCACGGGAGTCGCCCTCCTCACGGCACACAGGAAGTTCCTTCTACAACGTGGAACAAGTACGACGTCGCCAGGGTGGTCATCGCAGATTCCCACCGCCGCCACCGCCAACTGCACTGGGATAGCCCCATTAGAGGAACCCAGGCACCCCGAGAGTCCCAGGTCCTACAACGCCAGTCCAGAGAGTGCAGGGGACCCCGGCAGCACCGTGCCCGGTAGCCAGCGAGAGCGTCGACTACGTCGATGAGTACCCGACACCTGCCGAGATTGTGGCACCCAAGCGACGCCCGCAGCAGCCGAGAAGTACCCCAAGACAGCGCTACAACCTGTGAAAGCCCGCCACGGAGAGCTCCCCCCACCCGAAAGAAGATTGACGACAGTACAGTGAGTCCAGCTCCTCCGCTCTAAACTAGAGTACAACTTTTATGAAAGTACGGAAGCTCTCAGATAAACGCATTAGGCACGAACTTCATAAATCAACCTTGCTAGGGTACCTTAACGCAGGCATTACCCCGAGAGCATGTCGCTTTCCCTTCCTCCCGCCTGCACAAACTTTGACCAACATGACCGATCGGAATGGCAACAGGTTCTCCTGGAGGGTTCCCATTAACTGGTCCGAATAGCGATTCATCATAGTAACAAAAAAGTAAAACAGTTAACTACCGCCGACCGCTGCACTTCTCCATTCAAATGGCCCCTTATCGACATGCGAAATTTGCGCCCTATCTGAATTCGATACAAAGAAACGCCATGACCTCGAAACAATCAAGCTCCGTAAGCTACAGCGCGACAAAGTTAGTAACCCTGTTTTATTTAGCTGACGACATCATTTAACTATAGCGAACATACTCAATCGGCCATTAGCATAATAGACGACAGGTCAAGCACTAGCGCCCCTTGTGGCACTACAATTGTTAATCTATCTGGCGTGACTATATCAACAGAAGAGGAAAGACTTCTTTCGAGAGGATTACACTTTTGTACCGCCACAGGTTTTGTTGACGAATTTCAATTACTACGCTACCTCGACAACTTTGCTCGAAATTTATGATTGCGGGAATACTTCTTGGACAAAAGTTCTAGCTCCAACACCTCTCAGCAGCGTGCAACGAGCGACTGGACGCCAAAGCCTAACCGTGATGATTGTCTTGACTTATACATAGGCGCTGTGCAAAAAGGCATTACACGGGAATATCGCAGGCAGGCGGGAAAACGGGATAACCTCACTAAATCCGAAAAGGCTAGCTTAAAAACCCTGAGCAATAAGACAGACATAACAATAAAACCAGCCGATAAAGGAGGACCAATTGTGATTCTTAGCACTTCGGAATACATCCGAGAAGGAAAGCGCCAGCTAAATGACTCGAAGTTTTATGAACCTCTTGCGTATGACCCTACGGTGCACCAGACTCAGATTGTGACCTCGGTCCTTAAGGCTCTCCTAGACGAGGGGAGAATAACCACCAACGAACATGAATAATGAAACCAGTACAGCCTTCCCCGGGCCGCTTCTACATGCTCCTTAAGATTCACAAACCTGGTAACCGAGGGCGCCCAAACATATCCGGAATAGGCACAGTAACCGAACCCATATCAGGATATGCAGACAGTTTAATTAAACATATGCCTACAAGTTTCGATTCGTACATTAAAGACACAACTCACTTCTTAAGGGAAATATCAAAGTTATGCACACCAAAAGAATCATATCTGGTTACACTCGATGTGTCATCGCTGTATACGAATATCCCACACGATGATGGAATCATTTCTTTAGTTCACATGTACGAACCCCACAAACAACCGGAAACCCCAGATGGACACGTCGTCGCCACTCTAGCGAGGCTTGCCTTAGAACTCAACACGTTCGAATTTAACAATAAATACTTTAGACAGGACAGCGGAACCGCGATGGGCACCGAAATGGCCCCGAACTATCCCAACGTATTCATGGGAAAATAAGAATCTCACTTCCTTTCTGAATGCCTCGTAAACCCGCTAATATACAAAAGGTTTATAGATGATGAATTTTTTGTCTGGCCGCACACTGAGGAGGAGCTGGTGGACTTCATAGGTCGATACAACGCTGCTCATCCGAGCATCCGCTTTAAACATTCTTACTCTCAAACCGAAATAAACTTCCTAGACGTCAACGTTAAAATAGATGAATGTAAACTCGTCACGAGCCTGTACCCTAAGCCAACAGATCGACAGCAATACCTGCATTATCAAATCGACCACCCACTCCATTGCAAGAACAGCATTTCCTATAGCCAAGCGCATCGTTTGAAACGAATTTGCTGAAAAGAGACAGATTTTGATGCGAGCAGTCAAAATTTAGTCTGTGCTTGAGAAACAAAAGTATCCACCCCGTATAATCGACGATGCAATCAGAAAAGCCAAGCAACCGAACGACGCAGACATTATCACCCGTGCCCCACGCAACACAAAACGCACAAATCTATGTCTAACTTATAGCATGAACGAACCTAGTGTGAATACTATCTTAAGACGACATTATAACATTCTCGAAAAAAGCTAGCGCCTTAAACGCGCGTTTCTTCCCGCCCCTGGGGTAGTCCACAGACGATCGGGTAACCTCAAAGAGGCGCTTGTAAACTCTCGGATAAATTCATCGCCTCCACCTAACGAATGTAGGCCTTGCATGCACCCAGGATGTCTGATCTGTAGATAGATGCAGCACATAAGCACGACCAGCAGCACGCACTCGCAGTTCTCGATCAAAATTAAAGGGAACTTAACATGTGCCTAGTCAAATGTCGTGTACTTATTCGAGTGTACGGTATGCAAAATGCAATATATAGGGCAGACTAGAACGGCATTTAGACTGCGCTTTAATAATCACAAATCTCATGCCATAAATCTTCCGACACTGCCTCTATCCAAACATCACGCTTTCCCGAAACACTCGTTAGATAAATGGTGAGTGACAGTCCTAGAATCTGGATTTAAATCAAATCGCGAACGTGAACAGCGTGAATTCTACCTAATGTACCGATTCAACACTATTAAACAAGGAATAAACGAAAGCCCCGGTCCTCTGGCATCGATGAAAACGCTAACGGACGAATAGCAACAGCAATCAAAGAACACATCCTTTTTTTTTTTTTTCAGGTCCTGGACTTTATTGTTAACAGTGGTACTGTGTTTCTGGCCGGAACAGGACCATCAACTTTTCTCTTTTATTTCCAGGTTTTGATATTCATTGTATTTCTTTTTTTTATTTCTAGGTTTAACATTGTTCCCTTCCAGGTCTGGCGCATGCATGCCCCAGAAAACAGCACAAGTGACCGTGCCGTTGTTTTTTTTTTTTGCCTTTTTGGAGATAGTTTGCGCGTGTGTCTTTTGTCTATTGTACGCTATCGTCCAGGTTACCCCTGCCCGCCCGGACACAAAGTCACCCTGCACCCCTTCTCATGGAGCTACAACCGTCATCCGCCGTCCTTGAAACTTGGCCCCGGCCGTCAAGCTTCTTCACCCGAATAAGAACTGCTCTACGCTTCTCTCTCACGAAAGCTCCAACCGTCAGCCCGCCGAAATTTGGACTCGACCATACCATTGTATAAATACCACCCGCGTTCATCTGTAAAAGTTCTTCCTGACGAAGGCCGGACTCCGACTAAAACGTCGAAGATTAAATCGTCCATTGTTGCTGTTTTCACTAAGGGTTCTTTTTTCTTCTTCTTCTTTCTCTCTCTCTCTCTCTCTCTCTCTCTATATATATATATATATATATATATATATATATATATGTGTTCTGTTTGAATGCAACAGAAATGGAGAATGTTACAGTAACGCAAACATTTTATATTAATGAATGAGATCTCAATATTGTCAGTGTGAATTATCTCTATTTCAAACTTTTGATGACGTTGATATTAATTACTGTGACTACGGCGCTTAGCGAATATCAACTTGATTATTTCATGTACAATTGCTTTTGATCCTGACACTGGTCCTGTACACTGTTGAATGCTGTAAAAAGGGGCTGATGGCCTGGTCTGAAGACATTTTAATGCGAAAAGAGTACTTGCCTCATAACGCGAAAATCCGGCGTGGTCGTCGGCAGCATGACCGAGCGATGGTACCAAAAACTGCCGATGGCGCAAAGAGTATGAACACATTAGGAATGCTCGGATTGACGCCACTTTTGTCACAAAAGTTCCTATAAACTAAATAAATGAATGGCTTTGGAAAGAAACTCTGTTACATTTCGGTCTGGATGGGAATCGAACCCGGGCCTCCGGGGTGCGAGACGGGCACGCTTCCCCAACGGCACGGCGGCTTTTTTTTTTTTTTTTTTTTTATTGTTGACGCCACGGCGGCTCCACGGTCCTGGCTGACTTAGGTGTACCTAGTGCGTACGTCATTGCGCGGACTAAGCTATAGCTAGGACTGGGCGTCAATTTTAATCGAATAATTAATCAGTATACCTATTACTATATTATACCTATTACTATATTTTTGGTGTTGCACGGGCCACACGCGCACGGCTTCTCTGTACAAATGATGTAGAGGGAATAACCATAATCAAGGTTTGACGAACGCGCGTGCAAGATGATATTTGTTATATGTATTTGCTTTGGAAACTGCGGCTGACGTCAGCACGTGCGGCGCGTTGAACACCAATCCCTGCATTTTCCTTGGTGATTGGGTAATAGAGCAATAGGTATATTAATAGGTCTCGTACATTCCCATGCATCATAGTTCTAAAGAAGGCAAATAATTTTTTTGTTTGCCTTTGTGAAATTCGTGATAAACGGCAAAATGTAGAATTTCGGATTTTTAAATCAAATTTGATGTGTATTTGAGAACAGTAGAAGCGCTAGCCACACCCACAAATTATTATTTCAGCCGCAGAAGGAAACATGTTCGTTAATATTTTCCAGCAATAGGGAACTCCTTTGATTGTTCACAATATGCCTATTGGTAAATTACCCGAGCACCCAGGAGAATGCAGAGAATGCTGTTCTACGCGCCGCACGCGCACGCCTTCCCCGTATAAAAGATTCGAAGTAAATAACCAAAATAAAGCGCTAATGAACGCGCATGCAAAATGCCATTTGTTTTAGGCTGTTTTTTTAGGACAGTTTCTCCCGCAGACGCCAGCACGTGGGGTGCGTGGAACACTATTCCCTGCATTCTCCTTGATGCTTGGGTAATTTATTAATGGGTTTATTGGGCAGGAGATCGAACTATAGGGGGCACTTTATCGAGGTTGTTGTCCCCACAGTCCGGTGTTTACTAAAACAGCATAAAAAGAAAATTTAGCCTCGTCATGCACGGCCTTGGCACGAGCGCTTCGCTCTGACCAGTGCGTTGGTCGCACGAGGAGCGGCCTTCGAATCGTCATCTTCGATATCGCTGATCAAAAACAAACAAGAAAATTCGGTTTGTTTTCTCACAGCTGAAGCGTGCCGCTAGAGGCGTGACTGTTCGATCTCGTCCCCAATAGGCTCAGCTGTCTGCGCTCAACGGACAATCGCATGCCGTCGAAGTGCCTGGGGGCCACATATAACCTTCTCCACTTCTTTCGAGTCACACATCACGCTCCTACATTTTACCTTAGGTCAAATTTTCACCTAAAGTTTGCCTTCAAACAGGTGTTTTCGTACACGTCTGCGTGGTGAAAGCGCTAAATTTTTACTTTTTCGTTTGTCAAAGATTAACGAATTGACTGGTTACAAATTTAATCGCCCTTAAATCATTAATTGATTCATCGGTATGATCGGATCAAGTGCCCAAACCTAGTTATAACGCAACGTAGAAAAACATTAGCTAACACCCCTGTGTGAAGGGACATTTCCTCATTCAGCAGTTTGCACAGCATTGGCCGGGCTGGAGTGAAGTGGCGCGATCTCTTACGGTCTTTGCACCGGGAGTAGTTGCTCCCTCCCTGTGGCGGCATCTTGGAGAGGTCGGTGTAGCCCTACCACTCCTACATCGCTTTTCGCTTTAATTCCCTGTGAGAGGCTCGTACTCCTCACCGTGTTGTCCTCTTTGCTCCCGGGTTGAATTGGACAACGTTCTAGAGTACTTAGACAGGCAGGTCGTGAGGCCGGCTGCCTTCAGGGACTTATGCGGAGCACGACTTTCTCTTCTTCTCCTTAAAGACAAGTTGGTATAGACAAGCATTTATATATTTTAAGCCGAAACTTATTTCAGTCGGCTCACTACAGTTATTTCAAGCAAATATAACTTCAAACATTTTCTATCGCAGTGGTCGGGGAACAGTTGTTCAGGATGGCTCAGGCTGCGTTGGGCATGGTTGCGTGGTCGCACCCCTACGCGGCTAAAGAAGTCCCATTGCTTCTCTGCGAGAATGAAGGTCACAAGGGAACCGCTTTCTAACCCTGTTATGGAAGAATATGTCAGGGCAAAACTGAGCATCTCGCTTGATTTTATTTCAAAACACTCGTGGTGGGGACTTCGAAGAACGAAAGAGAAGCGCGTGGAAACTTCGCAAGTAGTGATTCTGGTCCAGCTTGCTAAAACCGTCTCAGCTGAGACTGAGTGAAAGAAAGCACTGCAAAGGGTTGGGCGCGCGACTGTCTTGAGACGCGGCTTGAGTGCCACTCAACTCGAGCGCTGGCTTTGGCACTGGTTTCTTTTCCACAGTCTTAGCTGAGTCGTTGTTTCAAGCAAGTCGGGCCTGGCTGCTTATAATTAGTTGCAAAGGACAAGAGTCATGGTTGGTGTAACGCGCAAAGTCGAAGCTTGGGGGTGTCGTTGCATTATTAAACCAACACCATGAAAGTTGATCGTCTGACATTGTTCTTATATGAATAAATGAAATAAAAATTAATCCAAAGAAAGACGACGTAGTCAGGGTTTCGCACATGTGCAACGCTTTTGATAGAACACTTCATGGAAAGGGGGTTTATAATACTCTTTTCCTGAGTCGAGTTTCAGGTTTGAGCCACGATGACTGGCTCTTTGTTGCCTTACTATGTGGACCAGTCCCGGCGATTTGCATATAACACTTTCCGTAAGTTGTCTACCATTGGAGTAAGGTTAAAACTAAAAATCTCAAATCCCTGCACGATTTGCGAACAAAACAGAACCAGCGCGGTGGGACACCTGGAACCTTAAAAAAATGTCAGTTAAAACTCTTGGAGTGGAGGAAAAACATTCTCCTTCGTCGTCATCATAATATGGAGTTCAATGTTTGCTCCTTTCGTGGTGTCGGAACATGTCGGGGAGCATTGAAAAGCTTATTTGTAGGCACTAGGCGTTTTCAAGAACTTGCTCGTGACCCTCGTAACGCGCTTCTTGTTTTCTTTTCTTTAGCTGTGACTTACTGCAAGAACGAGGAAGTAGCGCGAGGAAATATTGGAGAAAAGAATCTTCTGCATCAGGGACAGAATCAGCGCCACTCTGCCTGAACTACAGTGTTCTACCTGAACTTCTCAACCTCGAATTTCAGCCATCTTTCAAATAATGGCGCAAGTGCGCGTCGTCTGCTACAACATAGGTCCTTTTTGTTATTTAGGACAATTAGTATGCTTTAAAAAAATTACAATCTTAGAACGTGATTTTATTTAGAATGAGAAAATCACTAATTAAAGAATGTTGCTTACATAGCTGCCCTCTTCTTTGAAACTGGTTTCTTGCGTACAGAGTCAAGCTTCAAAATAGTCCCATAGTTTAAACTAATTTTAAACAAATCTGAATATGAATACAAAAAAAATGCACGCTTGCAGTGAACCAGCTTAGTGTCTGTAGCATACAAAAAAAATTAGGTCAGATGACAAAACGCTCTGAGAAAACTAAGAACGTGTTAAGGGAATTCTTAGAAATTTTATCACAATCAAGTTGTGTTTACAAGAAAACGTTGGCTTTGAACTTCTAATATTTTGTATGCTGAGTTCCTTTATTTACCACAAGCATGCCCTTAGATGTCTTTGCTGTGTTACGATGTGAAACTGAGTTACGAGACTTCAAAATCGCAAAAAAAAAGACTCTTTTTGAATAAATATTAAAAAATGTGAGCGTTCTAATTAAGAAAAACACGTATACACGGAACTAGACGAGACCTTTATCTATTCAATAAAAAAATAGGAATGCGGCTTCGATGCATTACACGTCTAGAAACTTGGAATGCATAGAGGTATGTCTGAAAATATCAAAACTTGCACTTTCTGTTTTTTTTTTTAATGTGCGTTAAGTTTTTAAAAAAATGCGTAGTATATTTTTCACTAAAAGAGTGACGATGAATTGGCGACTTATTTGCTAAAAGAATAAGATATGTAACACGCGCACAGACGCGATATTTGCACAGCAAACAGAAGCGTTAGCAGTGCTGCCACCGGTATTATGGTTGGGGTCGTGGGACCGCCGCCTTAAATAAGTGCCAAAGAGTTAAATGGAGTAATTCGACATGGCTGAAAATGTAATGCATGAGAATTTTAGGTTAGGATCATGCGAAAAGTTGAATAATCGAATGTGCCGCTTGGGTTCTCTTTCGCCAGACAGAGTCTGACCGCTTGGACGTGGCTCAGGCGGCATATTCCCAGCTCCCGGCGCCTGGCGTATCACGTCGATTGTTCACCTAGTTTTTTTCTTTAACTACCGCGATCAAAATGTTACATGCACCACATTTTCAGTCACCGAGAGGTACTCCGACGGACTTAATAATTTTGTTTCTCGCGACCACGGACGAGGTACTGTTTGCAGCTTCTGGTCCAAAAATACTAGTTTGACGTCACGACTGGTCGGAGTATTTTTTTGTTTTCTCGCATTTAGTTACCTCTTCAGAAAAAAACGAACGCGCTATTTAGGGCCCGTTTCCTCGGAGCTGTAATCGCGGTTAAAGCTGGCGCCAGTACCTAGGAGGGGGATTTTAAAATCACGTGACTGGCTCGGTAGGGATGCGTGGAAACATGGCGGTGCCCCATTGAGTGAGCGCCGCTCGCTTTAACGCTAATATGTCGTTGTAGCTGCAATATCGGGCGCGTTATTCAGCATTAAATGGTGCAGGAGGCTTTCGCTTTACCTTACCTCACTTAAATCGCAAAGCATGAGCAATGACCTCGCCGCATTTTTTAGATAGTCTTTCGATTCTGGTGATTCTTAAGCCTATATGAACGCGATAATTGTCGGAATGACAACGTATTTGGAAAGTGGACTGCCTTGACTCAATCGGCCGGGTGTTGATAGCACACAAAATCAGACAGCGTCCCAATAGACTTTTTTTCTATTTTTTTCAAGCACCGAGGCAATACCACCTAGAACAGAAGGCCTGCGCGTTTCCTCCTCTAAACGTCATCACTAGTAGATCCCCTCAGCGCGCCCTAGCTAGCCCGAATGGGCAACATCGTCTGCTACATCGTCTGCTCCGTCGCCTGCTTCAGTGGTTTGTGTAACAGATAATGAAACAGATGCTCGCGCCGAGTGTCTCTCGCAAATAACATACGATGAAGTTAGATGTTCACGTGGAGCGTCGAATGCATGAGCGAAATTGCCTTACTGCTGCGCGAAGGGCTGAAAAGCCCTTTGTTGGACGCTGGACGCTGACACTGGACGCCATTTTCGAGGGCGCTGTTTATACCTCGGGTAGCTGCTTCGAAGCGTTCTACCGCAGAACGAGCGCGCGCGCTAGAGATGCGCGTCTCAAAGCCAGGAGCGAGTGCTAGCTCGCGCTCCTGGCCGAGGGAGCATTCGCGTGCACGTCGCAAATGCACTGGAAGCTCGCTATCAGCTCGCGCTCAGCAGTCACGCACACAGCTGCAGCCGCAAGTGAATGCGACGTAGTTGCGACGCGGCCCCTACTCTCGTCAAGCTTCGGGGTGTTTGCCGCATGGGCGGGTCGGGGATCTACTAACGAAACGTCATGCGCAGGCCTTGTCTTCTAGGTGGTATTGACCGAGGTGCATGCTACGAGTGTGGTTGCACGTGCTGGCGTCTGCAGTAATTGTTCTAAAGCAAAAAGTCTAAAACCAATTTTGCTTGGCACGCGCGTTCGTCAAAGCCTTATTATGATTATTTACTTCGCATCTTTTATAAGAGGAAGGCCAGCGCGCACTGCACTGACCGTAGAATTACACTTTCAGCGTTTTCCTCGATGCTTGGTAATTTACAAAAAGGTATATTGGGAGGCAGTCTGCTTTTGTGTCCTATCAATACCCGGCCGATGGAGTCAAGCTAATTCGCTTTCCAAAGACGTTGCGTTCATTTAGGCTTAGGAGTGGCCAGAATCGAAAGACTATCTAAAAATTGCGGCGAGTTCATTGCTCAGGCTTTGCGTTTTAAGTGAGGTAAGGCAAAGCGAAAGCTTCCTGCACCATTCGTTGCCGACTAACGCACCCGATATTGCAGCTACAACGACATATTATTTTCAAAACGAGCGGCGCTCACTCACCGGGGCACCGTCATGTTTCCCCGCATCCCTACTGAGCCAGTCACGTGATTTCAAAATCCCTCTCCTAGGTACTGCGGCGAACTTTAGCCGCAGTTAGCGCTTCGAGCAAACGGGCCCAGATTCACGAGTAACTCGTTTTTTTTTTGTTTTTTTTTCAAGAAGTGTTTCAGCTTCCCTTCAAGTTGAGACTGCAGTCAATGCCAAAAGCACGAGAGCTCGAGGTAGCTGTTTTGAAGCGTTCTTTCGCAGGACAAGTGCTCGTGATAAAAATTCATGTCTCGATGCCACTCGCGCCGGCTATCTCGCGCTTGTACCTTTGACTGCAGTTTAAGGTGCGTGAGAGTGAACGGAGAAGAGGCAGCGATCAGGCCGAGTCGAACAAATGTGCGTTGTTTCCGAAGCAGGAAAATAAAAGGCGAAACCATTGAAAGAGTAGAACGCGCGCTTTTCACGCGTGACGTTCGGCAGTGTCGCAGTTGTTTGGACGGCGATTCCACATATGGCTGGCATAGAGGGGACAACAGGAAGAAAACGAGAAAGTTAAACGGAAACTTAACTGAACATAATATTTCCCCTTTCTTTCTTTTTTTTCTGTTCTTTTTTAAGAGGTAGATAAAAGAGACACTGATGGGGATGGCATCAAAATGGAAATAAAATCAAAGAGGTACTTAAGAAAACAGAGGTCTAGCGTCATGAGAGCACATCTGTAGAGTGGTCATCACAGATGCCCCTCGAATGCTCATTTTTGCGTAACAGTTTCTACTAGTAACACTAAAAAGCATCAAATTGAAAAAAGGTATTCCGTAACACAAAGAGTGCATGTGGACAAAACATTAGGCATGCATTACAACAGCAAGAATTACAAGCACGATAAGCACACCTAAAAAAACACAGGCAGTTCACTATATATCCAAAATCTCAAAGGAAATAATTCACTGAGTTTGTCGAGCAACAAAGTCTCCATACATTACTGGCTGTCAGCGGTTACGCTCTGAGCGCCTTGGAACCACCTGCCTAGTACACAGAACGTTCGAAGTCCCCTGTCCTTGTGGTGTCTCCGTGGCACGTCTGCACTCCCCGGACACAGCTCCTCAGCTCATAGAAGATGGCCGAATCGGTGGAGAGGTTGGCCAACAGCAGTCAATTAGAGGACACATATCCAGTGAGAGCGGTGAGAGGAGCGCTTATTGCTGTCTCCTATCGTAGCTGTTGCTTCGTAATGCACTCTTAATCTAAAGCTACGGAGACGATGTCGTCGTCGAACTTCATAACCTCTTCATTGTGCGACATCAGCCAGCAAAACAGAGCGTCTGCTGCATGGTTCTCGGCTCCTCGCTGGAACTTCGCCGTGAGGTTTTACTTCAGTACGCGATGCGACTAACGGGTGGGCACGATACACACAGACGCTTGGCAATCCCTGTGAAGGGTAAAGTGAATGACCCAGGCGTAAATGCGTCACTTTTCGCACGCTCACAAGTACGCTAGTGCTTCTTTTTCCCCGACTGAATAGCCTGGTTCTTTCCAAGTCAGCGTCCGTGAGGCGAACGCGACAGAGAAGATGCCGTCACTATGACGAAGCTGCAGCGCAGACTCAATGCCGAATGCCAGCGCATATGTGGCCACGATGGTGAGAAACGTAGGGTCTATACTCCGCGACAACTTTTCTTGGCAATGCAGTGGAAGGTACGTCCCGCGTCCCCTCTCTCCATTTGTAGTGTGCGCAGGCTCTCCTCCTCTCCCAGGAAATGGGGGAGGAGGAGAGCCTTTGTACACTCAAAATGGGAGAGGGGACGCGGGCCTGTACCTTCCACTGCATTGCCAAGAAAAATTGTCGCGGAGTATAACATCGTTAACGTCCTGGCAGACTACAACTGCCTCTTTACCTGTTTCAAGCTTCGGTCCGCCTCGTTGCGCGACACGAAGGGACTCTTTCGACAGAAACCTTCTAAAAAGTTTCACTTCAGACGACAAACGAGGCGCGAAGCGAGTTATACTCTATCAACCCCAGAAAAGATGGGAGCTGGTTGATGTCCGAAAGGGGGAGGGGGAAGCGTTGAGGGTCCACATTCTTTTATAGCGAAGAATCGCTTGGGCGCTAACTTTATGACGTAGAAACAAATTTTCACACATCACAAAGCCACATGCTGTAGACTTTTCAGTCCAGCATCCGAGGTCCGCCGCAGCATCTCACACAAACGGTTTGTGCGCCCTTTTTTGATCCTGCCAAAAACAGAAACGTCGCCAAGGTAGACCAACACACCAACACATCCAGCCTCATAGTGTGAAAGGCTGCTGCTGCGGATACCAGTCCAAAATACATTATTTTGAATCGGAATATAACTTCATACGTAATGAATGCGGTGGCATTCCCGCTATTTTTATTTAGCGGTGCTTGGTAATAAGCTGCTAAGAGGTCAAGATGGAAAAGTTCTTGGGCCTATGTAAAGCATGCAGATGTTCTTCATATGTGAGGAAGAGGAAAGCTATCAATTACGACATTCTTGTTGGCTTCCAGCGGGTTCGCCCACATGCGAATGAAGCCATCTTTCTTCAGCACCACCAAAATTGGTGACACCCATTCGCAGAAATTAATCCGCTCGATGACCCCAGTCGCTTCCAGGCGTCTGAATTTTTCCGGGAATGACTGACGCGCTGCTAGAGGTATGCGTCTCATTCGATGACGAACGGTATAAAAAAAGGTACGATGTATACTTTTTGGGCAACACAATTGAAACGGCCAAAACCCGGACTGAATAGGTGCTCGAAGTGCCTCGTGGAAGGTGGCAGCTAGTTTTGGTTTTACTGCCTCATGCACCATTGAACTGCAGCCTGCTGAGGAGACGGGGATGAGGCCAGCTGATTTTTCATCTTTGCCGATCACGTGTTTTTCTGCGCAATTAACGTTTCTTTTTGTGGGGCTGGTGCGGCCTCCTCCCTCAGCGCGGGAACCATCTGTGTCTTTATGGAAGCACGCCCGAGTGGCGCCACTTAAATTGATGTGTAGGGCTACAGCAGCGTTTCTGAGGAGTAAAGAAACACCACTTAGAGTAATGTACAAGACTATTGTTGCCGCACGCTCCCTGAACATTAGCGGGGCTTTGAAGGCACCCAGAATGATGATGGGTTGCTGAGAAAACTTTAGGAGCTTCACAGGAGGTCGTACAACTGTCGCCTTGCTCTCGAAATATTGGACGAACAGGGTACTATCCACATAAAGACGACCGACCACGTGTCAAGCAATAACTGCAGCGTCGATTCAGATACCTGGATGCTTAGGTACAGCTTGGTTTTAGAAGCTCTGGGAATGTGACACATCTCCAACTGCTCGTCGTCGTCATCATAGTAGTCGTCGACGAAATGCTTAAAAGAGCGCTGCAAAGGGACGAAGAAAACCAAGTTTTGCTTAGAAGGGGCGTGCCTATCAGTGCGAAATACGAGCGTTGAGTGACGACGCTGGTCTCGAGCATCGGATATTGACAACATATAATTATAAATGTAGGACTTACTGAATAGGCACACTTGACCCATTCTGTTCCTTTTGTTGCGCGTTATTCGCACTCAAAGTTTGCTTCAATCACCCGTAAATTGGGGGGGGGGGGGGGGAGGGTGTTCATATCTTCGTAACTGCTTGTTTATTTCAATAGTTGGGAAGATCGCACATGGTTGTTGCACGCTCTCGTTGTTTGGGCTATGGGCATCAACCATAGAAACAAAATGTGCTCGAAAATTATTACGCAAGTTGGATTTGGTTTGGGTTTTTCTCTAACACTTTCTGCTGCAGGCGCCAGCACGTGCAGCGCGTATAACAAGACTTAAAGTGTGCTTCTTGTAGCTTGGCTAATGTTGCAAAAGGTCTATTGAGAACAATCCATGAGGCCACGCTGAACGGAAGCGCAGAGTCAAGCACCAGGCGTTTTGGATCTCTGCAGATGCACTCCCCCCCCCCCCCCCTTCCTACAAAATGCTGACGAACGGTCACTTCGGTGGTGGCGTCGAAGTTCCGCTGTGCTTCTAATGTTCGGAGGGTTGAGAGATAATCACGTAGAGAAGCCCCGTCTTGTTCTTCCCTAATGTGGAATGGGAGTTGTTGCCCGGTCTCGTTAACCGGCTGCGAGACTTCGACCTGGAAGATCCTGGCAGTGTCGCTGTGCTCGCCGCCTGACACTTATAGCACTTGCATAGACTCTCTCCTACCGATGATTTTGCTAGCGCTTGTCCGACGGAAGCTGGTAGAGAGTCGTAAACCCGCTGTCCTTCGACCCCTAAGCAATTGAGTAGCTTTCCCTGGAAACGTTCAGCTGAATATCCGTGAACGCCAGTAGCCAAGGTGTAGCTTTTAAACATTCTCAGGCGTACTGGACTTGTCCAGGGAGTTTGGCTGTGGACTGTCACTCAGACGTGCTTGTGGCTAAGATGGCGGCTCAGTAACTCGGGAGGACGTTCCAAATCGAACGAGCCGCCATCGACAAGCTGAAACTGATTTTCTCTTTTGAGCCCGAACTCGCTTGGAAGCAGACGTCCTGTCGACGCGACGCACCCGCCGGTGAGAGCTTATGCCGAACGGCATATACGCGGCCTCAGGAAGGGAGGCTGGTCAAATTCAGCATCCCCATCACCAAAACTGTGAAGGCGGCTTAGCCAGCGACCAGCCGAGTTGGAGTCACATAAGATAACTGTATTATATTTGACCCAGGAAGAGGGAACAAGCATACAAAGAAAGAGCAGAGTGTGCACAGCGGTACGCGCTCTTTGTGTGCGTGCCGTTTGCCAACGTCACTGATTTACATCAGGCGATGCCAAAAAAATGTCTAGCATAGAAGGGAAAACACGCTAAAAGGAAAAAGTTGAGATCGAAACTTAACTGAACGTAACAGTTGTATGAAGGGCTCGTGCTAGACTTGCATACCATTGATCACAGTTTAAATCTACAACTTCCGCTTTGCCGATATCATTGTCTTTAGGGAAGAACGATCGTGTACGAGATTTCCAAAATGGCGAGGAAAATTCCTAGTATGCACATATCCTTCATGTTGGAATCAAAGGCCTCTTGCAAGGACACCAACGGGCTGCTTTTGTGGAGAACCTGGTGAAGCGACTGGTGAAAAGCAGAGCTGCCTTAACGGTTTGCTCTGTATTCCAAACATCGACTAGAGCAAAGAAAATGACGGCAGCGGATATGATGTTAAACCCGAATTTTAAATATGTGTAAAAAAAGCACGATACAAGTATGTTGACTTAATTCAGGATCTAGCAGACACAAACACAATGAATAGAGGCGTGCCGCACAGCAACCAAGACTGTATTCAAATTGTGATAGGCCACCTAGCTGAGGTTGCGAATCGTTTCTTAGACAAATGAAGCAAGACGAGATCAAGCTCTCCAGGCCATCGGCATCGCAGGGAGGTGAAAGGTGGAGGCTTGACGCAAGACGTGGAGCTGGGACATTAATAAAATTACCACGCTGTGCTGGAGAATAATTCCACCAGGACTTCAGCTTTGAAGATTGGACGCGTCTGCAACAAACAAAAATTTCTATGTCGAAAAAAAAACAAAAAAACTGAGTGGCCTACGAGTTTTCGATGGCTACTGGATGGCTTTTGCACAGCTCGTGCAAAATACCAACTTTAAAGCGGATCGTCCCCACGAATATTGTGCTAAGAAAACAATGGTATCTTAAGATTGTTGCCACCTCTAAGCCCTGTACCGGTTTGGTACCATTTCGAACAGCTGCCAGAAATGATTTGCAGACCGCCAGTGGAGGCACTGCTGGACACAAGACAGATCAATATGGAGATGCGAAGACCCTTTATGGCTCCGGAGCTTGGGGACATCTTAGATACCCACGGGGGTTCTCCGATGATTCCACAAACATGGCTGTACGGTTTGGTTGAACACACTGGACGGCGATAACTGCATGTGGGGCCGCAGTTAAAATATCTCGACTGGGTAAGAACGCCTCCGTAGTATTGGAAAGAGGGTTAAGGCGGACAGGGGGAATAGCCGAAGACGTGTGACATATATGATCGGGTTTTTAAACCTTGAAAAAGAGAGGCGAGTGCAACACAATGGCAAAAATTTTACGTGCGATGAACTCTGAAAGCATGCTGCTTTGCGGGGAGGCGAAAACTCACCTTTGTGACCATCAGGAAATTTCTGTACACCCGTACAGGCACTGGATTGTAGCTGCGCGGGTGTATTTCTTGAGAAGACCGCCTCTCGTTTACGGGGGAGCTACTACAGTGCCCTGTGGAGGTCTGAATGACATATATTGCGGTAAGAAGTGCACTGGAGGACGAGAACCAGGCAAACGTGGTATGTAAAAGCACTATGTAAACATCTGGGTGTTTAAGTCATGGAGAGCGTTCATGGAAATCTAGAGGAATTAGATGTGTGGGAGGACAGTAATGGTAGGCGACTCCCAAAACTAGGAGTTGCTCAACTTGAGGTGGTTAGCTTCCAGTGAACTTGTGAGGGACGGCTCACATCGCGTGTTCGAGGAAGCGAAAGCTCTACTGACTATGTATTAGTGTCTCACCACGTGGGAAGATATATTACTTGGGTTTGGATAAGTGAAGATGGTGAGCAGTTTAATGGATGTGACTCTAACTGTTTGCGGCTTATCTTCAGCAAAGTCACTTGGAGTAAAAAGAAGACGGGATGAGCGCCCAAGCCGAGCACACTTTAGTGAGCGGGCAAACAGAGTTATGAAGAATTTTGAAAAATGTGGTGCTAGGGCACATGCGGTGGAATATGAAGAATGCAATAACGAGCTTATATATCTTATCAAACATCACTCAACGAAAAGGCTACATGGGCGCATACACCACATATTGTGGTGGGAGGGCGATGTCAAGTCCGCCATTCATACACGCCAGTAGGCCAACAAGTGCCATGGTATGACACTTAGCAAGGAGCCTGAACAAGAAGTAGACGAGAAATGGGATATGTACCAACCCAAGCAGCACAGATTTGGACAATCATTAGCCAATACTAGGCATTGATCATTTGGCCAGTGGCCAGATAATGGCCAGCCATTGGCCAATGATTGGCCTCCCTCTGACCATTGCCAATGGCCACTGGCCATCAGCCATCGGACTAGCATTGGTGATGCGTTGCCACTCCTAGGCTATTCGCCAAAAGACTATCGACAGCTAATGGCCAATGCCTGGTCAAATTCCGTGCCACTTGGGAGCTTTGCAAGCGAGCTGAGCAGCTCCGCCAGGAGAAGATAAGGACGGCGGATCTGGCGACTGTCCATGATAGACGGTACAGTGGCAAAGACCCAGCAAGGAGGTTTTGGGGCTACCTCTCATTGTAAGATGGCAAAGGAAAAAGAAGCAGTCACCGTTCACGAGTTTACAGGGGAATCACCTAGAGATGTGCGGCATTCAACTGGGATGTGCATAATGGTTGAAGGTTTGTTACAGTGCTCACAAAATAAAGTCACAAGGGGTAAAAAAACGGGAGGTGCAAGTCTTTTGGAGTACCTTGCGTCGCTGAGGGAAACTTCTCCACCGTATCCTACCCGTAACCCGGAGAAATGGAAGTAGGTAACGCAACAAACAAATGATGGCTCTCAAATATTAAGTTCCCTCCTCCCGCATTTAATTAAGAGTCTTAGCAGCAATAGCTTTGATTTAGAAAGTCTAACCTTCAGAGACTTGTGCTTATTACATGCTTTTAGGTCATAATTTTCTATATTAGCATTTGCAAAGGGTGCTTTTAGATTTGTGCACTAATTTGTTACATCGTTGCCTCAAGCAAGCTAGAGCTAGAGGCAACGATGTAAAAATTAGTTTGTCCATTGTCCCTCTTGTTTCCCTTCTGCAGGGATTATTTTCTTCACTCTAGT
This sequence comes from Ixodes scapularis, assembly GCF_016920785.2. Lineage (NCBI taxonomy): Eukaryota > Metazoa > Arthropoda > Arachnida > Ixodida > Ixodidae > Ixodes > Ixodes scapularis. The sequence goes on along the minus strand of NW_024609835.1, from coordinate 214,943,483 downwards.
ATGTCTCTTTTTGTTTGTCTTCCCGCACGCTTGCTCCTGGCCATTGTAGGGGCCATGGGACTCTTCAAGCTGATTACTGCAGCCCTGGATTCGGGCCCCACCATCATAAAGGATGGAAATGCAGTATTTTTATTATAGTATTAGTATTATTATTATACATCGATATCCACCTCTGGAAATCTGAGAAAGTTATTTGTCTCAGATTAGTCTACACCGTCTCAACAATACCGGGTGATGCTAAGCAATGAACACTCTCAAGAAGATGACATTGGAGGGTAAAGATCCTGCGGGCAATGGCGCACTTAAAGAAATCCACTTCGGAAGGCCTGGGCGAGATGCCGGTCTCCGATCTATATGAAAGAAATTCATGAAGGAAATGGCGGTGGTCTTTAGTGCGATCTTCCGCGGTACAGAGACTGTACCACCAGACTTACGGATTGACAGTGTTGCCTTGATTCCTAAGAAGGGTGGTAACCGACAACACCTCCGGAACTACCGCTCCCTCACAGTGACTTTCACATTGTAGATAGCTTTCATGCATGTCATGAAAGAGCACATGGCTTCCTGGTCAGAAGCGAATGGGGTGCTAACAGACGTCAATTGAGGTTTTCGCCGGGGTCACGGTCTAGAAGATAATAATTTCCTCGTCACACCGTGTATTGAGGTTGCGCGTAAAAGGGGAAGACGTTTACCTTGCTACTTCCCGGACCCAAGATACACGGCAGTGTAACTCACGATCGACTTTCCGACACCTCGGAGAGCTTGGCGTGCAAGAGCAGTAGTTAGAGCTCATCCGATGCATCTATTTGAAGAGCATGGTGTGAAGAGAGCTACATGGTGCCGAAAGAGTGCAAGGGACCATTACGAGGGGTCTCTGACTGGGCTGTTTTTGCTTTCTTCTCAGCTTTATATTATCTATGCGACCGGGCTAAATACGAGTTTGGTACAATCGGGGACCGGGTTCATGTTGTCGTATTCAGAAGAGGGATAGCTGGTCATTTATGTACTCCAAATACATACTTTTTCAGATGACATCGGGCTCACAGCGAATTGGTTGATTGGGGACTAATGGCATATCAGCACTTAAGGCTATATATAGTGTATGAGGAGCCTAAAATATTGCAGTAGAATGGTTAGAGTGAGGAAAGAGCTTTAGCAGCTGGTGATGTAATAAAATTATGAACATGCATGTGCATAAGTGTTAAAGATATCGCCATAAGTTTGTGGTTGAAGCCACAGTGAGTGCATAATGTCGTTATTAGTGAGAAAATAAATATAAAATCGCGTTGAATATGTGGTTGATCACCTAGAACGAGGGCTAGGCGGAATCGAACCTGTTCTTTATATATATATACGAAAAATGTTTGCGGCGGTATTGATCATATCTGCGGCATTCAATTAGGATCTGCATAATGCTTAAAGCTATGTTACAGTGCTCACACACCGGAGCATCCTCCCCACTCAACAGGTGCCCACGTGTGAGACGCGTATGACCGATTCATACCCGGCACAGGACAACTTTGTAGAAGCGGTCCCGATACAGTGCTCACACACTGGAGCATCCCCCTTACTCGAAAAACGGATGGTGCGATCATAGCAGAGCCTACAATGGAGTAGAGTTTTTTTCCCCCATTAGTATAAAAACATCCATACACGTGATATTTGCATTCAAGTTCCAGAAATTCCTGCTTCGTGACTTCCTTTGAAACATCATTTTTACAATATTTACTATGTGTGAAGTCACAGTGAATGTGGTAGTATGATCATTGTGCCAAATATGGACACCATTGAGCTACTGGTGTCTCTGCGTCAACCGCAACCGACTTTGCTGAATTGCATTTTATAATTTAGGAATGAGAAAATTAGGAGGGTTCGATTTGAAATATTCTCTGGGACCTAATGGTTTTTATATTATTTCGGGCAGGGTGCTCGTAAACCAAGCGGACTCTAATGGAGTGCGTAATGCCCAATCCGTATCATCTATTCCCCTGAGATGGGTCATTAGCTTCAACACAGAGACTATATAAATACCCGGGAGGTGTGGAGGTGTGGAACACAGCCGTAAATAATCGCAACCCCTGATGGTGAATGGGGTCAATCTCCTTCAGCGCCGACCCCCGTCCTGAATCCTAGACTATACAACCATAGTGAAACCGAAAACAAACAACAGAGCGAGATATGCTTCATAGACAAGAGCGGTCCGAGCCTCATTACATATGTTATTAGGCCTCATGAATGTTGCGAGACTTAGGACATTGTAGTTAATGATCTTTAATGTGTGGAAAAAATGAAGTTCGAAATCAAAAGAATTTTTAAATCAAACAAATAGCAGTACGTGCATACTCAAATATAGATCATAAAATATTCCACGCCGGAGAGAGGGACAGACACGGGGTGTATTTTTTTTTATTGGGCGGGAATCAAATAATAATTTGTTTCTGTTCATTTAATGAAGTTATTAACCGTGAGTTGAACCCGACGTTCAAAAATCGGCAAATTGCTGAATGAAAGAGCAATCCGCACGCCGTTCACATATATAGATACTGTAGTAATATACGAGCAATTTAATTCAACTTAACAAGAAAACAATCACCCTGAGTACACCTCCCTCGGAGACTCCATTTTCCTGTATGAGCTCTCCAGAAAGAATTGTCCCCAGCCTCACGCCGAAAGCACAGTGCTCCAGATAACTTTGGGTGGTAGCTAACGTGCCACCCTGAACACCAAGGCTGAAAAAAACTTGCAGTGAGCCAAAATGTCAAAGCTTCTCATAAACCCTCTCTAAGTCTAAGAAAACAGAAAGTCATAAGTGCCTCCTGCACAGCACTTGTCTCAAAACGGACGAGATGATTGACCATGAACCACGCTGAACGAAAACCACACACGTAGATATTAAATGAGGTTGTTTCTCTCAAAATAAAACTTAATTATTGTATTAATTCTCTCTCTATAGTATTTCAAAAGCAGCGTGTTATAGATATGGGACTGAAGCTAGGCTAAAAAAAAGGGGATCCTCGCCTAGATTCAGAACTGTCACGATGGCACCGATATGCCGAGAGGATGGAAAGTGACCCTCGAGCTAAACTCAAATAAAAAGGTACAAGATATGTTCCGGGGCGGAGGGATGGGAATGGTAAAGCAATTTATAATGAATCTCTTCTGGACCAGGGGAGACTGCTTGGATAGAAAATATGCCGTTTGATGTTCAGGTAGCCGTGAATGGAGAATTATATAGTTCTCGCACAGCGCCGGGTGTGGTCACCGTTTTTTTTCTCTGCCTGCATTTCGCATTACTGGAAGTGTTGGGTATTATATTCGGAACTTCATATAAATTCTAAGTAGTTGAAGTGCCTTGGTGTCACCATCTCACACAACTAACAATAGCGGACCCATATTGATAATGTTTGCTCTTCGGCATAGGTGAGCCTATGCTTCATACGACTAATGCTGCTAGAGAGGCAAAGTTAACTGCTTGCAAAAGCATGATACGTCCTATTGAGGAATATGTTATTGTGGTATGGAGTCCTGAGAAAAAGATAGACAAAGACAAATTAGAAACGATCAAAGTTTGGCTGTGCAGTTTTTTTTTTGAAGTATGGACAAACAAACTCTGTGACTAGAATGCTGAATCCGTGTGATCTCCAGCCTTTAGAAACTAGAGGGAGGAGTGCGAGGCTAAAACTGGTTTTTCCTGGTTATAATAAGCAACTAAAAATTGACCGGGAGATGTGCCCGATAGAAGAGAATAAGCGATCAGGAAGGTTTAATCATGACAAGGCGGTTTGACCATACTACCGTAGAATAGATGTTATTAAATATTCCATTTTTCCACAAAAACTTGAAGAATGAAACGGTCTCCCACAATATGTTGTGAGCTCGACAGATATGTCTACTTCTGTGTCGTCTTGACAAGAGTTTTTTCTCCAATAAGGAAAAGCTTGGATGGATCTATACTTGAATATTATTGATAATGTTTCATTTTTGTGTGTCGCGTTTTAAAACTGCTATAGAACAGTGTATGTTCCTGTATCAACTGTTCACCTCTTTTGAAGTGGCCTTCAAATAAAGGCTGCCATTTTGTTAAATAAATAAAAAAAAAAGAAACTCTCACCAATGATGTTTGCATACTCTTTAAGACTCGCGCGATATATTCCATTTCCACTTAAGAGTGGGACATAAATTTCCCGATGAGAGCTGTCTATCTTATGCACTCAATACTAAACTTCTTCCAGAGATCCACTGCTACTAAGGGGGGTAGCGTAAACCAAAAAGCTTGTCCACTTAGTGTGCCTTCAAAATTCCCTCCCCTGTGCCCTCATTCTTTTCAATTGACAAAGTTTCTCAATGTAGGATATCGCCTAAAAATGCTCCACGCCTTATTTCGTTTCTTTTCAATCTCTCGGCAGTCTTCGTTCAATCACGGCGGCGTTGGCAGCTTAGGAAGATTGGTGGACATCATCAGCGTAGCAATCATTTCACCTTGTAAGATATGTTTTCTGAGATAATATCTTGCTTTATCAGTAGAGGAAATGAGAGTGACGTAAGAATGTTTGAACTCTAAAAGAAATAGAAAGTGGTCATTTTCATATGAATTTGGGATGACCTTTTATGAAAGCAATGATAATATGCGAGGTCCATGGAAGTAAAATTGTGAGTGCTAGAACCAAAACAAGTAGCTTTTTTTAAGTAAACAGAATCTCGAAGAACGAAGCAAACGTTGAACAATAGGTCTTTAGGGATCCGGTCTGCAACACCTCACAGGGGATTGTGTGAATTAAAATATCCTTAAAGTAAAAACAAAAGGTGCAACCAGCCGACTAACAATATCTTCAAGCTCTTCAATCTTTGTCTGCTAACTGTTGGGTATATATAAAAAACAAACTGTAATTGTACGATCTAAACAAATGCGGACAGCCTTTTCCTCCAGCAAAGTCCTCAGGGTGACTTCACTACATGGAGTTGAATTTTGCTCAAGTACAACGCCTCAAGATGAATGGGCTGCATATATCCGGTCCTTGCAAAACTCGCGCGGTACACTCTTCCATAAAATTCCACCCATTACATATACCTTGTGAAAAATAACTCAAACTGAAAGAAACCGCGTCGTTTGCACTCAGATGAACACCCCGTAGCTACTGAAAAATTTTTCGCCCCCGTCCTTTATGGTTTTCATTGATAAGAAAAAAAACATCAATTGTTAGGCAACACTTTCGGTTTAAAGTCATCCAGAAGAGCGAAATGTGCACCATTTCGCTATCTACGTTGAAGTGACTAAGGTGGCCCTTAATTTATTTACAAAAATAAAACATCCAAAAAGAAGGAGTGGGTCGGTCGACCGCGAGCCAGTTGACAAAGGAGCGGGACGCGAAAGTTGTGTCTCAAGAGGCAGCGCCTATCGGAGAGTGTGCGGGCTGCACGGAGCGTAGTGTTAACGCGGCTCTTTTCATGATCTACGTTTGTATTGTCATGGAGTCATAACCGCTGCGAGCTCATTGATACTGAGATATTGTTTCAAAAATATGTTTTAATTAATGTATTTATCTGCAGTACGCCTCTCGATTGGTAATAATTATTTTTAAGTTGACACTTAAGAGACAATATTATACCTTTTAACGTAGCCATGTAGGGTTCTTAGTTGCCTCAAAAAAGGCATAATTACAGAAAACCTAAATTATTAGGCAGAGTTGTCAAAATATAAACACCTCATGTTGAGAAATTAGTTAAGTTCTATTTAAATAAGATTATATTTATTATTTTATTAAAGACCAAAATAACAATTTATTTTTTCTGGTTTAAAAAGTTACGACTGTGAATGCTCGTGTCATCAATTTGTATGTAAAGTTATGTATATTAGAGTTTTACGAAGAGCATTTGATTCACTGTGAAGCAATGGCCTAGATTATGCAGAAAAAAAATTACCATCCTTTGGAACGTTGAGGAATGACTACGGATATGGTTTCGTATTTTAGTCCTGCAGAATATTTTACTTCGCTGGGATAAATATATATTAAAAATACGTGAAGACACGATACCCGCAAGCGGCAGGCAGAGATAGCACAAGCACTTCATTATGACTGGATCTGAACATTCTTAGACGCTTTGCGTCTGCAGATATTCATATTTGTATCAACAATAAGCACGCTGAAGAAAACCGCTGACGTTAGAGAAGGGCTGGCGCGAAACGCACATTCGGAACATTCCGTACTCAGGCGCGCTGCGGTTCCAATATACGCGGTAGGAACCGGCAGCATAACCCGTGGAACACGGAGTTTTCCGCGCATCGTGAGCAGCACGAATAGTGTTTTACTAACACGAATTATGCTAAAAATGCCAATTCTCAAGAGAAAATTGATAATAAAACAATATTCGGTTTTTTCTTAAATTCACAAAGTATTGCAAATTGAGAAACCGTACAGTAAACACATAGAGGCTTGTGAGTTATGAAAGTCAATAATTTATTCTGAATGAAATATTGCCGCGCGTGCAGCTGGCCAAGTAGGCAGCGCGCGCGTGGCCTAATGATTATCGCGCTTTCCTCCCACGCGAAAAGCTAGGGTTCGAATCCTGGGAGTGACGAGTCTTTTGTTTATTCCTGCAATTTAGTGTTCTGGAGAATTCGAGAATCATGTTGCTTGTTCCAGGCCCGAATGTCCTACGCGTCGAAGTTTCTACGCCGATTATTCCAGAAGACCACTCATGTACATAAGGGGCTCCGCGTGGCGAGCCACAGTCAGTTTTGCCCCAGCGTTCGACTCTGCTGTTACGCCGACTTCGACGCCCGCGACGCTCTCTTATTATCTTTTGTACCCTTTTATTTTTGGCACAAGGTCGCCACATTAAACGTTTATTTATTCCTGTTTATTTCTTGTTTATTGGTCACCACCCGTGACAATATAGAGCGAAAAAAAATTCTGATATATTTTCACTAAAGTGTGCTGGGGCATTAAAATAATTTGGGCAAAAACAAAAATGTGCCGTTATAGAAGAAAACAAAATAATAGGATTCTTCAGCGACAGCTAACCGTAGAGTTTCGTTTTTATTTTGCTGTCTAGTCATGATCACCAACGCCCAACTCCCAGCGCCATTTATTGAAGAAGAAGACCCTGCTGAGCACACACACAACGTGTTCTTTTTTTTATGCGGTAGCACATATTTGTTGCAAATGAATCCCCTACCCCCCCCCCCCCCCCCCCCCCCGGAAAATTTCGGTTGTCACCTATGCGCCGAAGCGTGAAGTACACGTGCCGTCTTCCGCTTCTTAACGCGCGAAAGCTTGGGTCGTGGGTGGAGTGTGGCTAACATGTGCCATCCTACATTTCCCGACGCGCGGATGCGGGGGTCGTGAAATGAGATGCTTCGCGGATGAGCAGCCGTCTTCACAATGTTTCTCAAGACGCAGGAGGAAGCAACGATTCTGTAATATTGGACGTTGAGACTGTATTCACAGATTCTCGCATAAACGAGGTATTCCGCGGTATTTTGCCTACTTTTGCATTCATCTCCCACTGCTGTCTGTTGCTGCCCATTCGGAAGACGAAGGGGAAAACGATGTGCTACCAGTGGGTGGAAGCAAGTGAAGGGAGTTGTAACAAAAAATTTCGAATATTTACCACGTAATTGACTCTGTGGGTGATATTCAACTGACGCATGACATATAGCGCACTTCATGACACCACTGCACATTTAGCGGGAAAAAGTTAAATATAAAAACGTAAAGAAACAAGAAATCTCTATTGAATAAAATGTACCGACATGTGATGCTTATTTGCCGGCTTCAGAGTTAGTGTCAATATATTCAGCGAAATATTGCCTTTATTCGAGACAACCTATCTAATAGCGCTTTCACGTCGTGTGTAGCAAAGCGCTGGAGACACAGAGCCTTTTGGTTTGCTCTGCGTAGGCACATGCCACTCGCGAAGACGTGGAATCAAATAAGTATGTGCCAATGGAGCGTCAAGTTGAGTGTTAGTGCATTTATTGTATATCCTGGAATCATAATTGTCCAACATTTTTTTAATGATGAGATTTATTAATTTTCTGGTTAAGAAATAAAACTGACTTACGTAAAAGCCTATTGCAACGATAATAAGACAGCACAAACGACCAACATAGGAGCGGACACATGCACTTGCTTACTGCATGTCAGTATCGTAGACGAGGGGTGGGGAGTTTATGGGGTTCAACCTCCCTCTCCCCGAAATGCAGCCGACCTTATAACATACTAATCCATTTTGCACCCCCCCCCCCCCTTCGAACCCGTTGTGATTGACATTCCAGCCACCTAAGCTCCCTTCCCCCCCCCCCCTTCCCACACAAACACGAATCCTGTCTACGCCACAGCTGCTTGCATAAAATTACGTATGTGTTTCATTGCTGATTCAAGTTGTTCAGCCAGTACCTGTATGCATGTAACTGAATAAGAATTCATATTTGTTTTGAAAACCGATTTTATTTTCACAAACAATTTGTTAGTTCACTAAATACTTATTGCGGCACAGGTTCCGACGTTTTTAAATAAAACTATTGAAACGACCCCTCTATAATTAGGGCCTTGTTAGCGATCAAAAGTTAGTGCAGCATCAAACGCCCATTAAGAAACAACATTGCAGATAAACAAGTCACATTTACACAAAGGAGAAATTCTGGTACATACGTATATGATAAGAACAATAAAACAAAATGAAGAAGAAAATAATTGTGCAATGCCCTCGCAGAATCTGAAGCATAACAATTTATCGATGTAGAAATTCTGATTTTTAGGAGAAACAGATGACAGAAACAAGAGAAGCCAGGGAAAGAGACAGGTGACGGTTACGTATGTTTATTGTATATTTGATAATAATATTAATAATATTTACTATTAATATTATTATTATGTTTATCTTTACATCAAACAAGTGACGGAGGGAGACCGGGAAAAAAATCTGCATCATGCCGCTTGACGAAAAGCAGTGGCACAAGAAAAAATAAAGAATACACTAAGTATTGAAAAAGTAACCAGGCGACAATATTCACGTTTTTCGTAGTAAAATATGATACGTACCGTTAGAGTTCTATGTAACTATGTATCGATGTAACACATGGTAGAGATACATTGAGAGGATACTTACACAAGAAATATCATACATATATACATTTAGACATATGCGCAAAAAACTAGGTAATATACATCTCACATCTCTGGAAACTACTTCTAAATGGCCAGATAGCAAAAACAAAAATCTTAAATATGTTTTCTCAATTACTTTATGGTATCAATATTTCTGGAGCTAAGGAAATGAGGTAAAGTTGGAAGATTATTAGATAACATTTGCTCAGCATAGTTCGTTTCAATATCGGGTAACAACCAATTTTGCATATTTTGAGTGGGGTAAGTTGGCACTTTTGGAACAAGAGGAGCCAGGTCAATCAGAAAGAATAAAATTTAAGATTTTGAACACACACAAAAAAAACTCTTAAATAATTGTTCACTAGGACGGTCGTATGGGACATTTTAAATGTTTCTTGGCATTCTGTTCTGCGACAAAGTTCTTTGTGTGTGAGAAGTGTTAAGTTCGTAAAAATAAGCAGGCCGGATAAGCACAAAACATATTGATAAATCAAACGGACTGTATGCGTACTTTACCATATCATCTTTAACGAATAAAAATATGACATGGCAGCTATTTTTCCTTTGTTTTATAAATAAATTTAACGTTTTGGCTGCAACTTGTTGAAATCTGAATGCGCCATAGTTTTATGTACGGTAAACGTAGTGAAGCTTCAAAATATAAAAACGGCAAAGGATATATGATATTTAAAAGTAAACATTTGACAGAAATCTGTCTGGTTGGGAGTAATTAATATTAAAAAATTTTTTAACACCAACCAAGCCCTTCTGTAGGGACCCAACGTTTCAAGGCCAATTCGGCCTCTTCTTCAGGGGCGACTACGGCTATGGCCGTTGAGGAGCAGTGTCCTTTTCTTTTTCTTCTACGGCGTGTGTCTGGTCTTCTTCTTCTACGGCTCTGCCTTTTTCAATAGTGTGACGAAGCCCGTTCACATAGGCGGATAGTAAAGCCCCTAGAGATCTGTTGATGCTCTGTGGCGTTGTTTGAATATGCCATTATTCAAGGAACAGTCTTTTTCGCGCATTTGTCTCAACGTCAACGATGCATGCGTTGTCGAAGTCGATGCGATGGTCCTTGACGTCGCAGTGCTCAGCGACCGCGCTACGCTCGTGATCGAACTTGTGCACGTCGTTTTTATGTTGACGGATTCTCTCTCGAAAGTTCTTCGTCTCGCCGATGTATGAGGCCGCGCAAACCCCACACGGAATCTTATATACAACGCCTTGGGCCCTTTCTTTGCCAGGGCGATCTTTTGGGCGTGGCATGAGTCGTCCAAGGGTAGACACAGGTTTGTAAGCTAGTTGGATACCCTCTTTCGCAAGCACACGTGCCAGTGCCTCGCTTGTTCCGTTGATGTAGGGAACGCTGATGGTGGAGGTTGGGCGGAAATTCGCACTTAACTGTTGCTGCACGTGTCGTTGGTTTCGGCCTACACGGCGCGCAACGCGATGGATGAAGCTGCTCGTGTAGCCGTTTTTTTTAAGGTCATCAATGACGGTTTGTTCCTCCTTTCTTTTGTCCTCTTCTGATGAGCAGATGGTCTTTGCCCTGGTTAAGAGCGTCCTGACCACCGACGCTTTATGATTGGCTGGGTGGTTGGATTGAAACTGGAGGTAGCGTCCAGTGTGCGTCGGTTTTCGGTATACAGAGAATTTTAGCTGTTCCTTTTGCCGTTTTACTAGCACGTCCAGGAAAGGTAAGGTACCGTCCTTTTCGCTCTCCACAGTGAACTGGATGGCCGGCTCGATGGTGTTGAGATGCGCCAGGAATTTGTCCACTTCAGATTTTGCCAGGACGCAGAAGCAGTCATCTACATACCGCAAGAAAATCTTGGGTGGTGTAGATAATGACTGCAGTGCCTTCTGTTCAATCGCTTCCATGCAGAGGTTTGCCGTGGTGACGGAGATAAAAGCACCCATCGCGGTTCCACTGGTCTACTTGAAAAACTCCCCCCTAAAGCTGAAATATGTACTGTCGAGGCAGAGCTCAAGGAGGCGGCACAGTTCATCCACGCTGAGGTTCGTTCTGTCGCTGAGGTTTTTGTCTTTTTCTAAAGCGTTCCTAGCCGTGGCGACTGCCAGGGCAACATTAACACTTGTAAAAAGCGAGATGACGTCGAACGATACCATGGTGTCCTCAGCGCTCAACTTTAATAGTGCAACCTTCTCTACGAAATCGCTGGAATTGCGCACATAGGTCGTCGTATTTCCCACAAGAGGAGAAAAGGTGCGATGAAGATAGTTGGAAAGAGCACGAAGTGGCGAGGTGGTAAAATCTACAATAGGCCGAAGAGGAACGCTAGGCTTGTGGATCTTCGGAAGACCATACAAGCCTGGAGCAGATCCATTCCTACAGAGAAGTCGCAGGTGGAGGCTTCTTGAATCAGGGTGCTTCTTGAAAATGTCCGCTAGAACTTTGTTCATTCTTGCCTGGACTTGTGATGTAGGGTCCTTTGGCAGCTTTTTATAAGCGGAAGTATCAAGAAGATCGTGAACCTTTTTCTCGTAGTCATCACGGTCCAAGACGACAGTCGAGTTGCCCTTGTCGGCTGGAAGGAGCACAATCTTGTCATCTTCTCGAAGCGCTCGAAGTGCTTTTACTTCTTCTTTTGGTAGGTTCTGTTGTTGATGTTGCGGTATCTTAGACAAGATGCCAATCACCTTTTGTCGGGTTCGTTCGCGAGAGCTTGGATTCATGTGCGCGATGCCGTCTTCAAGGGCTGCGACCATTTTTGGCAAAGGCGGCCTCGTTGTGGTCATGTTAAACCCATGACCCTTGGCTAATACATTAATCTCACAAGGGGAGAGTAACCTGGACGAGAGGTTCGTGACAAAACTAGCGGTGTTGGTGCTGCGTTGTGCTGTTTGTCCGTTTTGCAGTCTTGAAAACTTTTTGCCTTGAGATACTTGCTGTTTTTCAGCAGCAGTGGAGGCGACACTTTGGGCGAAAGACTGTAGAGATGGGAATACGTCTGGAATGCTGTATTCTAGCTGCCGTCGAGTGAAAAAAAGGTCCAGTTTTTTTTTCTTTAAAGTGGCGTGGCATTCGTGGATGCGGGCTTTAATGAGACGGCGCTCAGCCTGCTCGAGGATCTTGTGTCCTTCCGGCGTATGAACAAGCCGTAGAAGAAGAACACCAGACACACGCCGTAAAAAAAAAAAGAAAAGGACACTGCTCCTCAACGGCCATAGCCGTAGTCGCCCCTGAAGAAGAGGCCGAATTGGCCTTGAAACGTTGGGTCTCTACAGAAGGGCTTGGTTGGTGTTCAAAATTTTTTAATATTAATTACTCCCAACCAGACAGATTTCTGACAAATGTTTACTTTTAAATCTTTACGCATTGACTTCGGAGAGGAGACAGCGCAGCTCGCTAAACGTTATGTGAATATTGCTCGGAGCATCTCTATTTTCAAGACTCACCTGGACTTTACAGTTGCCTGCCGGGACTCCCATGTGGTTCCCCAAAGCCTTCGCATTAAGCGCCTTGTTCATACGCCGGAAGGAGACAAGATCCTCGAGCAGGCTGAGCGCCGTCTCATTAAAGCCCGCATCCACGAATGCCACGCCACTTTAAAGAAAAAGAAACTAGACCTTTTTTTCACTCGACGGCAGCTAGAATACAGCATTCCAGACGTATTCGCATCTCTACAGTTTTTCGCCCAAAGTGTCGCCTCCACTGCTGCTGAAAAACAGCAAGTATCTCAAGGCAAAAAGTTTTCAAGACTGCAAAACGGACAAACAGCACAACGCAGCACCAACACCGCTAGTTTTGTCACGAACATCTCGTCCAGGTTACTCTCCCCTTGTGAGATTAATGTATTAGCCAAGGGTCATGGGTTTAACATGACCACAACGAGGCCGCCTTTGCCAAAAATGGTCGCAGCCCTTGAAGACGGCATCGCGCACATGAGTCCAAGCTCTCGCGAACGAACCCGACAAAAGGTGATCGGCATCTTGTCTAAGATACCTACCAAAAGAAGAAATAAAAGCACTTCCAGCGCTCCGAGAAGATGACAAGATTGTGCTCCTTCCAGCCAACAAGGGCAACTCGACTGTCGTCTTGGACCGTGAGGACTACGAGAAAAAGGTTCACGATCTTCTTGATACTTCCGCTTATAAAAAGCTGCCAAAGGACCCTACATCACAAGTCCAGGCAAGAATGAACAAAGTTCTAGCGGACATTTTCAAGAAGCACCCTGATTCAAGAAGCCTCCACCTGCGACTTCTCTGTAGGAATGGATCTGCTCCAGGCTTGTATGGTCTTCCGAAGATCCACAAGCCTAGCGTTCCTCTTCGGCCTCTTGTAGGTCTTACCACCCCGCCACTTCGTGCTCTTTCCAACTATCTTCATCGCACCTTTTCTCCTCTTGTGGGAAATACGACGACCTATGTGCGCAATGCCAGCGATTTCGTAGAGAAGGTTGCACTATTAAAGTTGAGCGCTGAGGACACCATGGTATCGTTCGACGTCATCTCGCTTTTTACAAGTGTTCCTGTTCCCCTGGCAGTCGCCACGGCTAGGAACGCTTTAGAAAAAGACAAAAACCTCAGCGACAGAACGAACCTCAGCGTGGATGAACTCTGCCGCCTCCTTGAGCTCTGCCTCGACAGTACATATTTCAGCTTTAGGGTGGAGTTTTTCAAGCAGACCAGTGGAACCGCGATCGGTGCTTCGATCTCCGTCACCACGGCAAACCTCTGCATGGAAGCGATTGAACAGAAGGCACTGCAGTGATTATCTACACCACCCAAGATTTTCTTGCGGTATGTAGATGACTGCTTCTGCGTCCCGGCAAAATCTGAAGTGGACAAATTCCTGGCGCATATCAACACCATCGAGCCGGCCATCCAGTTCACTGTGGAGCGCGAAAAGGACGGTACCTTACCTTTCCTGGACGTGCTAGTAAAACGGCAAAAGGAACAGCTAAAATTCTCTGTATACCGAAACCCGACGCACACTGGACGCTACCTCCAGTTTCAATCCAACCACCCAGCCAATCATAAAGCGTCGGTGGTCAGGACGCTCTTAACCAGGGCAAAGACCATCTGCTCATCAGAAGAGGACAAAAGAAAGGAGGAACAAACCGTCATTGATGACCTTAAAAAAAACGGCTACACGAGCAGCTTCATCCATCGCGTTGCGCGCCGTGTAGGCCGAAACCAACGACACGTCCAGCAACAGTTAAGTGCGAATTTCCGCCCAACCTCCCGCATCAGCGTTCCCTACATCAACGGAACAAGCGATGCACTGGCACGTGTGCTTGCAAAAGAGGGTATCCAACTAGCGCACAAACCTGTGTCTACCCTTGGACGACTCATGCCACACCCAAAAGATCGCCCTGGCAAAGAAAGGGCCCAAGGCGTTGTATATAAGATTCCGTGTGGGGTTTGCGCGGCCTCATACATCGGCGAGACGAAGAACTTTCGAGAGAGAATCCGTCAACATAAAAACGACGTGCACAAGTTCGATCACGAGCGTAGCGCGGTCGCTGAGCACTGCGACGTCAAGGACCATCGCAACGACTTCGACAACGCATGCATCGTTGACGTTGAGACAAATGCGCGAAAAAGACTGTTCCTAGAATCATGGCATATTCAAACAACGCCACAGAACATCAACAGATCTCTAGGGGCTTTACCATCTGCCTATGTGAACGGGCTTCGTCACACTATTGAAAAAGGCAGAGCCGTAGAAGAAGAAGACCAGACACACGCCGTAGAAGAAAAAGAAAAGGACACTGCTCCTCAACGGCCATAGCCGTAGTCGCCCCTGAAGAAGAGACCGAATTGGCCTTGAAACGTTGGGTCCCTATATGATATTTCCATGCGTGAATTGAAATCATGAGCACCCTATTGAAAATAACGATTTCAAAACAGTTTCGATATGAACAGGCCAAACCCAAAATGAACTGGTTGTAGCGGAATTTTACCGAGCAAATTGCAAATCTAACTGTCGAAATCTGCCAAACCTGGAAAATGTACTGGCCAAGCTGGCAGCTAAATTGGCTGAACTGTCAATTGTACAGTTCAAACTGGAAGTTAGCCAAGCAAAACTGGTAGTTTGAACTCGTGACCCTGGTGGCATAATGTTAAAGCAGCCAGCCAAATAGTTTGAACTAGGAGTCGAACTGCTCTAACTGGCTGTCAAATATTTACAACTGGCAATGAAGCTGGTCCGCATGGTATCTAAACAAGTCATACCAGCGGAAATAGAGATCCTGCTCGTTGAAGCGGTCAAGCTTGTATGCCCAGTTTAATATTATTAACCATTGAAATCAATCCAATAGACCGTTTTCATTTGGATCAAGTTGGTTTCACTATGTGTTATTTAACCCATTAATCATATTTTTCCCACATAAATGAATTGGGCGTTTACACTCCAAACGGCTCACAATTAAAGTAACAACAACAACAGCAACGGTTTTACAAAAAAAGTTTTTACCAATTCCATAGGCAAAGGTGTGTTTCTGGAATGAGTCCTGCCCCGGCAGAGAAAATATCTGGCGTTTACAGTACATTTCTTCTATGTAGATGTCGCATAACAGATTAGAAGAGCAAAGAAATTTTTATTTTGACGCATGTACAGTTGTACCTAGCTTGCAAAAATAGTTGGTGACAGGTCAAGAATTCAGTTATGCAATCGCCTTATAGAAGTTCATATTCCTCTCCCAGCCACTCGTTCTCACTTGGACTTTATAATTTTCCTACTTTTTACCGCGGCCTTTATCCCCCCTGGCTCACACGGAATAGCCGCTTACCGCGCAAGTGCCCTGGAAGGCGGATGAGCCTCCCATGGCATGTTGGAAAACCGTGGGAAAATGGGGTGGCCCCACCGTGGAGTCTGGCGCCTGGAATGCGCTGGTGCCCTGGGAGCATGGAGTGTCGCCACGCGGGGTCTAGGACTTTTCGGTGAAGGGCGTTTCGGTGTGGGACTTTTCGATGCGCGGACATTCCGGTGCACGGACTTTTCGGTGCACGGACATTTCGGTGCACGGAAAATCAAAATCCCAAGTTTTCTTTTTTAGTTTTCTTTAAACGTAATAAGCACTATTTTAGCTTAAAATTTATTTGTGAACACTTTCTAATTTTTTGCACTTAATCATTCATTTACGACAACTTACTGATATACCACCTAATGACTTTGTTAGGTGCAGTACCATCTTGCGTGAGGATTGGAGACGTTGGACGTTATGGTTCGTTTGTTGGTGCCTTATTCCAATGTACGCACTTGTCGCATTACATGTTTCGGGTAATTTTCAACAATCTCAAGCTTCTTGCTGTTGGGGCCTTTCCTACACAGATTACCAGTAATAAAGCCCACACCTGTACAGAAATTGCCGAAAACGCCTGTATCGACCCATCGCAACCACGATGTGATGCGTCTAGTGTGTTCGTTGGAAAAGAGACACCGGCAAATTAAACATAACGTCCAACGTGTTCAGTCCTCCCGCAGGATGGTGCTGCGCCTAACAAAGTCCCTTAGGTCGTATATGAGAAGGTGACTCTAAATGGATGACCAAGTCTACAAACTTATAAAGTGCAAAGAAAATAAATTTCTAGGTAGAATAGTGCTTATTACGTTTAGAGAAAACGAAAAGAAATAATCCCGTGATTTTGATTTTTCGTGCACCGAAATGTCTGTGCACCGAAAAGTCCGTGCACCGAAATGTCCGCGCACCGAAAAGCTCCACACCGAAAAGTCCGTGCGCCGAAATGTCCGTGCACCGAAATGTCCGTGTACCGGAAAATCCATGCACCGAAAAGACCGCACCGAAACGCCCTACACCGAAATGTCCGGATCCCCGCCACGCGCAGCGCGGACGGCTTGAAAGGGGAGAGCTGCACACGTGCGAGGACAGGGAGTCGCGGGCCAATCAGCGCCGCCCTCGCGACCGCTTAAAGCGGCATTTTTCAGTCGGCGTCGGCGGCAACTGCGGGAACCAAAAGAAAAAAAAAAAAAACGGATCTGGCGTAACGGTTGGGTTTTTATTTCAGTGTTGCCAGGTTGGGTTATAAATAGCGAAATTGGGCTACATTTTTTTTTTCTAGTTGGCGTCAAATTTTTATGGTTGGCTATGTGGCTATGTTTTGTCTATCCCTAAGGGTGCGGAGAAACCTTGTCGAACCGTGGGCTCGACGACGAGCTTTGAGGTTTGACTAATTAATTCTCAAACTTTTAAAGAGTTCCGAACAAAAATTTTCTTTTGGCTTGTCTAGAGGAAAGAGTGGAAGGGGAAAAACTACAAACTTCGGGGTTTTAACAATGCGCAGAGAAAATAGGCTTACAGAGTTCAAGCGGCCTCACCACAGCGCCGTGGAACAAATCAGACAAACAGATTTCACTATTACAACTGGCCCGGTAGCGCGCCCTCTACTCGGAAGTAGACTGAACTCTCTAAACGCATCTTTGGTGCCCCTCCTGAAAATTATTATGTATTGCCCACCCCGAAAAACGACAACAGAATAAAAAATAGCTTGATCCGTAACAGGGGACATTCATATTCTACACAAAAAAAAAAAAAATAGATGGCTGGGTAATTGGTAAGAACCTTAGAGATCGGATGTTCTGCTTTGAAAATTCCAATGTTCTGACTGTTCTGCTTCTGTAATTTGTTCGTTTACTGCATGATCATATCTCCCGGGCTTCACAATAGATGATTAACGTAGAAGTTTAAACTAGTTTGTACGTAGACATGACAAAAACAAAACAACGCAAAGACAAGGACGAACTAGAAGAGACCGAAGGACACAGCGCTGACAATGTTTGCTATTTATAACATACGCCTACACGAATGCATTTTCAGTTGAAAGTCAGCGCTGTCCTGTGGTTTCTTCTACTTCCTCCTTGTCTTTGCGCTGTTTTGTTTTTATCATGTTCACAATAGAGCTGTCTTCGTGTGTCTCGTTCTTCCGAAGACTTACGAAGGATGTGTCATTGTTGTACACATTTTCATCCTTTCGAAGATTTTTTTTAAATTAACACATGACATAATGTACACAAAACGTGGCGCATCTGAGGGTTGAAAAGGAGAATGTGACGTGTTTCGTATGAGTACGAAAAATTGTTAATAAAAGGCTTAAAATCCTTTTTTTTAGTCTTGGCTATTTTGGCTATATTCTTTATGGCTCTGACTAATTTGGGCTATACCTCCCAGCCGTGGCATTTTTTTGGGTGGGAGCACCTTGCAACACTAAACGCGCTGATGTTCTACTTGGGGCGGTTACAGGTTTTCGTCAAGCTGTGTTTGTATAAGATAGTTTACCGGAGCCTTGAGCGCCGCCGATGGTACTTGTAGCTGGTGGCGTCCTCGGCCTGACTTCTGCTCGCTCGCGGATGAAATTGTGGCATCGCAGAACGGCGTAATCGGAATTCGCTCCATCCTCATTGCAGCGCAGGCAATGGGTGTCTCTCCGCGCCAGCGAGCCAGGTAAGCAGGCTCGATCATTTGGATCCATTTTTATATTCAGGTGCATGTAAAACTAAATATTTCAGCAACCCGATGTGCAACAGCAATGCTGATAATACAATCGCTCGTCTACATGCAGCTTCAGATATCCTAGTCGCACAGCGCACGACTGACTGGGGAGGCAAAAAGGGGATAACCACAATAGGATTTTTTCATCCTAGGCGTTGCTTTTCGTAAAGGCTGAACCGCATGTAAGTGATTACGGGAGTGACGGTGACAGCGACGAGCGACAGAGATTTCCCACGGCGGATCGTCGCGTCGCTCGGTTTTAGATGTCTAGAACTCGTCGCTCATCGCCTTGGTCGCGTGGTCCCGTCGCTTCCATGCGGTTTGCCTCGTCGCGCGTGTGACCGAGCGACAGCGAAGCAGGTCGTCGGCTCTTGTCTTGTCGCTTGCCAAATCACTTACACGTGGTTTATACTTAATTGCGCGAGACTGGCACCCTATGTACGATTGGCCACACGCTTCCATATTCTCTCTCATAGTGTTTATGAAAGTGCATATTATTTTTATTCGTGTCATTCGTTACATACTGTATTAGAACAGGAGGGTGCCTAAAAATCTGCCATGGTTCTAAATACTGCTGTTTATTCTAATTTCAGATGCCTTGTGGTACTATGTTAGCCACCAACGGATCCCCGACACTCCAGAAAATGTGAAGAATCTCGCCAACCGGATGGGACGCATGAATAATAATAAGACAATTTTTTTTCACGTTGTGAATATGTTTTTATGTTTATTTTTGCAGTCTGAAGTCTGTGTATTTTTTGTAGAAACGAAGTAATTTCATTAGTTTACGACCGGTGTTGTCAATATGACCAGTTAAACTGGTTTAACTGCATGGAATGGAACAGTATAAACAGTTCGACAGTATTAACAGTATAAAAATTTCCAGGGTGAGACCGGTATGCACAGTTTCACCGTAAGACCATTATGCACAGTTTCCATTTGTCCAGTTTAACCAATTAACCAGTGGCAATAGTCCTTTTCGAACTGGCCTTGTTTGCAAAACTTTTTAATAGGCCACCCCAAAAAGTAAGGTAAAAAGACAAACGATATATAACATGTCACGTTTTTCATACAACACTGTCACTGCTTTGCCCTCATCGTTCTAAGAACTGCAGCTCCTTATCCGAAAGTACGAGTGACGGGGCACCAACGCGATCAAGACCCAGTCGTGCAATACCACATGCTACTATTATTTCCCGCGTCACTCTGTCCTTACTTTTAAACGCCTCTAAAAACGGTCAAAAACCTCTAAAAACAAGAGGTTTAAAAAAAAAAAAGACAGATTGACGCGAGAAATAATAGAAGCAATGCAGGCCTTCGCCTGCCTTGAACATAACTAGTGACAAGTAGTATGGAAGCGAACATTCACAGTGACACAAGGCAATAAGACCTCTGAAACGGTGAAAAAAGTCTCGACCAATGAAGGAGAGGGTATGAGGTTGTCGTAGGTAGAAAGGCAAAATTAAAAAAAAGAGATCACTATAACCAAATATTGAACCGTCCAATTACGTTGGAAGCGGAATAATATACAAAAAGATATGAGCTGGAAATTGCGAATCGTCTATAATCTTAAACACTGCACATAACACCAATCACCTCGGATTCATATTAAAACCTTTCGCACGATACAAATTGTAACCTCCATTGAAGATTATCAATTTGAATATTCTTGCCGGTTATACGCAGATGAAAAAAGGAAATCTTGCCTGCACGAATTAAAAGCTTATAATCCTAACCAGCATATCACTACAAAATTAAGTGTTTGAAAGACGTCTTCTCAAGAGGCTGCAATACGTCTTGTACTGCAGCTTTTTGATGAGTTCACCTGTAAAAACACTATGTGCCCATATTACAAGACAGAACACCAGCTTTTGCGTCCCTATCTTGTCTTCGATTATCGACCGCAGTAAAACAAGAGTATCAACTAAAGTAGACATCCTGCCTGCATTTGCCGTTAAACGGTGCCAATTGGCCGCAGCTGGGGATGTGCAGTTCCAATTATCCACGAGATTAGGAGCACCGGATTCAAGTAGGCTTTCCCCCAAAGTTTTGTCTGGAAAACCCATTGCTACTGATGACATCCTCGGCTTGAGCTTCCACTGAACTCTACAGCTTGTTTATACTTCGTCCTAAGAAAGCGATTACAATCCGCCGTCTGGATTTCAGCGTCCTCGTTCGCTTTAGCTCGTTTCAAGTTAAGACAGTAAACTGCAAATAAAATACAATCCTGCGAACGCGAACAAAACACAATTCTGCGTGCGGTGGTGATTTGTCACCTAAATTGCATATGCAGATTGTCACGAAAGAAAATTTATACCGTCTTTTTTACCGCAAAAATAAACAAGGCATCGCCGAACGCTCATTCTCCGCCCAAACGTAGAGCTAGAGGTCACAACCAGATGGCAAAGTTTCAGCTCGATCCGATAACTTAATCAAACGTTATAAGTGATTTTCGCAAAATTTCAATGGGAAATTGGAGCCTATTTTTGCCGGTTTTCGGGTTCTGGTGCTATAAAGCCCCGTTTGTTTGAAAATTCCGTCGGGGGCCACTTTGCCATTGAAATTTTCAGAAAATCATTTATAACTTTTGATTAAGTTATCGGATCGGGCTTAAACTTTGTCATCTGCTAGTGACCTCTAGCGCTACCTTTGGGCGGACAATGAGCGTCCGGCGATGCCTAGTTTATTTTTGCGGTAAAAAAGACCGTGTCGATTTACTTTTGTGACACCCTGTATAATT
The DNA here is from genome assembly GCF_016920785.2 of Ixodes scapularis. NCBI lineage: Eukaryota > Metazoa > Arthropoda > Arachnida > Ixodida > Ixodidae > Ixodes > Ixodes scapularis. The sequence continues at coordinate 214,922,157 of NW_024609835.1, read as the reverse complement.
TGCCGAGTTCTAGCATCTCCCAGTGTATCTTGTCCACCTGGTTAGATTTTATAATTTGACTTTATGATAATTAAGGTTTTCGGGGCGGGACGTTTGTGCACTCATAATTCAAACTTCGTGAATTTGAAGGTTTGACTAGAACACATAACGCTAATGGAATTATATTACTTCTTTATCCGTCAATCATTGATTGTCAAGAACCTCGCAAGAAAAGTGCTTAGTTTTGTCCAACACATTTTCTGATGATGAAGATGTCTTCTTAAAGCATTCGAATATGCATGCAGAAATAGACAATCCTGCAGTCATTAGATTCCAAACACAGTGGTCTTCAACCTAAAAATAAAATGATCGTATGACAACGAAAAGCCTCACAGTGTGTTGAGCCACCTTTTAAGCATGTATTGTTCGGGAACACGAAAAAGTATATACGTTTGTGTTTCAAATAAAAGCAATATTTTAGCAACATGTTGCAACTGCAACATGTTGCTGAAAAAAAGAAATAACCCTTATTTTGTTTCCCTTCACAGACAGCCTCGGAAGTCGCTGAACGTGTATACCGATGACCACTTAGTTTGAAGCTCCGAATGTCTGTGTATAACGGTCGTGGTTCTTATATAATTGATTGATTAGTATTGCCGCCCCGAGTTTAGTAAACACACACATACATGAAAAATAATTTGCGGTTTACATGATGTATACTCATTGGCGACAGGTTGTCGAAAATAATATTACCTCGCCAAATACCAAAAAAAAAAGAACATTCCGAAGACACTTGGGCATTTTTTATGAGTTGTGAATGCAAAAAACATGAATATCGCTCTTCCGCTCCCCTAGTTTGTCTGCGGTGTACTGAGGTGGACGGCCACGTTTCAAAACTGCCGAGGTTGCGGCCGCCAATGATATAGAGGCTTCAGGCGCCGCCATGTTCCTCGGCGCCGAGAGGAGCAGAAGCGGTTGCAGTGCCCCGGACCCACCGGCAACGCCTGCCACGAGAGCTGTGACCGAGCGCGCTTTCGTGAAGCGGTTGTCAATGCCTATCTAGGAGCCGTTCTGCTCAGCGAATGTGAGAATGGGTATTTCTTCCACGTTTTTTCGCGGTTACAGATGCCGCCGGCTGCGCTCCATGGAATACAGAATGCTTGCGCATTACACATTTCTTCACGAACGAACGCGCAAATTTATGATCGAAGACACAGGGTTCCCGATGGCCAAGCTCAAAGCTCCATAAATTGGAAGGTCAGCTAGCTGAAGCTGTTCATATAAACTGAAGAAAAAACAATTATTAACATAATCAATCAATTAAGTTTTCAGGATTACTAAATGATCTGTAAAGGCTCTTTGGCGACACTAAATAGCTTCAATCCTCGTTGCCTCTGGTTTTGACGACGAAAAACGGCACAGCACATTCATGTGTTTCCCACAGATATTAGGAGATATATGCGATATCACGCACTGCGATGGTTAATTTTCTTTTGGTTAATACGGTCTGATATTTATATAAGCAATTCAATCCTCACGTTCGCTGACGACTCCAAGTTGACAATCGCACGACACTCAACAACCTAAAATTTTACTGCAGCGCGGTGTAGAAATACAATCCTATTTTTTCGAAACACTAATGTTAGCGATCAGGAGATTGTAATCGGAAAACAAATGAAGAGCTCGTAGGTGGCCTCCGACCCCGGCTGCTTCCAGAGAAAACTTTCTATACGGTCCCTGGAGAACCCCCGAGCCCCCAAGACGGGGCGGGGCCTCTCTGCCAGGAAACCCGAGCCGCGCGCACGGGCCTGCAAGCAATTTTTTCGGAGGCGACCGCCCTCGCGGAGCATTAGTTCCGGAAGGCGAGCCAGACGTAATGTTTTTCGGACAGCTAATTCTCATCTATTTTCTCATGTAATAAGTGTAACCTTTTAAATTGGAATTTGAATGAACAGTTTAAAGGAATCGTACTAGAAATTATTATGTAATTGGACCGAATATTCTAACAATTCAGAAGTGGGAAAGTACCGATAATCTCGATAATCCCGAATCAAAAGCGGATTTAACTTATCAGGATTAGGAAGAGAGACGACCAAAGGGCTGGACAGCATGCTCACAACGTGGCAAGTACTTCAAGGTAGGACGTCAATGCCTCCGGTGAAGTTCACGAACAGAGTGGAGCTCCGAATGTGCAACGCCCTCCGAGTACAAACGGTCTTCCGATATCGACTGAAGTTGCCGGCACATCAGGTACACGGGAAACCAACGATGTGTCTCCTCCCAGGCCTTAGGCGACGGCAACGGACTTCCGGGCTATCATAGAGGCCGCCATGAAAGTTGCAGTCCGGAGGCGATTAGCGTAATCGCGGGTTTGGCGGCCCTGCGTGACACCCCGACGAGCCATCTGGCGTCGGTCAGCGGCAGGCTGCTGCCAACCTTCGACCCAGCGACAAAAACGATCCCTTCGGCACAAGCATCGGTCAACAAGATCGACGACCTGGCAGAGGCATACGGCTGGACAGACCGGCAAACCTCTTGTTTCGCCTTGGTGAATCTTCAGGGCGTGGCCAATGTTTGGTACGATGCCTTGTTCTTAGCGAAAAGTCGTTCAAAATCAGTACACTCGAAGTGTACTGAAGTATACTAAAAGTATACTTTCAGTGCGGTCTTTGTACTGATTGTATACTTTAAGTGTACTTAAAGTATACTTCTAGTAAAAATGGCGGAGGACTGAAAGTATACTCGTCCGTACAAAAGAAGTTCATGTAGTAGAATCGTAGTGCTCACAGTAAAAAGTAGTTCAGAATGAGTATAGAAGAAGAGCACTCAAGTGTACTAAAGGCCTACTTTCAGTGCTTGCAGTCGGCGTACTCAAATTATAGTAACGGGGTATATATATATATATATAGTGCGATTGTTAACATCAACACATTAAAACGCGATAAATAGGCTGATGCCGTTTTCAGAGAATATTTGCAGGGCTCGGCGAACATCAGATGAATAAATAAACGTCACAGTACTTGTCTAGTTAACTTTTTTAATTTACAGTGTAATTCACCATGTTGAACTTTCACTTTTGAAGGGGCTATGAATGAACTCTAGCCCAACTGAAAGAATTTGCAAAAAGGCGACGAGTTTTGGGTTATTCATAGCTAAAAGTGTGCCTTTCGTCGCCTGATTAAAAAGCGGCGCGCTGGACAGAGTGCAGGATGTTATGCTTACAAAGTCGCTTCGGACGCACCGTTGGAGGTGTGATGCTGGAGCATCCACAAAAGGCACGCTGTCAAAAGAGTGCAAGTTTGTTTATGCTGAATGCGACAGCACTTTATGAGGTTTGTAACTTCACTAGGAAATTAAATAATGCATGGAACTCCAATATGAGAAGTTGTCGCTAACACAAACAAAACATGCCCTCACCGACATGCCATGTCAAAACCGCTAAGTCACTCTTCACTTTCCACGCCTATGCCGCGCGTGGTTCTTGAATCGGGAGAAGAAAGTGCAAAATTTGATAAATAAGTATCTCAAAGCACCTTGCTCTTTCGTAAACAGTTTTGATTGGGTTAGGCTTTAATAATGACTGCCTCTAAAACAGCAATAGTAAAAAAGGTAATTTACGGATTTTACTTAATTAATAAAAATGTCGCCACGGTTATTCACCGCCGCCGATTCGCACGACACAGTCAAGACTGAATCAACGTGGCAGTGAGCTCTCTTTTTCTAAAAACCTGGTGATTAAAAAATAGCACCGGGTATAGCTGACATATTGTGACAAAGGGCTGCTTCGTCTCTCATTTCAGTGCAGACCACGTGATCCAAAAGTTTCCCGGGGGAACGACCGGTACTGTCAGAGCATACTTACGTCGCAAATGCAACATGAACTGTACGCCTTAAAAAACACAAATAGAAAAATTAGCTACATTGTACGCCACGGTAAGTAGCGTTACCAAACTTGTCAATAATTATTTTAGCTAGTCATCTTTACTATATTTATTAATTGACAAGTCTACTTTTAGTGCAAAAATAGCTTTTATTTTCACTGAGCTGTATTTGTTACCTTTATTGAAGAATAAACGTTTACTGTAAAAAACTGTTAGCACTATTCGGAAGCTATAGACGATCGCAATTGCACCAAGTGTTTGATGCTGCTGATGCAAAAGCATGAACATGTCTGTTTTCAAAGTTCACCGCCACTTGCGTGCTGCCTCATAGGCTAGTAGACAAATTACGTTTGCAGGATTATCCAGTGTTTTTGCAATACAGGCCTCAGCGCACTATACGCTGTTTCACATATATGCATCCACTGCAAGCAAAAGGACAGGAGGCAAAGGAAACCACCGCTAATAGTTGGGGCGGAAGATGCTCTACCTTGCATAGTCTCTTGCAGCCCAAATCAACTTCTGAACCGCGTAAGCGAAGCGGTGTTATGAATGGAAGCTCGCTCTGAAATTGACTGGAGAAATCGGTGCCGTCATAAAACAACCTCAGGCTTTCACCGAAAGTGTTTCATGGTGTAGATTTATCTTGCAAAACTCTAAGAACATCTCAATTCACGGGAAAAGAGATTGACAATTGCACTAACGAACAACACCGTCGATCGAGAGTTTCACACTGTAAAAAATCGACGTAAATTTAACGTGTCTTTCCTTCGTCAAAAAAGACCGACACGCTCATTGTTTCAAAACACGAGGTTGCCCGCATCATTTATGTGCCGCGAGAGCTGATCCTTCCAGAAAAGCCGAAATCCCAGCGGTGCAAGCATGCGCTGATGCATCAAAATAGCCTTGGCGACAAGGGAGAAATTGGTTGAAATAGTTTCGGTTTTACACTGAAAAAGAAAACCGAAAGTTTAGATAAAACCTAAGATAGACTACACGTTTTGTTAATTTTTTACGAATATAATAAAGTGTCATTATTATTATTAATATATTGATTTGCTTAGTCTTGTCTTCAAAAAACAAAGGAGAAAAAGAGGAGACTTCTGAAAACTGCGCAAGACCATCGCTATTCCAATCAGCTTCCGTTCGGCCGCCGTTAGAGTTCCGGAGGGTTCGAGCATCGCTTCCTATTCACGTTTTAGCCGTTTTAGTGGATATTTTAGATAGCTTACTTACAAATACCGTGTTCAATAATAGCAAGCGATTACTGAGAGCTGTGAGACGCAGCGTCGCAAGTGGCGGACAGTCATGGCCGACTGGTGTAAGCGAAGGTGAGGAAGTTTCTTTTGTTTCTGCGAAGTGCGCCGCTGTTTCAAACTGCATTGTAACGTGCGCTTGCTATCTATGCTTGACTCTCACTATGCTCTACCCGGTTTTATTTCTTTATTTGAGAAGAGCGTATTGTCAAAATGTATGGCTCTCAGCAGAGTGAGAAAGATTCGCGTGCGGCGGAACCAAGGGCCTGTCCTGGGCGCCGCCCCGACGACGGTCGCCCGCCGACGCTTTTGCGGAACGTTCAAGTACAGTTTGACGGTAGTTCAAGCAATAACAGGTCATGCTAGTTCTGACGTGTGGTCCCAACAGTCTCTCGCCAACGATTCGTTTCATAAAGCAGGAGCGAGAAGAACGTCACAAGAGCGAGCAGCATGATTTCTTGCCCATGCTGATGCCTGTGCCGTAGAGACGGACGATCTCTCTGCGTATGCCGAAGCGGCACGCTTTCTAAGTTCGCGATTGTGTGTTGTGAATAAAGTGAGTTTGGATGTCACGCTTTTTAGTGGCGGCGAGAACCGCTACAAAATGCAGAGCAGTTAGAAAAAGCAAAAGTATGAAAAAAATATTAAAAGGAACTGAATATTCGCTGGAGTTGAAAGACTACCAACGTACCAACTCGCCCTGTTATTCTTTGTCAAAGAATAATAGCCAGTACTGATAAATTAAATGAATGCCAACTTTTAATTGGTCAGAAATTTATAATTGATGCAGTACAGCCCTAGCCTGCTCTAGTGTTTTTTATGATATCAGATAATGTGTAAATATATAGGATAGTTCATAGCAACCAGTTATGTCCGACCCATTATATTGAATCTTTTCTCTAAAAGCTCGAAGTTATATAAAAAAAGTGATTATCATAAATTAAGCCGCACCACTGAATGTGCTATAGCGTATGACTTCTATGTGTGTTCTCAGCAAAAGAAAAAGAGGCATTAAAAAAAGGCCAATCATTTTGTTTGCTGTGTTAGAGCTTCTTTCAGGTACACGCAAAATGTGGATGTCTACATCTAAAAAAGTGTAATTGACATTCCCCTGCAGGGCTGCAGGCCTGACTCAGTTGGGCTAGCAGGTTGCAACCTATGGGAACCTGCAGGGACCTGCATCACAAGAGTAATACTGACGTCCACCCACTGATCTCTATTATGGGTGGCTGGATGATGCATCGAGCAGGCAGGTATGAAGCCAACGTAAGTAAGCGGCCTGTCTCGATAGCGAGCGCTTGACAGGCTTTTCAACTCTCTCGAGTGCTGGTTCGAACAGCGTTCAGGGCGCTGGGTTTTTTCTTGTCATCCCAAGAGAGCCTGCAGTGCTTGTTGCGGAGTAACAGTGCATCGGGACCCGTGAAGTCTCACGGGAAGCCATTCGACGTGAACATTTTTAGATTCTATTTTATCAAAAAGTGTGTATGTTTCCCTTTTCTTGGGATTTCATCCAGAACTAATTTCTGCAGCGCACTGGCACATGCGGAGAAGCGCACTGAAGAAAGCAAATCTATCGCAATGGTGATTTTGCGACCGGTTTGAAAGGCTTGAATGGCATAAACGACTTTGTTGGCGCGAGCTCAATATTTCCTTCATTTTATGAAGTGTTAGTGTTGAGAATACTTTCCAGGTACAATATTTTGCAATCAGGAGTAATGTTCAATGCATTCGTATCCATGGGGTTACTTTTTTGCATGACCAATTTTTAGCCATTTCGATAAACTCGCAAAAACTAAGCTTTCGCGAAAATTAGGTCGTTTACAATAGTACAATTAATCTTGAAACCAATATAGAATACCGTATTGTACTAAACTTCTAAAATACAATTTTATTATTAGCACACACAGCCCTGAAATTGGCCATTCTCAGGTGTTTTCGCTGTGGCCTTCAATCCATGTGCTTAAAATGTAGAAGCTGCAACCTCGAATTTTTTCTCTTTTTTTCGTTATGGTGCCTTAGATTTGAGGTTATAAATGTTGTGGCCCTGCAATGAACACTATTACCTGTAGCATAGGCCTGAGCATGCAAAGAAGGCACACCACCAATGTCTGACATATCAGGCTTTCAGAAACGAAATTGTCCGATTTTCCTCACCCTTTTGTCAGGATGAAGTTGTTACTATCTTGCCTTCCTCACATAGTGGTCCTTTGAGCGAATTATGTGATGTTATATCATAGAGTGCCCCCATAGGGTAATTTTCTCTTCTCTTTTTACGCAGGATGTAATGGCATACCATCATCACAAAGGAGAGTGTACAATGAGGCAGGCTCGGAAACTTGAATAAAGTGATAAGTAGGATTTCAATTTCTGTCTTATCAATTACGTGAAGTACACTGATCATAATGTTTGTATGCTACACATACATACTTTCAGTTGAAAAATGCAATGCACCTCTTCTTTGTGGCTTTTTTCACAGTTTGAGAAGACGCCGGTACGTCATTCTCACGAGGAATAGAGCTGCCAAAGATTTCCTCGTTAATTTCCTGACTAATTTTTAAGAGTGCATCTCCCGGTGGTGGCGCCTCTGCATTATCATCATCAATTGAGTTGTCAAAGGCGTTTCTTAACATTTTACGAGAATGGAGCTATTTGACATGAAATTTCACAGGTTGGAATAGAGCCTTTCAAAGAAACACCTTTAAAAAGTCAGCTTTTTAAATGCAGACGCCGATTTTTCTGGCCAATTTGAGATCATTCTTTCCATGCAGAACGCCCGACCTACACGGCGTCGCAGATAACTTGCACCATACTTAAAATAACACCGGAGTGCTCTGCAGGAGTGAAAATAACTGTCGTTAGCAAGCGTCTTTAGAAAGTGCACATATTTTTTTAATGCGCCTGGTTATGTAAATAACTAAGATTAATGAGGTAACCTTTCAAAATTCTTTTAAGGGCCAAGATGCCAATTGTAAAGTTGGAGTGCGCATTGAGAAACACCCGATTAAAGTGTCTGAAACATAATACGTTTTCATGCTTTTTCCGGCCTTCAAAGAACGCACATTCGCGGCGCGCTCGCACGCCGTGATTGGGGAAGCGAGTTGTCACGCGGTATTTTTTTTTTTGTATTTCGTGGGCGTTTTTTTTTTAAGGCTAGGAAAAAGGAGCATCCAAAGTGCACCTTGTTGAAAATGGTTTAATTGGGTGTTTCTTAATGCGCTCTACAACTTTCTGTTTTACACCTCGGCTTTTAAACGAAGATTTCAAAAGTTAGCTTGTTACTCTTAATTGAATAAATAGGCGCACTAAAACAGTTTCGTGCACTTTCGCAAGAGGCTTTATAACAGCGCACAGTTGGTTTCACTCCCGCAGAACGCTCGGTATTTTTTTTTTTTTTAAGTTTGGTGCAAGTTATCTGGGACACTCCGCATATATGTACTCGTAGTGTACATTTAGTATGCTAAAAGCATACATGTAGTGTACTAAACGTGCACTGATAGTATGCTAAAAGTACACTCGAGGTGCGCTTATGCTATACTACATATGTACTTGCGGTGTACTGAGGGCATACTATTTTGTTTCATAAAAGTGTGAAACTAGTACGATTTCAGTACATACCCTAAGTTCACTATTAGTATACTTTCAGTATACTGATTTTGAACTACTTTTCGCTAAGGGTGTCGATAACACGACGGACTTGGGCTGATTGAAGGCAGGAGCTGAGAAGAACGTTCCCTTCGACGGTGGGTCACCAGCAGCTCCACCGTGACATGGAGGCCAGGCAGAGGCACCGCGGCGCACAGCTGGACACCTACTTTTACGACAAGCTTGCAAAGGCCCGATTGTGTGGACTCCCCGACTCCGTCTGCGTCGACTGCCTGATAACGGGCCTGAACGACGAGGAAGCGGTACGGGCACTCAGCACCCAGACGCCTAAAACCCCGGAGAGTCTTCTCGTCTGCATGAAGCGAATGGAGGAGCACCTCCTCAACACGAAAAGATGGTCGGAAACGAAGAGCGCTTCGAGCAAGTTGGGCGGCGAGGCTTTGGGTCATGCCGTCCACGATTCTCGTGGTTCCGCACGAACAAACCCAGTGAAGAGAAAAAGGGTCCTCGCTGCTGCAGTTGCTCCGAGCGTGGACATCTCTCCATTAATTGTCCAAGGCCGCTACGACGTCTCCGTTGCGGCCTGTGCAACCGAACAAGACACAAATCGAAAGACTGCCGCCTGAGACCTGGCAAGCCGGACACACCTTCAAAACCGGGAACCTCCGTCACCCAGGCAGGCAAGCACGGGAAGTCAGCAAAAAAGACAACCGACACCAGCGCGAAGTATTTCATGAAAGCGCACCTAAACGAAAAGGAGGTCAACGCTTTCGTGGTTATGGGCAGCCCATGTGCGACTCTTCGAGAGAGCCACACGATATCGTTGCAGTTTACGTATGACAAACCCCTTCACTCTTTCACGATTAGCGGCTACGGATCAGGACAAACGACGCCACTGGGGAGCGCAAGTGCTGTACTGATGATCGGTGAGGCAAGAGCGGACGTTGACGTATACATCGCTCCTGACAACGTCCAGGTGATTCCGCTACTCATTGGCCAGCCATTCACGGAACAGTCGCACCTCACAATCATTCGCAGAAAAGACACTCCGCATTTTCGAGGAGCGCGAGTAATCGGGAGAGGAGGATGGAACCCTGCGAAACATTCAAATCCCTGATCTTGCGCCACGCCGAGTGAGCCTCCGGGCGAAAGAGGCTGGGGTAATTCCGCCGAATTATGTGGGCTTTCTAACCCTCTATACGAGCGAGGAGTCAAGGGGAGACATCTTCGTTAACCGACAACACTGTGGAAGGCTGGATCAGGACCACGGTATTATGAGTTGTGTTCTGTAGAAGAACTGGTTATGAAGAATATATCCTGCCAGTGGCGAACGTGGAAGATCATGAGATCACGTTTAAAGAAGGAGAACGAGTCGTCCGAGCGGAATGGTGCAACGAGGAACGTACCCCAGCGGAGCACAGTGTGCGCTGTGACGAAACATAACACTACCACCTGATTAAGGCAACGGACCTTAATATGGACGAATCCTTGACGTGAAAACAACAGGATAGACTCGTTGGTCTGCTTAACCAATACCGTGAGTGCTTTGCCACTTCTTTGTCTGAAATCGGGAGCACTCATGTAGCTCAAATAAAAATTCAGCTCACGAATGACAAGCGTGTAACGTATAGGTCTTATCGTCTTGCACACTGCGAGAGACAGACTGTCCGAAGCATGATCGAGAAACTCAAGGAGGAAGGCGTTGTCCAAGATTCGAGCTCAGACTTCGCGGGCCTTATCTTACTGGTGGCGAAGAAGACAGGGGAGAAGCGGCTGTGTGGTGACTTCTGAGCCCTCAACAATATTACCAAGAAGAACAGATATCCGCTCCCGCTGATTGACGACCAGCTTGATAGGCTTCACGACAAACGGTTGTTCACTACCCTCGATAATGCATCTGGCTATTATCAGGTGCCCCTCTCCAAGGAATGCCGAGAGAAGACCGGGTTTGTCAGCCTGGACAGACACTATGAATTAACCTGCATGCCTTCTGGCTTAGTCAATGAACCGAACGTGTTCCAGCGCATTATCAACACTGTGTTCGGCTCCCTCAGGAACTTGAAAGTCATGGCCTACATGGACGAACTGTTGATCCCTTCGAGTACATTTGAGGAGGGGCTGGTCATTCTACGTAAGCTTCTGGAGCTTCTAAGGGCCGCTGGTTTCACGCTGCGCGTGAAGACGTGCTGTTTCTTTCAAGAGAAAATCACCTATTTGAGGTACGAGATTTCGGCTTCAAGCATCAAACCCAACAGACTCAAGTTAAAGGGCATCTCCGATTTCCCAGTAACGACAAAAGTCCATGACCTCCGACGATTCCTCGGCTCGTGCAGCTATTTCCGACGCTTTGTGGCTGGATTTGCCACGATCTCAAAGCCGCTCACCACGCTGGTTCGTAAAGGAGATGAATGTCACTGGACAACCGATCAGGAGGCTACGTTCCGGAGGCTGCAGGGCTGCCTAATGAGTGCGCCTAGGTTGGCACTCTACATACACGGTGCAAAAACGGAGGTTCACACAGATGCTTGCAAGTTTGGCCTCGGAGGAGTACTGTTACAAGAACAAGCGGACGGGTTAATGCACACGGTCATGGACGTCAGCCGCCGCACGACGGAAGACGAGGAGCGATATCACTATTAGGAACTCGAAGCATTAGCAGTTCTGCCGACAATTGAGAAGCTTCGGCCGTACTTGTACGGGATCGAGTTCACTTTCGTTACGGATTGCAGCTCCTTGCGAACCACGCTGTCGATGAGAGACCTAGTGCCGCATATAAGAAGATGGCATCTGCGGCTACAGGACTACACGTTCGAAGTGGAACATCGACCGGTAGATAGGATGGCCTACGTCGACGCTCTCAGCAGGGCTTTTGTGTCGGAGCCTGAAGAGATGGATGTCGCAATCGGCGCCAGCGTTTTTGCTGCAGAGCTACCCGACGACGATTGATTCGTGCTACTGTTAGCTCTACAGACAGATCCAACGTTTCAAGGAATCAAGAAAAGCCTAAAGAAATTCTCGAAGACGAAGGAGTCGCAGCGTATCAAGAACGAGTACGCTCTCTCAGAGGGAAAGCTTTTCAAGAGAGTCATTGATGACGGGGATGAGCGCCTACTATGGGTAGTGCCACGAGGAGCTCGCTGGCAGATTGTGCGACGATGCCATGGTGATGTCGGACACTTCGCTCTCGACAAGACCATGGCTTTTCTCACCAAGATGTACTGGTTTCCAAGGGTGCGTCGGTACATCAGACGGCATCTTGCGTGCTGTCAGAAGTGCTTGTATCAAGAGGTTCCATCCGAAAATAAACCAGGCAAGATACACAGCCTTCAAAAATCTGCCGTACCATTTGACACTCTCCACATGGACCATTTGGGCCCATTCGTCCTCAGCACGAGGAGAAACCTGCGCATCATTGTAGCAGTAGACGGCTTTACGAAGTTCGTCATCCTTCGAGCAGTGAGAAACACTTCGTCGGGCTACGCGAGGAATTTCCTCAAGGACCTGGTCGCCACTCTCGGTGCCGCGCGAAGATTGATCACGCACTAGGGAACCGCGTACACCAGCCGACAGTTCGTACAGTAGTGCATGTCTGTCAACGTCATTCACGTGAAAAATGCAACCGGCACACGCCGAGCTAACGTGCAGGTCGAGAGATATAACAGAATGATTACACCCGCCATTGCGAGCCTTTTAAAACGGAGCGAGGGAAAGGACTGGGACGAAACCTTAACTCAGGTCTCGTGGGGTATGAACAACAGGCTGAACCGAGCAACCAAAGCGACGCCCTTCAGTCTACTTTTCAACTTTTGCCCCCCAAACGTGACAGGCGATGAAGTCCACAGCGTGCTCGCGTACGAGCTCGACGCTACTGTACTCAAGCTCCGGGAAAAGGCTATAGAGGACATACGCCGAGACCAAGAAAAGCAGAGAGAACGTTGCAACAAGAAAAGAGTAGCTGCGCCTGTCTAGAAACCAGGAGATATGGGGTTACTCGAGCGAGAGCCAGTCGCAATGGGAGAGTCACGGAAACTGCGTCTAAACTGTAGAGGCCCATATATTGTTGGGGACAAGCTGCCCCACAACAGCTGCAATTCCCTACGAGGGAATTGCAGCTGTTAACAAGATGAAGTGTTTCGTTTGCTGTGACGAGGGCAGTGACGACGACCAGTCGCCGGGCTCGGAGTGGGAAAATGAGACGCAAAAATGGGACTTGAGATTCTCAGGCTCATTTCGGGGACATATATTCCGACAGGATTCCAACCGGGGGCGGTTCTGCAGTATGAAGGCCGAGTGTTATCGATCAGGAGATTTAAATCGGAAAACAAATGAAGAGCTCGTACGGGGCCGCCGACCCCGGCTGCTCCCAGACAGAGCTTTCTATACGGTCCCTGGAGAACACCCGAGCCATTAAGACGGGGCGGGGGCCTCTCTGCCGTGAAACCCGAGCCGCGCCCTCGGGCCTGCAAGCAAGTGTTTCGAAGGCGACCGCCCTCGCGGAGCATTCCTTCCGAGACGGCGAGCCAGAGGTACCGCTTTGCGGACGGCTCATTCTCATCTATTTTCTGATGTAATCAGTGTAACCTTTTAAATTTGAATTTTAATAAACAGTTAAAAGGAATCGCACTAGAAATGATTATTTAATTGTCCCGAATATTCTAACACTAACATACGATTTTTTTTAAATTTTAAACCATGTTTGATCTATAAACATTTATTTGAGGTAAATAAAATATAATCTGTTTTAAAGAGATTTTGTTTATTTGAATCATATTTGTTTGATTTATATCTGATTTATTGGCTTGATATGAGCTTAATTTGATTTAAATAATTGTAGTTAATAATAATGCATATCTCCTACCGTATGTGTTCGTGAATAACTTACACGGATTGGTGAATTCGGCCCTTCACTGAAAATATTATGCTTGAAAAATTGTTGTAAATGTAGAGGGCAGCTTATTTTGAAGGTGTTTATTGATGGAATCCCAGCCATACTAAAACAAGAACAGCCTGCTTTTTTAGTAAGATAAATAGCTTCATTTGATGTTTCCTTCGTGGTATGGAGGGATTGCAAATTGGCATGACTCTTTTAATTGTTGCTTTTCCGTTATCATCTTTCTGCGATATTACGTCATATAACTGTCGAACGGAATGTAGAAATCAAACTAAACGTTCCGATTTGCCCAGAACTCCTGTTTTTGCGCGTGTTCATACCTTTCCTTTCTTGCACAATATTTATTTCATTGAAACGTAAAAAAAAAAAAAAAAAAAAAAATGTTCGTAGGAAGCGTCGAATAACACCCAAACAGGGAATAAGAATAGTTTCGAAATAATTTTTTTGCTGGAAGGCTTCGATTGAGGTCCTTATTGTAAAATAGGTGAGCCATAAGTCCTGATCAAAATCATAATTGTATTTTGTTCTCTACCCCACTGCAGGTACAACTTTATACAAGACATCTGAAACATAACCAAATTAGATTTGGATTTAGCCATTAAGTTCTACTTTCCAGTTTTTCTTCGAGCCTAAGATACTTTTTATATCACTATTTCCACTGCAGTGGAGTGAATATATTATGCCCCAATCGCGCAATTAAAATAGAAAAAACACATAAATATCTTCCGAAAGGATATACGGATAAGTAAGTCTGAAACAACGAATGTTAGTTTCTCGTACGGAGCGGGACGTACAAGGACAAACATAGACGTAGATTTTGCGATGCCGTTTTAGGCAAATTACCCGCCACACAAAGTAGTAACAAGTGGCATACCTTTTCTTGTTGTCTTCATGGAACTCTGGTAATTTTATTACGACGCTGGTGGTAGCTGCTTTTGGAGCTTGGCCTGCTACTAGACCCCAGCCATTTCATCTTAATTTGGGACACACGGAAGGAAGCCATGCTCATTATCCTAAAGCACGAAGACTTGTGAGAGAAAGGGGACTCCGTTAACAAAATAAGTTTCGAGCTGCCTCCGTTCACCGAGTAGCGAGCGTCCCTTACGTCAGAAAAAAAGGTCTTAATTGTACTTTCTTATTCTGTATTCTTTCTATATTGTTTTCTAATATATTACGCATCCTCCCTGGTGTAGATTACATATGCACGGTATATTTTCACTCTTGTTATTTTGCCCTTTATAATCACCAGCAGCTCATCAAAGTCCTGTTTCTTAATTGAAAGTGCGCATCTTGTGTCTCGTCTTGCGGAGACAACGCTCTCCCCATATTCAATACAATGTCCAATTACACCTTACGACGTGTCTAAAATGCAAAGCAAACTTTTCATTTTTCGCTATAAACTAACTTGATGCTAAATGTGTATGAGTTTAAAGGCGATTACTATATTGCCTGATGATATATCGTACAACATTTTCACATATTTCTTGTTTTTTACAAAGGCAAGAAAAGAGGATGCTTTCCCTTACAAAGATGTATAATATTTAGTATATGAAAAAAAAAAAAAAAAAAACTCATGGAGCCCATTAAAAGTTATTGCACACTTTGTTTTATGAATTTCGCGTAAGTGCGGAAGCCTGAGATAAATTTTGCGACTGTCTGATGCTAACGGGTGCTCAAGGATCGGTCTCAAAAACACCATATACGCAAACGCCATGACACCGCATTTATAGGTTATTAAAGCCTATTTGTACAACAGCTGGGACTGTAGTTACTCAAATATTTCATTGAATGCTATGCATAGTTTATAAAGACATGAAAATTTTATTTGTATTTTTGGTTTTCTCCACCTTAACATAAAACTACATATAGAGTTAGAGTTAAGAAACACGTACTGGTTCGAGTAAAAGCGATGCAGGTATAATCTGGATCCGATATTTTTTGAAAGAAGTGTACAAGTAAATTTATCTTCTTTTTTTAAAGGTGTCAGAAAGAAAAAAGAATCCTCCCTTTCAATGTTTTAACGTATTTTATTGGGCCTCCATTGTAGAAGATGTTGCGGTAGACAAAAAGCCACGAAAATGCGGCTTGATTGGGTCTGCAACCCCCCCTCCCCCTGCCCCCTTTTCCGACAAGCACAAACAGATGCACGCAGTAACTAGCATAGTCCAGTTTCTAACATAACCTCAAAATTTATTTGTAAAACTGCATATAATGACATAGCGAACAAAACCCACAAGAAAATATATGTTAAAATACACAAGAAAAAAATTATAGGAACACAATAGATTCACACGGCAGTTGAATGACGAATAAAATAAAAAAAAAGGCTTCCAGTTAAACGATCGAGAAAATTCAGTAATGAACGGCAATGGAAGAAACAGCAATTGATTTATGTATTTAGTGAGAGCGTGAGGTATGCACCATGTTTCACTGCGGGGAGTATTATATTGTAACGAATGACGAGGTGACGAAAAAGGAATAATGGAGGAAACTGAAACGTTTAATGGGCGAACTTGTGCCCAACACAAAAAGGAAAGAGAAACTAACAGCGGAGAGTCACAGGCGTCGAATTTGGCGTAACAGCAGGATGGAACGCCGGGGCGAGACTCACTGCGCCTCGCCGCGCGGTGCCCCTTGTGTACCCGCTTTGTCTTCGGGACAATCGGCGTAGAAGGTACGGTGACTAGAACATTTGGAACTCGATTAGAAAAGAAAGTTCTCGAATTTTACTGAAGGCCAAGTAGAAAGAATAAATAAAAACTGGAAGACGTGTACAACTCTCTGTAATGCCGAATTAAAGCGCAGCTCTTGAGGAGGAGGAGGGGAGGGTATGGAGGGAACAGAATGCCCCTCCTCCTCATCCGTACCCTGCCTCCTCTTCTCCTACTCCTCTCCTGAGGTATTTCAATTGCGCAATATACCATGGTAAACGAATTGATATATATGTATATATATATATATATATACCCAGGTAGCACCGAGTTCTGCGCCAAAACTTGGCTTCTGTCTGGGAGTTTAGGGCATTGAAAAGCCCGTAGAGGCCAAAGTAGAGCCAAACCTCACCTCCCTTGGCAACATTCTGGGTATTTTGGCCCTAATTCACCAAACAAATGCCAAACTTAGGCTTCACTGCCTTTTAGTGCGGCTGTCATCTGGCATCCTTAGGCCTAAATTGCCTAACAAATGCCAGAGTTAGGCTTACTGCCCGGTAGTTCGGTAGATATTTGGCATTTTTGGGCCAAACTCACCAAACTAATGCCAAAGTTAGGCTTCACATTTTGATAGTTCGGCTGTCATCTGGCACCTTCGGGCCAAAATCGCCACAGATGTGCCAGAGTTAGGCTTACTACCTTGTAGTTCGGTTGACACCTGGCATCTTTGGGCCCAAGTCGCCAAACAAGTGCAAAGTTAGGCTTCGCTTCCCGATAGTTCGGCTGTCATCTGGGAGCTACGGGCCAAAGTCGCTAAACAAGTGCCGAAGTTAGGCCTCGCTTCCCGATAGTTCGGCAGTCATCTGGCAGCTACGGGCCAAAGTCCCCAAACAAAGGCCAAAGTTAGGCTTCGCTTCCCGATAGTTTGGCTGTCATCTGGCAGCTACGGGCCAAAGTTCCGAAACAAGTGCAAGAACTAGGCATACTGCCTTGGAGTTCGGCTGATGAGGTATTTGATGTACGCGGGTGGTCTTCATCTTAATTAAATAGAAATCAAGTTTTATTTGGCTGGCGACTTTATCTTATTTTGCTGACCCGACTTTTTGCGATGCGATCTAGTCGCGGAGAGGCTGAGCCAATCAACGGCGTTCGGAGCGAGAGTTTTTGAGAAGCGACTTGCCAACGAAGAGGTTGGACTCGCTCATCGCGCTCGCCAGAGTGATCATCTAATAATTATTATTTTTTTGCGATGCGAATTAGTCGCACCGCGCGACTGCTTACATCCCCGGTGAGAATGCGGCTTTACAGAAAGTGCTGCCATCGAGCTAGCGCTGCGCGAGACTGATGTCCGCACGTCTCCTCAACAGATATTATTATTAGGTGGCACAGTGCAAAAGCAAGCGTGGCTCTGTGCGTGTCTTGTATTGTGATTGAGCACTGTCAAATCCTAGCCATAACCCAGACAATGCAAGGACATCCTGAGGACATACTAAGGTTGTCGACATGGGGACGTAAAGACCTCCTGAGGACGTTTTTACGGGGTCCTCAAATGCTCCCCGGCAGGTCCATTTGTCCGGCCTCACCACGTGGTGAGGATGTCCTGGAAACGTCCACACAGATGACATAAGCACGCCCTGAGGACATCCTAAGGGCGTCCTTATGTGACAGTAGAGACCTTCCCAGGACGTCTTTACAGGTCCTCAAATGATCCGTGGCAGGTTCATTTGTCCGGCCCCACCACGTCCTGACGGTGTCCTGTAAACATCCACACAGACGACACAAGGACATTCTGAGGACGTGGTAAAGGGCACCCCAAAGATTTCTGAGATGGCCTATTTATGACCGTAACTTGATCTACGTGCTCTAAGTGCCCCAAAAATCCAACACCTACAGTCATCTGCGGACAATTTCTTTATTAAAAGTCTGATCAAGGATCACAAATCTGACCTACAGATGGTGCCGCCGAACCCAGTTGAATCCGGTTTGATGACGTACGGCGCTCACGATTGGCTCACGAGCGCCGTTCGTCGTTCGACCAGATTCGGCCGGGCTCGATGGTGCCGTCTGTAGGTCTGAGTTGATCCTTGATCATATTTCTAATAGGAAAATAGGCCGCACATGACTGTAACTGTTGGATTTTTGGGGTGCTTAGAGCACATAGGTCGAGTTACGGCCATAAGTAGTCCATCTCAGAAATCTCTGGAGTGACCCTTTAAGAGCGTCTCATAAAAACGTCCGGAACGCTTTTTTGTAGTCCTCTAAAGAGCAATTTGACCGGCCCCAGCGTGCTTCCAGGACGCACATTCCAAGTGTGGCCACCATACCCAGTATTGCCTTCTGATGTACTGCAGCCAAGGCTACAAGCCTATCCGGCACACAAAGCATGTCACATGACTGGTTGGCGCAGTAACGTGCCAAGTCACGACACACTCATGGCTGGTACAGTGCTAATGAGGAACTGCACACTATACACACAGGTTTATGATGTCATATCTAAAAAATGGATTTGGGGAACTTAGTAGTGCATCCACATTGTCAAGAACTTCAACTATGGTTAACATGGAAGGCAGGTTTCAGACATATCTTGCAAATGATTTGGAAGAAAGCGCAGTCCCCCCCCCAAAGGTGCAAGGATTGTCTACTCAATATTAATAAACTCAATGTTGTTCATCCATATAGTTTATTAATTGCCCAATGTATAACATCTGATACAGCCAGTATCTTTTGTAGTTGAAAAAGGAATTGAGATATGTGTACTTTCCACAGCGTAAGTTACTAACAACCAACGACGCTCAGTATCACTCTGTGAATTACAGGATTAAAAGTTTGACAAGAAGTGTTCCACTGTATGCAACAAATAATCTTATTAGTAATCAGGCTGAATTTTCCGCTGATTCTTCTTCAGTTTTTCTGCGACATGCTTCAGCCATGTTTTTAGAACCTCCCAAACTTCTGCCTTGTCCGTTTCCAACCGCTTGTTCTTCTCTACGGCTCCTGAAATAAATTTGGGGATTTATTTTAACTGATTATATTGACATGTATAACCATAGTAGAAACTCAAATATGTATGATGCCTGAACCTGTTTTAAATACAGGGTGCCTATACAACCTACAGACGGCACTATAAACACTGGGATGAGGTTGCCATATAACTTGCGAGGGCCGAAAAGGCTCAATGGAAAAAGATAATATGCTAGTACTGCGAGTGACATCAAAGGAAATACGGGAGCACACAGTACATAGCCTCAAACATTACTTCAAGTAATAGTCGCTACCATGTATCACCAAAGTACGGTTTGAGTTTACTTGCCACATGATCCCGTGTTCACTTTCGTATTGCTCACAGTAGTATGTTACACGGCAAAGCTGTTGTAGCATTACAGCGTCGAAATGCATTTTCGCAATGCCAGAGCTTGCAGTGTAAGTATGCTTAAATTAGCACTGAGAAAGTTTCCGAGGTTGTCTGTTCTTGGACATAACTCATTCCTGGAGCTCAAAGCGTCCTTAAGATTCACAATTCACAATCCTGTGCCACCTATTTACATATTAAAAATGTTGTTGAAATTCATTTTTCTGCGATATATTGCAGAGGCTGAACCATTGCCAATCGACGAACGGCGCTTGTCAGCCACTCGGGAGCGGTAGTTTCCCGCAAGGAGTGATTCGCATGCGCGCTACTTTTCAGTGTTGGTTCCGTCCACAGTCAGCTGTGCCCTCTTAGACGCCTAATCTCTCACAATCCTTTAGAAACCGCATTCCCCACATGATAAGAATAATGGACGGGATCCTTGGGGGCGAAGGAGCACGTCTATCGCAAGCGAACGCCCCGGGGAGCAGACGAGCTGGCACATCGCTCCCTTCGAAGAAGGCGAGGGGAAACCTCATGTATTTCTATCGTCACGGGCTTAATAATCTGTTTTGTCACATGAAACTTTGAATACATATTAACTGGCACTTACTATGTTATATGAAAACAAAAACAAGCATCTACAAAAACCTCTTTAGTGCCCTTATAGGTTTGAATGGAGTCTGTCATCAAAACTATTAGTGGAATGTCGTAACCTTGATTACTACATGAAATGCAGAAATGCCAATGTAGGGCCTGTGGCTTTGTCAAGCTGTCCTTTTGACAGCTTTTTACACAAGCCTCCAGTATCCTGTACATTGTACTTTATGCAAATAAATAAACATGCTACTGGTGACTTCTGCAATACTGACAGGACTTTCCAGTTAGGGCACAAAGCTGTCAAGTCTGGTTCGCTTGACAGCTAGCTTGCACGAGTGAAGCAAATATGACAGCACCTGGCCGCCTAAACGTGAATCCGTGAAAGTTGGTTAGAAAATGCAGCATGAAAATCGCCAATATTGCGTTCACCTTTTATGATGGCAGAGCAGCAAAAGCTACAAGCACGAACTAGCACATGCACCTTGCATTAAGACCCAATGTTCCTAGATCGATCTACGAAAAAACAGCCCAACACTGTGGTTTCTTATTTATTTATACATTACATACCCAGGGCGACGTTTTGTAGTCTCCACTAAACTAACAGCCTAGGAGTGAACGGATTATATTCTGTGAACATCTGTAGAACAAAACTGCATGTCGGTTCTATCTCCATGTTTAGTTAAACGAGCGAATCACATTTTGTGTAGCATGGCATCTCACCCTGTGGCATGCAAGTTAGCATCATATATTGAGCGGCCTAATATCCTGAAAGCAGCTTTCCTCTTGGATTGTGGACCTTGGCAACACAAGAAGCCACTAAAATGCACCTTCCTGCCCCAAACATACATTAAGACTTATTCATACTTACTGTAGATGACATCCGGGTACTCGAGGTCTTTAAACTTCATCTTCTCCCTTTGACCCAGCCAGCTGAATTTCACCGCCACCTTCTGGGTCATCAACTGTTCCAGCCCACCACGTGTGTTGTTGCCCACCGACAAACCTCCAACGGCTGCCAGCTGATTGATCTGCATTGCAGTCAGTGAGGTCAATTAAGGCCTGCAATTTTAACGAAAACAAACAATAATGCCATAACACTCACAAGGCTTTCCTTTGTAGCTTTGCATGTCTTCAATTTTTTTTTCAAACACCAGAAAGTCATTCACGTTGTCCAAAGGTTCTTCAAGTATTTCGTCGTTGGGTACGTTCATTGCTCCACTGCTGTTAGGATTCCGAGAATGGTATCCAGCTACATAGAATGCTGTTCCACCCGGAGCCGGATTGTGTGCAAAATACGAATTACTTGCTTGTCAAGACCTAGAAAGGGAGCAGATTAAATTTCCCGTAGCTACACCAAAACATCTTGACTGCAAATTTACTACATAAACATATCCTCACCACTAAAAGCTTCTTCACTCCTCTTGTGCCCCATTGCCCGATGCATCATGGTGCTTCCTTGACTTTCTGAATGTGAGAAAAGGGACAAACGTGGGACAAAATCATCATATCTAGTGTTCAGCATTTTTGGTTCACACCACTACAACTATGCCTAACAAGAGAGGAAGCGGATTAAATATTCTGTACCTACACCAAAACTTGTCTCCAGATTTACCACATAGATGTATACTCACCACTAGAAGCTTCTTCATTCCTCTTGTGCCCCATCGGCCCATGCATCATAGTGCTTCCTTGACTCTCTGAATGTGAGAAAAAGGATACGTCTGTGAGAAATTCGTTATATTTAGGGTTCAGCATTTTCGGCTCGCACCGATACAAGTATGTCGATTCCATTTTCGAATGTGTGGTTTCAAAACGTTGGCGTTTTAGACCAGAACTGTGCGCCAAAGTAGGGGATCGACTTGCCATTGAGTGCAACCCAGTATTCAGATATCTACGTGACCGCTAAGTGTCCTGTTGGCTGAGCATTCACGGGTTAACACAGCCATTAGGGATCAGGTATGGACAGTTTTCATTCTGTCAAGCCGTTAGCTTTTATTTTATTTCTGGTCAAAGCAATAAAATTTATATTTTTTGCAATTTCTATTGCTTGTGCTACTAATCCAGTTTGGCAGTCCTAAATATGGGAGGCAAGAAAAAGTGGTCCAAGAATTATGATTCAGAATTTCGTGATTCAATGTGTCTCCTCCAAATGGAAGCGGTAGCCAAGGCTATGTAAGCCTTGTCTGCATGTGACGCCGCATGACGATTAATTCAGATAACGGTAGGGCCTCAATGCGCCTAGGAAAGCACGCCAAGTCTGCACGGCACATGAAAGTGGAAGCATTACACACTAAATATTTTAAGTGAAACTAAAAAGACAGCAAAAGCTCAAAAATATCAACCTAACCATATTTTGGACAAACATGATTGAAAAGAGCACGCTTTGTCAATACATATTAACCGAAAAATATGAGTAAACTTTCATTGCATATTCACCAATTAAAACCAACTTTCATTAAAAAAAAATCAGCAAAATTTAAAAAAAGAAAAAATACACACAAGTTTAAGTATAATCATGAAGACTAATGTAAGAACTAAATAATTTGCAGTCTGTCACAAATGTTCAACAAGTGCCATGATACCAATTTGTTGCTTACCATATCTATGGCAAAAAGTATGATGGCATAACTTAAGACTATTCCCAAACTGCAGGCTGCTCGAATTACAATTAATGTATTTTACCAGGCAACTCAAAGATGAAAGTTAGCAGGAAACTCACGAGAGGCTGTCTGGTGGGCTGCTTTGCTAGCCGGATGGCAAAGTGCACTGTTGCGTTTCCGCTTTTCCGTATGTTTCCCCCTCGTCTTTTCAGCACCTGACAATTCACAAGCAGTTGTGAAGTTAGGTAATACTAAAGCACTTGAAAACCACAACTCAAAGTATTTACATACCTATTTACATTCTAAAAATTATTTTTGTGCTGACCAGGGAACGAGTGATACCTAAGAAAGGCTAAAATGTTATTTGGAAACACTACAAATCTTAAAAATTACACAAGTAGCAATCTGGCACAGGGTATTATTCTAACATTTTCAGAAAAAGAAATATAGTGAAACCCGTTTAGAACGAGCCCACGTACAGCGAATTATTGTCGATATCAAACTCACGGAAAATGTGTATGAAAATGCGTGTAAAAAGTACTTTTTATAACAAACAACATATTGGTTATACAGTCATGTCTCGTTAATATGGACGCCTCCGTTCCCCAGAAAAATCGTCCATAATGTGAATCGTCCATAATAACGAATCAAGGTCAAAAACACAAACATTAGGTTATAATTGTTAAAAAAAAAGCATTGTTTATTTCGCAAAGAATGAGGAGATATGAGTTTGCACTGACGCTTTCGATCCCACTTTAGTGTCCAAAAAGCGCAACACTTCGGCCACTTGAAGTGCACGTTCTCCGTCCCCCTCCTGCTCAAGGTAGGCGATTGCTGTCTCCAAGCCACGGCGAGCTTCACATCGAGTAACGGTTGGTCTCTCTTCTTCATCGTCTGTTTCTGTCGGCGCAAAGTTTTCGACAAGTTGATGGCCCTGTTGAGCGGATTCACCGACAAGCTCCATGATCTGCTCGTCGCTCATAGGCTCCCAGCTGTTAGTCTCTTCATCTATATCCAAGAATGCCGATGCCTCTTCATCTGGGTTTTTCTCCCCGAGTTGTCGAAGAGCTTCACGAAGGGCCGCGAGCGGAAGTTCATCCATCGGATCCTCCACCTCCATAGCAGAGCTGTTAACAAGAATACCTGCGTGACGCCAGCAGTTCACAATGGTTTGAGGCCTCACCGCGTCCCACGCCCTCTTCAGCTTTTGAAGGCACCACCTCAAGTCAACAGTTTGCGGTTTGTTGTCTTCCGCGCAAGCGATGTAGTGCCGCACAAGTTCACCTCTGTAGTGTGCCTTAACCGCGCGAATAATTCCTGCGTCCAAGGGCTGTATTTTGGCAGTCATGTTGGGTGGAAAGAACTTCAAGGTAAGGTTTTCATAGTCCGCACGAACAGAATGGCATGATGCGTTATCAACCAACAAAACAGCCCTCCTCTGCTCAGCCTTCAAGAAGCGGTCGAATTTCGCCAAGAAGATTTCAAATATCTTTCCTGTCATCCATGCTTTCTTGTTGCAATTGTAAGAGCAATACATGTTTGGGTCAAATGTCTTTCCAAAACATCGTGGTCGCTCCGCTTTTGCCACGACAATGGGCTTCCACTTGTGGGTGCCGCTTGCGTTGCACAAAGATCCCACCGTGATTCTCTCTTTGCTTCGCTTGTTTCCAGCCACAGGTTTGGATGCCAGAGTCGAAGATGGGCCCAACTTATAAAAAAAGCCAGTCTCGTCGAAGTTGTAAATATTATCTGGAGAATACTGAGCAAGAAATTCCGCAAGCTGTTTCCGAGCACTGGCAACGGCGGCTGTATCCACGCTTCCACTCTCTCCATGAATACGGTGGCTTGAAATTCCATGCCTTCTCTTAAACCTGCTGAGCCAACCCCTTGAGTAGTTCAGGTCATGAATGTCTGCATAAAGACGTGAAGATTGCAGACATTAAAATAAAACCACTGAAGAGAGAACAGTTATTTTAACGTAGATGTGTAAGTGCACAAGAATGAGCAACTAGAAAAATCATTAGAAGAAACAACATTTTCGGGGAGGAATGCGTAACATTTTGAGAAAACATTTTCAAACTCAGTGCTTAAAAAGATACGCTCAGAACTGACTTACCCATCGTTGTGCCGAGCTCCTTCGCCTTTTCTTGCAGCATCTCGTCGCTGACGGCGGCCCCTCTGGAGCGCATTTCCGCAAACCAGATGTTGACGGCCTCCTCCAACTTCTCAAACTTTGGGGGTCGCTGCCGGCAGGAACTGGAGCTGGCTGTGGGAACGCTCATCCATTTCTTTGATTCTTTTAGAATTGCGTAGACTGTCGATTTTCCGAGATCAACGCCAAGGTGTTTTCCACTCCACTCTTTCACGTACTGAACAGACCCTGAAGGCGTTTCAATTTTGAATTTGCATATCTCCTTTTTCAGCTGAGCAGAAAGCTCTGTCCGTTTACGCTTAACACCTGTCATCGTCTCCACCTCCGAAATGACCGGAGAAGCGTCCAGCCTTGCCTCTTGCCTCTTATGCACAACGAATGTGATTCATCACGTATGCCAACCCGGAAGGAGATGGCATACGTTTAAGCTTGAAAGACAAGAAACAAAAAAAAAAAAAAGACCACCTTCAGGCGCGCAGCTCTTATCTCAAGGGCGGAGGACAATAGTGAATTCCGGGTACAAACTGTGACCTCTACGATTCACTAACCTTTTCTTCTGTCGGGTATGTGGACTCGCCTTCAAAGTAACCAGGCGGGGAACAAAAAGGCAATGGTGAATTCCGAGTAGTACACACTGGGGTCACTAATATTTTTTTTTCGTGGACACGTGTCCATATTAGCGAGACTAAAATGCCTGTATTTTCCCGTTTCGTCCCCAAAATAGCCGTCCATAGTCCGGACTGCGGGTTTCTGTATTAACGGGACAGAATTGCATGGCGGGAGGCCGGTCGCCGAAAATTTTGTCCATATTGCGGGGTGTCCCGATTAAAGGGGTCCATATTAACGAGACATGACTGTATCTAACTTTTTCCCCTTGCGAAGGCTTCCGAAAACGCGCAAACAACGCGACTTTTAGCCTGTTCCTTCCCGTCAAAAAGAAGTACATAGGAAATAAAGAAAATTCGAAAAGCTCAAGTTGTGAACAAAATTTAGCGAAGAGAAGCGATTCAGAAGGGGAGAAAGCTAAAAAAATACAATCTGCACACATGCACGGAAAAACGCACACCTTTTATCCCAAAGCATTTGCCGACGAAGAGAAGCGATTCAGAAAAGGAGATAAAATAAAAAAACAAAACCAAAAAAACTCTGCATGCATGCAAAAAAAAAAAAAAAAAAAAATTCAGCGCATTGTTTTAAGGCTAAAGTGTAGAGATGAGTGTGATGTATCGCGAGTAAGACCCAGTTGCAGCCGTTAGTCGCTCGACTCGTTCGTTTTAATCATGGCTCCCGACTGACCGAGACCCGTGCTCTTTCAAACCGCGCGCTCCCAGCACGCGGGGACCGCGGGCTTCCCAACATGTCCCGCCATCTGCTATAGCACAAGCAGATACATCACATCTTCCCATCACTTGGCTGTGATCCCGTATCTTGTGGGCGGTCTTCGCTCCCGCGTTCCTGCCCGAAGGGGCAAAGCCACAGGTTCGGACAGTTCGTGGCCTTCTGCACTTATCGCGCCAGTTGGTACCTCTTCGGACTGAACGTCCAAGCCCCAGGCTGCTGAGGGTGTATCACTCGACCGACGTGCAGCTAATAGCCTTGGTCGTATGTGGTCCATGTGCCGTCGCACTAGTCCGTCTTCTGTCTGGATTATCCATGACCGCGAACCCAGGCGCTCTGTGATGACCCCCGACATCCAAGTTCGTCCACTTGGGAACTTCAGAACCCATACGGATTGTCCCACCATAAACTGGCGTGGATTTTCGGTTGTCGCTTGTACATCGTCCTTGGGCACGCGTATCAGTCTCTCAAGTGGAGATGGCAACTCTCGTCCAAACATCATCCACGCTGGTGTCTTGCCTGTCGCCGTGTGCACTGTGGTATGTTGCTTGTAGAGGAACCGTGGTAGAAAACGCTTCAATTCCTCCCTTTCTCTTTTAGCAAGTGCCTCCTTCAGCTGCTGCACCATCCGTTCCGCTTGACCGTTTGTTGCGGGGTGGTACGGCGCACTTGTGACCGGCAAAACTCCATTTAGGCGGTAAACTGTCTTTATCTCATTGGAAACAAAAGCCGACCCATTATCCGATACCACTTTTCGTGGTACACCAAACGTCGCAAAAACGTTGCGTAACTCGCAGATAACGGATGCTGAGGTCATACTCGAAATAGCACGTACTTCAAGCCATTTAGTGAACGCATCCACAATGACCAGGAACACTTTTCCGTCCACCGGTTCCGCAAAGTCTACATGAAGGGTGTCCCACGGAGTCGACGGTCTTTCCCATGTTGGGCTGCTCCCTTTGGGTATCACCTTCTGGTGTCGCTGACACGTGTCGCACTTGGCAACAGAGGACTCAATCTCCTTGTCGATCCCCGGCCACCAGAGGTAACTTCGGGCGCAAGCTTTCAT
Source organism: Ixodes scapularis (assembly GCF_016920785.2). Classification (NCBI taxonomy): domain Eukaryota; kingdom Metazoa; phylum Arthropoda; class Arachnida; order Ixodida; family Ixodidae; genus Ixodes; species Ixodes scapularis. Next base: position 214,894,794 of record NW_024609835.1, on the reverse strand, counting down.
GGCGACCACTCCCCTGTGTCCTGCATGTACCAAGGCCAACGCCTCTGGTCTCATAGAACTATGAATTACGATGCGCGATCCCCAGATTAGGCAACCTCGGTGTATTGATAGTTCCGTGGACTTCATCTTGTAGGCTGTGAAACGCTCGCCAGCTAGCTTCTTGACCTCTGCACTCTTGACTGCTTGTAGAACTTCAGAAAGAGTGGGGTCCACGGCAGTCTGGTCTGCAAGGTCTTTAGCTGTCATGGGAGGCTTAGTCAGTGCTTCCAGCATAAGAACGTGCCCTGGTGGTCGCGGTTCATCTTCACTTTCTGTTAATGGTAGTCTGCTCAACGCGTCTGCGTTTTGGTTGTGGTTTCCTGCTCTGTAGACGAGTTCGTAGTCGTATGCAGCTAACTTGACACACCATCGTGTCATGCGTGGTGACAGAACCGCTGGCACTGGAGCTTTCGGACCCATAATCCCAAGCAAAGGCTGATGGTCAGTGGTTACTTTCACGTGACGTCCGGCAAGATATCGGTGAAAACGTTGCATGGCAAACACAATCGCCAGTCCTTCTCGATCCAATTGCGAATAGTTCTTTTCCGCTTCTCCCAAGGTTCTCGAGGTAAACATGATGGGAGCTTCGTTTCCGTCTTTGTCTAGCAGCGCTAAAACCGCTCCAACGCCATACGGTGACGCGTCGCATGATACCACCAAGCCTTTCTTCTCGTCATAATGTGCTAACACCGTTTCCTGGGTAATGGCTTCTTTCAATTGTTGAAAAGCTTCCCGGTGCCTTTTGTCCCATTTCCAGGGAGCGTCTTTTTCGAGGAGAGCGTAGAGCTCCTTTGCAATGGTTACCCGATTTGCTATAAATCGGTCATAGAATGCCAACAGGCCGAGAAACGACTGCAAAGTTGTGCGATTCGTTGGCTCAGGCATCTCCTTGATGCCTGAACTCCCAGCACGCGTCGACCGCGCGCTTCCCAACATGTCCCGCCATCTGCTATAGCATAAGCAGATACATCACATCATCCTCGTCGCCAAAGTGTGATGTATCGCGAGTAAGACCCAGTTGCAGCCGTTAGTCGCTCGACTCGTTCGTTTTAATCATGGCTCCCGACTGACCGAGACCCGTGCTCTTTCAAACCGCGCGCTCCCAGCACGCGGGGACCGCGCGCTTCCCAACATGTCCCGCCATCTGCTATAACATAAGCAGATAGATACATCACAATGAGAAAGAAAGAGAAGCTTTCGCCATACAACTAACGCAACGCTGAAGTTCGTTGCAAATGTTTTTTGCTATATCGAACTACTTGCTATAGCGAACTGATTGTAGCGTTTTCTGCTGTTCGTTATAAACGGGTTTGACTGTAAGCCTATGATTCCATATACCTCTTTTCTCCCTTCCACGTGGTGGTGTAGGAGGTTCTGAAGAGTCTGTATCTTGTTTCTGTGTTCCATGCTGTGCTTCAGGCTCATCAGATTCAGACGAACTCAGTTGTCGAGTCATTTTCTTTCGCTTTCTCCTACCAAGGTCATTCTCGCTCTGGAGATCCGATGTGCACTCAGCGATCCGCAGTTTCTGTTGAGCTTTCTCATAAGTGGCTGAAAAAGTGAAGAGGAACTCAGAGCGGGCAAAAAAGCAATCAAATATTTCCATTGGAACATGCTCTTTAACAAACATAATGCTCAGAAAATTTTCTCCATGGCATGCCATAGTAGCTCAAGTCAGATATAAGTGTAATGTAGAACCATGCTAATCCTTACGGTATGCATCCATCTCGACACACTTGAATTTCTTCCATGTCGACATTGGAGTTGCTCCCTTTTTAATCAGTTCTCGCAGCCTCCTACTCTCTTTCTCTGGGGGCCACAGACAGCTGTTGCCGTGCGCCCACTTGGTATGAACCACTGACACTTCGTCGTCTTGTTCAGGGAACCTCACAACTAGGAAATCACATCGTTCTACACGAATGGAAGATGAAAGAACATTGTTACACGATGCGCAAGACGCACCTAAGAAAAATTGTACTTAAAAATTCCTTGTAACTTGAAGCTAAAAAAATAACTCCAGTTGTCTACACTGGACTGCTCTAAAATCAACCACTTGAAATTTACATCATGGTGTGCACAAGCGGAAAAACAACATGGTGCCCCTTGAATGGAAGCTTGACACGCTTGTGTTGCACAGTGGCCAGCGGCCAGCAATTCAACTTGGAAGCCTGGTCCACCAAACAGATACGAAGTACAGAGGAGCTCCATGGTAATGTGTAGAAGTCCCTGCACCTTAGAAACTTGCGGCCAATGATACATGGCTCTCCTGATAGTGAGAAGTGAGCAATATTCTCAATAGTTACAATACTACCGTCACTAAGAACACAGCAACTGTCCCTCTTGACCCTCTTGAGCATGAACTTCGGAGTTGTGACTGCGAAACTGGGGCTCACGACACTGGAACAACAGTGCGCCCTTTTTGTGGCTCATATCGAGCGAAACCTCGTTACTGGCAGCAGCTTGGCTGGAAGGTACTCTCCTCTTTTCACAAATGCGGTTGTGCACCTTCTCAAGGGGGAGGTCAGGTTTTCGGAGAAGTTTCTTTAGCGAGGACATATGGTTCTCGAAAGGAAAAGCGCTCCATGCATCCAGGGGCCCAAGTGAGCGAACATCGTCAGCCAAATGTACCAACCCATGTACATTGTGTGAGACATTTTCAGCTCCGCAGAGCTTTACGAAGGTCTTGACAAAATAACGCAAGAGCTTCTCGGCATAATCAATCTCGCTTGAGTCGCTAGCGGGGCTTGCCAAAACAGTTATGGCAATGTGGAGGGGAAGAAAGTTCTCATACATCTTGTCTGATAGACCTGAGGAGGGGACGACTGGACCGCCATACAACAAAAAGAACCTGAACTCTGTAGCCTTCCAGCGATCAAGATCTGACAGGCTTCGTGGTTTTCGATTGAAATCGGATTGAACATAGCGTGCCAGTGCAATATTCATAGCCGACGCTGTATCTCGCACCTGGCTTCCCAGTCTGGTCGGTCGAGGCCCTCGAAACCACATCACAAGGAGCTTGTGCACGACCCCAAGACAGACTAAGTGCATATATTCGAGTGGTACCTGTTTGACAACGTCAACCGGTAGCTCGAGCAAAATACTCGGCCCAGTGTCAAGATAGTGCTCTTCTTGAGACATGCTTCGGAAATCGGCATCTGTTCTCAGGCTCGCGGTCAGATCCGGAAAGCACACCCTGCCATTGATGTAGGTGCCCCGAAAAGTGCACTTTGTGCAGGTATAGTAGCCAGTATGGCCTTTGATGCACAGTATGAATGATTTTGCTGGGGCATCGCAAATGAAGGCCCCAACACGAAGAGCAATTTTTGTGCCATTGATACAGACTCCTTCTTGCAGAAGTTCACTCAGCTCTTGCACAAAGTTGTGCCGAAAATCGCTTGCATCTGGAGGCTTGTTTTGCCCGTAGAACAGACCCACAATGAATGGTGTGACGTTCTGAACGTTCCGGACTTCGCAAAGAATCATCCAGAACTGGTTTCTCGAACTTTTTCCAAGTGGCAGGCCATCTACGTTGAATTTCAAGATGAGGTGTTCAGGAAGCCGGGAAATGCCACGCAGAAGTTCCTCCAGGCCAGCAGCCAAGCCAAAGGGACAGTATTTCCCGGAGCCCATGTTTCGGATTCCTAGACTTTTTCTAGGTGTTTCCAGTAGGGCTCGTGCAGAACTCGGAAGTGCCGAAAAACACGAGTGACCGCGGAGAACTGCTAAAAGGGCGGTGACAACTGTGTGCGGAACAAAATTATTAATTGCCCACTCCTGGAATTGCCTCCTAAAGCCCCTCAAGCGGTCCTCTGGGTTTTCACCATCGTTGGCGAATTTTACGAGCAAGCGCTGCAGGCTTTCCAAAGCATGGGACTCGGCGGTGCTGGCGCCATTTCGCCGGGAGGGCTGGCCAGGCTCGCACAAACCGGCATCGCGATGCTCGTCCACAGCACTTTCTTCGCCAGCCCCATTGACGTGTAGATCGCCCTCTCGGTCGTCAACGAACCCCCCACACCAGCCAGCAAAGAAATGGTTTCGCCGACACTTCGATTTATCTGACGGCGAAAGCGCCGTGCTGCAGCTGCGTTTTCCGACATGTTACTGTTGATTTCTGACATATAGCGGTAGTCCGAAACTTGAGCTTTACTCGCACAATTAATCTGAGACACGAAAATAACAATATTAATATCTGCTTACCTTCCTCAGAGTGTCCGTTCATTCCTCCGTCAATTTCCAGCATTTCCAGAGCATAAGCCATTTCCCTTTTCTCGCGCCAACGTGCTCCGCGCTCTTTGTTCGTACAAAATCAATAATGGCGTCATACCCAGTTCAGCCGCTTTTACAGCGCATAACTAGAGTATGTGTTAAACTGCAATATAAAAGATACCTTAACCATTTATAACAAATAATAATTATTTTTGTTTCAGATCAATGTTTTTTTATTGAAATGCTTAAACAAAGTTAATTTACATCAACTACCAGTTTCGCACTCAGCCTGGTTTCGTTTTCAACTGCCGGCACGGCACCCTTGCTGCGCAGAACTACTGCGTCTTATGGTTAGTCCTAAATAAGGCAATTTGAAGACGTCGTAAAGACGTCTTCGACGGGAAGAATATTTCCCGACTAGTTCAATACGTCCCCAGGACGTCTTCGATGGGACGAATATTTCCCGACTAGTTCAGTACGTCCCAAGGACGTCTCTGTCAGGACGAAGTTGAGGACGTCCTCAGGAGTGCTTGTGTTGTCTGGGTAACAAAGATCGTAAACGACCGGGCTCCGCGGCGCCGCTCCCGCATCACGCTTAGAGAATTAAAATAAAATTCCAAACTTGTACTATTTTAGAGTGATGGTACTTTTTAAACATTCAGAAAGTGGAGACACATAAGGGGCGACACAGACAGGACAATCTTTCAACTTCAACAACATTTAATTTCGGCTTCAAGCTCAAAGCCAGCCCGCTCCATGGGAGTACGGGAAAGTGAATTCTCGGGGGAAGGAAAAGAGGCGGAGGAAGTGTACGCGATCCCCCTCTCCTGCGGAGGAAGGTACATCGGGCAAAAGGGGCGATGTCTCAACGACCGACTCCGAGAACATCAAATGGGCTCCGAAAGAGCTGCTTCTCAGCACCCGGTCGTCATTCACTGGAGAAAATGTCCAGGCTGCGCTCCTAATTTCACCGGCACAAAAGCCATGGGAGGCCACTGCGAGCGAGTCGGGAGAAAAACATTTGAGGCCTATCGGATGCCAACAAGCCCGCAAAACATAGCCCCCCTTCCATTTCGCTCTCAAGAAAGAAGATTATCTTTCTGAGGCCCACAAAGGAAACCGAACGCTGACAGCTTATGCAAGGCAACAAGGTCACCGGCAGAAACGGCTTTTCCCTTCATTTCGTTCCTTTTCGGCGTCGCCGTCGGCGTCGGCGTAACTGGGGGGGGGGGGTCACGTGACCCCCCCCCGAGGTAACGTGACACCCCCCCCCCCCCCCCCCCGAGAGCACGTGACTAACCGCAGGTGACGTGACCCCCCCCCCAGTACACTTCCCTACTCCTCCTCAAGAGCTGCGCTCCAGTTCGGCGTTCCAGGGATTTGTAAACGGCTTCCATTTTTTAGAGCGCAGCTCTTGAGGACCCGTTCCCGGCTTGAGCGGCGTCGCCGTCGGCGTCGGCGTAACCAAGGTCATCTCAAGGTCACGCGACCTCCAACGTCATTCCAAGGTCACGTGACCCCTCCCCCAAGGTCACGTGACACCCAAAATCACGTGACCCCCCAAAGTCACGTGGCCCTCCACGAGGCCACGTGACCCCCCGGTCACGTGACCCCTCAAGTCACGTGACCCCCGCCGAGGTCGCGTGGCCTCCCCGATGACGTCATCATCACTGATGACGTCACCGGCATCCGCATCGTCATCATCATCATCACTGATGACCTCACTGGCATCCGCATCGTCATCGTCATCATCACTGATGACGTCATCGGAGTCCGCATCGTCATCGTCACTGATGACGTCATCAGTGACGTCACTGATGACATCATCGGCATCGTCACGTGTCCCCCCAAGGTCACGTGACCCCCCCAGGTCACTTCACCCCCCCAGTACCCTTCCCTCCTCCTCCTCAAGTGCTGCGCTCTAATTCGGTCTTACAGGGAGTTGTAAACGGCTTTTCTCTTTTTTGTTTTTTTTATAAGTTGTTTTCGTTTTTTGTTTTTGTTTTTGTTTAGTCTTAAGCGTCGAAAATGCAGAGGGTGCTTAGTTGCGTTGTTGATTCCCCTTCGACCTCGCCTTTTGCAAACCTGCTTTTTTTTCTTCGTGTGGCTGTCAGCAAAAGCGACACTCGCTTGAAGCAAATGAAAAGGGTGGAGCGAAAGGCGTGACCTCTCTATGTAGGACGCGTAGGACAAAAACGTTTGGACAAAAATTTGTCACGTGACTCTCTGTCACGCTGATGGGATCTCTGGGGCTGTTGTTATCGCCGTTTGCGTAGTTATACAAATAGGTGGTCCACGCAAGTCCGGTTTCGAAATGCGCTCTTCAGTGTTCTGTTCCTTTCGTGCGTTGCAGACGCGGCCGTGTTTTTTCATTGTAAACGGACGGAATACGTCCATGCCAATTTTTTTTTTGGTAACAGGCGTTTTTTTCACCCGAATTCGTGGAATTTTTGTGACGTGTTTGTTGGACACGCTTCGGCAAAAACTGCTCTTCGCCGATGACGAGACGTCAGTTGAATTTGCGCAACCTTCTTTCTCGGGTGTGTTTGTGGGGTGCCTCAGTTGGGATTATGCATCTATCAACGACTACATGATATCGCTATTTTGTTAGTAAGTACACTGCAAGCATGCTTCTGATAGTAGGCCGGCTTTCCTCTCAATCTCCGCGGTTTTTCGTGTGGTGAATTTTGGTTGGCATGAGGACAGTGTTATTTCTGTTTTATAATTTGATTTTCGTTATAAAAAGAAGTGTGACCTTTGTAAATATGTCGAAAATACACTGTGTGTAATGATAGTGGTTTAATAAACTTCTAGGAGCGATCGAAAATTTTTTGTTTGTCCGTATATGTGATTGGATATGCAACAAATAATATGCAACGTACACATACTTGCACGACGTTCGGCCAATACAGAGCAGACGCATCGTAGAGTCTACGGACAATATTGCGCGAACGCTAGGCCGGGACAAAACGGGTGTACGGCCATGTTTGCCGGATATCAAACGGTGGTGCAAAACTGGACGTTTGAGTGATATTGGAACCGAGTTTCGGCCGGTACTGTCACGATACTGCAAAGTATGGCCGTGCTGCTTGGGAACGGAGGTGATGGCATCTGACCATCATGTTTCCAATGCTTATTTAATTTAATTCTCTTCTGGGGCGCGTGAAAGAGCACTTCTGTGACACACCAGAGATATTCCAAACTGGAGCAGGCCTCTTGGCTTTCTTTGCCACGTTTGGCACATCAGTGGGTAGCCAGAGAATAGCCACACTTCGGCATGCCCAGAATCGCCAAATTAAGATTTACTGCAGCAGTTATGGCTCAAGTATGGCACTACTTTGGCACTCCTGTGGCGGACCAGAGAGTACCGAAACTTTGACATGTCTAAAATACCCAAACTAGGCGTTCCTCTGGCAGTTATGGCTAAAGTATGGCACCAACTTTGGCGCTCCTCTGGCGGACCAAAGAACCGTCAACCCTTGGCATGCCCCGAATTCCCAGATTAGGATTTACTATGGCAGTTATGGATGAAGCATGGCACCAACATTGGCGCTCCTCTGGCGGACTAGAGAAGCGCCAAACTTTGGAACGTCCCAAATACCGAAATTAGGCGTTGCTCTGGCAGTTATGGCTGAAGTATGGCACCAACTTTGGCACCCCTCTGGCGGACCAGAGAAACGCCAAACCTTGGCATACCCCGAATTCCCAGATTAGGATTTACTATGGCAGTTATGGCTCAAGTATGTCAACAACTTTGGCGCTCCTCTGGTGGACCATAGAAAAGCCAAACTTTGGCACGTCCCAAATACCGAAATTAGGCGTTGCTCTGGCAGCTATGGCTGAAGTATGGCACCAACTTTGGCGATCCTCTGGCGGACCAGAGAAACGCCCAACCTTGGCGTGCCCCGAATTCCCAGATTAAGATATACTATGGCAGTTATGGCTCAAGTATGGCACCACCCTTGGCACTCCTCTGGCGTACCAGAGAAGAGCCAAACTTTGCCATGCCCTAGGATCCGCCAACTTAGGCTATAGTTAGGCACCGTCCTTCAACACTGGTGAGTGCCATGGTGCAAAAACCTAACTGCGCCAAAGATGGGCTTTTATGTTTGCCAGACCTTTGCCCACGTTGGGCATTCCTCTGCCGTGCTACCTGGGCAGGCTTCACTGCCGGGCAGTTCGGCTGTCATCTAGCATCTTGGGGCCTAAATCGCCTTACAGATGCCAGAGTTAGGCTTACTGCCCGGTAGTTTGGTAGATATTTGTCATTTTTGGGCCAAAATCGACAAACTAATGCCAAAGTTAGGCTTCACTTTTTGATAGTTTGGCTGTCATCTGGCACATTTTGGCCAAAATCGCCACAGATGTGCCAGAGTTAGGCTTACTACCTTGTAGTTCGGTTGACATCTGGCATCTTTGGGCCCACGTCGCCAAACAAGTGCCAAAGTTAGGCTTCGCTTCCAGATAGTTCGGCTGTCATCTGGCAGCTACGGGCCAAAGTCGCCAAACAAGTTCCAAAGTTAGGCTTCGCTTCCCGATAGTTCGGCTGACATCTGGCAGGTACGGCCCAAAGTCGCCAAACAAGTGCCGAAGCTAGGCCTCGCTTCCCCATAGTTCGGCAGTCACCTGGCAGTTACGGGCCAAAGTCCCCAAACAAGTGCCAAAGTTAGGCTTCGCTTCCCGATAGATCGGCTGTCATCTGGCAGCTACGGGCCAAAGTCGCCAAACAAGTTCCAAAGTTAGGCTTCGCTTTCCGATAGTACGGCTGTCATCTGGCAGCTACGGGCCAAAGTCGCCAAACAAGTTTCAAAGTTAGGTTCGCTTCCCGATAGTTCAGCTGTCATCTGGCAGCTACGGGCCAAAGTCGCCAAACAAGTGCCGAAGCTAGGCCTCGCTTCCCGATCGTTCGGCAGTCATCTGGCAGCTACGGGCCAAAGTCCCCAAACAAGTGCCAAAGTTAGGCTTCTCTTCCCGATAGTTCGGCTGTCATCTGGCAGCTACGGGCCAAAGTTGCGAAACAAGTGTCAGAACTAGGCATACTGCCTTGGGGTTCGGCTGATGAGGTATTTGATATACGCGGGTGGTCTTCATCTTGATTAAATAGAAATCAAGTTTTATTAGGCTGGCGACTTTATCTTATTTTGCTGACCCGACTTTTTGCAATGCGATCTAGTCGCGGAGAGGCTGAGCCATTAAACAGCGTTCGGAGCGAGAGTTTTTTAGAAGCGACTTGCCAACGAAGAGGTTGGCTTCGCTCATCGCTCTCGCCAGAATGACCATCTAATTATTATTATTTTTTTTGCGATGCGAATTAGTCGCACCGCGCGGCTGCTTACATCCCCGGTGAGAATGCGCCTTTACAGAAAGTGCTGCCATCGAGCTAGCGCTGCGCGAGACTGATGTGCGCACGTCTCCTCAACATATATTATTATTAGGTGGCACAGTGCAAAAGCAAGCGTGGCTCTGTGCGTGTCTTGTATTGTGATTGAGCACTGTCAAATCCTAGCCATAACAAAGAGCGGAAACGACCTGGGCTCCTTGGCGCCGCTCCCGTATCACACTTGGGGAATTAAAATGAAATTGCAAACTTGTACTATTTTAGCGTGTTGGTACTTTTTAAACATTTAGAAAGTGAAGACACATAAGGGACGACACAGACAGGACAATCTTTCAACTTCAACAACATTTAATTTCGCCTTCCTTCTCAAAGCCAGCCGGCTTCGTGGGAGTACGGGAAAGTGAATTCTCGGGGGAAGGAGAGGAGGCGGAGGAAGTGTACGCGATCTTCCTGTCCTGCGAGGGAAGGTACATCGGGCAAAAGGGACGATGTCTCAACGACCGACTCCGAGAACATCAAATGGACGCCGAAAGACCTGCTTTTCAGCACCCGGTCGTCATTCACTGGAGAAAATGTCCCGGCTGCGCTCCTAATTTCACCGGCACAAAAGCCATGGGAGGCCACTGCGAGCGAGTCGGGAGAGAAACATTTGAGGCCTATCGGATGGCGACTAGCCCGCAAATCATAACCCCCCTTCCATTTCGCTCTCAAGAAAGAAGATTATCTTTCTGAGGTCCACAATGGAAACCGAACGCTGACAGCTTAGGCAAGGCAACAAGGTCACCGGCAGAAACGGCCTTTCTTTTCCTTTCGTTTCATTTCATTCCAGAGAAGGGCTGGAATTTACTCGTCCCTTATTTCCCTACTGTTGAACAGATTGGGATACACTCTCTCCCCTGTAGCTTTGGCTGTACAGCAGAGCGTTTTTTTTTGTAAGTTGTTTTTGTTTTTTGTTTTTGTTTACTCTAAAGCGTCGAAAATGCAGAGGGAGTTTAGTTGCGTTGTTGATTCCCCTTCGACCTCGCCTTTTGCAAATCCTCCCCACCTGCTTTTTTTTCTTCGTGGGGCTTTCAGCGAAAGCGACACCCGCTAGAAGCAAATCAAAAGGGTGGAGCGAAACGCGTGACCTCTCTATGGCTACTTTTACATGGATGCGACAGCAGCGCATCGGATCCAGTTCATAGAGTAATATAGTAGAACGTAAAGAGTGGCCACTCCGATAGACCCCAGCGGCCCACTCGACTACCAGCGCTCCTAGCGGCCGCCGTGAAATGTTTCTCGACTTCCTGTTTGGATGCTTTCGGTTTCGTTTTTCAACATGGATAGAGTCACAGAATACTATTAGTCAAATGAATGGATAACTAATATTAGTGCTTTCAACTGTATTGTGCGGTTGCTTGCGCCACCTAGGATGTCGTGACTAACTACAATTTTAAGGCCAGAACGAGCGGGTTGGTAAGGGATAATTAAACTTGAGGAAGAAAACGAGAAGGACGGACAGGCACAAACTTCAAACTATGGTTGTCCGTCCTTCTCGTCTTCTTCCTCAAGTATAATTACAATTTTAAATTTGGTTACGGCTGCTAATTTCGAATTTACTTGGGCGTTTGAGCTGTGTGTTCAACAACTCGAAAGCACGCTTAAATTCATTTACAATTTCAGGACAGGCAGGTAACGAGGTAACCATGCACAATCCCAATATGAATTATAAAACTATGTCACGGAACAGGAAAAAAAGGACAACCAACAGAAGGCGGCAATTAACAAATATTAAAATTTTTATTTTGGCCACGAAGATAACCATAAAAAATAGCTACTTTACATAAAAAAACAAGCAAAAAACCATGAAAATTATTTTTGCACTTAATTGTTTCAGGACGTGTTACAAAGAATATTTTTCAGAAAAACCTCATCAGCCTTTTTGTACAAGTTTGAGGAAGGAAACATTTAAAAGTTCACAACTGACACCAAAGCCGGGTGAGCCAATACGAAGATCCATACCAATAAAGGAACATTCAACACGAACACACTAGAAAAAAACACACATCAAGTGTTTCTGCAGTCGCTAGTAAAGACTGGTCGGCTGGAGGCAGTGTTCCAGTGGACGAACACTGGGCACTCCTGTTTTTGTGAGCCTCGTTCGTCCAGCGTCTATGAAGTCGTGTACAGTGAAGTGGTCGCTGCACACGTAGTAGCTCGCATATAGGGGCGCCGCCGGTTTGTTCATGAGGTCATGTCTCTTGGCGTACTCGACCTACGCCTTAGACCTGTAAAATGTAGTACAGGTATATAAATGCTTGAAGATGACTTGGACATTAAAGTGCCAGAGGCGGTTAATACACAGGCCATCGCTTTTTAACAGGAATGCCTCTGTCCCTTCATCACAGATATATAATTTTATTTGTTCCTTCGAAGTTATAGAATGTCAGAAAAAAAAAACAGAAATTTTCAATGACAACTATTTTTGTTCATGATATATTCAGTGAAGTGTTACGTCTGTGCTGATGTGAAGGCAAACACACAGTAGTGTCCTATACATTAGTTTCTCATAACTACAGGCTATGTGCGAGATTGCGAAGTACTGTTTCAAGAAAAATGAAATACATAACAATTCTACGACTGGTGTTGACTGTGTTATTTAACCACCTTAGTGTAGTTTGAGCAAAACTTGGTACTGCGAGTACTCCAGAGCTCTGGTCCTTCGCCTCGCCTGCACTGTTTTTAATCATCACAATGCAAAAGAACTCGCCCAAGTTTATCCCTCACTGCAGCTTTGAAACTAAGTTTTGAAGAAACAAATTTCTTTCCGTTCTTTCCCTTTGACAGCTGAACAGTCATCCAGTAAGTTTTTAAAACATAGACAGATGGAAATCATGGCTACCTGCTGTCCCGTGGAACCCGGAAAAACTTTGTTTCCGGTTTCTTGCACGTTCTTCCGATGTTACCGCACCACGCTACGCAGCAGGAGCTACCGTAGCTGGGCATTTCGACGGCGTGCGCTGCAGAAGAAAATTTAGAGAATTGACGCCGTGAGATTCCGATATGCCTGCGAGAAGGGAGCTGGTCATGACACAATAAACTGTTCATATACAAAACACAAGGTCAACTTCGTACTGTATAAATCACGAGGTAACCACGGTGCACGAACAGCGCCCTTAAATTAAAAGATGAATTACATGTTAGTATAGACCAACTCGGACGACGTGAAAACAATGTTTCGGCGCCTCATGATACTATGGTTCCCTATGGTATTCCAGCATACTCCAGCGCGCAGGGTGCACCGAATTACGCAGGTGATCGGATGCCTTGCTCACCTGTGATTTCATTTCTCTGAGCTAACTCTTCTCGACCAGAGCAAGTTAAAAGCATGGTGCTGCGGCATGTACTTTCAACATTAATAAGGAGGAAACCTCACGCAAAGAGCGAAAAACCCGTGCGAGTAGGTGAAACCACACTACATTGAGCGAAGTGTCTCAGGACCTCTCTTTGGCGTCACGGACTCTCGGCCCCCACAGAAACTGTGTGCTCCATTTCACTGTAAGTGCCAGGAAAGAAACAACTATGAGAGAGAGATCTCGACGCTTTAAATGAGCATGTAATGCACGCGCATTTGAGAAGTGAAAGCTGGAACCAGCGTCGCTGAAAACAACGCGCACGTGTTTGCAGCGTCAGACGCTTCTGCCCTCAGGCATTTCACGCTATGAAAGCTGATGGAACAGAGAAAAGCGGGGAGCCCGAAAGACGCTGACGCCCAACAGACCCGTAAAACACTCTTCAAGTGATTGCGTAAGAGTGTTTTGAAATGGCTCACCTTTTCCACGAAGTGAACACCGAGAAATCCACGTGACGACAGGAACATCGGGCAGACCGCCCGAGCCGCCGAGCCCAACATCCAGACTGCTGTTATCCATGGCGGCGTTTTGCCCAAGCGGAAGTCGCAATCATTGGAATATTTTTCTCTAACCTTCGAAGCTACTAATAATTTTAGAAGCTTCTAAATTAAGATAGAACAATTTATGGACGGTGAAAATATAACAAATGTATAAATAATTAGGCACCTTGGCGCCAGCTGGCGGCTGCCGTGAAACCTACTTCCTGGGCGGCGATAGGGTCCGAGTGGCCACTCTTTACGTTCTACTATATTACTCTATGTCCAGTTAGCGAATCGGATCCACCTCAACCACTAAGTTTACATGGATTCGGATCGACCAGCAGCGGCACCTCGTGTCGAAGGATAAAAACGCAAACCTCGTTACCTTCAGATTGTTTTTGAGGTGTCCGGTTTGCCTAGCGGCAGGCGAAGCAAAGCTCCCGTAATCCCTCGCTCGAGCACTCGATTCGATCCGCTAGCGTATACACGGAGAGTCGATTGGATTGACCATCTGAAACCACCCAGTCCCAGCGGATCGGATCGGATCGGATCCGATCCGATCCGAGTTGTTTACATGGACCGATTCGATTCGTTAACTGGATCCGATGCGTTGCAGTCGCATCCATGTAAACGTAGCCCTTCTAGGACGCGTAGGACAAAAACGTTTGGACAGAAATTTTTCACGTGACTCTCGGTCACGCTGATGGCATCTCTGGGGCTGTTGTTATCGCCGTTTGCCTAGTTATACAAATAGGTGGGCCACGCAGGTGCGGTTTCGAAATGCGCACTTCAGTGTTCTGCTCCTTTCGTGCGTTGCAGACGCGGCCGTGTTTTTTCGTCGTAAACGGCCGGAATACGTCCATGCCAATTTTTTTTTTGGTAACAGGCATTTCTTTCACCGGAGGTGGTGGAATTTTTGTGACGTGTTTGTTGGACACGCTTCGACAAAAACTGCTCTTCGCCGATGACGAGACGTCAGTTGAATGTGCGCAACCTTTTTCTCGGGTGTGTTTGTGGGGTGCCTGAGTTGGGATTATGCATCTATCAAGGACTACATGATATCGCTCTTTTATTAGTAAGTACACTGCAAGTGTGCTTCTGATAGTAGGCCGGCTTTCCTCTCAATCTCCGCGGTTTTTTCTGTGGTGAGTTTTGCTTGGCTTGAGGACAGTGTTAATTCTGTTTTATAATTTGCTTTTCGTTATAAAAAGAAGTGTGACCTTTGTAAATATGTCGGGAATACACTGTGTGTAATCATAGTGGTTGAATATACTTCTGGGAGCGATAGAAAAAGTTTTGTCTGTCCGTATATGTGATTGGATATGCAACAAATGATATGCAACGTACACATACTTGCACGACGTTCGGCCAATACGGAGCAGACGCATCGTAGAGTATACGGACAACATTGCGCGAACGCTAGGCCGGGACAAAACGGCTGTACGGCAATGTTAGCCGGATATCAAACGGTGGTGCAAAACTGCACGTTTGAGTGATATTGGAACCGAGTTTCGGCCGGTACCTTATTGGAAAAACGTACAAGAAACAAACCTGCTGCTTGTACAGTTCAGGTATGACACCAATTAATTTCTTGTTATTATGTATGCAGCTGGTTTGGTTCGGCTTTCTGCATAACTGGAGATACCGGCACCGCTATGGCTCCGGGTCTGTCTATACTGGCAGCCAGTTTGCTTGCCGATAGGATTCGGTGTGCTGGTATGATTTTGCGGCCGATGACGTAGGCGACCGCCATCTTTCCAACAAAAAACGCTTATACCACACCACTACCGTTATATCCAAATCATACATGCAGAAAGACGACCGCCATCTTCCAACATAACGTCCATCGTTTACCACCGGTATCGTTACATACACCATACATGTCGAAAAAGAACATAAGCCGCGTTTACATGAATGCGACTTAGTCGTATTGAATATAGTTGCCGCATTCCATATGCGGTCATGTAAACGGCATAATGCGCAAAGCGCATTGCATTAAAGTCGCTAGACAGAGGTGGATCGAGATGTCGAGTGCGCATTCATTCAGCCCATGTAAACGGAGATCGCATCGCATTTTGGAACGGGGAGGATTATCGGAAGGCGCTCGCTGCGGGAGCGAGTGAACAGCTGAGAACATGGAGGCGGCCAATCTCGTCGGCGGCGCGGAGAGCGGTCCCGCAATTTTTTTCCCGAGAACAAACGCAAGCTTTTATTGTGGTCATAACTAAGCGGAATATGGCGGAGCTGCTCGGTGTGGGCGGCCCCGTCCAAACCTTTGCGAAGTACGACTTGCGTGTCCGAAGGGGTCACAAAGACATCGGTGCAAGCACGAACGACACCGAGAGCCCCGAGCACTGTTGAGCACTGCATGGTAGCGCAGAACGAGCAGCTCCTACCTCGGTGCCGTTCCCGGCTGCGCAAGAGCCTCTCGGACTCGGGGTACGGTCGCGATCGGCGAGTTCTGGCGCGGCGAAACGCGGAGGCTTCCTCAAAGCGTGCGCACACATGTCGCCTCTCGTTCAGAGTGAACCGGCGGCCCGGCCTGGAGTCCTAAACGCCTTGGTTTCGATGCTTCTTCCGTCTCGCAACTTCTTCTACAGCACCGAAGACAGCGGGCACCATCTTTACGGTCACTAAATGCGTCGAAAGGCCTCCACGTGCGATGCACCGGAAAACGTGGTGCGGCTGGTGTCGGAACGGAACTGCGTAACTTCGAGCTTTGAGTCAGCATGCACGGCAGCAAACCGATCGTGACACCAAGCCGCGGATACCGCATCGCCGGTCGACAGCGGCAAACGGCCCGTTGCTCGTATCGTGGGCCGTGACTCGTACTCGGCCAACTCGGCGTCTTTTCGTGGCCCCTCGCGTCGTCGCTACCAGCCGCAAACCCGGCGTCGGAGAAAAGCGAAACCGAAACGTAAAGCTTCCGCCCAGTGGCTTCCGCTGTCGCGCCTTTTCGGACTTCCCGGCTTCCACGCTTCCGGTCGTCGCGGAGATGGCGACGTAATGGTTTTGGCGGTTTTGGCATCGCTGGCTCGTTCTGCGTTTTGGGGGACAGATGTTTTACGGTCCGTTTCTACTGCGTCTCTGGCTCTCAACTCGACGGCGCCTCTCATAGTTCAACCAGGCGTGGTCAACCTGTGTCAGGCCGGCTCGACTCGTCCGATCGCCGGACCGCAGGCGACTTCCCAGTTCGGCTGTGAGGCCTAGGATCCGAAGACGTCTGTCTCCGTGAAGCGGTAAGCGAATCTCGCCCCGTTTTCGTTCTACTTTTAAATTACGTTAGGTGCGCTACAGTGTAAGCATGCGTGCCAAGTGTTCGTAACAATTTTGAACTAGAATAATTGTGCTTCATTGCGGTTTGTCATTTGCGGAAAATATAAATCGAGCAATGAACGAGGAGCCATGCTTGAAAATGATGCATGTACGATGTTAACTTCTACCTCGGCGGCTTTAAAAAAAAGTCAAGACTGGTTACGGTTGGATGCGAGGCTGGTCCCAATGCAATGGTAAGCACTTAGAGCGCCTTTCTGAACGGCATGTAAGCAATATAGCGATCAACGAGACGAGCGACGGCGAGAAGCTACGAGTGCCGGCGCCGAGCGACGAAGATTTCTCACTCTCGCTGCTTGCGCCACTCGGTTCTTGGGCTTCTCAAAACGTCGCTCATCGCCTTGGTCGCTCGCACCAATTGCTTTCATAATGTGTGTCTCGTCGCGCGGCTGACTACCGTGTTCATTCAAGTATAAATCGACCTTTTTTTTTTCGGAAATTGCGATTAAAGACTTTTGACCTACATTCGCGACCAAATTTTGCGACCCTACCGGAGGCATGGAGCTATCGAGTCACCGAGCCGGAGTTGCCGTAGAGCCGCGCCGCTTCTTGTTTCAAAAACGCTTTTGGTGCACGAAAACAACCGCGGTGGCAGGTGCCGCTATCGCGCGCCTCTCGGGCGCCTGGTTTCGCCATCGCGCCTCTAGCCACTACCGTTCCCCTTGCTGGGCAACGGGGAAGGAAAGAAACGCGATGCGCCATGCACTTTGCCCTCCATCCTCGCAAACGCGCACAAGAAAAAAAAGAAGTTACTTTTGTTTGTTGTTTGAGGCGGCTCGGCTCTCGTGTTGCTCATAGTGACACGGCGGCTTTGCCTGCGTCTTTGTAGTTCGTATTTCGTCGCTTCGCACCTTGTTTCGTTTCTTCTTGTCGTCATTTTACCACGGTGTCTGTTAAGTATTGTTGCGAATTTGCGAGGATGTCTACCAAGCTGACGAAGCTTCGGACGACGATGACATGTCCAGAAGTTCTGACGGTGATTAAGCTTTTGGCATCGCCCCGTGATTTAGCTGAGATTGATGTAAATAAAGGTTTGTTTCTGTTGCCCAAAATTTCCCCCGTTTTTAAAAATAAAAAAAAAAGGTCGACATATATTTGAATTATTCCAACAAATAGGCTTCGACCTATTTTCGAGTAAATATGTTAACTTTAATTTTTATTTTGGGTTACGTCGGACGTAACTCAAATGCTTGACAGTTACGTTGGGCGTAACTTTAATTTTTATTTCGGGTTCCGTCGGACGTAACGTTAGACACTACGTTACACTTAAGCAAAATAGGGGCTGCTGGTTCATCATATAAACCAACCATTTGTGTATGATTAAAGCGCATCACTGGCCTAAAAGAAATACTGCCATCCTATAGGAATGTAGCGCTTCAGATAAATTTGTTAATTTTTACTTTTAGTCCCTGCCCCACCATATACAACATCTGACCTAAAGCAGTGTTCCGGATCTCCTTCCAAGACCTCAGGTGGGTCGTCATTCAATCCAGGAGTCGGCGGCGTCTCATGGGCGTGTTGCTGGTGCTTCTTACTGGATGGTGCTACCGAGGGAAAAGTGGTTGTGCTTGGGAAAGGCAAGTATGACCGCCGTAAGTATAGATATTGTTTTTACCTTTGCTGGAATCCACCTTTAAGTAATGCACAGTTCGCATGTGTGCATCTCTCAATGCTTCTACAGTCGGCTGTTAATATTTGGAGTGCTCCAACTCTGTCAGCGCTAGTGCCTCTAGATCATGCAAATGGGATGCAGCAATAAACCACATATGCTCTCGCAACAAACAGCGCTGTGCCGAAACACTGTGGAATTTACTCTAGCTTAATAATGCAGCACAAAATAGTTGACGCCAAGTATAGCTGCTTTTGTGACTCCGTTTTACCAAAAGCTCTGCCGAAACAAACTTGCCGCCTTATAGGTAGTGCAAAAGAACCGCGGTGTGCCTAACCTGGAGAAGGGCATTTTTTTTCAGAGGTCAATTTTTTCTTAAAGCAATACCTTCAGCCTCCTTGAAATGTTAACATCATGTGACACTCAGAAGAACAGTAAACCCCTTAATGTTGGCGACCATTTAATTTTCGTGGCCTGTAATTTTGCGGAATTCAGTGGCTGCGATTATGTCCTCTCTGACCGATTCGAGAAGAAATAGGGGCCACCAAGATAAGGGGTTTTTACTGTACATCGGAGGAGAGAGGAAGTCACTTTTGTTTGTATGCAAGAGTAAAACCAACAACAACAATCATGGTGTCGACACTTTTTGAGCCTATCTGTGTCTATTGAATGATATCAATTTTGTTTTAGTTCGTTAAACATTGTTGCCTGTACACTGTGGGATGTCGTCTTCAACAGGAGCAGTGGTTTTCCTCTGAAGCAGGCAGCATGGACGCGTGCCGCAGCACAACATAGTTCATTTGCAGGTGGTACCGCAGTTTGAAGGATGGTTCGCACAATATGGGGGAATCGCAATTCAATGTTCTACCTCGGGCGTAGACAAGATTTGCTCATTCTAAATCATTTTGTCTACAAATCGGGAACTTGCAACGAATGTACCCGCATGGTTGGAAGGGCCAGACAAGCCGTGTGAGTGCTTCGTTTTCTAGCCTCTCTGTCCTGAACCTACTCACGTACCATATGTGTAGATGTTACGATAGGTGAGAGCACTTATTTGGAAAATGGTGAATGGCAACTGTTGTTATCTTTAAGGTGGACTGCATATTTGCAGTACTTTTCCTCACCTAAAAATATGTCTTACTAAAAATATGTAGTATAGCCGATGACAAAAAGAGAATGGCTGGGCGTCCTCCAGCACGTGCTTGTGCTTTTCACCCCGCTTTGGACAGATGTGCTCGCTCCAGGCTCATCAGGCGCTGAAACTTCATCGAAGGTAGCAGACGGGCTGGAGGTGGAACAACGGAGACTTCTCCCTGCCTTTCTGATGGTGTCCGTGAGCGTGCACTTCTATATTCTAACTTAGCTTAACCTTCACAGAGCTGAGTAGAATAGGCTTGGCAAGTGCCCTTATTGCATATGCATTTGTACAGCTGAGGCACTTTCTAAATCAAGAACATGTGTACCTTACCTTCAAAAACACATCATTTTGGGGGTGCAAAAGGAATTCTAAGGCATATTTTTGTTTGTATTGTCCTATTACGCATCGACTCCTTCAAATTAATGCAGAGTCGACCCAGCCTCTTGAAAAATTTAATGCTTGCCAGGTAATTATTTTGCATTTAGTTGATATATCAGTATTCAGTTAGGTATCCCAAGTCATTAGTCGTTGAGGTGGAGTCTCTCTGTAAGTCAATCATGTTTAACATTCATAGAAATGCTTGTCAAATAATGGCACTGTCGAGGATATCTATTCAGCTCGGAACAAACGCTGGGCACAAGCTGATTGTGTGGTTACAGGCAACAAACATCCCGGTTGGAACGTCCTATTTCGCAATGTAGCTGCAGACTAGGTGAGGGCCCCACTCATAAACGTCTATACTTTTAGTCTCTTTAAGCTGGACCACTTTTGACACTACAAGCCATTGCAGCTAAAACAGCATGACACATGATTATAAGCTAGACGTACCATGGCATCCAACTAGAAGGTCACATGGCTTGCTTTGTGCACTGAATTTGCAAGGATGGCTTGAAGCTTCTGTCGTGGTTAACTTTAAGCTGAGATACTTTAAAATAATGCTCTCAGTTTTTAGTGTTGCCCGGCATGGTTAACAAGTTGTTGATATAGCGCTGCATTGAAAAGTCTGTGCATTCATGACTGTATCACCTTATGAGTGCATACGAGCTATTAAACTCTTCGTTTTTCAGAGAAATGAAATGCACTTTGCTTCCAATTGCACCCGCTTCTGTAACTTCATGGTATGAAGCACCTTACGGCTGCAAGCTCTGACCGATCTTGTTCTCTGGTCTGCGCAGGCCCATATCAGGGAATCGCTCCGAGAGCCTCACCAGAGTTTCCTGCCCGTGGTCGTTCTAACTTTTTTTTGTTGTAGGTATGCATCCTTTCTGTCTTTCCCTTAATTGTACTCAAACGTCTTCTTTTCATTGTCGCCGATTTGCCTCAAAATTGGTTAAGCACACAAATGGACGCTGTACAACTGTATTGTACATATTTTGTTCAAGGTAACTTTTCTTTGCCACAGTTACAGATTTTTTTATGAAGGTTAGTCTTTTTTGTTTTTATTTACAAATTTATGTGAGTTTCCATGGGCAACACTAAAACGTTATGCCAGGAGCAAGGACTTCACTGCTGTAATTTGTTCTCAACTGATTGCAAGAAATTTCGTTAACGTCGTGAAACCTCCTTCCAGCGCTTGCTTTGCAGCATAAAAAAAATTATACATAGGACATACTCTGTTTTTTAAACTGCTTGCTCAATCTGCAGGTCTGCCTGCCATAGATGTCGTGCTACTGGAGAGCAGGCAAATTCGATTGCTGGTTTTGCCATTGCTTTTTTTTTTAGCCGTTGTCTTAGTAGTTCTTGTAAATTTAGAGATTTTCCTAAAAAGCAAGCCGGGAAGAATATTTAGTTTAGTTAGGTAGCTGAAAGTAATGATTTAGTACCCCTTTGACAGTAAAATAGATACTGTGTGCCGCTGTTAGTGTCAAGCCGAGATCGACGCTTTTTTGGCATTTTGCTCAGAGTAGTACCCATTCTTATTCGTTAGCCTCTTGGTGTGCCAAATAAACTCTTTGTATACAGACACCTGCCCTCTGCTGGTACACTCTACCCTCATGTTCAGCGAGTGTATGAACTGGAGTTGTATCCACAGTCGACACTCGCTGAGGACGAGGATAGGAAAATCTTTCCATTGCAGCAGAGCCATATATGGGGAGGGTCTGGCAGTCTATGATTTCGCTGCCGCAACGTCTTCCTTCCGAGTGAGCTGATCAGCCCGCGGCACAGAGCAAGAGGCGTGAGCGCATGCGCGTGAACTCTAGGCTGCTCCCAGCTGAGCGGGGAGGGCCGCCATTTTCATTCATTCGCCCGGCATGGGATCGATATTCAAATTTCGGTTCTTTCCTTTTATTTGGCAGGCTCTGGCAATAAAATGATATGGTGTTATTCCTCGGTGGCTTAAAAGCCTAAAGAAAGATGTTCCTCTATGTTTGAACGCACTTTTATTTAGGCAAAAAAATAAATAAGCCCGTAGCAGACGACTCATTGCCTCAACAGTGCTCCGTGCCGACAGCTTTGCGTCAAAATGGCGGTCATCTCTTTGCCTCTTTGCTGCCTTCTCTATCCCTCCTTCGGCGTTCTCCTCCCTTTCCTCCTCTCCGGCGCCTTCGTTGCCACACCCGCTGGCTAAACTCTCCCACTATACGGCTTTGCATTGCAGTAGTAGTTTTATTTGTAGTCTTTACAGTTGAATGTGAATATTTGACAGAAGTCTCTCAGGTTGGGGCGAAAGGGGGTTAAATGAATGCATTTGATCATTCGCCTAAATTCGGTACCCATCATTTTAACGCCTACGTAGCCTTGTCCTGGTGGGTGACTATGACTAAAATAAGAGGATCTATGTGCTGATCACGAAAGAATATGCTAGCCATTCTAATGTAGCTCTGCCAAGTACTTGATTGTGATTTGTTTTTATTTTCAGCTACTTGGGTGCCTCATGATCTGGAGATCCTAGTGGCCACAAGCTTGGACTCAATCTTTTTCTGTGGTCTGGCCAGGACCATGGGGGAGGTAATCCCAGCAACAAGAGCATCGCAGTATCTCCCTGCCTGTGACTTTCGATCAGCGTCACGACAGGGGAGTCCTCGTGCCACCAGGTGTTAGGTATGCCACTTGAAATAAGCATTTTTCTTACCTATTAATAGAAGAGCAAAAGCACTACTAAGCCTAAAATGCAAAAAAAAAACATATTCAAATCTTGGGTTGGATGAAATTCCAATTACAAAAAGGAGTCTGCAGACATGATTATCATGTGAACTTAAAGCCCGCAGATGTAGGTTCGACGGTGTCACAGAAATAACTTCCCGCAGATCGCCTTGCTCGTGCTATACCCAAACAAATTCTTAAAATAATCATTGTGTTTCGTTGGTGTCATCAATCTTATGTCCCTACCACACCCACCAGTCGGGACATGTGAAATATAAAAAAACAGGAACTTGCACATTGTCAGCTCTGCAAAGATTTATATAGTAAACAGAGCATAGCATGTTCAGCTTAAGAAAAAAATTTAGTGCAGGCCTATATTCATGGTTCACATATGTGTGATTGCTCTTTATAATGAAGTGAAAACTGCTTAAGTTGTGGCCCGCTACAGGCTTTCTATTAGTGTTAAAAAGTGCGGTAGAAAACATGATTGTGCTTGGAAGACGGGGACATCGGAAGGACAGACACAACAGTGCTCTAACTTTCAACTGATTTAATTCAAGAACCTCAGCATAGAAACGGACTGTGTCACCGCACCACATCTCAACCAATCCGTGGCCCTGCCACGGACCGCAAGTACGCCAACTCCTTATCCGCCAAGTCAATTGCCGCCACACTGGCACAACTTGTGCCGGAACTATTTATAGTGTCAGCCTCCATAATCTCGTTAACAGTCCTATCTTTGTGCCTCTCAAGAACAGTAGACGAAGCAAATAATGGTTTCCACCCGCAGTCATGACAGTGACACGACAGATCATGACTGCGAGTGCAAACCATTATTTGCTCAGTCTACTGTTCTTGCTAGGCACAAAGGTATGACTGTTAGAGAGATTATGGAGGCTGATGCTATAAATAGTTCCGGCATGTGTTGTGTCAGTGTGGCGTCAATTGACTTGGCGGATAAGGAGTTGGCGTACTTGCGGTCCGTGGCAGGGCCACGGATTGGTTGAGATGTGGTGCGGTGACGCATTGTGTTTCTACGCTGAGGTTCTTGAATTAAATCAGTTGAAAGTTAGCACTCTGTGGTGTCTGTCCTTCCTATGTCCCCGTCTTCAAAGCACAATCATGTATTCAAACGTAGTCAGCACTTGTTAAAAAGTGCCATTGTGTTTTAAGCAGCTCGTACCAAATATTTTCTTGAAATACATTGGTTCATGTAAATTATTATGTAGATGTTGGCAGACAGTCATGGTGAGGCCAATCTTTAATGCCAAGTGGTCCACTTATTCAGAGTTAATTGAGTTTGTAAATATTGTAGGTCGCAAATTAAATTTTTATGGTACGCAATGGGCACAATCATCCGTAATGGCTAGCTCTATTTAGGGGAACTTCATACGTTTACTACGGCAAGATGGTTTCGAAAAACAAAGTATTTAGTTTATTCAACTCCTGCACTAACCTTGTCTTTAGAAACTTTTTATATTCTTTGCGATGCTGAGATAAGATTCTGGAAATAGTTTTTCTAGAACTACTCTAGATATTTCCAGTTCATCATTTTTCTCGCAAAGCATTCGAGAGAGCCAAACTCTGAAATGAACGGAGGGAACTCACAGAATGATGCGACTGACAGTTAGGAACATTTGGCACTGTAACAGTAATAATGACATGTCACTTATGTAATGCTCATTATCGCAGATCAAAGTGCTTTTTCCGTCTACACTCATTTTCAGTAGACTCATTCAGCGAACTCCCACCTGAGACTGCAGCGCTGGGTTCTGCAAAGTAATTTGAATGAATATAGATGCAACAGGTTTCTTTGAGCGTGCGTCTAACATACATTCTTCATATTGAATCTGCTAACTGTATTCATGACCATGTCCATAATTGTATCCACATTCCAGCTTATTTTTATTTTGACATTTGAGTTTTCTTCAGTACTTTTCTCAACATCTGTGCTTGCTGAGCCGTACTCAAGTCCATACATCTTGTCTTTCGCTATTACATTAATATATAAAACTGTTGATGCCGAGTGAGAATTCAAGGTACGGAATCTGTCGTGCGAGCTAAATAAGAACCAATAAAAAGCTCTACAAAGGAAATTTTGTTAAAGGATGCTGTATGAGCATTAGAATAGCACATGCCATGCTAAAAAAAAATACAAATTCTTGTTATGTATGCGAGGATGACAGTGCTGTGCTGTTTCTAATGTG
Source organism: Ixodes scapularis (assembly GCF_016920785.2). Taxonomy (NCBI): domain Eukaryota; kingdom Metazoa; phylum Arthropoda; class Arachnida; order Ixodida; family Ixodidae; genus Ixodes; species Ixodes scapularis. Next base: position 214,869,969 of record NW_024609835.1, on the reverse strand, counting down.
TCACACAAAAAAAAAGAAATTAGTGCCATACAGTGTTCCTTATGGAAGTACAAACTGTTGAATTCGAAGCCCAGAAGTTTTATTCAAGAATGTTCCTCAATACAAATGTATTTAGAGATCTGAGCCACCGACTCATACATGACTATGTGGCAAACATTCATTTTCATGTGGATTATAGTTTACAAGGTCTAGTCTGCATTGATTTATTGCATTCATGCTGAAACTGGGAGGGGTTCTCTGGGTATGAATAAAGAGATAAACATTTCTTGAAATCAAAACATTTGAGAACGGACAAAAGGAAGGATCTGAGAACGGTATCTTAGATTCTCTTCTTTTTCTTACAGTATCTCTAATGTTCACTTTATTTCACCTGATGCATTTAGTTTTTAGCGCAGCTCTTAGCACCCGTTTCCGCGTTTTGCGGCGTCGCTGTCGGCGTAACCGCCCAACTAAACTTGGCAGGAAATTGAATTAATGTTGTGGTCATGTGACGTTAATATTTCCGCTAAGTCTAGCTGAGAAACTGAATTTTTTTATGGATGACGTGACACGGTCAAGCGACGTCAATTTCCCCGCCACTTTTAGCGGAAAAACTGCATTTGTGTTGAGGTCATGTGACATCAATTTCTGCGCTAAATTTAGGGGGAAACTTAACCAGCTAAATTTAGTGGGGAAATTTTCCCGCTAAATTCAGGGAAATTTCCCGCTAAATGGGAGGGAGCAGAAGAGGAGGAGGGGAGGGGGAGGAGGGGCATACCCTCCCATCCTCCTCTTCAAGATCTGTGCTCTAATTTCACGTTACAGAGAATTGTAAACGTCTCATATTTCATCTCATGTTTATTCAACTTTTATATTGCAGGTGCGCTCGCAGCACAAATCTGGGTTGTGCTGATCCTCTACGCACAAGTTAGGAACTCCTGAGTGGCAAGAGTGGGAGTTTGGTCTGACAGCTCAAGGGACACCATTGTTCAGTATTGAATTTTTAATAATCTTCTTTTGAGCAAAGTTAAGCTTTGCTGCATGCAATTCTTGTAAAAATAAATACCTGCAACCAAATTTACCAGTTTAGTAAGGTACGTTGTTGGGATAGTTGGTTCATCTTAGTAAAACATATAAAATAGCGCAACAGGAACAAGGACAAGAAGTAAACAGGACAGGCGCTAACTTTCAACTAGTTTTATTCTGGAAAATCGAACACATATATACACACGACAGGCAAAGCAGCTCCATGTAAAAGTTGATTAATTTTTCACCCGATCATTTAAAAACTGATATTCATTACAATGAAGAACAATAGAAGTTGCGCTGACACATGCCGTCCCACTTTTTTTGATAAAGAAAGCTTCCAATAGCTCTCGAGCGACCGTCTCTCGGCTTCTTCCTAGTATCCGCATCTGCTGAAGTCGCGGAACACAGCCACACGTGTTGCAATGTATAGGCAAATGAGAGCCATATTTATTTTTTTACTGATAATGCGTGCTCCCGTGCTCGGTCATTGATGCACCGCCCCGTCTGGCCAATGTATACCTTACCACAACTCAGGGGGATTTCGTAGACCACACCCACTGTGCAGTCCACGTAAGGGGTGACGTGTTTTTTGTCACACGGTGCTTTTGCCTCCTCATCAGAGATGCGGGCGCACAACCCAGCCAACTTCTTTGGGGCAGAGAATACAACTGGAACATCGTACTTGGTTGCGACTTTCTTCAGATTGCACAAGGTTGCCCACAATCTGAAGAAAGTCGCAACCAAGTACGATGTTCCAGTTGTATTCTCTGCCCCAAAGAAGTTGGCTGGGTTGTGCGCCCGCATCTCTGATGAGGAGGCAAAAGCACCGTGTGAAAAAAACACATCACCCCTTACGTGGACTACACAGTGGGTGTGGTCTACGAAATCCCCCTGAGTTGTGGTAAGGTATACATTGGCCAGACGGGGCGGTGCATCAATGACCGAGCACGGGAGCACGCATTATCAGTAAAAAATAAATATGGCTCTCATTTGCCTATACATTGCAACACGTGTGGCTGTGTTCCGCGACTTCAGCAGATGCGGATACTAGGAAGAAGCCGAGAGACGGTCGCTCGAGAGCTATTGGAAGCTTTCTTTATCAAAAAAAGTGGGACGGCATGTGTCAGCGACACTTCTATTGTTCTTCATTGTAATGAATATCAGTTTTTGAATGATCGGGTGAAAAATTAATCAACTTCTACGTGGAGCTGCTTTGCCTGTCGTGTGTATATATGTGTTCGATTTTCCAGAATAAAACTAGTTGAAAGTTAGCGCCTGTCCTGTTTACTTCTTGTCCTTGTTCCTGTTGCGCTATTTTATATGTTTTACCAAATTTACCAGGTGACGACATTTCGCCTCTGCTCTTAGTGCTCCTGGTGAGCCTCGGATAAGAGCTCGATGGTGTGCAAACATCATGCTTGTTTGAAGCCACTCACTGATGTAGAGACTCGCTGACATCCAGCATTCCAATGAAATGCTGGATGTCCACAAGTCTTTCTTGAACAATGCAAGCGGGGAAGGAACCATACAATCGTATCGTATTGGGGGACATTCTACAGAGTGTTTTTTTCTATGTTTTACAGATTTTTTTTAAAAAGCCGTAAAAGCTACATTTACACGGTCTGTGCACGTGAGTTATATGGCCAGGGCGGCATAGTATAAAAGGCTAATTTGTAATGATCCGTCGGCTTATTACAGAGATGTGCCAGACTTCTTTCAGAAAACTAGATGGAGGTTCATTCTAGCGTAGTTTTATCCCGCGAATCTGAATATCCCGTTCGTTTTCCTCAAAGATATAACTAAACGTGAGAAAACACACAAAAACATCCTACCAACAGTGACATCGTAAGAAGACCTTTCGGCCGCCAAGCGTGTGTCGCTTAAGGGCCGCCTGTCCAATCGCAAGTTTTCTAGGTATATTCTCCGGCATTGGCACCAGTCGTGACACATTTTTCTGCCCTTTTCAAAAATAGCATGTGCGTGCATAGCTTTGATAGGCGCTGAAGATGCGTGAACAAAGATTTTGAAAGCTGCACTTGTGACGTCGCTCTTTAGGGAAGTGCTTTCACAGCGCTTTAAAAATGACTATGCAGACTCGATTAATTAAATTAGCAAATAATTTTGATATTTGAGATTCTGGAGGTCGAATGAAGAAGATTTAAAAGTGTTTTCTCAAATAGAAAACTGCTTCAGCCTCTCTCTAAGTATAGTATGTTCGTGAAATCTTTAATCAGTTAAAATAGACCCATGGTTCCAATTAGAAACTTGCTAAGCATCATCAAAACACACTAAATCAATTTTCTTTGTAAAGATATAAGACAAGAGTAGCATTTTATGGCGTTCTAAAAAAATGGTCAATTTGGACGCGTTTCCAGACTTCGGTTTCTTACCAGAGCGCATCTTTGCACCTGCGGTCCAGCTGCCCGGTGGCCGCAGTGCGAAGCCGCCTTCTCGCCTCCCTCGTAGGATGAAAGGAAGCAAGGCGCACGTGTGTTGCGTGTCTAAGCCCCTGGGGAACAGGACCGTGGGCGCAGAGATGAGCTCTGATAAGAAACTGAAACCTAGAAACTCATCCAAATAAAGCTTTTTACAGAACGCATAAAACGCTACCCCTGCATTATATCCTTCTAAAAAAACTTGATTTTGTGGTTTTCAAAGACTCAGCAAGTTTCTAATTGAAACCATATTTTCATTTTCACTAATTAAAAAGTTGATTAACAAATTGTATTCAATTATCTGACTGATCATTACGACTAGGTCCCTAGACTACGTACGCCTGGCCGTATAACTCGCCTGCACAAACCGCATTAATTTAGATTTCACGACCTTTCTAAACATATATGTAAAGCTTAAAACTAAATCGCCCTGTACAACAGTGAAAAGGCGAAACCAACATGCTGGAGCCATATGGCTCCACCGCGCTGGTATCGCCTTTTTGCTGGTATAGGTAAGTCGGGGTCACAGTGCTCATACAGCATCCAAAAGACGGTCTGCGAACGTCGCCGCAATATTCGTGGTTCGAATGCCGCGTGCGAAGTTTCTCCTTGAACTCATTGCCATGAGGCAGTCGATGCATGGATCTCCCAGTGAGATCTATGCATGCATGCATGCATATTACAATATACCCCTAACGGGAAGCTAACAAGAACGGGCGGGTTTTGTTGTGGAAGTTATCTGCGGAAAACGCTGCTAAAATTAATCCGTTTAGTCCCGGAACGAAGTGACAAATCGTGAATTTGCTTTCGCAAACCCCCGTAGATGTTTGGACACGCCGGTTAAAACCATTGTGGCCGGGGACTGCACCGTAAAATAAGTTACAAAGATTTGTCTGGTTGGGTAAAGCTATTGTATTTATTTATCTAGAAATACTGCGTGTTTCACGTGGAGATCGTCGCAGTTGGAATACAAACATAATGAAACATAATACACAAAGTCAATAATACACACACTCACATTCTGCACCTCACGTAGAAAAACACTATAAATTGTACAAAACTCACATCAAACTAATCAAGATGTCCTAATTCCACTGTGTCTCGAGGAAGGCCGTCTCATTCCTCCGCAGGAAAGTAACGGGCTTCCTCGAGGGAAAAATGGAACTGTCGATGAACTATATTTTTGTTTTGTAGAGTAGTCTTGTTAAAAAGTGATGAAGTCATGCATATTTACTTTAATGTACCCATGAATAATCTGATATAAAATGTTTTAATCTGCACACCTGATTTTTTTGTTTTTTGCGCTGACTGGAGGACAGTTCTTTAGACAGGAGCGTGTACTGATGTCCTTCCATAGGTATTGAATAAAAACATAGCAGCTCTGTTTTGGATTCTGCCCAGTTTCGCCAAGTTTAACTGTTTAAATGGGTCGCAAATGACCTTGCCTTATTCTAATACAGGCCTAATAATAGAGTTATAAGCTTGAATTTTGTTTCAGAGGGGGAGTATTTCAGAGTTGTTTTCATACAGAACAGCTGAAGAAGAACATTCGAAATAACTGAATCAATATGCTGATTCCAGCTGAGGCGGTTGGTAATCCAAATTCCAAGATATTTGTATACTTAAACCTCCACTAGGTTGTGGCTTCCCGTGTTATATTTAAACTGCCGGGGCTTCTTTTAGTGAGTAACAAACATAAAACACTTTTCTTTTAATAATTCATGCATATCTGCCAAGAGCTACACCATTTATTTCTCAGACATCGATCTTCATTTAACCACTACTTATAACTAGAACCATTCAGCTCGTAATAAGCTACACAATCGTCAGCATACAGCCTCAATTTTAGAGATATACAGTTCGCAAAGTTATTATTAAATAACAGAAAAAAAGGCCCAATAACTCATACTTGGGGAACCCCCGGGTCAACACTCACCCTCTCCGAAGCAGCCTTGTTAAAATCTACGTATTGTTATCTATTAGAAAAGTACGCCACTCTCTAATATACCAGTTGATAATTTTTTTAAAGATTTCGTGTAATTTGATTGCTCTAAAGTTAAACGGTATGAACTCCAAAGAAAGTCTTCAAGAAATGCTACTCAAAGTTTGGAGACGCATTTCGTTTCTTGATAAGGGGTGACGGAATACCACGGTGCCGGAGCAGCTTTTTTTCGTTTTTTGTTTTTATTTTGTCCTGTTTGCCCATCGAGATAACTTTCTTTTTCTTATCTTTTTTCCGGTGTGTTCATTTGGCAGCATTGCTTGCCAGGTGACAGAGCCAAGGCTAGCAGTTGTGCTACACTGGCTAAATTTCTCATCTACAGCAAGTGACTCGTCGCAACTTTGAAATGGCTGACCAACAACACGCAGTAGAAATATCCGCTCAACCCCCATTATTTATTGGCCAGGAGAGCACACAGCTGGAAAGGTACACAGGCACCTGTTGATGATTCCCGTTGTATGTTTAATGCGGCATGACTTCAGGTAAAGCGTTTCCGGTTATGTGGCTCCACGTCAAGCAATCACCAGTTCTCTAAGTCAATTCCATGGTCGAGGTTGTCGCAGTGTTCGGCGACGGCGCTGCTCTTACAAAAAACATTTTCGCACGTCGTTTTTATGTTGACGGAGTCGCTCACAAAATATCTCCGTTTAGCATGTATAAGAGCCAGAGCACTCTGCGTATGAAATAAGGTAGACCACGCCTTGAGTTTTTTTCTTTTATCATCATCATCATCATTTATTATTCCTTGAAGGCCCAGGGGCATTACACAAGGGAGTGAACACTTAAAAAACAAACAAGTAACAAAACTATTTATCTACGAAAACACGCTGTAATCTAGTTATGGGTTAGAAAAAATAAGCTAATGGCTGCAGAAAATTTCTTAGTATCAGATAAGGTAACAATTACGTTACCTTATCTGATAAGCCGGTTGTTTGGTCGTGGCACAAATCAGCCCAGTGTGGACAATGGTTTGCGGGCTACTTGAATGCCCTTTTTCCTCAGGACGCACGCCAGCGTTTAGCTGCTTCCCTTTACGTAGGGAACGATCATGCGCCCGACGGTGCAAGGTCGCGTATCACTCGATGACTTCTCCTTTTGGTGGGCGCGACCTTGATGACCGGCGGCTTGGCATGCGGGAGACTTTAGCTTAGCTTTATATGCACAGGATTGTTCACGCGGACCGCACTAATACTCAAGCCTTGCCAAACTTAGGAAATTATCCCGTGACTTCAATCTCGTCAATGCGACAAACAAGTGTAAAGGCCCTGTCCTTGGCTACAGCATCGGCAAGGCAATTGTCATGACGACTAGACCGTGTATAGATTTCCACTGAGCTTGCCAGCTCTCTGATCGGATACAAGGTGTCTCCAGTAGACCTTTCTTACCACGAAATAGTTACAATACGAAAATGAAAGACGGAGAGGTGGACGAGAAAGCCGTTTTGTTAGAGCTTCTGGTAACTTAACAAAATTCTTCCTAACGACGAGACTCTGTCCCTTCAGATAAGAAATACCGTACCAAAAGCAATCGTGAATAGGAAAGTTGACGCTTAGACTGGGAAGAGGTCAAAGAACGAATAAAACTGCTGTGCCTCAAAGACGGACAAACAGAAGCCACAAAGCGGCGCGAAACAAAGTATGCTGTACTGCAAGCCTTTGAAACGCTAATTTTTGAAGAAAACAATACTCCTGGAGTTTTTAGGAAGATATACGGGACTGCAAGAAGCGTCTGCTTTGTATAATACAAAGGCGCATGATTAGGTGCATGCTCTGAGCACAAGAAAGCAAGACTATTGCGAACTTTTTAAAACCAGAAAAAGAATGAGGGCGCAACGTAACCGAACAGACCTATTCAATGACGGTGACAAATTTCTAACACAAGAGAAAGACACTGATCAGGAACACGTAAAAGAGTTCCGACAACAAATTACTAGGAAAGACGAGGCCTCAGACATACCGCTGGATGAGTGATTCAAAGAGCTTCCAAAGATCCCCTCATGTATAAGGAGACGATTAAACCAAAAGACCACGAAGGCTGAAATCGAGAGGGCTACAAAAGAGCTACCAAAAGAAAAATGCACAGGGTTGATGGTCTAGGCTAAGCCTTCTATAGAAATTTCTCTGAACTTTTAGCGCCAATGCTATGGGGCGTGTTTTCCGACATCCTTCAAAGCAACCTACTTCCACCTACTATGCAACAGGCACTTACGGTACTCACTTAAATCATACATAAATTCCGTCTCTATCACATTGAGCAATGTAAGGCAAATCAGTGTCCTCCCCACTGATTATAAGCTATTGGCGAGAATACTAGCGAAACGGACGGAGATGGGTCTCAAGTTTGTCGTAGACGAATACCAGGCCCACGGCACCAACGAGAGGTCAATCACCTCTAATGTGCACACTACGCGTGTACTCGCCGAAACCGCTTAAGCGACAGGCTTCTCCGAAGCAGTGATGAAAATTGATTTAAAACCTTCGACAGCGTGGGAGCAAAAGGAGGGAGGATTACGCAACTTTACGTCCGGGGACCTGTCCGGTCAAAGGGGAAATCCGATCCCAGTCCCACCGCACGGCCGACGGCTACCAGCGAGGGTGGTCGGCGCGCCGGGTTCGGCCGACGCCATGCCAAAAACAATGATCCCGATATTCAACAGCGTTTATTGAGTACCAGGGGTCCCCAACAAGACACTGCGGTTAAGCGAGCCGTGGACACAGTGTGCCCGCAGCGCCCGTTGACTACTGCGTCGTCAAGTGCTCTAATACTTATGCGTCGTGTCTCGTGGGGACAAAGTTTCGTAGTTTTTCAACTGGCCGATGATTTGTGGGAACACTATAGACCCGTGCCGTACAACGCCGGAAATTTGGTCTCCCGACCATGTCTGCTACTGTGTCGGGGCGGCTGACATATTCTACGCTGCCGCTTTGCGCTCCGTAATAATTTTAATGCGTTAGCATCAGAATGCACGTCTTGACCAAAACCTCGGTGTATCTTTCATTATTCAGCGCCGTGGAGAGATGGAGAAGGAGGAGGAGAGAGCTTCGCGAAAGGTTTATTTGCTGCAATTTATCAGCAAAATAATATAAGAGTATCTTTGAGTTTCTATAAAAATTCCCAGGAAACAGCTCATTCCAACCAGATTGTTTTCTCAGCTTCGTGCACTCGGTGCCACTGTCGCCATTGCTTCTGAGGCCGGTTGCAAAAAAAAAGTATTAAAGGCCTCAGCCGCACCAAGAGCGAAAAGCAAAAAAACAAAAGAAAAACTATGTATATATATATATATATATATATTCAAGAACGTAAACTATGGCCCTTTGAACTCGATCACACTTCACGAGATGTTTAACGATAGTGACTTCTTCCTTTGGTATTAAAGTGCGGAAGGTGGTGGTATAATTTCATGAAAAAGTGGGCAGGCTTGCGTAAGACAAAACGTGTTTATACTGACAGATGTAAGATCACGTTTCGTGTGCAATTAGATCTGTATGCGCCTATCTCGCTCAGTCACACCCTTTGTCTGTCTGTGTGCGTGTGTGCACACGTATACAAGGTTTTGTTTGTTTCGTGCGCATTATAATATGCTTTCATTAGATACCACGTAATTAACGAAAGGAATGGAACATAGATACATAGCTCACCCCTCCGATTAGCGCAGAAGCGCACCGCATTTTGCTCGTGTTCAGGATGCTATATTTTAATTTTCCGGATGATTTTATTGTAATTATTACGTATTTATGGTATTAGTATTGCGGGAAATGATTTTTGTGAAAAAAGGTGTTTTCATAGCAAATTATCATTATGATATTAATGTGGCTTAAATCTCGATTTAAATCATCTTGAATTTTTTCGCCTCCCTGAACTCAATGAATTTGGGGTATATGAATTTCAGGGTGTAAATGCCCTGCCGATTTGGTAGAATAAATGCAGTGACTGCACCTAGAAACCGGGAAGGTTTCTCGTCAGAAGCCAGCTGCAGTGTGACTGATAAAAGGTGTAAAATGTATTTTTGATATATATAAAAAGCTGAGGACAGCTAAACGATCTGATTAGCTCTGCCCTAGCCCTCAAGCAAAGTCATCCGCAACGTATCGGCTCAAAAAGCCAAAGTTCCGCCCGTAACCGCTTCCGCCGCCACAGCTTCGCACGCGAAAAGTCGCCGCAGGCTGCTGAATACGTCTGACTGTCAAACGCCAGCTCGTCCGCTAGGGGCGCTACGCGCGTTTTTCAAAGCGCCCCCTATAGTTCCCGCACGGAGCGTATATCTTGAGCCTCTATGCAGAAGGATTATTAACGATAATATAATTATGTGAGTGTTCCTTAGTAGATATACCACGAAAATATTAGCATACGCAGATGACGTGACAGTTGATGCTGCGTCAAGACATGAAGCGTTCCTCGCAGTACAACACTTGGTTGATTTTTGTGACGTGTCTGGGGTCCATGTGAATCACGAGAAATTTGATGGCTCATGGCTATAAAATTCGTATAAAAAGCCACAGCATTTTATATTATTACCTGGAGCCCAAGTATCCCAAACTGCCTTGGTGTAAGCCCAAAACACCACCATTTAAGTACTGGCAATGGTGGAGTTCATCTCAACAGTTTGAGCTACAAAGTGCTTGTCTAGCGCGGCAGAAACCTTTCTATGCTGAACAGTGTTTTTATTTGCAACTTTTTTTCACTCTATTTTATGGTATGGGGCTTACGTCGTGTCGTGTCATGCTAGTGAAGTTCATAATATGCATCGTCTTTGTGCTACCTTCGTTTGGAATCATAGTTTGCCGCGCATGAGAAGCGCAAATATATCTATCAGTCAAGCCGAAGGATGTTTCGGAGTCATGAATCTTGAGATCAAGCTGAAAATTCACAGAATAATATTTTTTCGTAATCAGCGGAAATCAGTCATAATGCGATCATTCTGAAAACCTGGCTCACGGTTTCTAATCCCCTGGCTTGTTGTGACCCTAGAAGGAGCGGCGTCAGGAGCTGTGCTGAGGTTCTTTTAAAATTCGTTGATGCCACTGAATTCTTTGAAGCACGCTCCTCTCGGCCCTACCCGAGCAAGGTGAAACAAAAAGTTCTATATTGGGACATGGTATTCACTGTCTTTCCAACGCCATTTTATCGCTCCTTCCAAGGGACCAGTGACGAATCTACAGGCTTTAAGCGCCTCCGGCGCTTAAGCCTGTAGAGCCTGTAGAATTTGTCGACTGTACAGATGGCGTGGTTTATCGCATTCCGTTTTCCTGTGGCAGCCACTACGTCGGGCAGACGGGCGCTGCCTAAATGATCGGCTTCGCGAGCACAATAACAACGTGCAAAAAAAGAACGGTGGCTTTCTCGACTTGTATTGCAGGACATGCGGTTGTACCCTACACTTGGATGAATGCTTAAAAATTGGGAAATGCAAGTCAGCGGTAACACGCCAAATTATAGAAGCCGAGCACATTGATTATTTAGGGGACACGTGTGTTGCTATGCCGTCGATTGCATTATCGGAGAAGGAATTGTTTTTCCTGAGGACGAGATAGTGTTGTGTCTCTGTGCTCTGTGATTGTGTTTTTTTCCTTTACTTCTGTCGTTTTGTTGTCATTGTGACGATGGTTGAGACTATAGGCAACCTGCAATGCTGTTTGGTTTGGCGCCATCTAGTGACTGAAACAAGAAATATTGGGTACCCCTGGGAGTGGCGGCTGCATTGTTCAAACGTGAGCTTTTACTCTGGTGGCGCCGCTTAGTCTAGTGTCTGAAGCAAGAAATACTGGGTATCCCAGGAAGCCATGATCGCGTAACGTGCGAGTAGAGCGGAGGCTACGGCCCTGGCGGGCCAATCGGAACGTGACTGCCTATCATCGGAGCGCGCCTCAACTCTGGAGAAGTATCGGGCTTTTCGCTGCGTCATGCTCCAATATGTGTGCGTTGCGATCGTGTACGTCGCGCATTTCGAAGCCTTTGGCACGCAGTGTGGGGCTTATCGTTTACCCTTTGCCAAGTTACAACGAGACAGGGTATAACCGTGCGCTCTCACGCTGCTGGCGCCGCCTGGCCGTTGCCGGTTGGCTATACATACCAAAACACGTTTTCAATAAAATTCAGCTGAAAGTTGCGCCTTGTTGTGTCCTCTTCTCTGCTTTTGTCCTTCTCTTTGTTGCGCACAAGATCGTATAAGATGTCAAACCAACTCGCCCAAACAACCACTCCTCTTGAATTCATTTCTAGTACATCGGGCCCTTTTATGTGTTTCAATCGTGATCCGTGTGCGACAGTCACCTTCATCGCCACAGCTATGTGCAGAGCGCGATCTCTGTCGTTTTGCATACGGACAAAAGTTCTACCTGACGACGTACGTACACTATTTGGCGGTCTTCTACCTTCCTTGGCACATGGGACCAGGGTGTGAAAATTCTAAGAGCCGAATGGCTTCGGCAAGCCCGCATCTTGAGCCATTACCTGCCCATGCAACTTCAAACCAGGCCGGATCCTTCGACAGCGAGGTGTCAGCTCCGTGAGTACCTCAAACTTGCGGATAAAACCACAGAGCTCATCTGGCAGTTGTAACTATGTCAGCTTCGTGAGCGCCTGCCGAAAAAGCATCCCGCACAGTCGACTGCGCTTCACATCCCCGAGAGACTCAATCTACCAGAAGACATCCAGCAAGTACTACGTCTCGGATCCAAGTTTGGTGTCGAGCCAAAAAAGTCGCCACCCGAGCTGCTGTCTCTGGTTCGAGAGATGTCGAGGCGCGTCCTTGAACAGGACTCCGCCCGCTGCGTGTCTGAGGGTGTTGACGTCGTCGGTTCTTGCAAGCCGGCTGCTACCAAGGTACCCGTAAAGCGAGTGTTGACATACTTGAAAGATAATTCCTTTGCGACTTACCTGCTGATAAGGAGGGAGGCTTTGCGGTTCTTTGATATGGTATGTACAATGAGAAGCCCTGGAAGCTGTTGAGAAGGTTTTTAATTGGCATAGGAGTGTGTCGCTGCCAAAACTATAGTCGAAAGCAAAAAAACTGTGCAAAGAACTTGAACTCACTAGTTTTGTACGGAGCATTGAAAAGAGCACGCGCGAGTGTTTAGATGTTTTCTTCAGTGCCAAAACCCACAAACTAAAAATGCCCTTACGCGTAATAATTTCTGAAAGAGGCACGTGGCAAAAATCAATCGCACTATATCTTCAAGAGAAACTTAATATGCTACACGTTGACAACCCTTTTCTCTTCAGATGTTCAGAAGAAGTTCTAGACTTCGTAAGAACTCAAAAATGAAACGCTCTGAGGGCGTTTTCGGTCCATGTGAAAGACCTTTATTACTCCCTTCCACTTTCCGGCTTGCTGTCGCGTGTAGAGGAGTGCATCGACAAGTTTGGAGTGGTAGCCTTTCAATATGAGCTAGGGATGTGAAGCAGCGGTTTTTTAGAATTCCTTACTTGCAAAAACAGGGCATATGCATCGGCTCGTGTATCGCGCCTGTTCTTAGCGATATATATTTAGCACAACTTGACAGTACTCTTAACAGCCGGCTTCAGGGAACAAAGGTAAAAAAAGTTTTTAGGTACGTAGATAATTTTTTAGTTTTCATTGCATCTGACACAAACGCTTTTGAAGCAGAGGATGTCAAAACCCTGACCACTTTTAAGGAATGTTTTGGCCCACTCGAGGCCACGCATGAGATATCTGTGGACAACACTATTCGCTTCCTTGACATCAGATTTTTATTTCTCAACGACCACATCTGTTGGTGCTATGAGCCACGTGCGAATAAGCCGTTACTTCCCTTTCATTCAGCCCATTCCAAGCTAGTCAAAAGGTGTATTGTTAACCTGTGTTTCACCAATGCACTAAAAAAGTCCTGTGAGCATTTGATCCCACAGGGTTTTAATCAGCAAGTTTTGTGCTTGCTCGCAGCTGGGTATCCTAAACACGTTCTTGTTGCGGTCGCGGAAGGCTTTCTAAGAAAGAGCTCTCGTGGAAAACAATGGGAGCCACCTGGTAAAACAAAAAGGAAAAGTTGTTGTGATACCGTGTATACACCGAGTGTCGCACAATTTAAAGAAAGTAGCAACGCGATCAAATGTAAAGGTAGTGTTTTCGGCGCGCAATAAGCTCATGGACCTGTGCAAACTATCAAAGCCTGGCGTGCGTGCCAAATACGGATGTGAAAATAAGCACAGAACGAAATTTGTCGACTGTACAGATGGCGTAATTTATCGCATTCCGTTGTCCTGTGGCAGGCACTACGTCGGGCAGACGGGGCGCTGCCTAAATGATCGGCTTCGCGAGCGCAATAACAACGTGCAAACAAAGAACGGTGACTTTCTTGACTTGCATTGCAGGACATGCGGTTGTACCCCACCGTTGGATGAATGTGTAAAAATTGGGAAATGCAAGTCAGCGGTAACACGCGAAATCATAGAAGCCGAGTACATTGATTATTTAGGAGATACGTGTGTTGCTATGCCGTCGATTGCATTATCGGAGAAGGAATTGTTTTTCCTGAGAACAAGATAGTGTTGTTTCCCAGTTATGCTCTGTGATGGTGTTTTTTCTTTTACTTTTGTCGTTTTGTTGCCATTGTGATGATGGTTGAGACTATATATACCGGAACACGTTTTCAATAAAATTCAGTTGAAAGTTGCGGCTTGTTGTGTCCTCTTCTCTGCTTTTGTCCTCGTCTTTGTTGCGCACAAGATTGTATAAGAACTTTTTCCTCCTTTTTTCTATTTAGAGTGCAGGAACATCAAGCGTTCTTGCAAGCCTGAGGCAGGTATTACCAGCGACTACCCGGCGTCGGTGCCCTCGGGCCGTCTGGCTGTGATCTTGGTTCCAGCATATCAGGCTTTGGCAAAATCATTCGTGACGTCGTCCGGGAAGAGTTCCGGACATTACTGCCTCCCTGCCAACCAGCCGTATTCGCTGTTCATTTTCGAAGTCGTCCGGCAGGAAGTTCAGTGGATAATCCAACTGGAGGTTCCCGTAAGCGAAGTTGCACTCCAAGAGCCCTCCCTGACTTACGCCTGACTATCTCAGAGACCCGCGAAAGCTGCCCGGCAGTATGCGACGCAGCTTCAACGAGATCTACCAGCGCCGCAGACTTTCCGACATCGGTACGGACAGCCCAAGATAGTCTACACCGAAAAACCGGCGCCTAGGAACCGGGTGTGTGGCGCAAGGCCGATCGTCGACCCAATATCTTATTACTGCCGCGGGGCCGGTTACGCTGCAGGAGGTGCCCCTAGCGAGAAATGGGTCTCCGGGTTTTCGCGCTGAGCGACTCGCGATCCCGCGTTGGGGCACAACGAAGGGACATTGAGGAGTACCTTCAACAACCCTAGTGCCCGGTGCCAAATCTACCACAATGTTCCCGTTTGCCTTCGCTCCGACGTGCGCTTTCGCCCTTTCGCCGCTCTCGTAAGGACAGGCTGTCCCTAGTGTCTTAATGGGAAAGCTAAGTGCGGCGACGCCTGGAGGTCGCGTGGCCAAGACAACCGAAGTAAAAAGCCTCCGAGAACGCCGAAGTACTCTCACTCTTCCTACGTCACGCGTAGCAACAACGCCCGTGCAACGATGCCCAAGACCCTAAACGTTGTTCTCGGCTGCCACGACTTATGAGCTCTCGTGGACGTCGGAGAAGACAACTCAGTTTTGAGTGGGAGGCTCTCTCGCCGCCTTCGGAAAGTAATGACGGTGAGAAATAAACTGAGATATGAACGGACGGAGGGCAGCTCATCACACCCACCGGAAGGTGCACAGCTGGCGCGAGATTAGCGGAGAAACCTGCACGGTTAAATTTGTTTTTATGCGGGACTGTTTGAGGGATGTAATTCTCGGCATAGGCGTTCTATCCGAATACGGCGCCGTCACTGAACTTGAAAAAAACAAATTGACGCTCCGGACACCTGTGCCGCCTCCAGAAGAACTCCAAACAGTGTCAGTCGCTGTACAATTCACTGCCGGCCACGTGAACCTGTCGCCGCGATCATGTGATGTTGTATCCGTCATAACCGATGCAGCTACCTGCGGCGAAGTTGTTCTGGATGGCAACATTCAATTGCTCCTTGGAAGATTAACGGGCGTCGCAAGGGGGTGACTGAACATAAAATTGAACGCACTGCGATCATCGTGACAAAATTCCAACAACAAATTAACATATCACTAGAGGTGTCGCGGTGTGCGGCATCGAAGAAATCCGAAACTCCCCCGAAATCGCCGCAATTTCTGAAGAATTCTCGCCACCTCAGCAAGAGAGTAGATCAGCTGCGCAGCTGGACATTGCTCAAGTCTCCGGGCCCGAAACGACGGCAGCTGGTTAAGCCCCTCGTCGAATACAGCGACCGCTGTGCGAAGGTCGTCGTGGGTGTGCCAATCCGCAGTTGCGAAGCACCAGATTGTTCCCGAGGATGACGCGCTGCCCGAGCGTCGATCCAGCCTACAAGCAGTACGTGGACGTTTTCTGTCGTATTGGTTAAAAAGATGGATTGAACCCTTAGGTTCTGCAGAGATTACCGGCAGGTGAGCGCAGTGAATAAAAAACAAACGTCTATCCACTCCCAGCATTGACGACACGCTAGACGCGCCACTCTCGATACTTTGCATCGATGGGCGTTACGAGCGGCTACTGGAAGATCGAAGTTGAAGATCGGGACCGAGAGAATACAGCTTTCGTCGCACCGGATGGGTTGTACAACTTCAAGGTCTAGCCCTATGGACTATGCACGGCGCCAGTAATTTTCCAACAAGTCTGGGGCACCTTATTGGCAGGACTGATGCTCCAGAGCTGTCTCGTCTATCTTGACGATGTCGTAGTCGTTTCAATTGACTTCGACGAGCACAAGCGGCGACTCTGAGCTGTTCTACAAGCCATACAGACCTCTGAACCCAGACTCACGACATCGAAGTGTCTGCTTATCTATGACGAGCCGACGTTCCTAGGATAGATTGTAGGAAACGAAGGCTTTCGCCCTGATCCAAAAAAGGTTCGCACCGTAGGGACGTTTTAGCGTAGACGGACAAAGAAGCCGTGCGAATATTCCATCAAATATGGGTCTACTATCGGTGCTTCCTTCGTGATTTCGAAGAGCTTTGTTCCGCTCACAAAACTTACGAAGGACGACAAGATGTTTAATGAACCCTCGAGCAGCAGCAGCCATTCGTCAAATTGAAGCGAATACTGCAGGCTTTCCCTGTCATTGGACACTTCGAGCAGGATGAGGAAATCGAAATTCATAGGGGCGCTAATAACGCAGGACTTGGCGCAAGTCCAAAAACGCACCGAGTGAGTCATTGCGTACTCAAGTCGAGGTCTCTCCAAGTGAAGAAAAATTACTACACGACTTAAAAAAACAGTCTTGCGGTTGTCTCAGTTATTATGAAGTTACGCCCGCACTTGGGGCAGACCGTTCCAAGTAGTCAGGGACTACCAACCGCTTTGCAGGTTTGCGGAACTAAAGGACCGTTGGAGACGGCTTGCACGGTAGAGTCTCCGTCTAAAAAGTTCAACATAACTGTGTTCTACAGGTTGGGCATCAAGCACAGCGACGTTTTGGTGCCCATCACTGTTCCGCTAACCTGCCTAAAGTATTGTTAAATTCGAACGTGCTGAGTTCTAAGACAAGCCTCGCTAGAGTAGCGACGACGTGTCCATCTGGGGTGTCTGGTTGTTTGTGGAGTTTGTAGATGTCAGCTAAAGAAATCATTCCATCATCGTGTGGGATATTCGTATACAGCGATGACACATCGAGTGTGACCAGATATGATTATTTTGGTATGCATAAATTTGATATTTTCTTAAGAAGTGATTTGTGCCTTTACTGTAGGAATCTATGCTTGCAGGTATCGGTTTAATTAAACTCTCCACATATTCTGATATGGGTTTGGTTACTGTACTTATTCCGGATAGGATTGGGTGCCCTGGGGTACCAGGTTTGTTAATCTTAGGGGAGCATGTAGAAGCGGCCCGGGGAAGGCGATACCGGTTTCATTAATTTATGTTCGCTAGTTGTTATTCTGCCCTCGCCTAGGAGATCCTTAAGGAACGAGGTCACAATCTGAGTGTAGTGCACCGTAGATTCATTTGCGAGAGGTTCATAAAACTTAGAATCATTTAGTAGGCGGTAACATTCTCGGATGTATTCAGAAGTGCTAAAAATCACAATTGCTCCTCCTTTATCGTCTGATTTTATTGTTATGTCTGTCCTATTGCTCAGGCTTTTAAGCTAGCCCTTTCGGATTTAGTTAGGTTATCCCGTTTTCTCGCCTGCCTGCGGTATTCCCGCATAATGTCGTTTTGCACAGCGGCTACATAAAAGTTAAGACAATCGTTACGTTTAACTTTTGGCGCCCAGTCGCTCGTTGGACGTTGCTCAGAGGTGAACCCAGGCATCCCGAGGATCCCAGGTCCCACAACGCCAGTCCAGTGCTCAGTACCTGAGCACCTGTCCAGAAGGCCCAGCTGCCCTTGTGGTGATCCCGGAAGCACCGTGCCCGGCAACCAGCGAGAACGTCGACTACGTCGATGAGTAGAGTACCCGACACCTGTCGAGGGTGTGGCACCCAAGCGACGCCTGCAGCACCCCCCCCCCCCCCCCCCGTCCCCCTGGGGGGGGGGGGGGGGGGGGGTCGCTGGAACCTACAAAAGCCCGCCGCGGAGCGTTTCCCGTTCCCGAAAGAAGACTGACGACAGTTCGGTGAGTCCAGTTCCTTGGCTCCAAACTACAGTACCATTTTTCTAAAAGTACGAAAGCTCTCAGGTAAACGCATTAGGCGCGAACTTCATAAATCAACCTTGCTAGTTTATCTCGAAGCAGGCATTACCCCGAAGGGAATGTCGCCTTTCCCTTCATCCCGCCTGCACAAACCTGAACCAACATGAGCGATCGGAATGGCAACAGGGTCTCCTTGAGGCTTCCCTTAAACTGATCCAAAATAGTGATTCATCATAGTGACAAACAAGTAAAACAGTTAACGACCGCGACCGCTGCACTTTTCCGTTTAAATGGCTATTTATCGACATCCGAAATTAGCGCCGTATCTGAACTCGATAAAGAGAAAAGCCTTGACCTCGAAACAATCAAGCAACGTAAACTACAGCGCGATAAGTTTTCTAACCCTGTTTTACCTCAGCTTACGGAATCATTTAACTATAGCAAACATGCACAACCGGCCATTAGCATAACAGACAATAGGTCAAGCACTAGTGGCCCTTGTGGCATTACAGTCGTTAATTTATCTGTTGGAACTTTCGACAACGGCATCGGCGTTCCTCTGCGAATACGGTGTGCGTGAGGCGAGCTGAACTCTGCACCACAGCTGGCCTCTACGTAGACGATCGCGCGCAAGGGGCGAGCTGAACTTTGTACCCGCAGCGGCCGGATGCAGGCGTGATGATCAACAGCCAGGAAAGTCGGGACTCGACAAGAACGAAAGCTGGAGCGCAAGCAAGAGGAGTATGAGAATGTGGTACATCTGTTTGGAACGAGTGTGTGTAAATTAAAATAAGAGTGTTTTTTTTTGTTTTGTTTAAGACGGATCGATTTTTTTGAAAGCAAAGAAGCAACAATTCCCACAACACTATCAGGAGTGATTATATCAACAGAAGATGCAACACTTATTTCGAGAGGATTGAACTTCGGTCCCGCCACAGGTTTTGTTCACGAATTTCAAATACTACGCGACCTCGACCACCTTGCTCGAAATTTAAGATTGCGGGAATACTTCTTGGACAAAAATTCTAGCTACAACAACTCTCAGCAACGTCCAACGAGGGAGTGGACGCCGAATGCTAACCGTGACAATTGTTTTGACTTGTAGATAACCGCTGTGCAAGAAATATATTATGCGGGAATGCCGCAGGCAGGCGGGAAAATGGGAGCAATGGGTATATGTACTAAACAACATTGAGAAACTGAGAAGCACTATCCGTATCGTTACACAAAAGCTCAACTTACCTTAAAAAGCCTGAACTTAGAAAAAAAAATCAACCCACATTAAAAGTAGATTTACTAAAAGAAAAGTTGTTTAAAGCGCAGATCCTCATTGCCTATTAGAATAGCAGAACTATCTAAAAAAAAGCATGAACACAATACGAGTGATCTACAATATAATATACAGAAACAGCCAACACCCGGGAAACGCGATCGGAATACGGTATGTAATACAATACACTGCGAGGTAAACTAAAATACATAATACAAATCTAGTGCGGCCGAACACACTTTTGATTTCTGTCTTTTTCATGGTTGACAAAAGTTCCGTAATTGTTGAAGTGACGTGTTATGTATATCTAGCTCATTACTTGACAGATCATTTAACAATTTCGGTAAGGTGTGCCTCAACATTTGATCCCCGTATGCAGTTCTGGTAGTGGTCACCTGGCAGCATTCCCGCCTTCATGTTTCGTACCCGAGATGTTTTCGTCAAGTATGATAATTTAGAAATTGTTTCAATGCGATATCATGCTTGATTTTGTACGTAAAAATGAGCCTATAGCTATACATAATCTGAGCCGTCATTTCGTCTAAACTTCTAAACAATTATTACTTATGCGAGTCGTAAGGGGAGTTGGGGATCATACGCATCTTTCTTTTTTGAAGTAGGTAAATTTTGTTTAGGTTAGTCATTGTGGTCGTGCCCCAGACTAGATGCGAGTAGTTAAGGTACCAGCAAAATAACTATCCGTATATAACTTTCTTAACGAAGAGCGGAAGCACAAAGCGGTTTCTATATGTAAATCTAATGACACGATCTAGTTTCGAAGCTATACTTCTGACGTGCGAGTCCATGATCACATGCTCATTGAAGATCATACCTAAGGTTTTAAATTTTTTAACCATTTCAGTCGGTGAGCTATTTATCAAGAGATCGGCAGACAGGCTAACCTTTTTATTTTTAGGGCGGAACAAGATATATTTTTGTTTGTGATGATTTTTAGATAGTTTCTTTCTGTCCAGTCCTACAACTTACACAGAGCGGTGTTTGCAGTATCGATGATCTCACTGTAATCACTCGCTGCAAACAACATTGTTGTGTCGGCTGCGTATATAAAAATATAGCTGTCACGCCGATGTCCACCATGTGATTAACTTATAGATTAAATAAAAGCGGTCCTAAAATGCTGCCTTGAGGTACCCCAGTACTTAATCGTTGAATAGTTGAGCAGGAATTATTGATGTTAACGTAATACCTGCGGTGAGATAAGTATGATTGCATGACCGCTAATGCTTGGCCATGGATATCATAAAAATAAAGTTTTTCTCATGAGTAAGCTATGGACTAGATAGTCGAAAGCTTTTGTGAAATCTGTAAAGACCTTCAATACCATTTGGGTTTGTTCAAAGCTTCTCAAAATACATTCGTTTTCCTGAAGTAACACGAGTTCGGTGGAGCAATTTTTCCTAGAACCGAACTGTGCATCAATAAGCACATTGTGTTCATCACAAAATAAAGCCAATTGAGCGCATATTATTTTTTTACCCTTTGAGAATACTGGTAAAATTGAAACTGGCCTATAGTTCGTTATATTCTTATCTTCTTTTTTGTGAATTACCAATACTTTTACAAGTTGCATATTTTTAGGAATTGATGCGCTAAGAACGCATAAATTAAAGATATGAGCCAGATGGGAGGAGAGCAAGTCTATGATGTATTTGACTGGTGTAATTTGAATGTAGCCTAATCTGCATCAGAACTATTGCTCTTTTTATTCCCAGGAACACCGATGCAATTTCATTTTTAATAACAGGGCATAAAATATAGAGTTATTGTTCTCTTGTCCATTTATTTTTTACGTGTAAGTACCATTATACCCACGATTGGCGACGTTTGCAAAATAGTCATTAAATGCATTTGCCAGAGGGTTACTCCCCAATTGATTACCATCGCTCACTATGCTGTCAACGGAGGTTGATGTTTCTCTGCGGTTTATGACTTAGTTTAACTTCTACCACAGTGTATCAGTCCGTCAATGCGATAACGAAAATGATTCACTGCAATATGTTTTCTTTGGCTTTACGTAGCTCTTTTGTAAGATGCCCTAGACATGTTGCATTTTATTCGCATTTTCCAAATCAACTCCTTCGTGGTCGATGGTTTTCTGGCTTTATCGGGCGTTACCCATTTTCTTAAAGGTAAACAGTCACTATTGGTGGCTCGAAATACGTCCAAAACAAGTCGTATGCTTCGTTTGCATTTGTTTTTCTGTTAACCTCACACCAGTCCATGCATGTAATTTTTTTCCTAAATATTTCTAATAGATTGGCGTAATTGGCCGAGTGTAACCATATTTATGTGACTGTTGTATTGGGATGGCTTCTTGTCCTTGCAGTAAACAAGTGTACTGGCGGGTGATCCATAATCGCGCAACTCATCACTCCTGCTCTTGTAGATGAAGTTGCGGAATTTGTTATAAAAGTAACTAGGAGTATTTCCGAAGTTTCAGTTATCCGCGTTGGTGTTGCTATTTGATTTGTACAACGATAGACAGCTAGTAAACTTTCCACATCGCATTTGTGAACTGAATCTGCAAGCAGGTTTATGTCAATATCTCCTCCCGAGACGATGTCATATCTATTACTATAAGCATGTTCAAGAAACACTTGAATATGCTTCGAGTAATTGCAGTAGAACACCGCAATAATTGTTTTAGAGCGCAGCTCTTAGGCGTTCGCTCCCGGCTTGAGCGGCGTCGGCCTAACCGCGAGTAACCATCGTAGCCCTCTTATCCTCGTGAGGGTATCCCTCGTGAGATTAACCCTCGTAACCCTCGTGAGGGTTACGAGGGTTACGAGGGTCATCGCCATTGATGACGTCATCTGTGACGTCACTGATGACGTCACCGGCATCCGGATCGTCATCGGCATCATCACTGAGGACGTCATCAGTGACGTCATTGATGACGTCACCGGCATCAGCATCGTCATCGACGTCCCTGATGACGTCATGAGTGACGTCCCTGATGACGTCACCGGCATCCGCGCCGTCATCATCATCATCCCTGATGACGTCATTGATGACGTCATCAGTATCAGCATCATTATAGTCACTGATGACGTCATCGGTGACGTCACTGATGACGTCATCGGCATCGTCACGTGACCCCCTCGACGTCACGTGACACCCCGAGGTCACGTGACCCCCACAAGTTCACGTGACCCACAAGGTCACGTGACCCCTCCGCCCCCCCGAAGTCGCTTCACCCACCCCCCCTCCCAGTACCCTTCCCTCCTCCTCCTGAAGAGCTGCGCTCTAATTCGGCGTTACAGGGAGTTGTAAACGGCTTTCATTTTTTTTTACAACTGATAACATTTCATAACCCCTATTAGTAATTCAGTAGTCGGTCAATGAATCAGAGTTCAAGATTTTCTTTATTAAGAGGGAGATCCCGCCACCTCTGCTGCTGTTTCGCTTTAAAACACAACTCTTATACATTGGTAGCTTGAAACTATCAGCTTCATTGGTGCACCAGGTCTCAAAAAGCTTAATAAAAACACAAACTGTTTAAATAGAAATTCTAGCTCCAAACATGTGTTTTTTGCAGAACGTAGGTTTAGGTGAAAATACTTCACTGTGTCATTTATACCATTGCCAAGATATCTGCTTACCTCCGATGGAAGTACGATATCTAAACTAGGCATTTTTCACCGTTAATCAAAAGGAACGTGAAAAAAATGCTTTGTCACTCAAGCTTCAAAAAGTTATCTTTCGTGCTCATAACAGCGTTGTAGCCTTGCTCCCTTCGCACATACAAATTCCCGTTCCTGTGTCACGCGTACTGATAGTAGTTTTCATTTGCCCAATCCTTGGCCGCCCAGAGCAGTGCTTTTGTTTGTCTAGTCATGTTCTCAAGAATGTATTCTTCGTTTTTCCCTCTCTTAAGTTTCCTCCTGATATTCAGCCACTGCTCCCTGGCTGCTGCATTCGAAAAACGAATGATAATCCGTGAGGCTTTTCCGGAACAAAAGGGAAGTCTGTGCAAGGCGACAATATCTTGCCCAGTTATCTCTAATAGCTCCAGCGTTCTGGCTACGGCATTCACCTTGCTCAGCAGATCCTCATTTTCAGTTTTCCTTATACCATGAAGTTCAAAGTTTAGTTTTCGGCTGTGCCATTCTAGGTCATTCACTTCTTGTCTGAGCGTTTCGGCTTCATTTTTCAGCTCTCCGGTACTTTCGAATCGTTTCTTCAGCTCCGCGATTTGTCTTTTGTTTTTTTTAGTCCTTTCAGTAGCTCATCATAATTGGCCGACATCATCTGGACCGACTGCTCAATCTTATCATCAGTGTTTTTGAGGTCCAGGAGAGTGCGCAGTTTGCGTTTAGTTGGCGGTATCCGAGAAGGAAACCGCCAACTAAATGACTCCAATTTTATGAGCCTCTCGCAGATTACCCTACGGTGCACCACACTGAGATTTTGACCTCGGTCCTTAAGGATCTCCTAGATTAGGGCAGAATAACTACTAAGGGACATAAACTAATGAAACCGGTACAGCCTCCCCCGGGCCGCTCCTACATGCCCCCTAAGATTCACAAACCTGGTAAACCAGGGCGCCCAATTATATCCGGAATAAGTGCAGTAACCAGACCCATATCAAATTATGTAGAGAGTTTTATTAAACCGATACTTACAAGTCTCGATGCATACATTAAAGACACAACTACATTTTTAATGGAAATATCAAATTTATGCAGAGCAAAATAATCATGTCTATTAACACTAGATGTGTCATCGATGTATACGAATATCCCACACAATGATAGATTAATTTCTTTAATTGACATGTACGAACTTTACAAACAACCGGACAGCCCAGATGAACACGTCGTCGCTAATCTAGCGAGGCTTGTTTTAGAACTCAACATGTGTGGACTTTATAGATCAAAACGACGTTGCTCATCCGACCATCCGCTTTACTCATTCGTACTCTGAAAAAGAAATAAACTCCTTAGACGTCACTGTTAAAATAGACGAAGTTAAACTGGGCTCGTGCCCAGGCACGGAGCCAAGGGAGAGGGGGGGGGGGAGGGGGGGGCATATTGCCCAGACCCCACCCCCTTCCCCGAAATCTTTCATTTTTTTGAGACCTCCACTCCTCTCCTCCTCATACAGCATTTTGTCACAGGCGGACCCCCCCCGTCCCCGGAACAAAATCCGGGCTACGTGCCTCCACGAGCCAGTACCGTAAACCGACAACAATGTACACGACAGCAATCACTATTGCCGAGCTAATCGTTTCAAACGAATTCCAAAGAGACAGATATTGATGCGAACAGCCAAAATTTAAATTCAGTGCTAGAGAAAGAAAAGTATCCACCCAGTACAATTGACGATGCAATCAGAAAAGCCAAGCAACTGAACGGAGCAGACCTTATCAGCCATCGACCCACGCAAACCGTGGATCGAAGGTCGAAGTTGTGGTCGAGGGCTTATCAGCCCTCGACCACAACTTCCCGTAACTCCGATTTTTAGCGCAGTTATTGTGAAGGATGAGGGGAGGCTGCTGAAGGGAGTGTATGCGCCTCCTCCTTATTCGCCCCCTCTCCTCCTCCCCTCCTCTTTCTTTCACACGCGAAACGTGCGTCGTCACTGGACGTTTCGGCGCGGTGTGGAAATAGAGAGTTTTAGTAATACGTATAGGAGCGAACGCAGACCCCATACTTTAACGTTAACGTTGCGTCCTCCACACTGCGCGTGCGCCATACGTACGTGCTGCGGCGAGCCTTGCGTACTTACGCTCGCTATCGATTTTTGCGAACGTACGTAGCGGTCCCCTGCGTGCCATCTCGTTGCTCTCGTCGCGCACGGGAGAGCGCGAGACTAGTCCAATTTGAAAAATGGCGGCGGTGAGGCAAACCAGCGGAAGTGCTACGCGCATTGTACGGGTTCGCTTTACCATTGAATATGACATCAACCTCCTCAAGAAAGTGAACGCGACGAACCCTTTCGAGCACCCACAAAGATGGGTGTCGATAGCCAAGAACGTTGGCGACGCCGTCGAACCCAAAAAGGTGCTTACCATGCGGTCGGTACGCGAGCGGTGCGACCTATTGCTCGCATACTTCCACGCAAATCACCAGGCCAACATAAGAAAGTGAATATCGTAAATAAAGGTTGTCGTGGTTGTTCTGTTTTTTGTCTGTGTCCTTTTTTTCCTCAGTCTCGGGTTTCTGGCAATGTTTGAGTATCCCGTTCGTTCATTATGTTGAATTTTAGCGTTTCTGAGTGATCGGAGCTAATTTTCTGCCCGCAACAGTAAAAGCTGCTTCTCGCATTTGCGTTGGCTGCGTAGACAGCGACCAAAACAAAAAAAAAAAAAAAAGGCACCCGGACAATTGTGGGTCATGACTGATTCACGAAGCTCCTTCTTGCTTGGCCTAGCATGTTTTAAAGGACGAATGCTTCAATCGCTCTGAACGCAACTCACGCAGATGTCTAAACCGGTTTTACCTCAATCACTGGCATACTGGTAGGTCCGGCACAGAGGAACAGTATAGTGAAAAAGTGAAGCTGCTGACAGAGATATGGACTATGGCGAGCTCGTTTGGGTACGATGTGAAGAAAGGCCAGCATCATTCGTTGCCCAGCGCTAAAGCGCTATTGCCTTGCGCGACAGCGCTACCGCCAGCCATGCGGAGATTCCACTGGGCACAGAGGTCTCAGGTAAGTAGCAGCTTGCGTCGTGATTTTACTAGTTTCCAGCAAGTAGATTTTATTTCTAGTCACGGCGACCTCACTGTAACTCAGAGGTATGAGCCAGGGCAGCATGTATTACTGGTAGTTATTTGTGGAATTCACGCATCAATAATCTCATGTTACCATAGAGACTGACGACTCGTAAAACACCTCTTCAAATATTTGTGACTCCCATGCAGTAGCGCAGGGTCAATTACCATAGTTCAAAATTGGGTTGCTAAATGTTATGCTGTTGGTATGCATTGCTTATTTTTTGTAATGTCGCTACAGAGCTATGTTGCCTTTATTTAGCCAGAGCACAATAGGCAATCATGTTCCCCTATTTTATCCCGTGCATTATGCTGCGAACTCACCCTAAGCTACTGTCTGGATGAATAAAATACGCATCCTGCATCCAGTGACTCATTTCTACAATGAAGACAGTGCAACACACTAAGAAAACATTTGTTGTATAAATAGCTTTATTGCATATCAATTTACTCGCTTAACCTTAGCGTCACAAATAGTAACATGTTCACAGTTATTCAATGCAGAGCTATCAGAACCTTAATTGCACTTCACTTTCTTTTCAGGGCCAGCGGCTTCTAGCACCGGCGTAGACCCGGCAGAAACAGCAGAGTCCATCCTTGAGGGCATTTACAGTGATACTGAGCAGCCTCTGTGACCTGTTGTACTGGCAACAGCAACTCAAAGTGTCCAAAGTCGCCCTCAGGAATTTCAAGGCCTCGGCTGTAGCAACAGTGCCACGCACACGGAGCCTCAGGGAGAGAGGGCGGAGGCCAAAGACGAGCTCCCTACACCTAGAATTCGGGCAGCCTGCAGTAAGTGTTACACACCGCGCAATGTCGAACCTTTCATAACAACTTGCATTATCCAGGAAAAAGGAGGACCCATGCCGCAGATGCAAACGTGGACCATGAGTTCCTGGAGAAAAGGTGGTGCCACCAGAGGGAGCTCAAGGACAAGGAGGCTGAAGTGGAGCTACAACGCATAGCCTTGGAAAGGGCACAGCTGGACGCCAACGAGAGGCGCTCTGGAAAAAATTACGAGCTAAAATGGCTAAGATTAGAAAAAGAGTTCGAGCTCCGTGAAAGGCAACTCGAGCTCCGGTCAGAAGAGCTTCAACGTAAAGACGAGCAAAATCGCCTATTGAACGCGAATCAGCAGGCTTTGCTTAGTGTGCTGCAGGCGCTGACAACCAAAGTCTGCAACTGTAAGAAACAAAATGAAGAAAACTGAGGTAACTGATAATAATACCTGGAGGAGGGGAACAAAGGACAAACAGAATTCTCGGAACACAGCTAGGCGACTGGTGCGCACCTGAGAAAATACTGACGCCTAGTTTCAGGTTAGCTTGGCTTGAAGAGCACTTCGCTGCAAATGAAAAGGTCCCACGGCTCGAAACCAGGGCCACGCGGACGCCTTCAGCCACGCACCAGTCATCCAGTTGTGCTTGGAGTACTGTTTGTCCTTTGTCTCCTCTCCAGGAATTACCATCAGTTACTCCTATCCAGCTCTGAAGTGACCAAAGTCTAATGAATGATCGGTTTCAAGTGATCAAAAAGGCAGGGTGGATTCACACCTAAATACGAAGAGACCTGGTTACCATATATACAGGCATGGCGGTTCGTGAGGAGAACGGTTACTCTGTACATTCGAGGCACTGCTTGTAGCAGTATTTTCTGATTTTTCTTGAAATCTAGGAAAGCAAATTCAGAAATAACTTTCCCGAAACCCCATTCGACAGCCTGGCGAACGGTACACATGGCTGCATTGAAGTCCTCCTGCTCTTTTGTTACTTTTGCACCTCCGTAGGGCTTCATGAGGAGCGGGCGAAGGGGATATGCCGGATCTCCAAAAAGCACGAACTGGTGGTTTCCGTTCAGGTCCTCCAGCTTTTCATAAAGATGGCTGTCTCGAAGGGTCCCTGTATGTCAAGCATGTAAACAATACAACACAAACTGCAGCCGTGAAAGAACAATATCCATGTGTGCTGCCATTAACTGGAACAAATTAGCCAACAAATTGCTGTAGTGAACACGCTAACATTATAAACTTCTTAACTTTTCCAGGGATGCTTGCCTGATCTGTGCTCGTAACAGCAGCTTGACATAATAAGTTCCCACTAACTAGATCCAACAGTCTTTTGGCAACAGTCACCTGTTCTTCTCAGTGGTTTGACATTTCGGACACCAAGTGTAGTAAATACCCAAAGCGCATTGAATGCAAGTGTCGGTAACAAGTAATAAGTGAAGGCACTTTGCTGGGCGTCGGATGAATGGTTAATATCACAGCCGCTATCCGCAGCGATTCTACCTTTGTTTGCGATGTCTTTTAGAAAAATGGCATGAACATGATCAAAACCGGAGAAGTACAGAGAAGTCTAGAACTTGCCAGCATCGTGCCTGCTTCCTGGGTATGGGCCGTCCATTTCGCAGATTAGGCCATTCGGGCACATCTGCGCCTGGTACTTGAGTGCGTGCACCCTCTTGTGTCCAGAGAAGAACTGTCGCTGGTCCTCTGAAGGCCGGCAGATCGGCCTTGCCGTGCCGTCTATGAAAGCCCAGCAATTTGTGAGTGGAGCTCCTTTGCAATGGACTGCCTGCAAATAGAACAACATACTGCAATTGCGAAGCATTTCATAAGGGGCTTCTCCACGCATAACAACGAAAACTATGCGCTGTTTATATTATAACTATGCAGAAAATCGAGACCAGAACTAGATGCAACACAAGCGCTTCATGATTCGGGCACGGTTGTTACTAAAATTTAGGTTACGTGGTTATGCGAAGCAAAATGTTAGAGCAATTATTTGTTGCCTAAACCAAAGAATGGTACTGGAGTTGTCAGTGTCAAGCTTACCTCGCTCATCTCCTTCAGGTTCGCGAGGGTCAACCAGTTGTGAACAGTCAGGTCGTCCAGAAGGAAGCCGAAGTTTCTTTCAATGTGGAACATCACCCTGTTTGTGATGGTGTATATCACTGTGTAATGCCTTCCGAAGTACTCTTGGAGATCGTACAAACGGTTTGGGTATGCCAACCTTCGCAGGCACATGCGCAGAGCTTCTCGGGCTGGTACGGGCACCCCCTGGGCGCTTGTCACGCTCTCAGGCATATCTAGAGCCCTCACCAGTGTCGGAAAATCCGACTTCTCGAAGCGGAACTGCCTTCGAAAAGTCTGCTCTGAAAGGGCATCAATATTCAGGAGCCCTCTCTGTGACACGTACAGCCTCCGCTTTGGCTCCCGTTTTCGGAGGATGAGAGCCTCTATATCACCCCAGCTGAGCTCCGACAAATAGTATGGATCCAGCAAAACGCTGGAGCGAACCATAGTTCAAACTGCTGGTCGTAAAGCCTTCCAAAAAAAAAAAAAAAGACAAAACACGTACACAACAGGCACACGGAAACACGCACTTCCGTAACAAAGCAAGGAGAATCGGGGCTTTGGATTGGCTTGACCGAATACCCGCCTTGGATTGTTTGAAGCAGTTTACAGGAGCACATCTAGATGGCGCTACGAGTCTTTACGTATGCGTTCTTCTTCCGCTGTACTAAAATTGCGTAATCGACGCGCTCCGTAACGTTCCGTCGACGCAACGTTAACGCTAACGCAGGGGATTTGCGTTTGCCCCTATACGTATTACTAAAACTCTCTAATGTCACTTGACGTTTGGTCACGGTGACGTTTTGGCGCGGTGATATTTTGGCACGCGCGCGGTGAATCATGGGAAACGTTCCATAATGCACCGTGCCGAAACGTCACTCGTGACGTTTCGGCACCGCTTCGTCACGTCGCGTGACGCTTCGGCGCGGTGAATTATGGGACGTTTGCCATAATGCAGCCCGCGGTTACGCCGACGCCGACGCCGCTCAAGCCGGAGACGGGCGGCTAAGAGCTGCGCTTTCTAATTAGACGTTTAGAACTCTCTGCAATGACGAAATAGAGCCTAGCCCTTGAGGAGGAGGAGGAGGGGATGGTGCAAAGAAGGGTATGCACCTCCTCTCCTCCTCCTTTCCCTCCCCTCCTCCCTCCTCCTCTCCTTCTGCTCCTCTCCCCGTCCCTCTTCCCTACTCCATCCTCCTCCTCTCTCCTCCGGCTTTCCTTCTCCTCCTCACCCTCCTCCATCCTCCCTCGTGACGTCCTTCATGACCCTTGTGACGTCACTCGTTACATTGCTCATGACCCTAGTGACCCTGGTGACGTCACTCGTGACCTGGTGAAGGTTGTGACCCTCGTCGTGATCTTGGCGAGTGACATTCGTGGCCCTCGTGACGTCACGTATGACGTCATTATGGGAAACGTCCCGTAACGCAAGGCGGGGTTGCGATGGACGTCAGTTTTTTGACGTCCCTGGTGCTGTCACTCGCGACCCTCGTGACGTCACACGTGACGTCACGTGTAATCTTATTATGGTAAACGTCCCATAATGCAACGCGCTGTTACGCCGACGCCGCTTAAGACGGAAACGGGCGCTTAAGAGCTGCGCTCTTAAACTGTAATAACAAATTTTACTTACTTAGCCGACTTAGCGTTATAATTAAACCTTCATTGTCTGTCCTCAGACCGTATAATTCATCTGTACCCACCTAAAAAGTGTAGCTTTCACAATTTTGTTGTAATTGGTGTCTCTCTTAGAAAAACACACCCGTACATATATATATATATATGTATATATTAAATATTGGCCCTACACCTATAGCGCAACTCACGGCGACGTTTAATAAAATAAAAGAGAGAAATATTGTGCAGACATCGTTGAAACGGTGGTGCAAATAAAGGGAAACCGGTAGCAACTGGGATGAGCAATGCGGATCTCAGTAACTCACAAAATAAAAAAACAACATAAAGAAGCGGGACGTGGCGACGTTAGAGTTTCTTAATAATACTTCTCAGTCAATGAGACCACGGTATTTGTAGGTAAGAAACTCGAAGATCTAATCACGAAGCTTAAATATGAAATGCCACGTCCCGCCTTTCTTAAGTTGTCAGTGTCTATGGCTTCAGCTGTTTTGATGAGTGCTTTGGGCGCCGGTAACGGTAAAAGAAAAACGCCGTCGGATGTCCGGACCTACTCGTGATGTCCGCTCGCTGAGAAAATTTAGGGCCACGCTTATTTTGAGAAGTAAAGGTGGCACGACCAAGCAAATCGAAAGCTGTGGAGACAAGCGCAGCTAGTGTGTCAAGGCTTACTCAGCAAGGTGTCATGGGCGGACAAGACCGTTCCTGGACTCTTGATGGCGTATTCTTCTATTGAAAACCGAATTCGAAACTCTCACGTTGGCTCCGAATCTCGCGCTCGAACCAGATATATTTCAGTTGCAAACTCCCGGATGCACTCGAATAAATCTCGGCTTGTCCCATCCCCTCCGCGGAATGCGCAATGCGCGATGAATAAATGGATGAATGAACGCGGTTCCGCTTTCTTTAAAGTTTCTTTTGATGTGCGGTTTGTGCCTGAAACTTCCAGATGCTGTAAGGGCATTTAGTGTTGTTTGTGCTAGTATACTTTATGTCCGAGTTGGGATCGATGCGGATAGGCGGCCCATCCTTTGTTAGAGTGGTCGCTTCCGTCGGAAACCGATACGGAACAAGAATCTCAATGCCGTTGTATCGACCAGACGTGTCTCTCGTGTGTCGCATAAAGGCTCGATTCTTATGGCCGTCTCAGATTTATAAAAAAAAAGTTGTAAAACAAGACATATCGGATGATTTGTAGTCCGGATTTTCCTGTCGCGCAAATACTAAATTTTTTTTATAATTTTTATGCTCAGTCCATGCTGGTCATCAGTCAGTGTGCGTTAAGAAAACGTTCTCCACCTATTACCACGGGGCAACATTTTAATCGTAAAAATTTAAATTTAAATTACTTCGGTTGTTCAGATGACGGGATTTCAAAGTAAATCTAGTTTCATACATGGATACACCTATTTCTTCCAAGCAAAGAATTTTTGATTTACTTACAGTATGAGGTCTTTAAATATATCGATGGAAGTTAGGATATCCAATGCTACTGATAACTTCCGAAGGTACAATTCAGAATTTTATATTGATAATATTTTTTCTCTGGATCTATGTAAGCATATGAACCCTGCTCTCCGGCTGCAAAATACATGCAATAGTTTTATGTTTATATATATATATATATATATATATATATATATATATATATATATATAAACATATAAGTAATTGAGTGGAACATCAATTCTAAAAGACGATGCTAAAGTTGATGAAACTTCGCGGTCTCTGAAAAAAAAATATACGTAAAATTCAAAATGTGATTTGGACAGTCTTAAAGGACACTGAAATTATTTTTAATGCCTTTAATGGGACCCATGTTTGTTTCGGGTGTTTTTCGTGTTTTTTTTTCTTGAAAAAAAAAAGATTTAATGAATATAAACGGCGATAGACACGATTTAGGGGAAAAGGGTGGACCTTGCCCGAGGTCCTGTCGGGTGCTTAGATAACTAAGCACCTTTTCTCGACTCTCACTGATTAGAAAGATTATTGACGTTTGAAATGTTGGTTGTAAAATAGTATCTCCGCGCAGTAATATCTTTTTATTCTACAACAGCTATATATATCAAAAACAAATAATATGAATTGAATAATTGTTGTTTTCAAAAATATCCCTCATTGCCTTTTCCGCAATGGTGTGAAACCATATAGAACATGGTTGCCGACGTCTGCGGAGTGTTGAACAAGCATATATCGTTGAGCTCGTCTGTTTTTAAGAATGCTAAACATGTTGTGTTCACCGATGCGATTAGAGGAAGATCTTCTCAACCGACGCATTTTCCAAAAAAACTACTGTCGCAAATACGTTCACTCTGTGCGGTTGCTTGTTTTTGTAGCGGGGCTGGCCTAAGACTAGCGTCCCACGTCAAATATACAGGGTGATTCAAGGAGACGCCAGGCTCTTTAAATATAGCGAAAAATTCGGTTTCTTAACCTATCGCGCTACGACTTTGTGCAGCGTTGCCCACAGCCCTATTGAAAAAAAAACAACAACATTTGGTAGCTATATGAAAATAAACAGGTCCATACCGGTAACAGTTTAACCATACCGGTCACCAGTTTGTCAAAGGGGTCGCCCGTATGGCTCAAAGGCATCCCCCGTATGAGCCATAACGGTCACCTGTTTGCACAAACAGATCACTCCTTTGGCCAACGGTTTGCTCGTCTGGGCAAATGGGCGACTCGTTTGGGCAAAGTTGTCGCACGTTTGCTCAAACCGGTGACCATGTTGCACAAACGAGTGACCGGTGACCGGGCAAACTGTACCGGTTTAATCAAACGGCTCTCCGGAGCCCGTTTGATATTGAACGTACAGATCAGCGGCATGGGCACGCCTAGCGTTTCAGCCGTGGCAGCCAATGTTTCCGGAAGGCTCGGAGCACCGGTTCATCGATTTCAGAACGTCCGCGTGATGCAAGTAATTATATTTATGTTTTAATTGCGCTAATGTTCGCTCATACTGCAACTAAAATTAACACCTTTTTTTTTTTTTTTTTTTACGTAAACACGCGAGGTTGGTGAGCAAATACTTTTGAAAGTACTTTAAAACTTTGTCCATCTTTGTTACCTCAATTCGCTTATTCAGCTTGAATCTCTTACGCAGAAGACGCGACCGCCTGAAAGAATGTACGTCTAGACTCCGTTTCACTTCAATTCAAGCCGCAGCGAACGTAGCGCGCGTACACGCGGCTGCAAGAACATCGAGCATTGCGAGAGCACGCACGCCGTTGCAGCAGTCAAACTATGAGCTCGCGCTGAGTATTTTCTTCGCTCGGGCGGAAGCCGAGTTTCTGGCCGCCCCGCTGCCATTTCACGCGTTCAAGCGTGCTAAAATGCGCGCGCGCGCGCGTTTGCTTTTTGAGGCTACAAAAACACGTCTCACTGGAATGCCTGGGGAGAGGGAGAGGGGCTGTCCTGGTGTCCCATGCCTTGAACTCACCCCCTCCTTCTCCACTTGTAACCTCTGTCACGTGACCCGCAGCAGCGCGCGAGCTACACGCTGATAACCATCGAGATCCGGAAGGGTGCGCCTGGCAGCCGCTTTTTTCTTTGTCTCCTTGTTGTCAGGTCCAGCGCGAACTTCGCTGTCCTACCTGCTTCGATCTGTCGCCTAACCCTGCGGTCTTATTAGGATGTCTCTCGAAAACGTATTGGATGTGCACCAAAGCTATCAGTGTTCGAAAAGTCCTAAGCGTATATCGGCCACAAGCGATTCTTCAAAGAAGTCAGTTATTCTTGCGGTTTGCTTGGGTTCGGCAAATGACAGCTTGTGCGCCGCATCGTGTTGAAACTTCCAAGGAGCCGTTCCCTCTCGTTTGTGTCTGTGTGGAAGTCCTGCTTTGAGCGTGTCGACAAATATCCCGGATTACATCTTTCAAGTCCGCTATTATTATGGTAAGTGCACTGTATCCTACTTCTTGGCAACAATTGACCGTTCTTCTACGCGTACTCTTCCAGATTATTATATAATTATGCAGCGTATATTCTCGCGGCAGCCGGGAAAATAATTTCCCCGAAAGTTTACCTTCATAGTCTAGAATTACCTCTGTTCTTGTTTGCTTTGCAATCTTCTCAGTTGTATAAAACATTAGAGTGCCTGTCACATTTCTCAGATCGCTTGCACGTTTTTAGTTGTCAACAGAAGAGGTAATAAACTTTGAGGAGAATTGAAAACAATCTTTTGTGTCTGTTTTCCTGTCCATTTGTGAGCACCTACGTGAGCCCACTATCTCTACGTGTTTCCTCCATGTTATCAATAGGTTTATGAGTTTCGGGACGTCTTAAATAAGTTTAAGATAACCAACCTACCAGACGATGCCCAATTAGGTCTAGCGCATAATTTGCCAATTCGAATGGCACGTTCAAACTTGTGGTCACGTGCAAGGTCAAACGGGCACTCATTTAAACGGGCACACATATCAAACGGGTACCGTTTCGAGCGGGTACAGTTTTAAACGGGTACCCGTATCCCATATTCACGTTTGATCCAAACGGGTCGACAAGTTTGCCACCCGTTTGTTTCAAACGGGTTGACCAGTTTGCCACCCGTTTGAATTTCAAATGATTTTTTCTGTAGGGCGATGGTGCTTTTTTTTTTCTGTAAAATTTGCAACGAGCGAAATTACTTGAGGAAAAAGTAAAGAGAGAAAAATGCTTAGCTCCTATAGAAACGCAGCGACGTCACCGGTCTTCAAGCAACACGGCGCCGTTTAGCACGGGAGACAAGAGATGGCGCAAGCGGTCGCGACGCCAACTGCCGCCAAGGAATGAGCATACGACGCCGAGAGCCGGCGTCTTTAGCAGACAAGGAACTGCAGTTCTTTGTTGTTACCGCGCCTGTTTTTGTTTCTGCGACTGTCCGCACCTAAGAAACGCGCGCCCCGTTTGAGTCGAAAAGATTGTCTGCTAAGGACGCCGGCTCTCGGCGCCGCATGCTCGTTCTTTGGCGGCGTTCGTCGCGCCATCTCTTGTCTCCCGTGGGAAACGACGCCGTGTTGTTTGAAGACCGGTGGTTTCGCTGCGTTTCCATAGGAGCTAAGCCTTTTTCTTTCTGCACTTTTTCCTCAGGTAAATTCGCTCTTTGCAAATTTTAGAAAAAAAAAGAAATGCACCATCTGTGGGCAACCTTCACAAATCGTCTTTTTAGACTTAGGCCAGGTGGCGCAAGCTACCGCCCGTTGCAAAGGCAATAGCCATTAACATCCATCCATCCATTGATAGGATAAGAAGCCGAATTTGCGGTCGATATAAAAAGCCTTGCCTCTCCTTGAAGCACCCTGTATTAATTGCTTGATCTGGCTTGATTTGTTCCCAAGCAAGCAGTCCCTCTGTCCTGTGAAATGTGCAACGGTCGTGATTGCGACCATGTTGTTTTGTCGTTTTTTTTATGCCGAGAATATATCTACAGAGGTAGGAGTTGGAATGCCATTTGGCTTGACTCCACAGGGCGCTTGGCTAGCAATATTTTAAGCCAATATTTTAGGACGCGTTTTAATTGTGCGTTATGACGCTCACCCACCTTGCTCGCGAACGCCACGCGAAAAAATTAATAGAGCAGAAAATATTCGAAAACTGCATATTTATTTTGTTGTTTTTTCTGTCACCCTGGTCGCTTTTTACCCCACATCGAGACACGCTGACAAACACTCGTATTGGAACGTGGCTCATCCAAGATGGAACGCTAGAACGTCGCTTTCTTGGTCGCGCCTTGCAAGCGTCGGGAAAGCTTTTAGACGGAGACGAAATAGCAGAAAGGCAAAGGCGAAAACGGGCGCTAACGCGCACCTTTCACGTCCACGTCAAGGCATTGTAGACAGCGATACCCGGTGGCGGAATAGCAGACGATGCCGGTGTCTGCCGCGCGTCTTCTCGTACAACTAGCGGGCGGTGTTAGACTCCAGTCTAGACGCACCGGATGTGGTGACAGGGAAACGCTAGACTTCCGAGCATGTTCGGCCGAGCAGTCAAGCCAATCCAGTAGTAATCGCGGGGGCTTGTGATCTGTGGGCGGGGTTTAGAACGAGTTGTGAGCTTCAAATAAATTGCGACTAACGGCGAATTAATATTAAATGGAAAGCATTTATGTTTCAAGGCAGATCATATTTAAAATTGTACGCGTCCCAGCTATGCCCTTGAAAAAAAATGTCATTTTTCCTTTTAGTTTTTATTTACGCAAGACCTTTACTTTTGAGGTATTTATACAATAAAAAAAAACATATTCTAGTGTACCCTTTAAGGTCGCAGTTATTTTTTGTGTTAAAGTTTTCGAAATATCATTATGAGTGGTTTCTGATGGTATTACTTCCCAGGGCTACAGAAAAAACATTTTAGAAGTTATAGTAAAATAAATGTGCTAGTATATTTAGATATAACAAAATTACACTCGCAATGTCTGTGCAGTGCCTTAGTCATGTGCTCTAAATAAGGCGAAGTTTTATTATAAGTACCGAGGCTTTGTTGTTATTACACCAATGTGATGTACCGGTTTTGTAATTAGGTGCAAACAATTTAAACTAAAAATGGATCTGCGTCTTTGATACGAGGTTGTAGCATCAGCTTTTGCTTTAAAACCACTGTTCGAACTGAAGAAAAGACTGACCTGAAATATTACAATTTAGACATGGTATTTTGCCTTACTTTATTTTCTAAGGGAGAGCTCAACTTATTAAGCTCTGCGCTCGTATTTTTGTCATTGCTTTATGTTGTTTTTGATGCTTTGCTTGTTGCACTTCGTTAAATATGCGTTTCCACATGAAATATTCAAACTTTTATACTTCACTATTTGCTGTTGTGACACTCTAACACGAACAATTGGTAAATTGCGTCAAGATCTATGATTCTAATATTGCTTAGACGCTAGTCCTTTAGAACGTTCTTGGCGTCGGTTATAAGAGAATATGAAATATTGCTTTATCCACAGAATATTTTAAATGGGTAAATATGCCTTCAAAGTATGCTTAGAATCAAACTCCGGAAAGAACCATCCAATTAAAATAAGTGAACCCTTTACAGCTGATAAGGTTGATGAAATCAGCCTAAGTTATTAAGCACTAGCAAGTTAACGAACAGCTCCTCGTTTAGGTGGCAGCGAATCCTTTATATTAACTGCTGGAATAAAATAGTGGGCATTCTCTTCTATGTCGAATATGCAGCTCACTTCACCATGCGATTCGTTACAATATCATCTCTCAAGTCTCTAGATTACAATGACATCTACAAAATATATAAAGGTTGTCTGTGATTTAAATGTAAACATTTCGGCGGAACTCCGCCTACTTAGGTAGGCAATGTCAAAGTTGTGCTTAGTAAACACTAACGAATTTCGCCTCAGGCCCCACGTTTCAAAGCCGGTTTGGCCCCTTTTTACGTGTTGCTCTTTGTGGGTTCTTTATTGTAGCAGTATTTGTTTTCTTCATTTTTTTTGGGCGCGTGAAGCATAGCAGCCGCGAATAAAAGAAACAGAAAGGAAATTATACTTTTCATACTTAAAATTCAACCGCAATATACAAGTGTTTTTTTTTTTTTATCAGTGGCGTTGCGTGCGAGTACGCTTGGGTCTTACTATTTACAATAACCTCGTCCAAAGTAAAAAATAAAAAAAAATAATTGAATGTTGATACACCGCCTCTTTGAGATGATACTTCTGTATGTCTTACACGCTCGCTGACCGACTTACTAACCTGTTGTTGTTCACCTCAGCCCTCTCTCTTCCCATAGATATATGCGGGAGCGCGATCACGTGGTGAGAGACAGGGGAGTCGACGAGCTCGTAGCTTCCACAACACTGTCAGCTTAGGTGTGAACGGAGTATAGGTCGCCTTCCATTCCGTTCACTAGGGAATTGTAGTAGACCGTTTCCGCAGCCCGCTAAGCACCCGGATAGCGCTCCGTAATCCGCCACAAGTCCTTGAACTATGCAGACAAAGCTAGCGGCGCGCATGCGCAGCTGCGGCGTTTTCTTCGGGGATACCGTAGCGGAGGAGAAAGACGATCTACTACAACTCCCTACTGAATCAAACACATGTTGGTGTTTTCCGGCTCACTATAGCGCCGGCCCAAACGCGGCGCGGAGGCTCGACCAGCTCTGAGGTGCCATATCTTGCTACCGCTTAACACAAGGCTCAGATAAAAACAACTCTCAGGCGTCCTGTTATTACGTGACATGCACTGAAGCGCTTCACGCAGGCTATTGAAGAAGGCCCTGCGAATCGTGAGCCAGATAGCGCCTCTCGATTGCTAGCTCAAATCCACTCAAAATTCCAGTGCAAGTAAAATGCAATATTACGAAAAATGCACATAAAATTTTGTGTCGTGACTTTGTGTATATCTGACCTTCCTCGTGCATTATTACGCTTATAAAATTAATGAACCTGTCAACTTTGTGTATGGGGACGACACTGCGGTAATCTCAACTTAGTCAGATTTATGACTTTCTAATTCAAGGACAGAAGCATCATGCATCATTTTGTTGCAGATTTGGTTAGCACGTTTTTTAACACAACCCGATAATGATAAATAGAAAAGTTGTCACCAAAAAAAAAAAAGGAGGAGAAGGCCTACAAACCTTCTCCTTCACTTCAATGCGTGCCAAGATGGCATTTTTTTATAATTAATTTCCATTGTATCCTTATCTTCTAAAATTGCAACATGTGTGCATTACACGTCAATTTAGACCGCTAACTAGGAAAGCAATATTCAGCGTAAAGATTAAAAAAATGCAAGACAACAGGCGAGCTAAAGTATTAGATTTATAGCCTTTGTAGATATGAAGGAAATAATAAAACGGTTGAAGCATTATTAAAAAATGTGCCCTGTTTGCGATTTTTTTTAATATGAGCATTGTTGGTACTACATAGTAAGTACTTGAGATCAATCGTTCCTGTGCGTATTTTGTCAGTAACTATACTCAGGCCCATATACGAAGCAGTTGCTGGGTCGAGGTGCCCGAAATGTCAACTTTAGGAAATCTGCTGAAAGTGCCTGGGGCTGAGTGAGCCTCTAAATATTTGTTCTTCAGGATTTTTTTTTTCGCAAACATATTTTTGTTGGTGTGGACTGGCATTGAGTTCACAAAATACGTTTCCGGCAAAATTAAAAATAATATGTGGAGATGATGAGCCGAAAGTCAGTAAAAATACCCTCTTGTGTGTGTGTTTATATATTTGAGAAATCTCTCCGTAAAAGGCACCAATAAATCATAGGAACAGCGTAGAAAGCTTGAACCGTTAAATTAATTATTGTTATATGAAAGACAAATAAACGGAACGCTACACCTATCTTACATTTAAAATAGCTTATAAGATGCAGCGTAATTTAAATTTTGCTATAGCATCCTATCCTGTACAGGCATGACTTAGGTGGTTTAAGATACAGGCGAAAAGTAAATACCAGCGCTGTACACGTTCCTCAAAAACAGGAAGGAAAGCTCGTTTTTCGTTCCTTCTGGATTTTGAAACGCGTTTCCGTAGCAAGGTTTATCTGTGATAAAGGGACTCGTTCCCTTTGTGGTTTAAAAAATAAAACGTGTCGTTACATACAAGTTACATTTGCATTTCCTAATTACCATTAACAGCCAGATCAAACAAATTCTTTTGTCTATATTGACAAAAAGGCAACAAGCGGAACCAAGGTTCCATTTGCTGATATAGTCACCATTAAAAATCTTAGCGTTTTTACATATTCATATTTGGGGTGGGCGATTCAGGCAGCACTCATTGTGACAATTACCACAGGAGACAAGAGGAGGTTCGATGAGGTCCTCTCAAGAATGTGCGTGCTCGCCACGTTGAGCGGGAAGGAGTTCTGTACAAGATCTTGCGCCGATCACTGAACGACACGCTTCTCCATTTAGCACACACAGATGCGGCCATCACCTACATGTCATATTTCCACTTTTTAGTGGTGGAGGGGAAGTGGAGAAGACAGGGCTCTTGGATTGTCAGTCTCGTAAACTATGTCAGAACTTCTTCGTGAAGGTCAAATTCCTTGTTCAATTTGAAGGTGGGAGAGAAGGGGAGAAAAAATAAAGATTAATATTTATTAATCGTGATGTTTTGAACTTGAAATAATGGTGACGAAAAAAAGCAGAAAACTTCGAAGTCGAAGAAAAAGACACAGGAGAGACGCCTTCCCTTGTGCCTTTTTCTTTGACTTCAAACCTTCTTATTTCTTCCCTCCGGTTTTAAACATCATGATTAAGTATCAGCACCTTGCCTGCACAGTCACTGTCTCTCTAATTTTGTGTGTGTATCCCTAAATGATTAATGTTCGTGATACAAGGTTGCGTTTGATGTCTGGAAACTTGCTCTTTTATTTTTTTTTTTGTAACTCTAGGTATCTTTGTGGAAGTTCAGTGATGGCTGTAGTCGGTCTTAGATTTATGGTTGTAAAAGGATTCGCGGAAGTAAATAAAGTAGCCGAGTTTGAGACTACTCTCCCTTTGCGCCGTCTTTTCCTTTGACTAAAAGTTGTTCATTGTACCGCGATCTCGGACACTGAAAACAGGGCCAATAGTCGCCAGCTCGCCTGCCCTTCACTGCTGCCAAGCGAGGACCCCACAAAATAAACCCTGTATTAAGTAACACTAAAGTAATCGAGATTATTCACTTCGGACAGATATTTCTTTTATACTTTTAAGTGCTTCCCACTTAGAAATAGACTATATTACTAACCAGGACGAAGAAAAATGAATTCATTTTTACGTTCCCGTAAAAACGTAACGAGTTCCCATTCCAGTTTAATTAACGCAGAATTGAATAGCGGCATTCCTTCGTTACTCCTAAAATAAACTCATTCCAGGAACGCCGTGCATTGGAACGCCATCCTGTACAGCACTGGTACACACTAACAACAAAACTGCATGGTAGTGGCTTATGTAAAAAGCAATCTGAAATACCGTATTCACTGTAGTAAGAAACACACTGTATAGGAAGATAACGTTGCTTCTCGACTTTTCCGATGACGACACATATTGTCAATAATTGCGATCGACAGCGGAGTCCATTACATTGATGGAGCGAGTTAAAGGGGGTACGGAAACGAAATGACGTGAGCGCGAGCTATCTACTCCTCTCTTCAAAGTCAGCCAGCGAGACGCGCAATGAGTTTCGCGCTTGTGCCGTCAATAGTTTAGGCACAGCCAAGGGTACTCTATTTGCGAGCGAGTTTTTCGAGCGGGTCTTGGTTTCGTTATCTAAGCTAAAACGAATCTGTAAAAGGATAGTTGCCGAAATGAGTTAATTCAGCCACCAATTCTTAATGTTTACTCGTGCCTGATGTATTTTGTCTATTTTGGGAAACTGTTCTAAATATTATTTATATAATGAATTGTATTACATTCCCGTTGTCTGATAAATACTGCGCGTAACAAAGACAAAATGTAAAGGATTATCCTCCAGGAGCTGTGATTGAGTGATTTCGGCTGTTTTTTCTATCGGAAAAAGCGGATCTGTGTTCTCAATTACCAGGTGTTGTGAAAACCAAGATAGTCCCAAATGTGACTCCTAACGTTTTGTATAGGACTGTGACAAAGTAACTTGACATTCACTAGAAAATAAGGTTGGCTGTAACACAGAATGTATTTTCAAAAATGATTATGCCAATAACCGCACCGGGACACGACTGTCTTGTCGCACGCTTATAATACTAATCTCTTCAAACGTAGCAATACTCGAATTTTTCTTATCCAGTCTACTTAACATATCAGCCTCTAAATCCAGTTCAAGCAATGCTTTCTATTTTTCAACAGTACCTCACCCGTAAAC
Source organism: Ixodes scapularis (assembly GCF_016920785.2). NCBI lineage: Eukaryota > Metazoa > Arthropoda > Arachnida > Ixodida > Ixodidae > Ixodes > Ixodes scapularis. The sequence goes on along the minus strand of NW_024609835.1, from coordinate 214,827,564 downwards.
ATACCTAAATTAGACAAAGTAGCACAAGAAGCCGCCATTGTGTCGAGTGAGGAATCTGATTTACAGTTATTTCTGACGCATTGTCAGCTGGAACGAGAGTTTAAATTGGCGGTTGAAACCACAGCTTTCGACGACCTTATAGCAACAACTGCCCGACTGTTTTTCCGCCTTTCCTTTGGAGCGCCATTCTACTATTTTTTTTATTCTCTCTTTTTTATTTGACGGTAGAAGTCTCTCAGACATTTAACTGAACTCGACTGGCATTTAACGGGTTAGTCCGTAAGACGAGTTCTGTGGACAATGTTCCGCTTGAGGCCAAACGAAGACTGGCATCAGAAAGAGAATTTTCCATCCAATTTGTGAGTCGCGGAATAAAATGTTGTGTAGAAGTGGCATGCCACTTACAACCTTTAGCGAAACACGCTCCGAATGCGTGTTATGTGTGGAGCCATTTGTGACTTAGCTGCTTCTGTTAGCATCTGTGCACGCTCTTCGTGGATGTGTTGCGTTCCATGGAAGAAATACGAATTTGCGTGCGAAACGCTAATAAAATGTTTACTTTAGAAACTTTACTATGCCATAGAGTATTTATTTTTGTCACTTTCAGGTTCTCTAAGCATCAGGAAACTGCTGAATTTTTTTTTTATTTTATAATTTACGTTATTAAAACTTGAAGTTCCACGGCCCCTGTTCCACTCGGGAAATTCAGCGTAAATATGTTTAGACATAAATAAAAAAATAAAAAAAACACAGCATAAATAAAACATCTTTTAACGCAAGGAAACGTCTAGAAATGTTTATAAAATTGTAATTTAGCTGTTGTGTTAAGAATTATTTAGACGTACATGCCTCGTATATACTTGGAAATACAAAACGCTTTTCCATCACCAACAACGTTTTCCATCAAATATTTAAACAAATACCCAGGGTATTGAAACTTTAATGCTTTATCTATGCGATTCTATTATCAATTATTTTAGGACAGTACACAATACATTGCTTGCTAGCAGCAAAAGCACCGTTTGTCTATATTTAAAAGATGTGAAACGAAAATTAGGGGAACCAGGTGTATCGCATGATTATCAGTCTTGTCCCCTAAGACAAATTTTACGGCAGTCAATCCTACAATCTGCCACTTAAGAAGGGACTACACTCATAGGACTTTGCCCATAAAAAAAAAGCTTGTGAAAAGAGGCATCGCTTTACTTGCATCCTGGTGGCGATTTTCAAATCCGACCAAAATGCAATGCATGACAGCCTTTATAGGCAGATATAGAGACTGCTTGCTGTGAAGTTTTCGAGGTCCGTTTTGATATTATTTGCTGAAAGTACGAATAAAATCAGCGAGGAGTAATTCGAAGCCTAGGCCGATACAATTAAGAGCATACATAATTTCAGCTAAAACCAGCTGCAGCCGACGCTACAAGGTGTTGGTACCAATGACACATTGTCAAAAGCTTAACATCATGGTGCTCGTCAAGTTTCTGCACGCGTTCTATCGTCCTTGATTCAATCATAAACCAAAAACAGCCAAGTGACTTCTGCTTTTGACGCTGCTTCACTGGTCCCGTTATCTCGTAGCATCGGCTGCGTCCAGGGCCGTACCCAGAAAAAAATTTCGGGGGGGGGGGGGGGGGTTTCGGGGACAACGGCGGCCATTTTGAAAGTGTCTTTTGCCTTATTTTCGCCTATGAATCATGTGCATCGGTGGCATATAATGGAGAGTTACAGCAAACCGGAGAACCGGTCCCGGTTTGGTACCCGGTAGCCGACCGCCGCCACTGCGCGTGCGCAGAGGTGGAGATTAAAATCGGCTGGCTGCCAGTGCACCGACCAGGGCCGTACACAGAAAACAATTTCGGGGGGGGGGGGGTCAGAGACCCCTATCCCCCCCCCCCCCCTGGTTACGGCCCTGGCTGCGTCTATACCTAAGCTGAAACAAAGTATAGACCACATGTACTGCCATACACGCATTATGCTTAACTTAAACTACTAAAAATGGGAAGACATTTTTATGCACAACTGATGTTTTCAGCCCCTCGTATACACGAACTCATCTCTGTTACGTCACGGCGTGGTGGCGGCGCGTCGGACGCACTTCTGGTCCGGGGCTGTGGGCGGAAGTGCCCATGTGAGACGTGTATTCCTGCGTTGTTTTGAAAGGAACCAGACAAAAACCTGCCCTCTCGTCAAAATGCTGCAACTGGAGCTGTACCAAGAGAGTCGAGAAAGGTTTGAAGGTCAGTGTTCATGCGCTCGGTTCGTCCGAGAACGCGGATATGTGCCGTGAAAAGGGAAAACCAGACGCCGTCGGATCACGATTGCTTGGACGGGAAGCATTTTCGGTAAAATTCACGGATACTACTGGCCATCAAATTTATTTGTTTTGTTCCAAAATGAACGCCGGAAAACCGTCAAGTAGTACGGACATCCTGCGGACTACGTTCAGTGCGTCGTCAAGTTCAAACGGTCGCCTGATCGTTCGAACTGTCGTCTGCTCCTTCAGACGTTTCTACTTGTCGTCTGCTCTTTTAGAGGATACCGGCCCTTAGACCAAACGTGGGCCCGGTACTTGCGATAAGAAGTAAGTGCAAGCCACACAGGACTTAAGTTTGAAGGTTGGTAAGCAGGCTCGACGTAAACAGTAGATACAAGGAGGTGTTGATCATTGTTAGCAGTGGCCATCACCGACATGTTATACCTGATTTACTCGGTTAGATTCTGCTTGCGATTTTCAGTATCGATGTCGACCATCTCAGCTACGGTTCACGCTTTTGCTGTCCAAGCGACGTCGCTACTGAAAATTGCGAGCGAAATCTCATCATGTGAATCAAGCTTTAGCGTACGTTCTGCGGCGTCCTCGCGGAATGAATCACCGTATGTAAGATTATTCACGCGAAGTTTTGCGGTGTAACGAGCCTCGTTACTTTCGCTGACGCCGCTCAAGTAGTCAGACATCGTCAGGAGGACGTAGAATTAACAGTTCCAACGCGAAAAAGAGCTCGGGGACTCACCCCGGCGCTGACAAAATCGCATTTCAATGGTTTGTTTACGGGCGACGGCGAGCTTCTTGCCCACACCCCCATCGCGCATACGCGGCGCCGGTGGCGTCCGCTAGGGGCGCTCCAGGCGCTCCGGTTTGTATTTAAACATTCGTTGGTGTATAGGTAGGCTGCATGAAGCGAAAAAAAAGTGACGAATTTCGCTTAGTGGCCTACGCTCACCGCGTATCGTCAGGAGATTGGCTGTTGCGCCAAGTGCAAAGCGAACGCGCCGCCGGACGGAGTTAGTCGGTCTTCGTCCCATATTCGCTCAATGGAGTTCAGACTTAAGTTAGGGCAGTTGTGTTGCCACCTAAGCGACAGCCCTCTGAACGAGAGGATGTATCTTGTAAAGCATCAACAATAATATGTTGGTTGCGCCATAGCTGTGGTGTACAGGATCCCGTTGACGTGCGGTAAGCGGTCATGTATATGTTACCCGAAAAAATAACTATATAGCGTCACTCATTACTCGCTCAAAAAGTAACTGAATACGTTACTAGTTTCCGACTCTTATAAAAAAACGCGTTACTTTAATTTTTTTCTTAAAAGATTAAGTTATAATTCTAGTTCCTTGGACGACCCGCAACTGCTTTTATTGTATGCTTTATATTTTCCATTTCAGCAGTCGTTGTACCTAAGCAGTTGCTGCCTCTGGAAGTTTTCATGGGTTATTTCCCCGTTTTTTTTAGAACACAAGTCCGGCGACGTTGGAGAGTCATTCTACTAACGCGCTCGAAGCAAGAGCAGTGTTGAACTTCAGGAAGAGCTGGTGAATTCGGGATTCCCCTCTCTCTTTTGTTCTCTCTGCTTCTAAAGCTGCAAGTTTACAGTGGGATTTGTTCCTTTCCGTGTTGGCATGCTTCGGGCTTACATTCTGTCTCTGCACGATTCTAAGAGGTTCATCCATCGAACGTTATTCTGTACGCTTAGTGAAGGGCATCCTCAGCTGTAGAGTTCGACTTACGTGTCCAGCGATAAGCATTGCTAAAGTATCTCACTGTTTAGTTGCTTTTTGGGTTGCCCTTCTGCCTTTGTCGTAATGTAACTAATACTCAGGTTAAATTTTTAATGAGGCTGTTTGAACAGTGTTGTACACGTTACACCTCAAAAGTGAGGAAATATCGTTACTGGTTACTTGGCATTAAGAGTAACTAACTACGTTCGTTACCTAAAACGTGTATACGTAGAAGTAACTCGATGCTAGTAACGCCTTACGTACTTGTACGGAGGTAAGTCATGGATCGAACAAACTGGATGATGCATGATTTCAAGAGCGATAGAGCACGACATGTCTCTATGTGCCAGGGTGAGTGAGCATCTATCACTGCATTGTGCGGTTTGCATATTCACCCTATCCTCCAGAGTATTCAAATCATATTTCTAGGAAACTGCTTTGCCCTACGATATTCACAAGCTTCGCATAGAGTGTTGCCTGTCAGTCGTCAGCCTATCTACATAAAAAAATATATATATATATATTTATTTCACTGAAAAGGGGCCGTGATTTTAATGCTTCTGTGAATTTGGTATGTTAATGAGTGTGAGTGTTCGCTCTGGCTGCTACATTTTTTTTTATTTAAAAATTGTCAATTTCAGCTCTTGTTTTTTCTGATTCTGCTACTCTGGTATTTGTGTTTCGCACGGTATACTCTATATACTTTCTTTATTTACTCATGAAAAAAATTAGGTACATTTCCAATTTCATATAGGGTTCGAGAACTTATGACATCTGCTGCACCTTGTATCTTCATTTATTTTTGTTAACTAGGTACAAGTTGGACTTGCAAAGTGAAACTGAGGAAGTAAAGCTCTCCCTCCACATATACGCATTCCAGTGGGGTCGGAAGTCTATAATCTCAGTTGTTCTTATCACTTTACAGAATTTGTAAGTCAGAATGTGCAGAATATTTAATAAGGTAGGGTTTTCCAACACGTTTTCAAATATAAAAATATCCGCATAGAAAAGAAAAAAGACCAACTATAGTAACATTTCTTGTCAAAAAGAGACCAATATATTAAATTGGTATTTAAAGTAATGCTCTTTTGGTGTGTCTATATCCACAAATTTCTTGAACGCCATGCGCGGAATTCAAGCTATGGAAGCCTGCCTGAGACTGTCCATTCGAAAGCGAAAACTTACATCGAAATATATCAAAACGCGACAAACCTGCAGAACTCTGCCCCTATGAAATATGTATGATATACCAGTCTTCCATTTTTTGTGCTGATTAGTTTGACGTCCTGGCACCTATTTTTATCAAACCAAAGAGACAATTTCAGCTTCGCTCTATTAGCAGCGTCACGTTGTAAATGTTTCATTTACAATTTTATTTACAATTTGTAAACTGATTTCGGAATTTTCAAGCAGGGCTGTTGACTGACAGGAATTCACAGGTATGTTTAACTGTGTTAGAGTATATATAAATTGTAGGCCATGGATCGCTTCGTATATAAGACTATTCTACCATTGCTATGAAGCTTTATTTCAGTGGCCAAATTTCTCCGTGCAGAAAGCTGAATGTGTCCCCAAGCATCTGGCAGAATCAATCGCGCTCTTTTGCCATGAAGGCAGAACATTCAAAACTCAACTTAAAGGCATTCAAGAAGGCGCAAATATTTTTTTTCTTTGGTGCACTGCATGCGACGACCCGTGTGCTGAAGACGTTTCAGTACAGAACCTGTCGGAAAGTTCTCAACACCGCTGCTCCTTCTCAAATCTTACAGACCGAGAATCCAGACAACTTCACGCAAATACCTGGGAGCGGTTGCTTACACGATATTACGCAGCAATAATCAAGTGGGTTCCCAGCAGATGAGTGAGTCCACCTAGAAGTACTTCGCAAACAAGCACTTGAACGAACGCTGGCCAAAACCGGGTCACGTCGTCAATATCGTAAAAAGCCTTCATTGTTCATCGAGCGGTACGTGTTCTCAGCTGACTTCCGCGCCTCGCTATTTCGGCTGCCTTTAGGCTGTTCTACTTCAACTGCTTGCTTTGTAGGCAGAAACGTGTAAAAATTACCATTTATTTTGGCATTTCGGCTCGTACATACTTTGCATACTAGACTTGAACAAAATCTGGCCATGCCATCTCGCTAGAAAGAGTGGAACAAAAGAGCACGGCATCAAAGGCTTGACAACTACTGGGTGAAACAAGGAGACGTAAGGCTCTTTAAATCGACCGGAAAATTCGGTTTCTTAACCTATCGCGCTACGACTTTGTGCAGCGTTGCCCACAGATGATGCTTTTTTTTTTTTAATTTGCGAAGAGCGAACTTACCTGACGAAAAAGTAAAGAAAGAAAAAGACTTAGCACCTCTGAAAACGCAGCGACGCCACCGGTCTTCAAACAACACGGCGCCGTTTCCCACGGGAGACAAAAGATGGCGCAAGCGGTCGCGACACCAACTGCCGCCAACGAACGAGCAGAAGATGCCGAGAGCGGGCCCTTTTGCAGACAAGAAACTGCAGTTCCTTGTTGTTACCGCGCCTGTCTTTTTTTGTTTGTGCGACTGTCGCCGCCTGCGGAACGCGCGCTACTTTTGAGTCGATAAGATATTCTGCGCCGCGGGAGGTGGGGGGGGGGGGGGGGGGGTACCCTCTTCCGCGGGAGTTCCACAACTGAGGTAATCTAATAACGTTGGTGCCAGCCAAAATTCAATCCCAGCCTCAAAAAAAAAAAGAAAAGAAAACAAACTACATTTATTCTTAAAAAACAAGACAGACGTTTCAAAAACCCTGTAACGCGGAAATATAGCACAGCTCTTGAGGATGAGGACGAGATTGTACGAGGGGGGGGGGGGGTCATGTTCCTCCTCCTCTTCCTTTCCTCCTCTCCTCTTCCTTCTCCTCCTCTCCCCTCCTCCAGCTCTTCTTCCCTACCCCTCCATGCCCTCCTCCTCTCCTGCAGCCGCTGAATTTCTTCATGGGTGACGTGACACGTAGTCGTGATTTCTGTTTTACCATTAAATTTAGCGGAGAAACTAAATTGGTGCCGAGGTCACGTGAGTTAAATTTAAACGCAAAAGTTAGTGGGGAAACGTCCCATAATGAAACGCGCGCGGTCACTCCGACGCCGACGCCGACGACAACGCTGCTCAACACGGAAACGGGCGCCTGAGAGCTGCATTTTAAAAAGAACGATTACTGGAATAAAGAAAAACTCGGTATGATGGCTGTCCATCGCAGGCTTCGGGCCCACAGCCTGCCGGCCACTTGACTTTCGGGACTTTTGTCCCAAGGCAATCTAAACTTTGATAACCAAAATGTCATCCCGTTTTGCATAGTGCTGCGCTTACTAGGGCTCACTCTTGTGGTTACTGAACGGTGACATCATCATGACGCCGACACTCTCTCCCTCATAACTTAACAGTGTCTCGAATAGTGGCTGCACGCAGGGTGTCTCCAGTACATCAATAATAGTAGTAGTAGTAGATTGGGGTTTTGTGGCGCAAAAGCAGCTAAGGCTATGATGCGCCAAGAAATTATACTATTGCAGAAGAGGATTTTGGAGAAGAGCTTTAGTAGTTGGTAATTTGCAGAATGTATAAAATAAGAGTAGGACCATACATTATAAATAATGCTACAATTTATGTAAAAGATCAACGCTTTTTAAAAACTTAAAAACCTGGGTGGGTGGGAGTAGTGGCTCATTTCCAAGTAACACACATAGGTGTAAAGGAACATGCGCTTTGTACAGTTGGAAAAAGTAGTGGAGGCGTTTTTCTTCATACGCAGGACATTCTAGAAGGATATGTAAGACACTCAGCGGTTCCTGGCAATGTTCACATCCAGGAGGGTCCTCCCCACGTAAGCGGTGTCCGTGCGCGAGCCGCGTGTGTCCTATGCGTAGTCGACAAAGGACTACCTTATAAAACCTGTCTCTGTGCCTAGCACTCTGCCACTCACTAAGAAAAGGCTTAATCATGTGAAGTTTGTTTGACACCTGTAGGCTCCATTCTGCTTGCCACTGGGCTTTAACATGGTATTTAATTAGGGCACAGTAATCTCTGTACGGGATGCTCCTAATGTCTACAGCACGGGAGCCAGAAGTGCCCGCAGCACGATCTACCTCTTCGTTCCCTGGGATTCCAACATGGCTCGGTACCCAGCAGAATAGAACATTACATCCTTTCCTGGTTGCCGTTATTATTTTGTTTTGTAATAAAACAACGAGGGCATTCTTTGGGGTTTCAAGCGATGTCAGAGCCCGTAAAGCACTCAGCGAATCTGTATATACAACTGACCGAGAGTCACTTGTTTGGATGATGTGATCTACTGCAAGCAGAAGGCCATGCAGTTCAGCAGTGAAAACAGTAGCGGACGAATTAAGCCTACGAACACTTCTTACTGAAGGGCCATTCATGGCGCAGCCAACAAATGATTCAGTTTTTTTGCCGTCTGTGTAGTAGTGGGAATGAGAATCGTGTTCCTTGTGGACTTCGAAAAATTCTTGTCGCATGACCTCAGTTGGGGTATCCTTCTTATTGAACTTTGTTAATGAAAAATCACAACGTACGCAGTTAAAATCCCATGGAGCCACCGTCCTTGCAACTGTATCGACTGGGAGCTTACTGTCTATCCCAATAAATTCTGCCAAATTTCTGTTTCTCATCACGAATGGAGGGATAATGCCAGGGTTGTTTTTGAACGTCTTCTGGTATCTAGTGCTCTCCACAACCTCCCGGGCTGGATGCTGAGCGACTGAACGTATCCTTAACGAATACATAAACCCTAGGGAGAAACGCCGTCTGTCAAGGGACATCTCATTTCCTTCAGCATAGAGACTGAGCACAGGCGACGTTCTGAAGGCTCCAAGTGCTAAACGAATTCCCTGATGATGGATGGGGTCTAGTGCCTTAAGAGCTGATTGCCTAGCAGATCCGTATACAAAGCTACCATAGTTCAGACGTGAGCGAATCACAGAGCGATAAATTTGTAAAAGACATAGACGATCAGAACCCCATGTCTTGTGGGAGACAACTTTAAGGAGGTTCAGTGATTTCTGACATTTTATCTTTAGATTATTTATGTGAGATATGAAGGACAGTTGACGGTCGAAAATAAGACCCAGAAACTTATGCTCCTTCTTTACCGGGATGGGAGTCTGGTGCATTCGTAAGGAAGGCTCTACGGAGATTCCCCTTCTCCGAGAGTAGCAGACACACACAGTCTTATCAGGAGAAAACCTAAAACCATTTTCGTCTGCCCACTTCAAGAGGTTGTTGACTGCAACTTGGAGTCTACGTTCACAAATGGAAAGATTGCATGATGAAACGGATATCTGGAGATCGTCCACATAAAGAGAATATTGCACACATGGTGGTATAGACCGGGCTATTGAGTTCATCTTGACTATAAAGAGAGTAACACTCAAGACACCGCCTTGCGGAACTCCAGCCTCCTGAACACATTCTCTGGAGAGAGCAGTGCCCAACTTCACAAAAAAGGTTCGCTCAGAGAAATAGCTCTTTATGATAGCAAGCAACCTGCCACGTACACCTACTTCATACAAGTCACGAAGGATTCCATAGCGCCATGCTGTGTCGTATGCCTTCTCCAAGTCGAAAAACACTGATACGCAGTGTTGTTTATTAACAAAAGCCTCGCGAATTGTGGTTTCAAGACGCACCAAGTGGACAACAGTGGAATGGCAGGAACGGAAACCACAATGATTTTTATCTGAAATGTTTTGTTTTTCTAAGAAGTACATGAGCCTTTTATTAATGATGCGTTCAAATGTCTTGCTTAGGCAACTGGTGAGGGCAATTGGGCGGTAGCTAGATGTGGACGAAGCGTCCTTCCCGGGTTTCAGAAGTGGTATGACTGTGGCTACCTTCCATGCCAGTGGGAATCTACCCTTTTGCCAGACGCGATTGAAGAGGTACAAAATAAGGAGTAGCGTAGAAGGATGAATGTGAGTAAGCATCTGGTAGTGGATACCATCAGGTCCAGGAGCTGAAGGCTTAGTTGAGCGAAGGACCATCTCGAGCTCGTGCTGTGTGAGGGGTTGATTGTAAGCCTCGCGAACACCACCTGAGGTCTTCACGGCATGTGCTTCCGCTTGCTCTTTGTAGCGAAGAAATGCAGAGGAAGAGTTTTTGGAACTTGATACATGAGCGAAATGCTGACCAATAAGATTGGCCTGACCCTCTAGGCTCTCTGGACAGATCCCATTGTGGGAAAGAAGTGGGACTGCGAAAGCATGGTATCGCCCCTCGATCCGATGAACTTTATCCCAGACTTCTTTTAGTGTTGCAGTGCTATTAATTGAAGAGGCATACCCCTGGAAATTGTCTCGCTTAGACTGGCGGCGAATGTATCGTGCCCGAGCTTTCATTTGTTTAAACGCGAGGAGATTACTCTGCGTGGGGTAACGTCGAAAAATATCCCACGCTCTGTTTTGTTTTTTTCTCGATTCAGTGCACTCTTCATTCCACCACGGCTTGGGTCTCCGAGGGAGATGCGTAGAAGTCATAGGAATAGCAAGAGATGCTGCATAAAGAATAGACTCACTTAACAGTTCTGTAACTTGGTCCACCGAGATTTTATCAAATGATGTACAGGCAAGATGCGTTGACTCGGTAAAAACAGACCAATCTGCTTTCTCCAACTTCCAACGGGCAGTCCGCATCGGCACGGACTTGGGGGAAAAGTTGTTTTTCAAGAAAATTGGAAAGTGATCGCTTCCATGTGGGTTAGTATCTGCGACCCACGTAAAAGAAGTAAAAATGGAAGCGCTACCGATGGAAAGATCAATACACGAGGATGATAATGAGGATGGGCTAAAATAGGTTGGTTCTCCCGTGTTAAAAAGGCAAAGTGAGTGAGATTTTAAAATTAATTCTATCATTCGACCACGGGCGTCAACGTGGTCGCTACCCCATAGAGAGTTGTGGGCATTAAAATCTCCAAGTAAAAGAAAGGGCTCCGGAAGTTGGAGTAAAAGATCATTAAAATCATTTGTCGAAAATGTAAAAGAAGGAGGAATGTACAAAGAACAAACAGTCACTACTTTGTGAAGGAGGAGACGCACCGCTACTGCCTCTAGCGCTGTATTAAGAGCGATTTCGGAACAGGGAAGGTGCCTTGGGACAACCACTGCAACTCCTCCTGCAGAAATACACGCATCCTCTCGGTCTTTTCTAAAAATATGGTAGCGTCTAAGAAAGTTAGTATGCTTCGAACTAAGATGCGTTTCTTGTAAACATAAAGCATGTGGGCGGTGTTGCTCCAGGAGGAACTCGATATCATCAAAGTTCCTCAGTAGACCTCGGCAATTCCACTGAATGATCGCCGTCATTCTTTATAGAAATTTAACTATCAGAGGAGCGATGGAAAAAGAGGTGACGTATGTGATGCTTCATTTAGGAAGGAAAACTGGTGTTTTTCCTTTATGTTTTGGTTTCTGGGTCTGCCACTCCATACCCTCTGAATCTGGTTCTGGGGCAGAAAGGTCGCCTGCCTCTGCAGGCTTTTCTGCTTTTAGGGACTTCTTGGCAGGCCTACTGGAGGCCTTAGAGTTGTCTAGGGATCGAAGGGGCAACCCACGGCCCCTGCATTGACCTGATGGGCCAGCGGTCGAGGTGCTAGGTCGGCCCGTTGTCCCGCCGGTATCGTCTGTTGCACGTGGCACGTGCTGCCTCCTAGACGGGGAAGTTCTCCCCAGGGAGGAGGAGCTAGACACTCGCTCCGTTGCCTGAGACGAGGGACCAGGAGGCGGGGACGAAGGTGTAACCTCCGTCACTGCTGCGGCACCTATGTCCTTGGTGCGACTATGTGGATCTGCTGCTTTCGCAGCCAAGATAGAATGCCCAGGAAGTGCAAGCTTCAGCCTGGGCGTAGAGGACTGCAGTGGCTTCCCGTGGTCTGAAAAAAACACCTGGGTCGCCACCGATACCTTAGACGGTGCAGGTCCTCTGCTGGACACCGCCTCGGCAAAAGATCCTCTCTGGAAAGCAGAGAGGCGGCGTTTGCATCCTGGTAGGATATGTTTTCTTTCACCTGGAGAGCAAGTATTTCTTTTTCCTTTTTAAAGTGGTTACATGATCGAGAGTAGGCAGGATGGTCGGCGTTGCAGTTTGCACATTTATAGTCGAGGTTGCAGTCGTCAGCAGTATGGTCAGAGCCGCCGCACCTGGCACAGGTTTCACGACCACGGCAAGCTCGTGAACCGTGACCGTACCGCTGGCAGCAAAAGCAGCGAAGCGGGTTCGGGACATATGGCCGTACTTTGCAGTTAATGTAACCCGCCTTTACGGTAGGGGGCAACGAGTTTTTCTCGAATGTCAGTATGACATGTTTCGTAGGTCGTTCCTCGCCGTCATTACGGATTTTAATTCGTTTTGCGGCCGCAACACCTTGAGTGCTTAGACCCTCCACGATTTCCTCTTCAGAACTGGTTATGAGATCATCCTCCGATATCACACCGCGAATGGTGTTTAGCGTACGGTGTGCAGATACGGTCACTTTGAGATCACGAATCATATTCAGATTGAGGAGGGCAGTTTCCTGATACCTTTCACAAATCTCGACAAGAAGATCACCGGAAAAAAGCTTTTTCGCTTCATATTTTGCCCCGAGTGTGTTTTGAAGAACTTTAGCAACAAGGAATGGAGACAGTCTTGAGAGTGGCATAGAAGAGTCATCGGAGTGTAGAACGAAAAATCTTGTGAAGTGATCATTTGAGTTGTCTTGTTTCAGAAATGTGGATAGTGCTTCGGTCCGGCCTCTTTTCGGAGGCCGATCAGGATGTTTTTGCTTAGAACCCATAAGAGGGGAATGGTTTTCGGAAACTGTGGTGCACCGCCCACGACCGAGCCCAACAAGGGAATAGGTAGCGCTTCATAACAAGAATGGCTTGGCTGAAGACGTTACTCTATTAGTGCTGCCCAGTTTCTATAACCGAGTGTGGTTCTGGACAAGGGTCTGTCGCCACCCAAGGTTAGCCCTTGCCGCCAAAGGAGTTGAAGAAGAAAGAAGAGAAATGAGAAGAGTGAAACGAAGGAGAAGACAAAGGTAAAGGATCGGAGGGGATAGTAGAAGAAAAGGCGACTAGACTGTATCATCCTGGTCGGTCCAAGCCAGGACTCCCGTCTACGAGAAGCAGGGGCCGAAGTGGTGTATTGCCTCACCCGGGGGGCCCCGAAGGGTCCAAACCTACCCCGGGCTCGGCTCAACCACCAGGATGCCCTTTTCCCCGGACACGGGAAAGCCACGCACAGCCATACGTGGGCGGGCGAACCCGCATGGCTCGGGGTCCGTGGAGACGCCACTCTCCAAACACCTGCTTTCACAGGTGCCCCCTGCGCGGCAGTACATCAATGAGGTGCATTAGCTGGTGTCGCTTTTTTGGTGGTGAAAAGGGGGGGGGGGGGTCATCTTCACGCTTCTCGCCATGGGGTGGTCTGAGCCATCGGTTTTCTGTGCTATTTGTCGGCCGTCCAAGCAAGGGCAGATTTAGGTATGTGTGTGTGTGGGGGGGGGGGGGGACTGTCTTTTACGCTCCGACCTGGAGGAACGTTTTACTTAAAGAAAAGAGATATACCACATTTTTTTTTAATTTTTTAAGGACGTTTAGGCCGTGATATAATAAATAAGATATTAAGTCTGTAAAATAAATCGGCAAAGCTTCACCCCTGGCGTAAAATCTCTACGCCCCCCCCCCCCCCCCCCCCCCCGCAACCTTCTATGCATACGCCCCTATGTCCAAGGCAGAACAGAGCTGTTCACGCGTCCCTTTTCGCGTCTACTCGTGGAAGGTGGCGGCCCGATAAGGTAGTGGACGAGGCCCTACGCTGAAAGACAAGGTCTAAACTTGCTGTATCCGGTAGAATCTGACAAAAATATGCAGGAAATTATAAGAAGAAATAAAAAATAAAAAAATAATAACAGCCTAGAGCTTGTGTGGAGATAGACCCTTGAAAATATTAAATACTCTCAGATGGGACTTCACATTACGCCTCTCTCTCAGAAGAAGAGCACACTCATGGGTGATCAAGGAAGTACAGCACACAAATCTCGGGAGAGAAAGATAGAAAATAAATTTGTTGGTTGCCGCTTCATTCCCCTATCAGCTGTCACCGACACCGCAGGTTATTCGCACAGCGTGATGGAGTCGGGGGATCCGCAACAACGCTGACGCCATCCTCGAAAGCATTCTGCGACAAATTAAGTCCTGTTTTGTAGATTTAATTTATGTCGATGACATTAGTGAAACCCGTGGACTTTGCGCAAAAGCAGTGAACTGGCGTTTATAAAAGAGAGCAAAACTTTAGCCCAACAGAAAATGGAGCACCGCCCAGTGAATCCGTAAATATTCTCACAGTGTCACTCAGGGGGTGAGTGCGCCTGCGCATCAAGTCTCCCATATCGAACTACTGGTTCCAGCGTTCCTGGTTGTTCTGCTCGGACTGCCGCAGTATGGTGACTTCAAGGTTCAGCCGGGTACAACTGAGGGGGTCCGCGAAACGCTTTTGCAGGTCGCGTGCTAACTTCGCAGAGCTGTGGTGTTTCACCGCCGACTCTGTAGATCGGAGGGTGTTTTCAAAGCGGAACGCAAGGTCATTGACGAAATTGAGTTGTGCAGGATTGAGCAGAGTTAATCGGTTTAGACTAGTGGGAGTGGCAGCCTCGCAGGCGCCACGAGCATCATTTTAAGGTTCCGGCTTTTCATTCCAGCGATGTTTGCTGGGGGCGATACGGGGAAGTCCGCGTATAGACCTGTATGTATGTATGTATGTATTTATGCGGCGCTTGCTCTTTGCAACGAGCGTCTGCAATACAGACACGCCTCCCCCCCCCCCCCCCCCCCCCCAGAAAAAAAGAAGAAGAAATCGGATTATTGTTGCTGCTCAAGTCACCGCACTGGCGCTCCTCGTAGTTAATGGGCCGAAACAGCTCATCAGATCTCCCGAGACTCGTGCCGTTGAGAACTTCCTGAAGTCTCTCCTGAAGTTTGTCTGCCCGTCTTATTTCCGTCTGGAACTGCTTCTCCAACTCCTTCACCCTAGACAATCCTCTCTTGTCCTGCATCTTGCACTCCTCGATGTTGTCCTGTGCTCTTTGCTTCAGCTTCTTTGCTTTCTCTCGAAATCGCACTTCTGGTTGTTTGACATCTCCAGATGAATGGTGAGATCCTTTACGGCATCGTCCAGCTGCGCCTTAAGCTTTGTGCAGCCGTCCGAACGTTGCCTTGCTTTGCACCTATCAGAGAAAAAAGCGCCACCTGTCGTACGCAACGGCAACTAGTGGCAGCCGCCATGATGCAGGATAGTGCACGCCGCTGCATACGCTGCGTAGGCCGTAGACGCTAGTCAATACCTGCCCACGATGCTAACGTACTGCTGCGTACCCTTCTGTAAGCAGAGTGGGTTTCTGGACAAGTCTGGCAATAAGGTACGTATTCGTAAATGTACTCGCTATCGGATGAGGGCGGCGTAGCCGCACAAACGCTTCCCTGCTGAAGTGCAAAAACGGAACACGAACCGTTCCCACGCTACGCTCCTTGGGTGTTTGAGTCAGGTGTTTTTAATCTCACTTTGTTGAGTTTGTAGTAGAGTTTTCAAGTTTCACCTAGTTTGAAGAAATAAAAGCGTTAAATACAATTATAATGTTGCTCGTGGTATCGCTTGTGGACGTGACAGCTTCGGGAGCGCCTAGCTTCAGGTATGCACGAGCTCGCGGTGCTTCTGACTTGCGCGTGTAAATTATATGCTAGGTACGCATGAAGCCATACGACCTGACGCTTTAACCTGCCTGTAGCGCACACACCTGTGCAGCGCGTGCTTTATGCAAAGCAACATGCACGCGCTTGGAACTTCTGCTTCCCTGCAAAATTTGCTGCTCTACATTTCAACTCTAAAATCCCCCTCGAGAAAAAGGGGCTCGACGTATCAAGTAGGAACTTGAGTCGAATACGTCCTTTACTGGTTGAATTTGCGCTTTGAAATTTTAAGTCTTAATTCCAAGTACAAAACAAAAAATATGCCCCCAAAAATGTTCGTTTTTTTTTATTTGTTTTGCACTTGAAGTAGAGGTTTAGATTTTCATTGAGTAAATGGGAGAAGTAAAGTATGTATTGGATGCAAGTTTCAACTTGATACTCAGTTGCTGATTTCTGACTGGCCATTAATTGTAGCTTTGTAGCTTTAATTTTGAGACACTCAAAAATAGGTGGCTCAATGCGTCAAGTTGGAACTTACCTCGAATACCTATTTTACTAGTCCCATTCACAGAACTTACCTCGAATACATATTTTTATAGACCAATTGACAGATTAAAATTTCAAGTGTCTACTTCAATACAATGAAAATTTGAAATAAAAAAAAAACTTACCCATTTTAAAGCATAGGTTATTTTTTGTATTTGAAATCTGGACTTAAAGTTTTAATCCGTAAAGCAGACCAGTCAAATATGTGTTCGAGGTAAGCCTCTACTTGATATGTCGAGTCCCTGATTTTGGTAGGCGATTTTCGTGTCGAAACTTTATTTTGAAGTACCTTGTACAGCAACTTGAGGTTTTATTTGTTTTTTGCAATATTTATTGTACACGGTCTTTGTCATGCATGAAACCCGTGATGGCTGTGTACTAACGATGGCTCGTGTGTCTACATATTTGAACACGAAGAAGCAACCTGCAGTGTATAAATTTGGGAGGGCCGGGGCGAGCGGCGGCGGATTTCTTGAAGTCGTCTAAATGTAGAAGTCCCATAATCCCGCTCAAATCACCCAGCTCAGCCAGAGTGGTACTTGAATTTAATAACACTTAATTTTTTATTTGCAGATTTCATTCCATAGATTCTTAAAGAACACTGAGAACTACAAAATATGGATAGCCGGCATAAAACGAGATGAAGGGAGGCGTTTTCGAATTTCATCAGCTACGAAGGTATGCTCAAGGCATTTCCTCCCTGAAGATTTTCTCCCGAACGTGGCAAACGGATTGAAGCTACTTCGCGACAATGCTGTACCATCTCTGTTCAGCTTCAGGAAGCCAAAACAGCGGCGCCGTGCTCCTCGGGCAAGAGTACCACCACCCGTTCCTTCGCAACAGGTTGTCCATTCGCGACTAAACACTCCTACGGAACACCTCCCTGTAGGAGGTAGCCAGGGTGATGTTTCAGAGTTACCAATCCTTGTGAATCTATGGCCGTCAACTTCAGCTCAGACAGAATGTGCATGCACATGCAACCTTGCAGCAAATGTTTCCAGCCTTGAAGAAGAACTTGTGAAGCACAAAGAAGGGATAAGAAAACAACCGATAGAAATCAATGCGAGCAGAGCTCTACTGAAAGAAAGAAGTGATCAAGTTCACAAGCTTCGTTCGGACTTGGAAGATGTCTCCATCAAGCACAGGAAGCTGCAGGAAGAAAGCCGTGGCTTTGGCATCTAAAAGTTCCAGTCAAGTAATATTGATGTCCAGTTTTACACGGGACTTCCGTTATACGCCCACTTCCAAGAACTTTTGAAATTTGTTGAACCTCGGTATAAAGGGGAAAACATCATCTACTGGAAGAGCACTCCAGTAGCGCACATCTGAAGACGAGAGGAAAGGACGACCTTAGAAACTTTCAATTGAAGACCAGCTGTTTCTTGTCCTTGTAAAGCTGAGGGTACGACTTTTCCACAAGCACCTGGGTCATCTGTTCAATGTATCAGAGACCACAGTATCCAGAGTGCTCCTTACTTGGATGAGTTTTCTCTACATCCGTCTAACTGAACTGCCACTGTGGCTCCCAAGGGACGTCGTGGACACTCTCATGCCAGCCACGTTCAAAGACAAATATCGGTGTACGCGTGTGATCATTGATGCTACTGAGCTGCGGTGTGAGGTATCTAGATCACTTGTCACACAGTCTGGAACATACTCTTATTGCAAGTCGGCGAATACTTTTAAGGGTCTCGTGGGCATATCACCAAATGGACAACTGACATTCGTCTCTGAACTATTTATGGGCTCGGTCTCAACCCGTAAAGCGGTCGTCAAGAGTGGATTCTTGGAAAGGCCACTTGAGTTCAGAGATGCTGTAATGGCCGACAAAGGCTTTAGGATTCAAGATCTCCTAGAAAGGAAGGGAGTTTTCTTGAAGATTCCTCCCTTCCCTAACATAGGGTCAGTTTCCAACTACCGACGTCCAGGAAACGCAGGACATTGCTTCTCTTTGAATCCATGCGGAACGAAGGATCCAAAGGATTAAGACATTCCACATTCTGGACCGCCCGATAGCCATCTCCCTGGCCCCTATCGCCAATCAGATATGGACGGTCTGCGCCATTCTATCAAGCATGCAGCCGCCTCTGAAGAGGTACTGCAAGTAACCACAGAGCAAGCAGGACAAAACATCGGAACGGCTGGACAAGACAACTGTCAGGAGACAGCCAGTCGACACCCTGCATGAGCTTCAAGAGGGCTCAAGCCGCCACGCTACCGGAACTGATAGTGAACTGCTGAAAGTGTTTAAACATTATTTGTATTTCATTTTTACCTTCTAGCTTTATTCACGCCACGCTTAAGTTGTTTGCTTCAGTCATTAAGGTAAGGGGAATGTTGTGTTTCAATATTTTAGCAAGCCGTCTCTAAGACAAAGAAAGGCAAGCAAATCGAAGGGGATCCATTTCAGTAACACGAATAAATACGGTTATCAGTTTACCTAACCGGCGTCTTCTTTTTGGTTCAAACCACAAGACGCAATGCTGCTTACTTGTTTCGAGGTGCTATGCTTCCTTGTTTGCAGCTACTAACCCTTGTTCAACTACACTTGGAATGTTTCGAACGTTCATTTACCGATTCAATCAGGCCTGTGTGAAATTCGGACCTTTCTAAGTCACTGCGTGTCATTCTCACGAATTTTGTATCTTTTCGTTACTTTCCTGCTGGGTTGATTGAAGTCCATGCTGGAGACAAGGTGCTCATAGCTGATTTCTGCATGCAACAAAATCAGCAAACTAAGAAATGGATTATATAATGAAAATAAAATACAAGATTCAACAGTCGCAGCTCAAAAACTTTTATTCGCATACAACTTAAGCTATAGTCCATTGCAACTAAAGAAGTTAGGGCGAGGGTAAGGCGGACCGGGGAGGAGGAAGCCGACGGAACGCTGGAGAAGAGGGGGAAACCCCCTTCTCGCTTTAGCGTTGTGTCAGCTTCCCCCTCCCCGGCCCGTCTTACCCTCGCCCTACCTTCTTGAGTTGCAACAGACTATAGCACTCGCAACAAGCAGATGACAACTTGTGAGCCATTGAGCCCCTACAGTAAACACCTTGACTTATTTTCTGCCATCACACAGAGATAAAATTAAAAGGATATGGCATTTCAAATCGAAATGCTCTCGCAAAAGCTTGCACTGCACCAGGACATTGCTTTCGAGCCCTCCCAAACATCATTTTCTTACATGGTAAGCTACATGTATATATAAATTATGACATCTCACTCTTTTCGTGTTCAATGAGCCCAAAACACCTCTCCGACTTTGTAGTGTGCATTCTACAAAGGTGAGAAAAAAAATCATAAAATTGCAATAACATTTTTAAATGTGTCGTTTCCTCAGAAGGATTTATGGTAGTGAAGGTATGAAAACTAGAGGAACTTGCTGTGAAATCGAGTTTCAATATAATAATGCTTGTCTGTCTCTAGAGAAAATGTATGACTAGGCTAGGAAGTTCCAAAGCTGCACAAATGCTTGCGAAGCCTGTCACTGCTGCGAAAAATAGGGTGTCGCCACTTGATATGTGTTCCCCATTAAAGGGATTTTGGAACTTGTGCAGTGTTTGAACTCCCAAATTTAGTACAGACAAGAATCGCCACACTGCAATTCCATTTAAAGATGGACCTTCAAAGCTGTCAGTACCTAAAAAATGATGACAACGCTACTACTCTTTGGTGCCTCACTTAACTGGCGTGGCCATCTTATAGATGGTACTTGGACATCATGCTGATTTGCTGTGCTGCCACCAATTGGACACTCTTGTAATGATTGGTAATAAGACTGCCGACGTAAGGAACAATAACACCGTATCTCGAAATGTCATTGCAATTTTTAACTTGACTTGCCCTTGTATAAGGTCTCAAAAAATAAAAAAAGCTACCAGCGATGACAATGTGAAGTTAAAACTAAAGTGGACCAACGGACCAACAGGTATGTCATAAAGACTTGGACAAGCTTTTTTCAAATATATAGGGGTAGAGAAAAAACCTAGTTTTACAGACCAATATAATAATTGAGAAAGTAAAAATAAATGCAATGTCACAGAAAAGCGAAACTGCGCCTAGGACAGTTCATATTGGCCTTTTACATAAAGGGGTACCACAAGCAGATAAGGCTGTTAGCATAAGCTATACGCAAGATTACTCTCCTGTTTTATCAAATCAAGCTCTACACAGTCATGTAGAACTTTTGTGCAGATACTTCATTTTGTATTTCACAATACAAAATGAAGTATCTGCACAAAAGTTCTACATGACTGTGTAGAGCTTGATTTGATAAAACAGGGCAACTAATGAGCTTTGTCATAATTACAAAAGAACTGAACTTTCCCGTAAATTGAAAAATGACGCCTAGCATTTTATAATGTCACCAAAAGGAATCAAGATTTCCTCCCCGCACTAGCCACTTTGGGAAAGCAGCGCTTCATACAATTCTGAAAGTGAAAGAAATTTTATATTCGGGATTCTCACAAAAGAAATTAAGTAACTACAGGAGAAAGAATTAAAAAAAAAAAAAAAAACTGCGAGCTGGTGAACAATATTCATAGTAACCCTAGGCAGAAGAAATAAAAAAAAAATTGAACAGATGCAAAATAGGAAATGACAACAAAAGAACACAAAATAACCTCGCTAATGTAACAATTCAAGGTGTGGGAGCAGTTGATCAAGATAAAAATCTTGGAGCCAAAGTCGCCCCATCGCAGCCTATCAATAACCATCTGCCCAAACACTTGGTGGTAGTATTCATGGGTACACCTGAGTTCAGGTCAATCACTCTTAATCTCAGAACAGAACTTAAAAGTTTTGAGTTCTTCTACAGACTTGTCATAAAGGGTCTTCGGACACTTTACTTCCAGGACTCCGTGGGAAGGGTCCTCAGTTGGGTCGAATACAATTCTGTCCGGTGAGGCACCCAACCACGGTGTTGAAGCATCGAGAAAAATTCCGCTCGATCCAACAGTCGCCTTGTGCCCCAAGCTCTGGAGCACATCCACGTACCGCTGGACAGCGATGGGCTCTTGCGTAATGCCATGCCTGTGACAAGAAGGGCAAGAACTCTAACATCCCTACAAAATACATGTTTAGTTGGTCTTTTTGATAACACAATCGATCGAGCACTCGCGAAAGGCCTTAGAAGGCTACCGCTGTAATAAGCTCATGAGATTGCGTAGGCCAAACATTTTTCAGTGTGCAACCATCAAAGGAGAAAAGGAGTCGCTGATCCTACGTTTTTACCAGAATTCTTTAAGGTTGGTGACTCTCTATCGCAGCCTGTTCTCCGGCGGTTGCGCACTGAAAATGTGTGGCTTATATAAAGTGCAGTCTGGAAAGCCCACTAAACCTAGTATAACTGGTTAAAATATTTGGTAGAGGTGCTAGCAGCTGTGGACAAAGCTAGCACTTGCACAGCCTTTTTGTGCAAAGTCTGGCGAGTTCTAGACAAAAAGCTACAGCAATAAACTTAACTGTTGTTGTTGAAGCGATTTTGGGGCCAAGAGTATTGTAGTATTTCCATTCTTGAAACGGAAGACTAACCACAAGAGCATCACTGGGCTCTGGGAGTGAGAGAGTAACAACTTCTTCCACTAGACGGCAAAAAGTGATTTCCGGTGCATGTACTCCAAAGTAAATGGCTGTGCTTTTCGTGCGCCTGGACCTGAGACGATGTGGAAAGAGTAAAAGGAGCATGGGATGATGTTTCTTCCGGATTTTGATGTATGTCCGGTGCTTCAAGAGAAAAACAAGCAAAATGGCGAATGAAGAGTTGTCGTCTACCGCGTCGACCTGTGGTCTGCCTACCTTCCATCAATGAAAAGTGGCAAGGTAAGAAGATTAACAGGTCCTGATTTCGCTACCAGCTTACGCTTGCGTCGGAAAGAGTTTACAGCATAGTAACAATACTATATTTTCTTTGAATAGACTTGTGACTATCATATGCGTTGTTTTAGCACGGAGTTTCAATCGGCACTGGACGAAAGCACAGCAATTATCGACAATCGTCGTTGTGTTCTAGGCGGCAAGAGTGAGGCAGTGGTTTTAGACTAATACTTTTTAATCGAATATTGAATAGTTGTTGTGCCTTTCTCCATGCCTTGAACCACTGTTATACCATGCTTAAACAAAAATTCAGCTGCACTTGCAAAGGTTGTTCCCACACTTCTAATTGCCCACTTATGTGCTCTGTTAAATTTAACCTAGCTATAGATATAGACTGGCCTCAGACAGTAAACTGCCTACATTAGAATGGCAAGTAAATGAAAGATTTGACATAAAACTAAACCTATAAACGAACTCAACTCTGTGACGTCACGGCGCGATGGTGGTGCGTCGGGCGCACTTCCGGTCTGGGGCTGTGGGCAGAAGTCCCCATGCCAGACCTGTATTCCTGCGTTGTTTTGAAAGGAACCAGTCGAAAACCTGCCTTCTCGTCAAAACGCCGCGACTATGGCTGTACCAAAAGAGTTGAGAAAGATTTCAAGTTCAGTTATCACGTGCTCGGTTCGTCCGAGAATCTGGATATGTGCCGTGAAAAGGGAAAAGCAGACGCCGTCGGACAACGATTGCTTGGGCGGTAGGCACCTTGGGTTGAATTTACGGATGCTTGTGGTCATCAGATTTATTTGCTTTGTTCCAACATGAGCGCCAGAAAACCGTCAAGTTGTGCGGACCACGTTCAGTGCGTCTTCAAGTTCAAACGGCTGCCTGATCGTTCGAACTGCCGTCTGCTCTTTTAAACGTGTCTGCTTCTCCCCTATTGAAAATTCTTATTTGTATGAGAAATTTCGGTGTCCAATAAACACATATGGATCATACAAGATATATAAGAACATATAAGAACGGTATAAGAACCATATAAGAACTCTATAAGAACTATATAAGATATATGAGAGCATACAAGCACCATAAAAAAATTAGTGGGAAGTTTCTTATAAGTTTCTTCTGTGGTTCTTATATATCTTATACATTTCTTATATAGTTCTCATATAATTCTTATATGGTTCTTATATGTTCTTATATGTTCTTATATATTTTGTATGATTCATATGTGTTTATTGGACACAAGAAATTTCTCATACAAATGATTTTTTTTACTAGGGTCGTCCGCTCTCTGAGACGACGCCAGCCTGTAGACCATATGTTGGCCCGGTATTTCCGATAATAAGTAAGTGCAGGCCTCAAAAGACTTACGTTTGAAGGTTGGTAAGCAGGCTCAGTGTAAACAGTAGATACAGGGAGATGTTGCTCATTCTTATCAGTGACCATTACGAACTTGTTATGCCTAATTCACTTGGTCCGATTCTGCGTGCGATTTTCAGTATCAATGTCGACCATCTCAGCTACGGTTCACGCTTTTGCAGCCCGAACAGCGTCGCGACTGAAATTTGCGAGCAAAACCTCATCGTGCAAACAAGGCTTTAGTGTACATATTGCGGCGTCCACAAGAAATGAATCGCCACATGTCACATTATTAGCGCGAAGTTTTGCGGTGTAACGGGCCTCGGTAATTTCGCTGAAGCCGCTCAAGTAGTCAGACATCGCCAGGAAGACGTAGAATCAACAATTTGAACTCGAAAAAGGGCAGGGGGATTCACACCGACGCCGACAAGATAGCATTTCAATAGTTTGTTTATGTGCGACGGCGAGCTCCTTGCCCACACCCCCATCGCGCATGCGCGGCGCCGGTGGCGTCCGATAGGGGCGCTCCGGTTTGTTTGTAAACATGAGTTGGTGTATAAGGAAGCCCCGCCATTCCTAATTCAGGGGATTTATAAATCTTCTTGGGTGATAGTCACACACATTCGCCGTTTAGAAGGCGCATGCATACCTTCAGAAGTAGCTTGTTTGGGGGCGTATAGTACGTAAGTTGCCCTTCTTTGTCTAGCCAAAAACTCTTCCAGGTCGTCACCAAGCACTCCCTGAGTAAGCTTTGGAGAAGCACCAGCTTGGATGGCTACCATCATAAGCGCACGTAATTTGGCAAAAACCGAAATAGCGTAAGGTAAAGCTGCAACAATGTCTTCGTGCAACGTGAAGTAGCCGCTCCGAGAACTCCGACTCCACTTACTATGTTCAGAGCCAAGGGAGCTGCTAATGAATGTGCCCAATAGGTATTATGTTTCCTTTTATTTAAGTAATTTTAAGTAACGCCTGTGTAAAGAGGGCATACGGTATCGCAGGTCTCTTGTGCTGGTTAGGTTGTGCAGTCCTTTCTGCGACCAGACTTCACGTGTGGCTGCCACTCCAAAGTTCGACGCCGTTAGTCGAAGCGCACGTTCTTTGTGCTATCTTGGAATTTTTGCTTGTTGTCTTGTATCCCGTTCAAGGGCCCTTGCTTGAGTCGGTGACAGGCATAGCCCCTGCAGTAGGAATTTTTCAAGAACATACTGAAACACAGTTTGGGGGATTACATGCCTAGCCAACAAAGAGCATTTGGCACGCTCCGATGAGAAACTAGGTATTAATGAGGCCAAAAGAAAGACCTGTGTTTGCAAAGCGGAATTTAACCTTAAGCCCTAAATTCAGACACCAGAAAAACTCTCCCGGTCAGCTTCATCTCAACTTACACAAGACTTAGGTTTGAAAAATGCAGGTGGTGACACTTGAATGGCAAAATTGCTTGTGAATGTGCATTAACTGTGCATGCTCTCCAGTGTTGCTAAAGGCAGCGAGCGCGTACTCGAGGGAAATACGTCATTGGATTTTTGACCTATCAGTGACTAAAGAGCAACTCTGCTTCAATTTTTTGTTTAAAAAAAAACGCAATGCAGTCCTCTTCAGTATCACCTAGGAAGGCCACACGTCAAATATTGCAATGTGGCAGTGTTGCGGAATGTGTATCTCCATTCTATTCCAATTCCATTCCGGGGAATTGGAGTTTTCGATAATTCCATTCCTTTCAACTCCTAGGAATGGGGACACTGGGCCCATTCCAACTCCTGGAATGGCTGAGTGGTTCCATTCCATTCCTATAATTCCTAAACGTTAATAGTGTCACTTAACAGCTGCATTACGTTGCAAGGTTGGGTAGAAATATCCAAAAATGTATTTGGAAATACAAATACTGGGATAAATGAAAATAGTTGCTACGATAGTGATACTGAAGTCTCAAATATATCTGTAAAAATGTATCGCGATACGTATCAGAAATACATTTTAAAAGGAGGCAAAAAGTCTTTTGAAATACAAATACAAGAATACATTTTAGGGAGGGCCGAAATACAAATACTGATAATGCAATACATTTTTCAAATTTTTTGGGGACGTCAACTGAGATGAGGCTCTATGCTTGAAGTGGAAGTTTTTTGCTGTCCCGAAATTACTTTCCCGCAGGCTTGGCACTTCGCCTTGAAGGTACTGGTTCCGGACGAAGAGTCTTCAATTGGTACAAACAACGTTCCATCAAGGACTGACCGCGCTCCCTTCCTTGGCATCCTGTCTGTCTGACCGGTTTTGCGTAAATGTTTCGACCTCTAAATAAATTTCATCAAAACACCACCACGTCCCTGTCCAATAAGAGCGCCCCTGTCAGCACTGATCACTTGACGTCACGGTGCGATGAACTAGTATTGCTAGTATTCTTTTATATGTAGGTGTTGCCTTGAACATGAACTTTACCCACGCTGCTGTATGAAAGGACAGTACGTACTTTCGTTGTAGGTGACCTCGTTGAAGGCCATGCAGGAAGTTGCATTTGGAATTTTCGAGAAACGTGAACCAGCTGAAGCATCCTGAAGGACATGTCTTATCTTCTGTTACGGTTGAAAATTCGATACGGTGGCAGCCCTGCTGTGATGGTCCTACCTGCCGACCCTCTGCCTTTAACGCATGAATGGCAGTCCTCAAGTTTCGCCTAGCATCATTCAAACAGAGTCCTCGTGGATTGCGACCTGAGGTGGCCGGCACAGGTGCGAGCCTTCCGAGAAACAGCGCGCTCTAGACGAGTCGCGGGTGTACGAAGTCTGGGTCCGCACAGCGAGGCCACGTCTGGCCTGGTACCTGGGTATCGGATCACCAGAGCTGTGGGTCACGTTCACGCCGGCCTTGAGCTGTGCAATATTACAGGCACAGACGCATCCGGATATGTGTTGAACTTCACTGGTGAACGGCCCCACTGCCGCCGCCCCCCCCCCTTTCCCCCTTTGTTCTTTGCTTTGACGGGTTTTTTATTGCATTCTTTTTGCGTATGTCTGTTATGGCCTTACGCGGGTTCACAGTTTCCCGCTCATTTTATTTCCGAACAACTGACTGTTGACTGGATTGGAATAGCTGAACGTAAATAAATAAATAAATAACAAAATATAAAGTACTTGCCCATTCCATTCCCATTTCATTCCGGGCAAAAGGCTTCTAATTCCATTCCCATTCCATCCCCCTCAACGTTGCCGCCATTCCATTCCCATTCCATTCCGAGGTCGAGAAAATACGGAATGATTCCGGAATCACTCCAACTCCGGAGTGGCTACTCCGCAACACTGCAATGTAGTTCTGTCTAAATGTTTCTTAAAGGGTCCAGAAAACTTTACAACTCGCCAAAACTGGCTGACTGGAACGGGCGAATGGAGGCGCAACCAACAGCACAGTTAAGGTTACGGCATGGATGTAGCCAACATTGAGCTAAATGTCATCACCATTGCCCCCTTTTGCTTGTTTTTACTTCTCAGGGCAGGCGTAACGGGCGGCGTCAGCAACAATTCCTCTCGGCACGCCTGCGCATTGCGCTTCTTGGGAACCGTTTAGCCGCCCCGTCGTGGTCCCGCCGTTACCCGCGTCAAAAGCGCTGTCGTAATCTCACCGTTTCTGATTATTGTGTCTCAGAGTTTCGTCCACACTACGGACACTAGGTGTGCAGACTTATGCCGCAGTTGTGCAGACGTCGTCGAATGTCGTAGACACCAAAACGTGGTGAAGAGTGCGGTGCAGACGACAATTGTGCCTGGCATACGTCCGCCCCAATCCTGCCCATCATTGCGTCGAGGATCATGTTACATCTTGTACCACATAATAGCCATGTGTTTGGTGGCCCGAGGCCAATGTTGCCAGACGGAGCCGAAGTTTCGGTTTCGATTTCTGCTCGTGTTCAAAATTAGATTAAAAAAGACACCCACAGTCTTTCGGCAGCGTGGATGGCCACATTTCGTTACTCTCAAGGTAGCGCTCTCATGAATTGGCCGCGCCGCGCTCAGCTAAGCCGTGCAGCCTCTCTGTAGTTGGCCCAAACGGGCTGTGCGACCAGGCCCTCACCTCTTACCGGCGGCTGGGTAGCGGCGTGCGCTGCGCTGCCATGTAGAGGGCTTCTCTGGTGCGGTTATTGGAACTATGCCGTGCGAGAGCCAATGGGAGCCTTGTTCCTTGACACTATGAGACGCGCCAGCCAAAGGGAGACTATCAATCAGATCGCGGCTTCAAACGACAGGTTTCGCTTCATTGGGACAAGGGAGTTTAGGTGCCGTATGGCACGGCTTTAAAGCTGATGATGTCGGTTCGCTCCATAAGACAGTTAATGCTTTTGCATTAATATATACAGTTTTTTGTGAAGCAAATGACGTGTTTTTTACTAGGGCTTTTTAACGCAAAATCACTGATTATCCTGAAATCTTCGGAATTGGCAGAGTTGTCCTTTAAAGTAGAATTAAGAAGGAGACCTCCTGGGGTAGACTTATGGTGGCAACATTATAAATACCTTGCTTATGAAGAAGCTAACTGTAAGCTGTTAGTTTTTTTTTCCTATCTTTGTAACGAAAAAAAGTAAACACTCGAAGTACCAATGACAGCTAACACTGAAAATTATTCGAAGCCTTCCAATGTGCTGTGACGAAGCGGCGTAAAGCATGGGTTGCTACTTGTGCTTGAGGTAGTCAGTTCTTACAAAATCAGATGCACATTATTTTTGTACATTAACCTTCCGTAAAGCATCCTGAAAGCAATGCTGGCATTACCTCAATGATCTTGTGGCCCTCAATACAGGAAGGCACTGCCCAGGCCTTGGCATCCCTGAAGAACTCGTACTCGTGCAGTTTAGGCGGATCAGTGGGAGCATTCTCGAAGTTAATGTTTGTCAACACCTTGAACCCAAAGGGCAATTGCGCTTGTTGGCAGGCCTGTGGCGCAAGGACGGACGAAATGCCGAACTTTGTTTTCACGAAAACTTGCCCGGTCCCTCCCAGCAAGCTTCTGCCAAACGCTGTGGTTCCATCCAGGTCCATCATGGCTTGAGCAAAGTTCTTCGTGGCGGTATCTTGTTCGCCTTCACTGCAAGGAGTAGCTCAGTTTTCGTAGAGGCGACTTGTTGGAATTTCTAAGCCACCTTCCCTGACACTTCTCCAGTCAATAGACTGTATGGAAGCTCCCCTAATGCGCTCGCCTCTTGGGACCCTCCACCGCTGTGGAAGGTCAGTGCAGGAGAGCTGCAGTGGTGCTTCAGAAAAAACCCATCCTCAGCAGCAGTTCAAGTGTCCGAAGAACACCCATCAAGTGGATGCAAGCAACCTTTCCCGCTGGGTAGTCACAGTGCCCATCTTCAACATTGCCAGTGACGCTGAGGGCAGCCACCACGGTGCACAGACGGTCATTCATTCTTTTTTTTTTCTTCGGAAGCATAAAGCTTTCAGGAAGCATATCCCTGCGCTAAAGAAAATAAAGAATGTTTTAGTGTTATTTTTTATCAATGACTAATGCACAATGAAGTAATAAGCGGAGCACATTACAATTTTTTTTTGTTGTTTTGCAAATAACTTTGGAAATGAAACAGTTACATCACTTCTGCATCAGACATTTTTAAGATATTTTGCTTTGCATCCAACCCCGTGGAAAAGCACACTACTTCAAAGGCGTTTATGCAACATAGCGGCAAAGCATTTCGTCGCTATGTGTGAATGAGTACAAAGCGTGCCACAGAAATAACAAGCGATCGCTAGTTTGTCCCTTTTCTTTCCACAGCTGCAAAGGTAAAAGTATTGAAAGCTACCAGTGGTTTTAAAATGTGCTTATCTGAAGCACCGATCAAGGCGGTAAATTTCGGCATTCGACCCTACCATGCGCAATTAAAGATGGCGTTTCATGGTCGCGTGACCATTCTCTATATTAAAGGTTGAATCGCATCTGAGCGATTCGACGAGCGACGAGTCGAGCGACGGCACAATCGACGAAAGTCGGCTACGAGCGACGAAAATGTTTCACTGTCGCTTGTCGCGTCGCTTGCATGGGATTTCTAGAAAACGACACTCATCGCCTTGGTCGCTCGCACGTCGCTTTTATGCGGTGTGCTTCATAGCGCGACTGACCGAGCGACAGCGAAGCGGGACCCCTACGCCTGTTTCGTCGCACATCCGGAGAGTACTGGCGACCTCTAACTACAGTCCGTAAATTTGAACCGGTTCCTATAATTTTCTCATGTATACTAATACATGTTTGATGTCGTAACTACAAAGATCTTAGTAATTACTTTTTTCTTGCGTAGTTGGCCTTTATGGATGTGGCGACCACGAACCCCTCAACGAGGAAGTTGTAACTTCTGTCGAATTGTCGTTCCGAGTCCGATCGGCTCCTGAAGAAGTGATATACCTCATCATCTTTAACGGCTGGGAGCTGGGAAAGGTCGTTTACCCAACCCGTGATCGGGAAAACGCTACCTGCAGCCATACAGAGGCGAAGGGATCGACGAAACAAGAACGCTACAGTCAAAACAAGTATGCCGGCCGCAACGGAGTCCTTCCCAATGGCGCCGGCCGCCCAATGTTGTTGGAATCGTTCAGTGGATTTTCGCTGTTGCCAGATTTTGTGAAAGAGGTCTATACTCAATTCTCAGGACCGTGAATGCATCGACGAACACGATAATTTTTTAGCGAAATAAGGAACGTTTTAGGATATTAAACTTGCTAGGAATCCGAAGCTCGCGGATGTTTTCCGTAGGCAGTCCTAGACTCTTGGCGATTTCAGCTTGTGCAGAGTGAACACCTCAACCAATTGCTCGAAATGGTCTGTTCCTACGAAAAAGTCCTGGTTCATGCGTGCACAATGTAGAAGTGGGCACATGACGTAAGCACTATAGATCCCACCAGGGACCCACCTTACAATAAATCTTGGAAGTATTACCTTAGAAGTAACGATGTTACTGGTTGTGGTTGATGTCGCCTCTGCCAACCCGACAGAGGTTGGAAGAGATGCTTGCAGAAGTGGGAACATGACGTAAACATCACAGATCTACCTGGCACCCACCTTACAATCAATTTTGGAAGTAATGCGTTAGAAGTAACACGTTTGTTTTGTGACTAACGTACTAACGCTCTCGTTGGAATTACAAATGACTAAAAGTAAAGTAATGTCGTTAATATTTTAGGGTATTTCCTCTGAAATTACGTTACCAGATACTCTTTAATATTTTTTGAAAATGTTTTGCATGATTGTTTTAAAACAAAATAGTTTTTATTCTGAACACTACTTAAAATTGAACAAAAAAATGTGTATGAGCGGTGTCATTTCAGAATCACTTGGAAGACACTTTTAAGGTCCCACGACCGGGCCTGAAAGGCAGGAGATTATTGCTGCGCGGAACCCCTAAGCGTCCTTGGTGCACTTTTTGTATAGAAGCTGTTAAGATGACCGTCTCTGTACCCTGAACAGCAGTCTCGCTGGAAAGAGATATGCACCCCAAAGGCAAGAATCTGCCGCCACTCGAAGGATTTTTCCTCAGTGTCCTTAGGTACTCCTGCCTGTCACATCATTATCTTTAAATCAAATAAGTTATCCCCCTGTCAACAACTAATAGGATAAACGCTAATTTTGGAGCGTTGACGTTTCCATGATTTGAAACAAAATAAGTGTGTTAGTGGTGGCCGGGTTACCTTATACCGTGCTCCACTGTGCCGAAGAAAAAAAAGACAAATAAAAACATTGTTGGGCTTTGTTAATTAATTGTTGGAATTACTGACGCTAGAAAGTAGTCAAACTACAACTAAGTTATGTTTGCCATTATCCATACAAACTCCGAACTTTTGTAAAATAATTCAATGATGCAATTGAATAACTACCCTTGCATAATGAACGATAAATACTAATGACCTCATCGAACCTACAATTCGTTTTTTACGAGTCTGTGATAAAACAAATCAACTGTCTCCTGCAGCTTACTTAAAAGTGCGCCGTTCGACCCAACCCATTGAATCACTTAACTATACGTGCCCTACGTGAAAAGAAATATTTCGAGGCCAATGTTTGATGTAGTCACTAACTTATGTCAGATCTTTCTTGCGTGTAAATGCTATTACGCGCAAAACAAAAATAAGTGTCTCGCTTTAAGAAACGTGCACGTACATATCATTTGACAATTTTAGCAAAAAACATGTTGCATGCGTGTACCGATAAGAAAACAATTAATAGCATCACAGTGTTGTCGCAGACGTTTGCTTCAGCAGATAACCTGTGTCGCGCAGGTAAAAAAAACAAGGGTGAGCACAAGGGGTTTTCGAATAGTGGTTCGAATCAAATAATGTTGCTTCATTTATAGGCTCTACACTGAAAAGAAAAGCCACGAGCCAGCAACTTTGCTTGTATGCAGAACCTACGCATGAATGTGCGGTATTCAATTTGAAACATTATTCGCATACCCCCAGTACTGAAAACTCATGTTTGAATCTCTAACGAAGAGTAGCATACTTCGTTGAAAGAAAATCAAAAGCAGGGTAATAAAACAAGTTACTGCCGTCAAACAGCAATAATTATATAGGAAGATTAAACATTTAGTTATAAATATCAGCCTCATTACAGCAAATTCATGCACGCGCCGCTAAGCAATAGTCCTGTCAGCACCATGGCAACGTGCTGTGGTACTGCTAGTTACTCAAGAAAAGAATTTCCAAAAATCAAAACACTAAAGGGTGGCCTGTAGTGACGCAGAACTATCAGTAGTCTATTCATACTACCAATAGTTGAAGCCAAATCTAACTATCAATACTGAAGAAACTATCGATAGAATTATCGATAGAAATATTGATTGTCGACTGTCGTGAAACAATCGATAATATACTACGATAGTCGACTGTCGTCGAAATATGGATAGTATCAATAGCTAAGGGTTTGACAGTTTTTCAATTCTAGCGCTCCGACCTCAGCCATGTTGGTGTGACGTTGTCCTAGGCACAGATGGCGTCGACCTTTAGAAGAATTATTTTCTCGGATTAGGATGAAACATTAAACAAGCACCAGATTTTATTAAGTAGCTTTAGGTGGAATGGCCAAGACAGTAGTCAGTGAGACATGATCCTAGCTATGGAGTTCCATATGTTAGTATAACGATCCTAGGGGTTTTAGGACAAGTGGTCATAGCAAGGTAAGAAGGAGAGTTTGTTTATTGATGGTAAAATATAAAAAATAGATTAAAGGCAATACTTCTAGAAAGCACAGCGTAAGTGAAAACACGTAATCGTTTCTTTTTGTGTTTAACATTCGGAATTACTACAGCCGTATTCACCAGTCGTGACAAACTAGCGCTGTTTTGGAGTTTGTATCGCGACTACGTAGTCGCGAACAAAGAGAAAAATTCAGCAACTAAGGATCGACTAGTTCTGCGGCATTCACGAGCGCGAAGCGAGCGGGTGATTCTCTAGTCAGAACTAAGAAGCGGAAGTGACACAAACAGATAGTTCACGCGCACGCGTACTTTAACGCCGCTGCGTAAATGGATGTTTTATCGTATAAAAACTATTATTGTAATGTTTATTAGGAAGAAAGAAGTAACAATGAGGGACTAATTTCCCGACACAGAGTTTTACAAAGAAAAATTAAAAGAAACGCAAGGAAGAAATACGGAAGCCGCAGTGCAAGCGACATAAAAATGAAAGCGCCCGTAAATGCGTTTTTTTCTCGCTGTCCAGCGCCCTGTTGAGATCGCTTTAGCGGTATCTTTGGCTGTTGAACATGACTATTTAGACAATATATGCTCTTTCGATTCCTTCTACATGTGTCCCCCAGCGTTCCGAGACAGTAAGTTCTTCGTTAGCGCTGGCGGTCAGCAGCGATACGAGTCGGCCATGGCGCTGAGCCGTTAGTGACCCGCTAAACACCGTCTAAACTAGCCCTACCCCAAGAATAAGATTTGTTAAACGACTTCTTAGTCGCGCGGGGAGACTAGGCCCTAAACACGACCGGTGAATACCAAGCGCTCACTTAGCGGTGACTATCGCTCGCCACGTGATCTTTTTAGTCGATGACGTCGCTTGTCGGTGGTTAAACATGCGTGAATCGCGCCTGGTGTATACGGGTGCTAATGTTTATGTTGAAACGAGCAGAATCCACGTTGAAGCATGTATCGTGAACTACAGCAATAAAAAGACTTGGTTGTTGGGCGAAAAAATACGGAACAATTTGCGATGTGCTCTTGAGCTGAATGACATCCAAGTCCTTCCGCCACTTATTTATTCATTGTACCTCAAATGCCCAATTAAGGGCATTACATGAGGGGCCGGGGTGTATATTGAGTGTAAGCGTCAATCAGAGGAAATAACAAAAACAAAGTCACGAAAAACAAACATACATGTACATATATGTTTTTTGTCCTCCTGCTCGTTTAGTGCTTTCTTACTGTTACATCAGTTCCAACATGCTCGTCAAAATCTTCGAATAAAAATTTTGGCTTAGAGGGAGAAAAAAGAAAATGCAAATCAAAAACTTCTAGAGAAAAGAAAACGTATGTGCAAATCAAGTTGGAATGCTAGCATGCGCGACAAGAACCCAGAAAGTCATGATTCAAAATAAATAATTACAAACCGCTACAAGAGAGGTTAAAAAAAATATTTACTCTGACGCAAAAATGACAAAGTAAAGAAGGCATCAGAAGAACAAGACTGCGAAATGCAGAATGTAGGGGAGCCCCCCCTCCCCCCCCCCGCCCCCCCCCCCCCCCTTCCCCGCCCTCTCCCCATTCTGAATTTCGTAGTTCATTGTATAAAAAGTGATTGGAAAATGCATTACTCAACACCTTTTATCGTAAATGTCAACCATGGTTTCCGAAGGACCGTTCCAGTCTTTATTCCGTTAGGATGGGCTAAGTTATTAGGTGCGGCTGTGCAATCAAAGATGAGCTTGAAGCGTTTGCTATTGTTTCGGCGATGAGATATTCTGTTCGCCGATTCTGAAAGTAATGAGCCTAATTGACCAGGATTTAACATATGAAACGTTTAACATCCACAGAAAATGTTTGCATGTGCCCTTACTCTAGAAGCGCTGTCGCCCGACTAAGACATACTTCTGAACCACCCAAAAAGACAATTAATCACGTTAAAAAAGCATAAAAAATGTCAACTTTAAAAAAAATATTCACGGAACTTTAAATCCGAATGAGATACTCGAGTCACTAAACTCTACACCGCTGAGTAGAAATGCAAGAAAGGCAGTTTCTTTCAGTCGAAACTCAACGTGGTATTTCATAAAGGCCACAGGTCGTTCCTTAGCTCCAGAAAACAAAGGGCAGGTTCAGACTCCTGTTTTTTCTTAATGCTGCCCTGCAGTCAAAACAACACGGATTATAAAAATCTGGCTTTATCCAGCTTTTTGGTACGAAAACAATTCACAAATAAAGAAGCTTCAATAACCAATGCACTTTGGCTAGGGACTATATGGTTAATAACAAAACGAAAACGTAGCAAAAAAAATTTAAAAATTGACTAAGTGAAATACTTCAACAAACTTCGCTCTGTTCATTAAAAATGTATTCGTGTCCCTCGCGTCTCTTTATGCTTCATCATTTTTGCCTTAAATTATAGAGTTTCACTTAGGGCTTAAATTAAGATTATAATGCAATACATTTTAAATTTATAATCCCCTATGTCACTCGGGTTCGTGTTAAGGGCCTATGTTTTATGCTATATTTCATATTTTTCTGCTGTCATGGGATTTAGGGTTCCGCGGGCATTCTAACGCGTCAATACTTCGCTTCACATGAAGTCCGATCTTAGTCAACGCTACAATCCAGTTGAAACAAATAAGCAGTGACGAAAGTGACACGTCGTGGGCGTCCATCTTCGTCATCGGCTATTCAAGCACAGTGCAAAAGAAAATTGTTGTGTGTATGTTTTTACAGCCGGACGTTAGTCTGCCTCAGTGGGCATCTGGTGTCTCAACTGTAGATGAGCAATTTATCCAGTTCGGTACAGTCACTAACCTGGGGTCTTTAACCTGCACCACGCAGTAGTGATACACGACCGCACGCCGTTACGATGCTCATCCAGACGGAAACGGGCGGGGGCGGGGATTGAACCCAGCATCTCTGGGTTGTGCAGCACGAGATTTCGCTCCGCGTGCTCCGAGCTGGTGTGCGCTAAACCACTCGGCCATTGAGTGGAGGTGGCCACAGTGGAAGTGGCGTGATCCTGCACTTTGTTTAGTAATTGGTCTTAAGCGGTGATGGCAAACGAAACAAATGCGGCGATCTCCGTGACGTTATGCAGGGTGTCTGAAATAGGGGCCACGCTCTTTAAATCAACCGCAAAAATTTTTTTAATCGATCGCGCAACGACTTTTTGCAGCGTTTCCCAAAGGTAGTGCATTGTTTCTACAAATTTGCGAAGAGCGAACTTACTTGAGGATAAAGTAAAAAAAGAATGAAATAAAAAGTAATACCTCCTACGGAAATGCAGCGAAGCAATCGATCTTCAAATAATAGGGCATCCTATTTTTTTTAATACCGGCAGTGTTATGCCGGTTACCGAAAATAAGTAACGAAATAGCGTTACTCGTTAGCCTGAGAAAAGGCTAACGCGCTACAGAGCTCCGTTACCTCTTTGCAAATGTAACAAAATACTGGTGTCGTTACTTGCCATGACTAACGGAACTTGCATTTACGTTACTTTGAGTTTCAGTGTAAGTAGTAAGTATGTGACAGCTGTTAGTATATGACTGTAGATACTTAACCACAAAAATCTCCACAAGACTATGGAACACTTCTTGAGAAAGGGAAGCTGGATGCATGCGGTCGATATCTTCCTTTGCTTCAGCAAGGGCGTGTCGGGAAAGTGGGTTGTAATATCGGTCTTTAGTTTCTTTGAAATTATCGCGAATTTTGAAAGCTTCGGCGAATAAAGAGACTGGCGGAAAAGAAAAAACTATTAAGACTGATGCGAAGCACTGCTGTTAACTTCAAGTTATCAGTGGTGAGGAACAACGAAACATTAACAAAACAAACTGTATGACGAATTAGTATAGAAAAAAAAAAAAAAGAACTCTCCAAATAAATCGCAAATTTAGACACATATCAAATAGGCGCGTTTAAATATAACTGCCATGATTGATTTAACCACCCCTCCCCCTCCCCTTTCTGGGATATACGCGTTAACTAAACTAAGCCATTTTTGAAGATTTTTGTTAGCTTACATTAATGATCATTGTGACACGTAGCTGCACTCTCAGAAAAAAAGGTGTATTATTACACCCCTTGTCCCATATAATACACCCCAAAACTTCAATTCGACGTACAGCGCCTAATAATCGAACAGGCGGCCCCAAAGTTTACGAGGGGCTTGATAGCCGTGTGCTACAACTTATTAAGATAGCTGATGTACGTATACCGTTTCGTTAGTCGCAGTTCTTCAAAGAACGGCGGCTAACGAAACGATATCGAAAGAAAGGTCCGTTCTTTTGGCTACGAAAGCGTAACGACGACATTTTAACGGTGAAAAAAGTAAATGACATTGAAGAATAAATCACCTCAATGTGCTTTTTCAATTCAGATTTCGATATCCTGGATCTGCTCAGCAGTTTGAGCTTGGGCATACAGAGCAGACGTCTAAGCAGCAAATCGTTTTACTTCGTTTTCCTCAGTTCAAACGCAGCACTTGGCCCTGGCCATAATAACGGAGTTTCAGTGGGCATTGCCATCTTGCACGAAAAGTGAGTGCGAGACGGCAGTAAGAGAGGCTTTGATAACTAGCGTTCCAAAACGGCCTTGTTGGTTAGAGGCAGGCGTTGCATGACAAAGGCAACTGTAGAGTACACGGACTGCTCAGAAAAAATCACACCTCATAGCCACACCGGTTTTAGTCACAGTCCGGTTTAGGCTAGACAAGCAACGAAAAGAGGACACCGATCGCTTATTATAACCAATAATTATAACCAAAGAAGATTATTAGGGATTGTAAACAAAGTATAGCGCCGGTCATATTTTGGTTATAATCACATGCACAATCGTAGTATCTTTACGTGTAAATGTGATTAAAAAAGGTGGCGAGCGTTTATAAGCTCGTTACTCTAAGTTTCTCTTTCACGTCCAAAAACCTTTTTTTTTCTTTCTTTTTTCACGCCAGCAGCAGCAACGTAAGGCGAAGCAGACGGAAGCCATCACTATTACTGCTACGAATGTGCCTCTCTAGAAGAATGGTACAGTAGCCTTCACACACAACCAGGAACTCCGGGAAGGATAAGGCGGGCTCGGCGTCCAGCATAATTCTGTCTTTGAGTGCCAGGGAGTTGAGGGCTAATTGCGAAACAAAGAAGGTGCCGTCCGTGGTGGTTACGCAGTGTTTTGTCTAAATTTTGAGGCGCTGTGGGAAAGAGGATGCCCAGAGGATATCGTGAGAGGCGGCCTTCTGAGCGGGAGTCGTTAAACAGCAAAAGACTGCACTTTTGTACCATGGCGGCAGGGATTCTAAAAGATGGACACGTCTTTCTGGTGCCGGACGCCTTGAAATCCTGCGATAACCGTGCCACTTGTTTTGGTTCAAAACGGGGGAACGTCAGCGCTTCCAAATTTAGAGTTCATCCTTTCCGATGTTGACAGAACTATGATTGTTATTTATTTTGAAGAGGAGTACTTCACTAGCTAGAGTAGCTAGGGACGATTAGGCAGAATCCTTCGAGCGGCGGCAGACTGTTGCCTCCTGAGAGGATGTCTTTTTCCAGCGAGACGGCTGCTCTTTCAGGGCACTGCGACGGTGGTCTTAGCAGCTTCAATACAAAGACTGTACCAAGGACACTTAGGAATTCCAGAAAGCGGTAACCTCGCGTCCTTTGGGCCCGGTCGTTGGTACGTTGAAAGCGTCTTCCGAAGGAGTTTGAAATGATGCCGTTTATACCTAGCTTTAATGGGATTTCTTTGCACTTTTTGTAGTGCGCAGAATCAAAATTATTTTGCATTCGAAGTATCATATGGTCAATTTAATTAAACGTAATGAGTAACGGGTGACGTAATTTGATAGCAGAGACCGTAAGATAATAACGACATTACTTTACTCGTTCGTCGTTTGGGATTTTAACAAGCACGCTAGCACGTTACTAAAAAAAGCGAACGCGTTACCAGAAACGTCGTTACTTGTAAGGTGTTTGTTCCAGCACAGAATACCGGTGGCTTCGCTGCGTTTACCATAGAAGTTAAGTATTTTCCTTCTTCTTTCCTTTTTTTTCCGCAGCTAAGTTCGCTCTTTCCAAATTTTATATAAACAGATGCACTACATCTGGACAACGCCGCACGACACCGTTACACTATAGCTTAATAAACCGTATTAGTCGACAATTTAAAAGGTAGGCCCGCTATTTCAGACACCCTGTGCATTCTTCGCTGCTCGATTGACTCCAGCGGCTCGTGGAGTTTGCGGCAGTCGAATTTAACGCGAAAAGGAGTATAGTCGAAGTTTAACGACAATATATTTAATGATCTCACTAATATAACCATGACGAAATGAAATCAAACTTCCGCACGGTGAACGAGACGCCTAAATACTTAGGTCAAGACATGAACTTTTATATGCGAAAAAGGCGTTTAAAACCAACTTCAAAACAACGAAAACACTTTATTTTTTTATTTTTTTATTAAATCATATATCGTGAAGCGACACCCAAGCGTGTGAGGTCAGATAGGTAGACAGATAGAAACGCCATTTCGTTGTACAATGGACCGTTCTCACTAAGCGTTTCACGCATGCGTCACGCCGCCATAACTGTAGTTCAAAAGAGGTAGGCGCCCGTGAACGTGGCAGCTCGTGTCGTCTCGTGCTTTGCTCGCGCAGACATCCAGCTTGGTTCTTGCGCCTGCAGAAAAACTACAGTTCCCACGATGCATGGCGACAGCGGTGGCGTACTCAAACTAGTTGGTAAGGTCGGTCAATGAAAACAAGTTAAAAATAAACGGTATATATATTTTTTAAGAGGAAAAGGTTATTTGACTTTATAGGTCTTTGTATAACGGCGTACGTCCTGCTTTTTTCCTGTACCCCTTCCGTCATGGCTTAGTGGGGCTTGGTCCATAACGAGTATTCACTGGCGGCCATAGCTGCGTGGGCGAATGCTGAGCGCGTGCTGATGGCGAGCTTCCACAGTTCTTTTGCAACGTCCATTCCGTACCATCAAAAGTGCCGGTCTTAGCAGCCCATTGATGTGAGCTCGTTCTGAGCATGCGCTCTGAACAGCACCCACAAATATGGCGTCTAGTGAATACTCCCTATAGTTCCACTTGGGCGATTTGGTTAATCATGCTAATACTTGACACCGTTATTATTATCTTCGTTATTATTTACTCTTACACACTAAAAACAAGATGAAAATAAAAATTAACCAAGGAAGACCAGAGTAGGAAATGGAAAGAGGTAAGGAAAAGGAGGAGAGAATTTAAGGAAGATAAAGGAGTCAAGAAAATAAAATATATTTTGCTTTTTGCTCCTCATTATTTCTTCTTTATTTTCTTTGTTTTAGTGTGTAAGAGTAAAGGATAATGAAGATGATGTTTAATATGTTCCAGAGTTAAAAGTCAGCGCTGCGTGAGTGTTGTTTCTTTGTGTAGATCTGGTTTGATGGTGTGCTGTCTTCTGTGCGCTGTGAAGTATTAGTGGGCTCACGGACTACGCTCGAGCACCGAGTCAACTGTGCTGCTTCCGCTGGGTAACCATGGACCTAATAATAATTTAAATATTGCAATGATGCAGGCGATCTCGAAAAGTATGACGATAATAATCTCTGGAGAAGGGGAACAGGAGTGAAACAGGACAATCGAATGGCAAACACAAACACAAAACTGATTTTGGTTTGTACTTTGGACCCCTTGTTCTCCTTCTCCAGGGATTATTATCACTATTCTTTTCCAGCTCACTTGCAACTTTGCAGTATTTGCATCATCATCATAACCTTAAATGCAAGCCATTCACCCTTGTTGGTGATAGACTGGTGGCAGCTGATAAAATCCGTTTGCTCTGCAGACGTCCAACTCTCGTTAGCTCAGTTGGTAGAGCACACCGCTAGAAGTGGGCAGGTCCCTGGTTCGATACCAGGAGCAGAAGGATATTTCCTTCCATGCCACTGTCACCTAGCTGTGTTTGTCTTTTGTTCCCTTTATTCGACTTCTTCAGGAATTATTATGGTAATTCGTGTCCAGCTCGTCGGCAATTTCGCATTATTTACATTATCATTATAAACTTAAATGCAGGCCGTTCAGTCTTGCTGGTGTTAGACTGGTGGCGGCAAATAAAAACCGTTTGCTCTACTGACGTGTAAACCCTGGTTAGCTCAGTTAGTAGAGCGTTACCCTAGAAATGGAGAGGTCCCAGGTTCGATACCAGGACCAGGCAGACTTCTACGGTCGCGCCCCAGTCACCTAGCTGTGGTTGAAGATTTGTGTTTTCCTTTGTCCCGTTTGTTCTCCGTTCTCCAGAGATTGTTATCGACAACCAACCTGGCTCCGCCGGAGCCACTTGACGAGACAAGCTTAAACCGCATTCCGCCTGCTCGTGCATCATGCAAAAGGCACGCTGTTCGCTGCATACATGATGGCAAACATCTGTGCGGACACACTTCAAACATGATCGAAGCAAGTTTATTTTGCACATTTGTACGCTACAAACATGTGTGCAGACAGTTTTTGTATGTCCAATGCGACGGGATAGTCATGCAAAGAGACTGAAAGATAATCTGCAGGATGCCTTGTGTACGATGATTTCGCAGTGTTAGCGCGGGCTAATTAGATGTATGGACAGTCTATATTGTCTCGGTGGAGTTGTCATTTTATCTTCTCATAAGAACGAAATATTATAACATCTAGGGTCGCAGACAGACAGGCCACATTCTTTTCAACTAGCAAACGACATTTAATGTTGCTGCGATTATTGCGTCAGCCCTTACTTTCCTGACGCAAAATCCCTCAGAAAAAAAGGAATCCTGCGGAAAAGATAAGCCACCGGTAAAAGAGAAAAATGACAAACGCATTGATGATGTTAGGGTTTTATTGAAGTTAAGGAATGATAAAAAAAAATAAAGTATGGAAGAAATTGGAGAAAAATAGGTTCCTCTTTTCTTCTTATTTTTTTTTTATTTTTAGGGATTTGGGGGATGCAAAAGTGAAGGGCTGTAGGCTGCTAATCGAAAAATAACTGTACTGTTTGTCTTTCTGCCTAAGTCTTTTATTATTTTGTGTTTTTTCAAATCATTTTTACCAAACCTCTCTAAGTTCATTTGGCGTACCGTCGCCTGGTGCGGAGCGGTCGCAAATAACGACAGTTGCTATTTTTGAGAGAAAAAAACAGAGAATCTCTAATGTTCGGAGGTGGCGTCAAGAAGCTCTGCCAATACCCTTTCGCTCCCTCGCGGGTTGGGTCAGCAATTCTAGAGGGCAGACAATCAGTTCCAGGCAGATGAAGGTTCAGGTAGCTGGCGACAATGAATAAGCTGCATCATGGCTGAACTGTCGTTACTCTAAAATGTAGCCTATTTAGTTGCCCCAGGCTGCGCCTACACTAGGGTTCAAGGGAATAATTCCCAACAACAGCCTGTGCCCTGGGCAACCTGACAACCAATCATACGCCGGTGACGGGTAATTGCGGCACGAGCCGGAGGAAGAATACCCGACACGTTTCTCAGGCAATTTCTAATCTGGAATATTTTAGAGCGAGGGCTACCCACACTCACAAGATATCAAAAACCATACATTTTATATAGGTATACAGGGTGTTTGCTTTTAATTTGAACTGACCTTAAAAAAAAGAGGGTGTGGATTAGGCGTGTGTTGTTTTCACCATATATATATATATATATATATATATATATATATATATATATATATATATATATATATATATATATATATATATATATATGTATTTGTACTTCAGATTAGGAGGACAATATATTAGGGAAAAATGGTTTAAGCTAAGCCAACTGATTACCTAATATTTGTTAATAGCATTGAAGTTTTTGTTTTAGAGGTCTTGTTAGGTTATCGCTATTAATATCAATTATTGTTAGAGGCCTAAGAAAAGATAAAAAAGAAAGGTAATAATTTCAAAGAACTCGATCGATGAATATTTCGCGTTGCTATGCCCTATTTGAACATTTTACTCGAAAATTCCGCATAAAGCCCTGTTCACAATGATGCTAGGAAGATGGACGTCGTGGTATAGGACGCATCGTCACTTGTGTCGCTGGCGTATCAACTGAAGACACGCTTCCCAGATAGTGAGAACATTTCTAAAACAACGATTTACATCTTCCAAGCATCAATGCTCTTTTTGAGCGGAATTTATTAATGAAAAAAACGCGATATTTTACTAATTAATATCCTAATAATTATTATATTATTACATAACTACCCTTTTAATGTCATCTCATAAACCCCATCAATTTTATTTTATATATAATATCATTACATATCGTGTTACGATATATAATATCATCACATATCGTCACATAACGTAACGGATATCATCACATATCACGCTGGCTATGACGCGCATAGCCAGGGTGTCAGCACGACAACGCTGGCTTCCATTGGACGGGCTGTTCCTTTTCTGCGGTAACGCGTCTACCCTCAGCCAGCAAATATTTTTTTATTACAAAGACAAAAAAGGACGTCGAAGAGTTTGGGAAATGCAGAAGAGGACGACTCGGGGGATCTCTAAACGTGTGAACAACAACTCAGTCGTATTCCAACCATTGTCAATCACCTCTAAATAAAACATAATTTCACCGAAACAATTATTGGTGGAGGTGAGGACCGACCACGACATGGAACTTCAAAGCATACATCATCCAACTTCAAACGAT
Source organism: Ixodes scapularis (assembly GCF_016920785.2). Lineage (NCBI taxonomy): Eukaryota > Metazoa > Arthropoda > Arachnida > Ixodida > Ixodidae > Ixodes > Ixodes scapularis. Next base: position 214,784,307 of record NW_024609835.1, on the reverse strand, counting down.
ATAGCTTCCAATTCCGCCGCATTTCACACGGGTGTAATGTGGCGGAATTTCCCAGTGAGTTTGGCAGGTTGTTTGTTTGTTCGCTTGGCGTAGCAGTTCAAATGTACATTCCAGTACTTGTTGGCGTACATGTCCAGGCAATCCTTGTACACCGTGCCTTTGTTTTGAGTGTCGATCAGCGGCCTCAAGTGCGTTTTCAGCTGAACTTTTGTTTGGTGAAATATTCGTTAGTTGAGGCGTCAGTGGCGATTTTGAAGCCAAGCTTGGATAGCTGTTCCAGTTTAATTTGAAGTAACTTAATTACTCACGTTTGTTCCGTCTTCGGGAAGCTGCAGAAGGATTTTCCACCACATCAGAAAAACTTGTTTTCGCAGTGGAGATGACAGGCACATGGCATGCCTGCCATCTCCAAGTATGCGCTGGTGTATGCCCGAAGGCGGCCGGTTGATCAACCAACGATGACTCATAGCAGACGTGACCGCGTACTTAATATATTTATTAAGTACCAGAAAGTAAATATGAAGCATTCGGACCAGAAACTCAATGAAATGCGTACATAGGAGGCTATGACAGACGACAAGGAATAAAAAAAAAACACACAAAAAAACAAAAAGCAGCAATAACAACAAAGTTGCAGACGGCCCTCCAAATGTCCGGCCATAGCGTAACAGACAAACCGGTGGTAGTAAGCGACGAAGCGAAGGAAAGAAAGTAAAAACTAAGCCAAACAAGGCAAAGCAAAATACGCGATGGTTCGAACGTCAAGTAAGCACAAGAAAGAAAAAAAAGCAAACAAAAAATATAAACGCACGAGGAAGAAATACCGCGCCGACGTAGCGTCTCCTCAAACGTAAAAAGAAAGTAGACTTAAAAAATAAAAGGAGGTGCACGACCGTCCATCGGGTGTTCTTTTTTTGTATCTCCGCTTTTATTAGTTTTAATAAGAGCGTCAAATTCGCATGAGCACAATCGTCTTTTTCCAGAGCATACTGGCATCGCACTAAGGTATGTGGTTCGAAATTGCGTTTTGCTTCTTCAACCGGAGACGATCGGGATATAGCCAGCTCGCCTATTCGACGCAAAGGTTTTAAGCAATACAATCATGAGAAATTGAAATTGCAACAACAAAAAGATCTGATTGATATGCACAGTAAAGTTGAAACGTAGCAATGTTCTAAAACATTTTTTACATTGCCCTTTTCAAAGAAACAGGGCGAAGGTACATTCGTGTCTTGCCTGGCAGACATAAGTTCTGAGTCTTCTGACGGAATGTTTTCTTCGAGAGAGCCCGAAAATTGCACCCCACAAGCTGTAACATCCCTCCCTCGCGAAGAAAATGTCCTTAACTCATGAGGTGGAACCTACTTTTTAACACTGGAAGCAGCGAATACCCGTGACAATTTTCTTTTTCATTGGTGACCTCGCACGGAGATAGGCAAAACCAATGCATTGTGGAGAATTCGTCTGCTTGCGGAGACTCCGAGCTCGCCAGGGGCGCTGCGATCACTTTTCGCCCGCGATCCGCGGGAGTTTCCAGTATTGGCTTACATGGTATTTGGTTACACAACATAGAGGCAACTTCTCCGGAGAGCTATATGGTGTGCACGGACTCAAAATCCGCCTTGGCATCCCTATCAACCACAGCCAATAAGTGTGCATACCCGGGCCTGCAGCAGGCTATACTCGATAAGAACGACAGCCTGCACAGAAAGGGGTATGCCATTACATATCAGTGGATCCCAGGACATGTTGCCGTCACTGGCAACAAGATAGCCGATACGACAGCAGCTCAGGCGCACAAAAAGGAGAGAACAGAGGCCATTCCTGTTGCGAAATCTGATTTGACGAGCATTCTCTGTGGTGTCGCAAACAAAAGATGACGGTAAAAATCTGGGAGCAACCTGGGGACCAGCTTTATCACCTGTACAACCTGGACTCCAGGCTCCAAATAAGAATCCCTTGGAGTACACCTCAAAACCAACTTTCAGTTTATTTCAAAGTTCACGGTGGGGTCGCCCGGACTGGCCGTAACAATACAAGTACAAGCAGCAAGATTCCCCAAACTGTCTGACTTGCCATACCGAGGACACAATTGAACATGTACTCGTTAGCTGCAAACGATTCGAGAAAGAGCGTGTGATCTTAACTAAGGAACTGAATCTTCCGCATGACCAACCAATGACCATACGAAAGGTGCTAAAAACTTTTACCAACACTCGAAACCGAGCACAGGCGTTCAAACTACTGATGGACGACTTAGAAACAACTGGTTTGCTGCAAACACTATATACGTAGAACGACGCTCAAAAACGTCGCCACGTATAACAGAAACAGAGTCGCGAGTGTGGGAAAATAAACCCTAGCCAACATCTGTGTCGCTCAATGAACCAAAATATCATATAAAATAAAAATAAAAAAATCCTATTCAGTGGGGTTGGGGGCAGCTGGACGAACATGCCACTAAGATTCTTCTATTTCACCCTGCAGGTAAAGTTTGTTTCTTTGTATGACACTTATAAGTCTGACGAGTGCTCACCTTTGCTGCTACCGGGCCCACTGGGTAGTATTTTTTCTGCTTTTTCTGCCTTGCTGTCATGGTACGGAACTTGTTGGTCTATGCTGCTGCGATGTGGTCATATCGAGGCTGACCCTGACCCTGAGACCCAGATTCTCATCCAGCAAATTCTAGCTGGGCAAACACAAATTGCTGAAGACGTTTCTTCTATAAAAAAATAGACAAGAGGCTCTGAATGCAAACTGTGCGGGCTTTTAATCCCGACTTGTTGCAATCGATTCAAGTGCGTCCCAGATATCTCATCTCGCTATTGTTAGCGCGCGCACGTACTTGCAGCTTCTTTTTGTTTGTATATGTATCTTGTGTTTCACCAATGTGCGTATTCCGGAAACTCATCTCTTTCCGTTGACGACTGTTGGCCTGCAATTTGATAGTTTCCAGGCCAAACGGGACCCCTCCCCGAAGCCTGGCGGTCCTTTGGGTCGTAAATTCCTGTGCGCGTTTGTGTTTTTGTGTGTTTTCCCGATTTCGCGGAAAGCTGTTCGGGACAGGGTTGGATTGTCGGCACCCTGTGGCAAGGGTCCGTCGGCGAGGCGGACCGGACGACGCGGGCGACACCCGACACCTCAAAGCGAAGAGAGGACCAGAAAGGTGACAGGAGACAAAGCGGAGTAGAGCGGGAGAAATTGATGTGTGCGGGTGTGCCAGTACCAGGCCGCCCCCGAGAGTGTCGATGTATTCATTTGTTCAAATTTTGTATTCATTCTAAAGTCATTAAATCAGTTTTGTTTAAACATTACCATGCGACGTGAATTAACGCCCTCAAACCTAAGATAAAAAGCTATCATAAACACAAGTGGCATAACAACCTTAGTTCTGGACCCTAAAGAGGATCGAAGAACTTCGATCGCAACATCTGGCAGCGATGAATATGGAGCGGAAGAAGGAGCAACCACGCCGAGGCGACCGACAGGGCGACGAATCTACGAAAGTGTGTGTGTAAGTGCGTGAATGATCGTCCCCACTGTCCTGGGGCCGAGATCAAGGTACTGTTGGACTTTTCACCGTTTGATCGAACTGACTAAGGAGAGTTCAGGTCAATAAGATATCGATTGTGTTTGCTTTGGGTTCGTTCCAGAGTGAAGTTCAGTGATTTGTTCCCAAGTGCGGCACCTCCAAGTGCACCGAGTGTTTCCTTTGTTTTTATTTCTGAGCGTAGTGCGGCACCTTCGAGTGCGCTGAGGTTTTCCATGTTTTTATTTTCGAGCGTAGTGCGGCACCTACAATTGCACCGATCGCTTCTTTTGTTTTTATTTTCGAGTGAAGCGTGGCACCTTCGAGTGCACCTAGCGTTTCCTTTGTTCTTATTCTCGAGCGTAGTGTGGCATTTTCGAGTGCACTGAGCGTTTCTTTTGTTTTTATTTTTGAGCGTAGTGCCGCACCTTCGAGTGCACCGAGCGTTTTCTTTGTTCTTATTTTCGAGAGTCGTGTGGCACCTTCGAGTGCACTGGGCGTTTCCTTTGTTCTTATTTTCGAGAGTCATGAGGTACCTTCGAGTGCACTGAGCGTTTCCTTTGTTTCAAGTTTCAAGCGCAGTGCGGCACTTACAAGTGCACTGAGCGCCTTCCTGTATTTTCTTTTTTTTTAATTTAGGAGTGACCATTTTTCACTTTGAAGGTGTCGTATAGCATTGTTTTTTATGCCGCGAGATATGACAGTACCGTGTTGTTTTGAGCGTTGTAGATGCGACTTCTTATGGAGATTTCTGAGCGTATTTAGTGTGTGGAGTTGATAGCGTGCGACCTTTTGCTTACGTGAGAGCTGGAGTGTTTTGCGCGTGTGGGCCTTGGAGTCTGTTTACCCTAGGTCATTGAGCGAGTCCGAGGCGTGCGAACTGCGCGATAGAGTATATTTGTTGATAAACCTAAGTCGCGTTGCCATCCCCGGGAAAGATGGCCAACGGTAAGGGAGGAATTGCGGACGATGGTGATTTGGGCCATCCGCTCTAGGTAAGAGAGTTGCGAAAAACTCTAATAGAAAAGGACCGTCTTATTACCGATTTTCTCCAACGGCAGATGGGAGTACCAGCAGTAGGTTCCAACGCCATTCCAAACTTTCATGTAATGCCCGACTTAAGCAAGGGTATTTCAAGTTGGAAGATGAGGGAGACCCTGCGAAGACTAGAAACTGGAAAGAGAATCTAAAAAGCACAGCTGCCCTCCACAGGTGGCCTGAGGAGCTGTAATTCGAAACTGTCAAAAGCCATATGCTCGGCGCTGCGAGAGATTGGCTACGAACTCGTGGTTCAGAAATCAAATCCTGGACTGACTTTGAGGAACGATTCAGGCGCGCGTTCCTCAATCAAGAGCGAGCTGCGGAACGTTGGCGACGTATGCAAGAAAGAAAGCAGCCGCGTCATGATACCACGGTCGCGTACTTTCACGCAAAGTCGCGAATCTGCACAGAGGCCATTCTAGATTTTTGCGACATGAGAGAGCAAGTCCTGAGAGGCCTGCGCTCGCATCAGCCCTGCACAATATTGATAGGGTGATCACATGACGACCTAGATAACCTGCTCCACGACATCATGGAGTTCGAACGGGTGCAGACAGAGCGCCAAAGGAACTACGGTGGCCGAATGGAGCCAAAAGCACCAGGCCCGAAGCAGAGCGGAAAAATGAATGAGAAGCGTGGCCAAGGAGAACGCTCACCACAGAACACTAGAAAGGACAATCGGCCACCGCTGAGAAATGAGCGAGGGGAACCAAAATGCTATAACGGTTCCAAAGTTGGGCACCTCGCTCGAGACTGTACCCTTCCGTAAACTTCTGGAAATGCCTACCTCGTGAACCTATTAGATTGGCTACAAATCAATTGTTTAAGTTTAAATACAAGTAAAACTAAGTATGTAATTTTTAAACCAGTGAATAAAGGAGATTGCAGCTCTATCAATGTTACGTTTGAAGACGTCTTATTAGAGCAAGTAAGAGATCAAAAATATTTAGGTGTATGGTTTTCCGAGGACCTATTGTGGAATACTCATGTCAATAAACTTAAAACTGAATTATCTTGAGTTATCGGCAGCTTATATCAAATTCAAACCTTAGTACCTACCTGGTTAAAACAAATGTTATAGTATTCCTCATTTTACTCTAAAATTAGTTACGGTATATTGGTCTGGGGAACAACAACAGCTACGAACTACAGTAAAATAATTATATTACAAAAGAGAATACTACGTATATGTGAAAACTACAGAGGTGATAAAAGGAACTTAAGCACACAGCCACTTCTTGTAAAATATATTATGCTCAAGGCTGACCAGGTTTACTACTTTAAACTGTTACAATGGATACATAAACACGAACTGCACACCACCCCAACAAACAGCGTGAACGCATATACGCTTCGAGATCCAAAGATAAAAATCCCCACCTTAAGAACAAATTACGGCCGACAAACTTTAACTTTTCAAATACTTAAAATTCTTAACAATACAGAATTGAGCATAAACTATAACACAATTTTCTATAAATTCAAAAGTAAATGCAGAAGAACGCTTCTAGTTGGTGGTGCTATTACATTTTCATTGTGAAATTTTCTTTTTCTATTTCTAGTTTCTGAACTTATTCGTGATCTCTATGTTAGACCACGATTTCCTTTTGGTCACATTTTTTTATATTAGAAACCTACCTGAGCGTACATTTCTTTGTTGTTGTTTTATTTTGTCGTTTTTTTTCTGCGTACAGCATACATTACTTTGCTGATGTCCAACGTTAATATGTTCATAATGTGATGTGTCACGCAAGCGGTTTTACTATTTCAACTGATTGCCTGCGTATATTCTAATCTTTACTCTGCTTTGTTGCCTTGTTTTGTTGTCAATGATGGTGCGCTTTGCCTGGCTTGTGCGATCCTGTGATTGCGTCTTCCAGTGTGCATGTATATTTTCTGCTTAGTTGCAATGTTGTTGCATGTGACACCATTATCTTTTTTGCCACGGCTGAACTGTTGGGGTGTAGAGGCTCTGTCAGGCACTTGTGCCTTTATTTCTGCCCTCCATGCGAAAAATATCCGCAAAACAAAGAAAAAAAAATCCCTGCGGTGTGGGAAGGAGGGACATACACAGCGCTACTGCCGCGAAACCGAGACAAAAATCGAAGCGAACACGGTCGCCGTGCGTGATGGCAGTGAGGCCACGCACTTGAAGTGTGCGCTGGGGTGGTATAACTCCACTTACCACGATGACCAACACGGGAAGGTCCAGTTGTCTCCTTCAGGCGCCAGCAGCTGCCAAATGTGGAGTGGAGCTTTTGAAGGACTCGCCCTTCAAAAGTTGACAAGGGGACGCGACTTTTGAAGGAGGCTCCCCGTGGCAACGGCGATGGGCCGCTGTGTCTCCGATCTCGTCATCGAAGGCGTCAAGGGCAGCAACATGGATGTTCTGGTGGTGCCAGATGACGCCCACGCGGTGGAGCTAATCGTCGGGAGAACGTTTACGGAGTTTCCTCACCTGGCGTATGCACGAGTGGACGGTATTTGGGTACAAGCCCGAAGAACCCTTCAGAGACCGGAGGCTAGAAACTACAGGACACCTTCAACTACGTGTGAAGGAGGCTGCGTTAGTAAGCCGAGAAGAGGTTAATTGGATAATTATCGAGGAGGAGACTGACAAAACTGGCCCGGCCGTTTACTTAGAAAGCGGTCGAGACATGCTCGTGAATCTTACGCATGGAGAAGTCAGGGTTCCAGTGGCTAGCATCAATGGCAGCGAGATCAAGTTGAAAAATGGGGGAGAAGATGTGAAGAGCTGAGCCAGTGGACGTGATGAAATGTACTGCACTCACTGCCACGAACAATATTACCAGCACCTCATGGGATACCACAAACATTCTTACAGTTGCTGTGAGAGAGTGCCTGAGTAAAGATGACGAAAAGATCGGACCAGCGATCATGGTGGACCAACGAAGGGAATTCAAGGAGCTGGTTAACGAGTACCGAGACTGCTTTGCCACCAGTGTGGCTGAACTGGGATGTGCGACCCTGGGCAAGATGGAGATCAAGGATGAGCCAGGAAGTGTGCCACTTGCGTCTCGCCCGTATCGCACAAGTTTGGAGGAATGCAACAGCACTAAGCAGATCATAAATGACTGGCTCGAACAAGGTATCGTAACAGATACATGGTCACCGAATACAAGCCCCGTTTTGTTGGTCAAGAAGAAAAACAGAGAGCAACGGTTGGTTGTTGATTTTCGCCGGCTGAATGCACAAACTGTGAGAGAACACTATCCACTTCTCAACATTGACGACCAGTTGGAGAACTTGTCAGGGAGCAAGAATTTCGGAGTGCTGGACCTCGCTCATGGGTACCTTAAGGTCCCACTCACCGAGGAAGCGAAGGAGAAGACACCTTTCGTCACCCCTGACGAGGCTGGAAATTTCTAGCGGTTGATCTTCGGATTGGCGAATGCGCCGTTCGAATTTCAGAGACCCTTGGTCCCCTACGTAGAAGCATCGCCATGCGCTATCTCGACGATGCAGTGCTACCAGCACGTGACTGGGAAGAGCTTATGGGGAGACTGCGGATGGTGTTCACCGTCCGTTCAAGAGATGCACAACTGACATTGCGGCCAGGGAAATATGTCTTTGGAGCACAGGAGATTGAGTTTCTCGAGTTCGAGATTAGCATGGGAGAAGTGAGGAGAGGTACAGGGTAAACAATCTTGCTTTGATAAAGGGTGGACTTGGAAAAAAAGAAAAGAAGAGGAAAAAGCGCAGCATAAACGCTTAGAAGTTCGACGCGGAGGCGCAATAAGCCGAATAATTTAACAACATTCAGGCTTTTTATTAATTCAGTTAGTACGTTATTTTTGTGTGCTACCTTGTGTGTATTTTGCCGACTATTTCTACCAGCATTATACAATTTTAACGAAGGCGTTTAGTCTTGCTAGGATGCCCAAGTGTTAGCGCGCGCAGGTACTTGCGGCTTCTTTTAGAGCGCAGCTCTTAGGTGCCCTTTCCGGCTTGAGCGGCGTCGGCGTCGCTGTCGGCGTCGCCATGGCCGTCGCCGCTCAAGCCGGAAATAGGTGTAACCGCGCTGTGCATTATGGGTAAATTTCTCCGCTAAACCTAGCGGAAAATTTTCCCCGCTAAATCTAGTGGAAACATTTTCCCGCTGAATCTAGTGGGAAAATGTCCCCGCTAAATCTAGCGGAAAACATTTTCCTGCTAAATCTAGCGGGGAAATTCTTCCGCTAGATTTAGCGGGAAACTTTCCCCGCTAAATCTAGCGTAAACATTTTCCCGCTAAATCTTGCGGAAAACATTTCCCCGCTAAATCTAGCGGGAAAATTCCGCTAGATTTAGCGGAAACATTTCCCCACTAAATCTAGCGAAAAATTTTCGCGCTAAATCTAGCGCAAAAATTTCCCCGCTGAATCTAGGTGGAAAATTTTCCTGCTAAATCTAGCGGAAAAATTTCCCCGGTAAATCTAGCGGAAAATTGTCTCTGGGGGGTCAAGTGACCCCCGAGGTGACGTGACACCCCCAGGTCACGTGACCCCCACGTGACCTTGGGAGGGGGGCATGTGGCCCCACCAAGGTCACGTGACTGCACTCCAGGTTACGTGACCACCCCTCCCCCCCCCGAGAACACGTGAACCTCAGTACCCTTCCCTCATTTTCCTCAAGAGCTGCGCTCTAATTCGGCGTTACAGGGAGTTGTAAACGGCTTTAATTTTTTTGTATATGTATCTTGTGTTTTACCGATGTGCGTATTCCGGAAACTCATCTCTCTCCGTTGGCGGGTGTTGGCCTACTACTTGAGAGTTTCCAGGCCAAACCGGACCCTTCCCCAAAGCATGACAGTCCCCTGGGTTGTAGATTCCTGTGCGCGTTTGTGTTTGTGTTGTGCGTTCCCCTATTTTTGGCGGCAACATGTCCGGGACGGGGTTGAAATGTCACACACTGTGGCAAGGGCCTGTCGGCGAGGCAGACCGGGCGGCGCGGGTGACACCCGACACCTCGAAGTGAACAGGGGACCAGAAAGGGGACAGGAGAAAAAGCGGAGTTGAGTGAAAGACATTGGTTTGTGCGGGTGTGCGAGCACCAGGCGGCCCGCGAGGGTGTAAGTGTATTCATTTCTTTAAATGTTGTGTTCATCCTAAAGTCATTAAATGAGTTTTGTTTAAACATTACCATGCGATGTGAATTAACTCCCTCAAACCTAAGGTGAAAAGGTAACATTATGCAAGTTCAGCGTCTAAAAGAAAGACGTGCTGCTCTCGAGATAACTGTTTTCCAGCTTGTAGATAAGAATGATGTCTTGAGCAAATCGTTCTCGTAGGGATACCTTGGTGATGTATGGGTTACTAGAACCCGACAACGAATCCCCTTCGTTTTTACTTGATAGCGTACCTACACTGCTGTCTTCAAAACTGACTGTCCATTGCTATGGCATAGAGCGCTGTCGTCGCTTTGGTTTAGTAAGCGAGGGAAGAATTAGAGCACTAATATTTAAGTTTATTGATTTTCAAGACACAATGCAAATCCTCAAGAACGTTCAAAAACTTGAAGGCCCTTGAATATTTATCAACGATGATTTCTCGCCCCGGATTTTAGATGTTTGAAAAGAGCTTTGATCCTGCTCCGCCGCGCATAGAAGGAACGGATATAGGGTTAGCCTGCGTTACGACCATATCCTTGTTGATAACGTCCGGTACTCGTGGGATGCTACGAATAACATACTTTTGAAAGTACCTCACCCGGTCCAACCCGAGCATGCAAATTGACACGTAGCGAATAAATCGTATTCTGTATTAATCAGTGCTAGAAGCCTTTGTCCAAATGCAACCGACTTTTCGTTCCTTGTATCTTCGTATTCACCGCACGTAATATGCGTTACCGAAACATGGTCACATGATGGTATTCTTGACTGTGACTTCAGCCCTCCTAATTACAGTGTGGTACGCAATGATATACCCTCTAGAGGCGGTGATGTTGCGTCCTTTTTAAAAACTGATCTTAACTATTCTGTTCTTCCAAGCTTACCTAACACTGAGTCCTTGTAGTGTAAAGTGAGGCTAGCTAAGTTAGTTCTTGTTATCATTGCTGTTTATATTACTCCTGGCTCTGGCCTGTAAGTTATCAAGGACGTTTCTGATTACATACAAAAATTTAATCTAGCAAGTTCCAAATTCGTGCTATTGTGCGATTTCAATAGGCCATATATTAACTGGGAAACACTTGTGGTTGGTTCCCGAGAACGGGTCATCTGTGATGCCCTTGTAGACAAGACTGTGTCATGTGATCTTGACCAGATTGTAAAAGGCGCATACCACAGACAATACTATCTACGATGTTTTTTTTTAGTCATAATGTTACACAATTGGGTTATGATTGCGGAGTAATTGAGAGAATTTTAGATCATAAAGCAGTTTTAGCTGAGCTCAATTTTCATATCAAACATGTGAGTCCTGATTTGTCACGGTCAACAGGGCTGACAATACATCTATAATTGATAAGCTAAGCTTTGTTTTCAATATTTTTGTGCTATAAATGCGGACTCGGATGTTAAAACGCTGCTTAATTATTTTATTTCTCTTGGAGATAAATGTATGAACAAATTTGTACCCGTTTCTAAAAAGAAGAAAAATCCAGCACAGCCTTGGATTACGAGAGATGTTTTGCAGTTAATGCGGAGAGGAAAAAGGAAAAACTCGTTGGAACAGAATGCAACCCCTGCTGATAGAGCTCTGTTTGAAAATCTAAAAAACACTTTGAAAGAAAGGAAGTTGGCAGCATAAACGAAATATTTTAACATAACCATCTCTGAATTTAGAACATCAAATCTTGCCAAATTCTGGAGGTCTATCCTGCCAAAATCTCACAATTTCCACAGTTTTATTATTGATGTTGAATGTGTTAACGATCCAGCGGTGATAGCCAACTGTTTCAATGACTACTTTAGATCAGTATTGAATCATGATAATGGCAATATTTCTCACTTTACTTAAAATAACACGTTTTCAGCCTCATCGAACGTTGAGATAAATACACCTGGTATTCTTAATCTACTTCTAAAAATGGATTGCAAGAAGAGCCCTGGTCCTGACGGGAATTCCAATTCTTTCCTCCGCCGTTATTCACTTTGGACGTCCAAGTACTTGTCCAAGTTTTGAGAAATCAGTCATCACTGCAACAATACTGCGGCTATGGAGGTCAGCTAAAATCATCGGGTTATTCAAACTGGGTAACAAGCAGGCGGTTGCGAACTTTAGACGAATTTCACTAACTTTGCCTTTCTGCAAACTGCTTGAACATATAGTCCATAAACATATATCTGAGTACCTAGAGCCAAATTCAAATCTCTGCCCACAACAACATGGTTTTTGCCGTGGCTACTCTACCTCTACCCAGCTTCTTGAGTTCACCGATGACATTGCTTTTTTTTTTAGATAAAAGAAGACAACTAGACACCATCTTTACTGATTACTCTAAAGCCTTCGACAAAGTTCTACATTCTAAGCTATTTCAAAAACTGCAGACGATAATTAAGAACGAATCATTATTCAATTGGATTTCTGATTATTTGAAAGATATATCTCAGTTCGTCTCCTATAAAAATATTTATTCCAGCAACGTCCCGGCTAGTTCCGGCCTCCCACAGGGACGCCAGAACTAACCGGCTCTGACCTGGACCCCTCTTATTTCTACTCTGCATTCACGATGTCATGAACTTAAAATTCGCCTTTATGCCGATGATTGCGTTTTTTATAATGATATTATTTCAGTACAGGAGTACAACGCACTAAAAAACTCATTCTCACGATTTCTTAGTTGAAGGAAGAAGTGGCAGCTGGAGATTAACTTCGATAAAACTGTATTCATATCATTCACAAACAAAGATATGCCAACTGCTTTTAGTTATGGAATTCGTAATGTGATCCTGCGTCAGGTTTATGAATATAATCACTTAGGAATTTTATTTGCCCCACCTCTTAAATGAGACAGTTATATTAGTTCCATTTGTTCTGGTGCACTACAAAAACAGGGATGTGTCGAAAGAACTTTGAAATCTTCAACCAAACAAGTTACAATAACCGCTTATAAGACCTTAATAGGCATAATTTGACATATGGCTGTGTAGTCTGGAACCCGTACTCTAAGGGTGACATTAGGCTGCTTGACACAATGTAAACTAAGGCTATCAGATTTATTTGTAACAGGTATGACCGCAATGTTTACCGTACTTCATCCATACTTGATGTTGGATTAGAATACTTGGCTTCTAGACACAAAGTTGAACGTCTTAAGCTCCTACATATAATAGCTAATAATAACAGTGTATTGGACCTTAATAGTTATATTGATTTTACTACTCAATCACGTACTCGTAGTTACCATTCCTTAAACATTGTACCATATAAATGTCACTTTAAATATTTTAAGTTCTTTTTCATTCCTAGAACTATTGAAAACTGGAACAGCGTTGATGGTGCGACTCGATCACTTTATTTCGATAAATTTTCATATGCACTTTAGGTTGTTTTGTGTATACTAGGGAGTGCATAGCATTTATAAGCCTTCTATTTTACTTATTGATGTGATCCCTTTTATAACCCTTCCATTTTACTTATTGATGTGACCCCTTCTATAACCCTTATATTTTATTTACTGCTGTGTCTTTTCAGGGTGTTTTGCATTAACTATAACGCATTCTGTGTGCGTTTAAGTGCAATGTATATGTTAATCCCACCCTTGCAATGGCCTTTCTTAAGATCACAGTATTTTGAAATTGATAAATAAATTACCCCTTCATATCTTGTCAGCTTAGTGGTTCATGCGGTGCTGTTTATATAATTACCACACAAAGTTTGGGAAGCAAAAACAATTTAGCTTCAGCAGAGTCCATACCTGGAGTGCGTTCTTTTGGGGAGCTGCGTCTCGGCATTTGATTTAGCATTTGTAATAAATTAGTTTTGTAGAAAAAATTGTAAATTCAAAAGGATCATATGAAAAAGAGGAGTAAATCTTGTTTCGCCGCTAAGAACTATATATAGTTAACAGCGCACAACATAGCTCAAATTTGAAATCACAGGCAGTCCAGCAAAAACGAATATCGCACGCTGCACTGACTATCAACTCTGGTTTGTAATTTTGTCTTCTTTTACACTTATAAAAATAAAGAAACAAAATTGATAGAAATAATTAAAAAAAAACTTGTTATCACACTTTGTTGCGTTCTTTCTTCTGCTAAGTATGACCACCCTTACTCTTCCGTGGCATTTCGTCCTCTTCTAAACTACTGGGTGATTCAAGGAGCAGCCAGGCTCTTTAAATGGACCGGAAAATTCGGTTTCTTAACCTGTCGCTCTACGATTTTGTGCAGCGTTGCCCACAGATGGTGCATTTGTTTTTGCAAAATTAGCAAAGAGCGAACTTACCTGAGGAAAAAGTAAAGAAAGCAAAAGGCTTAGCTTCTATGAAAATGCAACGAAGCCACCGGTCTTCAAAGAATACGGCGCCGTTTCAGACGGCAGACAAGAGATGGCGCAAGCGGTCGGGACGCCAACTGCCGCCAGCGAACGACCATACGTCGCCAAGAGCCGGCCTCTTTAGCAGACGGGCGTTTCGGCAAAAGTGGCCCATGCTTTTTTGATTTCAGTTGCCAATGCATTATTTTATCATCCTTACTGATAAAAGATGTTGAATGGACACATAATCCATTGAAAAAAATGGTTTCTTGGGATATTTTGAATGCTTTTTCTCGGGGTACCGATGTCGTTTGCTTTGCAGTTCCTTGTTGTTACCGCGCCTGTTTTTGTTTTTACAACTGTGACCGGCCTTCGGATCGCGCTCCGCTTTTGAGTCAAAAAGATTGTCTGCTAAAGATGCTGGCTTTCGGCGCCGTATGATCGTACGTTGGCGCAGTTGGCATCGCGGCTGCTTGCGCCATCTCTTATCTACCGTGCGAATTGGTGCCGTACTGTTTGAAGACCTTTGGCTTGGCCGCATTTCCATAGGAGCTAAGCCTTTTTCTTTCTTTAATTTTCCTCAGGTAAGTTCGCTCTTTGCAAATTTTACAAAAAAAAGGCACCATCTGTGGGCAACGCTGCACAAAGTCGTAGCGCGATAGGTTAAGAAACAGAATTTAGCGGTCGATTTAAAGAGCCTTGCGTCTCCTTGAATCACCAGGTATTTCAATGTTCAACAAATGTTACCTTCGAGTATAGTACAGGCATAACAATTCCTCGTGAAGTGATAAAGAAGTGTTAATAACACATGTCTTACCCCGCTTCACGATACTTGCGGCTTCGAGGATTTTTCATGTGAGTGGGTGATGCTGCTTTTTGATGACAGATAATTGTTTTTTTTTCAATTTGGCAGAGCATTTGCTGTCGCGGCATTGAATACCTAGAAGTCCTATGTGCTTTGTTACCTATTAGTCATGAACAGCCGAACTCGCCCAACCCTCCCTTTTAAGAAATAATAAATTATAGTTTATATTGCTAAAAGTGTACAATTAGAACAATTTGTTAACCGTAAATTGTTTAGTAAATAAATGTCCTCTGTATAGACGCTGCCGCCTATACTATAAAAATATTCAGAAGCAAATGTAGCGGGAAAGAAAGCCTCGCTTCTTTGTTGCACAATACTTGCAGCTCTGTAGATTCAGTCCTACACCTGCGCAGTAAAATATTTAGTTGATGGACTGCCTATGTTTTTATTTTTTTTTATTTTAATCTTTAGGTATTCCGGGATACGAGTCTACCGTTTGTAAGAGAGAACTGAAATACAAAAAACAGATAAGTCACACGCTAAACTTTAACGTTCTTACGCGTATTAATAATCTGAGTTTATGTATTCGTTCTGCGAAATTCCCAAAATCTGCCTAATAATCCACAGTGCCGATTGACGCTTTTGTTTTAGTTATGCAAACGCGCACACAAAAATTTTGTTCAAATGTTCCAGACACGGTTGTAATTGCACTTTCCAAAATGTTGCCATTTTGACTAATTCAACAAAAGTCCCAAATATCTTGCGTGCGAAAGAGGTTCCCACGGAACAGTGTCGCCATTGTCCATTAGGGAAGTGAGTTAGATCTGGGCACGACCAAACCGGCTCAGTCCATTTGCTCGAATTGGCTTCCCAAATTCCGAGTTAAGCTTCAAAGATTCACGGAAGATGGATTTCTAGCACTACGACATCGGTCCATTAGAAGATAGCTCAGCATGATTTCACACCCTCGTGGAAGCCTCGCTTCGTGAGATGGTTCGCGTGCGAAGGATCAATACTAATTTAAAGCCAAGCTAATACTCCTATGTCCGTCGCCTCAATATTGCCTGACACGCTTTCCATCTTAGAGACTCCCTAACTTGTTGTCGCTAAGTAATAATACTGATAAACAAATTTGCCGTACACATCCATAAAACTAATTGAAATTTGTTTTGTGAAACAGTAAAAAGCACTTGAATATTAGGCAGTTCAAAGTGAATAAAATGAAACAAAGAATAAAAGATTCTGTTGAAAGTAGTGAAAGCGCACAATAAAGACAAATACGAAGACGGAGAGGCAAACAGGACGAGCGCTGACTATCAACTGAATGTTTTATTGGAAAAAATAGAAACAGTAAAATAAAACCAGGGAAAGCCACAGATACTACAAATGTGACTAGTCATCAATGACTCGGCCACCACACGTGTCAATAAAGTCCACTTCCTTTTTGTGAAGGAAAAGTGAGGGTTGACTGATACACTTATCAGGACATTCCTTCTTTATCATATAAGCCTCCAGTACCTCCCTCGCCACCTTTTCTTTACCTCTCCCAACGATTGTAGTGCCTTGGAAGTTGGGAATGCAGCGGCAATCTCTGCAATGTATGTGTAAATGGGCTCCTGTTGTTGAACGCAGTGATAAAGCATGTTCGCGCAACCGTTCATTCAAGCACCTTCCGGTCTGGCCTATATAAACCTTGCCGCAGCCCAATGGAATCTTATAGACCACGCCCACCGCACATTCCACGTATTTGTTTACGTGCTTCACTGTGCATTGCCGCTTATCTTTGTTTTTTCCCCTTATCCTCGGACATAGTTGAGCCAGTTTACGTGGTGCTGAGAATACCAGAGGTACCTCGAACCTTTCCGCCACTTTTTTATATTGTGTGACACCCTGTGTAAGTATGGCATCACGTGGGGTCTTGCTCTCTTTTTTTGCTTGTCCTTTTGGCTTTTGCCCCTGAACTTCTTTAGAAGTTTTTCAGCCACTGCGAGCATAAGGGAAGTAGGATACCCTGCAGTTCCAAGTCTCTTGACCTGACTACAGAGGCTGTCGTGCATGGCATGGTGACATGACTTTCCAATTGCCGTCTCTAGACATGACGACGCAATGCTCCGTTTCACGAACTTCGAATGCGCCGAATCATAGGGAAGGATTCCCTTCTGGGTACGCGGTTTGTAACCCCAGCACACGTGTTCCCCTGTGAATTGCATTCGCAAATCCAGAAACTGTAAAAACTGCCCATCCTGGCGCTCAAGGGTGAACTTCAGGCTTCTAGAACTTTCTTTAAACACGCTCATCACATCTTCAACAACTTCACATACAGTAAGGTTTTCACAGTTTTGCAAAATAACTAAATAATCGTCTACGTATCTAAACAACTTGGTCACAGGTTTGCCTTTCAAGGCATTCTCAATGGCTCGGTCACATTTGGCCAAAAAAATATCACAGAGCACTGGGGCAGCACAGGAACCAATGCAGATACCAGCCCTCTGCACGTAATGGCGGCCCTCAAAAAGAATAAAAGTCGACTCCAAGTAAAATTTTAAAAGTTCCACAAAACCCTCAACACTCACACCACAGGCGTTTTGGAAACCAACCACGCCGTTTCTCTCAATACATTCACGTACTGCCTCAAACAATTCTTGGTGGGGGATAGAGTAATAAAGATCCTCTACGTCAATAGAAAACGCCACGGCATCCCCTGGAACATCCTTCCTAAGAAACTCCACCACTGATTGAGAATTTTTTACCAAAAAGGGGTCACTGATATCTAGAGCACTCAAGTGCTTCTGCAAATAGAGGCTAACCTGTTTTTGCCACGATCCCCTCTCCGTGACGATTGCTCGAAACGGTGTATCAGGCTTATGGGTCTTTGCCGAGAAAAACACATCAAGATGCGCGATCTTGCATTTCTGTATGTTTTTTTCCAACGTTGCAAGCTCAAGACCATTGCATAATTTGAGCGCAGCACTTTTGACCTTTTTGGGTTCAAGATGTGACAGCTTAAAGTTCTTCTGAATTGCGTTCCTAGACCTGACTTCCATCATGTCTATTGGAAGCGCCACGAACCCTCCCTCTTTGTCTGCCTGTAATAGGCTTAGGTTATTGCTCTGGAAAAACGAAACGACTTTGTTTAGCCTGCCCCCATTATGTGTCTGGGCCTTTATCGAGGCACACCGTAACAGGCAATCCACACCCTCCAAAACGCATCTCTCCCGCTCTTCAGCTGGCGCCTTGTCGGAAACAGCCCGCACCTCGGCTAAAAGCTCATGCGGTTTCATGCGGGGTTCTACACTGTACTTGGGTCCTTTTTCCAATGTACTTGCGACATCTTTAGGAACGTGAACATCTCCCAGAATTGTCAGACCGCTTTGACTTGTGGTTCCTGACCGAGTCTTTTCGGGAATCCCAAGTCTCACGCGTTGCCACATGAAATCAGTCACCTGTGTCACCAGTTGAAGGTGGTCCCGATGTTTTCGTTGACCGGCTGTAGGAACGTTGTTGCACAAGCACAGCACCCTAAGGTACTCATGAAGAAACCGCACTTCCCTCCAGCATTCTGATCTCAAAATCCTGCAGATACGCTGGGTGTGTCGGCTGGAAGCCTGCAGATATCCGAAGAGGCTGCACACTTCAGGTGGTGCTTGGCCGCTCCTTATGCAGGATGAAAGGTACCGGGCACGGCACGTTGATGTGGCGATTAAGTTGACACAGACGATGGCTTGATTGCTGTTACCGTTGAAACATGTAGAAGAGCCTGCTGTATGAGAAATAAACTGAACTAATGTGGCGATGCAGGCGAGTTGGTTATGCATGTTGAAAGTAGTGAAAGCGCACAATAAAGACAAATACGAAGACGGAGAGGCAAACAGGACGAGCGCTGACTATCAACTGAATGTTTTATTGGAAAAAATAGAAACAGCAAAATAAAACCAGGGAAAGCCACAGATACTACAAATGTGACTAGTCATCAATGACTCGGCCACCACACGTGTCAATAAAGTCCACTTCCTTTTTGTGAAGGAAAAGTGAGGGTTGACTGATACACTTATCAGGACATTCCTTCTTTATCATATAAGCCTCCAGTACCTCCCTCGCCACCTTTTCTTTACCTCTCCCAACGATTGTAGTGCCTTGGAAGTTGGGAATGCAGCGGCAATCTCTGCAATGTATGTGTAAATGGGCTCCTGTTGTTGAACGCAGTGATAAAGCATGTTCGCGCAACCGTTCATTCAAGCACCTTCCGGTCTGGCCTATATAAACCTTGCCGCAGCCCAATGGAATCTTATAGACCACGCCCACCGCACATTCCACGTATTTGTTTACGTGCTTCACTGTGCATTGCCGCTTATCTTTGTTTTTTTCCCTTATCCTCGGACATAGTTGAGCCAGTTTACGTGGTGCTGAGAATACCAGAGGTACCTCGAACCTTTCCGCCACTTTTTTTATATTGTGTGACACCCTGTGTAAGTATGGCATCACGTGGGGTCTTGCTCTCTTTTTTTGCTTGTCCTTTTGGCTTTTGCCCCTGAACTTCTTTAGAGGTTTTTCAGCCACTGCGAGCATAAGGGAAGTAGGATACCCTGCAGTTCCAAGTCTCTTGACCTGACTACAGAGGCTGTCGTGCATGGCATGGTGACAGGACTTTCCAATTGCCGTCTCTAGACATGACGACGCAATGCTCCGTTTCACCAACTTCGAATGCGCCGAATCATAGGGAAGGATTCCCTTCTGGGTACGCGGTTTGTAACCCCAGCACACGTGTTCCCCTGTGAATTGCATTCGCAAATCCAGAAACTGTAAAAACTGCCCATCCTGGCGCTCAAGGGTGAACTTCAGGCTTCTAGAACTTTCTTTAAACACGCTCATCACATCTTCAACAACTTCACATACAGTAAGGTTTTCACAGTTTTGCAAAATAACTAAATAATCGTCTACGTATCTAAACAACTTGGTCACAGGTTTGCCTTTCAAGGCATTCTCAATGGCTCGGTCACATTTGGCCAAAAAAATATCACAGAGCACTGGGGCAGCACAGGAACCAATGCAGATACCAGCCCTCTGCACGTAATGGCGGCCCTCAAAAAGAATAAAAGTCGACTCCAAGTAAAATTTTAAAAGTTCCAAAAAACCCTCAACACTCACACCACAGGCGTTTTGGAAACCAACCATGCCGTTTCTCTCAATACATTCACGTACTGCCTCAAACAATTCTTGGTGGGGGATAGAGTAATAAAGATCCTCTACGTCAATAGAAAACGCCACGGCATCCCCTGGAACATCCTTCCTAAGAAACTCCACCACTGATTGAGAATTTTTTACCAAAAAGGGGTCATTGATATCTAGAGCACTCAAGTGCTTCTGCAAATAGAGGCTAACCTGTTTTTGCCACGATCCCCTCTCCGTGACGATTGCTCGAAACGGTGTATCAGGCTTATGGGTCTTTGCCGAGAAAAACACATCAAGATGCGGGATCTTGCATTTCTGTATGTTTTTTTCCTATGTTGCAAGCTCAAGACCATTGCATAATTTGAGCGCAGCACTTTTGACCTTTTTGGGTTCAAGATGTGACAGCTTAAAGTTCTTCTGAATTGCGTTCCTAGACCTGACTTCCATCATGTCTATTGGAAGCGCCACGAACCCTCCCTCTTTGTCTGCCTGTAATAGGCTTAGGTTATTGCTCTGGAAAAACGAAACGACTTTGTTTAGCCTGCCCCCATTATATGTCTGGGCCTTTATCGAGGCACACCGTAACAGGCAATCCACACCCTCCAAAACGCATCTCTCCCGCTCTTCAGCTGGCGCCTTGTCGGAAACAGCCCGCACCTCGGCTAAAAGCTCATGCGGTTTCATGCGGGGTTCTACACTGTACTTGGATCCTTTTTCCAATGTACTTGCGACATCTTTAGGAACGTGAACATCTCCCAGAATTGTCAGACCGCTTTGACTTGTGGTTCCTGACCGAGTCTTTTTGGGAATCCCAAGTCTCACGCGTTGCCACATGAAATCAGTCACCTGTGTCACCAGTTGAAGGTGGTCCCGATGTTTTCGTTGACCGGCTGTAGGAACGTTGTTGCACAAGCACAGCACCCTAAGGTACTCATGAAGAAACCGCACTTCCCTCCAGCATTCTGATCTCAAAATCCTGCAGATTCGGCGCATTCGAAGTTGGTGAAACGGAGCATTGCGTCGTCATGTCTAGAGACGGCAATTGGAAAGTCATGTCACCATGCCATGCACGACAGCCTCTGTAGTCAGGTCAAGAGACTTGGAACTGCAGGGTATCCTACTTCCCTTATGCTCGCAGTGGCTGAAAAACTTCTAAAGAAGTTCAGGGGCAAAAGCCAAAAGGACAAGCAAAAAAAGAGAGCAAGACCCCACGTGATGCCATACTTACACAGGGTGTCACACAATATAAAAAAAGTGGCGGAAAGGTTCGAGGTACCTCTGGTATTCTCAGCACCACGTAAACTGGCTCAACTATGTCCGAGGATAAGGGAAAAAAACAAAGATAAGCGGCAATGCACAGTGAAGCACGTAAACAAATACGTGGAATGTGCGGTGGGCGTGGTCTATAAGATTCCATTGGGCTGCGGCAAGGTTTATATAGGCCAGACCGGAAGGTGCTTGAATGAACGGTTGCGCGAACATGCTTTATCACTGCGTTCAACAACAGGAGCCCATTTACACATACATTGCAGAGATTGCCGCTGCATTCCCAACTTCCAAGGCACTACAATCGTTGGGAGAGGTAAAGAAAAGGTGGCGAGGGAGGTACTGGAGGCTTATATGATAAAGAAGGAATGTCCTGATAAGTGTATCAGTCAACCCTCACTTTTCCTTCACAAAAAGGAAGTGGACTTTATTGACACGTGTGGTGGCCGAGTCATTGATGACTAGTCACATTTGTAGTATCTGTGGCTTTCCCTGGTTTTATTTTGCTGTTTCTATTTTTTCCAATAAAACATTCAGTTGATAGTCAGCGCTCGTCCTGTTTGCCTCTCCGTCTTCGTATTTGTCTTTATTGTGCGCTTTCACTACTTTCAACATGCATAACCAACTCGCCTGCATCGCCACATTAATAAAAGATTCACCGTGCTTTTATTTCTTCCTTATTAACCGATTTTTAATATAGTCGTTGTGGATTCAAATGCCATTTATATTTTAACATCATCAATCAGACTGCTCTTTTTTTTTCAAGGCAACCAATCTGAAAGCTCAGAGCTGAAAAAAAAATATAAATATATCACAAAAGAAAGTAACACAAATATATTGCAAGACCAATTATGTAGACAAAAAATACGACAAAAAAAATCATATACGATTATATTTACGTTATTCTCAATATATTAGTGGCATTTCTTTTTTTTTCTTTTTTTTTCTGAAATTACCGTTGATGCGTATTGTACGACGGTACAACTTACGCGTTTTTTGTTTTATTTTTTGGTAGAAGCAGATACTTTAAGCGTGCAATATCTGGGCCTAATCCACATGTAGGATAAGCATGGCAGAGCACACGCCGATGACCTGCTCTTCCGGCGGTTTGCAAAGATCCAGGGTGTGAAGGCAGACGGTCCGCGGCGTCTCAGAGCGCCATCCTTAGCGGGGCTTCATAACTACACGGGACCCATAAGGAGAAACTACGGTGTGCAAACATACAATTCCTTCACTTGATCAACCGAAAACGGAAATAGTTGCACGGCGCAGCAATGATCACTTTTTCTTAAACCGTGTTTCTTTTTTTCTTTGTCATAAGATTGCTGTTACTCCTATATTCTGTGTGTAACGAATCTACTCATTATTTTCGAAAATTATAATGCTCTTTTCCAAATAAAAGAGCAGACCTTAGGATAGTGACTGTAAAATTAGCCTCCCCCTCCCCCCCCCCCCCTTCAAAAAAAGGAAACTCTGCCGTCTTATTTTTTGCGAGTACATCTCAGCTAAAATGTTATAACTTATCGCTTCGACATTGACTACAAAAGTAAATTCCATGCTTTGTAAGCGCCTCAAGTCAGCTGCGACAACGGGGTAGCGGAAGCCTGCGTAGATAGAACTTCGAACACACACTATGCTTTGTCCCAGCATACGAAATACTACCGACGAAACTCCGAGCCATCGAAGCATACCTAGTGATTTGTAGGTTGTCAAGTGGCCTTAGGAATTTGGGCAGCGTCGCGCAGGGCTGGGACGGTAGGAGATCTACGCGTTATTGGGGCTGCGACAGCTTGTAGTGACTGCTGTGTTTTATGGCACGGTAAAACGAAACATGACAAATTCATTTTGTGTGAAACAATGAAGCTATTCGTTTCTCTTGACCTGTGGGTATTTTTACATAGCAAAGACTAGGCGGAGTTTCAATCATCGACTTTTTAATCAAAACTCGAATGCATCTTTGGCCTCCAATTGTACATTTTATCTTGCAGCCTCTTTTCTCTCCAGCCCTAGTACACCGGACAATTTTGAAGGCACAATAGTAGGCTTTAAAGAAAAATAATTAAATAATTTGCGTGAAAAGATTTAGACACACTGCTTCTGTTTTGCCACCAGATGTTACAAGAGCACAAGTTTTCTTTTTTTTTTCGCTGGAGATAAATAAATTGCATAAATTCACAGATGTTCTGTATTATATAGAGATATCTGAAAGGTTGCCTTAGTTTAGTAGTATTACGCTATTCAATACAATTCTGGTGCAAAAAGGAAACTCAGGAAACACTTTCCTATTGAAATAAACCTAAAATATCCTTCGCATATTAGATTTTCTAGAGCGCAACTCTTAGGCGCCCGTTTCCGGCTTGAGCGGCGTCACTGTCGGCGTAACCGCGCGGTGCATTATGGGACGCGTGACGTCATTCGCAACGTCACTGATGGCGTCACCAGGGACGATGCCGATGACGTCATCAGTGGCAAAAGACGATGTCGATGCCTATGACGTCATCTGTAATGATGGCGTGATCACTGACGATGACGATCACGATGACGTCATTGTCGCATGACCTCACAGGGGTCACGTGACCCTGATGACGTCATTGTCACAGTTACCCCGGCGACTTCATCATGATGAGGATGACGATGACGTCATCGTCATCGTCACGTGACCTCACAGGGGTAACGTAACCTCGGGGACGTCACATGACCCTCTTGAGGCAACGGCGTCGCCGCTCGGAGGGAGGAGTAGCAGACAGGATGAGGAGGTGAGAAAGAGGAAGGAAGGATATACCTTCCCCTCGGTACCCTTCCCCTCCTCCTCCTCAAGAGCTGCGCTCTAATTCGGCGTTACAGGGAGTTGTGAATGACTTTCATTTTCGGTTCCTTCTTCCTCAGCTAAGTTCACTCTTTCCAAATGTTATACAAAACTGAACTACATCTGGACAGCGCCGCACTGCACTGTACCGCTATAGCTTAATAAACCGATTTTAGCCGTCGATCTAAAGGGTCGGCCCGCTATTTTAGACACTCGGTGCATACTTCCCTGCTTGATTAACTCCAGCGGATCGTGGAGTTTGTGGCGGTCGAACTTAATGTGAAATACAGTATAGACGCAGTTTACTGAGCAGACAATTATTGATGGTACTAACGATGGTGAAATAAATGCTAAATTCCACACAGCGGACGAAAGAATGAAAAACTTATGTCGGCACTTGTACCTCTAAATGCGAATAAGACTCTTGAAATCAACTCCAAAAAATGAAAAAACTGTATTTGTTTTGAATTTTTATTAAACCGTGTATCTCGCAGCGGGAAGCAATAAGAATGAGCTCAGAAATGTCAACGACCAGAAACACACTTTTCGTTGTAGAATGAAAATAATTTAAGAATACGCGTTTTTTTTTTTTTTCAATATTGCCGCGAGCAAAGCTAAGAAAGCAACGCTAAGTCACGACCCCTAGAAAGTTATCGTTTATTCTTGTTCGGGACGTAACTTCTATCATTTAAACCTGCTGTCTTGTTCTAGAAAGTGCGTGTTCATTCTCGCCCGGAGCGCGCGACGCTCGAGCCTTCTTTGCCGAATCTTCGAGTTGTGACGAACTCCAGATAAGAGGTCGCCCGCGACTTTGTCAAGTAAGTCTCGCCTCAGCATTCGATCCTGCCGTTTCGCCGCCATCGACGCCTGCGACGCAATCTTTTTTCTATTCTGTTTTGGGCACCACTTCGCCACATTAAACGTTTGTTTCTTCCGGTTTATTTATTGTTTTTTTTTTTGGTCACCACCCGTGACGTTTGGTGGAAGTGCGGGGTATTGCATTCAATGTCCCTTGAGCATGCCCCGACAAAGACATCCCGGCCAAGGGACGTGCTCAGCCCTGGAAGGCTAACCTTCACCGAAGACGCCGAAGTCAGAAGAAGCCGTCGTGCCCGAGGTAAGTCCCCTGAACTGGGTCTCTTGCCCGAGAACCGGAAGAAGAAGATCTCGACCATGACCACCCCGCCTGTCCTCGTCCTGCCCGTCGCACCCCGAACTCCAACGCCTTTCCACGGGGAGGCCCACGAGGACATTGAAGACTAGCTGCGACGCAGGAACGCGTAGCACGCAAAAAGGGATGGACGGCTGAGCAGTGCCTCCCCAACCTCTACTTTTCGCTTGAAGGCACTGCGAGGCACTGCTTTGAAAACCACGAAGCCTCTTTCACTACATGGGAGTCCTGCGTCACCGAACTGAAGCGGGCGTTCTTTAACCACCACCATCGCCAGCGAGCAGAGGACCTTCTTCAAACAGGGGTGCAGGGCCCCAACGAAAGCTTGACCAGCCTTGTTGAGGATGTTCTGCGTCTGACTGCCCGAGCCGATCCGGAGGCTACCGAGGAAAAGAAACTTCGAGTCCTCATGCGTGGCGTCAAGGCGGAAACTTTCGGAGGCCTTGTCCGAAATCCCCCGACGACCGCTGATGATTTTGTGAGTGAAGCCACTTACTTGGAGCGCGCACTGACGACCCGAGCAAGCCGCTATACCACCACCACACCGGCGCGCCCACTGCTCCATCCGTCGCAGCTTCCCTACTGGGCTCAAGTACCAGCGGTGTTGACAGCCTTCCGGAGATCGTCCGGGATATTGTCTGAGAAGAGCTCTGCAAGGTCCTGCCTGCTGCAGATCGCCCGTCTTCTCTATCACTCGACGAAGTCGTGCGAGAGGAGGTTCGCCGAGCCTTCCAACCGGAGGCTCCTGCTAGCGTAGCAGCACCCAAGGAGCTTATTTTGACCTACGCCCCAGTGGCCCGACGGCCACCGCCTCCTCCTGGAGCCCACGTCGCGCCGCCCCGACGTAAGTCTCCTGCGCCGCAGCACGACCGCCGCCGCGACGACCAGGTCCTGCATGCCGGCCGGGAGCCCCGCTCACCTCGGAAGACCGTCGTGTGGCGAACGCCCGACCGACGTCTTCTGTGTTTCTACTGCGGGGAAGCAAACCACACCTACCGCCAATGCCCATGCCGACGACAGGGGCTGTGGGGGTTCCACCCGAATGAACCACCCTCCCGTTATGGTGAACGCCCTCAGGAGATCAACGAGTACCAGCGAAGAACTCAGTTCCCCGAGCCTGCGTCCCACCGAGAGTTCCGCTCACCGTCGCCACGACATCCTGCTTCGCGGATGCACCGACCCCGACGTGAAAGCCCGTCACCGTCGCTTCCCTTTGGGAAAACTAAGCGCGGCAATGCCGGGAGGTGGTGTTGCTGAAGACAAACGATGCCAAGATCCTCCAAGATCGTCAGAGCCCTCCCACTCTAACGCCGCAACGCCCCGGCACGACGTTTCAGCAACGGTGTCGAATAACCTCAACGTCATCAACAACGGACACGACGCGACGACACTCGTCGACACCGAAGCAGGCTACTCAGTTTTGAGTTGGAGACTCTCTCGCCTCCTTCGAAAGGTTACGACGTCGTGGGACAGACCGCAAATACGAACCGACGGCGGACATCTCATCACGCCAGTCGGCAGGCGCACCGCTCGCGTTGATATTCACGGTGAAACCTGCTCTGTCAAGTTCGTCGTTCTGCAATAGCGTTCGAGGGACGTCCTTCTCGGAATGGACCTTTTGTGTGAATACAGCGCCCTCATCGACCTTGCGGAGAACAAGTTGACGGTTCGGAAACCTGCACTGTCGGCGGAATATCCCAAAATGACATTAGCTGCCGTGCGAGTCCTTACCAGCCACGTAAAGCTGTCGCAGCTGTAGAGTGTCTTTGTGCCCGTGGGGACCGAAGAAGCCACCTGCGGGATAGCACTGTTTTAAGGAAGCGTTCAACTTCTCCTTGGAAGAGGGATTGGCATTGCAAGGGGCGTAACCAAGCTCTAGGACGGGCGTACCATAGCCCTTGTCACCAACTTCCTGCTAGAGTCGGAGCACCTTACAAAGTGTACAACTGTGTGCTACGTCGACAAAATTCAGCACTCGGCCGCGATCGCCGTGATTTCAGAAGACGCCTCTCTGACGGAGCACAAGAGAACCACGCTGTCAGAGTTCGACACTGACCCGTCCCTCCCAGCCCCACAACAACGACAGCCGACTGACGTTCTCGACGAGTTTAATGAGTGCTTCGCCACATCGTCAAGGCTTCGCCAAACAGCGGTTGCGAAGCATCGAATTGTTACTAACGATGACATGCCCCCTATTCAGCAGTCGCCGTACTGAGTTTCGGTGAAGAAGGGGGAAACCATCCAGAAACAAGTCCAAGAAATGCTTGACGACGATATTATCCAGCCTTCAAGCAGTCTGTGGGCCCCTCCAGTCGTGCTGGAGAAGAAGAAGGTCGGAACTCTTAGGTTCTGCGTGGACTACAGCCGGCTGAACGCAGTTACAAAGAAAGATTTCTATCCGCTTCCCCGCATACAGGATACTCTCGACCGTTTACGCCACACCCGATACTTTTCGTCGGTGGACTTCAAGAGTGGCTACTGGCAGGTTGAGGTCGATGAGCGGGACAGGAAGAAGACTGCCTTTGTCACGCCCGATGGACTCTGCGAGTTCAAGGGGATTCCCTTAAATGATTGTTGCTGCAATATAACAAACGTTGAAACACGGGAAGTCCATCAAAAATGAAGTAAACGCCCCTTGTACGGCGCCGGCGACTTTCCACCGGGTTATGTATACAGTACTAACGGGACTGAAGTAGCAGAGCAGCCTAGTTGACCTGGACGACGTCGTCGTATTTTCACACGATTTCAACGAGCACTTGAAACGGCTTAGGTCCGTGCTCCAAGCGTTCAAGATCGCAGGCCTCACACTCAAGCCAACGAAGTTCCGCTTCGCCTACGGCGAATTTAAGTTCCATGGCCATGTCCTCAGTAGCGAAGGAGTACGCCCTGACCCCACGAGGACATCCGCCGTAGCCGAAGTTCCTCGACCATTGGGCAAGATGGCCATTCGCAGATTTCTGGGGCTGCGCGCGTACTACAGGCGCTTCATTCAAGATTTTGCAAAAATTTCGGCGCTCCTAACACATCTTACGAAAGACGCCGTGAAGTTTCAATTGCCAGAAGAACAAGACCGGGCGCTCGTCACAAACTTCAACGAAGACTTCAGACACCTCCGATCCTTGCACATTTCGACCAGCATGCCGAAACCGAAATTTACACGGACGCAAGTAACTGCGGACTTGGCGCGGTATTGGTACAGCTACAAGAAGGCACGAAGAGAGTCATTACCTACGGAAGCCGGACAGTGTCAAGGGCGAAGAAAAATTACTCCACGACAGAAAAAAAAAATGTTTCGCGGTCGTATGGGCGATCACAAAGTTTCGTCTGTACATATACGGCAATCTGCTCTGCGTGATCACAGACCACCACTCGCTCTGCTGGCTTGCAATCCTCAAAGAACCTTCAGGACGCCTTACTCTATGGAGTCTTCGACTGCAAGAATTTGAGTCAGGACAGAAACATAGTGATGTTTACTGCCTGTCCAGAGCCCCCGTCGAAACGTCAGGATGTACCGACGTGGATGACGACGATTGTTTCCTAGGTGTCGTGGACACCGACGACATGGCAGGACTTCAACGAGACTATCCGGAGCTCCACGCCCTAATTGAGCACCTAAATGGACGAGGAAGTAGCGTACCTCGTGTCCTTTCACGAGCCCTACCGACCTTCGCTATTCGACGAGGTGTACTTTATAAGAAGAATTTCGGAACCAGTAATTCGCCTCTGCTTCTGGTAGTCCCTACCAGCCTTCGAGAAGAGATTTTTCAAGCCTGCCATGGAAACCCGACCTCAGGGCACCTCGGTTACAGCAGAACACTAGCTAGAATACGTGAAAAATACTACTAGCCCAAGCTTCCGAAAACCGTCCTTCTCTACACGCGATCGCGCCATGACTGCCAGCGACCAACGAAATCGCCTTCAAAGCCAGCAGGTCGCCTTCAGCCGATTAGCCCTCCAACGAAACTGTTCCAGCAAATTGGAATGGATTTGGTTGGTCCTTTTCCACCGTTGACGTTGGGAAACAGCTGGTTAATCATCGCCACAGGTTACCCTACACGTCACGCCGAGACCAAATTCCTTCCGTCGGGGACTGCTGTCGAAGCCGCCAAGTTCTTCATCGAGTCCATCGCCCCTGGCATGGCGCCCCCAAAGTCCTGATCACGAACCGAGGGTCATGGTTCATGGCGCAGTTGACTCGAGAGACACTTCGTCTAAGCCACACGAACCACCGTCGGACAAACTGCATACCATCCGCAAACCAACGGGTTGACGGAGCGGCTCAACAAGACCATCGCCGACATTATCTCTATGTACGTCGACGTGTTGACGTGGAGCACACGACATGGGACGAGGTACTGCCGTATGTCACGTTTGCCCACAATACGGCCGTACAAGAGATCACAGGAGTGACGCCTTTACAGCTGGTGTATGGCCGGAAAGTGACGACTATGCTAGACTACACTTTGCCGCATGAGCCAGTCAACGAAGGAAGCGATGACGCCCTGGTGGTTGCTCAACGGGCAGAAGAGGTCCGTCGGCTAGCCAGACTACGAATTCAAGACCAGCAACATGTCGACGCCGGCCGATACAATCTTCGCCGGCGTGACGTCCACTTTCATCCCGGGGACAGAGTATGGTCTGGACACCAATTCGGCGACGTGGGCTCAGCGAGAAGCTTCTCAAGCGCTACTTTGGACCCTACAAGGTTTTTCACCGTCTCGGGGACTTAAACTAGGAGGTTCTTCCCGGCGGAACTAGATCATCAAGACGACGCCAACCACGACCCGAAGTAGTCCACGTGGTGCGCATCAAGCCGTCTTATGAACGATAGAACTTGGAACTCTCGTCAAACTGTGAATTGTGAACTGTAGCTCACGATTCTGCTGTCCTTTTGTTGTGGATATGTGTTTTCGGTTTGTGTTTCATCGGGACGATGCACTTTTAAAGGGAGGGATAATACCGCGAGCCAAGCCGAGAAAGCAACTCTTGGTCGCAACCTCTAGGAAGTTCTCATTTATTCTTTTTCCGGACGTAACTTCTGTCATTTATTCCTGCTTTCTTATTCTAGAAAATGAGTGCTCATTCTCGCCCCGAGAGCGCGACACTCGAGCCTTCTTTAGCGAATGTTCGAAATAGTGACGCACTCTAAATAAGAGGCCGCCCCCGACCTTGTCGTGTCAGTCTCGCCCCAGCGTTCGATCCTGCCTTTTCGCCGCCATCGACGCCTGCGACGCTATGATGAAAGTAATCCCTGGAGAAGGGGAACAAGAGGGACAAAGGACAAACATAAATCTCCAACACAGCTAGTTGACTGGTGAGCGACCGAAAAAATCCGCCTGGTCTGGGTATCGAACCCGGGACGTCTACATTACAAGTGGAACGCTCTACCAACTGAGCTAACCAGGGGTTAGACGTCAGTAGAGCAAACGGGTTTTATCAGCTGCCACCAGTCGAACACCATCAAGGGTGAAGCTTGCAATTTAAGGTTATATTTATAATGCAATTAAATGCAAAGCTGCAAGCGAGCTGGAGAAGAATGATGAAAGTAATCCCTGGAGAAGGGGAACAAGAGGGACAAAGGACAAACATAAATCTCCAACACAGCTAGTTGACTGGTGAGCAACCGAAAAAATCCGCCTGGTCCGGGTATCGAGACTGGAGTATGGAGATTTATGTTTGTCCTTTGTCCCTCTTGTTCCCCTTCTCCAGGGATTACTTTCATCATTCTTGTCCAGCTCGCTTGCAGCTTTGCATTTAATTGCATTATAAATGCGACGCTATCCTTTTCCTATTCTGTTTTTGGGCACACGTTCACCACAATAAACGTTTATTCCTTCCTGTCTATTTATTGTTATTGTGGGCATCACCATAAGAATATTTTATAAGTATTTGATTGCACGTCAAGCCTTTTAGTTGGCTAATGAGACATCACTCATTTTCGATTCACGATTCTTTATATTTTGTCACTCTTTTTCAACCGCGTATATTAAACCATCGAAAATTATTTGATGGCGGCTTACGGATTATCGACGGCTAACAAACGAATAATTAATACATTTCTGCTGTGATGATGCTTCTCGTGAAATTTTAAGGTGCTGGATGAAAAGTGACAATCTTCGTGACGTTGGAGTGGTGCCCGACAGGTGGCGTGAAATATGTTGCGTCTTCGCGCATGCGTCAATGCCTGTTTTGTGAAGGAGTGAAATGCTTTGGCTCGAATATGACATGGAGCTGTAACTATACGTAAAAAGCGGACATTGGCATAGGCCCAAGCGCCCGTACAAAAACTAGCCCACCTAATAGGTCATGAAAAAAAGAGTGGGTTCTAGTAGTGATGGCGCTGATTTTGTCATAGTCATCGCTTTTGCCGTGCAGCGCATTCGCTCCTAAGTTGCGAGGCTCCCGCGGAGCCCTTAAAAATTAAACGCTAAGACATTAGATCGTATTGTCACGAATCAGAAATTATATAGGCTTCGTTCGACTAAAGCATTTAAAGGAGGGGTACTCCGGCCGTTATTTGAGCTACCTAAACAAATTGCATTTTCTGACTACCCGGACTGTAGTCGTCATGGTATGCTATTTATTCTCTCGAAACTCAGAATAGCAATTGAGAAAACCGCATATGAACATGATGCCGAAACCTGCATTCAAATTGTCGCGCGCTCTTCGGTGGAGTGACGTCACGCATGGTACAAAATTTCAGGTCGTGCATGCAGTCTTAAACAGAGTATATCGAGTGTTTTTTGCGTGCTGCTCAGTAATCAGTTACCAAACATTCTTTTCCCAGCATAAACGTCTTGTAATCAGTTGGGAACATGGCCTACTGCTGCTTACTGTCCACTCTGTACCATTTCTGTCGTCACACTTTAATGTTGCCAGTAGGGGCTCCCGGTTTGGGAAACACGATGAAAACAAAATTCGAAAATTCCATAACTTCGCGACTCTTTTTTCTTTTCACACAATACTTCGGGAACTCGTGTAGCCATGTCTCTCGGTGTGTTGCGCCAATTTTGAGGCAAATCAGCGACCATAAAAAATCGCCGGAGTACCCCTTTAAGCGTTTAATGGACGAAATAGTGCCCCAAAAAGAAAATAGAGAAAGGCTGACGTCACATGCGTCGATGTCGGCGAAACAGTAGAATGGAGCCCTGGAGCGAGTCTAACCGCAGCTCGCCACGCGGGGCCCCTTATGTACACGCTTTGGCTTCTGGAACAATCGGCATAGAAAGTTCCGCGCGTAGAACATTCGGACCTAGAACGAGCAACAGGGCTCTCGAATTTACGAGAACAATAAATTGAAAGATTAAAGGAAAGACGCGAAACTCCCAGGTATCGAACGTTATGCCTCCGCACAACTGAAGAGCGGTTACTCCCCCCTTTGAAAAGAGCATCCTCTCGATGCCATATGAATATTTTTTTAAAAAAAAAAAAGCAAGATAAACAACATAATAGAAAAGTACGGAGGCTGGCAAAAACACAGTTTTATCAAGCGTTGCACGGGATCACACTTCACAGTCTTATCGTTCGTAGTACATCTCGAGGCGCACGATGAGGACGATTTTAGGTCTCGGTGGCTGGGGTGACGCTGTTCTTGCTTCGTCTGGTATCACCTCGTAGACCACCTCCCCGAAGCGACGAAGTACCTTGTGTGGTCCAAAGTACCGTTTCAGCAGTTTCTCACTGAAGCCGCGGCGCCGGATGCGCGTCCACACCCACAACTTGTCTCCGGGCTGGAAGTGGACGTCGCTGCGACGAAGGTTGTAGAGCGGCCCTCGTCGACGTGTTACCGGTCCTGTATCAGAAATCGGGCGAGGTGGCGGACTTCTTCGGCCCGTTGAGCAACCACCTGGGCGTCATCGCTCTCTTCGTCCGCTGGCTCACATAGCAGCATCGCATCGAGCATGGTCGTTACCTTTCGAACAATGTACCAACTGGAAAGGTGTAAATCCATTGGTCTCTTGAGCCGCCGCGTTGTAGGCGAACGTGACGTAGAGCGAAACCTCGTCTCAAGTCTTTTTCTCTAGGTGGATGTACATAGAAATCATGTTGGCGATTCCATTGTTGAGTCGTTCCGTCAGCCTGTTGGCCTGCAAATGGTCCGCAGTGATATGACGGGTAGTGTGACTCAGCCGAAGGATTCCTTGGGTCAGCTATGCCATGAACGATGATCCGCGAACTGTAATCAGAACTTCGGGAGCGCCATGCCGGAGGACGATGGACAGGATGAAAAACTTGGCGACTTCAACAGCAGTCAGTGAAGGAAGGACTTTCGTTTCTACGTAACGCGTGAGATAATCTGTGGCGACAAATATCAATCGGTTTCCCAAGATGGGCGGCGCAAAAGGACCAAGTATATCCATTCCGATCTGCTGGAACCGTGCAGTTGGTGGAGGAATTTGCTGCAGAAGACCAGCGGGCTTCTTCGGCGGATTCTTGTTTTGCTGGCACTAATGGCATGATCGGGTGTAGAGGTAGATATTTTTGGGGAGCTTTAGCCAGTAATACCTTTCATGAGTACGGGCCAGTATTCGGCAGTAATTAACGTGTCCGGACGTGGGATCGTCCTGACAGCCTTGAACAATCTCCTCTACAAGGTCAGTCGGGATTTCCAGCAGCCACGGCGAGTTGTGGTCCTTGAAGTTTTTTTTGTAAAGTATACCTTGTCGAATGACATAGGTCCGAGGTGCTTGTGAGAAAACATGTGACACTGTGTTCTCGCGCTCTTCCACGTGCTCGATTAATGCGCGCAGCTCAGGATCGTCTCCTTGACGTCGTGTGATGTCGTCGGTGTTCACTGCTCCTAGGAAGCACTCGTCGTCGTCGTCGACACTGCTGCCGGAAGGTGTTTCGACACGGGCCCTGGACAGGCAGTCCGCATCGCTGTACTTGCGGCCTGACTTGCAGACTACAGTCATGTTGAGCTCTTGTAGACGGAGACTCAATCAAGCGAGGCATCCTGAAGGTTTCTTGAAGATGGCAAGCAAGCAAAGCGAGAGGTGGTCCGTCACCACGCCGAACGGGCTCCCGCAGAAGTACGTGGCGGAATTTCGTGATTGCCCAGACCACCGCTAGATATTCTTTTTTACTCGGGGCATGACTTATGTCCACCTTGACAGTGTCCGACTTGCGTAAGCGATAACTCGCTTGATACCTTCTTGCACTTGAACTAATACCCCGCCTGCGTTACTTGCGTCCATGTGAGTCTTCATTTCCGCTTCCTGATCAAAGTGTCCAAAACCAGCTGGTCTGGAGTCGTCGCTTCAGCTCGATAAGTGCCTGCTGCTGCTCCTCAGCGCATTTAAACTTCTCAGCTTCCTTCATAAGGTGAATGAGCGGTGCGGAAATTACCGCGAAATCACGAACAAATCGCCAATACTACGCACATAGCCCAAGGAATCTTCGGACGGCCTTCTTGTTTGTCGGCGCTGGAACTGCCGCGACGGAGCAAGTCCTCTCTGGGTCTGGGCGAACGTCACCTTGGCTAAGCACGTGGCCAAGGAACTTCAGTTCGTCATAGCGAGCCGACCCTTCGATGGCTAGAGGGTCAGTCCGGCGCTCTGTATGCATTTTAGAACAACTCGGAGTCGTCGCAAATGCTCGTCGAAGTTGTTCGAAAACACTACGAAATCGTCGAGGTACACGAAACAGCTCTGCTATTTTAGTCCTGCAAAAATGGTGTCCATGACATGTCGGAGAGTTGCTGGTGTTGCGCAAAACGCCGAAGGGACAATAGCGTTTTCAGAAAAATGTCACGCATGACAAATAATGTCTTCGTTTGTAAACGTTTGTTAGGGCGAACTTGTGCCCAAAACAAAATAGAGAAACGCTAGCTTTGCAGGCCTCGATGTCGTCGAAACAGCAGGCTCGAGCGCAGGGCGAGACTAATTGCAGCTCGGCACGCGGCGCCCCTTATGTAGACGCTTTTCCTTCATAAACAATTGGTGTAGAAGGTTCGACGCGTAGAACATTCGGACCTGGAGAAAGTAACAGGGTTCTCAAATTTAGCAGAACATTAAACTGAAAGAATAAATAAAATACACGTAACTCCTAGGAATCAAACCCTGGGCCTCCGCACAAAAGTTAACCGCGGTAACCACTCGGCGACGCTCGCACTCGCTCGCCGACGCGCGTGGCAATGCTACCTTTCCGACTGGCACAAGTCTGCTTATTATTAAAAAAAATTCGAAATAAAATTAAAAAAAAAAGACATGTGGGCACACAAAACATGAGGATGAAATATAACAGCACGCATAAGAATATAGCACACATATCTTGGTGTTTACTGTTACGAAATATTGTACTAACTTCATTTATCATTATACTGTCCCTATATGTATGATTGCACATCGAGTACTTTTTCAGGGAACAACGAAGAGTGAAACGATAGTCAACGAGCAAGTGGGGTGGTTCGTATTGATTGTGATATGTAAACCCCGAGACTAGGATCCAATTTGAAGATCGATTGAAATGGACAGAAGAAAGGTGACAGAGAGCGCTTGAAAGCGTTTTTGTCACCTTTCTTCTGTCCCTTCTGATCAAACTTCAAACAACACTGCATTCACAGGGTTTCCACATCATGATTCAAAAAGAGGTTCATAATAATATTTCACAGCCATTGTGAACAGATGGAGCATCTTTGCAGTGTAACGCATGTTTCATAATGTTCCAAATAATAACAAAAAATAAGCATAAATCGTAACAAGATTTCAGCGTTTTACCTAACAGTCCGCAACTTGAATTTTATTCTAACACTGCAAAATTGCAAGAAAAATCATGCGTAAAGTATAAATATATTCGCTTTACTGTGCTTATCTGTATCACTGGTGATCACTTCAGCTTGGGCATGAAATTAAAGAAAGTTTCGGTTAAGAAAATATCAGCCCAATCGGCACAGATTTGGCCAATCATTGCCCAATGGCAGGAAATGGTCTTTTGGCCAGTGGCCATACAGTGGCTATTCATCGGCCAATGCCTGGTCCATGGCGGTTCGCCAGTGGCCATTGGCCAATGGCCATAAAATGGCCAGTCATCGGCCAATGACTGGCCACTGTCTGGCCACTGGCCAAAAGATCATTTCAAGCCATTGGCCAATTATTGGCAAAATCTGTGCCGGTTTCGAATATTATTTGCCATGTTCAGTGAGGCGCAGTTATAGAAAGATGAAGATAAACCTTGTAGACAGTTTAGCAGTGTATTGGTTGAGTTTACTGACTGAACATCAAGACAGATATCACAAGCAAAGCGGGAAGCCTGTGAAACAAGATTTCACAAAACAACTAGCGCTACTGGATTAAACTCAAAATAAGAGAGTTTTTGTTAAATGTAAAGTGCAGAGAAACAGTGCACGTGTCGTAGGAACACCGGACTTTAAAAGCTCTTCGTCCCTATTGTTGTTTTTCTGGCGGTCATTTGTAACTCAACATTTTATAGAGCAAAAAGTATATGATAGCATGATAATAATGCTTGTAAACTAAGTTGTAGAAGATCAATTCCATATTTTTCACGGAGTAAAATCGAATTTAGGGTTGGGGCGATGTCTTTCTGACGTCCCCACAACTTTTACGAAAGAAGCAGACGGCTTGCTCTCCACATGTAGATGTCATCCGGTTATATGAGGTTGTTCATCCGGGACACATTCCCCAGCTACCATTGAGCTTTGAACCAGCATTTGGCAAATTTCTGGGAGTTTTGGGCCTTGAGATACCCGAATAAACCACAGTAGAACCAAATCTTACCTTTTTTGCAAACGTTTGTTATTTTTGCCCTTATTTGCTAAAGAAGTGCCAGAGTTTTGCATTACTTTCAGGTAGTCCGGCAGTCATAGGCCTTTTTGGGACCACATTGCCAAACAAGTGCCGAAGTTAGGCGTCAGTTCTTGTTCTTGATAGGTCAGCTATCTTAAGGCATTTATGGGCCTAAGTCGCCTTACAAATGCCAGAGTTAAGCTTCCTCTGTGAACGTTCGGTGGTCATCTGGCGTTTTCGGGCCCAAATTCCCAAGCAAGTGTCAGCTTTAGGCTTGACTCTCTCGCAGTACGGTTAAGGCTCTGTTATAGTCCGACGTTGAGGACAGCGAACACAACGTAGAGCATAACATGCGCCTTGAATTGGTCAGCAAACAGGAACTGGATATCTCCGATCAGTCAGTATATGTGTGTCCTGGGCTGCGCCTTGTTTACTACGCTGGACTTCGGAGTGTAACAGAGCCTTTACCATATGTCAGCTTGGGTCCTCGATTCTCTCACAAGAGTTAAGTAACCAGGGCAGGCCCCTTTTACGATGTTTTATTTATGTTTGTACGTGCAGGACCAATAAGGTAATTATAGTACGCGGGCGGTCTTCAACTTAAATTAATATCAAGCTTAATTCTGCTCGGAACTTTTTATTTTATTTTGGGTGTGTTTCGCTTTTCCTAGTTCAATGTTGGGCCAAATGTTTGGCCGCAGCTGTACCAGACATTGGCGATTTCGCAAACGCAGAGTGTCGCCGATTATTGTACTAGCGCGTACGTTCACACGCCAGTATTCGAACGCGCCGTGAAACTGGTTCGACGTTACCTCAACTGCTGCCATCAAGCGAGCGCTGCGCGAGACTGATGTGTGGACGTCTCCTCATGACATGACAATATTAAGCGAAGCGTTTCAAAGGTGAGTGAAACTCTGTGCGTGTCTTGCATTTTTATTAACAACTGTGAACCCCAGCTATAACAGAAAGCAGAAGCAGCCGTGACACTGTATTACCACGCCCGTTTCACACTAGGGGGAACGTTTCAGCATTCTTGTAGATTAAATCCTGACTGCGACAATTTTTTAAACTTTCATTTGGAGCATTTGACAACATCAACCCGGCACTCTTTGCCCTCGGAATCTTTCAACACCCTCCCCTTTCTTCCTCCCCAACTAAAGGTGATTATCCAAGCGTCGTCTACGAAACATTTCCTTTGCCTTCCTTTCCTTTCAGCCCGTCAAAAATGCAGAGAGAGCTTAGCTGCACTGTCCAACTCCCTTCGACTTTGGATTTTTTTAAAGCTTCACCACTTGCTTTTGTTTCTTCGTGTGGTTGTGAGCGAGCGTGACGGCCGCTTTAAGCAAATTAGAGACGTGGAGCGAAACTCCTTACCTTTCTCCGTAGGACGCGTAGGATAAAAAAAGGTTGAGCGAAAACTTTTTCACGTGACTCGCACTGAAGTGCTGATATGATCACTGGGGTCATATCCTTCGCCGTTTACCAAGTCATAAAGATGGGTAGGGGGCCACGTCTGTGCGGTTTTCCAAATGCGTTTTTCATTGTTGTGCTGCTTTCGCGCGGTCCCGGTCGTGGTTTTTTTTTTTTCGTAAACAGGTGGAATACGTTCGTGCCAACGTTTCAGTAATGGGCGTTTTCTTAATCGGAATCCATCAAAGTGTTCTCCTGAGTTTATTGGGCGCGCTTCGATGAGAAACTGCTCTTTGTCGACAGCAAGATTTCCGTTAAAGGTGGGTGACATTCTTCTTTCTCGACCTTGTGTTCGTGTTGCACTGCGTTGCCCGATTCCGATTGTGCATCTATGACGGATTATATGGAATAGCGCTTGTATTAGAAAGTACACAGCAAGCATGCTTCTGATAGTAGTCTTGCTTTATCTCAATTCCCCCATTTCTTTCATGTTTCACAGATATAGCACTTTTTTAAATGTGTGGAGAATAATCTTTGTGTAATAAAAGTTGTTTAAAAAATTCTGGGAGAAATTAAAACATCATTTCTGCGCGTAATATTCCCACAATATTGCGCCAATACGAGGCCGGTGGCTAAACGACGGTAAAACAATACCTACAGGATATTAAGAGGTGGCGTGAAACTGGAGATTCGGAAGGTAATGAAACCAATTTCGGGCCGGTACTGGCAAGACTGCCAAAATAAGCCGTGCTGTTTGGGAACGGAGATGATTATAACTGTCCATCGTGCTTCGAATGATTTTTTTTTGGAACGCGCGGAATGGCATTTTTGTTGCACACAATACAAATGCCAAACCTTGACAGACCTTTGGATTTTTTTCGGAAGTTTTCGCATATATTTGGAACTCCAGTGGCTGGGGAGAGACAAGGAAAACGTTTGCACGTCTGGAATCCACAAATTAAATTTAACTTTGGCAGTTATGGCTCAAGTATGGCACCTCATTCGGCACTCCGGTGGTGAGCCAGAGAAAAGCCAATCATTGGCACGTCCAAATTCCCCAACTTAGGTTTTTCTTCGGCAGTTATGGCTTAAGTATGGCACTTATCTTCGCGCTCACGTTGCGGACCAGAGAAGAGCGAAACTCAAGCATGTCCACTATCCCTAAATTAGGTTTTACATTGTACGTCATAGCTAAAGTATGGCACTTACATTGCCACTGCTGTGGCTAGCCAGGAAAAAGCTAAAATTTCGTACGTCTGGATTCATCAAATTGGATTCTACTTTGGCAGTCATGGCTCAAGTACGGCACATACCTTAGCATTCCTGTGACGGAACAGAAATAAGCCAAACTTTTGCATACACATAGGATTGCCCAACTAGGGCTATAGTTAGGCAACGCACTTTGCTACTGAGAAGCGCATGGAGCGAAACCTAATTGGGCCAAGGTTGGACCCTTACGTTTGCCACACTCTTGCCCAGGTTGGGCGTAAAGACATAAGCGACTTATGCTGTTAAAGTATTTTTTAAAGAGACATATCTAGCAATATGGCGTATATACGGCCCCAGAGTAAACATTCGATTGGTTCGCCTTTCGCACCTTAAGTCCTAAGCCTACTATCGCTTGACATTACGGTGTGTCAGAAGTGAGGTTCGGTGACCAAGCGTACTTCGATTGTCGGCTAAGGATGGCTTTTGAACTTGGGCTTACCTCCTTCTGACACTTAACATTGCCAAAAACTGCTTAAGGTTACAGCTGCGCTTGGAGTTTAGCCTTGAAGTCGCGCAGTTCGTGAGGCGTGGTTTCGGCAAATGAAGGCTTAAAATTGTGGTTCCAAAGTTTGGTTATAAATTTTACCAACTGTCTGTATTGCGGCTGAAAACACGAAGGCTACCAAACATTCATTAAATTGTTTCTAAGCTACTGCACGCAAAGCTGCCACTCATCATGCAGTGTATCGGGTGTTTTTGAGAAAAAAAAAGTGATCCGTGTTTTTATTCTGATCTAACAACTAAACTGCCCTCTGCCGGACGCTCATTCTCCGCCTAACTTTTGCGCTAGCGGTTGGAACTGAAGATTCGAAAATGTTCGTAACGTGATTGAAACATGATACGCAATCTTCTATAAAAAGGTATGACCAGTGTGGTCCATAAATACGTCAAGATCGAATGCAACCTCTGCAAATAAAGGTCTCTATTTTCTAATTGAACACTTCTAAAAATAGTTTATAAATTTTCAACCATATAAAAAATAATTTTATACTTTAGAATTTAGATTTAACCGCTAGCGCTACATTTGGGATATGGCTCAACGTCAGTGATGTGTAGCTACTAATTTCAGTGCGGAAAAAAGGTTTCTACTACTTCTAAAACAAACGCTGGTTTTTAGTGCTGTTTTCATTCTAAATGCAGAAATAAAGCGAGTTTTTTAAAGTTTTATATATAAATATATATTAATTTGTAATTTGCTAAAACATAATTCGGGTCAATTAGGATTGCCAGGGAAAGAATAATTCCAAAGCAAGGTTTTTTTTTCGCGCAACAGATGTAAAGTTGAAAGAAGCAGTATAGCAATGAAACTCTTTATAATAGAAGAGAGGTTCAGTACCAC
The DNA here is from genome assembly GCF_016920785.2 of Ixodes scapularis. Taxonomy (NCBI): domain Eukaryota; kingdom Metazoa; phylum Arthropoda; class Arachnida; order Ixodida; family Ixodidae; genus Ixodes; species Ixodes scapularis. The sequence continues at coordinate 214,743,339 of NW_024609835.1, read as the reverse complement.
CCACACATTACCCTGCAGTGGAAGTGGTGCGGAAGCACATACTGCGCTATGAACAAGAAAATGCGGACGATATGACAAGTAAAGAGATACGAACAAGTGACCGACTTTTTCTTCATGGTGCAACCCCAAAGCTTTCTTTCATTGATTGTGTGTACAACTACGTGTTGCTTCGGTGTTTGAGGAAAGCTGAAGCAATTCTCAAGAAATCTGAGCTGGGAGCGGACTTCGATAGCTTCTTATACCGTGAATTCAGTTATCGCAATTATCTCGGGCAAAAGTAAACGTAAGCCGAATTTATTTAGAATGATACGTACAGCGATTGACACCGGACGTAAGGCGATTTTCTCTGCCCCCTGTCATCTGACCGAAGCGTCGTGAGGTCTTCGACGGTATCCCCGAGCCACTTTAGTATCGAGCAAAGGTCATCTGACCACGCTGATGAAGTCACTTTTACTAGTTTTTCTATCCACTCTCGCCTTCCAACCGTCGGTGCCTCGCAACGCGCAGGTCTACGACGAAATGTTTATTGCGAATTACGAGGCTGCAACTAATAAGATCACAATAAAATGTAAGTCACATTGTTTTTATTGTGTCTACATTACAAATTTTACTCTTTGTTCGAATTCAAGGACATCTTCAGGTTCCCTTTAAATACTTTGGAGTGTGGAATATCGAACTCATATCTCAATGGAGAATGACGGCTTCGTTGCAAAAGCGACGAAGCCATTATACGTATGTATAAGAACCAACAGCTGCTTGTGGCACTAAGACGGCAATGCGCTCAATCACTAGAGAAATGTCGTCGTTTCCCTGAAATTGCGACGCTAATATTTCTACGAGTTAATTTCATTCTTAAAAACTCCGGTTGACCGCTGTTCTATAAGTTAAACATGTGAACGTAAAGAAACCTTTACTCACGTTGACGAAACATTTTCCAGAGTTACGAAGAATGTAATTACGAAATTTTCGCAACAGTCGTAGAAACTCGAGTTTTTCAACACGACATACTATATACGTTTTCACCCTCCACCACATGGGCGCTGCCATCTTAGAACCACGTGATGCGGTCGCCATTGGGTTGCTTCAACTTGTCGGATTCATGTTTTTGCGCAAAAAAGACGGACACATGAGAGAGAAAGAAACACGAGCGCAACTTACAACTGTATTGAGGAAACCTTTAAGACACATACAGATATATCGTCGACTTCAATGCGTCCACGCATGCGTCGTGTCACTATCACACGCTCGTCACAAAAACTTATCAAGGAAGTGTTTTTCAGCATTATATAAACTTATCGAGGTATCGATAAGTTGTCGCTTGTCGCTCCGCTCCGCTCTCCCTTCCGCGCTACTCCGCGCCTTGGCAGATGGGTTAAATTCGTGTTTTTGGTCGCGTTTCATCGCGTTTCTTACCTTACTCCGAAAAGTGTTGTCCGATACTTCTACCTCCCTATTGGAAAACCCCAATATGAAGAGCGTATTATGGATATTGGTAAGCAATATCTTTTTATTGTATTGCATTACGATATAGACAGTGTATTGGAAAACATTACATTTACTGTACTGTATTACAATGGTTTGGTTATGAGATTCCAATATCCATAATACGCTGAAAACATTGGAATCCAATACCGTATAAACCCTTATTGGATCCCCATGTGTCTATGGGGATCCAATACGGGTTTACAATTCCAGTGTACTTAGCGTATTATGGATATTGGAATCCAATACATTATATCGGCTACCAATAAAACTATATACGAGTTGGAAAATCACGTTCAGCGCGGCATTTCTCCGCCAAGCAGTCTCTTCTTGTTTGTATTTCTGAGTGATAAAATAAAAAATGTTGCTGTTGTAAAATTATGAATAAAGAAGCAAAACACTGGGCTTATCCATACCAAATATATTTAACATATTCCTGTACTGGAGGATCTGGCATTTACTCCAAAAGAAAGTTAATCGTTTAGGACTCTCATTCAAAAACTTGATGTTTGAAAACAGAATGTGAAATCCTCACCTTAATGAAAACAGCACCTGCTGGCTGTAGCCATATAGAAACTGCAAAATAAAAATTTGGGATTAGTTCGCAACAGGTAGCAATCCTTCACTAAGCCGGATAGAGTCAAAATTATGTCTGCGTTTGATTGCGGAAAGATAAGCTTCCATTCCACTGCCACGGGTCATTCTGAGCTCGGTCAATTAAATATACCTATCCGCTCGCCTGGCTTCACAATTCCTGCTTTGCACCTAACCACGGTGTAAGATACACTCTTTAGGTGAAGACACGCCCGGGCTGAACGTGCGGCGCGAGGAATCAAATAGTGTTAGTTCGACGGGCATCCGAAAGACTGCATCATTCGGCTGCCACCGTGCACGCGACTGACAGTGTCACCGGCGGCCAAACGGCGGAACTGTGTGACAGCAAAAAAACATTATCTCGTTGTCATGACACCCCGGTACACCATGGTCTTTCTGCACGTGTGACAACCTCGCTGGGGCTCTGCGTGTGTGGTACATAAGGCGGCACGAGCCGTCTTGTAGTAGCCCACGGGTCGACGAGTCGGCTGCCGGCGCCGCTTGAAACCATAATGACAGAGTGTGAAGAGCGAACTTTATCGGGCATGTGGCCAGGAGCGCGCTGTACTCACCTGAAGAGTATTATCTTACACCGTGCACCTAACTAAAGTATCTGGAATGCTCACCTTTGAGGAAAAACGAACTGGTGCTTGCTTGCTTGTAGGCCGTGGAAACTGGGACAAACTGGGAGAGAGATTTGCGATTAGTGGCGTCCAAGTAGCAATTACATTGAGTAGCCCCGTAAAGTACACTACGTCGATAGGATGGAAGCTTGGGTGATTTGGTGAACCATACTTGACGGTGACAGCGCAGCAAAAATTAATCTCACACAAGACACTCATGAAGACAAGCACACGCGCTGAACTTACAACTCTTGTGCATTCGACTGCTTCATTTTTCTCTTCAACGTCCGGGTTGACTTTTCAGAAAGTGATAAGTAGAAGAAGTAGCACGAAATACAAAGGAAAATTCTAATGAGAAGGCAAAAGAACAGTGAAAGAGAAGACAAATGAAGAAAGGGAAAAATATCTATACGAAACACATTTACAAATCGTCCCTCTCCCTCATCGCTATCATTTAGATAGGAATTGGAGCTCTTTGGTCGACAGCGCTATACAATGACTACTTACACAATTGTCCTTCAGCTGTGCTATCCTTTCCGCTTCCACTATTTCTCTAATCAATGCGTCTCTACTCCTACCTATTACAGAACAATTTTCAAAATGTGCTATACAGCCACAATCGCGACAATGGATTCCCAAGTGTCCAGCTACGACTCGGTGGGTGTTATAAAAATGCTCTCTTAAACGATCATTCAAACACCTTCTAGTCTGGCCTACATACTCTCTACCACATGAGAGTGGGACAGAATATACAACTCCTTCAGTACAATTTACGAAGCTCTTTCGGTGCTTTTTCGAACAACCAACTTCCCGGTGTGCCGATCCGTTTACCTTCCTGCACAGGCTTAGAAGCTTATTTGGTGCTGAAAAAGCAGCATAATGTTAATGCAGTTACCTATATTTTTTAGACCGTGCGAAACTGTATGTATATATGGAACAACGGCCGTCCTTTCCTTTTATATATTGCGTTTAGGTCGTTTACCCCAACTTAATCTCTTTTATATATCCTCTGCCACGGCTGTAAGTAATGCACTAGGATATCCTGTCGACTTTAACCTGGCGATTTGAGCATCAAAGCTAACCTTAAGTGAATGAATACAAGACTTATTAAGCACACTGGTGAGACATAATTTAACAATGCCTCGCTTAACAAGCTTGGAGTGTGCTGACTGAAAATTAAGAAGAGGTTTCTTCCCCCTCGGTTCGTATGACCAACATACATGATGCTCCGAAAAAATAATCTGAGGTCCAAGAACCGCAAGGAACCTTCTGTGGGGAGTTCATAAGTGATTTCTGGTGGATCTATACAGAATTTAAAACAGGAAAGAACGTTAGAGCCTAATATTTGAAAGTCATTGGCTGCACAATCAACCACAATCAAAAAATCATCAACAAAGCGAAACACCTTAACAACAGAAGAAGCATCTAAGCTACGTGAAAGGATCCGGTCCAAATGCGCGAGGTAAAGGTTACTCAAAACTGGTACTATGCGTCAACCATTGCATACCCCCGCTTTTCAGAGAAAGGTGTTACCCTCTCAACACGCAAACGTAGATTTTAAATATACGGTGAGCAATTCAAGGAAACCACCTTGAAAAATTCCTGACGCGGTCTGAAAAGCAATAAGTCGTGTATTCATTCACTTAAGGTTAGCTTTGATGCTCAAATCGCCAGGTAAAAGTCAACAGGATATCCTAGTGCATTACTTACAGCCGTGGCAGAGGATTTATTAAAGAGAATAAGATGGGGTGAACGACCTAAACGCAATACAGAAGAGAAAAGGACCAACCGTTGTTCCATATATACATAAAGTTTTGCACGGTCTAAAAAAGATAGGTAACTGCATTAACATTAATATTGCTTTTTCAGCACCAAGCTTCTAAGCCTGTGCAGGAAGGTAAACCAATCGGCACACCGGGAAGTTGGTTGTTCGAAAAAAGCACCAAAAGAGCTTTGTAAATCGTACTGAAGGAGTTGTATATTCTGTCCCACTCTCATGTGGTAGAGAGTAAGTAGGCCAGACTGGAAGGTGTTTGAATGATCGTTTAAGAGAGCATTTTTATAACACCCACCGAGTCGTAGCTGGACACTTGAGAATCCATTGTCGCGATTGTGGCTGTATAGCACATTTTGAAAATTGTTCTGTACTAGGTAGGAGTAGAGCCGCATTGACGAGAGAAATAATGGAAGCGGAAAGGATAGCACAGCTGAAGGACAAGTGTGTAAGTAGTCCTTCTATAGCGCTGTCGACCAAAGGGCTCCAATTTCTATCTAAACGATAGCGATGAGGGAGAGGGACGATTTGTAAATGTGTTTCGTACAGATATTTTTTCCGTTTCCTCATTTGTCTTCTCTTTTACTGCTCTTTTACCTTCTCCTTAGAATTTTCCTTTGTATTTCGTGCTACTTCTTCTACTTATCACGCTCTGAAAAGCCAACCCAGACGTTGAAGAGAAAAATGAAGCAGTCGAATACACAAGAGTTGTAAGTTCAGCGCGTGTGCTTGTCTTCATGAGTATCTGGTGTGAGGTTGATTTTTCCTGCGCTGTCACCGTCAAGTACACTAAGTCGGAAAGATTAAAAAAATTACATTCGCGGGACATAGATAACCTCTTGCGACGTAACTGGGCATACGTCAGTGTCGCTCGCGTGTATTACTGAAAAATAAGCTTCAATGCAGGAGCCCCCAGTCGTTCTGAGCTTCGTCAATTAAAATGTTGTACCAATCGTCTGGCTTTAGTATTCCTGCTGCGGGAATCTCGAATTCTCACCTCTGAGTAAAAGCAAACTGGGACCTGCTGGCTCTTAGGCCTTGGAAACTGCCAGAAAGATTTGCGATTAGTTGCGTCCAAGTACCAATTTCTTTGACCAGCCACCTACAGCACACTAAGCCGGATAAAATCAAAATTACATGTGCGTGACATAATATGCCTCTTGTGACAAAACTGGGCACATGTTTTGTCGCCTACAGCAACACTGAAGCCAGACAGACAAGCGATACGGCATATTTAATTGACGGAGCTCAGAACGACTGGGGACGCTTTCACTGAAGCTTGTTTTGCTGCAATAAAGGCGTGTATTGCAGCCAAACAAGCTTAAGTGAAAGCGTCCCCAGTCGTTCTGAGCTCCGTCAATTAAATATGCCGTACCGCTTCTCTGGCTTCAGCATTGCTGCTTCAGAGCAATCTATAAAATCTACAATCCTCACCTTTGAACAGGAATGAACTGGCGCCTGGTGGCTTGAGGGCCGTGGAAACTGCAAGAGATATGCGATTAGTTACGTCCAAGTAACAATTTTTTTCGAGTAGCCAACTACAGCACACTCAAAATTATATGCACGGGACATAGATGCCTCATGCGACGAACTTCCTTCATCCTTGTTTTCTGTTAACTCTGCTCACCTTCACCATCCGCCTCCAATTTCTGCGCTACTTCTTTAATCTCGATCCCCTGGTTCCCAAAGGCCATGCCATGGCTTGTGCCAGTCACGGGTCTGTCAGCTCTGCAACCGGTGCCATTGTGGAAAAGACGCCAAAGCACCTGGCACTTGATGTGCTCTTTTAATATTTTGAGCATGGCTCAAAACAGGTGGATGGGTGTCTGGTATGCCCTTTGCTTATTTGCGGATCGTTTCGAATCAGAGGGTAGGCGCTTCTGCGATCTGAGCGCATGCTCGGTTTTTTACAATGGTTGAAATTGAACTCTCCAGGAATCTTCAATCATAACAAACAGAATGTGCATGCCAAAAGGCATAGCAAATGAAACATCCACTGTCTATCTATTTTCGGTTCTTGCCCGCAAGAAGCTGTCATATATGTAGCCTTCCTTGCTTAAGCCGCTCCTCCCTAATGTCCCGGTTGGGTCTCGTCCTGATGAATCGTCGGTGGAAACCTGAGGTGCAGTCAACATCAGATTAGACCTTTTGAGACAGAACCATATACTTGCTGGGAGGAAGTACACCCAAACGAATTTTAGACATGTCATTTATAGTGAGTTTTAAAATGAGAGGCCTGATGTAAAATGAGACGTCAATACTGACGCACTAATTTTGCGAACCTAAAATATTGAAGGCCTTGTCCCCCTTGCTAGAGGGACAAGGCACATGAATCCCGTCATGTGGATGAAATTTTTGCCTTAACATCCTGACTCAATGCCCATTCCCGAATATTCGACCACCACACTTTTACACAAAGATAACTTTTTAGAAAACATTGAGTCATCGACTACCCCTACAAAAGCCTGAACCAAGCATACTCGTACCTTGGCTTGTTTGCTCCGTGCCGCCCCCGAGTTAATTCGGGCTGACAATGTTTTTTTTTTTTTTTTTTTTAAATGGAATTTACATTTTTAGTTTCGGTTTCACTTGTAGAGGCAGGTGGATACTTTTGTAAAGCTTCCTCCCTATGCGCTTCCGAGTCAACATTTTTGCAATGGCCAACCCCCGGGCTTTGATTTTTGCGCTCCTTGACAAATGCTGAAACTCATATAGCAGTGATGTGATCGGCCTAAGCCGTTTTGGAGCACCTTTCGGAGCAGCCAAAACAGCGTCTTGGAGCAGAAAATGTGGTCTTTGCAGCAGTCAAAACAGCGTTTTGGAGCAGCAAAAGTAGCTTTTAAAGCAGATATTCTAATAAAAATAAAAATATTTGTTTTAAATGCTGGACACGCGAAGGAAATCTTGCTCGCCGAAATAAACCAATTATGGTCAAGTTTGGCCACCTGGGAGTCTTTCAACATGTAACTGAAATGCCAATGACATGGCACATTTCTTTTTGCTTTTCGAAACATTCTACAAGGCTGGAGCAAGCTTCGCTTTACCTTAGGGCAGTAATGAATGTCCAATTTCAATGTCTCCAAAGAGACATTGTGACATCCCACAAGTGTACAGTGCTGTAGGCGTTGCCAAGCAATTCCGAAAAACCGCTTGCCACCGTTTTACGGATTGCCGACGCGCCAGATTTTCGTCAAAAGTAATTAAATGTAAAACAATGAATTGCAAGCGTCACGGCTGGTGCCTCTGTCGTGCAAATATGTTTGCATCGTTGGTTCGCATGCACGTGAGGGCAACTCCGGCAGGCTTGCAGGAGCACGTGCTTCGTCGCGCGAGCGAAACGGCTGTTCGATCGAAACCGAAACCATGCCTCTCCGCTTTGTCGCCAACTGGTTGCCAAAAATCTATGCAAAATTTAACTGCTCAGCATGCAACAAAAAAGAGTCCAGCGCCGCATGCTTGCAAGGCCGGCGGGCGAGGTACGAGCTAAACACAGAAAAAAAAGAACCTGAGCGCATTGATGCAAGACATCGCGAGCCAGGGACGCTTTGTGCAACGACTGAACTCGAGACAAACAAGCGTGCTCTGCGGGTTTAGCGTGCAGACAATCCCTTCTTTGCTTTAGCTGACTTCAACTTTTCTTCACGACACATTTTTCACGTACCGGGGTCCCTCTCGAAAGAAAGCCCACCAAGAGAAACATAGGTAATCAATACTTCGACACAGCAGTCTGAGTTAGAGGGGGATTTTTGTAGCAGCGTATGTTTTAAACAAGAACATGAATGTTGATGAACATGCGGCGGTCTTTATGTTTCAGTTTAGGAAGCTCCATATCTCCAATGTCTTGTGGCCGTTGATTTTAGGAGCGAGAGCTTCAGCTCAAAAAGCAACTCCCGTCGCGCCGAAACATCGTTTCGTTTCACAGCGTCACGTCATGGCTGGTACCCAGCACGCTAGCGTCGGAGCACACACACACACGCCAACATCTATCGTTAAAAAAAAAAAAACGCGAGACGAGATTAACGTTTACGAGACGACGAGAGCGTGAAAGAAGAGACGGCATGGCGGAAAAAAACCATGCAATAAAAACCATGGACGATTGATGCAGGGTATTTTGTGTCGGGCGGCCGTTTGCACCGCCTAGCTCATGCATGCTCAGTTACGGTACTTAGTTTAGTTTCGGTTTTGAAAGGCGACCAAAATTGGCACCTTGGCGCAGGCGTGGCACAGATTACCCATATTTTGTCAAAATGTAGCAGGGTTAGCCCCTTGGCGCAGTTTGGAGCAATTGGCGTAGCCATCACATCACTGCTATAGGCGGGCAATAGCTCGCCTTGAAAATACTTGCTCTTGGTGGCCGAGAACAAACTCGTGTTCATGATTGGCAGCCATTTGCTGCGAAGAATACCTGTACATATCCTAAAGAAACCAGTCTTAGTCTAACACAGATGCTTTGGCCCGACAGACACACAAAGTGTGATACAAACCACAAAAAGCAGGAAATACTGTCTGCGAGAGATGAAAACAGACCCAAGTGGAGAGGCTCGTTCTGTTTCACCTTAGTCAAATAGTGTAGCTCATTTTGCTAAAACAATGCATATTTGCTAAAAAATGTATAATATATATTTTGCCCCATTTAGCAGAGTTTACTGCCAAGGGTACCTGCACACTAGAATAAGTCAGACTTCGTCAGTATTTTTTTCTTTTGATGAGCGACAACAGAATCCTAAACGGGTGATGAAACAAAATATAAGCCTACCAAGCCAGGCTAGTTTGCCTAGATGCAAGCACAGTGCCTCGGCCGACAAATGAGGTACTATTCTTGGTCACCTGCCATATTTGGTGGGAATAGTAAAGTAAATGAAAATAAGGCTATCTCTCTTGCAGCCGACAGCTGCAAACGAAATTCGTATACCTCGATAAACGACCTAAAAATAAAATTGTGTGGTCGCCAAGCGGTTTATGGTGTCAAATTTCAAATTTACAGTCTGAGTAGCTCTGGTTGAAGTCCTCCTGGTGTATATTTTTATCCTTATTATTATACTTAAATTGTTTATTTTTTTTATTTTTGAGGCACTAGCACATAATATATACGCTAATTCAACTTTAGAAGCGTTTTAAAAATATTCCACGGCTTCCTAGTGCTCGTAATAAATTCTCAATAAGAGAGGCTTTCAATTTCTTTTGTTGCTCTCGCTGCTGCTTGCTTCCTCACCCTTAAAATGCTGACAACTCGACACAAAAGTAATAAAAAAATGTGCTTCAAATCTGATGAAGATGAGCATTTCCGATTTGTACCCCTGCTTCACGCCCTGGCCATGCCACCATACCATAGCTGAGTTCAGCGACGAATGGTCCCAGGTGCTGTGACCCGACCGTATATAGCCTTACGGTGTGGCGCGACTCATGCAGCCCCTATGCTTGATGATGGAGCCAGTGTGCGAGGTGCGACCTGCTAGAGCTGTGCAAGCCACAGCTTTACAGCCTGCAAAGGGTGGGAAGACGCTCCTCCCTTTGCAGAGCTTGCAATAGCTTAGCAAGAAGCTAATGCAAGCACTAGGGAGCCACAGTGTGTGAATAAAAGCACTTCTGAATGTGAATTAGTGTGTAAATTATGCGTCTTTACATTAAAACTTAAAAGAAGTGTTATTTATAAATATAAATATATATATATATATATATATATATATATATATATATATATATATATATATATATATATATATATATATATATATATATATATATATGTACTGTATACTAAAAAAAAGGCAAAAAGAAAAGAAACGTCTCCAGGTGGGTTTGAACCCAGAGCTCCACTGCCCTTGATTTCAGTTCCCTAAGGCCCGCTTCAGATGGGGCAACTTATCTAGCAATTTTGATGTTGCTGGCGGGTAGTTTCCTAGGTTTTCCCAGATCAGCACGAATTTCTGAGATCAGGTTCGGCTTAAAACAGACAAGCAACTCCAACAAACTGGAGAAGTTTGAAGCGGCAGCAGCCAATCAGGGACGCAATATTTTCACGTGACACCCCTGTGGTGGTGAGGATGACAGCTGAAGACTTGGTCCTGGTTTGGAATGAATCGTTTTTAGAAATAAACTTTTTCAGAAACATGAGTGAGTATTCTCAACGCCACTCAAAGATATAAAAACACGTTTTTAGCACGTAGTTGTGAGTCTAAATTGTGCAAGAAAAATCAAATTTCATGATGATGATGGCATGTCGTAGCAATTCGGTTGCAGCGTCTGAACGCAAGTTGCCCATGTTGCTGGTATTGCGACGTTAAGTTGCTGGGGGAAATTGCCCCGTCTGAAGTGGGCCTTAGGCTTGCTTCCAGCGTTCACGCTCAGCGAGCAAGCCCGCTTCAACCGTTCACACCTCAAGGCAAGCTGGACAGCTACAAGCCACCTAAATGTCTACCGCCGCATCCCCGGCCAGGTCGTGACGCGACATAACTTATTAAAAGTCTTGCTGTCACTGCCACGACCGGCCAGAGTGAAGTCGAGAAAGAATCATATAAATCAATTCGTAGCTTTCTTGGAACGACCGCCCTCAAGGAAGAGTCGTCCCTCCGCCCTTCGTCGATTGTTGGACTGACGCGAAGCAACTAGCCGTCTTGGCCCAGCAGTTACAAATCATAGTGCTCATTAACTCGCCTGCCAGCGTTCCCGGTGCCAAGCGCAATTTCCGCCAGTTTACCCGACACCCGCTGACAATCTCGTCTGCCGGTGTTCCCGGTGTCAACTGCCATTTCCGCAGTCTTTCCAACACCCACTGTCAAAAACCCATCTGCACTCCAGGCCTCGACAAGCGCTTACTTGCCTACCTTATCACCCCAAGCCTAAATCCTAAATCTGCAATGAGCCCTGTCTGTTTCCCCTCCTGCCACTCGTTATCCTGCCTTCCAGCGAACATGCCGTAACTCTCCTCTCCCTCTGAAGACGACTTTCTTACATCTTAACCGCGCTCCCCGTCTCCTGCCAACCACTATTCTGCGGTACCCGAGAAAGCGTGTCTGCAACCTCGTTCTTTGAGCCCTTTAGTGTTAGTGAACAACCCGCTCAACGAATTTGTGAGACTCCCTGGGGACGACTGAAAGCAGAGACATACCGAACGAGCCCCACATTAGATGTGCCATTTTAATGTTGGTTTCTTTATGGCGTTCGCTTAGCTACTAATAATCACCGCCCAATCGGTATGCGCTCCGCCCGTCAACCAGGGAGTGACATACAGCAACGGGAAGACAGCGAATACGTTGACAACCTCACGGTTGCCCGTCTTTCAGAACCGGCAGTCCAGGCACGCCGACCCTTGTTGTCGCCCGTCGATCAGAGCTCACAGTCGGAGCCAGTGTGCAGGCCTGCGGATCGTCCTTGCCACGCCAGCGCTGCGTAGGTTGGCTGTACCGGGCTATCACTGCCCGAGCCTCGCTGCGGAACCACCCTGGGATCGTCGTGGCCTAGTTTAGATGGCCAGGACTCGCCGTTTCTACCGATCCGGACTTCGAACCTTGCTGGTGGACCGCTCTGGGGTTCGGCATGGGCCAGGCCAGGCAGCCCGGCTCCGATGTTCCTGCCCAGCTCCAGCCTCGGTCAGCACGCACTGACAGCCTGTCACGTGCCCTCTGCGTCGTCTTTCACCCTTGGCTCCCACGAAGTTAAGGAAAGGGAATGTACCATTATGTTCAGTGAAGTTCGGTGAGAAGACCCGGGACTCGAGCAGGAATGCCGTTATCCTTGGTGTGACCCTACGAGACTCTCTTGCTGCCTTTTCTGGGGTTTATCTAACTGAAGTACCTGTCTGAAAAGTAGAAGAAACATATGTGCATTATACTCATTACTCACAAAAAAATTTGTTGACATCTAAAATGACCCATTAAGAAAATTATGCGAGGAATTTGTCGGCCACGTTGGCCGAGTCACCTCTTGTGGCCAATGTTTCATTGCAACTTTAACTGTATTAAACAGTCAAGGGTATATTACGAAGTGCAATTTGGTTTTGTACAAACCTACAACACAAAAAACAGCACTCTAATACAGTATGTAGAGGTACCTCTAAACAAATTCCAGGGTTTCATGGAGCCTCCTTCAGATAACTGATGTTGAACATAAGCTATGTGCACCAAGGAGTGAGCAAACAGTGACTTCCCATTAGTCTCAAGGACCAGCGACATGTCGACAAGGAGTGCAATGTGTAGAATGTCGTCTAGAGGTGTGCAGCCAAGATGAAAAGGCGAGATATAACGATATCAGAATAAGATCACACCAAAAAGGTTCCGTTAAAATCTAGGCACAGTAATGAGTCAACCGACGTACAGCCGCGATTCACTTTGCATTGAGGTGAAACATGGCCAACAAAATATAAAAAACGTGTTTTTTTTTTTTACATTATTTGCTTTGCGCCGTTGATAGAAGGACAGTTGCGCGGCGTCACAAAGTCACCCGCTAGCGCTTTTTCAAATTCGTTCATCGGCACTCATGGTCTACCCGGGAGCAGAAAAGTACGAGCTCACAGCCGAGCCGCCGAGCGTCGATTGCGACTTTCTTAAAGAGAAGCTCCGGTAACACTTCGGCGACTCGTCAGCTTCAAACAACGCCTCTTCGAACGAGCCTGACGCGCCCGCGAATGCAATGCGCCGAAGGGGCGCGGCATAAAGCACGCCGGAAGGAAGGGGGCTGGAGGCTGAGTATTTGAAAGAGACGCGGCGCTGGTTTCTACGTCTATTTCGCACATGAGATAACAAACTGGCAAAGCTAGCCGAGTGTGAACAATGACTGACGTTACATTCGAGCACACGCAGTCGAAATGACGCCTGCAACAGAGCACAGCTAGAGGCTTTGAACAGGGGACACAGGCGTTCAAAAAGGCCGCGATTTAAAAACTTCACGTCTCCTTTCTGTCCTTCGGTGTTTACTTTGACCTGCGTACACCAAAGCACTCAATGCTGCAAGTAATAGAGTCGTGTATACGTACCTTTCGAAGCAATTGAAAGCGTGTAGGTTTCGCTCGATGCCCACGAGCACAGATTGCGATGAACGCTAACCACGCCGGCTGGCCAGGCTGGCCGGGTCGCGCACCCGACGCCCGCCCGCTGCGCACTGCGCATGCTCGGCTTGGCGGCTCGGCAGCACGCCGGCATCGCGCCGGGGCAGCCGGGCTAGCTTCCCCTGAAGTTTGAACAGTTCGAAGTCCAAACCGCTTCCGGAGCACAAGCTTGCGCGCGCGCGCGCGGGTTAGCGAAGGAAACTATCGTCCCGAAAAACGAGGCTGTAACGTATCATTTGATGGCGCAAATGCACGTATTTTTCACGTCGTTTTTTGGACAGTGTGTGTGTGAATCTCGCGAAACAGGCGACGAAAAGTGGTGGGTGAAATGTGCTCGCATGTCGTCGTGGATTTTGTGTACCACGTAGGATTACCCAGAAAGGTAGGTCAATATCGATAAATGTGCGCGTAAGAAGCAACTACATGCCCGTGACCTGTCAAACTTATTCACCCTCATTATTTTATCATGCGAACCGACATTGTAACGTATCGCGTTCGATTTTGATCCCAACACCGGTAACTTCGAATAGTATATAGTGTCATGATGTTGTATTTCTCACCGTCGGTAAATTCGTATTGATATCGTATTCGATGTGGTGGTTGTGTCCCAACATCGATAGTTTCTTGTTGTATTGCGATGTTCTGTTCCAACATCGAATTGTATCCCGGTACGTTGGGTTTATCGTTTGGCGATCAACTTTTGTTGCATTACAACTGAAATAAACATTTGTTGGAAAACGATCACTCCAATGAGCACGTCGTTATCGTGCTTTCTCATTAAAAGGTAGGTCGCGGCGGGTGTTCCGGCTAGTTATTCTGAATGGTTTGGGTGGTTGTCTAGTTTCAAGCGCGCGAGGCTGTGTGTACTGTGTGCCGTACTAACAGCTGTACATACTTGCACTGTCGATCAATGTTAATGTGTTCGCAACGCAGAACGTTTATGTTATCTGTGTATCCACACCCAATATATTTCTCCCGTATTGCCGTGTGGATATGCCAACGTAATTCATGTTGGTAACTTGGTACCCGCGTTCTGAGATATATGCACGCGATATCATATTGTATTCTCCTTTGGTCCCATGATCGACGACCAATATTTGTATATCTTGTGGCCGTACAGTATGTTCATGTCGGTCACCAATATGCACGCGATGTCGTATTCTATTCCAATAACCGTGTAGTATATCGGGGTATTGTGCTCCGATATCGTGTTGTATAGCAATAACGGCAAGTTATATCGGGAAATTGTGCTCCAATACACTGTTGTATACCAATAACCGCATACAATATCGGGATATTGTGCTCCGATATGAATTCCCATCGTGCGTATTGGGTTAATCGGATAACAATAAGTTTTTATTGGTTTCCATCATCTTCATTGGAATACAATATTTCCAATAAGCCGAGTTCATATTGGCCTTTTTCAATAGGGCTACCACGTAATTGCATTACATCATTATGTGCACAACTTCTGCAGTTTGTTAAGTAACAAGTTTTGACTATTTTTACCGTCGGCGTGCCGGATTCGTATGAAGAGTCTATTTAGGCACATGAACCAGTGTTAGCGCTCACGCACATGGAGAATATGTATTACTCTAAAACAGCACGAGGGTTCAAAAGTCAGTAACCTATGAGAACTCAGGTTTGCCCACTAATAGTGGCGGAACATTCGTAATAGGAAGAACAAGGTAAGTACATATATGATCGCGCATTTAGGATCTCAAGGAAGGTGACAAAATTAATCAGCGAAATAGCGACACGTGTTTCCTGAAAGCATCGTGTTTTGTAATTATAACATATCGAGAAGAGTTGCTTTTGCGGGGGAACTCGTGGACGAGATAGAGTACAAA
This sequence comes from Ixodes scapularis, assembly GCF_016920785.2. Taxonomy (NCBI): domain Eukaryota; kingdom Metazoa; phylum Arthropoda; class Arachnida; order Ixodida; family Ixodidae; genus Ixodes; species Ixodes scapularis. Next base: position 214,727,973 of record NW_024609835.1, on the reverse strand, counting down.
CGTTTATTTTGGTTTTTTTTCTGCTAGAAAAATTGGCATGTCAACGTGAGACAATTTGTTAACAATTTCACCTACATCTCTTTGACGTCCTTAATCATGTTTGCGATATAAAGATTCGCTTGATCGGTTTACTTATGAATTCCAAATAACTGTATATCGTGCTTGGTCCCGTGTCTACAGCATTTTAATTGCCTAAATGATTTTGTTAGGGTAAACATGCAATTCATTTTAATTAATTATCTCAACAAAAATATTAGAACTCCCCGCGTAAGAAACTCACAGACAGCTTGCGAGTGCCTGGGGTACACATAATGTGACACCGAAAATAATCTGTCGGTATGAAGATCGCCCGAGTGCAGCGTTGTCGACGGCGAATGCGGATTTACGTTCATTAGTCGGCGACGCCGACATCTACAAAGCGCATAGCTTCAAACCAGTAAAGAGCTTTCAACATAGGTCCATGACGTGGCACTTGGCGCTCGGCTTCAGCCAAACTTTTCATGCCACTTATCTTATTCCTTGAGAACGTCGTAAGCAAATGTCCGTACACATAAAAGCCTATTTCATGAGGATATATATTTTGATATGTTTTTAATGAATACTTCTGTTAAAGAAATTTCCCAGTCGGCCTAATTTGCCCCATAAAAATATTTCTCTAACTCATTGTTTTTAAATAAACCGGCCGAGACATATCACTTCTTATATATATTCTAAGTCATTCTAGGGACCTTTTCCAGTAAGAAGTTCTTACAAAACTTAGTGTAAAAAACCGAACATCGAGCAGTAAACTTGTCCGTTCATCTGTTCTCTGTTATTCAGCACATTGCTAATCATATTGTCGACCTGGTTCTTCACTAAGCACTCATGCATTATAGTTTGCTGCAGTATAAGATGAGCTGTAGAATCTCTGACTTGAGCGTGAGCTATCTTCCTTCAGTACCACCTGGTGCACGTGCAGCCAAAGCACGGCGGCAGGCAACGAGCGCGTGATGGAGTGGCTGGAGGCGGAGCTTGTCCTGCTCCTTATTTTCTTATTTTTCTGGAAACTAGTGTCCGCGGGTACGGCCGTGGATGATTATAATCCTCCCTGTACATCAGCACCGTTGTTTCAGCGCCGAACATGGTCGAAATGAACGATGGACGTAATCAGACGCATTTGGTGTTCGTAAAAGTGCTCGCAATCTAGGCTCGAAACCACTTCCCGGTTCTACAAGTGTCTCAGTACCATTGTTTCACTCGCTGTGTGCTACAAGAAAGAAATTTGCATCTCAAAACAAGAGAAAAAGGCTTGAAATAGCAAAACAATCACGTTCACGTTAAAACCCAAACTTATTAAATTCAAGCAACCTCATGGTGCCGTGAGCGCCAGCACCCTCTACCCGACGGTCAAGCAATTACTGACATGAAAAGGTCTATATATACTCAAGCCCACACGAGCCACGGCGCATAAAAGCCCAACAGGCAATCGGGTTCCCATAGTAGTTCACATTTGCCATCACATAGTCAACAAAATATTCTGATATCTTGGCTGGGCATCACGTCTAAGAAGCAAAGGTTCAAATACCTCCCTGCGTTTGCTCTCTTTCTGTTCACTCGTCCGGCCGCGCTTGGAGTTTGCATCTGTAATATAAATTTGCTTCTCTAACCTAAAATCAAGGAAAAATGCTTATATTTCCACACACCATTTACCATATATTCCATCCGAAAATTTTAGTTCGACTTTGAGCGCACTTCCGTTGTCCCCGCCGTACCAGCCTTCACGAGAGACGTGATAGCCGAGTTGCACAACCTATTAATATAGCTAATATACGTGTGGCAAGGAAATATACTAATTAGAAAAATACGATATAAGCAAGTTAAACGTCATGCATCTTGTCCCAGTTCAGATCTATATTTTTGTTTTGTAATGATATTGTGTGCTTCTTTACTTGCTTGAATTCATCTATACATAAGAGTGATTGGTTGTTTCCGTGTTCTGCAGAGAAGCAAACTCACGTAGTTTTTTCTTACCATGAACGCACAGTTCACCCTTTCTATTACCTACGATGGCCATCCGGAAGTGCAGAAAAATGGTCATCGAATGGTTTGCTTTCAGAGCACAGCTCTTAGTTCCCCGTTTCTCGGTTGAGCGCCGCCGGCGTCGCCGTCGGCGTGCGCTAAATCTAGCGGGAAAATTGACACCACGTCACATCAAATCCACGACTAGATTTAGCGGCGAAATTCAGGTTCACTGCAAAACTTAGGGGGATAATTGACGTCACGTGGCATCATCACCAATTTAATTCCCTGCTCAATTTATTGGGATTTGAATTGGTGTTAAAGTCACTTGACGTCAGTTTTCTCGCTAAATCTTGAAGAGGAACTAAATTTGTTCGGAGGTGACGTAACACCAAGTCGTGTGACGTTACTTTCCCCGCTAACTTTAGCGGGGGAAGTGATATGGAGCAGGAGGGGATGGGGGAGCATGAGGAGAAGAGGACGAGAAGGGGAGGAGGAGAGGGTAAGGAGGAGGAGCAGAGCCTCCCCTCCGTACCCACTGCTTCGCCCCCACAAAAGCTGTGCTCTACTTTCGCTTTGCAGAAATTTGAAATTGTCTTTCATTTTGGACTCGGCTCTTACTCAAGGTTTGTTTCTCTGCGAGTATGAACAGTCTCCCCTCTGAAGATGAGGGCACCAGCCACCTTTCTGTAGGAATAGTGGTTAACCCTGTTGGAAAATTTTGACGGCGGAAAGATGATGGAAAAGGCTCACACAAGCGTAACCGTAATATGGGACATTCTATACCAGCGAAAGGCGGCTCCAGTATAGTGGATTAAGGCGGAACGATAAAGGGTGGTGTAACCATACAAGCATAGTGGATTATGGCGGAACCATGGAGGGGGACGGAACCATTCATGCATAACGTAATATGGGACATCCTATACCAGCGAAAAGGCGATACCAGCATGGTGGAGCCATACGGCTCCAACATGCTGGTATCGCCTTTTCATTGTTTTACAGGGCGATTTAGTTTTAAGCTTTACATATATGTTTAGAAAGGTCGTGAAAGCTAAATTAGTGCGGTTTGTGCAGGCGAGTTGTACGGCCAGGCCTACGTAGTATAGGGACCTAAACGTAACGATCAGTTGGATAATTAAATACAATTTGATATACAAGTTTTTAATTAGTGAAAGATGAACATATGGTTTCAATTAGCAACTTGCTGAGTCATCGAAAACCAAAAAAATTACTATTTTTAGAAGGGCATAATGCAGGGGTAGCATTTTACCCGTTCTGTAAAAACGCTTGATTTGGATGAGTTTCTAGGTTTCAGTTTCTTATCGGAGCGCATCTCTGCGCCCACGGTCCTGTTCCCCAGGGGCTTAGACGCACAACACACGTGTCCCTTGCTTCCCTCCATCCTACGAGGGAGGCGAGGGGGTGGCTTTGCACTGCGGCCACCGGGCAGCAGGATCGCAGGCGCAAAGATGCGCTCTGGTAAGAAACCTAAGTCTGAAAACGCGTCCAAATTGACTATTTTTTCTTTAAAACGCCGTAAAATGCTGCTCTTGTCTTATATCTTCACAAAGAAAGTTGATTTTGTGTGTTTTGACGATACTTAGCAAATTTCTAATTGAAGCCATGGATCTATTTTCACAAATTAAAATTTTAAGAAACATATACTTAAACGGAAGATGAAGCGGTTTGGCATTTGAGGAAACACATTAAAATATTCCTTTTGACCTTCAGGATATCAAATATAAAAATTATTTCTCAATTTGGTTAATCGAGGCAGCATAGAATCATTTGTAAAGTACTGCTGGAGGCACTTCCCTGGAGAGCGACGTCAGAAAAGCAGCTTTCAAAATCTTTGCTCACGCATCTTCAGCGCCTATCAAAGCTATGCACGCACATGCTATTTTTTTTAAAAGGCAGAAAAAGGTGTCACGGCTGGTGCGAGTACGGGAGAGTATACCTAGAAAACTTGCGATTGGACGCGCGGCCTTTAAGCGACACACACTTGTCGGCCGAAAGGTCTTCTTACGATGTCACTATTGGTAGGATGTTTTTTCGTGCTTTCTCACGTTTAGTTATATCTTTGTGGAAAACAAACGGGATATTTTGATTCGCGGGATAAAACTACGCTAGAATGAACCTCCATCTAGTTTTCTGAAAGAAGTCTCGCACTTCTCTGTAATAAGCCGACTCATAATTACAAATTAGCCCTTTATAGTATGCCGCCCAGGCCATATAACTCACGTGCACAGACCGCGTAAATGTAGATTTACAGCGTTTTTTAAAAAACATCTGCAAAACATACAAAAAAACACCCTGTAGAATGTCCCCCAATACGATACGATTGTATGGTTCCTTCCCCGCTTGCATCGTTTAAGAAGGACTTGTGGACATCCAGCCTTTCATTGGAATGCTGGATGTCAGCGAGTTCTACACCAGTGAGTGGTTTCAAACAAGCATGATGTTTGCACACCACAAAGCTCTTATCCGAGGCCCTCCAGGAGCACTAAAAGCAGAGGTGAAGTGTAGTGACCTGGTAAATTTGGTTGCAGGTATTTATTTTTAGAAGAATCGCATGCAGCAAAGTTTAAGTTTGCTCAAAAGAAGATAATTATAAATTCAATACTGAACAATGGTGTCCCTTGAGCTGTCAGACCGAACTCCCACTCTTGCCAGTCAGGAGTTCCTAACTTGTGCATAGAGGATCAGCACAACCCAGATTTGTGCTGCGAGCGCACCTGCAATATAAAAGTTGAATAAACATGATTAAAAATGAGACGTTTACAATTCTCTGTAATGTGAAATTAAAGCACAGATCTTGAAAAAGAGGATGGCAGGGTATGCCCCTCCTCCCCCTCCCCTCCTCCTCTTCTGCTCCTTTCCATTTAGCCAAAAATTTTCCTTTAATTTAGCGGGAAAATGTCCCCACTAAATTTAGCGGGTTAAGTTTCCCACTAAATTTATCGCGGAAATCCATGTCTCATGGACCTCAACACCAATGCAGTTTTCCCGCTAAAAGTAGCGGGGAAAATGACGTCGCATGACCGTGTCACGTCATCCATAAAAAAAAAAATAAGTTTCTCATCACTCTAAGAAAAAAGTTGGCCTCAACGAACTAACGGCAGCATTTGGTCCTCTGAACTCCCAGTTGCTCCCCAAAAGGACCATCTGGCTTAAGCTAGGTAGCGTGCGCGAAAGCTGGGGACTAACTGCGCTCGACTGGGACCAACCGATAGGCGTGAGGGAGCAAAAGCATCCTTTAGTCCCCCTCATACGGGGTGCATCTGTATGATTTAGTCCCCGAAGGCAAACGGAATGTTCGCCAGGAGGACGGATGCTATTTCGCTTGTCTTGGGGATCGGCGAGACTCAGCCCAGCACGGCTGAAAGTGTTGACAAAACTCGGACGAAACTGGCGAATTTGTTTAACGTGCCACGAACGTTAAGACATTACATGGTAGAGCTTCACGCGTTGTGTGAATGCGAGTGAACGAATGTGTTCACTCGACTTCACCCAACTATCTCGTCAAAAAGAATCTGTTGACATTCCACAAGTTCCATTTACGTAATTTGCCTCCGCGCAAAAAATGTGCATTTATCCAAACGCAACGCCTCCAAATACTAACACTCTTTTTCTTTTTAAAATTAAACTTAACGGTTTGTAGAAGCCACGCTTTTAACACTGGAATCTCGCAGTCAGAATAAATGGTCACTTCAATCGCTAAAACTGAGCATTCCCACCGGCGATATAAGCAGTAGCGCGATGCGACTAGATCGCATCGCAAAAAAAATTAGATGGTCACACCGGCGTGTGCGATGAGCGAGTCCAACGCCTTCGTTGGCGAGTCGTTTGTCGAAAACTCTCGCTCCGAACGCCGTTGATTGGCTCAGCCGCCACGCGACAAGATCGCATCGCAAAAAAGTCGGGTCTAGAAGCGACTGCTCAAATCGCGTCGCTTTTTGCCCGCGATAGAAACACGTCGCCCTGAAACCGTCAGGCAACAACAGCAACAACAACATGGCGGGACAGCCTAAACAATCAAATGCGAAAACGATAATATGGCAGTGGATTTGTCGATCATTCAAGAAAAAACAAGGGCTACTTAGACAATATATACAGCACTATCAAAAACCGCCGGACGTGATCGCGCTGCAAGAAACTGGAACCACTCCCGTTCTCACAGGGTACAACACTTACACAACACCAGGAAGATCGCAGATAGCCACCCTAGTAAGTAAATCTCTCACAGTCCTCCAACACGACCTTCTGGACACAGGAATTACCGCGATACTCATAGAAATCCTAGCGCTACGAAGAGGCGCACTCAGCACCTTCGTATTAAACATCTATAGCTCGCCCGCCGACCGCTACGCCAGATTCGACGCCCTCTTCAACTGGGCCCTCAAAACGGCGAAAGGCCGGTTCATCATAGTCGGAGACTTTAATGCTCCTCACCCGGCATGGGGCTATGAAAAATCACAACCGAAAGGAGCTAAGCTGCACGACACTATCAATCAAAACAGGCTTACGATCTTGACAGACCCCAGTCAACCCACGCGGATAGGCAACAGCGTATCACGGGACACGTGCCCTGACCTCACGCTCACCTCCCGAATGCCATTGGCCGAATGGGACAACTTAGAAGAAACACTAGGTAGCGACCACTGTATCATATCTACCACAATACCCAGCGGAAAACACAGAAAGACTCTCCAAACGATAGCACTTACGGATTGAACAGCGTTTAGAAGTGCGCGAGAAAACCACGAACAGGCACCAATACGCGACTTGGATCAATGGGTGCGTACGCTAGAACACGACATCGACCAACACACCAAACGGATCACGCTCACGGACCAAACACCCGTGGTCGACGCACGTCTACTACACATGTGGGACGCCAGGCGCGGTCTCATCAAACGGTGGCGCCGACAGAAGCTCAACCGGAAACTACAATTTCGAATAGCCAACCTCACCGCTGAAGCGGCAGAATACGCGGAGGAGCTCACTCGTAGCAACTGGGTACAAACGTGCAACATGATTCAAAGCACGCTTTGCACAGCAAAAACATGGAGCCTCCTGAAACACCTACTCGACCCCATGAAAAGCAAAGCAGCCTCCCAACATACCGGGCGGAAGATCATACACCAGTACAACGGAACCGACGCCCGATTACTCGAGGAACTCAAGCGTACATACATACCAGGAACGAACCCCCCAGCGATCACAACTGAATACACAGGCACCGACAACCCCGAGCTGGACCGAGAGATAACACCGCAAGAAACCGCCAAAGCCATCCAAGAGCTCACCAGAAATACGACACCAGGGAGAGATAAGGTCCAGAATCGCCTGCTCAGAAACGTAGATGAACCCTCAATAATAGCCCTGACCGACTATATCAACTCTCACTGGGGACGGGGGGACGTACCCAAGGAGTGGAAGCACGCGGAGATAATACTAATACCCAAACCTGGCAAGCCTCTAAGCCTCAGCACATTAAGACCGATATCACTGACATCGTGCTTGGGTAAGCTATATGAACGCATTGTGCTCACTCACCTGCAGCCACACCTCGAGAGAGCAGGGGCTTACCCTCACACAATGTTTGGATTTAGAGCACACCTTTCAACAAAAGACGTCCTACTTCAACTGAAGGAGGAGCTGTTAGATACATTATCTACACACTCACCGCAAGCCATCTTAGCACTCGATCTCAAGAGAGCTTTTGATAACGTCGGCCACAAACTGATCCTAGAAAACCTCGCCCACACGAACGGCGGCGAACGGATATACAACTATGTTAGAAGCTACCTCAGCCATCGCATCGCCACAATCGGTATTGGGTCACTGCGTACCGACACCTTCGACACCCCGAACCAAGGAACACCCCAAGGGTCCGTCCTGTCGCCGACCCTATTCAATTTGGCCATGAACAAGCTCCCAGACAGACTCAATGCAATACCCGGCATACGCCACGCCATATACGCAGACGATCTTACTAGTTGGACAACCAGGGGCTCGCAAGGAGAAAAGCAGGAGGCACTCCAAAGCGCTCTGGAAGCTGTACAGGCATAGCGCAGCTCGGCAACCTAACAATCTCACCGACCAAATCCGAACTCATGATCTTACAGAAGGAAACACCCGGGCGCAGCAAACCCAGCATTCATATAGAACTATCTCTCGACGAACACAAGATACCCACAGTGGATAGCATGCGCATTCTGGGGCTCCACATGCAGAAGGATGGCGGTACCACAACGGCCATCGACCACCTCACGAGATCCACAGGTCAAGTGATCAGGATGTTGTGCAGAATCACCAACCGCCATCGAGTCTTGAAAGAGGAGGACGCACTCCGACTGGTCCGCGCACTGATTGTGAGCCGGGTCACGTACTCCATCCCATACCTACCCCTGAGACCGTCGGAAATAGAGAAGATCGACATACTACTCAGACGAACCTACAAAGTGGCACTAGGTCTCCCACCGACAACAGCTACCGAGAAGCTACACGCCACAGGAGTTACCAATACGACACGTGAACTTATCGAGGCCCACCTGACGGGACAACAGTATCGACTTCGGCGATCCGTTACCGGCAGACACCTGCTGTGCAAACTCGGATACCTAGGCCACACAGATGGTGACCCCACACTGCCCCTACCGGCAGCGATCTGCGACCTCATAGAAGTCGCACCGATACCGAAGAACATGCACCCTGAGCACCACAAAGGAAGACGCCAAGCCAGGGCAAGGGCACACGCCAGAATCTACGCAGACCACCCAGCGCTTAGATATACGGACGCCGCAGACGATACCCAGAAACAAGCAGCGGCTATCAGCGTGATCAATCAAGACCTCGAAACCGTCGTCACTGCGACAATCAAAACGAACCGACCAACAGAAGCCGAAGAGGCAGCCATCGCACTAGCCATCATCAACAGCGACCCATACACTACAATTATAACGGACTCCCAAACAGCGTGCCGAGCCTACCGGACGGGCTATGTATCTAAATCGGCGCACGTTCTACTCACGAAGCACCAAGATAAGCTCTCCCCGGTCAAATTGGTCTGGACCCCTGGACACGAGTCTGTACCCGGCAACCAGCGCGCCCGCGCTGTCGCTCGAGCAAATACCTTCCGAGCACAGGACTGCAGGCAAACAGAAGAGAGCAAGAGCGACGGACACCCACTGACCCAGTACGCGGAAATCACAGAGTACTATCGCCTAGAACGCCAAAAGCTCCCCCCGCCGCACAAGGAGCTCACACGAGAGGAGGCTGTTGTCTGGCGGCAACTACAAACCAACACATATCGACACCTAAGTCTACTTCACCGATGGTACCCCGAAGAATACAACAAAGAATGCCCGTTCTGCGGCACGTACGCCAACCTATACCACACTGTATGGGCATGCCAACGAAACCCCGATATTCCCCCTATCCCACACCCCACACCTTCCCAATGGGAGGCCGTGCTGCTCAGCTCCAGCCTGGATGACCAGCGTAAGCTGGTGGACCGGGCCCGCTCGGCAGCTAAGGCCACAGGAGCCCTGGACTAAGGGCCCCTCCCCCCCTTCAGAAAACTGAATAAATAAAGTTAATTCTCTCTCTCTTGCCCGCGATGGTCGCTTTTGCGATGAAAGTTATCGCGCGACTACATCGCATCGCCGATGGGAACGCGCCTCCGTCCCTGCGTGGCAAACCTTTCTGGGTAGTCCAATGTCGAACTCAAAATCCACAACGACACACTTGATGCACGGCACGTTCCACTTAAAGAGCACATTCAGGGGCAGTATCCAGACGCATTCATGCCATCGTCGTCGCTGTTTCCAAAACAATCCAGGTGAACAACGAAGAACGAATCACGCCCGGAACGTCACACCTGGCAGCACCCTACTAATGCAAAACAAATGCAAACTAAAAAAAAAGCAACTCGAGAAAGCTAAAAATTCTTAAGAGAGAGAGAGAGAGAAGAGAGAAAAAAAAGTGTTTGCTTGTACGTCACTCGACCGGCGTGTTGAAAGTGGCGACCTTCTCCCGTCCTTGGAGCTCTTCGGTGTCCTTGTGTAGTGAGTAGTGGGAGCGAGAAAAGAGATTATCTTCTGCGCGCACTGCCCCCTCCCCCCAATCCCCTACCCCGCAATCTTTGCTCATTGTACACGGGGGAGGGGGGGGGGGGGGGGGGCAGATGGGGTGCGTCGGGAAAATGGGAAGTGTCTTTGATTGAAAAGAACCTGTTTTTAGTAAGTTGAAAGTCGAAATACAGCCTTCGTCGGAGGCTGGTCGCCTTGTGTCGTCTCCGATCATGGCGGGATCCGGTTTGGATTCGCGGTACTGAAGCACTGCACTTGATATGTTCTGAAGTCACAAGTCAAGGGAACTCGATTAAGGTATGTCGAAGTGCTTCTGTTTATGGTGTATTTATTAACTGCGGCTTTAGAAAGTGTTTTATTTTGAGCGCGTTCTCTAGCTTGCAAAGCGCGCCTCATGCTCTATTCTTTTTGGCACCATGGTTGCTGATTTTGTTATGCAGCACAGAGACCTCGTATTCAATCGTATCGAGCGAAACCCCAGTTCTACCTATGGCTTATTTTTTGTGTGTATGTTTCGCAGACACACAAATGGTTAAGCAGGATCGCTTGACCATAAACGCCTGTCCACACATGCAGCGGAGCGCTACAGGCATAGCGCTGACCTTGCGCTAAGCGCGTGCTGACGGGATCGGTCACCAGCTTTTAATAGCACCGACAAAACTCTTGCTCATGGCAGACGAAAAGTAGCTCATTACACGTGAGCAGCGCTACATCAGCGCTTGGCTGCGTGTGAGAACCGGCATTAATGGAGATATTTATTCGATTGTACACTAGACTTTCGCGTTGGTGGCGGGAGATCGTGGCGTCACTTTGAAGCATAGTTCGAGCACGCACGCGCTGGGTCTGTAATTCGCAGCGAACGGTCTACTAAAATCTAATATTGCGCTGGTCTGCTGTCAACAGATCGCATGTTGTATGTGAACCATTGTATCACTTATGCAGCCTATTTGTTAATTTATTATGCATGTGTTATAACTTATATATCATATATTTGTCAAGCGATTGGGTATTTACGCTGCCCTGTTAATAATAATCCAAATTCCTCGCAAACAGGCAAGAAGCTGCCGGTGCCCCAATAAACGGTGCTGGGACCACGACCGGCTTGGACAGACGTCCCAGTGTCCAAGCCATCGTTGACGCAAGTGCACTCTTCAGAATTTGGCATTATCGTGGATTCTACCGCCCAGGAAGTTCGACTTCAGTCATCCTTGAATGCGATGTGTATCTACGAGGCAATAAAGCTGCGTTTAACCTGAACTCCACAATTTCGTTTCGGAAATTTGTGGCTCGGAACCAAATATAAAGGATAAACCTTTAGTCCCAGAGGTCTAAATCCAAGGACGCAACGTTTAGACCCAGGGCTCCAAGTGCAAGGGCCTAACAGTTGGTCCTCGGGTTCATTTGAAACGGTGTAACAGTTAGTCCCAGGGGTCCAAGTGCAAGGGCCTAACAGTTCGTCCTCGGGGTTCAATTGAAACGGTGTAAGAGTTGGTCCCAGGGGACCAAGTGCAAGGGCCTAACAGTTAGTCCTCGAGGTGCATTTGAAACGGTGTAACAGTTCGTCCCAACGGTGCTAGTGCGAGGGACTATTTGACAGGGCGCAACAGTTGCTCCCGTTACAGTTGCTCCCCTAGGGGACTAATGGTGGTGGCAGCGCATTTGGTCCCCCGAAAGACTAAGTCGCGCTCCCTTTTTTCTTAGAGTATAGACTTAGCGGAAATATTAACGTCGCATGACTCCAACATTACTTCAATTTCCTGCCAAGTTTTGTGGGGCGATTACGCCGAAAGCGAGTCCGCGAAATGCGGAAACAGGTGCCTAAGAGCTGCGCTCAAAAAACTAAATGTCTCAGGTGAAATAAAGTGAAAATTAGAGATAAGGCAAAGAAAAGAGAATCTAAGATGCCGTTCTCAGGTCCTTCCTTTTGTCCGTACTCAAATGTTTTATTTTCAAGAAATGTTTATCTCTTTATTCATACCGAAGGAAACCCCCCCAGTTTAAGCATGAATGCAATAAATCAATGCAAACTAGACCCTGTGCACTATAATGCACATGAAAATGAATGTTTTGCCACATAGTCATACATGAGTCGGTGGCTCAGATCTCTAAATATATTTGTAGTAAGGAACATTCTTGAATAAAACTTCTAGCCTTCGAATTCAACAGTTTGAACTTCCATAAGGAACACTGTATGGCAGATATGTTTTTTGTGACACATCAAAAAAGGTACAGCACTCTCACCCTTGCATACCTAACAAGCATTTGCATTTTTTTAGCATGGCATGTGCTATTCTAACGCGCATACTGCCCCCTGCTTTTTATTGGTTCTTACTTAACTCGCACGACAGATTCGATACCTTGAATTCTCACTCGGCATCAACAGTTTTATATATTGATGTAATAGCAAAAGACAAGATGTATGAGCTTGAGTACGGCTGAACAAGCACAGATGTTTGAAAAAAGTACTATCGAAAACTCGAATGTCAAAATAAAAATTAGGTAGAATGTGGATACAATTATGGGTATGGTCATGAATACAGTTAGCAGATACAATATGAAGAATATGTGTTAGACGCACGCTCAAAGAAACCTGTTGGATGTATATTGTTTCAAATTACTTCGCAGAACCCAGCGCTGCAGTCTCAGGTGGAAGTTCGCTGAATGAGTCTACCGAAAATGAGTGTAGACGGAAAAATCAGTTTGATCTGCGACAATGAGCATTACACAAGTTACATGTCATTATTACTGTTACAGTGCCGAATGTTTCAAACTGTCAGTCGCGTCATTCTGTGAGTTCCCTGCGTACATTACAGGGTTTGGCTCTCTCGAATGCTTTGCGAGAAAAATGATGAACTGGAAATATCTAGCGAAGTTCTAGAAAAACTATTTCCAGAATCTTATCTCAGCATCGTAAAGAATATAAAAGGTTTCTAGAGATAACGTTAGTGCAGGAGTTGAGTAAAATAAATACTTTGTTTTGCGAAACCATCTTGCCGTAGTAAGCGTATAAAATTCCCCTAGGTAGAGCTAGTCATTACGGATGATTGTGCCCATTGCATACAATAAAAAATTAATTTGAGACCTACACTATTGATAGACTCAACCAACTCTGAATAAGTGGACCAATTGGCATTAAAGATAGGTCTTACCATGACTGTCTGCAAACATCAACATAATAATTTCCATAAACCTATGTATTTCAAGAAAATACTTGGTGCGAGCTGCTTAAAACACAATAGCACTTTTTAACACTAATAGAAAGCCTGTATTGGGCCACAACTTAAGCAGTTTTCACTTCATTATGAAGTGCAATTACACATATGTGAACCATGAATATAGGCCTGCATTGAATTGTTTTCTTAAGTTGAACGTGCTATGCTCTGTTTACTATATAAATCTTTGCAGAGCTGACAATCTGCAAGTTCCTGTTTTTTTATATATATTTCACATCTCCCGACTGCTGGGTGTGGTAGGTACATAAGATTGATGACACCAACAAAACATGATTATTTAAGAATGTGCTTGGGTATAGCACGAGCAAAGCGATCTGCAGGAAGTTATCTCTGTGACACCGCTGAACCAACATCCACAGGCTTTAAGCTCACATGTTAATGACTCCTTTTTGTAATTGGAACTCCATCCAACCCAAGATTTGAATATGTTTTTTTGCATTTTAGGCTTAGTAGTGATTTTGCTGTTCTATTAATAATTAAGAAGAATACTTATTTCAAGTGGCATACCTAACACCTGGTGGCACAAGGACTCCCCTGTCGTGACGCTGATCGAAAGTCACAGGCAGGGGCATACGCGATGCTCTTGTTTCTGGGATTACCTCCTCCATGGTCCTGGCCAGACCACAGAAGAAGGTTGAGTCCAAGCTTGTGGCCACTAGGATCTCCAGATCTTGAGGCACCCAAGTAGCTTAAAATAAAAACAAATCACAATCAAGTACTTGGCAGAGATACATTAGAATGGCTAGCATATTCTTTCGTGATCAGCACATAAATCCTTTTATTTTAGTCATAGTCACCCCCCAGGTCAAAGCCACGTAAACCTTAAAATGATGGGTACCGAATTAAGGCGAATGATCAAATGCATTCATTTAACCCTTTTTCGCCCCAACCCGAGAGATTTCAGTCAAATATTCACATTCAACTGTAAAGACTATAAAAAAAACTACGACTGCAATGCAGAGCCGTATAGTGGGAGATTTAGCCAGTGGGTGTGGCGACGAAGGTGCCGGAGAGGAGGAAAGGGAGGAGAATACCTAAGGAAAAAGAGAGAAGGCAGCAAAGAGGGAAAGAGGAGACGACCGCCATTTTGACGCAAAGCTGTCGGCACGGAGCACTGTTGAGGCTACGCTTCGTCTGCTACGGGCTTATTTCTTTTTTTTTTTTGCCTGAATAGAAGTTTGCGTTCAAACACGGAGAAACTTCTTTCTCTAGGTTTTTAAGCCACCGAGAAATAACACTATATCATTTTATTGCCAGAGCCTGCCAAATAAAAGGAAAGAACCGAAATTCGAATATCGATCCCACGCCGGGCGAATTAATGAAAATGGCGGCCCTCCCCGCTCAGCTAGGAGCAGCCTAGAGTTCAAGCGCATGCGCTCACGCCTCTCGCTTTGTGCCGCGGGCTGATTAGCTCATTCGGAAGGGAGACGTTACGGCAACGAAATCATAGACTCTCTCCATATATGGCTCTCTCCATATATGGCTCATAGACTCTCTCCATATATGGCTCTGCTGCAATGGAAAGATTTTCCTACCCTCGTGCTCAGCGAGTGTCGACTGGGGATACAACTTCCGTCCATACACTCGCTGAACATGAGGGTAGAGTGTACCAGCAGAGGGCAGGTGTCTGGATAGAAAGAGTTTAGTTGGCGCACCAAGAGGCTAACGAATAAAAATGGGTACTACTCTGAGCAAAATGCCAAAAAGCGTGGATCTCGGCTCGACACAAACAGGGGCACACAGTATCTATTTTACTGACTAAGAAGTACTAAATCATTATTTTCAGCTACCTAGTCAAACTAAATATCCCGTCTTGATTTTTAGGAAAATCTCTAAATTTACAAGAACAATTAAGACAACGGCTAAAAAAAGCAATGGCAAAACCAGCAATTGAATTCGCCTACTCTCCAGTAGCACATCTATGGCAGGCAGACCTGCAGAATGAGCAAGCAGTCTAAAAAACACAGTATGTCCTACGTATAATTTGTTTTTGCGCGGTCGCGGTCGCTGCGCCATTGCGCAGCGACCGCGACCGCGCCAACCCGGCGAGACGGCGGCGACGGCGGGACAGAAGGATGACAGCTCGTCAAGTTCGTCATGCACTTTGCTTGTGGGCTCCAAGTGAACCCAACGCACTTTCAATCGTTTCGAAAGGTACGTATAGACAACTTTATTACTTGCAGCATTCGGTGCTTTGGTATACACAGATCAAAGTGAACACTGAAGGACGGAAGGGAGACATGGTGATTTGAAATCGCAGTTTATTTGAACGCATGCGTCCCCTGCTGAAAGCCTCTAACTGTGCTCTGCTGCAGACGTCATTTCAACTGCGCGTACTCTGATGTAACGTCAGTCAATGTTTACACTCGGCTAGCTTCGCTCTCTTGTTATCTCATGTGCGAAATAGACGTAGAAACCAGCGCCAAGTCTCTTTCGGATATTCAACCTCCAGCCCCCTGGCTCCCAGCATGCTTACCGGCGGAAACCGCTAGACGTGTTGGATTCGGGGGCTCGTTCGAGAGGCGTTGTTTAACGCTCACGAGTCGCCGAAGTGTTACCGGAGCTTCTCTTTACGAAAGTCGCGATCGACGCTGGGCTCTGAGCTCGTACTTTTTTCTTCCCTGGTAGACTAAGAGTGCCGACCATTCATCTGTGGTGCCGACTGGCGCCGTACGAAGTTGAGAAAAGTTAGCGAGTCTGTCAGATTTTCGTGACGCCGCCCAACTGCTCTGCTACCGGCTGCACTCAAGGAATAATGTAAAAAAACAAACAAAAAAAAACGCGTTTTCTAATTTTCAATTTTTTTTTTGCCATGTTTCATTTCAGTCAACGCAAAGTAAATCACGGCCGTACGTCGGTTGACTCCCGATTACTGTCTCTACATCGTATATTGTCTCACCACAGTGGTGCCTCTTTGGTGTGATCTTATTCGGATATCGTTACATCTTCCTTTTTCATCTTGGCACACTTCTAGACGACCTTCTACACGTTGCGCTCCTTGTCGACATGTAGCTGGTGTTAGAGACAAATCTGAAGTCGCTGTTTGCTCACTCCTTGGTGCACATGTTTCATGTTCAACATCAGGTATCTGAAGGAGGCGCCATGAAACCCTGGAGTTTGTTTAGAGGTACCTCAGCATACTGTATTCAAGTGTCGTTTTGTGTGGTATAGTTTCCTAGAAAACCAAATTGCACTTTGCTCGTAATATACCCTATAACTGTTCACTACAATTAAAGTTGCTATGAAACATTGGCCACGAGAGGTGACTCGTCCAACGCAGCCTGAAAATTCCTCGCATAATTTTCTTCATGGGTCATTTTGGACATTGACAAATTTTCTTGTCAATAATGAGTGTTATGCACATGTGTTCTACTTTTCATACAGGTATTAGATGAACCCCAGCAAAGGCAGCAAGACAGTCTCATGGGGTCACACCAAGGATAACTGCATCCCTCCTCGAGTCCCGAGTCTTGTCACCAAACTTCACTGAACATAATGGTACATTCCGTTTCCTTAACTTTTTCTTCTGAAATGTTTTTTTTTATTGTTGTTGTTGTTGCTTTTTTTATTAAAAAAAAGGTAGTACAACGTTTAAACACCCCATTTTTTTTCTTTTTGTAAAATGTGTAGTACATCGTTTAAACACCCAAGCTTTCATAAATGGTCTCTGTACCAGACAATAGGTTGTCTTATACTCTGTTTCATACTTAGCGTGCAACGCTGTCAAAGGTACTAAAGCGGTACGCATGAAAAAATAGAAAAAGTGTTACTCCAAAAAAAAATTTTTTTCCTTCTTTAGACATATTTTTTATGCAAGATTGTGCGCATTGACGAAGTGCATATTTCAGTTCCTCCTTCTTGATTTTCATTTGTAAGTCGCCGAGAGGCCAGATTTCTACCATCTGGTCTGCCGCTTTGCAAGTGTTATTTGCCTCCAGCACCGAGTTATATTTTTCTTTCGTGCAGCGTGGAATGAGGAATCGCCCTAATAGCGGCCTTGTCCCAAAATTTATAATAAGACGATAATCGACAATAGTTGTGGACTGTACAGTTTATTTTGAAATAGCTCTCAAGGGTAAAAATCTCCCTTATGGAGCACTTGCGATGCACCTTCAGGCGAATGGCGTTCTGTGTGAACTCGTCATGCTTGACGGTCCCCGTGCTCGAAACTTTCACGTTGCGAGGTCTTTGCTTGGGGGACGCCACTTTGCCAGATAGGCACTGCGCCTTGCACTTCGCGACAGTACAGGGCACACTCCAGTGTCGTTACTGGCCGTCTCCAGGACTTCACGACCGAATTCTCCGGGGAATGTGTTCTTATACTCCCGTACACATTGGCGATCATCTGCTTGCACTCTTTCAAGATTTTCGCACAACGAATCTTCGAAAACATCCGAGGAGGAGAGGTACTTGAGCTTGCTGCGTAAGATGCCATCTTCTCAAAACGGGCCAGTGCCACACAACCTGAAAACCCACAGCGGCTGCCACACGAACGAACACGAAAACAATTTAGGGTGGTTTACATTATCTTTTTCTTTTTCTTGAAAAACAGTTGTGCTCCGTTGAAATCATACCGCCACTATCAGTTACTAGCCCCAAAGAAACACATTTTCCGACTTTTTAAAATTTTTTTTGCAGGGGACGCACTATCTTATGGGGCGAACGTAGGCACGGACAGCAATGCAAACCGGTGCGCTAGCTTTGACTGCGTTGCACCCTATGTATGAAACAGAGTATAGGATCGCTTCAGACGGGGCAACCTTTCCAGCAATTTTGGGGCTGCTGGCGGGTTGGTCCCTAGCTTTCCCTAGATCAACACGAATTGCTGAGATCGGGTTTGGCTCGAAGCGGACGAGCAACTCTGACTACTCGGAGATGTTTGAAGCGGGAGCAGCCAATCAGGAATGCAATATTTTCACATGACACCTCTGTGGTCGTGATGATGAGAACTGAGGACTTAGTTCGGGTTATAAATGGATCATTTTTGAAAATAAACTGTTTCAAAAAGATGAGTTAGTATTCTGAGCGCAATTTAAAGATATGAAAACATGTTTTTAGGATATAACTGAGCGTCTAAATACTGTAAGAAAAATAAAATTTCATGAAGATGATCGCCAGTCGTAGCAATTCGGTTGCTGCATGTGAAAGCGGGCAGCCCGTGTTGCTGGTGTTGCGACATGAAGTTGCTGGGTGAAATTGTTCCGTCTGAAGCGGGCTTTAGGGAACTGAATTCAAGGGCCGTGGAGCTCAGGGTGCAAGCCCACCTGGAAACGTTTTCTTTTTTTCTTTTTTGCCTTCTTTAGTATTTAAATAAAAAAATTGGTTTGCTCTTTATGTTTATACAGCCTTGATGGAGATGCGCCTCAACGGGTAATCGGTCTCTTAGCTGTAGATGTGAAATTTATCCAGTGTGGTACAACCGCTAACCTGGGATTTTTAACGTGCATCACGCAGTAGTGATCACACGAACGCGTGCCGGTACAAAACTCATCCAGATCGAAATGGGCGGGGCGGCGGGGATCCAACTCAGGAGGTTCCCAGCGCAAGCTTTCGCTCCACGCTCCGAGCTGAGAGGCGTTAGCCCAGTCGGCCACTTCCTCCCCCAGTATTTAAATAAATATATATATATATATATATATATACATATATACTTTTTTAAGTTTTAACATATAGATGCATAATTTACACACTAATTCATTTTCAGAAGCGCTTTTATTCACACTGTGTGGCTTTCTAGTGCTTGCAATAGCTTCTCAGTGAGCTAATGCCAGCTCTGCAAAGGGAGAGGGATCTTCCCACGCTTTGCAGGCTGTAAAGCTGTGGCTTGCACAGCTCTAGTGTGTCACACCTCGCTCACTGGCTCCATCGCGAAGCATAGGTGCTGCATGAGTCGCGCCACATTGTAAGCCCATATACGGTCGGGTGACAAACCTGGGACCATTTGTCACTGCACTCAGCTATGGTATGGTGGCATGGTCGGGGCATGAAGCAGGGGTACAGCTTGGAAATGCTGACCTTCATGACATTTTAAACACATTTTTCATTACTTTTGTGTCGAGTTGTCGGCATTCTAAAGATGAGAAAGCAAGCAGCGTCGACAGCAAGAAAAGAAAAATTTAAGACCGCTTTTACCAAGAATCAATTACGAGCACTAGAAAGGCATGGAGTGTAATTAAAACGCTTCTAAAGGTGAATTAGCGTATGAATTAAGTACTTGTGCCTCAAAAATACAAAAAAACAATGTAAATATAGTTATAAGGATAAAAATATACACCAGGAGGACTTAAACCAAAACTACAGTCTGTAAGTCTGAAATTTGACACCTTAAACCACCTGGCCACCACCCAATTTTATTTCCAGGTCGTTCATCAAGGTATATGAAATTAGTTTGCAGCTGTCGGCTGCAAGAGAGATTGCCTTATTTTCACTTACTTTAGTATTCCCAATAAAATATGACAAGTGATAAAGAATAGAACCTCATTTGGTTGGCCGAGGCACTGTGCTTGCATCAAGGCAAACTAGCCTGTCTTGCTGGGTTCATATTTTGTTTCATCACCTGTTTAGGATTCTGTTGTCGCTCATCAAAAGAAGAAGAAAAAAACGGACTAATTCTCACTTATTCTGGTGTGCAGGTACCCTTGGCAGTAAACTCTGCTAAATGGGGCAAAATATAGATACTTTTTTAGCAAATATGCATCGTTTTAGCAAAATGAGCTACACTATTTGACTAACGTGAAACAGAACGAGCCTCTCCACTTGGGTCTTTTTTCATCTCTCGCAGACACTATTTCCTGCTTTTTGTGGTTTGTATCAGACTTGTATTCTGTCCGGCCAAAGCATCTGTGTTACACTAAGACTGGGTTCTTTAGGATATCTAAAGGTATTCTTCTCAGCAAATGGCTTCCAATCAGGAACACGAGTTTGTTCTCGGCCAACGAGAGCAAGTATTTTCAAGGTGAGCTATTGCCCGCCTATATGAGTTTTGTGTTGCATTCCTCTTGAATGCCATAACCTATGTGTAGTGGTCCTGCATTTGTACTTTGTTGTCTCTCTTCTGCAAAAACACCCAAGTTTGACTAAGACCGGGTTCTTTCTTATACATGCAGGTCTTGGTGGCAAGCACCAGCCAATCAAGGCCAGAAGTTTGCTCTTTGCCGCGCATGGCAAGTGTTTTCAAGGTGAGTGATTGACGCCTATCTGAGTTTTGTGTTTCATTCCTCACAGACACTATATCCTGTCTTTATAGTGGTCTTGTGTCAGGCTTTTGTGTCTCTGTCCATTCAAAGCATCTGTGTTAGACTAAGACTCGGTTCTTTAGGATATCTGCAGGTATTCTTTGCAGCAAATAGCTGCCAATCAGGAACACGTGTTTGTTCACGGCCACTAAGAGCAAGCATTTTCAAGGTGAGCTATTGCCCACCTATATCAGTTGTGTTTCATTCCTTTTGGATGCCATTTCCTATGTGTAGTAGTCTTGCACTAGTATTTTGTTGTCTCTCTTCTGCAAAAGCACCCAAGTTTAATTAAGACCGGGTTCTTTCTTATACGTGCAGGTCTTGGTGGCAAGAACCAGCCAATCAAGGCCAGAAGTTTGTTTTTTGCCGCGCATGGCAAGTGTTTTCTGGGTGAGTGATTGATGCCTATCTGAGTTGTTTGTTTCATTCCTCACAGACACTCTATTTCCTGTCTGTATAGTGGCCTTGTTTCAGGCTTTTGTGTCTCTGTCCGGTCCAAGCATCTGTGTTAGACTAAGACTCGGTTCTTTAGGATATCTGCAGGTATTCTTTGCAGCAAATGGCTGCCAATCAGGAACACGTGTTTGTTGTCGGCCACCGAGAGGAAGTATTTTCAAGGTGAGCTATTGCCCGCCTATATGAGTTTTCTGTTTCATTCCTCTTGAATGCCATAACCTATGTGTAGTGGTCTTGCATTAGTACTTTGTTGTCTCTCTTCTGCAAAAACACCAAAGTTTGTCTAAGACCGGGTTCTTTCTTATACATGCAGGTCTTGGTGGCAAGCACCAGCCAATCAAGGCGAGAAGTTTGCTCTTTGCCGCGCATGGCAAGTGTTTTCAAGGTGAGTGATTGACGCCTATCTGAGTTGTGCGTTTCATTCCTCACAGACACTCTGTCCTGTCTTTATAGTAGTCTTGTGTCAGGCTTTTGTGTCTCTGTCCGGTCAAAGCATCTGTGTTAGACTAAGACTCGGTTCTTTAGGATATCTGCCGGTATTCTTGGCAGCAAATGGCTTCCAATCAGGAACACGTGTTTGTTCTCGGCCACCGAGAGCAAGTATTTTCAAGGTGAGCAATTGCCCGCCTATATGAGTTTTGTGTTTCATTCCTCTTGAATGCCATAACCTATGTGTAGTGGTCTTGCATTAGTGTTTTGTTGTCTCTCTTCTGCAAAAACACCCAAGTTTGACTAAGACCGGGTTCTTTCTTATACATGCAGGTCTTGGTGACAAGCACCAGCCAATCAAGGCCAGAAGTTTGCTCTTTGCCGCGCATGGCAAGTGTTTTCAAGGTGAGTGATTGACGCCTATCGGAGTTGTGCGTTTCATTACTCACAGGCACTCTATGTCCTGTTTGAATATGGTCAGCTGAACAATTACAAATTAGAAAAAACAGTGAGAGAAAATACATACACATTGCTGACTATCAACTTGCTGCCTTTAATACTTCGTCTTCCTTTTTTTCCCTTCTACTACAACTAGTGATGACAGCCATCCGCCATGTCCGCGCGATGCCCCCATCAGGGTGTTATGCGGCTCGTGCAACGTCCCAAGTATTGTTTTTCTTTCGGGTGGATTGTGATAGACGGGGTGCTTACACACAGTTGAGCACTGTCTTCGATGGCCAGAGCTTCAATTAGTTCATGTGCATATGCGTTCTGGTGCCGCCCTATAATGGTGATGTTCTTAAAATTAGGAGAGCACTTGCAGGACCGGCAATGTGCAGGAAGATGTCCTGCCGATGTTCCTTTAACAGAAGCCGCGTGCTCCCCAGCTCGATCATTCACACACCGCCCCGTTTGCCCTAGGTAACACCTGCCACAGGAAAGCGGTATGTTGAACACATCGCCGCTTTGGCACGGGGTGTATTGCGTCCTGTGAGCAATTGTGCATTGCTTCCTCTCTTGATTTGTTTTGCGATTAGTTCTCCGGCACATGGAGTAGGCCTTGTTTGGTGCCGAACACACAGCCCGAATATCATGCCTCTCGGCAATCTTTTTGAGGTTGTCTGTGAGACCATGGATGTAGGGTATGACAGCTACGTTCCTTCGATTTGTAGCTTGCGATGAAACCTCATACCCTGCATGCTCGCGTTTCAACTTCTGGCAAATGGTTTCCGAGACGGTCACCAGGAGAGCCTCCGGATAACCAGACTCACGTAGACGTTTCATCTGTGTTTCGAAACTTGGTTCAAGTTGATGGTGACATGATTTCTTTAAGGTGGAAATAAGAGCGGTTGTGGCAACACTCCTTTTGATGATTTTCGAATGCCTCGAGTTGTATGGAAGAAACCCTTGGCACGAGCGCGGCTCATATCTCCAGCACGCATGGCCTTTTTTAAACTGAAGCACCAGGTCAAGGAACCTGATGGATTTTTCAACGGGTAATTCATACGTGAAATCCAATTCGCGCAACATTCTTGGAAGCACTGTAAAACTTTTGCTTTGCACCCATCCTCTTTTTCATTCACTTCAGTGTTGCACAGAATAAAAAAGTCATCGACATATCGGAAGATGGCGATGGCCTTGATTCTGGTATCCTTTAGTTTGCTTTCAATGTTCCTTCCGCACGCTGCCAAATATACATCGCAGAGGTGAGGAGCTACCCGGGATCCAATACATACTCCACTTTTCTGTACATATGCCTGGCCTTCATGTGACACGACTGTATTTGTCAGGTAGCACCCTAACAGTTCCAAAAAGGAATCAACGTTCACTCCGGCCGCATTTTAAAAAGGTGACACTCCTTGCTTCTCAATGCTGTCCCGTAGAATTGGCATGATGCTTGCGTGTGGAATTGAATAATACATGTCTTTTACGTCAATAGAAAAGCCAGAGGTCACATCTTTTCCATTTTCCTGTAGAAAGGAAATTAGTTGTTGTGAGTTCTGAATTTTGTGGTGGTCTTTGAACTGTAATTGAGATAAATGCTTGGCTAAATAGGTCGAAATGTGCGCCTGCCAGGTTCCCCTTTCCGAAATTATGGCACGAAAAGGGATGTCCCCCTTATGTGTCTTGGGCGAGAAAAAAACCTCAAGATGACTTTCTTTTGTTGTTTTAACTTTGGTGGCCAGGCTGCTAAGCTCATTCCTCTCGAGAGTCCCTGCTACGGTCGGTTTTGATTCTTTGCTGTTCCTGCCATCAACTTGGATGAAGTTTTTCTTCATCCAAGTTCATCCATCATCAGTGAAGGAATCGACTGCCTAGAAAAGCAGAAACGTCAGAGAACCCCGAAATCCCCTGGCATAAGCTTTGGAGCCACGATACAGGAGCTACGAAGCAAAGATCTTAGGTTGTGTGTGTCGGATAAAGAAGGTGGCTTTGTCGTCCTGGATTCTGGGTCATATGGTGAGAAAGCCTAAGCTGCTATGAAGAAAAACTTCATCCAAGTTGATGGCAGGAACAGCAGAGAATCAAAACGGACCGTAGCACGGACTCTCGAGAAGAATGAGCTTAGCAGCCTGGCCACCAAAGTTAAAACACCAAAAGAAGGTCATCTTGAGGTTTTTTTCTCTGCCAAGACACATAAGGAGGACATCCCGTTTCGTGCCATCATTTCGGAAAGGGGAACCTGGAAGGCGCACATTTCGACCTATTTAACCATGCATTTATCTCAATTACAGTTCAAAGACCCCTACAAAATTCAGAACTCACAACATCTAATTTCCTTTCTACAGGAAAATGGAAAAGATGTGACCTCTGGCTTTTCTATTGACGTAAAAGACATGTATTATTCAATTCCACACGCAAGCATCATGCCAATTCTACGGGACAGCATGGAGAAGCAAGGAGTGCCACCTTTTCAAAATGCGGCCGGAGTGAACGTTAATTACTTTTTGGAACTGTTAGGGTGCTACCTGACAGCTACAGTCGTGTCACATGAAGGCCAGGCATATGTACAGAAAAGTGGAGTATGTATTGGATCCCGGGTAGCTCCTCACCTCTGCGATGTATATTTGGCAGCGTGCGGAAGGAACATTGAAAGCAAGCTAAAGGATACCAGTATCAAGGCCATCTTCCGATATGTCGATGACTTCTTTATTCTGTGCAACACTGAAGTGAATGAAGGAGAGGATGGGTGCAAAGCAAAAGTTATACAGTGCTTCCAAGAATGTTGCCCCGAATTGGATTTCACGTATGAATTACCCGTTGAAAAATCCATCAGGTTCCTTGACCTGGTGCTTCAGTTTAAAAAAGGCCATGCGTGCTGGAGATATGAGCCGCGCTCTTGCCAAGGGTTTCTTCCATACAACTCGGGGCATTCGAAAATCATCAAAAGGATTGTTGCCACAACCGCTCTTATTTCCACCTTAAAGAAATCATGTCACCATCAACTTGAACCAAGTTTCGAAACACAGATGAAACGTCTACGTGAGTCTGGTTATCCGGAGTCTCTCCTGGTGACCGTCTCGGAAACCATTTGCCAGAAGTTGAAACGCGAGCATGCAGGGTATGAGGTTTCATCGCAAGCTACAAATCGAAGGAACGTAGCTGTCATACCCTACATCCATGGTATCACACACAACCTCAAAAAGATTGCCGAGAGGCATGATATTCGGGTTGTGTGCTCGGCACCAAACAAGGCCTACTCCATGTGCCGGAGAACTAATCGCAAAACAAATCAAGAGAAGAAGCAAGGCACAATTGCTCACAGGACGCCATACACCCCGTGCCAAAGCGGCGTTGTGTACAGCATACCGCTTTCCTGTGGCAGGTGTTACATAGGGCAAACGGGGCGGTGTGTGAATGATCGAGCTAGGGAGCACGCGGCTTCTGTTAAAGGAACATCGGCAGGACATCTTTCTGCACATTGCCGGTCCTGCAAGTGCTCTCCTAATTTTAACAACATCACCATTATACGAAGGCACCGGAACGCATATGCACGTAAACTAATTGAAGCTCTGGCCATCGAAGGCAGTGCTCAACTGTGTGTAAGCACCCCGTGTATCACAATCCACCCGAAAGAAAAACAATACTTGGGACGTGGCACGAGCCGCATAACACCCTGATGGGGGCATCACGCGGACATGGCGGATGGCTGTCATCACTAGCTGTAGTAAAAGGGAAAAAAAGGAAGACGGAGTATTAAAGGCAGCAAGTTGATAGTCAGCGGTGTGAATGTATTTTCTCTCCCGGTTTTTTCTAATTTGTAATTCTTCAGCTGACCATATTCAAGTATGTACCAACTAGCTCAAGTAAAACCCGTAGTATGTGCTGTCTTTATAGTGGTCTTGTGTCAGGCTTTTGTGTCTCTGTCCGTTCAAAGCATCTGTGTTAGACTAAGACTCCGTTCTTTAGGATATCTGCAGGTATTCTTTGCAGCAAATGGCTGCCAATCAGGAACACGTGTTTGTTCTCGGCCACCGAGAGCAAGTATTTTCAAGGTGAGCTATTGCCCGCCTCTATGAGTTTTGTGTTTCGTTCCTCTTGAATGCTGTAACCTATGTGTAGTGGTCTTGCATTAGTATTTTGTTGTCTCTCTTCTGCAAAAACACCCAAGTTTGACTAAGACCGGGTTCTTTCTTATACATGCAGGTCTTGGTGGCAAGCACCAGCCAATCAAGGCCAGAAGTTTGCTCTTTGCCGCGCATGCCAAGTGTTTTCAAGGTGGGTGATTGATGCCTATCTGAGTTGTTTGTTTCATTCCTCACAAACACTCTATTTCCTGTCTGTATAGTGATCTTGTTTCAGGCTTTTGTGTCTCTGTCCGGCCAAAGCATCTGTGTTAGACTAATTTTTAGGATATGTGCAGCAATTCTTGGCAGCAAGTGGCTGCCAATCAGGAACACGAGTTTGTTCTCGGCCACCAAAAGCAAGTATTTTTAAGGCGAGCTGTTGCCCGCCTATACGAGTTTCAGCATTCATCACGGAGCGCAAAATCAAAGCCCGGGGGTCGGCCATTGCAAAAATGTTGACTCGGAAGCGCATAGGGACAAAGCTTTATAAAAGTATCCACCTGCTTCTACAAGTCAAACCAAAACTAAGAATGTGGGTTCCATTTGAAAAAAAAAAACATTGTGAGCCCTAATTAACTCGGGGGCGGCACGGAGCAAACAAGC
The DNA here is from genome assembly GCF_016920785.2 of Ixodes scapularis. NCBI lineage: Eukaryota > Metazoa > Arthropoda > Arachnida > Ixodida > Ixodidae > Ixodes > Ixodes scapularis. Next base: position 214,701,355 of record NW_024609835.1, on the reverse strand, counting down.
CACGGTACGAGTATGCTCGGTTCAGGCGTTTGTAGGGGTGGTAGATGACTCAGTGTTTTCTAAAAAAATATTTTTTTTCTAAAAGTGTGGTGGTCGAATATACAGGGATGGGCATTAAGTCGGGATGTTAAGGTAAAACTTTCATCCATATGCCGGGATTCATGTGCCTTGTCCCCCTACCGAGGGGGAGAAGGCCTTCAAAAGTTTGGGTTCGCAAAAGGGGTTCGTCAGTATTGACGTCTCATTTTACATCATGCGTCTCAATTTAAAACGCACTATAAATGACATGCCTGAGTTTCGTTTGGGTGTACTTCCTCTCAGCAAGTATACGGTTCTGTCTCAAAAAAGTCTAATCTGATGTTGACCACTCCTCAGGTCTCCACTGACGATTCATCAGGACGGGACCCAACCGGGACACTAGGGAGGAACGGCTTAATCAAGGGAGGCTACATATACGACAGCTTCTTGCGGACAAGAAACGAAAATAAATGGATGGTGGGTGTTTCATTTGCTATGCCTTTTGGCGTGCACATTATGTTTGTTATGTTTCAATATTCCTGCAGAGTTCGGTTTCAGCTATTGTAAAATACCGAGCATGCGCCCAAGTCGCAGAAGCGCGCCTACCCTCTGATTCGGAACGATCCGCAAATAAGCAGAGGGCATACCAGACATCCATCCACCTGTTTTGAGCCATGCTCAAAATATTGAAAGAGCACATCAAGTGCCAGGTGCTGTGGCGTCTTTGCCACAACAGCGCCAGTCGCAGAGCTGACAGATCCGTGAGTGGCGCATGCCATGGCATGGCCTTTGGGAACCAGGGAATCAAGATTAAAGAAGTAGCGCAGAAATTGGAGGCGAGTGGTGAAGGTGAGCAGAGTTAACAGAAAACGAGGACGAAGGGAGTTCCGTCGCATGAGGCATCTGTGTCCCGTGCATGTAATTTTGAGTGTGCTGTAGGTGGCTACCCAAAAAAATTGTTACTTGGACGTAACTAATCGCAAATCTCTCTTGCAGTTTCCACGGCCCAGAAGCCAGCCGGCGACAGTTCGTTCTCGTTCAAAGGCGAGGATTCTAGATTTTCTAGATTGCTCTGAAGCAGCAATACTGAAGCCAGACAAGCGGTACGGCATTTTAATTGACAGAACGACTGGGGACGCTTTCACTGAAAATTGTTTTGCTGCAATAGACGTGTGTATTGCAGCAAAACAAGCTTCAGTGAAAGTGTCCCTAATCGTTCTGAGCTTCGTCAATTAAATGTGCCGTACCGCATGTCTGTCTGGCTTCAGTGTTTCTGTAGGCGACAAAACGTGTGCCCAGTTTTGTCACAAGAGGCATATTATGTCACGCACATGCAATTTTGAATTTATCCGGCTTAGTGTGCTGTAGGTGGCTGGTCAAAGAAATTGATACTTGGACGCAGCTAATCGCAAATCTTTCTGGCAGTTTCCACGGCCTAACAGCCAGCAGGTCCCAGTTTGCTTTTCTTCAAAGGCGTGAATTCCAGATTCCCGAAGCAGGAATACTGAAGCCATACGACCGGTACAGCAGTTTTAATTGACGGAGCTCAGAACGACTGGGAGCTCCTGCATTGAAGCTTATTTTTCTGTAATACAAGCGGGCGACATTGACACGTGCCGAGTTACGTCGCAAGAGGATATCTATGTCCCGCGCATGTCATTTTGAATCTTTCAGACTTAGTGTACTTTACGTGGCTACTCAAAGTAACTGCTATTTGGACGCAACTAACCGCAAATCTCTCTTCCAGTTTCCACGGCCTACAAGCAAGCAAGCACCAGTTCGTTTTTCCTCAAAGGTGAGCATTCCAGATACTCTAGTTTGGTGCGAAGCAGGAATAGTAAAGCCAGACGAGCAGATGCGTATATTTAATTGACCGAGCTCAGAATGACCTGTGGCAGAGGCATTGAAGCTTATTTTTCCACAATCAAACGCAGACATAATTTTGAATCTTTCCTGCTTGTTGAAGGATTGCTACTTGTCGCAAACTAATCACAAATTTTTATTTTGCAGTTTCTATATGGCTACAGCTAGCAGGTGCTGTTTTCATTAAGGGGAGGATTTCACATTCTGTTTTCAAACATCAAGTTTTTGAATGAGAGTCCTAAATAATTAACTTTCTTTTGCAGTAAATGCCAGATCCTCCAGTTCAGGAATATGTTAAATATATTTGGTATGGATAAGCCCAGTTTTTTGCATTTTATTCACAATTTGACAACAGCAACATTTTTTATTTTATCACTCAGAAATACTCACAAGAAGAGACTGCGTTGCAGAGAAATGTTGCGCTGAACGTGATACTCCAACTCGTATATAGTTTTATTGGTAGCCAATATAATATATTGGACTCCAATAATCATAATACGCTGAGTATATTGGAATCGCAAACCCTTGTTGGATCCCCATACGACACATGGGGATCCAATAAGGGTTTATACGGTATTGGATTCCAATATTTTCAGCGTAATATGGATATTGGAATCCCATAACAAACCCTTATTGTAATACAATACAATAAATGTAATGTTTTCCAATACACTGCCTATATTGTATTGTAATACAATAAAAATATATTGTTTACCAATATCCATAATACGCTGTTCATATTGGGGTTTTCCAATAGGGTTGTTAACCATGCCGGGCAACACTAAAAACCGAGAGCATTATTAAAAACCAGCTCAGCTTCAAGTTAACCACGACAGAAGCTTCAAGCCATCCTTGCAAATTCAGTGCACAAAGCAAGCCATGTGACCGTCTAGTTGAACGCCACGGTACGTCGAGCCTATAATCATGTGTCATGCTGTTTCCGCTGCAATGGGTTGTAGCGTCAAAAGTGGTCCAGCTTAAAAAGATGCAAAATATAGACGTTTGTGAGTGGGGCCCTGACCTAGTCTTTAGCTACATTGCGAGGTAGGACGTTCCAACCGGGATGTTTGCTGCCTATAACGACACGACCAGCTTGTGCACAGCGATTGTTCGAGCCGAGTACATGTCCTCGACAATCCTGTTATTTGACAAGCAGTTTTATGAATGTCAAACATGACTGACTTACAGAGAGACTGGATCTCAACGACTAATGACTTGGGATACCTAATTTAATACTGATATATTAACTAAATGCAAAGCAATTACCTGTCAGGCATTAAATTTTTCAAGACGCTGGGTCGACTCCGCAGTAGGTTGAAGGAGTCGATGCGTAAGAGGACAATAAAAACAAAAATATGCCTTAGAATTCCTTTTGCACCCCAAAAAAGATGTGTTCTTGAATGTAAGATACACAATGTTCTTGATTCAGAAAGTGCCTCAGCTGTACAAATGCATATGCAGTAAGGGCACTCGCCAAGCCTATTCTACTCAGCTCTGTGCAGGTTAAGCTAAGTTAGAGTATAGAAGTACCCGCTCAGTGACACCATGAGAAAGGCATTGAGAAGTCTCCGTTGTTCCACCTCCAGCCCGTCTGCTACCTTCGATGACGTTTCAGCGCCTCATGAGCCTGGAGCAAGCACAGCTGTCCAAAGCAGGGTGAAACGCACAAGCACGTGCTGGAGGACGCCCAGCCATTCTCTTTTTGTCATTGGCTATGCTACATATTTTTAGTAGGACATATATTTAAGTGAGAAAAAGTATTGCAAATATGCAGTACACCTTTGACCATAATACAGAATTCTGATAAAGATAACAGTTGCCATTCACCATTTTCCAAATAAGTGCTCCCACCTATCGGAACATCTACACACGTGGTGCGTGAGTGGGTTCAGGACTGAGAGGCTAGAAAACGAAGCGCTCACAAGGCTTGTCTGGCCCTTCCAACCATGCGGGTACATTCGTCGCAAATCCCCGATTTCTAGACAAAATGATTTAGAACGAGAAAATCCCCATATTGTGCGAACAATCCTTCAAACTGCGGTACCACCTGCAAATGAACTATGTTGTGCTGCGGCACGCGTCCATGCTGCCTGCTTCAGAGGAATACCACTGCTCGTGTTGAAGACGAATCCCACAATGTACAGGCAACAATGTTTAAGAAACTAAAACAAAATTGATATTATTCAATATACACAGATAGGCTCACAAAGTGTCGACACCGTGATTGTTGTTGTTAGTTTTACTCTTGCATACAAAAAAAAAAGTGACTTCCTCTTTCCTCCGATGTAGAGTAAAACCCCCATATCTTCGTGGCCCCCATTTCTTCTCGAATAGGTCACAGAGGACATAATCGCGGCCACTGAATTGCGCAAAATTGAAGGCTGCGAAAATTAAAGGCTCGGCAACATTCAGGGGTTTCCTATTTCTTCCGCGTGTCACATGATGTTAACATTTCAAGGAGGCTGAAGGTAGTGGTTTAAGAAAAAATTGACCTATGAAAAAAATGCCCTTCTCCAAGTTACGCACGCAAGGTTCTTTTGCACTACCTATAAGGTGGCAAGTTTGTTTCGCGAGTGTTTTAATAATGACCTCGAACGCTTTTGCTTGTTCGAGGTCATTATGTTTTACTCACTAAAACTTCCACGCCGATTGCTTTAGAAGCCCACGCGCGTACATAAAGCGCTCCACGTGGCGAGCAAGTGTCAGTCTCGCTTCTGCGCTCGACAACTACGGTTTCGCCGACTTCGACATGTGCGACGTTGGTGTTACCTTTTTTTTTCTTGGCACAAGTTCGCCACATTAAGCCTTCAGTCAGCATTGATATATACTTCGTCATCAATTGATACGTGTGTCAATATTTTCCCCGACAATAGACAGAAGACATCGTGTATTCAAGGCAAATTTTGGAGACTGCATTCCCATCCCATTAAAAAATCATCGTGTCTTGAGAACCCACGTCGCTGTCCTGTGACACTATAGGTACGAACTTTTTTTTATCGCTTCGTACGCTCACTGTTTAAGTTTAGTTCTAAGTTCCGGTTCTCTAATCCAAACTGCTGCAGATGGGGGCTAGCAGTTTCTCTAGCATTTAGCTCTAAACTTCTGCTGCCTTTAAGATTCAATCTTTACTATTCACTTAATAGGCAAAACAAAGATTGTATTTTAGGATGTTCAGTTCCAAATATATAAAGTAATTGGAAATCGACCATGTGTGCAGAAATATCACCTTCTTACACAAAACATCCTGCCGATGTCTTATAATTACTGCATAAAACTCATTCATAAATACGCCAACTATCTTGCAAAGTCGCCCTATTTTTACAAAAGTAAAAAACAATAACTTTTTCGCAATGTTTCCTGGGAATAAATGGCAGCTCTAAGAGTTACTAGGAAGAGGATATCTGTCCTCTCAAAATGTCGCCTGATTAGGGTAGCTGCGTGTAAGTGAAAAGCGTAAACTTATATGGGGTATGGCTTGTCACACCCAACATATATGCTATCGGGCATGGTAGCGCTCTGCTGAGAGTCGTGTGCAGTCAGCGTAATATTCAATTCAATGGGAAGCAGCAGCTTATTGCCTGTTTGACCGGTCGCATCCAGCCGAACTGCGACTTTTTTTCAGCCGGCTTTCTCGGCGTTATTGAGATCCTGTCGACCAAGCTAGACATCCTGGCAGCAGAGTTCAAGCGCCTCAGGGTTGAAAACAAGTGGTCCTTCGGAGGTACAACTCCGCAAAAAAGACTCTGAAGGGATACCGCTTCTGTCATATTTTTAACTATACACAGCGCTGTCGCCTGCTCCGCCACTGGTTGTACCAACCGTATTACAACCGACTTTAACGTCTATGCATTCTACAAATCGGTTGCCATGGAATGCAACACCACAACCATCACATGTCAGCAGGAGCTTTGGAATGCTTGCTGAAACATTCACCGTGAAATTTCGCTGCTGGGGACGACGCACTGGTCAAAACACGAGCACAGGCCAAACCTTCAAATGAAACGGCAAAGGTGACGAAGGAAACTGTGGTTCCTCTGAAGCTTCGTCAATCGGCACATTTTTTATCCAGGCTTAACCAGGACAGCAGGGTGGAGAATGTAACGGCGCTAATTGATAATTAAAAAAAAAGTCAGTCATTAGCTCAAATAGGATGACTAAATTAAAAAAAAACATCTTCGTTATTATTCTATAAATCGAATAGCATCCCTCCCCAATATTGTATCAAATTTTTGTGTCTAATATATTACAGAGTAGAGAGCTGGACTAGCTAGTTGAAGTTTAACATGGTGTTAGTATAACAGTGTGGAACAATGAGGACTTGAATGAACACGCAGCACAGGACGAGCGGTGACTCCCAAGTAAACAAATAAACGTTTAATATTGAAAACAGGAACCAGGGAAACATAAAATGCACACTCAACCATGCATGAGCCTCCCAAATTGTCTCATCACGAAAAGGCTTCATCTATCAGCGTATCGCTAGCACCCCCCCCCCCCCGCTACACACACACACAAACGTTTATAGTAACAAAAAAAAACATTTCTTTTTCCTATAGCTTTACCGAGGGCTTGCTGCCACTGTGCGCTCCGTAACTGCGCTCTGGCGCTCCGTAAAGAGGCCTTCCACATGGTTAATTACGGAGCGCGATGTGTCAGCAAGCCATCGGTGCTTCCATCGTTAAAACAGTACTTCGTTTTACTATGAATTGGGGAAAGGGGGTGGAAGGGGGGAGGGGAGTTAGCGAGGCATTAATAGAGGAAGCGCTTAGTGATGAGACAGTTTGGGTGGCGCATGAGTGGTTGAGTGTGCGTTCCATGTTTTCCTGCTGCCTGTTTTCACTATTAAACATTCAGTTGCGAGTCAGCGTTCGTCCTGGATTGTATATTCCTGTCATTAGTGTTCGTTGCTACGCGCTGTTACACTGATACCAAGTCTAATATGTGTATTACATAATTAGAAAAAAAATATATAATTCGATGGCACCTCAAGCATTCTTTTTTTATATACCGTGAAATTCAAAAGAGAATGATTTACACATACAACAAAATACAAAATTTTCACTTCGACTGCTGTAAGCCGGAATACTCGATAATATGCTAGGTACCTTTTGGTTTCCTCAAAATTATTTTTGGGATACCTGGGATCAATTTGCCGAATAAGCTTGATCTTTTCCTCGTTTAGACGTTAACGAAAGTTTCCAGTATTCTGTTACTGACACCAATAAACCCGAAAAAACAGCGATTTCATATTACGATACTCTAGAATTATACTTCGTTTCAAAGTATTCTCGCTAATTATTAATATTATGTGATTATAAAAATAGTTTATTTATTTTAGGGAACTCTTGCACTGCGGTGAATAAAGGAATAACGAGGTGATGATTTTTGCTTTTCAACGTAAATTTCCCTTGTGAAAATTAATATCTCGGCACCTACTAAATGTTTGCATCGCGTTAATTATGTTAATCGACCTTCAAACAAACAGCTAAAAATAATAAGATAAATCGGTGGAAGACGTTATTGAAATATCTGACTTGATATAATAGACCTTGAGCTTGCTGCGCCCATTGGACAGCCACCTCGCAGGGTGCCTTCAACAAACAGCTGAATTGAAATATCTGACTTGATATAAAAGACCTTGACCTTGCTGCGCCCATTGGACAGCCACCTCGCAGGGTGCCTTCAACAAGCAGCTGAATTGAAATATCTGACTTGATATAAAATACCTTGACCTCGCTGCGGCCATTGGACAGCCACCTCGCAGGGTGCCTTCAACAAACAGCTGAATTGAAATATCTGACTTGATATAAAAGACCTTGACCTTGCTGCGCCCATTGGACAGCCACCTCGCAGGGCGCCTTCAACAAATAGCTGAATTGAAATATCTGACTTGATATAAAAGACCTTGACCTTGCTGCGCCCATTGGACAGCCACCTCGCAGGGTGCCTTCAACAAACAGCTGAATTGAAATATCTGACTTGATATAAAAGACCTTGACCTTGCTGCGCCCATTGGACAGCCACCTTGCAGGGTGCCGCTGGCTAAGCGCTGGCACGTAAATGACCTTGTTCAAGAAATGCTCACACAAGGTGTCATTGAGCCAGCCTCCGGACCCTGATCCTCGTCGATCCCCTGGTAAAAAAAAAGGATGGATCGACTCGATTTTGCGTGTATTATAGAAAGCTGAATGACGTCACAAAGAAGGATGCCTTTCCACTACCATGGACAGATGACATCTTAGACGCACTCGCGGGTTCCACTTGGTTCTGGACTCTCGACCTGAAGAGCGGCTACTGGCAGGTTCCACCACATTCACCTGACCGCGAAAAAACAGCTTTCAGCACAGGTTGTGTGCACTCTACCAATTTACAGTCATGCCATTCGGGTTGTGTAATGCGCCCGCAACGTTCCAACGTCTGATGGAGAAGGTTCTTCAGGGACTGACCTGGTCTGCGTGCCTTGTTTATTTAGACGATATCGTGGTCCTTGGGATGACGTTCGCCGAACATTTGACAAATGTTGAGCTGGTTATTCAGCGACATCAGGACGCCAACCTGAAACTAACTCATAAAAATGGATCCTATTTGCTAGGGAAACTCGGTACCTAGGCCACGTTATTTCAGCAAATGGAGTTTCTCCTGTGTGTGCCATAACCGATTGGCCGACCCCGACATCAGGTGCGGACGTTTCCTTGGCTTGGCTACTTACTACCGGCGATTCGTTCCTGGTTTCTCACGTGTCGCTAAACCGCTTTTGCTCTGACTGAGAAGTCCAAGGTGTTCAACTGGTCCACCGTTTGTCAAGACTCCTTCGAGGCACCTAAGCAGGCATTGACATCGCCCTCTGCACCGGCTTAATCAAGAGATGACGCCTTATTTATTCTCGATACAGATGCAACCCTAATGAAAATATTTCTAAAGGGCCCGTCAGCTTTGAAGGGTTATAGGAACTCACAGGCCTTCAAAACACTTCAAAAATACCCTACAGAAAAACCCTTCAAGGATAACCCATAGAAAAACCCTTTAGCCCCACAGCCCTTCAACCCGTCACACCCTTTAGCCCATCAACCCTTTAGACGCCCAAATGACTGTGAACATGGACAAAAATGCAGTTCAAAGCATTATTAAAAATGTATTGCCGACATTTAGTTTTACATGCATATTATAACTCAAAAAGGTGATAAAAAGCCACGCTTGTTTAAACCCGGCGCAAGGAGCTGTAGACGAAAGAGATCACATAAACCAGGGACAACTGACTTCTTTATCCCAAAGAAAAATACCTTTCAAACTACTCACAATACCGCTGGGAATATTCCTGATGTATGGTGGTTCAGCTAATAAAACCGAGCAGGTGCACCTCACGGACACATACACAGTCCCAGTAAGCACGTTTAGCGAAAACCACGAACTCGTAAGCAGTACCCGCCGTCGTTGAGAAATCCCGAGCACAGTCACGGTTTTGGCCATGATGACATCGCGCCGGCGTCTTCGGCGTATTTTTCGCTCGCTGGTCTGAAGTCGGACGGACGAAGAGGCGAAAGGAACAAGTCCGGACAGCGGCCGTCATCCACCGTCTCAACACCCACAGTGCCATAATCCCGGTGCGTAGACACAACATGCGGTGGGACGCTGACCCCGACTGCCAGGCTTTGCAGCAAAGCCGACACCGGCAACCATTTCCTTGAATGCGCTGAACACAATGGCGCTCGAGCGGTGCTGAAGGCGGCCTGCGCCGAACTATTGTTCACCTGCGGTACCAAGAAAAAAACTGCACGGATCAAAACAGACCAAGGGGCGAGTCCTCAAAGCCATGCATGCTAACCTTCCTGGAGGAAATTGGTCCGCTCCAAACATCCCGGCTCGAGAAATAACCGGAACCGCGCACGAGCAGAGAGAAAATGGCTATGGCCTCCCCCGCTTGCACACACCACCCTCTCCCCCGACCGCTAGCCTGGCACCCCTGCACCCTCTCCCCATCGCCGGGCGGAGAGAGGCGATTGCTTTTTGGGGACAGTCCCCCGTGGAGGGACCGGTTACCGGAACGAGTCGCTCCGGCGTGCGTCCCTGTTCCTGGAAAGCGCGCACTGCTCTCGGCTTGTTTGTGTTTTTTTTTTCTTTTTTATACATGGTTGCACGGATCTTGCCTCGAGCGGAAAGGATTGCGTTCGCCTTAAAACGCCGCTCGGCCAACACCACTCGGCCCGCCAATTGTCAATTCTCCAAGTGGGGCGTTCGCCCTCGGTGGCCTCTTTGGCGACCGAACACCCGGGCTGGGACAGACGGGTCCAGGAGCCCACTCGTATTTGATAGAAGAGCAGTAATAAAAATCTGACCGTAGACACACACAATCGGCATTCTTCAAATACTTATTTTTTCTCCCGTAGCGTACAATAAGCAGCTATGTTCATTAGTTCTGCGAAATATGTTTTCTCCGCCTAAGCCGTTGCCCACAGACATTTCAAGAAGCCTGAAGGTTTTCCCGACCCCATTAAGAAAAGTTCTTGACAGGCTTTCAGACATTTCAAGGCACTATAAAGGGCACTTTAGACATTTCAGGAGAGCCTCTGACGGGGCCAGTGAACCCACCAGGAAATATGGGTGCTACCTTCAAACATCTCCGAAATTCCTGAAGTCCCCTTCACACCCTCTGAAAAGTCCTGAAGTCCCATCAGAGCGATTTTCAATAGGGAAGCAACACTGCAGCTGGTGGCATTATATCCCAACAACAAGAGGGTCACGAGCGAATTATCGGGTATTATAGCAAAGCATTCACGAAACGAGAGCGTAACTATTGCACCACAAGACGCGAACTTCTTGCTATAGAAAAGGCGCTATCTCACTTCAATCACAACTTGTGCGGCAGTAAATTTAATATTCGTAGAGACCACGCGGCTTTGACATGTTTGCTTGGTTTCAAGGCGCCAGAAGGACAACTGGCTCGCTGGCTAGAACAGCTCAAGCAGTACAACTTTGAGATCAAATATTGGGCCGGATCACATCACAGCAACGCTGACGCGCTCTCCAGACGACCATGCAGTGAGGGCCCCTGTCGACAGTGCTTGAGCATGATCCGCCGTAATTCGACCCGGACAGACATGTTCTGCCAGGTAGCCATGTCTAACAACATGTGGTCACCTGAAGAGATCCAAGAGGCCCAGTTGCGCGACCCTGCTGTCGGCCTATGTGTCCAATGGAAGCGAAGCGGTCGCCGACCGCCACGTACCGAGATGTCTCATCTTTCTCCAGACGTCTTAAGCTATTGGGACCAACGGGACACGCTGTAATTGCGCAGCGGACTTCTTTATCGTCGCTGGGAATCACCTACTGGTGACCGAGTCATGTGGCAGCTAGTGGCACCACCCGAGTTCCGCGCCCAAATTTTTAGACAGCTTCACAGCAGTCCTGAAGGAGGCCATTTTGGCGTCAATCACACTCTTCGGAAGATACGCGAGCGCTTCTAAATGGTTCCAGTGCCATAATGACGTTAGATTATGGTGCCGGTAAAGCGACATGTGCGCTTCGCGTAACGGTCAACACAAGAAGGCGCATGCGCCTTTGCAAGAATACATCATTGGAGCACCATTTGAACGTATCGCCATCGACGTTCTAGGTCCATTACAACGATGAAAAACTGGAAACAGGTATCTTCTCGTCATTGTAGACTACTCTTCGAAATGGCCAGAAGCCATCGCCATCCCTGATCAGACTGCCCCTGTTGTGGCGGATGCTCTGGTGACTCACTGGATATCCCGATACGGCGCACCCTTGTCACTGCATTCCGACCAAGGGCGCACCTTTGGGACCCACGTATTTCAAGAGGTTTGTCAACACTTTAACATAACCAAGACAAGAACGACGTCACTGCATCCTCAGTCCAATGGACTCGTGGAGCGATTTAATCGCACCATACTGCAGTATTTGGCTATGTTTGTTAATAGCCACCAAGACGATTGGGACGACTGTGTTCCTTTATTTCTGTACTCCTACCGAACAGCGGTCCATGAAGTCACCGGGTATACACCAGCTATCATTCTCTTTGGGCGGGAAATTCTTATGCCCTGCGATCTCGCCTTCTCAAGACCGCCAGACCGACCCTCTCAATTAGAGTCGTACATTAATGACCTGATGACACGTCTTGAACAGACCCACGACTTGTCAAAAGCCGCTTGTCTATCGGCTTCCAGCGCATGAAGGCGCGCTATGACGAGCACAGCACGCAAGAGGTTTTTGAACCGGGTGACAGAGTATGGCTGTAAAACCCACTACGAAAACGAGGACTTTCACCGAAACTCCAAAGAAACTGGCAAGGGCCATTCACTGTGGTCGCGCGTCTTAACGACGTGGTGTGCCGTGCGAGACATAAGGCCCGTTCTCGCATATTTGTGGTACACAGGAACCGCCTTGTTCGCTACGAGGGCAGCTCTACCTAAAATGAGAATGAGAAGTAGTTATTTTCTTTTTGGAAGGGGAATGGTGTGACGGCTGTAAGAAGCGGAAGCAGACGTCACGTCGGGGGCAAGCAGGGAACAGATTGGGGCAAAGGACACGCTTAAATAAAAGCGTTACAATATGTTGAACGAACGCCTGAAAACAGGCGAATCATGACCACTTCAAGAAAGGTTTTCAAAAATACGGCTTTTCTTTTAGAGGAATTACCACAGCAGCGCTTAGAGTCAAGGGCAATAAAGTTTATATTTATTTAGCAGTTAAAAACTTGTCCAATCTCAAAAAGTTCATAGATAAGGCGCGGGTGGCTGAATTCGAAATGATGAACAAATCCCTGAAAAGTGTTAACCGCATCCACTTCGAGACACGCGTTCTCAAATGTGGCTCAACAGCCTTAAAATATCTATGTGGTCACCAGTTCAAATCTCGGATTATATCAAAAAGTTCTTAGAAGATACGCGGATGCCCAACTTTGAATTGATGAACGAATGCCTGAAAATATTCGAGCCATGTCCACCTAGATACAGGTTTACTCAAGAATGAATCATTTGAGAGGGTTCACCATTGCAGTAGCTTAGAATCGATAGCCCCAAATTTTGTATTTCATCACAAGTTAAGACATCGGTCGACCTCTAATAATACTCGAAGAGGGGCAATCGCCCACATTTTAGGAGATGAATGAACGCGTCAAAACGCCCCGAATCGAAACCGGTTTTCTCAAAAAGGACTAATTTTAAATTTTTTGTATAGTATCAGAACGTTCAGGAGGGCTTTAAGTTTCTATTCCGCCTTTAGTTTGAAACTTTCGTGTCCCGAAAAAGAGCCCTGGTGAAACGCACATGCCCAAATTTGAAATGATGAATGATTGCGTTGAAACATGCCAACTATCACCAATTTCAGATCGAATTTCTAAGAAAGGATTCACTTTGGAATAGGCGCATTTTACCGGGATGCGCTCGAGGGCTCGAAGTTTTATATTATGTCTTTTATTAGAAACTGTGTCCTCATCAAGAAAGTTTCCTGGCAAGGAGCGGGTGCCCGGATTTCAAAAGATGAACGAATGCGTAAAAACAGCCCAACGATCACCAACTTCAGACTGGTTTTCTCCAAAAAGAATTTATTTTGGAGTATTTTTCATAGTAACCAGATTCTGCTTATTTATATTCTGCTATTAGTCAGGGAGTCAGTTGCCCTCAAAGCATTTCCTGATGAGGCGCGGGTGCACTAATTTAAGAATGTTAACGAATGCGTAGAAACGGCCGCGCATGCATCCCGACTTTGAGAAAATGGTACTTGATGTATACGTTGATTTGTGATGATTTTGCATACACGCAGATGCTAAAATGATCTTCCGCGTTTTCGTTCTCCAGCCTTGGGCCTCTTGCATAAGTGATAACTTTAGCGAACACCCGAGTTTACCATGCCACTACGAAAACCGATCTTGACGTTCTGTGGACTGGCGATATCCGTGCCATTACTTCTAGGACAATTCTAAGGTACGGAGCGAATTTCTGTGGACAGTTGACGCCTGCTTAGCCAGTCTAGGACCATAGCAACACGCGTCAACGTTCTATAGACGTCCTAACTTCAGAAAGGTTTCTTATTATTTTCTAATACCCCACCTATGGACATCCTAGAATTTGGCGAGTCTATGAACGTCTTAGCATTGACGGAGTCTGGGAACGTGCAGCTTTTTTTTCTATCCTGTGAGCTAAGGTCACAAGTTTGTTTGATTGAGCCATGTCGCATTTCTGTAGTACATGTCGGGATATCACGGTGTATATATATATGTGCGTTTTCCGAGGAAAAACTTCAGTTGCAAGTAGCGCTCTGTGTTGTTTCTTTCTTTTACTTGTCCGTTGTTTTTAGCGCTTTTACCCTCAAAAACATGGATCATCAACTAGCCCAATTACATACCCTTCTACGTTTGTTAGCCCAATAAAAAGCCAAAAAAATAGGTGACTTGTTTTGTAAATTTAAAAACTGGGTTGCTGCCCACGCCGGCACCCATTTTCCTTGTGTTATGCACATTTAATCCTAGCATTGTTTTTCTAATAATGTAAGTGAAACAAGAATGTCGTATATTGGGTTATACAGAAAGTAATAAGGTGCTTGCTAGCTGAACGTGACTTGGAGAAATGTCGTTAACCGAGACGCACCTCTCTTTTATTCTTAAACAAATTTCGCTTGGACATACCCAAGAAAAAAAATGTCATTACTTGATCCTTGAGTGCACACCACACTACGGACTTCATATTGCCCAAATTTGGGGAATTCGGTCCAACTACGGAGCGAATTCCCCAAATCGGGCTGTAGGACCGATCGTTGAATGCCAATTCGCCACACGTCATATAAGGCAACTTGTCATAGGGTAATTCGTGACTATGTCAAATCGTCAATCTATTAACACGTATTTCTTATTTTAATTGCGCTTATAAGGCCTATCGAGCATATAGTTTCCAAAAGAGTACAGTTACCAGCTTTTGTTTTTTCTTGACACTGGAAATCAGACTTTTTTTTCTAATTGAATCTTACTAATTATGCCTTGTCCACAAGAACCTTGGCACCTCTCTCAGTCGCCAATAAAAAAAAATGGAATTCAAATTCCTTGGCAGTTGTGGGTGTCACGTGCGCAGTCATGCATGCATGCGCAGTGAGCGACTCTGTCGCGGAAGCGCAGTCTGTGTCTGTGTCGTGCATGCGTAGTCTGTCTCTTTCGCGCAAGTGGACGAGTTAGATAATTTCCATGCCGCGCATACGCCATGCGTTTCGCGCACGTGGACGATCTACATTCTGTCTGTGTCACGCGTCCGCCATCTGTGTCGCGCACGCCCAGTAGCTGTGCGGCTCTCCAGAACATTTTATATTCTATGCTTCCAAGGTGAACTAAAATGTTTACCGACCTAGAAAGAAACAAAAGACTAAACTTTCTAAAGAGGACACAAAACAGAAGCCCAATAACAAAAGCGACCGTACGCTAAGAAAGCCACCACCCGGGCAACAAGGTCATCAAACATTTGACACTATGTCCAAGACAAACGCCAACACATTGAGGGGCTCTATATACGCCCGCACCTGATCACGTGCAGGCCACAGAGAAGAATAAATATTCAACTCTGTCCTTTTGTGGAGCTGGTCAACTGATATAAATAAGATTGCTCCCTCACAGCCAGATATAAAGTGAGTTTGGTAAATGGGAGGAGCGAGCAGGGCCAGGGCGTGCACCAGACTGTGGTATGAAAGGACCTGGCTATGAAAGGACCGCAATGGCAAGGAAACAAACGACAAGCTCATTGAGGTCTGTGTAGCGCTGACTGCTGATTTATCGGACGACAACGGTGAATAATGTAAAACGCAATGTAGGTTTGCCAGCGCTTTGCAAAACTAACGCGTTTCGTGGAAAATTTAATTTGTGGAATTTGTTAACGCCTTGGAAGTTTTCCAGGAACTGCACTGTGAGCGCAGCCTAGACACAAGTGTTTTCTACAGTGTGTGTTTTGGCTTCATGCATATAAAGACAGAAACACTGCCTCTATGGTGCATAAAATAAAGTAAATTTCACTTATCTTGATAATGTTGAATATCTGTTGAGTGCTGTTGATAGTCGTGGCGCAACCAGGAACTTTTGAAGGGGTGAGGGTGGAGGGAGTTGAAATGGCTGGGATGCTCATGACTTGGGGTGCGAGGGGGATGGTGTCAAAATTTGTGTGTATGTTCTAGGGCCCGCCGGATTTAGGGAGGGGAGTGAGCGAAGCTTCATAAGTCTCCCTCCCCCACCCCCTGGCTTCGCCACTGGATGATATTATAAGGGGAGCATCCTACATTCACAAGCTGTCATAAGCATGTGCATAGCCGCTGAGCTCGTACCACAATGCCAAGCTAGTTGATGATGATCCTTGACGTTACGTAGCAGTTCTTTCTTAAGGACATATGCTCGCTTTTCCTTCACACATCTACTCTGCTTCAGCTTGTAGTTTATGCTTAAAGCGGATCAGTCAACAGTGCGTATTTCCTCTGCATCACAGGCAAATTTCTAAAATCCAGTTCACACTACTCTTTAATTTCAATGAGTTACTGTCACTTTTGAAGCGACAATCTATTTAATTGGTATCAAAACCTTTACATTAAACACACGCGTGTTCAATGTAAGACAATTATACCTTTTTTTGTTTTTCTTGGTCATTAAGCAAACAACCATCCACAAGATTGCACTCACTAAATTTCTCGTCTACAGTGGGTAACAATGTTACCATACTCTGTCAGACTAAAGTCCTGCTGTCTAAATAACTAACGATTCATTTTAGGACACACCGGTTTGTAGTTCATTGCAGGGCGTCGAAAAGTGTTCCTTATGAGTGTCCCATGACTGACATTCAATTACAGAAGCATGGCATGCAAAGGTAAAATATCTAATTGATACAATAAAATGCCATCAGCCACCCATCAAGATTGTATGGCGTGATTGACAGTAGCTACAAACCGCAACAAATGGTCAACTAAGCGTGCACAGACTCCGAAGCGGAAGAAACACTTAAGTTTTAACATCAACTTACCACCATGTTGTTAATGGGAAAGTAATGTTTGCGGCAAAGTGTTGGAGTCCTTCAGAACGGTGGCGGTCTCCTTCAGACCGATGACGATGGTGACGAAGGTTCAGTTAGGTTCTAGGTTCAGTCAACACACCCCACGACGTCGGTGAGATTGTCGTGGTGGCAACGAAAGCCTTCTTTCGCACATGCCTCAGCTGCCTCGGTCCGGGGTTTTGTTGACTCAGCCGCCTCTTCCCAGCCGGTTGACAGCGATACTCGCGACGGCCGTCACGGCTCTCATAAACATCCACTGGGCATTAGTTATGTGATCATCGGTGGCAACCGAGCCCTTGTAGTTCCTCGTTGCGAAAAATCTCAGTGCGATTCAATTAGTCGCTGCTGCTCGACAGTCATCACCTCTCATCGTCGCCGTCTCTCGTCACGCATCTAGTCACACTGCGATCACACGGTGCTTTTCAACAAGCGACATTGTCGTCAGAAAGAGTCGACGTGCTCGCGGAAAACCCATCATTGTACGCGTTGGTGGAGCCATCGTTGAACAACAAGCGTCGCCGCCATTTTCTACGCTTTAGAATCCTGCCCAATGCTTGTTCCCCCTCGTGCAATAGAAACAGAAGATAAACGCGCAAGCACATCACCCCGAACGATACTTGCACGAACGTTGGCTTGCACTGCGAAAGCGCGCCTGCTTGACAGCGACGTTGAAACCCGGAGCACGTTCTTGTAGCTCCTACACCCGCACTAGCTCGCGCTCATAGTGAAACAGAAAGTAGGGTGTACCGAGTAATACCGCAGTTAATCTAGTTACGGGACTTTTGCTATGTGCTACGTTGGTCGGACGTGGTGGTGCGTCACTTTGTCGTCACGGTCCCAACTCGAAGAGCGTCAGTTACGGCAAACGATTGTTTTTGTGTTTCGCGAACGTTCCCATTGGAACCCCGTGGAATTATCACGCGCGCTGTGGCCAATAGCAGCGCGCGGTTCGTTGGGGGGAGGAGTTTTTGAGAAACCCGAACGTGAACGTTTATGACCAGATTAGCACCCCTGGTAGCGCGACCACTTCTTGGCTTCACCGCGTGGGGCTCTTGTATAGCGCAATACAATAAAACGGGGACCGCCTCCGACAGCCTCGTGCAGGAGTGCTGAACGTCCGTGCCTTAACGGGAACACTAAAATGCTCACTGTAAAGAAATACGTATTAATTGAAGCACACATATTGTCATTGTAATCACTGACGCTAATCAAATGCACTCGTTTTATGGTTTGTGAAGTTGTGTCTAAAATATTGAGCAGTAAATTCAGATGAACGACACAAAAATTAACTACTGCAATGCATGCGTGCGCTAATTTTATGTAAGATCTAAAAAAAATTGTGTTTTTTTCTTTTAGATTTTGATCGGTGTCTCCACGTTCCAGCACGATTGTTCTGCCATCAATTGCAACTAAAACGTAAAACACAAAATTTATTATTCGTCGAGTCTTGCACTAAAGACGCAATCAATTTTTGTACAGCGAAATTAAAGTAAACAAGTTGTTTCTGCGTACGAACATGGTGACTTTTAGAGAGAGCTTTAGGCCCTTATCGAGGTACATCTTGAGAGACACCTATTAGGCACCTGTACGACACAAAATACAGAAATCGATATTTCGGTTTCTCTGCGCTTTACGGACACACCTTTTGAAAACAAACTTATTATAGGCCTCCCGGATGTCGAAGATAATTATGCAGCTGGAGCGATTCCCGCCCGCCCTACCAGCAAGAAATGTTCTGCTAGTCTCTTGAACTGTTGAAACCCGCTCAACGCGATTCTTTCGCCTATGTTTTTGCTATTGTAATCCAACTCTTTTGGCTTCTCTTTGGTATCTTCTGAACCTGGAAAAGTTATAGGCGCTTCTTTCTGTCTCAAAAAATTCTCGGTAATACTATCTTTATTATACCTTTTAAAAGCACAACCCGGTAACTAAAAATCATAGCGCATATTGAAGAGCTTTTTGAAATAGAATACAGTAGTCAATTGAAGCTGCATTAAGTCAACCTAATGTTATATTCACACATAGACCATTTTCAGAACCTTTCCCATACCTACCTTTAAATATAAGAACTGAGTTATTCCCTTCAAAACCCTATGAGGTCCGATCCAAGTTCATGCAGAGCTTTAAGAATCGCCGTTTTTTTTTTTATATATGATCCCCAGAAGCAACGACTGAATTACTTAAAATCTGACAAAGAAAGTCAGCAGTTTATTTTTAACCTTTTCTTATAAAGTTATGAGCAATTATGCTAAATGCATAATTGCTTTGTCAATGAGTTGTGCTATGGTAAGTATTCAAAACTGAAGTTTCCATTTCTGTAGCTTTGAGGGAACCCCAGCTACATTGAAAAAATATTTTGGTACTATGTTCATAACTATAAATATCTTTATCTGCTGGAGAGGCAGATACAAGCATACTCTGTACAAAATAAGAATACTGGTGGCAGAAGTATGAATTATTTTTACAGTATTTAGAATTAACTATTATCCCTTCAAATACTCCACTTCCTACTTATACCTTGTTGCATCCACATTTTTTGTTGCTGGAAATAGTATTGCAGAGAATCATATTCCAACCCCCTAAGCAGCGCCTCCGTTTTTCCTCTGCCTCGTCCACTGCTCTTGCCTTGGCTGTTTTAGTATAGGTGATCTGGTGTTTCTTCTTTTTATTTCACCAGTTGTGTACTTGTTAGCAGATTCTACGGTACTTTGATAAAGAGTGTGCAAATTTGTTTCCGGGCGTCTTCCCGCTCTCTACTAAACTCAATTAGACTACAAAAAAAAAATCGACTCCCGACCACACAATCGGCGATGAAGCGTTGGGAAAATAGCAGACATGCTACGCGCTGATAAAGACAATGTAACCCAAAATTCACGCAACCCATAATATATGGACAAAGTCTGCCAAATTGATAACCAAAACCCTCATCAAAAGCAGAACGCCCGAAAAATAGTTACTCTTCTCGTATGGAACTCGCACAGGAAACTGAGTCCTTATAAAAGACCGTCACGTATGATCAGACGTACATTTTTGTTATTAGTATAATATAAATAGTATCATTTGTGAAGTGTCAATAATAGACTGCAATTTTGCAACCATTCTTATTTCATGTAATGAGCTCCTCTAAGTTCGACAAAAGAAAGCTCAGTTTTTCCTGTTTGTTTTTTGTTTTGTTTTTTTGCTTTTTAGCCGTTCCTTGAAGTACGTGCTTACCTAAATTGCTGCTATTTATTCGTTTGCGGGGAAGCTGAATTTAGGACAATCATTGGTGAATCAACTAGCAATTCGGTAGACCTGAAAAAAAGAACCAGTCTATCTACTTCTTTGCGCGTGAATTGTATAAATGCGGTAAGTTTAAACGGTAGCTAAAATAAGTTGTTCTGATGAGTGGCGGCACAAAAATATACTTATAACGAATACATTAAAATATGAAGGGAAACCCACATTAAATATTAAACGGGTTGACACGGCTTCTTTTTTTTTTTTGCTTATATTTCAAATTTTTGGAAGCACTCTATTTTTGTCGAATATTTCACAACTCAAAATATATATTTGTAATCCAGGAATGCTAAATCAATTCATAGGAAGGTATAATAAAGAAAATGAATTATTTTCACGTTATCTACGGTCTTCATAATTTTTTTTTAAATTAAAACATATCCAGAGTACACTTTACCATATTCCAGTTTATCCAATGTGCCCGGAGCGTACTCTAATAAGCAGTCAATTCCAAGACGAGTAAACTGGGATCAATGCCGCCCAAAAAACGTATAACTTTTCACCTTGAAACAAATCATGACTTTTACATGTGGCAAGTCTTGCTCAGACTCACATCGCAAACCTAGATTTTCGAGGAAACAGTTTTTTTTTTTTGTCTTTTTTGCGATAACATTTAGTTTATTTTGTTTTCTTTCTTGGGCCAGGTCATGGCTGTCTGTCATTAACTGTGAATAGCTCGAGTACAGGCAGTTTTAGAGGAGAATGTCCCAACTCTAATCACAAGGCTGTCTGCCTCAATGATTTCGAACAATAAATCTAATAATATATCAATATTAAATTGTTATTTTTCTATGGTGATGGTAGTAAATTGTCTATTTAGCTTTTAAATCGGCTAACCGTATGCCGTGAAACGGGTACGTAGGCTGAGTATGTGAGAGCAATAGAGGCCAGAAGCTGGCCTACAAAAAAAATCAGTTCCGAAACCATAACTAAGAACCTAGGGTACTTCTATAATTTTTCGCGCCCATCATTTTTGTCAATCAGAGTATTTTAATTTAAAAAAAAAAACTGGTTCTTGGTAAGGAAGCCTAAAAGAACATGGTCGTGTGTCCCTCTCCCCCCCCCCCCCCCCCCCCCCCCGCTGTCCACTTCTGCTGCACAATGCAGGGGGTAAAGAGGAGGGAGGGGAAGAGGCTGTAGCGCAGTCGTTCGTTCAAGCCTTGTGGGTGGTCATACTACGAAAAAAAAGAAAAAAAATAGAAAAAGGAGGATGAACGGAATTAGCTGGTAGCCGAAGGTTTTTTTCGCCTTCGAGAAGTGAGTTTTTTTTTTTTGTTTTTTTTTAACTTTACTTTGACGGATGCTGGCTCCGTGCAGCGATAAGCTGGGACAGGATTTTGAGATAAGCTCGTGCAGGATTTCACCAGTTTTTATCAAAAGTAACGAGTAACGAAATTTGACAGCCGATACCGTAAAAAAGTAACGGAAATACTTTACTCATTAGTCATTCAGAATACTAACGAGTACGTTACTGCGTTAGCGAAAAATGTAACGCGTTACCAGCAACGTCGTCACTAATAACGCGTTACCTCCAACTCTGCTTCGTAGTTTGTCTTTCGTCGCTTCGCACCTTCTTTCGTTTCTTCTTGTCGTCATTTTGCAACGGTCTCAGTGAAGTATCGTTGCGAATTTGCGAAGATGTCTACCAAGCTGACGAAGCTTCGGACGACGATGACATGTCCAGAAGTTCTGACGGTGATTAAGTTTTTGGCATCGTCCCGTGATTTAGCTGAGAGTGCTGTAAATAAAGGTTTGTTTCTTTTGCCCGAAATTTCCCCTGTTCTTAAAAATAAAAAAAAAGGTCGACCTATATTTGAATTATTTTTATTTATTCTCGGTGGGTCCAACAAAGAGGGTTCGACCTATTTTCGAGTAAAACGGTAACTTCAATTCTTATTTTGGATTACGTCGGACGTAACTCGAATGCTTGTCAGTTACGTTGGGCGTAACTTTAATTTTTATTTCGGGTTCCGTCGGACGTAACGTTAGACACTGCGTTACCCTTAAGCAAAATAGGGGCTGCTGGTTCATCATATAAACCAACCATTTGTGTTTAATTGAAACGAATGACTGGCCTAAAAAAAAAATACTGCTATCCTATAAGAATGTAGCGCTTCAGATAAATTTGTTAATTTTTACTTTTAGTCCCTGCCCCACCAGATACAACATCTGGCCTAAAGCAGTGTTCCGGATCTCCTTCCAAGACCTCAGGCGAGTCGTCGTTCAATCCAGGAGTCGGCGGCGTCTCATGGGCGTGTTGCTGGTGCTTCTAACTGGATGGTGCTACCGAGGGAAAAGTGGTCGTGCTTAGGAAAGGCAGGTATGGTCGCCGTAAGTATACCTATTGTTTTTACCTTTGCTCGAATCCACCTTTAAGAAATGCACAGTTCGCATCTGTGCATCTCTCAGTGCTTCTACAGTCGGCTGTTATTATTTGGTGCTCCAACTCTGTCAGCGCTAGTTTCTCTAGATCATGCAAATGGGATGCAACACTAAACCACATATCCTCTCGCAACAAACAGTGCTGTGCTGAAGCACTGTGGAATCTACTCTAGCCTTATAATGCAGCACAAAATAGTTGACGCCAAGTATAGCTACTTTTGTGACTCCGTTTTACCAAAAGACCTCTACCGCGGCGGTATGTCCTCACGTTATTTGTGAGGACTCGGAGTGTGGATGATTTTACGTTGGGATCCTGCGGTGGTGAACTGGTTTACGTAGGATCAACCATTTTGCTGCCACATCGATGGTGGTGGCGTCTTCGCAAAGAAAGTCAATTCCTAGGACAATGTCCCTAGCGCAGTCTTGAAGAACAACGATCTTCACGGTGGGGGTATCACTATAGGTGTCAACTCGTGCAGTGCACATTTAAGTAGGCGTAATTAGGTGGACTCCGGCGCTTCGTTTTTTCGGGCCATCCAACGGCGTGGTGTAGTCCGACTGTGTACTCTGCTCCGGTGCCCACCAGTGCCGACGCGTCGTGAACGTCAATGGTCACGTTGAGGCTGTTGGCGGTTGGGTACCGTTGCAGAAGCGTTGCTCCTACGTATGGTGTCCGTCGAGTGGGAGGTCACCGGCGTTCTTGGATGATATTTGAGTCGTCCGTCTACGGCACCTCCACCTCCAGGGGCTGCCGCGCTTAGTTTTTCTGGCCCGACAACAGCGACGAGCTCTTACGACTGGGTCGGTGTTCGGGGAAGCTGGACGTTGTGGTGACGATGACCGGGACCCTCGGCGAGGTGTGGGGAATACATACGTCGTCGAAGGTACACTTCATCAAGTAGTTGTGCTGTTGCCATTGGCGTTTAGTTCGAGCCGAACGATGTGGCAGAAATCCCCACCGAAGAGAACCTGCACAAACCACGCAGAAAGTTACCGCTCAGTTCAGGCTTATTGGAGCAGTGATGCAACAGAGAGAGGGCATAACGATCCGTTCGCGCTGTGGAGTAAGCTCGATCGCAGCTCGGGCTCCAGAAGGCATGACGGTCAGCTGTTGAACCGATACTGCGTCATCCCCGGAGGTGATGTCCGGAGCGTAGAGCAATGCGTGACCAGCGATTAGGAGGCCCTGGTCGGCTAGTGAATTGCCTCGTTAAGAGCAGTGCCGTCCGCCGTGACTTGCGATGCCCCAGCGTGGCGCGCTGCGGTAAGCCCCACATATTGTGACACCACGCGAACTTGCCAGGCCAGCACCACACCACGCAGATGGGCTCGACTGCTGCGGTGACACCAGGGACTGGGGCAATGGTGTAAAATACATCAAACGTTGACTTTGCGAGTTAGTGGGGTGAGCGAGGTGTCCATTTTGAAAACACCGCGAATAACACACGGACAAGAACGAGAGAACACACAGAACGAGGCGCTGACCTTCAACTATGTATTCGGAAGACATACAGAGAAATTCACGCGAGGACGGCTTCTTCTTTTTCCTCTTCCACCAGCCTTTCGCCATTAGGCACGCAACATTGTAAATCATATCAAATTAAAACACACCAGTACATTGAAGCACACCAGAACAGGTATATCAGTTCAGTTCAGAAAGCGTTTATTGACCTTTGGGGGAGGGAGAACGGGGCTGAGATCGGTGGCTTACAAGCCTGGATCTATGGCCAAGGGAAGGGGTTGAGGGGGGTTAAAGATAGGCGGTGAGCCCCGCATCGTGGATGAAATCCACGAGCGTGGTCATAACCGCCCGACGTTTGTCGGGAGGGCCCTGAGGATGGACCCATTCCTCCATGCTGGATACGTCTGGTGGTATGTGTTTTCGACGAATCTCTTCCAGCTCCGGACAGTCCCAGAGTAAGTGGCTTTGGTCGGCAAGAAGGCTGGGGTCTTGACAGAAGCTGCAATGGGGTGATGTGGGTGGCTTGGTCCAATGCGTCCTGCGTGCCGGTGTGCATGTGGTGTTCGTGATTATCCTCCGGAGCAGCACCGTTGATCCCCTGCCCATTCCGCTCGGGAGCGGATTTACGCAGGGGGTCAGGGCTGCCCTCAGGGTCTGTCTTGAGGATTCTTTAACGAGCTGTTTTGCCTCCTCAGGGTCGTAGTCTGGGTCTTCGCCATCGTCGCCAACCTCAGGCGGGAGCGAGTACCCGTGTTCTTGTAGGTGATTTGGCACACTACTCGGCTCGCGGGGGGAATCCAGATGCGCGCGGGCCATGCAGTGAGCTTGTACGTTGCCCTGAATGTCTGCGTGGGCAGGTATCCAGGACACTTTGATGGTTGTACCGGCTGCAATTAGGTCGGAGGCCATCCTTCGGATTGCCTTAACTCGCTTGTTCGGGGAGTGGCGAGAGCGACATTCTATTAATGCAGCCGCAGAGTCAGTGAAAATCTGTAGGTGTGTCGGTCGGATTTCCTTCTCGATGACGGTACGCAGTGCCAGTTGGATAGCTCCAAGTTCTCCGCCCTTGACCGATGTGCCGCCGGGCAATGTTTCGGCCATGGTGATTCCTAGGCGGGGAATCACAACCGCAGCGGAGCAAATCGGTTTAGGGAAGGAGACGAAAGCCGCATCAGTGTATACTGCGAGCTTCTCGTTGGTGTCCGTCCACTCTTGGACGAGTTTGCAGTGCTGTCGCACTTGGCAAGCTTGCTTGCCAGGGCGACTGGGCCCGGCTCCCCTTGGTACCGGTCGGTCGTCCACGAGGCACACATCGTCGCTCCATGGAGGGTCAACCTCCAAGAGAGGGGGAAGGGCTCTGATATCTGAGCCGATCATCTCTAGGATTTGTCGTCCGGAGGCTGAGTGTTGGAGTCGCTCTAGATGAGCTCGTGCTCTCTCCTCTACGGTTTCTCGAGCCGTGTTGAGCTTCGCGTGTGCCTTGAGCTTGTCTAGCGGTGTATATCGGGGGAGGCCAGTGGCAATTCGAGCTGCGTTGTTGGTAAGGATTTCCAGTTTCTTCCATTGTGTTTTGGTAAGTCGGTAGTGGGGGGCACCGTAGCAGATGCGGGAGACGATGAGGGTTTTCACCATGCGGCGGGCAACTTCCTCGTCCGCGCCTCCTCTGGTGCCGCTGATCCTTCTAATGACGTTTAGTGCTGCCTGGCACTGTTGGGTGACCATTGTTAGCCAAGCCTTTGCGGTGCCATCCTCGTGGAATTGGAGTCCTAGGATGCGTACCTCAGGTGCTGATCTGATCGGTTGGCCCGCGAGAGTCAAGTGAAGAGTTGAGCTTATGTTCGCGTCCCTTTCCCGTCTGGGGGCTATGCCTACGTAGGTTGTCTTATCCGGCGAGGCGGTTAAGCCTACGCTTTGGAGGTGACTTGTCACGATGTCGATCCCCCGTTGGAGGACGCGCTGTTGTTGCGGAACGTTGCCCCGCACTGTCCAGAGGGAAACGTCGTCCGCATAGATGGTGAAGTGGAGGTTGGATACCTGCTGCAGTCGACCGGGGAGACGCGCCATGGCCAAATTGAAGAGAAGTGGGGACAGAACTGTCCCTTGTGGAACTCCTACTTTGTTCGGTTTTGGCGCTGCCAGGTGTTTGCCGATCCGGACCGCGAAGGTGCGAGTCTCGAGGAAAGACTTGATGAAATTTAATGCGCGGCCTTCAATGCCGAGGGCGCGCGCTTCTTGGACAATTGCCCAGTGTGGGACGCTGTCGAAGGCTTTTTTGACATCGATCGCGACGACTGTTCTGATTTTAAATTTCTGTGGAATGGGCTTTGGAATAAGATCTTTGGAGAGTAGGATAAGGCTTTCCTGCGTGCCCAGGCCAGTTCTGAACCCTGTCTGCGTCGGATGAAAGGCTTTCGTCCGCTCCAGATACCAGGAGAGGCGGCCAAGTAGCATTCTCTCCACCAGCTTGCAGACGCAGGAGGTGAGAGAGATTGGACGGAAGTTGGCTAGGGTGGTCGGCTTCTTGCCGGGCTTAGGAATTGGAATAACAGTGGAGAGTTTCCACTGGTCTGGAATGTTGCTAGTGCGCCACACTTCGTTAATGTCTTCAAGAAGCCGAGTTTTTTTGGCTTCTGGAAGGTTTCGGAGCATGGCGGTGGTTATTCCGTCCGGACCTGGAGCGCCGTTTGGTTTCCCGTGGTGTAGAGCGTCCTCCATTTCTCCTCTGGTGAAAGGTTGGTTCATGGGGTCCTTCTCGTTGATCTTGACCCTTTCGTATGGGTCCCCCACAGCTGGTGGGGTGCTGGTCGCCGCTGGCTGGGGGAAGAGCGTGTCTCCAGCCTCTTGCGCCAGCGTTTCAACCGTCTTGTTTGTCGTGAGTGCGAGCGTGAGGGTCGCTGCGCGATCCCTTGTTTTGCCCAGCATGGCTCTGGTGACTGCCCATAGTTTTTGAGCAGATGTTTTTTCCGAGAGCGAGGCACTGAACTCCAGCCACTTTTGCCGATCGAGCTGAACCGCATATTTGCGGGCAGCTACCGTGGCTCTTGTCACCTCCCTCAAGGCTCTCGCGTTTTTCGGGCCTCTTCTGTAGCGTTGTAGAGCCCTCAGCCGCCGAGCCCAGAGATTCAACAGGTGAAGGTCGGGGATGGGAGTGTCGAGCTTTATTTGTTTCTTCGTGGTCGCGGCCAGGAGGGCCTCCTTGATGGACTCGAAGACCGTTGGTGCTGTGCTGCTTTGGAGTTTGCTCCGGTACAGGTCCCAGTTCACGACATGTACGAGCCGTTTCCCTGGCTTGGAGGCCGCCGATCCGTTGAGGGCCAGGACTATCCTGATGGGCAGGTGATCGCTCCCGCGAGTGTCGGCCTCCGGCTTCCAAGTGTGGTTGGCCGTGTGTGGGCTGTTTGTCTAGGTGGTATCTGGGGTGGTGTGTTTCTGCCGAGCGTTGCAGCTCAGCCGTGTCTTCATCCGTGCGGTGTTCATCAGGGTGTAGCGGTGGTGGGTCATTTCATCCAAAAGATTTTGGCCTGCCGAGGTGTCCTGGGCGTAGCCCCACGCTGTGTGTTGGAGGTTGAAGTCTCCCCCGACTATCTTTTGCTCTTTTGGGTAAAGGCCGTCGAGGTGAGCAATCCATCCGTGGTCCCTGGGTTCCCTGAGGGAAGCCCCAGGTCGGTAATACACGGACACCAGAATGACAGGAATGTCTTGCTGGGTGGTTCGGACGGCTACCACTTCCTGATGTTCCGTGCACCATTGCTGAAGGTCGATCTTGTGCTGCGGCCAGTGTTTCTTGAGGTAGACCATGGCTTGTCCTTCCCGGCCTCCGAACTGGCC
This sequence comes from Ixodes scapularis, assembly GCF_016920785.2. Classification (NCBI taxonomy): domain Eukaryota; kingdom Metazoa; phylum Arthropoda; class Arachnida; order Ixodida; family Ixodidae; genus Ixodes; species Ixodes scapularis. The sequence goes on along the minus strand of NW_024609835.1, from coordinate 214,673,494 downwards.
CGCCCTAACGGACGGTATCGAGGGATTCGCGTAGGACTTATAGCCGGTCAGCTTGACGGTGGTACAGTAGACTTCTTGCAGTAGGTAGGCGTCTGGGCGTTCCTGTGGTTTGTTATGATGCGTGGCTTTGAGTTCTGCGGCACGTAACCGCAAACCTCGGCAGTTCCACTGGGTAACGTTTACTGCCATGCTGGGGGGTTAGGGTTGCTCTGCACGGCAGTGCCGGTCTGGGCGGCGATGGCCGTGAAGAGCTGGAGCAGCATGGCAGGGTCGATGGTAATCGTTGTAGGAGCAGTTAGCTGGGGCGCAGGCTGTTGACCCTTTCCCCGCTTCTTGTGGTAGTCTTGTTGGATGCGCTTTGAGTTGTCTTGAGACCCCTGAGGAGTGGTGCGCCGTCGCGCCGCCTCTCGAATTTTGCGGACAATATCAAGTCTCCTTGGGCAGTATTTGTCTGTAGCCAGGTGTCCATTCTTTCGGCACATTTGGCAGAAAGGGATGGGGGAAGGGCAGGTCGCGTTTCCTTGGTCGTCCATTGTCTCTTCGTGGGGCTTTCCGCACGTGGAGCAGACCTGGGGTTCTGGACAGATGTCCGGCTTGTGGCCGATCTTATGACAGTTGCTGCAGGTCACAGCTCGTGCCCTGTACGGGTGCACCTGCAGGACGCTGCGCCTGTACCAGACGTGTCTGGGTACAAAATGGAATCAGCGCACAAACAACGAAGACACAAGGAAGAGAAATTGACAGGACAAGCGCTGAACTTCAACTGAACGTTTATTGAAAAAGAAACTAGCGAGGAAAACAAACAAACCACCAAATCATCACCCCATCAAAACGTGCTCAAAAAAGCTACCTCTCTCTTAAGTAAAAAAACCCCACGTGTGTTGCGGCACGTGTGTTGGCTTTATCATCCACGCACAAAGAAAGGGCTCCTGCCCTTTGATTCCGCACACTCCAAGTTGGTTAAGAGGAGCATCGCGTCATCTTGTTGGCAGGCGGCCTTAGCAAAATCTTGCCCCCACACGTTGCAGGAGAGTTTTGAAAAGCAGATTGATCGGCTTAGCTCCGCGGGCTTCCCAGCGACAGTTCTGTTGGCGGTAGCAGAAAAGCTACTAAGAAAGGTAAAGACGGGACCCCAACAACCAAGAGACCGGCCAAATAGGAGACCGCAAGTAATCCCATATTTACACAAGGTATCCCACAATCTAAAAAAGATTGCGGGGCGCTATGATGTACCGGTTGTCTTTTCGGCGCCCTGCAAGATGCTGCAGCTATGCCCCAGAGTGGCGGACAGGGGAACGGGAAGGAATAGATGTTCCGTAAAGCACAGAAACAAGTACGTCGAGTGCGCGATGGGGGTAGTTTACAGGATCCCGTTAAGCTGTGGTCGAGTATACATCGGCCAGACTGGCCGATGTGTTAATGACCGAGCACGTGAACACGCGCTTTCGCTGCGATCAACCTCGGGCGGTCACTTGCCTTTACACTGCAGCACTTGCTCGTGCGAGCCGATATTTGATCGCATCTCGATTTTGGGAAGAGGGGCCGATAAGACAGCACGCGAGCTGCTCGAAGCATTTGAGATAGGAAAGGAAGGTGACCAATGCGTCAGCCAAACTTCGGTTTTTTTACTTAAGAGAGAGGTAGCTTTTTTGAGCACGTTTTGATGGGGTGATGATTTGGTGGTTTGTTTGTTTTCCTCGCTAGTCTCTTTTTCAATAAACGTTCAGTTGAAGTCCAGCGCTTGTCCTGTCAATTTCTCTTCCTTGTGTCTTCGTTGTTTGTGCGCTGATTCCATTTTGTAACGATGAACCAACTCGCCTGCATTGCCACTTTGATTCGTGTCTGGGTAGATGGGTTCCCTGGAAGGTGATGAGTGCAGTATTGCCTCCTCGGCTCATCGGCCGAGCTGCCACAATCACTGACCCCTCAGTCTCCAGGCCTGCCATCAGTGAAACATTGTCTTCTCCCTGGTCGATGCCATAGATGACACCGCGGATTTGGTTGTCGCCGACTGGCTTGTACGCCTGGATGGGTAGAGGTGGTTTCCCAGCAATATGGATTTCGGTAATGGCAAGAAGGGTTTGGGCGGTGGCCTCGGAGTTTACCATGACGGTTATCGTGTTGGTTTCCTTGGTGGTTTTAATGGAGACCGCACCCGGTGCGAGCTGGACGGAGGCGGTGATGGCCTCCATTAGCCCTTTTTTTGGGAGAGTTGTGACGTCTGTCTTGGTCTTTGGGCGCAATGTGATTATGTGGCGCTCTTGCGTTTTGGGTTTAGGCGGGGAGTCCACGGTGCGCGTGTTGGATTTTGCGCTAAGGCGTGCTCTCTTGGCCGCTTTTTTCGAAAGCTTTGTCACCCATGGGTGGGGCGAGTTGTGATCGTTGTCGCTGTTTTCTTCCTTGTTAGCTGTGAAGGTGAACAGCGACGTTGAGGCCGCGGCAGCGCCATCAGAGCAAGAGGAGAGCCCACTTGAGGAAGGATTTTGGGCAGCTGTTGCCGCCGACGGGGTCATTTCTGACGACCCCGCTTCCATGTCTTGGTCGCCGGGCGCGTGGTGTTCAATCGCGACGTCGGCGTTATCGAGTTTTTTCTTCGGTGGTTTTCGTGACGGGATGGTAGTGGTTTGCCCCGTGTTAGGCCTGGGAGTAGACGAGGCTTGGTGTGATGAATCCTTAGTCAGGCCGAGTTTCGAGTTGCGTTTCAAGCGGACCTCAGAAATCGCCGTCTGGAGGCAGGCGTGCATGTCTGCTTCGGATACTTGTTCGAGGTAGCGGCCTACCATCGATTTGCAGAAGTTGAGCATACCTTGCGGCAGGGCCTGGGCGGGCTGGCGCTGGGATGCTGTCATGGCGGTGGATACGGCCGGTGTTGGAGCCTGCCGGAACCATGGCGAAGAGGCCGAGCTGATGGGTGTCGCAAGTCCTGGTTGAGCCGGTGGCTGGGCCAAGGACTGGCGTAGAACTGCAGCAAATGTGGCTGCAAATTTGTCGACCATGATCGACTTGGGCGCGCTGGGTTGGGTTGCGGAGCTTCGAAAGGACACGTCCTTCCTAGTCGGCGGTCAAGCGCGCGCTCCAGAACAGGTATAAGTCATCGCGTCCTCTTCCTCCTTTCTTCGTTCTTCGATCTTCTATTTTGATCTTCAATTCTCTAATTAACCCATGTCCAAAAAAAATATTTCAATGTCCACTAGGCTAATGGATATTTGGCTCACGCTCCCGGGTTTTTGTTTTGCTATATGGTAAGCTTCTACTATCTCCCCCGATAGCTGGTCTTTGTGTTTAAACAGCACTTTTGTGTCACTAAATCTTGGTTCACATCCAGAATCACGGCAGTGGACAGCTAAATTGGAGTACGCGTTAACTTTTATGGAGCTGTGGTGTTCGCGGAGAAGAATGTTGAAACAACGTCCCGTCTGACCTATATATGAGTGACCGCATGAGAAAGGTATTTTATAAACGGTCCCCTGTGCACAGGACACGAGCTCCATGCCATGCTGCACGCGACATCCAAAACGTTCTGGCCTACTTTTCCTGCCAGCACGCTTATTAGCCAGGTTTATAATCCTGCTCAGTTTGTTACGCCCTGAACAAATTACGTTGACCCCATACCTCGAACCGACTCCCTTTAACCCGTGTGAAAGGCGATGGATATAAGGAAAAACGGTGACGTTCTTTTCGTCTATCTTGGCTTTTTCTTTGTCAGGTTTTCTATAATCAATCTTGATGTACCAAGTCACTTTGTCGCAGGCTGAAGTAATAACTGAGTCCGGAAAATTAGAGCCTCTGGGTCTAGCGACCTGTGCTGAGAAGCTTTCTTTCATTTAATGAAAACAGGTTTTCGTCAACGCTGACTGTAAGCAAAAATGCGCATTACCGTTTTTGCGAGCTTTGAGTGTGCTGAAAGATAGTCTAGTAATTTCTTCGTCGATCTGGTGTGGTGCATCCAGCATACATGATCTTCATTCACGTCAACAAGGATACCTAAAAACTGGACTTTGTACTCCTTAGGAGTCTCGGAAGTGAAGCGGAGTCCTAACCCTTCCTCCGAGAAACGTCCTTAACACTTCACTTATTGTTGTACTAAAATCCTTTTTCTCTACGAAAACCAAGTAATCATCGACATATCTAAAAACGTTTTGGTGCTCTTCGCCAGCCTGTGCTCAACTTTACCTAGAAAAATACTGCTCAGCATAAGGGCCACTCTTGAACCTAAACACACAGCTAACTTTTGTACATAAAAGTTATCTTGCCAATCGATAAACGTGGATTTTAGATACATAAACAAAAGCTCAAGGAACCCTTCTACTGAGACTCCACTTGTGGTCCTAAACCTCGTTTCATCCGTTGCGTTCAAAAATACATTCATTTACGCTCTTCATGAGCTGATGATGGGGCATAGAGTAATCTAACGTTTCCACATCTATGCTAAATACGATACATCCTTGTTGATTTTTGTCTTTTAAGAATTTTAAAACAGGCATTGAGTTCGGAAGGTTAAAATGGTCATCAATCAGCAGTGAGTCGAGGTGGACTTGCAGATATCCTGAAACTGCCCTGAGCCAGGAATCTCGCTCCGACACTACTGTGCGCAATGATAGTTCTGGTTTATGCGTCTTAGCGATAAAAAATACCTCTCACTAAAGGTTTTTCTCTTTCTTGGCTTCAGCTAAGACCTTTTCCAGGTTTAGGCTACTTAGAAGCTTCAAGGCTTGAGCTTTAACCTTTGCTGACTGTTCCGCGCCCTGCCTGAAGTTCTTTTGTACAGCTGCGTTAGCCTTCTCATCAAAATTACCTTCCGGAAGAATAACAAAAAAGCCCTCTCTGTCGGATAAGAGAATACGGAACCCATTACTTGTCAGATAACCAATAACCGGCTCTAGATTTCTGCTTATAGGGGGCTTCCCTTCGTTTTTTTGACAAAATCCCCACGCACTCCCCGATGTATCTAGGCCTTTGTTCTTCCGCGACCCACGTGACACTTACAGTGATAAAACCAGTTTATCAACCCCGTCAAACCCCAGCTCAAAGCAAAACTTCGGTCCTTTTTTTAAGAGATCTTGGTGCACCTCTGGAACCGACTGCTCTCCAAGGATCAAAATCTTGCTTCTTTAATGAGCGTCTTCTTCTTGACGGAGATTTTAGTCTATTATTGATACAGGCGGAAATCTCGAGGATGCAGTGCGTTAACGGTACATGCCACCCGAAGACAGTCCTTGAAGAAGCTAACTTGATGCCACCACTCGGATCTTAAAACTTGGCACTATCTCCTCGAATGATCCGGCGACGGAACCAACCACCCGGAGACAGCTTGTATTTCTGGTGGGCACATAGACATTTTTACGTACCACGATACCGCCCTGGCCTTGCACACCTAAACGGCGATTAAGATGGATACACATGAAGGGCCCTTCTGCCTTAATCCTGGCGTCGAGGGTACTGAGGCATCGAAAGGTTTTGGCTGGGGTGGCGCCGTGGACTGGCGGTTATCTTGCGGCGGTCGTCGAGTTATGGCAGCGTAGCTCAAAGTCGGTTCCTCTGGCTTCGACGGGTTGATAAGACGTTCAGGTCGCAAAGGTTGGTGAAACATCTCTTGGACGACATCGGCGTGCGATAGTGAGGAAGGGGATCCACAGCGAGGAGCATCTTGCGAAGCTCCTCCCGGACGACTTCACAATTGATGTCGCGAATGCCGGGGATGCTAGGGGTAATATCGTAGCCCGATGCTGAAGAAGCTGCGACGTTCGAGTAACGATAGTAGTGGCTGGCTCTTGCGATGAGGACACGTTCCATATTTGTAGCCTCACTTACGAAATCTCCGACGGTGGATTGGGGGAGGTGGAAGCGAAGTTGCGAACAAGACAACCGAAGATGTAATCCTTTACACATGGCACCAAGATCTCGCAGCTTATTTTTGTTGGTGGCTTGAGGGCCGTCCCGAGCGATCAGGCGCAGAAAATTCTCAACGAAATTGGTGATAGTCTCGTTTGCGCCCTGGGTTTTCCTTCAAAGAACATACTCGGCCCTCCCAAGTCGATGTTAGTTGCTGAAGGTCCGTCTCAGCGCATCCTTGCAGGTGGTCCACGTAGTCAAGGAAGTCTCCCGATTCATGAACCAGTCCCTGGTCGTTCCTTCGAGCGCGAAGTAGACACTGCAGGCGCTGTTCCTCCGTCCATCGGTTGTGCTAGGCCACTTGCTCTTAGAGCTATAGCCAGTCGTCGACGTCTTCATAGGGCTCACCTTGAAAGGAAGCGTCCGTGCATGCAGCGACGGGTAAGACAACGAAAGGTGGATTGTCGTCATCGCTGTCTTATTTGCCTTCTGCGGCGGGGATACAAATTCCGGTGGTTGACCTTTGGTACGGCGGCTTGCTCGGGCGTCGCCGTCCTCTGCAAAGTGTAGCCTTCCGGAGCTGAGCACCCGACTTGGCTTGGATACCCTTACAGAAATGTCATATCTGAACTTATATTTAAAAAAACAGATATGGATATATAAGGAATTGGGCAGATATGGCCAGATATGCACAATCAGGCCATATCTGGATGGATATAGCCATATCTGCCCAATTCCTCATATACCCATATCTGCCCAATCCCTTATATATCCATATCTGCCCAATTCCTTATATACCATATATAGACTGCTTTATATGATCCCGTGTTTGGGTCTGGCAGATAGGGTACCCACCCCATATAAAGCAATTTTCATGTGATGCTCCTTCTGGCATCACATGAAAATTATTGGCATGGGACAGTTACCATACTTTCCAGGTCCAGACATGGGATCATATAATGCATTTCTATGAGTATCCACAAAATGTACATCATACTGCTATCCCACACTGCCCCAAACGTGTGTTCCGTAGATATATCTACAGAATAGGCTGACCAATCTTTATTGGCCTGGTTCGGAATTTGTCATTCCGACAAATATGTATCCTACAAAGATAGAATGTAGGCGATCGCTAGCTCTGAAACATTGTAACATATCATTCGACGTCGGAAAGTCACAGCCCTTTGGCGGGATTGGTTGTCAAGAGAGCAGACCGAGAGTATGGTTGGCAAAATAAGTTTTATACATGAAAGCGTGAAAACTCCAAACAAGCACTTCCCTGTTCAAGAAAAAATTATAAGTAACAAAACTGTAATATCACACGGACAACCATTAAAATAAACTAAAAATGTAATAGCACACAGACACCTATTAAATAAAACAAACGAAAGGCAACAATTAAGCTGTAAACTATACGGAAGTTCCAAAGTCGGTGATTCTTACTCACAGAGTCACAGTCCTGATTCGACTCTCCGGTCGAGCACAGAAGTTTTGGCAAGGGCTTGATTGCTAGCCTCGTCGTTGAAGTCCTTCCTTGCACCGTGTGATGTTCAAAGCCCCCAGTCGCTCCTCGCTGGCCTCGTTTTTCCGTTCGGTCGCCAAATCTTCCCGTGTGGTTAACACGTCACAAACGCACACAGACACCGTTGTTCGCCGCGGAAGCAATACAAGATGAAAAGGTCGTTACTGCTCCTTGAACACGACGAGGTCACCACTGTTTCCCGGCCTAGGAAATGACGAGGGCATCATATCTTTAACTAAAACCTCATAAAAATAAAAAAATAAAATCATGAACACATAAGAAACAAAAACAAAAGGACTAAATCACGAGGAAAAAAATGAAATAATGAACACAGAAGTAAAAAGAATAAAAACACGAAGGACTTACACAGACAGCCACATTAGTTCAGTTAACAATAACGTTTAATTCTGATAAAAAAATATTCCTGCTGCACTAAAGATCACCAATATGGTGTGTAAACTAGGCCACCTTGAGCAAAGCAGGAATAGTTGTGATCATAATCAAATGTCATTGCGAACTCAAAAAGTGTGGCTGCCTGCATAAGTCATTGGTATTACTATTCTTCTGAATTCCGTGTTGATTATTGTGGCTGTTTGGGACCAGGCGGAACTTCGTGGTGCTTTTTCCATTCTGACCTTACTTCGGAAAGCCTCGTACCCATAGAAAAACCCACTAACTTCTCTACATAATCCCAACTCCTTCTCAAAAAAAAAAAAATTGTGTGTATGTTTATACACTCGGAAGTTAGCTTCCCTCGGTGGGCGTCTGCTGTCTCAGCTGTAGAGTAATTTAGCCAGCGCGGTAAAACCGCTAGCCCGGGGTCTTTAACGCGCACCACGCAGTAGTGATACACAACCGCACGCCGGTACGATGCTCATCCAGATCGAAGCGGGCAGGGGCGGGGATCCACTCCTTCTCCTTGCTTCCCTTGAGGCACTGACAAATAAAAATCAAAGGTTGGGTCCATTATGTTAACGCAATATACTTCAAACACGTAGCATGAGTGCTGACAAGATATTTGCTGCCGTCAATCTAGATAAGCTTGTAAATTTACATGCTAAATAACAAGTAACTTAAAAGCTGAAATATATTTCGATGGAACTACAAAAAACGAAGACTAGCTCTGCAAATATAGTGCTATCTAGTACACCATAATTGAGTAGAATCGGATTATAGCGTCCCCCTTACAAAGACTGGAGCAAAACAAGTATAGACTCTGCCGTGCCACTACAACAGAAACAATGGTATTGTGATCTCGTGGAGATCAGTTCGGAAAAATTGTGACAGGCTTTGGAACGAAAAATATGCCAATGTAATTATTCATTTTTGCATATTCTACGGTGACAGTGCAAGGAAACAATCACACACCAGATACTCAGAGAGACAAGCACAAGCGCTGAACGTATAACTCTTGTGTATTCGACTACTTCATTATTCTCTTCAACGTCAAGGTGGACCTTCCAGATCGTGATAAGCAGAAGAAATAGCACAAAATAGAAGAAAAAAAGCTAAAGACGAGAGAAGAGAAAAGGAAAAGACAAAATAAAAGTAAAGAACGAAAAAGAACACTCTTACACTTCATCCCTCTCCCTCACCCCTATCGTTTAGATAGAAACTGGAGCTTTTTGGTCGACAGCGCTATAGAAGGACTACTTGCACACTTGTCCTTCAGGTGCTCTATTCTTTGCGCTTTCATTACTTCTCCTGTCAGTGGGTCTCAAGTCGCATCTATTACGGAACAATTTTCAAAATGTGCCATGCAACCACAATCCTGACAGTAGATTCCCAAATGTCCAGCAAAAACTCGATGGGTATTATAAAAATGCTTCAAACGATCATTCAAACACCCGCCAGTCTGGCCTACATGCTCCTTACCACACTACTTATGTAGACCAGACTGGCAGGTGTTTAAATGATCGTTTAAAGGAGCATTTTATAACACCCACTGAGTCGCCGCTGGACATTTGGGAACCCACTGTCCGGATTGTGGTTGTGTAGTACATTTTGAAACTTGTTCCGTAATAGGTAAGAGTCGAGACCCATTGACAAGAGAAATAATGGAAGCGTAAAGAATAGAGCCTCTGAAGAACAACTGTGTAAGTAGTCCTTCTATAGTGCTGTCGACCAAAAAGCTCCAATTTCTATCTTAAGGATAGCAGTGAGGGAGAGGAATGACTTGTAAAGGCTTCCTATTTTAATTTTTTTTTCGGTTCTTTTTTTGTGTTCTTCGCTTTTTTTTTCTTGTATTTCGTGCTATTTCTTCAACTTATCACGTTCTGGAAAGTTGATCCAGACGTTGAAGAGAAGAACAAAGTAATCGAATACATGAAAGTTTTAAGTTCAGCGCGTATGCTTGTCTTGCCGAGTATCTCGAGTGTGATTGTTTCTCTGCGCTGTCACCGTAGAATACGGTTCACCAACTCGCCTAAGTGTCGATTCTATCATTTCTGCAACATTAAAATGACTCTGAAAGTGCGAGCACCTACAGGGTGTATTCACGCAAGTCTTGCAAGTGTTGAATTGTAGGTACAGCGCCCTGGTTGTGTCCATGTGCGATATATGATCAAATAACAGAGACCAATAGTGCAAAGTTCTCCGAAAACCAATCGGCGCGGTGGCGAGCGGCAAGAGTGGCACTGTTCACTACTCTCGCCGTTCGTTCGCCACTAACAAGTGCACCAATGGGAAGGCTTCAGCCATTATTGGGAACACTAAATACAAATACAAAATACAAATACAACACACACATCAATACTGGATGCTAGTATTGACGCACTTCTGTTGGGGTTCTGTGGATATTTATACAGCGTGTAGTTGGTCAGCCATTTCAAAGTTGCGATGAGTTGCTCGCTGTAGATGATCAATTTAGCCAGTGCAGTATGACTGCTAGCCTGGGGTCTTCAACCTGCACCACGCAGTAGTGATACATGACTGCACGCCGGTACGATGCTCATCCAGATCGAAATGGGCAGGGGTGGGGATTGAACCCAGGATCCTTAAGTTCTGCAGCGCAAGCTTTCGCTCCACGTGCTCCGAGTTGGTGTGCGCTAGCCCAGTCAGCCACCGATCCCCCAACGCAAGGCAACGCAACGCACTACTGTTGTAAACTCATAATTCCGCTTACGAATGAAAGGCTCAATTCCCCTACAGGCTTTCATTCCACGTGAGTGGCATCAGAACTGCTAAAGGCCAGCCCATAAATACTGTCTGTGTTAAAAACAATCCTAGCAGCAATAAGTTGCTATTATATTGCTCAATATATAGAGCACCTTACCATGAACAGTCTTGGCAGTCTTCCATGGAGCCAGGACTTCACCAGAGAAGACTGACCTTCTCTGTCGTCTCAGGTCACTCACATCCAGACGGCGAAAGTGAATGCCAACTTCTGCTTGGCAAGGGCTGCAGTGAGTATAAAGATGAAAACACAGATTAGAATATATGATAAGAAATATCATGGACCAACTTGAAAAAAATTCACAAAAAGACAAGGACAAAAGGAAAGGAACACGTAGGACGCAGACTGGTGCACAATGGCAACTCGATTTCTTGAACACAAAATAAAAATAACTAAAAGAGAATGAGATAAATCAGAAAGGCTGTACTCGGAGAATGTGAGCTTCAGGAACTGGGGCGTGAGGCAAAGATGTCAGGTAGATTGTTTTACAGACACTCTAGAATTAACAACAGCCTTCCCATGCAGTAAGGTGGTCATTCATTCTGATTGAACATCTTGAAAAATAGCACACAAAAAACAAGGAATAAAGGAGAGGAATACATACACTACATACCAGTGCACACTCCCAACGCACATAGATTGCAAAAGAAAAAAAAAAAAAAGATAAAGAATGCGGAAGGAGCTTTAGCAAAAGTTCGAACAGGTCCAAGTGGAATGTGCTAATTCACCCATAGGCATAAGACTGTAAAAACGATTTCCTCGGCAGCTCAGGTAACAGACGGATGTGCAGACACATTGTCTGTTACCTTCACCGACAAATCTCTAGGCTGAAGTTTCGTTACTTACTTTATAACAATTCATCTGGTCTATCAAGTGACACTTATCTTCGCCCTGTGCCACAAAGGTCAGCTCGACTAAATCACTCCAAAGTCATATGTCCATACTATGCCAGAACTAACCTTTTTCAGAAGTCATTTTTCCCTAACACAATTGAACAATGGAACTGTTTGCCGTCATTGCTTGTGGAATGTACAAATGTCAACCAATTCGAACACTTATTGCCTAAACTCCTTTTGTAACCCTCCCCTCCTTGGGCAGCGCCGTTGCCTGCAGTATATGTAAATAAATAAAAATTGTCAGCCCATACTACGAATAATAAAGGCCTATAATAATTATCTTGTATGCTTTTTAATGGTATCTGCTAATTATTCATGTTTTTCCTAAGGATGACATACACGAGCAGTGTAAACAGTGCATAGGTAGGTGACAATCCATCATAGATTTTAGAGACAGATTGAGCTGTTTTTATGTATTAGCCATCCATCTGTTATCTTAACTGACATGAAAATTATGTCTTTTTTTTTAATCTGCTCTTGCTAACAGGTGAACGCCCGTTCACGCTCTTGCGACCGAGTACGACTGAGAGAGACGAGATCTCTTAAAACTTTTCAAATGTTTTTAGAATGACGGAACACTCTGGCATTGTGACGCCGTCCATGCGGTAACCCTGGAACTGCATTTCACAAGAGCGAAGGTTTTGCGGGATTTCCGAGGTGAAATGTGCGTAATACCCATTGAAAGGCTCGTTTACAACATTGACAAAAGTTTTTCGAGCCAAAAAAGAAAGGATAATGGGCGAGAAATAAAAAAAGTGAAAGCCGTTTACAACTCCCTTTAACAACGAATTAGAGCGCAGCTCTTGAGGAGGAGGAGGGAAGGGTACTGGGGGGTGAAGTGACCTGGGGGGGTCACGTGACCTTGGGGAGTCACGTGACCATGCCAATAATGTCATCAGTGACGTCACTGATGACGTCATCAGTGACGATGACGATGCGGACTCCGATGACGTCATCAGCGATGATGACGATGACGATGCGGATGTCGGTGATGTCATCAGTGACGTCACTGATGACGTCATCTGTGATGATGACGATGACGATGCGGATGCCCCCCGAAGTCACGTGACACCCCCAGGTCACGTGACCCCCGCCGAGGTCACGTGACCTCCCCGATGACGTCATCGTCACTGATGATGTCACCGGCATCTGCATCGTCATCGTCATCATCACTGATGACGTCATGTGACGTCACTGATGACCTCACAGGTATCCGCATCGTCATCGTCATCATCACTGATGACGTCATCAGTGATGTCACTGATGACGTCATCTGTGATGATGACGATGACGTTGCGGATGCCCCCCGAAGTCACGTGACACCCCCGGTCACGTGACCTCGGCGGGGGTCTCGTCATCGTCATCGTCACTGATGACATCACAGGGATCCGTATCGTCATCGTCATCATCACTGATGACGTCATCAGTGACGTCACTGATGACCTCACCGGCATCCGCATCGTCATCGTCATCATCACTGATGGCGTCATCAGTGACGTCACCGGCATCCGCATCGTCATCGTCATCAGTGATGATGACGATGAGGATGCGGATGCCGATGACCTCATCGGGGAGGTCACGTGACCTCGGCGGGGGTCACGTGACCCTGGGGGTGGTCACGTGACCTGGGGGTGTCACGTGACCGGGGGGGGGGGGGTCACGTGACCTCGGGGGGGGGGGTCACGTGACCTCGGGGGGTCACGTGACTTCAGGGGGTCACGTGACTTCAGGGGGTCACGTGACTTTGGGTCACGTGACCTTGGGGTGACCTTGGGGGTCACGTGACCTTGGGATGACCTTGGGGGCCACGTGACCATGGGATGACCTTGGTTACGGCGACGCCGACGCCGCTCAAGCCGGGAACGGGCCCCTAAGAGCTGCGCTCTAAAGAAAATATGCTGGACCGCCGAGTTTACACTGCTTCCCAATAGATGGCGCCAGTGTGTTCTCCGGTTTAAGAAGTTTTAAGGAACCCAGGTTTAAGAGGTCGCAAGAGTGTGAACGGGCCTTAAATCAGCGCTTTCCACTTGGGCCTGTGTTTGAGCTCCTTCCGCATACATTATTTCTCCCTTCTCTGATTTATACGAGTTCAGTCTGCGCTCGCTTGAGGTCTACGCGTTACTCTCCCTGTCTCCTTGGCTTTTTGCAAACTATTTTTCAGGGTGTTCAATTAGTACCAGCTCACCACATTACTACAATCATGCCACAACTAAAAACAATTACAACTTGCACCATTCGCTCAAGGCAGTACCACACGAAAAACAGGGATGTGGTAAGGTATATCTAACACTATATACTTACACTGAACAAAATATAGATACCAAAAACTGGCGAGACACTACCTTAATTGAGGACATGCATGTACATTTCCCTAGAAGCTCGTAATTAATACTTGAAAGCCTCTAAAAAAACACCAGTAGGAAGAGAATAAATGCTTCACCATTTAAAGCAGCCTGAGTGTTTCTGGAGTTGTGAAATTCGTTACACGTGCGTTGGATCATAGGAAACATGTGTACAGCAAATGATCTTTAGAGCTCGACATTTCGCGAGGAATAAATGCCCGCGTCAAAAATTATTTCGCGGGCACAAATTTTTGCGATCGGAAGTGGTATGCTATGCATTAATCACCACGGGGTAAATTCATCGCGGCACCAATATTTGGCAATTTTTTTTCTGGGTACGAACTGCGAAAATGAAGGCGTCTGCAGACGACTGGGGCGGCTGAAGCTAAGGACTTGCTCGATCAATCAATCACTGTTTTTGTCGGGTCCAGCTCTCAGCACGCAAGTACGGAGAGTTGAGTCGGCGATGGAGGGGCACCGCGCTCTTCCAGACATTCTAGCTTACCAGTAAACAATACGGCGGAGGGAGGAAATCAACACCCCCCCTCCTCTTCCGCCTTTCCCCCCCCCCCCCCCCCCCCCCAATCCGTCTCCCAAAGAATTCCGCCGCAACTGATCGACCTTAAGCGAGTAGACAGCCTCTGCATCGGGGAAAAAAGAAAAAGAGCCTCGCATAACACCATTCGCGCACAATTAGTAATACTGGTAAAAGCAAGCGATCTGCAGACAACAACAAGCCTTTTGAACGCAAGAAATAATCTAGCCCCAAACGAACAAAACACGAACTTACTTCGATCCCTTGTCATGATCTTGCCTGCTGAGCAGATTTGACGTAGTTCCACGTCCCACAGTCGCTTCGGTCTTTGTCGGACACACTTGAAACTACGGCAAACTCCACGCATCACCACTAATCGGGTAATTGGACCGTTAGCCGGCCGTCAACACAGGCATTCAAACGCACACGGCCGGCAAAAGGTGCGAAACATAGGCCGTTGCTTCGATGATATTGTATTCGTATCTTCAACACGTTTTAATAAAACGATCAGCAAACCGTATTATAAAACTCATAAAAGACACAGCAATGATAAATTATTGTGCACGTCAATTTCGCCACAATAATATGAATAAGTCCTGAACATGTTGCAAAATAATAAATCCGAAACTAAGCCTGCAATTGTAAAAAAAAAAATTTAGTAGACATGTAATCTTCTAGAAAGGGAGCGGAAGTCATTCGGGCGGCGGTAGTGTAGCGTGTTTACGCTCTGCTTATCTGTGCTTGTGGTCGTAGGTTCGAATCGCAGTAAGCGCTATTTGTGTTCGTTTTCATTTTTAAATTTTTTCTCACCTTTTAGTATTATTTTGTTTTATTTTGTATTATTTTATTTTATTTTATTTTATTTTATTTTATTTTTTTATTTTGTTTTATTTTGTATTATTTTGTATTATTTTGTGTTATTTTGTTTTATTTTGTATTATTTTGTATTATTTCGTGTTATTTCGTATTATTTTAAATATTTTTATCAACTCTTGAATTAGTTTTTATTATTTTAAATTTTTTCTCACTTTGTGTATTAGTTTTTATTATTTTAAATATTTGCTATGTTTATGCTGTCGTCGGCACCGTTCTTCAGGGTAACAATCACGCAGAAGGTGAAAATAAAAAAGTCCGAGCCCACATTTGAATTGATGCAATTCAGAAACCCTGGCCCTCTTGTTTTGCCGGGATGATTCGCTCCCTCCGAGCTACTAGGTGGGTCAGTGTAGTAAACAAACAGCGCAAGTCCTTTCAACGAAGAAATAAAATTAATAATAATGGGTACACTTAGAGCAAAATTGGAAAATGTAAGTGTTAAAACTGCCAGAGTGATGAAGCCAAAGTTTGTCATGAAAGCGGTAATCTTCACCCACAATTGAAATACAAATACCGCCATTTTAAGGCAGTAATTTGGTTGAGCTCATAGCTCATAAGCACATCTCTTAATTTTCTGACTTCCGGAAAGTAGTATTTAATTTTGCTCTGGTACATCAGCGCTATCCCCCGCGTGCCGCTAAGCCTTACTTATACAGGTTGCGCTCCGCAGTTTTACTTATTGTTCGGCCTAAACGCTTTTTTATTCCTGAGATTCAAGTACAGCGCGGATAATTAAACTAGCTTTCAGAAATGCTATCGTTCGGCATTGTGACATTTATTTTTCGTAGTGTCATTCACAAACCCAGCAGTGTGTACATCCACAACGCATTGGTGTTCCTCGCTTTTTTGAGTAAAGAAAAAAAGTTTTTATATTCGCGTTCCTCTGGTACGGTACGTCGTATGACATAAGCTATTAAAGAGACAGATTTCGTTTGGCTATGTGAACATTTAAAATATTTCTCTCAGATGATCGTAACTACCACATAAAACAGTCAATTCCTGCCTGAAATAGCATATTTTCACACTAGATTAAAATCACCAATAAAATGATCTCTCAGGAGATTTATGTACCTCTCGTAGCGTCATAAGCAATAAACACATCTCTTATTTTTCTAGTTTCTAGAAAGTAATGTTTGTTATTGTTTTTGTAGCTCAAAGCGCGTGCTCAATCATGCCACGTCTTTTTTCTTTTTTCATTCGAGGCTTCGTTATACCGTTTTTATTTTTTTTATCAGAGCCAAACACGTGCGTATAACGCCAGACCTGAAGTACAGTACATCAAATTAAACTCACTTCCTGAAAAAAGTATCGTTCGGCGTTGTAAAATTTAATTTTCGTGGCGTAGGGGGTCAGATTCTCGAATCCTGGACTGCAAATTTTTCTCACGGCATTGGTTTTTTTTTTTCGTGTTTTCGCGATAAAACACGTCAGCCTTGCCATGGTAGGATCAAATACGCCAGCGGCGGCAGTCATTTACGAAGGATTGATCAACGCAAACATTTCCACTCGCTACATATGAATCGCCGCAGTTCGTCGGAATCTCAATGACGTGACTGCATAATGAAAAAATGCAAAAAAAAAAAAAAACGATGCCGGTCAGTAAACGGAAGTTTCCGGGGCTCGCCAGCCTGCGAACAGCAAAGCGCCGATGCCGGCCAGTCACTGAACTTCCATGTAAATACTGCCCATCAGAGACAGTAAAATACCGATGCCGGCCAGTTACTGAACTCCCATGTAAATACTGGCCATCAAAGACAGCAAAATACCGGTGCCGGCCAGTTACTCAACTTCCGTAAATACCGGCCATCAAAGACAGCAAAAGACCTATGCCGGCCAGTTACTGGAACCTCCATGGAAAGACTAGCCAGCAAAGACAGGAAAAGCCCCGATGCCGGCCAGTCACTGTAACTTCTACGGCTGGACTGGCCAATGAGCAAGACGAAACCCCGACGCCGGCCGGGGCCTGTAGCTCCCCGGTGCCCATGGCCAGGCGCTGCCATCCTGTTACCATGGGCGGGCCGGCGTAGTTCCGATACCGGCCGACGCGGAGTGCTACCTGCATCTACATGTTGACTGGCACCATATAGTGCCATATACAGGAGTATCAGGCATCCTATACTGTTATATATGGCAGCCACTGGCACCATATATGACTTTATCTGGCAATATATGTCGTCATATATGGTGTCATCTTACCATATCCGTCCTGATTTCAGCCCCTGTATGGCAATATATGACCGTATATGTCTACTTATATGCCCATATACGGCCCTAAATCAAATATATCTGGGTCATATATGACATTTCTGTAAGGGTATTTTCGGAGGTTTTCGCTTCATGGACATATCATGCAACTCCCAGCACCTCCACCAAGATGTCACAAATAACAATTTATGAGGCGGTAAACAACAAAGAAAACTAAACGTTTAATGTGGCAAACTTGTGCCGAGCAAAAAAAGAAAAAGTAGTGTTGTAAGAATCGCAGTCGGCGCAACCGCAGAGGTTGAGCGCGAAAGCGAGTCTTGCTTGCCACGCGGAGCTTCTTATGTACACGCGTGGGTTTCGGGAACAATCGGCGTAGACGGTATGGCGTGTGGAACATTCTGATCTTGGACAAGCAACAAGGTCTTAGAAATTACCATAACGCGACATTTACAGAAATAAAAATGGAGCGTCCGCGTCCAGGCATCGAAGCTCGGCCCTTTGCGTGTGAGCCAAGCACGATGCCGAATCTTTCATGTGGGCACTGCCTGGTGGGCTGGCTGCGCGCTCTGCAATATTACAGGCACGTTAATATGGTTGGTTCCGAGTCGTTCCTATTGTGATGTCAGCAAGATTGTCTCTAGTTCCTGAAGTAATTCGTGAACCATCAAGTTACCTTTTGTGTTAATTTGCGGGAGATCGTTTTTTCAGGGAAAGCGATCTCAGTATGAAACACTAGGTTCCCTAATATAATTTCAGTCAAATGTTATCGCTGGACTTATGAATACACTCCGCGTGCATTCTAGTAATTAAAATCATAAAAATTTAGATACCGAATATTTTTTTTATAATACTTTGGAAACACATTTCAGAAACCAAATATACTTGTTGGAAAGCGTGCAGTGCCGTCCGCATGCCTAAAAAATTCTAAAAGCGCTTTGTTCAGTATCCGTTGTAACAGACGGCGGGGACAGTGAAGGACACATAGGCAAGCGGACGAAGCCAGGCGAGCAACTGCGTTACCTCTTCACTCATCAATGCCACGTGATAGCTGTGGCACTTGAGAGGAGATGCTTACAAGATTTCACGCGCGTTCATTTGACATTCTCAGATAAGGTATGTTTGTGTAGCATTCATATTAAGTAATAAACATTCACAAAGGGTGAAGTTGACAATCCGACGCACGCACTAAGTAGGTGAGCATGGCAGGTGTTTTCACAAAAAGGCTGCTGCCTCGGACAAAATTACCGAGCATTCTTCTTTATAATCAGTGCATATATAAAGGAAATCGCTCTTTAAGTTACCTAAGTTTAGTTCGTTTTCCCTCAAAAGGGCATGGCGGTTTTTTCTCGACAAGGGATTTACTGAAAATATATCAAAAATGTCAGCGTTAAGAAAGTAAATTGTTGTAGTGTGTACTTTCAGGAACCTTCATAATAAAATATATTTATTTAACGGTAATAATGTTTTAATTTGTTTCGCATTCTCAGTTTGGTATAATATTTTCAGAACTAATATTTTCATTATTACAAGTAAGGATATTGCCGCGCTCGTAGCTGGTCAAGTGGGCAGCGCGGCCGTGGCCTAACGGTTATCTTGCTTGCCCCCCCCCCCCCCCCCTCCCCCACGCGAAGAGCCAGGGCTCGATTCCTGGGCACGACGCGCCTTTTATTTATTAGTGCAATTTACTGTTCCGGTAAATTCGAGAGGTCTGTTGCATGTTCGAGGTTTGAACGTTCTATGCGCGAACCTTTTACGCCGATTGTTCGAGAAGCCCGCGCGTGTACAAAAGGAGCTCCGCGTGGCTAGCCGCAGTCAATCTCGCCCCAGCGCTAGATCCTGCGATTTCGCCGACATCGACGCCCGCGACGCTCTGCAGTTTTCTTCTCTTCCCTTTTTGTTTTGGGCACAAGTTCGCTCCATTACACGTTTGGTTTCTTCAGTTATCATCGCCTCATCAAGTGTCATTCGTGACAATATTTTCATTATTATAAGCTTCCTGCTGTATGATAAAAATCCACTAAATTAGCCGATTTGAAAATCTGAAAAAAAAAATAAGCCTGTGTCGTATTTTTCAGGCAACAACATACGTTTAACATTACCACCGCCGATGTCGTTTTCTTTTGTTTTTATTTTTATTTTCGATGTCGTAAAGTCTTTGGCAAAATGGGTAAATGTTATGCGGTGTATATATTCTACTTTTTTTGGTTGCGCTCTCAAATTTTTGTAGTTAAACCATACATTTATGTTTTTAACCAACACGTTAGGATGCAACATTGATTTAGTACTTATCTATACCGCCATGCATGCCACCATATTGTCTTCTCGGCCGTGACCAATACATTCGCGATCATGTTTTAATAACATACATATTTTTTACAGGAACGATATGCCTGATGTTGCGTGAAACGCCCCGTTTTTGCTGACAGTACGTGGGTTAAGCCTCACGGGAAAGTTGGGAATGTATGATTCCTTCCCGTAAGAGCGCTTGACATAGGGGTACTGAAAAGGGGCCTTATTAAAAATAACTTCTCAAAACAACGTTCCCCTAAAATTATACCGCAAAAAAAAAAAAAAAAAAAACTTTTAAAAGTTTGGGTACATTTTTTAAGCTACATCATTGAAGTTCTCCTGGAGATTGATTATGACTTGCTTTAGTTATATATATTTAAATTCGGAGCTGCGTGAAAATTCGCAGACGTGTTTACGAATACAATATGTCAAAATTTAAAATTCACGTTTTAATTACCCAGTACAGTTCTGTAATCTAAAGTTGCGGAATACATTTTTTCTAAAGTATACGTTTTAAAGAATCCCAGATATCTCTCACAAAATTATGAAGAAAAATTACGTTTATATTAAAGCGCAGAGAATTTGTGTTTTTTGTTATTGCACACGTTGACTCCTACTAGCTATTCACCCGCGCCCTACTTTGAAGGTGATTCCAGAGGGACCTTCCTAAGTCATTGACTTTAAACTTTCAGGATTCTTGCCAATCGAGGCAAATGTTTTTGTTTCTTTCAAATTGAGCAGTCATTTGAACTCGCCAAACTTCCTGGAGGGGTTACTCACAGCATTATTTTTATATACGTGATAGATCGATTTTTCTTATAAAGACAACTACCCTTTGAGAATTAAGAAACTAAGATTCTGATACGAGTAGTTTCAAGTGGCGCGTCGTGGAATACGTCAAAAATTAAAGTCAGACTTCTCAACTTTCGCCATTTATGAGGTTTTCGTTTTGATTACACACATCACGATTTTTATAGCTGTTAGTTTCTCACAAAATCGATGACTTTTTGTCCAGATCAATTTTGCCGCAAACCTGGATTTATGTTGAAAATCAATCGTTAAGAGCTATGACACAAGACAAATTAGTTTTAGTGTGGAGAAATAAAAATATGTTTTATATAGAATTTTTCGGTTAGGCTGGATAATTTACGTCCTTAACCATATCTTGCTAGAAATATAGTAAAAGAACAAAAAGAATATAAATATTTGAGCTCTGTATTAAAAAAATTAAAGATGTTTACAATTTTGTGCAATGGCCATTTCGAGCGCAGCTTTTGAGGAGGTGGAGGGAAGGGTACGTAGCGGAGGAAAAAATACGGAAATAAGTCTACCGGGAAATTGTGGGACAATATCCCGGTTAACTGCACTGGTAAATTTCGCGGAGAACTTTCCCCGCTAAATTTCGCGGAAAAATCCCCCCCAATGCGTAGTAGGAAGAATTTCCTGCTAAATTTGGCAGAAAAATTTCCCCGCTAACTTTAGCGAAAACAAAAACGCTTACTAAATTTGGAACAAAATGTTCTCCCCTGATTCCTAAAGAACTTTTTACCCGCTAAATTTGGCGGGTAAATTTTTCTTTCTCAATTCGGTGGAAAAACAATTCTCTGGTAAATACAACGTGAAATTTCTCTGGGAAATTTGGCGGAAACACTTATACCCTAAGTTTAGTGGGGAAATTTCCCCGCTAAATTTGCCGGGAAAATTTCCCCGCTAACTTTGGCGGAACGAATTCAGCACTAAATTTGGCGGAAAGAATTTCACGCTTAATCTATCGAAAATATTTATGCTATAAATTAGGAGCAACATTTCCCGTTAAATTTAGTGGGGAAATTTATTCGCTAAATTTTGCGGAAATATTTCAAGGCCAATTTAGGCGCCGAGTGACGTCACGTGTGATGTCACTCTGGGAAAACACCCATAGTGCAACGCGCAGTTACGTCGACGGCGACGCCGTTAAGACAGAAACGGGTGCCTAAGAGCTGCGCTCTAAAACAATTTAATATTTTTTGAAGAGTTGATGTTAATGGCATTTAAGGATTATACTAACTTGACATAACCAAATGTCAACCTTTTTGTTGTATTCTGGGAATTTTCCCGCAAAGTTTAGCGGAAAACCTTACCCGCTAAAGATAGCGTTAAAAAAAATGCCGCGAAATTTAGTGGAAAACTTCCCGGCTAAATCTACCGCAAAAAGTTTGCCTCTAAATTAAGCGGAAAAAAATTTCCTGCTAAATGGGAGGGGAGCAGGAGAGGAGGACCGGAAGTTACGGATGAGGAGGAGAGGCACCTCTTCATACCTTCCTCTCTTTCTCCTCGAGAGCTGCGCTCTAATTCGGCGTTACAGGTTATCGTAAACGTCGAAATTTTTTTTTTTATCGTACTATGTGTGAAAGACAACTTAATAATAGACCGACACGCGTGTTTGACGTCATAGAGCTGTGCCGGCGCTGCGTTAGCGCGGAGCCGGGTGGTGTGGTAGAATGGTGCACATTTCGCATGGGCGTCATAACATTTCAGCATGCCGCAAAGCTGCGCAGCCGTTAATTGCTCCACTAGGTACAACAAAAGTGACGGGTTGAGCCCCCACAAGCTCCTGGTGGACTCTGAAAGGCTTAAAAGGTGGGTAATATCCGTGGCTCAAAAGGAACTGTCGCCTTGTGCTAACGACAATTTCCGCGTGAAGCACTTTCTTGAAGGAAAGTGTGGCTTCCATTTTAATCTCCGTCCTGAGGCTTGCTTATGTGCAGAGAAGCCGTCGTCTCATCGAGACCACCCAGACTTTGTTCCCACGTTGTTGACGCAAAAGGCACCGATCAAGCGATCGTCGGTGGCTCGCTACGCCCGTGCGACTAAGCGGGAGGAGATCAGCGACAGAACGGGCGAAACGTTACCGCTTGTCGTGCCTTGTGGTCATGAGGGGAGGAAATATATCATACCTTGCCTTCCAGACACTGTGTGTGTTTAATCAATTAATAATTACACTCCAGCAGACCCCCAGACTAGGGGTGTGCGAATACCGAATAGTAGTTCTCGAATCGAATACCGAATCGAATCAAGAAAAAAAAAGCCGAATATCGAATCGAATATCGAATAGTGATTTTATTTGTAGGAATTTCTCAAAGTGTGCTGCGAATGAGACTATATATGTGCAGAGTATGCGCCTGGTGTAGAATATGCATCTTGTACAAAACAATAGCAAAAATGTAAAAAAGTTCTGGGGAAAAAAAAAGCAGTTGCTGTTGGACGTTGGGCACTAAAGATCCAATTTTATGGCGCAGACTTAACCTATCTACCCTAAACGTCACACACAGAAAAAACAAGTTACAGCCACGCGTGCCTTTTCTTTTTCTCGTTAAAAGCACAACCTAACACCGCGACTTTTTTATATATATTTGTGTATCTCAGAAAAGGGGCATTTTGCGATATTTGGTCTCCATTTTAAGGAAGAAAAAGGACACCGGGGATTTTATTTCCCATAAATAAACAGATAGGTGTTAAATCTGAGTAAACAGGCTTAAACAATATAATCTGAAGCAAGAAAATAAAACGTGGTTAGGTGGCGCAAGTCACCGTCCAACTGCCGCCATGCATCCATTTTTCCGTCGTATCTATCCTGTTTTAGAGAGCCTTGATTTAAAAGAGGGAGCAGGCGAAATTGAAATTACGGAGACGGCTCCAGCGCAGATTGGTCGTAGGTGCGCATGTGTTGTGTTGTCGCGTGGAAAGAGGGCGAGCATACAAAAAGACGCAAAAGCCTGCCCTGCCTGCCCAATCCCGATCGACGCTTTCGTCTTTTCGTCACCTTCTCGCAGTTCAAAATTCAAGCGCGGCTATTGAACGGTTGGAAACCCTCTCAAATCTAGGCACACTATTTTTCCGTTCCGTTTCGTTCCGAATCAGAATTTGCGGCTTCAGCGCTTGCGGTTCCAAAAGAACGACGACGATAACTCGGCTGGTTTCATCGGCGTGGTTAACGTAGTTTTCTTTATGTGATCGTGCAGTCGCCGATTTCTGTGAAAGCGGCAAGTGTGTTCAACATCCGCGCTTCAATTTGAAACGGGAGGTTTTACTCGTGAAAAGAATTAGGCATGGCGCGGAGTTCCGGCTTCTCTGTTTCGGTTGTGATTCAAGGGAAGATTGTGTCACGATCGTGAGTAAATCTGCGTGCTATAAAGTTCGTGGCGTTCGTTAATTTTCTTTTTTCTAACCTGCGCGTTAGATTTTTGTGGAATGGTAGGACCAAGAGGTGTTTCTCGCATGGTCTGTCTAATATCACGGCGCTTACATCGGGAGAAAAAACGGCTTTTTTGTCAGCTCCGCGCCGACCGCGTGTCTTTGGCCGTATATATCGAATATTCAAGTGACCGAATACTAGGAATTCGATTCGCGAATCGAATTATTCGGGAAATTTCTATTCGATTCGAATTCGTATATTCGAGTATTCGCACACCCCTACCCCAGACTGCTGATCACGCCGGGAGTGCGGTAACCAGTTCGAAGGAATCATAGGCCTCGATAGACTTGCGCGCCTGCACCGTGTCAGCCGTGAACTCACTTGGCGAAAAAACAAGGCAAACGACGACGTCAGGCATCGACATCGGTGGCAGCAACTTTACGTTCGAAGTCCAGCCGGCAGTGTTAACGGCGTACGAATCGCCGAAGGCAACGCCGTCCACCCAGTTTGCCTCGATAACGCTGCCGTTGAGGCTCGGTTAGCGAGCTCAAATAGTCGGGCATAACGTACGACATTTATAGACCAATACGCGGCCCTGACGTCATGCAGCTGCGGTGGCGCTGTCGGCGGCACAGCGCATGCGCAGACGCTTCACTCCTCCCAAATTCGATTTCTGCACAGGCGCGGTGCCCACACCTGGTGTGGGCAAAGGCGGGCTTGTTTGCAAACATCGTGTCGGTCAATATGTATAGTGTAACGAACGACCTTTGCGGCCGCTCCTGGACGCGGAGCGCCACTTCTTCTGCAACATTCCCGAGGACACAACTTTCGCTGACAACCTCGAGTCCCGATTATCTGCTCCGCTGTCCGGATGAGCACCCGTACCGTCAACTAAAGAGGAAGGTAAGCTGTAGTCGATACCGGCTCAATTAAGGTGCTGAAAAGGAAAGACGTTCTCCTCGAGGCGTCAAAGCAGGAACCAACGGCCACGGTGATCCCTGCTAAGCCGAAAGAGGGAGATAAGCCGTCAACGATAACTGCCCAATTTTCAGCGTCCGAGGTCCTTTCCGTCCCAGCTAAGGAGGGGGACGGTATCCTCCGGGCGTTTGTGTGCCTTGGAGTCAACAAAACGATTAACCTGTGTGTGCGTTTGTGCGTTCTCGTAGTCGGTGCCTGGACGTTTGGGGATGACCTTCTCGGGTCACTACCAGTTCGGCCGGCCCTCGCGGAAGGGCCAAGCGTGGATTAGGGCCGAGCGAGCCGGAACTGCCGAGTGTGGGGGCGAGGCCGACGACTGCGAAAGGGCCGGGAGGGGTGTCAAGGCCGAAAGAGGGGGGAAGGCCGGGCACGGCGGCAAGGCTAAGGGAGGCGAAGGGGCCGAGAACGGGTGTGGGGATTAGAGCGATCAGCACACGCGTGGCAACTCCGGCGTCGCGGGAATTCCTTGGAAAGAAGACCGATAGATGGCGCGCCCTGTTTTCGCTCCTTTCTGTTTGGAGACCTGTTTGGTTTGACAAGTTAGTCTGGAAACCTGTTTTTTCTTTTCTTTTTTTAATGCACAGTTTCTTTGCAAAAATTTCATAAGGAAAAATATGAAGGAAACCAACCCGTCCTGGGTTTAGGCGCGTTGGTTTCCTTAACATTTTTAATTGAAAATCCACTCGCTATGTAGGCCACAGTAGCAGACCTCTTTTCCGCTAGGCCATGGACGCATGAGGGATTCTGCGTCAACTTTTTAGGAATATAAATAGAAAAAACGGGAATGCACATCTCCTGTTTTTTTCTTTTGTTTTTTTTTCATTTCTTTTTATCACGAATTTTAACAACCTCAAATATACTTGCCGCAGCTAAAGGACAGCAAGATGTTTCCTTTCAGTCGTGATTAAAACCTGTCGAGTCCCGTAAGACACCGGAATCGAAATTTTGTAATTGGTGCGAGAACAGTAGCCGTGGTTCCAGCCGGCCCGTTACGCGCCCAGGCATAACTCCTTGTCGCGTTACCAGAAGTGTTACTGTCTTTTATATTCAATTCATGTCTAAACTCTCACCCCTGTCCCGTATGCAAATTTTATTTACTACAATCTCACCATATACCTTGAAGATCTTCACAGATCTCCCAGTTTTTCGCAGGAACTTGGCAAGTCTAGTTTAAAGTTAAAACTCTATTGCATTTTGTGTGAAGTGTGCGACCTATTTGTAGTCATGCTAATTTGTACATTTTAAGCTGTGCGTGTGCTGTGTTTATTCGTTTTGTCTTGTGTGCGCCAATGTCACAGACCAGCGTGCTTTTTTGGGGGGCACATTAAATGAACAAATTATTATTATTATTATTATCATTATTATTAAATATTATTATTATTATAACTACTCCATGGCTGATCGCACCGCTGAAGTATATCGCGTCGAAGGTGCAAAAACGGTCAGCTAAAAATGAGGGATCACGGATCGCAAAGCACGCATGGAAGTCACTACACAGAGTCACAGCTCTATATAATGACTGTACAAGTCACTCGCGTCGCAGACGGAATCTGCGCAAGGAAGACCGATGATTCAGTCCAGCGAGAACGCGCTGGAGAGCAGACGACAAAACACATTACCACCGCAAATAACAAAAAAAAAAAAAAACATAGTGGGTTATTTTTTAGACGATATACTTCGCGCCAAGCAGCACACCATTGTTTGACCAAATAGGCCGGAAACTGGCAAATATTGGCTCCAATGTTGGCCTAATGTTGATTTTCTCGAAACCGTTACCCGATCCAACGTTGGAAAATTAACTAATGCTAATGTAGGACCACGATTCAACCAATATTTAGGCTAATATTGGACCATCATTTATGCCATCGTTGGACCACCTTTTACCCAAAATTTGAGCCCAACGTTGGGCCACAATTCCAGCAGCACCTAAATCATCCATGGACCACTATTCATTGTGGATCCTCCAACCAATATTGGCATGCAAGTTTAATCATTGGCTTATCCAATATTGGCTCCCAGCCTTATGCCCTGGCTATTTAAATTTCGGCATCCAATTTCAAGCGCGGGTTGCACTATTTTCGGCAGCCATTTTAGCGGACATACAGTTTTCTTTTCAGATGTATTTATAGTGGTCAGTTGAACACTATATGCATCTGAAAAGAAAGCTTCGGTAAACAAGCCACATTCACTGTGGAATTTTTTTTATCGCGTCCAGGTAAATATAGAAGCATGCAATTCAAAGTGTACCGTCAATACATTTTATTAAGTATTACGATTAAAGAAAAATTAAAGCAAATGAGTGCCAGGATTCACCCCTGCAAGCTGTGAACCGGGCAAGAACGTGATGGCCGGGATCCCACGCAGAGTTCTGGGCTCACAGTTCTGAAAGAAACATAATCGGGGGCCTCGATTCAGGTGCCAGTTCCCACTAGGCCACCTCATACCACCGTAATTTTAAATATTCATTTACCTTTCATCTTCAGTCACTGTCAGTTCTCTCTTACTTTTGTCAATTATGAATATCCAAATAAAATATGGCTTTATTATTCGTCGCCCTTTAATCAACTGTTCAATTAATCGATTCAGTTGCTCTCTAACATAAAATCTCAGAAAGGCCTACCGACTTTTTTAATGTTTATTTTTCTATAATTAAAACTTTATTTTCCAGCGAATATTTTTCGTTCTTTTGTATACAATAAACTTGAGTATTCTAGGCGATAGCAGTACCGCCTTATATAACAAATAGATGGACAATGGTTGAAAAAAAAGCACTGCAAAAGGTGGGGCGCGCGAGCGTCTTGAGACGAGGTATGAGTCGCGCTCAGCTTCTGCGCTGGCTTTGACAGTGCTTTCCCTAATCTCAGCTGAGACGCTGTTTCCAGCAAGCCGGCATAGGCGGTAACTGTTGTTTTGTTCGCCCGACGTGTCCTAACTCAGAGCTTAACCGATCTATTATTAAATACTGATAGTGATTAAAGAAATTAATAAAATAGTAGAAAGGTTAATCCATAAATTGCTTAGCCCTATTCTTGCAACATCAAGGGGGTTCTTCAACCCTTCATCTAGCCTTAAGACCTGTTAATTACAATCTTACCATTTAAATTAACACCTATATCGCTACGTTGATTTGAAAAAAAAACAAAAAAACTTTACATTTACGGCATTTGCGGCACAGAAATATGTAGTTACAAATGTACTAATATTTCCTCCATAATATTTACCAGTTATAAATCAAATCACTGGCCTTTTTCAGCTCACCAGTGTCAAATGTACTACGAATTTAACAGTTCAATAAATAGCCTGTTATACGAGAGGAACATTACAGTTGAACAGAACATAACGCTTGAATCAATCAAGAATTTCAAATAAATCACGCACGTAAAAAAAGCTTGACGAGTAAATAAAATTACTGGCACTCCACTTCCAGCCAACAAACCGAATTTGGGGAAATAAGGGTTAACCAACGCTTCTGTTGTATTTAGCTATAGATATACTCGGAGGCAAACATCTTGCGACACGGAGACGCCCATATTTTAACAGGAAAAATAAAATATAAATGACTTCGAACATAAAAGAATAACCAATCAGAGCGTCAGTCTATTAGAATAAAAAAAAATACTTCCAATTAGCGCTGTATAAGGCCTGTCGGGCCGATCTCTGTGGGTTACAGGCTGGACTCGTCGAATATTCCTGTCACAGAGTTCGACGCAGTCCAAACTCATCGGATCATGACAAAGCGTATATTGCGTAGCAAGAACACATGTCCCCGATGGTCAAGAGGTCCTTTCTTTGTCACTCACATGGAAGGAAGGGCGGTTCGTTGCGTCTTCGGTCCGTCGAAGCTAGTAGTGACATGTATGCACACAACAAAGGAAGGTCACAGGTGTGTAGGGGCTGCCGAGAATATATTCATGGTTTGGACTAGAGCCACTAAATGAGCTGCGTCTAAAGTATTGGCACTCCGTTCGCTGACAAGGAAGCTCATGTAATACAGCTTTGCTTTGTCGCGAACTGTTTAAATATTTGTGGAGGACGAAAAAGGCGTTTTCTGTGATTTCAGATTAAGCTTCACATAACTGCCAACCATGATTTTAAGCCACAATACGACCAATGGGGTGGTTATCATTTGAGCCCGTTCTCGTTTTAACGTTCTCACTTGGCCCTTCTCAAAACAACCATTCTCAAAAAGATCTTCTCGCTTTGACCCGTCGTATTTGGCCCTTTCCCGTTCTGTCTTTCGCATTCCAACCCTCCTCATTTGGGCCCGTTCTCGTTTCGACCTTCTCACCTAGCCCTTTTCAAAACAGCCATTCTCAAAAATATCTCGCTTTGACCCGTCGCACTTGACTCTTTCTATACCAAAATCGTTTTTTAGGGTAATATTAATACAGTGATATACTTTGTGTGCGTCTGTGTGTGTGTGCCACACTGCAGGCATACTCTCTCTGCTAAGGGTTTTTGCAGTGCGTCGAGGTCGTCGTGAAAAGCTTCTAGTTGAGAATAAAACAGACCAACTATTTATCGCAGCCAGATCATATTCCGAAATGTCACGTTATTCGAGGTCTCTCGACTTGGGACAATGCCACCACTTCTATAATGCAGGGGTTCTCAAAAGGGGGTCTGCGAAGACATCCTAGGGGTCCGCGAAGCCCTGTCTCATCAGTCACGCACGGCAATATTAGTTGTCTTTCTTCACATTGAGAAGAAACGTTCCACATTTCGGGAGAGTACCCTCGTGTGTATGTCAATGAGATGAGTCTACTTTACATTAGCAATTAGTTATATCTATTTATTAAATCATTATCATGATAACTTATACCTTTCTATTCCCCGCTCCCCAAACAGGGTCCTCCATCATCTCCGCCTTTCTAGAAGGCGTCTGCGAAACATCAATGGTTGAGAACCACTGCTATTATGTATGCTATTTCTGTTCAAACAAAGTTTCCAAATTAAATGTTCATCGCTTTTTTGTTTGTTTGCTTAGATGAAGGGAAGCAGGCGTCAATGTACAATTCTCAGTGCGTACCTCTACACATAACATATATCTGATGGTATGTTGGCAGCCCAACTAAGGTAAGGCTCATCAACAAAGCCGCGAAGGCATAACGACATTAGAAGCATGCCGAACTAGTGTCATTCGGTCGTAGCGCGAACGGGCGAAATGAGAATGGGGTCCAGTTGCGAAAAACACGATTCGGATCTTATGAGAAGGTTCAAACGAGAAGGACCAAATGAGAAGGGGTCGAAATGTGCACGGTTCAAATGCGAATGGGACGCTTTAAGATACCGTTACTCTGAAGCGTAGCTTATTTAGTGGCACAAGTTTTGACAATCCGCATGTTCAAGATCGCACTTGGCATTAAGACGGAATGCGCTGCTGGTGATCGGAGCTCTAAAAACACCGTTTTTACCGTTTCCAGTAGAGGTAGCGTGGATGGCGAAGATGCCGAGCCGCTTCGCACGATAAAAACAGTCCGCTAAGCAATAAAATGCGTGAAAACAACTTAAAAACTGGCACCACGATCTCCTGATATGCGCACGTTGATCTTGCAATTATTTTTTTTTCTTTATTTGTTTTGCGGATATTTTCCGCATGGGGGGCAGAGATAAAGGCACAAGTGCCTGACGGAGCCTCTACCCCCCAACAGTTCAGCCGTGGCAAAAAAGATAAGAGTGTAACATATGCTACAACATTGCAACTAAGCAGAAAATACACATGCACTCTGGAAGCCGCAATCACAGGATCGCACAAGCCAGGCAAAGCGCACCGTCAACGACAACTGGACAGAAACAGCTCTTGGAGAAAAGAGCGGTTTCTGCCCGTCTGCAGTTCCCGGTTGCGCAACACTGTTCACGATGGCGAACTTCGTCGATTTTGAAGAAAGTTCCCCGAACCAGTCGAACAGTCCCCATCGTCCTCCAGTCGACCCCTACCTTATCGTCTGGCCTTGGTCAACGTGACATCACTTTCTGTGTGTGTTTCGCGGGCTGGACTCCGTCACCCCTGAGCTGAAAGGGTAGTGGAAGCCAAGGCGTTCGGTGAACCAATCGCACGTCTAACTTTAATCACGTGATCACGCTCCTTCCCGTAACAACGCGCAGAGAGCGGGGCAGGCGATCAGTGATCCGGCGGGCGCGTAGCTCCCCCTGCACTGTCAGCTTAGGAATGAACGGATTCCTTCTCGCTCAAGGACGAGTCCTCTTCGCCCACAAAGGAGATTTGTGTGGGGAAAACGGGAGGGTAACTGTTCTCTCATCACGTCTCTCGCCCTTTGTGAGGGAAAGAGAGGGTGCGCCATGAGTTTAGCCGAGCGACCTTGGTAAGCAATCCGTTCCGAGGCCGTTAGGCTCGCCCCTCCCCTATGCTCTCCCCTTTCTCAAATACTTTCGTCTGTCTCTGCTCAAATTTGCTATCCGGGTGTCCCAAAACGAATGAGGTAAGGTTTGCTTATATATATATAAAAAAGAAAAGAAAATCCTAGAGCAAAAGGACAAAAAGCGACTGAGAGACACGAAGCTCGAAACTCAACTTGAAACCTACTGTCAAAATTAAAAAGAGACAATAAAAATAAAATGGTTACCAACGAAAAAAAAAAAGGTCGATATAAATCTCAAGAAAATTGTCGGCCTTGTTGGCGTTCCTTCAGAGCACCATTGAAGCTAACTAGATTATGCTTCAAAATAAACAAAAAAAAGAGGAGAGCATGCGCAAAAAAAGGAAACAAAAAAAAAACATTCGCACAAACATGTGGGATGCGCTACATCGGTAGTCTAAAATATCAACGACATATGGGCGATCGTACGTATGTAGCATGATAGCCCAACGTGCAGAATCCCTGTGCAAGCTTCAACCAGCATTGTTCCAATGACGGCATGATTACGTTACACACGCTCGCGTGCCCACTTATTGTCGCTTAATTAGAAGCAAAATGCTCCGCCGTCACGGTGAGGACCCGGTCACCTGATCTGGGGATTCGCGTCATTGGCTCCTGATGAAACTGGACATTTTAAGGCGGGGCAAATGGCGGTGTGTCAGTCGTGATAATTTCACACGGAGCTTTTGTCATAGGGTGCTTCCGTGCACCACCCGATTGTACTTAGGTCGTTAACAGTCTGTAAAGCGGTCTCCTTCATGGAACTTCGAAGTCCACTGTAATAAGTGTTCGTGTGATCCTTTGCTGGATGAAACACAAATTCCGGGGAAGTAGGAATCCAAAAAAGCGGAGAAATTTTTGAGGCGTTCAAAATCAGTGTAAATGAGTATGACGGTTGCATGAGTGCGTCGTCACTCGTTTCGTCAAATAAGGAATTCAGGTTCATTTGGGGTGAGGTATAATAAAATGTGTATATGTGTTCGTTTTCTTTTTTTTTAAATAAAATTTAGTTGTTTGTAGCGCTCCGAGTGTGCACGCCTACTTCTTTGTGCTCATTTCTTTTGCGCCTTTAAGTAGAAGATTTTGCACCTAACTCACTTCTGGTTAGACTCGAAATCGAAACCAACATTTCCGTCTGCTATCAGTGCCTTGCCGCCACGTTGGAGGCATTCTGCGTCTTATTGTGGCAGCGTCGTCAGAGAGCCGTCCTTTTATGATCACATTTCAGAATATATTTTTCCCTAGTCAAACGCAAAGAGGTTCCTCATCTGACACGAAATGTTGTCCATAAACCCGTAGTTGGTGTACGAAGCTTGTCTAACATAATAATCTAGAGCGAAAGTCCCATGCATTTGGCCACGACGGAATGGCAAGGCATAGACGCGTGGACATAACGGCAGCCCTAGTTGGCGGTCCCGATGAACCCATTTTGGTTGAGACGCCTTAATATGCACAAAGAAACAGCAAAACATATATAATTTCGGTACCATGCTATTTTCTTTTTTACTTTGCAGAAATGCACCTGAATCGCGCGCTGACAAAATTAAACAAAGTTTACAAGCGCTCGAGCAACTACAACTTCTGGAGGCAAAGCTAACACGCCTAAACCAGCTTATAAGCTAAAGTTATTTCGAGACTAAAGCGTGTTTCACATGCAGCGGTTTTGGCCCTAGAGCGGCGCGACTTCTGCCGTGACGGCGCTCTGGCCAGCACCAGCGGTTGAGCGCCACGAGCAACGCGACGGCACAAATCGCGCCGGTCTAGGGCCAAAATCGCTGCATGTGGAACACGCTTACCACTGACCATTATATGCCACTGCGTTCTTGCAATGTCGATAAGTAGATTCTGCATAACCTTTACGTGCGCGTTTAGCGTGACATAAGAACATTGAAAAAGCGGGTTCAAAACTTCGATCCACGAAGTTCCTTCAGCGTGGCGCAAGGGTGCTCCGGCAAGTTTTATGTTATCAGCTCCACTCAATATCGGTGACCTAAATTTTGGCCCCAAATCGTCGCTTCGCCTGTTATGGCTTATCTGTCGACACCTTTGTATGGTAAGGGGTACCAGTTCTCCTAAAAATGGTGCAATGTCCATTGTGCCCGCACTTTATCCCAGCCTGTCTTTCGCCAAAAAAATTAGGTGAGCTTTTGTCGGTGAGCTTTTGTCCGGCTGCATAGTGAGCTCGTGCACAAATAGAAACTCAGTGCGACGTCAATTGCTTTCTCATAGAAAGGCGGTTAATTAATCTTAATTCTTTTTCTTTACTCGCCTTGCAATTTTTTTACATCTCTTTTAAGCATCTCTGATTGTTCTTCCCCACCACGGCAATCCCGTCCTTTTGCTTTATGACATACCGCCCGCGACTACGTAATCTTTCAGGATTTTCATGATAAAATTGATACCTGAGCGTTAAGCTGAGGTCACACTGCTCATAAATCCTACGAAGGACGGTCTGCAGACAGATTCGAACGCGAGTCACCGCGAGGTCCGTTCTTCGAATGCTGCCGGGCAATGAGTTGAAGAAGAAACATGACACGCGGCATACAAAACAGGGATCTTGCGGTGACTCGATCGTGTCTGTCAGAGTGTCTTTTGTATGAGGTGTAAGCGGTGTGAGCCGGGTTTCAATTTAGAATTCTGTCGGGCCTTTGGATCAAAAAGGAGCAAATCCCATTCCGTAGTTCTCCTCATTTGTATTGTATCCAAACGTTTGCTTAGTAGACTTTTTCTTTGCAAATTATCTAGATCGGTCGCACACATAATTCGGAGTGCACAGAATGTGTAATATGTGCGATAGGCTTAGCTGCCCTCGTAGGAATATTTTTCACTTTTTTTTTGCCACCTCAGACACCACACGTCAAGTGTACTCCGAATTGATCCTTGGGATCTTGGTAAGTTTATTTTCCTTCTGTTGGCAGGGCTGCAGAAAAAAAATGAGGTTCTGCCTCTTGCCTTTCACATTGAGGGCTCATAAAGTCGGAAGTAGTAGTACAGCTGCAACGGAAAAAGAGTAGCACAAGTGACCGACGACCGGAGCGGCAAAATCGCGACACGCGGCGCTATCGTTCCCGAGCGCGCCGATAGCGAGAGTGCCAGTCACGTTCCATGTGTCAACGCGGGGGTGGCCGGCAGAAAGCAGCCCATCCTAAAGCCCGCACTTCGAAAGGTATCTTATACTTTAAATTTCTGCCACCTACCCCACCCACCCACCGGCCCGCCCGCCCGCCCGCCCGCATTGAGAGATGCAACGTGACTGGCACTCTCGCTATCGGCGCGCTCGGGAACGATAGCGCCGCGTGTCGCGACTTTGCCGCTCCGGTCATCGGTGACTTGTGCCACTCGTTTTCCGTTGTAGCTGTACGCGACGGAATGAAGCTCCTGACCTTGCCGCGTGAAGACACTGCGCCAATCAGCCTAGAGGGGAGCCAAGAGGCTTCTATGCAAACAGGGCTTGTGCCCACGCCCTTTTGGGCAAGCACATAGAAGACAAAGATGTTGAGACAATTTAGGAGCCCCGTGTATTGACCATTCCATTTAGCGCTCTCTGGGCGGCACCATTTTGTTCGAGCGCAGCGCCCTCTCCACACATCCGGGAAGTTCAGCGGGTTCGGCGGGGTAAAACGAGAGAGAGGGCACGCCGCCGACTCCGCTAGCAGACGACAAACCGGGAGGTTGCCGTTCTCCATCTTTGGGCTGTATCGGCGGGCTCTACCGAACACCGAGCTCTCGCTCGTGGCTGCCGTTGTGAAGTGGTTCGCGTTCTTAGAATAGTTGTGGCTACTCCAAAATCAGCCTATAACTCTCTGTTGTTCTATTTTGCTAAATGATAAACTAGCATATCTTTTTTCCGTTACTTAAATAGCAGTTGAGTCAGCCGGCAGTACTACCCTCAACTACTGCGTGTATTGCGGCAGCAGAGCACGTTTTTATTTATTATTTCAGACTTCCACTCATGGTCGCTAAAGGCCTACACCAGTACGAAATTTTGTGTAGTAAAAAAGGTACATCAACCGGATTTTCTTTTCGCCAAAGAGACCGGCCATTCTGACACAGTTTTCCATATTTTTGTTTTTTATTTGCACGCAGGTAACAGTGCAATTGGACCCTGTGAGTCTTTTTATCTAGCATAGTATTACACGATAACTGTCATACCAAAATCTGCGCATCTGAGCTTGAAAGTTCCAAAATGACGCGATTTTAAACAGAGTTTGCACGCCAGCCGCACGCTAGCTACAGCCCACTCGGCGGAGCGGACGGCTTGCGGGGGAGACGGGGAGTGCATTTTTTTTTCCCTTTTACCCTCTCTGCTATGACCTTAATGGAACGGTCTATTATAGCGAAAGCTAGAGCACGAGTTCATAGCACTGCAAGAGGATCTGGCTGCACGAGAGCTCATGCAGCGGGATTACGTTGTTTCGCTTTTCCAGACTTCACTCTGCTGTGACAATCGCTCGCTCGCTCGCTCAAAATGTGTGTTAAAAAAAGAAAGGTTTTTAGGCCGCGGTGGAAGAAACACATTTTTCCTCCACCGTGCTCCACGCCAGACTCGTCAAACCAAACAGATCTCCAAACAGAAAGGAGCGAAACCAGGGCGCGCCATCTATCGGTTTTCTTTCCAACGAATTCCCGCGTCGACGAAGGAGCCACGGGTGCACTGATCGCTCTAATCCCCACCCCCGTTATCGGCCCTTACGCTTCCCTAAGCCTTGCCGCCGTGCCCGGCTTTCCCCCCTCTTTCGGCCTCGACACCCCTCCCGGCCCTTTCGCAGTGGTCGGCCTAGCCCCCGCACTCGGCAGTTCCGGCTCGCTCGGCCCTAATCCACGCTCGGCTCTTCCGCGAGACTCGGCCCAGGGGGGATGCTGCCGACCTTCTCGGGGTCACCTCACCGTAGAATCCAGGAAGCAAGGCCAAATCCCGAGCGTCCCTGAGGGAACGGCTGCCACTACAAGCCTTGAGGAATGGCAGCATCCCCCCTGGGCCGACCCTCGCGGAAGGGCCGAGCGTGGATTAGGGCCGAGCGAGCCGGAACTGCCGAGTGCGGGGGCTAGGCCGACCACTGCGAAAGGGCCGGGAGGGGTGTCGAGGCCGAAAGAGGGGGGAAGGCCGGGCACGGAGGCAAGGCTAAAGGAAGCGTAAGGGCCGATAACGGGGGTGGGGATTAGAGCGATCAGTGCACGCGTGGCTCCTTCGTCGACGCGGGAATTTGTTGGAAAGAAAACCGATAGATGGCGCGCCCTGGTTTCGCGCCTTTCTGTTTGGAGATCTGTTTGGTTTGACGAGTCTGGCGTGGAGCACGGTGGAGGAAAAATGTGTTTCTTCCACCGCGGCCTAAAAACCTTTCTTTTTTTAACACACATTTTGAGCGAGCGAGCGAGCGATTGTCACAGCAGAGTGAAGTCTGGAAAAGCGAAACAACGTAATCCCGCTGCATGAGCTCTCGTGCATCCAGATCCTCTTGCAGTGATATGAACCCAGGCAGCACAAAAATATTGGACCAATAACGGACAAATATCGGTCAAAGTTTTAGGAAATAACGGTCCAATAATGATTTGCACCCCGGCTCCAGATCGGTCCAATAACTTGAACCGATCACGGGGAAAGTTTTGAGACCGATATCGCCAACCGTTTTGTGACCGGTGTCGTCAACCGTTTTTCGGCCGTCTTTCGAAACCGTTTTACAGCCGTCTTTCAAAATGTTTTGTGGCCGTTATCGTTAAACCATTTTGGGATTTAAATGTCTTCTTGAAATACGTAAGAATGCGAATGACGTACTACGACATCAAATGTGGAACTCTTTATTTTCAATGAAAACGGATGCTTCATTTTAGTGGGAATCGGAGATGTCTGACCATCTTCGACTTGGACAAGGGGTATGGGAGCACTGCAAAAAAATTTCACTCAATTTTATGGGTAAAAGTTCCGGGTTCCATAATGCCGGCAAGATTTCCCGTAATCTAGAAACTGGAGAGTCTGTAAAAATAAGGCACATAATTTCGTAAAATGACGGAATGTCTGTAGCTCACTACGGAGGGCTATCCGTAGGAATTATGAAAGCTGTCGGCACTAAATAATGAAGCACTATACCTTTCGGCCTTAGATAAGGCCAAAGTTACGAGCCATCCGTACCACCCGCACCTCCGATACATCAGGCGACTCCCCTGGAAGGGCTGTGCCTTTGCCAGGGGTGTCACCTGACGTATCGGAGGTGCAGGATTGGTGCGGATGGCTCGTAGCTATTGGCTTCAAGAAGACAAAAAGGTCTAGTGCTCCGTTATTTAGTGCAA
Organism: Ixodes scapularis; assembly: GCF_016920785.2. Taxonomy (NCBI): domain Eukaryota; kingdom Metazoa; phylum Arthropoda; class Arachnida; order Ixodida; family Ixodidae; genus Ixodes; species Ixodes scapularis. The sequence continues at coordinate 214,636,011 of NW_024609835.1, read as the reverse complement.
ACAGCTTCCATGTTCGAGCAAGCCGAAGTCACATGAAACTTTTGAGGTATGGATTGGTATGGAGAGTTCATAGGCTCTGTCATTCAATATACTAACCTGTATATTTTTTTATCCTTACACAAAACAACAAGAGTTCAACAAGAAAAAGAGCACACAACCTCTACTACTCATTGCCAGGATTTTGTTTGTGTGAGATCAGCTGTTCGTAGAGATGACAGCTGAACAAACGAACCAATTAAGAAGTTTTGCCACAATGCCTTTATTGGAAGAAGGCATGCCTTGCTTTAAGTTGGGAGAAATTTTACATTACAGTTGTCCTTGCGCTTGCCATCTAGATGCCCCTCCATGCTTGTGCTTATAGTTGTCCTTCAATTGGAGACCTCTTCGATATCTTCATGGTGCACATAAGAGCAGCCTGAAATAAAGAGCAGAAGAGGATTCGAAATCAATACACAATCACAACAAACTGTATATGACAGGGGTGGCCAGGCTGACCCGGCTGAAGAGCCGCAAACAAACCCACGAAACTTCTAAGAGCCGCGGGGGGGGGGGGGGGGGGGGGATGGGGTGGGGCAAACTTAAATTTTGTATAGAGCCTGACTGTACGTATGGGGGCACAAGGCTCTCAAACCGCAACTGTGCTTTATTTCGAAATCCTTTCTTTTTTTCCTGGGGCAACGCGGAAAAGAGCGAAAGGGGGGGGGGGGGGGAGGTCCCCTACGAGGAATCCGCGAGCCGCACTTAGACCAGCAAAGAGCCGTATGCGGCTCGCGAGCCGCGGTTTGGCCACCCCTGGTATATGACACACATGGTTAACATCAGCAAGCAACGTGTTTACTACCTAGCCCAGCTCCCCACCTTTCTACTGCACATGATATATAAAACAAAACTCCCATAAATTGAACCAAAGTAAAAATTTGCATTGATTTGAATACCCAACACAACAAGTGCTTGAGAAATAAAACTAGCAAATTAAAATTTGCATAACCATTCAGTGATATTAAGCACAATCAAGTGAGCCATATCTCCTTTAGAGTATACAGTAGGCTCACGATAATTCAAACTCGGAGATTTAATACCTCTGGTTAAGTCAAAAAAATTTCAAAACTTGGGCTGTCCCGCTACGTTTTCAATGTATTCATTAGCCGCTTAATTTGAACGACGTTTTCGTGTAATTCATACTTTTTGTTCTCGCGGCCCCGTTGAGCTCACTTCTTTCCGAGCACCGGTGCACTGCGGAGAAGCAGCACCTGTGAAGCTTGCTTTCACAGGGTTTGTTTTCCTGCGCTGCACTGGTGCTCAGTAAAAAGCACACTCTACAGGGCTAAAGCAGAGCAGAGCCGTACATATAGATCTTGGTATATGAAAGGAGCAAGCAGAGCCAAGGCCTGCATCAGACGCAGATAGAGGGTTCGACAATCTCTCTTGGCCAACCAGAAGCTGAAAATAATCCCCTAGCTATGGTAGCGAGAAACGGTTTTGATAAGTGCATTGGAGTTAAATGTAGTAACTCTCCATGGTTGAACGTATGGTGCATGCACTGTTTCGATTATGGTTATGCAAGTAGATGTAGGAAACTAATGTTCCGCTTGATTTCTGTTTTGCTCAAATGGAGTCTGATCGCTTCGACGCCTGGTGTACGGAATACGTCAGTCGTTCAGCAGGTTGCGCACGTTTTTGATATTTTCTATATCTTCCACCGTGATTTTGCATGGCCACGATCAAAAAATCACTGCACCCCAATCACCGAGAGTTACTCCGACGAGCTCATTAATTTTGTTTCTCACAACCACTGCCAGGATATTATGCGCGGCTGCTGGTTGGCCACATACGAATTTGTGAAAATGCTCTGGAACATGCCCGGCCCACCTTAAGCGAAAGGCGCCTCCTCATTTATACGTCTCTGAAGCAGAGGACACATGAGCGGCAAAAACGGGCGCCGCGCGGCAGTTTCCATATCAATTTGCAAGGATGCTGTGATGTGGCGGCATGGCTTTATATCGCAGTGTTCACGCAAGTTGCTATAGAAACTGCAGCACAATGCCCGTTTCCATTACTCATGGGTCCCTGCTTAACAGTCCCTAATTGACAACTTTTTTCTGGTTGAACAAACTTACTTTTGTTTTAAGGTGTCATGCGCTGTCTAAACAGTCCCTTATAAACAACATTTTTGAGGGTTAAATAAACTTGTGTCATAAATTTTACCAATGTTTCATGAATGGCATACCAGCTTATGATTAATGGGCCTGTGCAGAGGAAATCATGAAATATCTGTTTTGTATATGTAGCCATCCATATAGAAAGTCATAATTTATCTTGCAACATATTTAGATGAACTTCTGATAATTTGAGCTTTTGATAATTCATGCAAAATTCGTGGCTTCCTTGAGTTTGAAATAATGAGAGTCTACTGTATGTCACATTCAAATTGATGGTTTAGCTGCTTGGACTTAATTGTATCTGAACCTTTTCCTTTGGCAGTGCATTAAATGTAAAATAGTACAGCAATGTATAGGCTCTAGTTTGTGCACTGGCACAGGCTTGTGCAAATAAGTCAAACTAGCATTAAAGGGAGCTTGAAGCACTTTGTAAGAAATCTGAGTTAGGAGCAGACTTACATAGCATTTTGGCTCGTTAATTCAGTAATCGCACTAAACTTGCGCAAAAGACATTGTAAACTGCATTTATTTTGAATATGTGCAGCAATTATAGCAGGGCATGCACCGAGCCTTTCTTCCACATGTAACCTGTCCAAAGCTTTGTGACATCATCGTTGGCATCCCCAAGTCAGCCTATTGGCAAGCAAGGGTTGTCGGACCCTGCTAATGACGTCACTTTTGGTAGTCTTTTTCTCCGTTCTTTCGCTCTGCTTTGCTCGGTGTGCCGCAATGAGCGGGGCAACGCCGACATTTTAATTAACGACTACGACGCTGCTACTAGCAAGATTAACAGAAAACTTTGACTTGACTTGGAATCTCTTTGGCTGGGTCTTTGGTGGCTCATGGACTGGGAAGCGCAGTTTGTGGACAAGCGTCCCAGCGTGTCCCTACTTGGCAACATGTGCCGCTTAGCATATCCAGGTCAATTCTAGCAGCCAAACACGGTATCCTGGCAACAGCAGTTAGACCAAGGCGTAATTCAAAGGTAGTCTAGATTGTGTTTACCGTTTATAAATGTCCAAGCATGCCTGTCAATTAGCCCATCCAAAGGCTTTCGGAGATGATCACGAGAGCCAGCAGGTTGTCTTGGGCAGCTCACTGTCAGCCACTCTGTCCCTCTGTGCACAGTGCCACCTTCATGAGCTCCCACTGAAGAAAAGAAACAATCTTAAAATTGTAATGACTGCAATGAGAAACAATCAGAACATCCCAGCAGCAGATGCTACAGCATGGTGTCTGGAATGCACCTCTGCGTTCTAGCATTCTATACCACCCACTCATTAAAGGTGGTGTCTAAGCGACAGCATTAAATTACGCCACAGTAGCCGGCATGTCCTGCTGTCGGATGAGACAACCCTGGCGGTTGGTTGACAGCTTGTGGCAAAAAATATGAGCTAAAGGCAAACGTCATTGCTCTCGCAAAATCCAAAATCCTGGCTGCTAAAGCTTCTGTGGACTGTCAAGCTGAGGGATATTTTCTTCCCCGCAGTAGAAACTACCTCAATAGCCATGATGTTCACAGCCTGTAAAAAAATCCCATGGAAAGTCCATTCAGGAGCAAATGGGTAGTTCTAGAGACAACCTGTCGCACTATGAAACCATTCCACAAATCTGCCATAAGCAGATCTGCCATAAGCAGCACTGCCATAAGCAGCACTGCCATAAGCAGCAGCACTTCATTTAGAGTACAGAAGTTTGTGTTTTTCATACATTTCGAGATTAAATTGTATCTCTGGATTCTCCCAAGACTCTATAGTTTCCAAGCAGAGATTTACATTGGCAAGCTGGCTGAGTTCCTGAGTAGGAAGGTTTATGTGTCACACCACACGTGTCTTTTGCTGACATTCAGACAAAGAAAGGCTGAATATCCCTGATCGATGGTGATTAGGGTGGAAATCTTCAGGCTTTTGCAATTGCCAACTTCCTCAACATTACCCTTTTTTCCAGTTCATAGACACCCTGCACGAGGTTGAGTTGGGTACCAATGGTCATTAACAACTGCATGAGTGACCTGCACACATATCTGGAACTACTGGGTGTATCAAGGAGTGGCCAGGCTCTTTAAATTGACCGGAAAATTCGGTTTCTTAACCTATCGCGCTATGACTTCTGCAGCGCTGCCCACAGATGGTGCACTTTTTTTTAAAATTTGCAAAGAGCAAACTTACCTGAGGAAAAAGTAAAGAAAGAAAAAGGCTTAGCTCCTATGGAAATGCGGAGAAGGCAAAGGTTTTCGAACAATCCGGCACCATTTCGCACCGGAGACAAGAGATGGCGCAAGCGGCCACAATGCCAACTGCGCCAACGTACGAGCATACGGCACCGAAAGCTGGCGTCTTTAGCAGACAATCTTTTCAACTCAAAAGTAGAGTGCATTCCGCAGGCGGCGACAGTCGCAGAAACAAAAACAGGCGCGGTAACAAGGAACTGCAAAGCAGATGACATCGGTACTCCGAAAAAAACAGCCAAAATATCCCAACAAACCACTTTTCTAATCGATTATGTGCCCATTCAATATGTTTTATCAGTAAGGATAATAAAATAATGCATTGGCAACTGATATTAGAAAAGCTTGTGCCACTTTTGAGTCGAAAAGATTGTCTGCTAAAGACACCAGCTTTCGGCGCCGTATGCTCGTACGTTGGCGCAGTTGGCGTCGTGACCCCTTGCGCCATCTTTTGTCTCTCTAGTGAAGTGGCGCCATATTGTTTGAAGATCTTTGGCGTCTTCGCATTTCCATAGGAGATAAGCCTTTTTCTTTCTTTACTTTTTCCTCAGGTAAGTTCGCTCTTTGCAAATTTTACAAAAAAAAATGCACCATCCCTGAGCAACGCTGCACAAAGTCGTAGTGCGATAGGTTAAGAAACCGAATTTTGCAGTCGATTTAAAGAGCCTGGCCCCTCCTTGATACACCCAATATACAACAGCCCAATTCATCCTACTGGTCAAAGTGTTGGCTTACATCCAAAAACATGGAACGTTGGCAGGTACCTATAGTTGGTGACAGGTCAAGAATGAAGTGAAAGCTCCTCCCACCTCTTTCCCCTTTAGCAGAGCAAACGCTGGAAAGGAGGGCGCCTCCTCTCCAGGGTTCAGTCTGCTATAGTGGAAAAAGGTGGGAGCAGCTTCCACTTCCTTATTGACCTGTCACCGACTATAGAATGTGAGCAACCAATGTGGCTTTTAACTTATTCTGGGCTCGCTTTTGTTTTTGAATGTGTTTACCTGTGTGCCCGCATTTCTTTTTTTTTTTTCTACATATGCACGGGCGTATTTCTACCTTCACGACTGACTACATACCTCCCCTCCCGTCACCCCCCCTGCAATAATGCCTTCGGGCAGTGCAGGGTAACCCGAAAGTAGAGATGTGAATGTGCCTGCCATGCTCGGCAATCCCAATTCAACTCCCTCAACTGGAATCCTCGTACAAAAAAGATGCACTCTAGCAAAAACTGCGTGGTTGACATGCCAAAACCCAAACTCAAACCGAGACCAAAAGAAGTTCAGAACTACGTGGTGCGCTAACACAGAGCCATTTGCACCTGCCTGCCTGCCCCCCCCCCCCTCCCCCCGCTTTCCTTTTATTGCCACAGAAAGTGGTGTACAAGAAAAGATGGGTTGCTCTTTTGTTCTAACTCGGAAGAGTAAATTGAAGGCTTTAGTAACAGCCAATGCTAATCGAACACTTTTCAGAATGCTTCTTTGTAAAAAAAGAAAAAAAAAAGGTCACGCTTTGTTTTTTTGTGTTTGCATAATTAACTAACTCCGCAAATGCAGCTATTCGTAATTCCGTGCACAGACCAAGCAAGGGACCATGAACACTTACCAACTATCGTACCTACCAAGTGCTCAACCCCCAGCTCTCTATGATTATCTCCAATTTAGAGTGGGCGTTTGTTCGGTATTTTACAGTTTGTAATGTTGTTTGTTTTGAAAATCAAAATGTGAGATAAATCCAGCAGGGCGCTGTGGAAGCAGTGCAAGGGCCCTGTTTCACCTTTTACAAAGCATCCTGTCTCCAATGGCAGTAGAGGACTGGGGGGAGGGCTGATGCGCCTGCAGGCCCTTGCCGTGTTGATAGCTGCCATCCGGACTGGCAGCTCATCGGCAGCTTTTAGTTATCTGCAGTTTTTTCGTCATCATAGACTTCCTGCAACATCATGAATAAGACTCAGACTGACATTCTGGAACAAAAAAGAAACCAGAACTTGCTTCACGGATCAACAAACGAACAAGTGCAACATGACGCTTCTCTTGTCGCCGACAGTGCAAAGACCATGACGACACCACCATTAAACTCAACCAAATAAGAAAGATTAACTTCTGCATGAAGTAATTGTATTAAGAACAGTGTGCATATGGAGCTTATATACCTACCGGTCCCTTAAAAGATCCAGGGAACTTCAAAACAAATTAAACACCACCTAGAAATAGCACAGCTCGCTTGATAGGCACATGCACAGCAATCAACAAGCCTTTTGACGTGTTCTGTAGTGCTGAGATAGAAATCAAGAATCAACACCGGAGATGTTGTCAAAATACTTTGGGGTAGTACAATGCACGAGTTTATCCTGAAGCTACTGTTGATTACATTAACCTAAGGTGTTAAAGCTGGTTCACACTGTTGCAACCGACTATGACCAAGTTGAACAAAACAGGGTTTTAAGTTGCTTACGAATAACATTGCTGCTGCGCAGCACGATCATAAGCTGTCACAAGAGGCTTGAAGCCTGGTTTTGTCAGACTCAGTCGTAGCGGGTAGCAACAGTGTGGACCAGCCTTTTCGAATAAAATTGTACCCAGCACTGGGTTTTCGACATGGTTCCAAAAATGCTTTAAGAGAATCCCTTCAATTTTAACAGAACCTCAAGTATTCAAAAGTTGAAGTAGGAAGCCTTCACATTCAAAGCTGGATCTCCTTGATTTGAATGTGTCTCCACTGTACAAGCGAGAGCGCCTGGCAGGTGTGTGAGTTGGCTTGTGGCTGTCCCTATTCGCACACCGAGTGTGGATAGTGGTGGATTCTAATCCGCACTCCGAGTGTGAATAATTTTGAATTCTTATCCGCACTCCGAGTGCGGATTGTGTTGGATTCTTATCCGCACTCAACGTGTGTGAGTAGACTCTAGTGGGAGTGCGGATTGCGTGCGGAGGCGCGGACGCTGTACGGGGGTACTAGGAGATTAGGGTACGAAGGCGTTGGCACGAAGCCGTTGAGTGTGTTGGATTTTATTTATCTGCACTTCGCGTGTGGTGCGATTTTGTCGCTCGATCTACCTTCTCGACCGGACAGTTAGATGCCTACCTGAAGCGGAGGTGGACATCGACTCCCCTTATTTCACGGGCACAGTAAGGGCGACCTGCATGGAAAGACCGCTGTATGATGTCGTCTTGGGCAACATCGACGGCGTACGGGATGCTTCTGCTCCTGATGTCAAGTGGAGAGCAGACCAGAAATTTCTTCCCCTGCAAGAAAAGCCCCAAGAAAAAGACGAAACCTTGGGCAACCAACGAATTTGGACAGGGACGACCTCCTCACCGAGCTCCGGAGAGCAGAAAGGCGAGCTTCAGGCTAGTGTCGTAACGATGCGGACCTCGGCGACAACTGCTGAACTACCAGTTGCAGAAATAAATCCACTGGACATCAACCCGGCGGAGCTAAGCGCCAAGCAAAAGCAAGATGCTACACTCAAAAGATGCTTTGAAGCAGTGGGAAGCAAGGTTGCCTCAAGATCAGCCGACATCGACTTCGTGCTGATGAACGGGATTCTTTTTCGACGGTACAGGCTTCCATCGCAAAAGGAAATGGAACAACTCGTTGTCCCAACTGGCCTACGAACATTCGTTCTAAAAATGGCACACGAAGGAATACTATCTGGACATCAAGGAATCAAAAGAACGACAGATCGAGTGCTCGAAGAGTTTTACTGGCCAGGGGTACAAGGGGATGTCACGCGGTTTGTGAAATCATGCGACATCTGCCAAAGAACCGTTCCAAAACACTTGGTAGGCCGCGTGCCTTTGGGAAACATGCCCGTGATCGAGACGCCTTTTCAACGGGTAGCAATTGACATCGTGGGACCACTGTTACCAACCTCAGAGACGGGCAACCGTTACGTACTAACCATGGTGGACTACGCGACCCGCTATCCTGATGCAGTTGCCCTACCAAGCATCGAGACGGAAAGGATTGCGGAAGCTCTCCTCGAGATGTTTTCCCGCGTGGGATTTCCTAGAGAAATCATCAGCGATCGGGGCAAATTATTCACATCCGGACTCATGAAGGAGTTTAGTCGTCTCCTCTCGTTTAAGCAGATGCCAACCACGCCGTATCATCCCATGGCCAACGGCCTCGTGGAACGGTTTAATGGCACACTAAAACAAATGATACGACGAATGTGTCAAGAGAGCCCGAAAAGATGGGACCGATACTTGGCACCACTACTATTCGCGTATCGCGAAGTGCCGCAGGCCAGTGTTGGGTTTGCACCATTTGATCTCCTGTATGGCAGGTACGTCCGAGGACCGATGGCCATATTAAAGGAAATCTGGACAGGAGAGCACCTTGACGAAAACACGAATACCTCGTACGGCTACATGGTCGAGCTCCGCCAGCGCTTAGAAGACACTTGCCGGATAGCACAGGAGCAGCTCAGAAAGGCGAAGATAGTACAGAAGAAGTACTACGACAGGAAGACGAGAGTGCGCCAGCTAGCTGTTGGAGACAAGGTTCTACTTCTTCTCCCCTCCGAGAACAACAAGCTGATCCTGACCTGGAAGGGCCCCTTCAAGGTTTTGGAGAGAAGAAATGACATCGACTACGTCATTGATCTGGGAACAAGACGTAGTCTATTCCATATTAACATGCTGAAAAAGTACGAAGAGAGACCGGTTTCTAACCAACCACCGCAGCATGCCTCAGTCCCGGTCCAGCACGAGGAAGTAGATGAAGAGGACATACCTTCTGTGACACTCCACAAGAAGGAAACTCACCAGGATGTGAAAGTCTCGAACCACCTAACAGCCTCTCAACAAGCGCAGGTGTCTATCCTCTTGGCTGCGCACAAGGAAAGCTTCACAGATGTCCCAGGAAAGACCTGCCTGGTGGAGTGCAAACTGAAGACCACCACCGACATTCCTATTCGAGTACAACGATACCCGATACCGTTCGCTATCCAAGAAGCGGTGCAGGAGGAAGTCCAAGAAATGTTACAGCGGGTCTGTGAAAATGCGGGCGCCGATTATATGAGTCGCATGTCTGTTAAATAAGAATCTCAACTTTATTATTATTCTTTGTAGTGATGCATTGTGTACAATAGTCAAAACAGTTTTTTTTCTTATGAGTGTAACGTGCGTATGACAAGGTTGTTGAATCAATTACTTTACATATGTTTCTGTGTGGGAGAAACCAAAAGTTTGAACGGACCAAGTGTCAAATGTGTAAACTGTAATATAGTTTGCGGACAAGTTTTTTTTTTTTGTCATGTTGTAGACATTGTTTGACCTAAACAATGCTCTTAAGTGAGGGGTAATTGTGGTGATTTCGGATTTCAGTGTAGAAGAAAAAAGAGAACGACGACGAAAAGGAATACTGATGTGGCTGGTTGACTGCGTGTTTGTGTGCACGGAGAAAATGTGGCGCGAGTGGCGGGTGGTGGAAAAAGAAGAAGTTGAAGGAAGCCTGGAAGTGACCGAACAGGACAAGCGAGCAGGATCTGGTGGGCGAAAAAACCGACCCGCAACGATAGGCGTGGTCGGCACGACTTCATTCGTCGTCCACAAACACAGGCCTGGTCAGCGGGCCTCCGAGGCTGCCCTGCCGCTACTTCAGGCCACACTCTTCAGGCCGCCCCGTCGTCCACTACCCAGCCCCAACGCGCCAATCTACCTAGCATCAAGACTTCGGCGTGTCAACCATGATCAGAACTCAGACCCGCTTCACGGACTATGTGAAGTACGCCTCTTTAATTACCCTTTAAGTGTTAGATTTTCCGATAATTAATTTTTTTGAATTTTCTCATTCTCTAGTGCTTAACGCTTTAATATATTTTCGTACTGGCCCAAAGATGTCGTCTCTTTGTCCATGCTCTTCGCGTCGCACACCCACGCAAGCGTGAACGCGGTCCACTACAAGAAACAATTTATATCCGACGCGTTTTATTGTATATTTTCTCTAAATGCTCGAAGTTATATAAAAAACAATGCTCATCATAAATTAAGCCGCACCACTGGATGTACAATAGCTTGTGACTTTTATGTATGTTCCCAGCAAAAGAAAAAGATGCATTATAAAAGGACCAATTATTGCGTTTCCTCTCTATTAGAGCTTTTTTTCAGGTACACGCAAAACGTGGGTGTCTACGTCTAAAAGAGTAAAAATTGGCATTTTCCGCAGGGCTGGCAGTCCTGACTCAGTTTGGCTGGCAGCTTGCAACCTATTGGAACACGGGGAACTGCACCACAAGAGTGAGAATGACGCCCACCCTGCACTTCCTCTACGATGGCATCATAAGGAAGGGGGAGCTGCCTCCAAAGGGAATGCAATGGCAGGTGGGTCGTTACAGTGAACCCCCATACTGATGATACCAAACAGAAAATTCTTAAAAATGAATTATTGTTAAAAACAAAGAATGGGAATCGCACAGACAAGAAGGAGGACATGAACACAGTGCTGTGCCGTGTCCGTACGCGCTGTTCCCATATTCACAATTCCTTTTTTTATAATTGTCTACCAACTGATCCAATCATCAGCACTAGCCAACAAGAGTATGCTGCTATTTTTTACTCTGCATTAACACTGTGCTTACAGTTGAATCCTACAGTAATGAACTAACAAAAAAATGTGTGCAAGCCAAGCACATAGCCAAAATGTTGATTCGGCGGCGCCCATGACAAAATGATATACGAGGGGGAGGGAGGAGAGAAGGCCCCAGCAAAATGGAAGACTTTAGGGGGGGGGGGGGAGCGGCGAGTGGGAGGGACTTTCGTTATCTTTTGAGTAGGACAGGCTCTGGCAATGTCTCTGTGCCACTGGGAAAGCTGAGGTTCATATCCTTCAAATTATTATGATCCATAAAGCTATAATATGTATTAGGGGCCAAGAAACTGTCCTGGACGAATGCAGGCAGAGGATGACGGAATTGAATGCACACACGGCAGAACAATAATACAGAAAAAGAGGACGGACAGAATAATCCACTACCCATGGAGTTGCCATGCATTTGCCTTCATTTTGTGCAGTGTGACGTCGTTGAGCTCACTGAAGCAATTAGCTGGAGATGTCAGTGTGTACTGGGCAAAAGACAATGAAGGAGCATTTTTTTGTTGCATTTTATGACCTTCCATTTCAGCTTCTTCAGATAAAAGGAATCCTTAGAATCCTTGTATTGGTGGTTTGGGCAACCTAGGCAATAACGAGAGAATTATGCTACTAGTGTATTATGTTTTAATTAAACAAGGCAGAAACAGCTTGCACTGCAGTGGCGTCACATGATGCCGAATCCATGTGACTTGCGACGCATTGGCGATGCCTTATGAAGGAACTTCGATGGGTCAGACCCGCTAAGTCTTTTTTAAAGCAAAATGAAATTTCTAATCAGGGAGCTGCAGCAGTTATTTATTAAGGTAGTTTTTATTTAATATCGCAGATAAACAAGGAACATCTGAAGTTATAATTATAAAGTACGGAATCATTAAGCAACGAAAACATCATATCAACACACCCGCCATGAAGCGGTGGAACATGGGGCGCACCAGTGCACGGCTGGTGGCAGTAGCTCTCAGCAGTAAAAGCAATCTTGAGCAGTTGTCACAGCTGTGCAGTGGCTGCGATTACACCTGTGTGATTGCAGGAACCATTGCTTAGAACCAAGCTCCTTAATTTCGTGCAACACGTGGTTATGGGACTAACTGAAACAAATGCTCGCCAGTCTGTGCCTTCAACTCGCCGGGCACTGTAAGTATACGTGCTCGGAACATTAGCGTTATCTTGGTCGTCTTCTGCTGCCCCTGATACCGGCTGGAGCCAAGAGGCCTCGCCAGTGCACTTTAGATGCTTACAAGGAGTATGCTTGTAGAGCACTACATCCAGCTCCACACCCCTTTTAGTACCCGAAGCTCCAACTTCGATGGACCGTGCAAAATCATGTGGGCAAGCGCCGTGGAGGGCGAGCCCTCCACGGCACCAAGGGCATGAAAACTGCAGAGAATTTCTACTAACCTTATACTGGAACGGTGCTACTATTTTTCAGACATCTTGGCAGTAGCGGCTACAATGATCGTGGTTTACAATGTCAAGGAAACCATGGCACTGCCACATCTGTTTGTTGGAGAGGAGGTAAGCTCTCAACTATCTTTCCTAGCATAGGTTGCAGAATGTAACCTAGCACATTTATAAATTCCCTTGCGCACAACATTTCTAACCAAATGTTTAGGCAACATCGGTGCACTTATGCAATAGTGAATGTATCCATCTTATTAAAGTTTTTCATTTTATTTTTTAATGGCAGCCAAGAATGCGGTACATTACAAACTAGCACCTTTCTTGCACGACAGATAGAGCCATGTTCCATGCTTGTACTTAGTTTAGGCTTCATCTAGACCAGAGTTTAGTAAAGTTATGCAGTTGGAGGTGATGTTTAGGAGTCGCATGGTCTCAGGGAGCCAATACGGTGCGGATGGCATTGCTTCACATGTTTCACTACAACTTCGACAAGCAAGCTTTCTATTCACTGCGCGGCACACTTTTCTCGAAAGGTACAAAAGATCCAGTGGCTGTCTTTCCTGACACACTGATGGTTGGGAATATCGTGGCCAGAAGTAGTTTCCACAAGATTTCTAACCATCTAAAGCAAAATATTTTGGCCCAGATGTACATGGGAGGTGAAGTAATTGCACATCAGGAGATCGCACAAAGAGAATGTGGGCTCCTGTTGACTGACTCTGGCTTTTTTGCAATGAGGAACCCAAAGCAACGTTTACGTCTCAATCTATGTGGAACCAGACTTTTGGCTAGCATTGCCGAAATTTTACTAATCGCAGAGATAATGCAGGTGTCCCTGTTGCGCTGATGATCTTGCATATTTTTAGTGCTGGAAACGCATGATTTACTGCCACTTGTCTAAGTTGCATTCTGTACAACTGTAATCAGGCCTGCAGGGGGGGGGGGGTTTACATATTTAACATAGATCAAGTAACTATAGCAAATAACACTGGACCAGCTCGCTGGTAGATAGTGATATGTTAACTGTGATGATTTAGAAAAGACTCACACATGGTTCCTGCATTACATTGCATTGATTTTGTTTGCTAACACAGGAGCAAGACATCCCGGCAATGCCGTGCGTCGTGTACTCTGGCAATGACGCCGAGGGGGCAGACTCTTGTACCTCGCTATCGATAGGCAGCGGTTTTTGTCCGTGAAGAATGCAGAGGATGGCATCGCTGCCATCATGGTGGCTTACTGGCTTTTTAGTATAAAGTACTCGAAGAAGACAGCAAACACAGTTGCTGTACTAGAACGGTTGTTTGCCGGCCTCAGCAGCTCTACTCCGAGGCCAGTCGTGATGGAATTCTTCAACAAGGTCGCAAGAGAGAAATCAATGAGGCCGACAAACAACCGTTCTAGTATCAAAGGGATGCTGAACCGAGATTTGGATGGCACGAAACCAGGCAGGAGCATTAGGTGGGATGCTGCAAACCTTAGAACATAACTCATATGACGGTATCTTGTACGGATGGCAGTACTTTTTGGAAAATATGAGCATGATTGAACAAAGCTTGCGACATCTGTATTCTCCTATTCCCTTCATTTTCGAAAATGTTGCCATCCAGTTGAGATACTGCTCCATGAGTGATGTTTTGGGGTCTGTAGCATCCCACTGTGTGCTTCTGATGCCTTGTTTTGTGAAGTCAAATTTCAGTACAGCACCCATTTAACTTTTAGCTTTCTAACTCTAAACTAAAATAAATGCACCATACTTTGCAGACTAAAGTGCACAAACTATACATGTCTAAAAGTTGAAATTTTACACCGTACAGATGTGGACTCTACAATTTTTGTTTCAAGATTGTTCATTATTACAAAACTGGTTAGGCCAGATTGCCGTGTTTTGGATATTTTATGCTGGGATAAATTCATCAAGACAACCTCTTACCGTCAGTCTGTTTCCCAGGCTTTCGATACCTCGCATCTGACATGTTGTTTGCTTGGGAGCCCGCAAGCAACCAACTTGGGTCAAGCTTAATCTTGAGGAGCTCTGCGATTAGCTGGCGAGTGGATAACAGAAAGCCCCCTGACATTCATCCGCAGATATCCCTTTTGAGGAGTTCTCCAGCCTGAAGTTTTCCCTGAGGACTATGCACCGAGTGCGGACTATCTAAGAAAATACTTTTTCTTTTTAGCCGAAATTTACACTTGCCATACACCGGATTGTGGATTATAGTCTGGAAAATATGGTAGCTTGTTTTAATGTTTTAAGCCCTAAACTAAAAGAAGTGTAGCTTGAATTTTATGCAACTTTAGGGCCCTAAATGAAAGTCGCATGTGCAATGGAACAAAAAGTATACACTCGAAACGGAAGGCATCTAGATTCTTCTTCTGCTCTAGTCATTTTTATCAAGAACCATTGTGATGTACTGAGGTAATCTGCATTGATTTTTGTTTTTTTCTTATTTTTGCTAGCATCTTAAGCCTACGCTGTGATATTTACAGACACATTTGGTTAATTGTAAGGAGGACATAGCTGGTTATTTTGTTGTGCTCACATTATAGTTCAATAAAGGATTATTCATTTAGTTTGGCTTTTATTGACTCAAACCCCCCAATTTTTTCTCGATTTGTACTAGCATCTAGGTCTATATATGCTCTGATATTTGATAGAATGCCTCAAGTATTGTATTGTGATATGTGTGTGGAGGACATACCTCATTATTTTTTTGAGGTCACATAGCTCAAGAAATAGTTATTATTCATTTAGTTTTCCTTTCAGTTTTTTTTTGTCATTTTATAACAACTTTTATTTACTTGCAGCTTAATCACATGCTGTTTGTATGCAGCTGATGCCACTCGCCATGCCTTGGGCGAAAGTGTAAAGGTACTATGGCATACCAAGTATGACAACTCGTAACCACCTCATGTGCAAGGCAAATGACCGACGAGCCAGAGCAGGCTGCAAGGACCAAGTATCGCGATTGAACAAGCTAAGCTCCTTGTTGTTTATGTTTGTACCATACACTTTCTCACATTGCATAGATTGCATGAGCAAGTGCTCATGATGCATGTGATGCATATCACACTTCAGTGTTGGCAGTTTGACAACTGGACACTTTTAATGACACATTGAGATTGGTGGCAGACTCCTTCTTGAAGATGATGTTTGAGAATATCTCCCACTGATCTATTCTCGTATACGAGTATTAAGACCATAGAGCAATTAATAAACTCAGAAGCTTTAGCCATGGAACAAATTCTGTGATATTTTTTTTTATTTTCCTTCCAAATTTTGTGGGAAGTAAAACTTAAATCACGCAAGATTTTTCTGTAACTTCTGTTTGCACATAAGTTAAGCGTCACATTGAAATATTACCTTTTCTGCCATGCACATCTTGCCTTCATTATCGGACAGTGCATCTATGCACAGCTGCTTCAAGTAGCATGTGTGCCGATGCATTGCACACATATCAAATAATAAATCCAGTTTCTGTAACAAGGTCCTGTGCTGGCACTGCACTTTTGCATCTCCTTATTTCTTCACTTATCTGGTCTGCATACTTCGTGGTTTTCTGGTTGCCATACCTGATATGCTGAACCCAGTTCGACAGGTGCAGAGATACAGGGTGGTTCATTCTTATCGGAACAGATATTTGTTAAATAAAACTTCTGTTTTATGCAAATTATCTTTTTACAGTTGAGTTAGTTGTCCTGTCAGACACTATATACACGCAAGATGACAGCTAAAAGTGGATTTATTGCATGAAACCCATGAATTAGCCTTTTAGTTACTGGTTCGATGGCACCAGCACATATTGTGAAAATGGGGGCAGTCACCTTCTTAGACCAGCTTATTTTTTGTGAAATGAGCACTAACCTCAGAAAAACGATTGAGAAAGATTCTTGCTGACAAAACGGGTTATTGGATAATGAACAAAAAGTAAGGGCGCAAACGAGCTGGTGTACCTTGCACATGATTGAAAAAACCCCGAAACTCTAACAAGTCTCTAGAGACTTTTAGTGTTGTGTCGTTTACCCGCAGTCTCGGGGTTTTTTCAACCTTGTGGGATAAATTCATTTCTGGACCGCTACAATACGGCTGCCTTTGGTGAAATGATATTTTCTCGTTTTTTCTTTTTTTCGGGGGGGGGGGGGGGGCTGTGTGCTCATTTCAAGATTTATAAAAAAACTGACTAGTTTAAGGAGGTGATTGTCTTCAATTTCGCAACAGCTGTCGAACCAGTAATTGAAAATGTTAATCAACTAATTTTCCACTTTTAGTGCCAGCCTGCCTGTACAAGGTGACGGCTTGGCTAAGTGCTCATCTGTAACGAGATCATCTGTGTAAATAAGATAAGTTTTGTTTTACAAAAGTCTATTTCGATTAGAATGAACCATCCTCGAGCACCCATTAAAATCAGCATCAGCACCCTTGGATTGGGGTGCATTGCACCGTGCACCCTATACTTCTTCACACCCCTATAGGGTGCTTTGGCACAGGGGTGCTCGTTTGTACCATCAAAGGGTGCTCGTCCTGGGACAAGAGCTTTACACCCCTAAGGGGTGTAAAAAAGTTTAGTGTGTAGGGCCAGGAAAACCACGATTACTTTCTTTGTAGTCAGTAGCACGTAGATTAGCTATTTTAATAGGCTGCACCACAAGGCTATCAAGCCTCTCGTGCAGGGTATTGAACCGAACCCGAACCGTGAACCGAAAACCGGAAAAAACCGTTATTTTCACTCGAACCGGAGTTGAACTGGAACAAAATTAATTTTTTCGCTCCGGAGCGGAACCGACATGTTTTCCATGGGGTTTTCGGTTCATACGCGAAGTCAGGTCGCGTGAAAAGTGCGTGGCGAAAAACACAGCAACCTAAAAAAGAAACCAAAAAGAAAAAAAAAGAAAAAAATAAGCCCTTTTCCGCAAACCGGAGAAGGCCCTCCGCCTGTTAAGTGGCAACTCCAACGCCCTGTAGGTGGCGGGGCGGTATCTCAAAGATGGCGGAAGAGACGGGGATAGAGTTTCCGGGGTTTCCCGTGCGCCTGCTCGCTGACACTGGTCAGTGCGCTACAAATTATTCATTTGTGTGCAAACGCGAAGTAGTTAGGGCAGGGTGATATTAGAGGTGACGGAGATGTTGATGCTCGCTAGCAAAATGAGCATGCTGATATTTAAATGTTACAGAAATTTCGACTGGCGAAGCTTTGTGGTTGGCGAGCGCGTTTTACGGACCGCCCACGTCAGTGTTTGTGGCAAATTTTTTTTGAGGGTGATGAAGATATCGTGTCTGCGCATTGCCTGGCCATCAGTGCTCTAAAAGTGAGCCCGGCACGGTGATCGTAAAGCTTCGGAAGTCCAGTGTTCACAGTAATAATGCCTTCGTGTCACAGGCTCGCAACTCGCTGCGCACTGTCTCGGGGTTAGTGTATTGCAACACGTGATCAAACAGCTCTATGGTGATTGATAGGAAGTTTGTTACTGCAGGCAACCGTGCGGTGTTTCATTACAACCGGAGGCTCGCGCTGCGGCTTTGAAGCACAATTTTCAGCGCGCTCCACGAGCTTTGCCTTGCTCACGGTAGCCAACGGTGGCCTGCGGAAACGCTATGCGAAAACTGCATATTACCATAATCGGAGTGTTTAGGGGTTTTATATATTGCTCTACCAAAGATGCATATCTCAATACACTGTACTTTTTTTGTACCGTGTTATTTGCAACGTTGTGGCCTCTCTCGCCACACCTGCCCGTCCTAACCTCTTGCCACGAACGGCTGGCTAACACAGTCGCGCTTGAAATGCTTCGGGCATTTCTGTATTTATCTTGTAATTAACTGAAAGCAAGTACGCGTATTCTATCTTTTAAAAGTGCTTGGAATAAATGGTCATGTTCCTATGGCCTTAAAACGCAAACCCATTTCGAATGTGTATTACTCGACATATTGTTGCGCGACCAGTTTTCTCCTATTTAAGGCAAAAAATATATTTTTCATAGACCGTACGCTAGACCTCTACATTATTAGCGGGAGCGTTTCCCGTCACGTTTGAGCACAGATCGAGCTGGCGGTCATGCACAAGACCAGCAATCCGCAGCGTATCCGATATACGCAAGGTCCCTAATAAAATTAGATATCCCGGTCTTTCGTTCAACGCTGTTGCGAGGTGGAGCATAAGAATTTCTATTTTAACGCGTTCACTTTTTTTGTTACAACGGCTTCACACATCAAGGCCGACAGCCCTGCCATTTTTTCCGCGCCGCCGCCACCGCGGCCGCCCCCTTTCTTCTAGTTCTCCGATTTCCGCGTGAGTGCGAGCGGCGCGCAGGAGTTGCGATGTGTTATCCTGATCAGGAAGCTAGGATTGAAGAAACCAATGCTTGATTGTCCAACGCGGTGGATGTCCACGCTGCATATGCTCACCAGGTTACTTGAACTAGGGAGTTTCGCTGGAGATTTGCTCTCGAAAGAAAAAAGCTCCCGGTCGACTGAAGACACATGGGCGGAAGTTGAAACGCTAGCAGTATTCACGATAAAAACAAAACAGCGCAAAGACAAGGACAAAGTAGAAGAAACCACAAGACACAGCGCTGTCTCCTACTTCGTCCCTGTCTTTTCGCTGTTCTGTTTTTATCATGTCTACTTACCAACAAGCCCAAACTTCTACGTTAATTAGCAATATTGGTTCGTCCTGCAGACGTTGCGACGAAAACATTGCAGAAGGAACAGATCACTGTAGGAGATTTCTACGGAGCATGGCTGACATATTCCATGGACACTTCCAAGACATCGTCGCCGTTGGCAGAGGCCTTGGTCCAATCGATGAAAAAGCGGGAGCGACAACTTCTTGACACGGATGTCTTCTGTGCAGCAGTGTACATGAATCCCTAGCTACCACCGCCTTCTCACCCCTGCGCAAAAGTACCGGGCCACGATACATTTGACGAAGGCTTGGAGGCGGTTCGCAGCTCTGCAATGCGAACAAGATTCTTCATTGTCTTCTGAAACTGCGGCGGCTCCAGAAGTTTCGGAAGACGCCCTGGAGGCGCTCCTCTGGAAAAAGAGGTTGAGGCTGGCGTGCATGTTCGAGGTACCAGCAGCTCCCTTTGTATAGCATGCCTCCTGGAGATGCTAGACAAGGAGCCGCGGCTTTCAAGGGACGCTAACGTGTTGCAGTTTTGGGAAGAAAGACGGGAGCGCCATCCAGAACTCGGCGCATTGGCGCGAGTAGCCCTGGCGACGGAGTTCCTGCGACTTAGGTCAGTGTGGAGCGAGCCTTTTCTGCACTAAAGTTTATTTTATCGTCTCAGAGGGGCCGTCTTTCCCCGGATATGCTTGACGACGTCCTGCTTCCTCGGTCAGCTGCCTGACATTGAACTGTGCTTTTACCCACGTCCCGAGGTGTCCCAGCACTAGCTCGTTCGTTCCACACAGTAATGTGGCCTTTGCTTTTTATATGTCACAAGTTTAAAAAATGTGCAAAGTTAATTCTTTTGTGGTCTTCAATTGCTTTTGGAGCATGTAAGAACGAACCGGTTCGAACCGGTATGAACCTTTATTTTTTCACTCCGGAGTTCAACCGGAGCTGAACCGTTTTCCCTGAACCGGAACGATAACCAGAGCGAAAAACATTTCGGTTCGACACCCTTGCTCTCGTGGACGTTAGTACCGTCAGATTGAAGTCAGTGCTCTGTATGTCGAACTGGAGTTTCGGGGTGTCTTATATTGGACGACGGGTGTAAGACTACACCTTTTGTTTAGAGTGCGTGTGCCATATGCGGCATCCTGGGGCTTTGGACTGGGCCGCGGCTGCCTATGGTCTTCCCAATAACGCTCGGCTCGTTGCCCGCTTCTATCGCTGCTACCTGCGGAAGAATAAACACTCGTAAAGTCACGGCGCCAAAACATTCAACAAACTCATCAGTGATCACATCCGTTTTGATTTCTGCTTATAGGCATCACTCAGTCAAATAACATAGTACATGTCTTGCACGTTGTCATCACCAGCATCTCGATTTTTTTGTAATTATCAAGTATATATTGAAGCGAAGAAAGACAGCGAGACATGAGAAGTAGCGTGAACTGTACTGGCTTGTCTGTTAGAAAAAGAGAAGTGATTGCCGTCTTTTTTGGAGCTGAAGCCTGTCGTTTTTTTTTTGTTACATTGCCCGTAGTTCAGGAGCTACAGTGCTGACCGCAGTAGTTCTAGACTGGGACGTGAGCTCACGCGACACATGGTTTCATTCGTGACGCATGAACGACCTCTTAATGGTGACGACGTCGATTGGTGGGTAGAGGATCCGGTTTCATGCTGTAGTTTACCGGCGATGTTGCTATCAGCAACTTGCATGGACCATGGTATCTTTGAGGGAGCTTTTAAGATGGTCCAGGCTTCTTAATGGTCATCCCGATCCACAAGATATCGCCGCAGTTTTCGGTGACAAAGCGGTGATGGGCGTCGTAAGAACTACTTTCGTCGTTGTGCTCAGCAGATCTACAAAAACAGGCCAACTGATGGCATATTTCAGCTCATCTGATTGCTTCATTAAAGGTTATGATTCGGCTGATATCTCGCAGATTGTAAGACAGTACGGAGCAGTGCACGATGCTTCGCGGTTACACCCGAGTTTGAAAGGTGAGAAGCCCGTCGGTAGCTTGAGCAGCGGTGTCATAGACAAATGTAATGTCCAAGAAAATTCGATTGCAGTTGTCTTTGTCGTGCGAGATATATATCGAGAGCATGTCAGAATGAATACGATTAAGGCGCTCCGTAAGTCAGTAAGTTTGGGAATGATAGGAAGATGTGCAAGGATGAATTAGATTAAAGTCTTAGGAAGTTTTCAACGACTTGTAGAAAAACTGTTACTTTATCACTCAGTAGCATTGGAGGCGAGCCGTGACGCGATACAATACGGTTTAAGAGGAAACATGCAACTTTCTGAGAATGTGAAGTGTGCAGGGCAGCATTCCCCATGTATCGCTTCAGATAGTCAAAGGCAGTGATCACCCAACCGTCTCAGCCAGCTGAATTTAGTACATGGCCATACATATCAATTTCGCCTCGGTCAAAGCTATTGTCGAAACAAGATATGGCAGGGCTGGGCTGTATTGCGATACAAATGTAACGCGATAGTACCTTAGAGATACTTTCGAGTATCTCTATTTTTGTCTCGAAATGAATTTGAAAAATGCATTTGTATCTCAGTAATGAAAAACATTTAAGATGTTCACTTGTATCGCGATGCTTTGCCAGACTTATGTATCTCGTTACATTTGTTGTACTTTTAAAACAGAACTTTAAAAAATAAAAGCGTCTGTCTGGAGTAACTTATTTTGTGTTTTATAATATGAACCCGCCCTATTACATAATCCATCTCAGTTACTGACATAAAAAACTGTGATTTAAAAAAGGTTACGGGCAAGATTAACAAAAACAGTTCCTCTCACAAAGCCCTTCACTTTTTTGCCAATTTAGTAGAGAACGCAGTAAAGGACTGGAGTGAAGAAAAGGTACGGCCCTGTTTTCCAGTTTCTCCACACTATGGGTGACACAGGATTATATAATACGTCTGTTTCAGTTGCGCCTTCAGAGCAAAACAGCGTTTTGTTCTGGCAGATGCCTTTTGTCTAGCATATGGCACGCAGTCTTTACCGTTCTGTAACAATATGATTCAACGGGGCTGGCACTTTTCTTTAGCGGCATCAATGATAAATAAAAAGTTAGAGACAAGGAGAACAGCATGAAATGACACAAAAAGGAGAACAAGCATAAATTGGCATTCATTTCGCCACGTACCCTCCCCACCTAGCACCGTTCCGGAACAAATGTATATCTATAAGTCACAGGAAATTATAGAAATAGTTTTTCGCCAGTTTTGCAAAACAATCTCAGGGATGCCCTGTTGCATAAAAGGCAAACGTATCTCAGTATTTATATTTTGGGCCTTTAAACCGATGTACCGGAGTATTTTTATTCACGAATACGTTTTTGGCACAGCTTTCGGTATGCGTTGCAGCAAGGCCGGCAGAACCTGGTGTTTTGTTTTTGTTGTTGACAACGTAAGCAGAAGCTGATATCTTTTTGTACGAAGTGACACATGCCGGGCCAGTAATAACGGCCACGTAGACAATTATACATATTTGAGACACCGACATGCCCTGACGCTTGGTCTTCATGCAGGCACCGTAGCTGCTCCGAGCGAAGCTGGCGCGGAGCAACCATAGTTGACCGTCTGCTGAATAGTTATTATGGAGCAAGAGGCCATCTCGAAAAGAAAAAGGTCGTTCTCCTTTGCAGAACTTGCGGTTGTTTGATATAATAATGCCTGTAACATGTTGCAACAGGGCTTGGGTGTAGGAAGCTTGGAGCCGGTTTCGTACCACAGAATCAAGGGAGGAAGCAGCGAGTGTAATTGAATAGTCCTCACCGTCAGGAGGTATGGTTGGCAAGAGGCAACCTGAAAAGCCATCACTATCCTGATGATTTCGTCCGGATAGGCGGCGGAGAAGTTGTACTCTTGGAGACGAAGAGCTGAACGTCCCAAACGCCCCGATAAATCTTTCAGCGACGTCAGCCAACAGAAATCGTGTTGTTCTCCGACGACGCTAAAAAGGCGCTCGAACAGGTAGGGCAGAACATCCTGAATACCTCAGATAACAGCAAGCCTTTTTTTCAGTTGTAAAGTAATTACGTTCACACTTTGACAGGGTGCGACTGGCGCATGCCACAACTGGGATTTGGCTGGGCCCGCAGGCTGGGCCCGCAGGCCTTTTGGTATGGGCACTCTGCCTTCTGCGGCCTTTGCAGGCCTGGATCTCCCCAAATATATCCCAATAAAGTATTATATTACTGACACTTTCGGGTTGGGATTGTTTCCGCTGTTTTCGAACTGCCCCTTGTCCTTACCCTTCGGCTGCTGTATGAATCTCAGTAGAGATTGAAAGGTCAAATGGTCTTCTTTTTTACAATATGCTTATAGTGCCCTGTGTGAGATGTATTGTATTATCTCGTCACAAGTTCTAGCATTCTTATATGACTCCTGCCATGTGTGAAAAAGCTAAACCTGATGTGTTTTTCTTTTTTTTTATGCGCGGTGAGTTTTCTGGTGCACAATTGTTGTATAATGTCAATTATTTAAACAGCGAAATTCAGAACATTATGTATATAATAGACCACTCGAGAATTTTCTTAATATGTATTTTGAATAAGTTTATTTACTTAATATAGTTGTTTTACTTATTTATTTCTCGGCCCTAGAGACAGCTACAAATCAAAAGTGCGGCCCCTGACAAAAAAGATTTGGAGACCCCTGATCCGAAATATATTTGTTACCATTGTAGCGTTCACAGTTGGGTTTATATAACACAAACATTTCGCAGTTCCATATATTCATATATTGTTATAATGGCGATGCAAACAGCCGATTTTCACTACCAAATTTGAAAGGAAAAAGTAAGTTTTCTACATTTTGCGAAGTAAATTGATGCAAAATGATGGTGCTGCTGCTGCTGCTGCCATTTAAGCAATCAAGTGTAAGTCCCAGTTAGAAAGCTGAATATTTATTACCTTATTTCGTCAAGGCTGACTGTTTCCGCCAGTGAAGTGACTATGGTCGGATGGACTAATGAAAACCCTTTTTAGGCATACTAGAACAAAGTGATAGCCCTATATTCCGAGAGGGTTTGTGAGAACGAGTCTGACTTACATGCGAGCATTACAAAAATTAAGCAGCGCAGAAAGCTTGTTTTTTTTCTTCTGAAACGACTAGTTTTTCTACCGAAGCCTGATCTAGTTCTTCACGCTGAATGTATAACTTCGCTGTTATTAAAATTTCAAATGGTTACCTCTCGGAGAAGTGCGGAGTTCGGAAAGTCCATTGTTTATTAGTTTCTTTCGATTTGCTTCCGGAGGTTCCTGGAATAAAAAAATAAAAATAAACAATCAATCTTACTTTTGTCAAATCAGAACACCCATATCTGTAATATTATGCTTAATTCCAGAACCATAGTGGAGTCTCTAGGGTCCAAAGAACGAATGGATATTGCGTCATAGAGCACGAAATTATATTGAAGACGTATATTCAAAATTCTGCGGTGGGAAATGTTTTATGTGCTTCGCTTATAAAAACGGCTACGTTTTCTGATGAGACGACTTCTCTAGAAACGGAAATGTTGAGACCCGTCAATGTATTACAGGTGGGTTTATTTCCTAACGATTTCCAATTTCGTCCCTGTAATAAGACATTGAGGTGACATAAAATGTGACAAAAGATGAACTAAAGAGATGAGAAACTAAAATTCGCCAATGCGTTTTTTCCTCTAAAGAACTTAAGCATACAGAAGGGCAACCGGTTCTTATTTTGAATGTTATTTTGAAGCTTGGTTCTACCATCCATTCTCTATCTAACGAGATTGGCGCTGAACTATGAGACGGGCATGCAAAAGGGTTTAGCTTTACTGCCAGCGTTACTTGAACGAGTAATCTTGCAAGAGAAGAGGTTTCTAAAGCCACCCCCGCTCGCCCGTGCTTCTCGCGACGCTTCACAGAACACTTGTGATGGGGTATTAGAAGTTGAGATGTGCGCGTCGACGAAGGGAAGGCGGAATTTAGATGCGGAGTCAAAGCAGTTTGCTCGAAGCTGCGTCATTTTTTTTTAAAGTAATCTGAATAAGCTTGGGCGAGTACACTCCTGCGTACATCTATTTATTAGCAGCGCTCATGTAGCCTAGCGGCCCGGGATAAGGTTTTCAGGCGTGAAATAAGATTCTACTCACGTGAGCTGGAGCCCGGCGCAAAGGTGAGACGTTTGCACTCCACTAGAATATTTGAAGCCGGAACCTAAGACGTCATTTTAAAAGATGCCTGCTAGCTTGCTTCAAAAATACCATAATAGTTTTTTTTAGAAAGTGTTAACAGGGCAATATAATATCACCAGATGATCACAAGCGTCAAAGGTTTGTTGTTAAGTTGACGATTTTTGCTTGTGTATCCCAAATCTGCTGAACGTGATATTGTTGATAAGGTTATGAACGTATATTTCATGTGTGGCTTTGGTCTTCTTTTCACAGTTGAAAAACCTTTAGACGGGCGGTTATAATTCCAAGACCTTTTGTTATCTATGCACGAGAAACGATATCGGCTGGAGTTTTCACTAAGGTCAAAAAGGGCATCCTTCAGTATACGTTAGCGCATACGAGAGTTATTAAATGCGAGATTGTTTTTACCATAGTTCGGTCTGCGCGTACGATGTCCTGCTATCACACTGTCCGGTTTCGATTTACCACCCAAGTTGAGAGACTTCACTTGTCTGGATTCCCATCACAGGTTTTACACCAGGTGGTGAGGGCCATGCTGCGCAATAACAAAGGGATTCAGCGAAGGATATATACGGATCACCAGAAACGAATCGTGGTTGTTCCATATATGTGCAAAACATTGCATAATCTAAAAATGGCGTCCAAGAGGTTCGATGCTCCTGTGGTGTTTTCACCTCCAAAACAAATTGCGCAAAGCCGTTTCGAGGTTCGCTCAGTAGCGGAAAGCCATGAGAAATCCAAGTGCAGAAACGCCAGATTCACCCCTATATGTCGCGTTCAACTAGCGTTGCCTAAAAAATCCGACTAACGTGTGAAACAAGCTATCTCAGCCAAAGCGGACAGAACCTGAAAGACCGCCTTCTCGACCATCATCGTTTTTTTTTTGTTTTTTTTTTTTTTAATTTTGGAAACGCATTGCATTAATGACTTGAAGAACCGTTACTTTAGTCACCGAGCAGTGACAGTGCTTCAAAAATTGAAAGCCGTCTACAGCTCCCTGTATTACCGAATTTGAGCGCAGCTTTTGAGGAGAAGGAGGGAAGGGAACTGAGAGGAGGGTATACCCCTCCTCTCTCCTCTTCACCTCGTGATCCTGGCTGCTACTCCTCCTCCCCCTCCTTCTCCTTCACCTCCTCCTCCTCCTCTCCTCATCCTTCAACCTCCCCTCGTCTCCTCGTCCCCCTCCTCCTGAAGGGGGAGGTCACGTGACCTAGAATGGTCACGTTACCTAGGTGGGTCACGTGACCGCGGGGATCACGTGCATTCGGGAGTTGGGATCACGTGACCTCGGGGGGATTACGTGACCTCGGGGGGGAGGGGGGGGTCACGTGACCTCACGGTTACGCCGACGGCGACGCCGACGCCTTTCAAGCCGGAAACGGGCGGCTAAGAGCTGCGCTCTAAAAGAAACCGCGTTTTCAGATTGGACTGTGTCACAGAGAACTTAATTAGATGGTGTTTTTTTTGTATGGCACGCTCCAGCACTGCGTGACTTTCAGCACGATCTCTTCTTCCTTTTCTGTGTAAATTCAGTTGCGTGTCAGTGCTTGTGTTTTGTGCATAATCCTTTTCTCAGTCCATGTCTCTTTCTGCGCTGTGCTATGTACTTCGTTTTAGTACCAACTCGCCCAGGCTACCACACTTTCGCAGTTTACTCTGTTGTGTCTATACTGTTCGATGCATTTTTAAAAATATCGTAATTGCGAAAGGTTTTGATATTTTTATTACAGCGAGCAGAGTGCATTTCTTAGGTCACACTGCGTTCCATGTTGTTTTCCTTCTGTAAGTGAAAATTTTGCTATATTTTCTCTGTTTATTACTGAGTAAAGGTGTGGTTTGCATTGTTTTGAGTGTAAATAAGAAAACAATCGGATGGTAAATAAATTCCTAATAAAATATAGTGTATAACGGCAATTTTATTTCACAGTTTTTGTCGGATGTGCCCGTTTGAATGGTAAAAAAGCACCGAACGAGACAATAACATAACAAGTAGAACAAAAGTCACAAAACAAAATGCTCTCGAAACAAGATTATTTTTTCTTAAAGATCACACATAAATAAAAGCTACCTAAAATACCCTAGTGATATTTGCATCAGTGAGTTCGCCGTGTCAGCTGCTTTTTCAGCAGTCAATGTTATCAGGTTGTAGCATGCATATTTGTATATGGGTTTTTTGTACTCCAAGATGACATAAGAGTGTTACCTCTATGGAGAAGTATATTAGAGTATTCTGATGCCTCACTAGCAAGTTAGGCAGTCAATCAGTTTTAGATAGCTGGGCAGAGTGCTGACCTGGTGGTCCAAGCAGTTGAAGTGTTGAAGAGAACTGATCATTGAGAAGAATATGTTTATTTTGTATGTTGCAAAAAGCAAACAATAATGCGGACAGGCAATATTATTTGAATATAAAACGTTATTTGGTTAGTTGCTCCAGTTCTCGCGAAGGCGCATTTCGTGAAGCAGCATTTCGTAAAGCGTGGTCTGCGATGTCCCATAGTGCAAGGCGCAGAGTGCAGCATTTTGGGACATCAGACACCTACACACCAATTAAGTTTATCTGCTAAATTTAGCGGGGAAGTTGAATAGGAGCATAGGTATGTGATGTTTCATAACGCAACTAGCGCAGTGTAGAACTATGGGATCTCACGAACCTACACACAAATTCAGTTTCTCCGCTAAATTTGGGGTGGAAGTTGAATCAGTGTATAGGACACGTGACGCCAACTTCCCGCTAAATTTAGCAGAACTAACGTCCCATGAACTACACCCGAATTTAATTTTCCCGCAAAATTTAGCGGGGGAATTTGACGTCACGTAACCTGATTTCACCTGACCTATATGGGGATTTAATTATATTCTACATATTTCTGGAAAGTTAACGTCACTTGACCTAACACTAATAGTTTCATCGCTAAATTTAGCGGAAAAATTGACGTCACGTGACGCCTTGTCACGTGATGCTAGAACGTTTTATGTATGTAACACATACGTAAAACGTATGTGTTACAATTGGCAATTGGCAAGGCAAATTGGATACCCTAAAATTAAGGTAATTTCTTGGCGGATCTTGACTATTTTGAAACGCTCGTTTAAATCCTCGGTGTTGTAACGAATTATATATTCACATATATCTATTAACCGTTCCTAAAAATGCAAACATATTTTTATACTGTATTTGGGGCTGTCAAGACAGCATGTCCTATGTAGATACGAATAGAACATAAAAGATTTTTACGCATTTACCATTTTTTTATATTTGTTACAAAGCTCAAGTTACCCTGGAGTGATAATCAACCCAGCAGGTCTTTATACAGCCCCAGGGTAAAGTTTGATAGCTTTTTGTAGAACCTAAAGATTACAGTTAAATTCTAACCCAAAATAAAGATAACAGTGCTACAAGCAAAACGTTGCCTGGGATAGGCTACAAAATTATGCATTGTGCCTACATCTCGTTCATCACATGTGCAATCATGTTCCTAAGAGGAAATGGTAATGTCGTCCCTACCCCTTTTCTTCCCGTTACTTGGCTAGCTCGTTCATATTTAAGACGATTTCGGTCGGCTTTCCTCAATTGCCCCCTTAGACCCCGCTATATCGCCGCTTTACGAATACGACCGCCGGTCGGCCATTTCACCAATACACACTGTTTTTTTTCCGGAGCGTTTTTGAAGCTGGCTGGCTACGTGATGTGTTGCACGTTTGTTCGTAGATAGCTTGAAGTTGTTGAGGGGGTTCCGGAGTTGGTGTGCGCACAATAGCCGCCGGCTTCGAGGATTTTAAGACTATTTTAGAATTCTTTGGCATCGCAGATAGCAATCACATCTTGCTTTGTATCCAAACATTGTGAAATCAAGAATCCTTTCAGATCCTTTGTTAAGTTTTTTTTTCCTCTTTTAGTATCACCTTAAACTGCTCATAGTGATAAGAAAGCGAAGTGTTTTTTTGCTATTGCAATAGGAGAAGGTTCGAGATTGAAGGTCTCCTTTACGGCTTGCAAGTTCGTCTCTTTCTTGTGAAACTTGGTCGTCTGTTTACCCGCGAAATCCGCCCCCGTGCTTTTGATTCTTTTCCCCGACAGCAACCAATAACTGCACGTTTGACTGATTTGGCGTCGCCTGTTTCCTGCGAGCTTTATACGTGGCCCATTGATTGATGTACTCTTCCGGCCGTTTCGAAGTGCCTAAGAGTCACCTTGGAATGCTTCATCGTTTAGGTTGATAACAGGGCGAGCAACGTCTTTTTGTACTCTAGTAATATTCGTAACATGTAGGCGCGGAGGCCTGTTTTAATGTGATTGCATATCTGAGCGGCACGCCTAACTTCATTCAATTAAGTAATGTAGGAGGGGGCGTTTATTATATAGATTTAGTCTATAGATATGCGAAGTTGTACATCTGGCTGTTTCTCCCGCGTACGGAGGACATTGCTCTTACGCGCAGCTTTTCAATAATCTTTTAAAATAAAGATGCTCGTGGCTCAATGTTGCACTCATTTAATTAATTATTTCACGAAAAAATAGTGCAGACCCGAAATCGGAAATACTTTTTTCTCCTTAAGTAATATTTTTCCCTGCTGTAACCATAATTTCAGCATTACGAAAAAAAAAAAAAGAAGAAAGAGAGATTGCTAAATATTTCAGATTTCATTAACTCCGTAAAATTTAGAACGTCATTTCAGAAATCAAAGGCTTAGATGTCTTCACTATTACTTAATCACACGTCAAGCAGACTCAATGACTAAGAGAGTCTTCTTTTAAGGCGAGATCTATATTCAAATTTCAGCGGAGCCGCCCTAATTTTTGTGAAGGTTTTTGCATATCTTCCAAGTAAGATACTAGAATTTACGCAAGGCTTATGAAAAAAAAAAAGATACTCAAAGAACGAAGGTGGCCTAACACAAAAAGGGGCTTGCTGTATGCAGGAAGCTCGCAGGTACAATGTTTCATACAGCCGTATTTATTAAATGGTAAGAATGTGCCCTCTGTAATAATTTGGGAAGCCTGGTAGTGAGATCTTGATAATCGTCATAGATATTTCTGGTATGAAAAAAATCGCTGAGACCACCAAATCTAGTAGCTCTTTCAGCATGAAATATTTTTGAAATAAACAAATAAAGCAATAAATAATACCATCACAAAACAGTAGATTAGTGAAAGCGGCTAAGATATGTAGAAAACATATACATTATTTTTTCTACATATCTTCAATAATTTTAGAGTTCCGCGGAAAGCTAAATTTCACAGAGAGCGCGAACCGGCGGGAAATTATTAGGCACGTTGGCGCGAAATGTTAATCCATCCAAAGAACATATTGAATATAGTTCATCAGTCCATCCCATCTCTTCTCGGTTACTAACACTATCATTGGGAAGACGTTCCGAAATATTTATCTCTGGGTAGCATGATCTAAAATAAGTCATATTATGCGTGTAGCGACCATCCCGATGAACAACAGATTGGAAGTTGCATAAGTGATCGTCTACAGCAGGAGTCTCCAAAGCACTGCCCGTGGCCCAGGTCCGGCCCCCGGGGACCATTGGACCGGACCGCGGCTGCCTACCGTCATCACAATGAGGCTAGGCTCGTTGCCCACATCCACCGTTGCTACTTGCGCAAAAGTAGGCGCGCGTACAGTGACGCCGCCTAGACACTCAGCAACCTCATCACATCCGTTCTGATTTCTAGCTGTGGGCAGCACTCTATCAGAAAACAGTGCATGCATTGCACGTTTTCATCGCCAGCAGCACCATTCTTAGCCATCTTAATAATGACTGCGTAATTATGTTATAATTTAAATGAGTTATTATGTACATAAAGCAGCAAAAAAAAAAAATCTACCGAGGCAAGATAAGTAGCATGAACTGAAATGGCTTGTCTGCCACGAAAAGACGAGCGATTGTCTTTTTGTTTGGTACCCAGACTTGTCGTCTTCTTCGCTATATTCCCTGTGGTTCAAGAGCTGCAGTCTTAGCAGCAGTAGTTATAGATGGGAACGCGAGGTCAGGTGACACGTGGTTTCATTCCTGACGCATGAACGATCTGTTAATGGCGACGGCGGCGATCGGTGGGACGAGAATCCGGTTCCACGCTGTAGTTTAACGGCGATGTTGCTGTGAGTAATTTGTATGGACCATGGTTTCTCCAAGCGAATCTTTTTAGATAGTCCAGGTGACTTAATGTGCATTCAAATCCACACTAAATCAACATTCTTTTAGGTGCCAGTGCGGTGACCGGTGTCGTAACGACTTCTTTTGTCGTTGTAGTATGCAGATGTACGACAACAGGCTAACTGATGCATATCTCGGCTCAGCGGATTGCTTCATCAAAGTTTATGAGCTCGCTGATATCTCGTGAATTGAAAGTAAGAAAGTATGGAGCAGTGCACAGCGCTTCGCGGTTTTACACGAGTTTGAAAGGTGAGAAGCCCTTCGTAGCTTGAGCAGATGTGTTATAGGCGAAAGTAATGTACAAAAGAATTCGATAGCAGTTATCTTGGTAATGGGAGACATACATCGAGTGCATGTCGGAATGGGTATGATTAAGGAGCTTCGTAAGTCAGTAAGATTGGGAATAATAGAAAAACGTGGAAGGATGAATTACATTTTAGTATCATAAAGCTCTTGACGACTTTCCAATATCCTTTAGCACCGGGTAGTTTCGGAGGCGAGCCTTGACACGGTACAAAACCGTTTAAAAGAAAGCCTGCAAATTAATGAGAATCTGAGGTGTGCAGGGCAGCAGTCTCCATGTATTGCTTCTGATAGTCAAAGGCAGTGATCACCCAACCGTTTTTGTCAGATAATTTTGGTACAGGGCGAAACAGATCAATTCCGCCTCGGTCAAATCTATTGTCGGGACAAGGTTTGACAGGGCTGGGCTGTATGGCGATACAAATGTAACTCGATAGTACCTTAGATATACTTTCGAGTATCTCTATATGTGTACCGAGATACACTTGAAAAATGTATTTGTATCTCAGTTGTGAAATACATTTAAGATGGATCGCTTGTATCGCAATACTTTGCCAGACTTACGTGTCCGGTTAAATTTGTTGTCCTTTGTAAGACAAATTTAACAGATAAAACATATTTTTGGTGCAAGATGCTTCGTACTTTATACTATGAACCCGCCTTATTACATGATCCATCTCAGTTACCGACATTAAAAAAAAAAACTTCTGCTGTGAAAAAGTTTACGGGCAAGAATAACACAATCAGCTCCTCTCTCAAAAACCTTAACTCGTTCCAATTTAGAAGATAACGCTGTAAACGAGTTGAGTGAAGAAAAAGTACGGCCCTGTTGTCCAATTTCCCCTCATTATGGGCGACACAGAAGTATATAATAGGACTGTTTAAGATGCACCCTCACGGCGAAACATGGTTCATTTCGGGCAGACGCCTTTTGTGAAGCATGGCACGCTGTTTTTACCGTTGGGTAACGATGTGGTTTAACGGGGTTGACATGTTTTCTTTAGCGGCATTCATAATAAATAGAGGGTTTGAGGCAAGGGGAAAGATATCAAATGGCAGAAAAATGAAGGACAAGCATAAATTACGATTTATATTTGCCACACACCCTCCCCACCTAGCACTGTTTCGGAACAAATGTATTGGCATAATTATCTGTAGATGTCGTTCGGAATATTTTCTCGCCGGATTTGCAGAAGTATCTCAGGAATGTTCCGTTTTATAACCGACAATTGTATCTCAGTGTCGGTATTTGGGGCCTTAACACACATGTATCACGGTATTTGTATTCCCGAATAAATTTTGGAGCATCCCTGCCCAGCCCTGGGTATCGGTCGGAACAAGGCCGCCAGAAACTGTGTGTTTTTTTTTTTATTGTTGTTGTTGGTGACGTCAGCAGAAGGTGATATATTTTTGTAGAATGAGACACATGCGGGGCAAGTAATATCGTCCACGTAGACAATTATAAGTCTTTGAGACACCCAGATGTCCCGACGCTGGGTCGTCATGCAAGCACCATAGCAGCTCCGAGCGAAGGCGTCGTGAAACAACCATCATTGACCGTCTGCTGAATAGTTAGGTTAGAACAAGAGGGCATCTCGGACAGAAAAATACCGTTCTCGTTTGCAGACCTTGCGTTTTTTTTATATAACATGTCTTTTAATATGTTGCACAAGGTCTTGGGTATAGGAAATTTGGAGCTGGTTTCGAGCCACACAATCCAGGGAGAGAGAAGCGAGTGTAATGGTATAGTGTTCAACTTGAGGAGGAATGGTTGGTATGCGCCAACGTCAAAGGCCATCAACATGCTGATTCTTGCGTCCAGATCTATAATCGACGGAGGAGTTGTACTCTTGGAGAAGAGTCCAGGATCCCAAACGCCCAGAGAAATCTTTCTCTGATGTAAGCCGACTGAGACAGTGGTGGCCTTTGACGACGCTAAAAAGGTGTCCGAACAGGTGGGGTAGAAGCTTTTAAATATACCACTGA
The DNA here is from genome assembly GCF_016920785.2 of Ixodes scapularis. NCBI lineage: Eukaryota > Metazoa > Arthropoda > Arachnida > Ixodida > Ixodidae > Ixodes > Ixodes scapularis. The sequence goes on along the minus strand of NW_024609835.1, from coordinate 214,602,380 downwards.
TTATACCCAAGCATTTTGTTTTTCAGTTGTAAAGTAATTATGTTCACATTTTGACAGAGTGCGACTGCCGAATGCCACAACTCTCTCGTGCTGGGATTGTTTTCGTTATTTTCGAACTACCCCTTGTCCGTTCCGACTGGCTTCTGAGTGGATCTCAGTAGGAATTGAAGGGTCAAAGTGTCTTCTTCGTTTCAATAAGCTTATAGTGTCCTGTTTCAGGTATATTGTATTATCTGGTCACCAGCTTTACCTTTTAGAGCGCAGCTCTTAGGGGCCCGTTCCCGGCTTGAGCGGCGTCGGCGTAACCAAGGTCATCCCAAGGTCACGTGGCCCCCAAGGCCATCCCAAGGTCACCCCAAGGTCGCGTGACACCCAAATTCACGTGACCCCCCTGAAGTCACGTGACCCCCCGAGGTCACGTGACCCCCCCCCCCGAGGTCACGTGACCCCCCCCGAAGTCACGTGACACCCCCAGGTCACGTGACCACCCCCAGGGTCACGTGACCCCCGCTGAGGTCACGTGACCTCCCCGATGACGTCACCGGCATCCGCATCGTCATCGTCATCATCACTGATGACGTCATCAGTGACGTCACTGATCACATCTTCAGTGATGATGACGATGACGATGCGGATGCAGGTGACGTCACTGATGATGTCATCAGTGATGATGACGATGACGATGCGGATGCCGGTGACGTCATCAGTGACGTCACTGATGACGTCATCAGTGATGATGACGATGACGATGCGGATGCCGGTGAGGTCATCAGTGACGTCACTGATGACGTCATCAGTGATGATGACGATGACGATGCGGATGCCGGTGACGTCATCAGTGATGATGACGTCATCGGTGACGATGACGTCATCGGGGAGGTCACGTGACCTCGGCGGGGGTCACGTGACCTGGTGTGTCACGTGACTTCGGGGGGGCATCCGCATCGTCATCATCACAGATGACGTCATCAGTGACGTCACTGATGACGTCACCGACATCCGCATCGTCATCGTCATCATCGCTGATGACGTCATCGGAGTCCGCATCGTCATCGTCACTGATGACGTCATCAGTGACGTCACTGATGACGTCATCGGCATGGTCACGTGACTCCCCAAGGTCACGTGACCCCCCCCCAGGTCACTTCACCCCCCAGTACCCTTCCCTCCTCCTCCTCAAGAGCTGCGCTCTAATTCGGTGTTACAGGGAGTTGTAAACGGCTTTCACTTTTTCATACAACTTTTGCCCTGTGTGAAGAAGCTAAACTTGATCTCCACTTTTATTTATGCCCGGTGAGGTTCCTGGCGAGCAATTCTTGTGTTATGTCAAAATTAACTAAATCAACCAAATTGTAAATTTTGGAACAAAAATGTATTTATTACGGGGCATATTTTTTATATGTAACTTGAATAGGTTTTATTATTCAGTTATTTGTTTCACTCATTTGTTTGTCGGCTCTCGAAAAGGCTACAAATCCCCTCCGACCACTGACACAAAATATTTGGAGACCCTTGATTTCAAATATCTTATACGTTAAAATTGCAGCGTTCGAAGTTGGGAGTGCAATAAAATAAACATTCCGCAGTTTCGCATATTCATCAATTTGTTATAAATGTGCTGGAACCAATCAATTTCCCCGCAGGGGGCTCCTGTGAAAGCAGGTGTTTCGAGAGTGGCGCCTCCAAGGGCCCCGAGGCCCGCAGGGGGCACCTGCACCTTAGGTGCTAGGTGCTTGGTGATTAGCCTCACCACGGACCCCAGCCGCTTGGGCCACCATACCCGCACTTAGGGGGCACGTACTTCATAGTATGTGCTTGGTGAGTGGCGTCACTACGTACCCCGAGTCATGTGGGCGCGCCCGCCCATGTCTGTCTGTGCGTGGCGTACCCGTGTCCGGGGAGAAGGGTATCCTTGCGGTTAAGCTGAGCCCGGGGTACGTTTGGACGCTTCGGGGCCTCCTGGACGAGGCAATATACCACTTCTGCCCCTGCTTCTCGTAGCCGCGTGTCCCGGCTTGGCCCGACCAGGATGATTCAGTCAGTCGCCTCTTCTTCCCTCTTTTTCATTCTTTCGCTTTTCCTTCCACCTCTTTCTCTTTCGTCCTACACTCTCTTCCTTCTTTTTTCATCTTCTTAGGCGGCAAGGGCCACCCTTGAGCGAAAAGAGGACCTGTCCCTGCAACCACACTAGGGTATAATGCCCGGGCAGAACTGGTAGAGTAATTGTGTCAGCCAAGCCCATCTTGCTACGGCACATTACCTACGACTTTGTTAGGCTCCGTGGTGGGCGGTGCAACCGGGCACTTAATTTCCTTCCCATCTTTACGAGTCCCAAACTAAACAAAAACTCTGATCGGGCTTTGAAAAGGGCCCGCACCAAGGACAAACTGCTAAAGAACCATACCACGCCGCCGGAAACTTTTCGAAAAGTTTTAGTCATGCACTCGAACAACGAGGGCAAACCGCTCGCAACACTTTCCCCTTTCCTAGTCTCGAAGACGTTGGAGATAGTAGTTGGAAAAAATTTCAAAGCAAAGAAGCTTTTTTCTTGTGACCTCCTTGTTGAAGTTCATACCGCAGAGCGGAGTACTGCACTACTTGCCGTCCACGGAATCCAAGACTATGCCGTTTTTGTGACCATTCACCGCTCTTTCAACAGCACGCGGGGCGTCATCTCTGAGAACGATCTACTTGGACGCCCGAACGAAGACATCCTTGAAGGTATTAAAGATCACGGTGTCATTGCTGTGCGACGCGTCACTTATCAAAGTGATGGCCAGGAAAGGGACACTAAACATATAGTTTTGACGTTCAACTCAACAAGTCTCCCCTCCGCAGTCAAGGCCGGCTACCTTCACTTCAAAGTCAGGCCCTACATTCCTAATCAAAGACGTTGTTTCCGCTGCCAACGTTTTGGCAATGGGTCAACCACGTGCAGAGAAAAAAACGACGTGTCCCAATTGTGCAAGCAACGATCACCCCACAGACAACTGTTCTAGTGACTCACACACCTGTGTGAATCACCGAGGAGCTCACCCGGAAACTCTCGTTGGCACCCTAACTTTGAATAGGAAAAGGAAATAATAACTCTAAAGACAAAGGAAAACTTGACTTACCAGGAACACGTAAGCGTCTCTCCTTCCTGCAAGGAGTAACGCATGCTGGGGCGGCAGCCAGGAGGGCTGCTCCGCCAAAGACCTGTGTGGGTACACATACTTCGCTCAAGATATTGATGCCCCATTTAGTCCCCCTTTCCTTACAAAACCAATGGGTGGATAACACACCCTTACAGACTCCCATGACGCAAACAACCGACACGTCGGTGCGCCTCGGTGGTCTCTCGCAACCCCGACAACGTGCAGATGATGCACCTCGGGGCTCTCCATCCTCCTCTTCTCATCACTCTGGAAGCGCTGCCAGAATATCGGCCACTCCCTACGCCAAGGTGCAGGAAAATGTGAAATCAAAGAAGTCACCTTCATTTGGACGCTCCCAAAAGGTTGTGTTCAAACTTCCCGTACTACATGAAAAACTACCTGGTACACGTCAATAAATTGCGTTCTTTCTGCGCTCACCCGTCACAGCGCAACAACTTCTCCTCCACGGAAGAACACGGGGGGAGGGGTGCGAGTCTTTGGGCCGTATCACCGGTAGAGTGCGTGGATAATGTTTGCGGCCGGCGCACGATGCCGGTAAAGGTGTGTAGTGACACTGAGGCAGTGTCCAGGGGTCGACGATGACACCCCGCTGGGGAGGCGTCTTGTTAATGCAGAGTCGGTCCGTGCTTTTGAAGGCGCTGCATTTTTCCGGCCGGCACACGATGGCGGTGCAGGTATGTCGGGACGCTGAGGAGGTCTCGAGGAGTCAACGATGGCACCGCACTGGAGAGGCATCTGGTCCCTCTGGGAGCTGCTCCGTGCTTTTGAAGGTGTGGAGCCTGACGTCAAGATGCCTGGGCAACGGAAGGGAAGGTGAACCCAGAAATTCCACAAACAGCGGCCAAGCGAAGGCAGGCTTGCCCTCTAGCACGAAGAGTGCTTCACATCGAGCAATGCTACAAGAACCCATGGCGACCCAAAAGAGAACCTCCATCGGCACTGGCAGAAACGTATTATTAAAAAAAAAAAACGAGTTGCCCTCTTCCCCAAGCCATTCCTCGCTTAGACAGAGAAAGCCCGGCTTAAGCTGTCTGCATTAGTGTGCAGGGATCCTTTTTTGTGCTTAACAGTAAACGCGTACGGTTACAGACTTAGACTCCAAAGAAGCAATCAACCATTTTTGTTCGACATCTGTTGGAGCCACGTTAGCGGTCGGTGGTCTGTGATGAAAACAAATGGCGGCCCTGACAAGCAACATGAAAGTTTTCGACCACCACACTAGGCAAGCGCACTCTTTTTCAATTTTGATGTACGCTTGCTCTCGAGCGCTTAATCTCCTGCTCACGTAGAGTATCGGGTGCTCTCCCCCGTCTGCGCTTTGTTGGCTCAAGACTACCCCCAGCCCCTTTTCACAGGCGTCACACTGCACGAGGAAAGATTTCGAGTGGTCCGGGCTTGCCAAAACGGGTTTACTCATCAAGGTGCTTTTAAGGGCGTCAAAATTTGCCTGTTTCTTTTCATTCCACTTTACGCGATTAGGCATTCGTTTTCAACGCGTCGGTAAGTGGACTAGTCAGCTCGGAGAATGCCTCGATGTAGTGTTGATAATAACCAATTAAGCCCCAAACCGCACGAATCTGCGTTCTTGTTCCTGGACGTGGAAACTCCTTGATTGCCAGTGCCTCTTCTTCCAACGGGTTTCGGTGGCCTTGGCTTTCTGTGTGTCCGAGGTAATATACCTCTGAGCGACCAAACTTGCACTTTCGTGCTTTCACAGTTAGTCCCGCGTGGTGAAGTGTCGAAAAGACTTCTCTTAGATGGTCCAAGTGTTCGGACCAGGTGTCAGAAAAAATTGCAATGTTATCTAAATAGGGTAGAGCAAAACTTTCTAACCCTGCAAGGACTTCGTTCATCAACCTAGAGAAGGCGAAAGGAGCATTTTTAAGGCCGAAGCTAAGGACGAAAGGTGGAAAAGTGCGAAAAGGGCTCACGAAAGCGGCAAGACTACTTGCACGCTCGGTAAGCGGTACTTGCCAATATCCGCGAACAGGATCTAGAGTGAATATGACCTTTGCCTGGCAAACTTTTTCAAGGCAGTCTTCAACGTGCGGAACGATAAAAAATGAAAGCCGTTTACAACTCCCTGTAACACCGAATTGGAGCGCAGCTCTTGAGGAGGAGAAGGGAAGGGTACTGAGGGTCACGTGTTCTTGGGGCGGGGGGAGGGTGTCGCATGACCTCGGGGGGGGGGGGGGGGTCACGTGAACCCCCAGAAAAATTTTTCCGCTGTTTAGCGGGGAATTTTTTCCGCCATATCTAGCGGGGAAATTCTTCCGCTAGATTTAGCGCGGAATTTGTTCCGCTAGATTTAGCGGGGAATTTTTTCCGCTAGATTTAGGGGGAAATTTTTCCTCTAGATTTAGCGGGGAAATTTTTCTGCTAGATTTAGCGGGGAAATTTTACCGCTAGATTTAGCGGGGAATTTTTCCCGCTAGATTTAGCGGGAAAATGTTTCCGCTACATTTAGCGGGAAATGTTTTCCGCTAGATTTAGCGGGGAAAATTTTCCGCTAGCTTTAGCGAAGAATTTTTCCCGCTAGATTTAGCGGGGAAATTTTTCCGCTAGATTTAGCTGGGAATTTTTTCCGCTAAATCTAAGGGGAAATGTTTCCACGATTTAGCGAGGAAATTTTTCCGCTAGATTTAGCGGAACATTTTTCAGCTAGATTAGCGGGAAACATTTTCCGCTAGAATTAGCGGGGAATTTTTCCGTTAAATCTAGCGGGGACAATTTTCCGCTAGAATTAGCGGGGAAATTTTTCCGCTAGATTTAGCGGGGAATTTTTTTCCGCTAAATCTAGCGGGGAAATTTTACCGCTAGATTTAGCGGGGAAATTTTTCCGCTAGATTTAGCGGGGAAATTTTTCCGCTAGATTTAGCGGGAAAATTTTTGCGCTAGATTTAGCGGAAAAAATTCTCCGCTAAAAAAAATTTAGCGGAGAATTTAGCGGAAATTCTCCGCTAAAAAAATTTAGCGGAGAATTTTTTCCGCTAAATCTAGCGGGGAAAAGTTCACGCTAGATTTAGCGGGGAAATTATTCCGCTAGATTTAGCGGGGAATATATTTCGCTATAATTAGTGGGGAAGTTTTTCCGCTAGATTTAGCCGAGAAATTTTTCCGCTAGATTTAGCAGAGAAATTTTTCCGCTAGATTTAGCGGGGAAATTTACCCACAATGCACCGCGCGGTTACGCCGACGCCGACGGCGACGGCGACGCCGACGCTGACGCCGACGCCGCTCAAGCCGGAAACGGGCCCCTAAGAGCTGCGCTCTAAAACCCTCGTGGCGGTCACTCCGTTTAACCTACGGTAGTCAACGCAACGCCGTGGTTTCTTGCCGTTAGCTTCCACGATTATCATCGGACATAGAAAGTCACCCTCGCCTGGCTAAATTAACTTCAGATCGAGCATCTGTTCAACAGCTTCCTTCATCGGTTTTTCCTGTCAAGGCGAGTACCGGTAAGCTTTGCACCTCTTGGTGTCACTCGAAGTCAACTCTATGTCATGAGTCATTAAACTAGTTCGACCTGAGACTTTCGAAAACAATTACTGATACTCGGTTATTAAGTTTAGCAAGTCTGACTTTCGCTTAAGGTGGCCGGCTGAACCGTGGTTGCCAGGATCTCCTCTGGAGTGAAGGAGGTTAAATCTCGTGGGATCTCTGGAAGGCTAACTGCTACTCCCTCAGGTTTGTTTAGCAAGACGCCCACAATATGAATTCGTTCTACGTACAGTTTCATTAAATTACAGTGGTAGATCCTCACTTCCTTCCTACGACCAGGCAACTTAACGAAATAGTTGGTGTCCGACTATTTTTGCACTACCTTCCCAGAACCTTCCCATTGAACTTCTAGATTGTTTGCCGTTGCAGTTCGCAATAGCAACACTTTCTGTCCCTCACGGAAGCTACGAAAACTGCTGTTTTTTCATAGCGTTGTTTTGCCTTCGTCTGTGCTTCGAGCATGTTGGCTTCCACGAGAAGCTGCGTGTCAAGCTGCGTTGAAGCAAGTTACATACGTACTCAACTACTGCCGGGTCGTCTTCCTGTCCTTCCCAGTTTTCTCGGAGGAGTCTAAGCTGTGACCGTACTGCTCGCCCGTAGACAAGCTCAGCTGGGCTGAAGCCAGTTGACTCGCGTGCTACTGAACGAAGAGCAAACAGCATGGCAGGCAACGCTGCGTGCCACTCCCTTTCGTTTTCATAACACAAAGCCCGCAGAATGCGCTTCATCACAGGGTGTAGCTTCTCTACGCTGTTGCTCTGTGGGTGGTTGACCGAGCTGTGGTAGATCTTAATGCCGCACTTTTGCAGGAAAGCTGTGGTCAACGCGCTTGTAAACACGCTGTGAAGATATGACCGGATTTCGCTCGGAAATCCTGCGCGCGCAAAAAACGACAAAAGTGCATCCACGACTTCCACGGCCGTTGCGTCGCGCAAGGGCACTGCTTCGGGGAATTTAGTGGCAGGGCATACCATTGTCAACTGATACTTATGGCCTTTTGTTCTGTGTAGCGTACCTACAATGTCCACGACGACTCTGCGGAAAGGTTTGGTAATAAATGGGACCACTGTAAAGGATGCCTTGCGTTTTTCATTAGGTCGACCCGTCCGCTGACAGACGTCACAGCACCGAACGAAATGTTCGACATCTTTAAAACAACCTGGCCAGTAGTACTCGCTGAGGAGACTTGCCTTGGTCTTGTTGATACCGAGGTGGCACGACCAGCCCGCCCGGTGAGACAACTCCAAAAGGTTTTCTCGGTACTTCAGAGGAACGACGATCTGGTGGACGTTCATCCCTTTCTTTCCACAAAACTCGCGGTACAGTATTCCGTTCTTTTCAAAGAACGCTGAGCTGCTCGAATTAGGGTTTTGAATGCTCTCCCAACATTTAATCGATGTGGATTCACTCTTCTGCTATACAATCAAGGTTGCCCTATCTATTGCAGTGAGCGTGTTAAAATCACTGCTCGTCGGAGGGAGGAACGTAAATTCATCGTCTACTTTTTCCTGGTCACGGTCTGGCTGATTTAAAGCGCGACGCTCGTCATTTTTGACGGGATCGTGCGAGTTATCTGCTGCACTGACTTGTGAAGCTACAGCCTGCTTTACACTTTTTTCACAGCTCTTCTTTGTCACCGATCTCGTGACAACCATGACTGGGTTCATGTCAAGCGTTACCCCTGACTTAAGCAGTTCCTTTGCGGTTCTGTTGGACAAAGGGTACACGCATCTCGGCAAGACGTCCGAGATTGTTGCCTTGGTTTCCACCTCTCCAAAGATGCCTTTCAGGGTTACTTTCGCAACAGGTAGACTGACAGTACCTCCTTGCAGGGCCTGCCTCAGGCACACGTCGTCGCCTGCGAAATCGTTCTCGTTCACGAAGGAAGAGTGCACGACGTCGTACGTCACGCCGTCGTACGTCGCGGTAAGATCTTGGAAGTCTTACCGTTTACGACCATGTCGTGAAGGTATGGACCTAAGAAGTCTTCGTCCTTTCCGAAAATGAGCTGGACTGAAGAAACCTTTGGGACACGACATCCAGCAGCCACGTGCCATGGTGTTTGGCACCGGAAGCATACTATTGGTTTCCGTGCTTCGAACGACTCCTTCAGACGTGTTTCAGGGGACTCGACTTTAGGAACTTGCTTGTTCGCGTTCTTTTCCGACGTGCGGAATCCTTTATTTCCCCCAGACGAAGCTCCCGGAGGCCGGGCATTCTTCCCTAGGTCGCAACACTATCCCCTCTTTGCTCAGTACTGATCTCCATATGCTGCTGCCTTGCGTATTGTTGCTACGTCCGGTCGATCCTGAACCCATTCTCTGAGCTTTTTAGGCACGTAACATAGAACTGCCCTAAGCAAAATTGCTCAAGCTTCTTCACTTTGTCCTCATACGCCTGAGCTCTTTTGAGCCAGTTTTCCAGAAAACTTCCGAGCTTATATGCGAACTCACAGTAGCTCTGTTGTGGGCCTTTCGTGGCTTCTCGAAATTTCAAACGGAAAGCTTCGGGTGACAACCTATATTTTCTCAACAAAGCACCCTTCACTACCGTGTAATTTCCGGCCTCTTCTGGCGGTAACTTTGCGAGTACATCAGCTGCTTCGGTCGGCAAAAGGCCGAGATGACTCTTCGAAACCCATCCTGACACATGCGCGTTCGAAGTTGGTTAAGAAGAATCCCAATTTGCTTGCAAAAGAAAAGGGCTGAAGAAAACTTCTCATGTCATAGTTAACTGCTTTCGCGACTCCAACAGCGCTCATTTCAGAAGTCAGTTTTAGCTGCTCGAGTTGCAGTTGTTTCAGTTGTTCGTCTCTTTTTTTCTCTAAGCGTCGTTTCTTTGCCTCATCGACAGTTTCGACAATTTAGTCATGCCCGGCTCCGCTGCGCGAAATGTTTTTTGACTATGTCTGGCTTTCGCATTGCTTGCTTACATCCAAACCGAGCAATTCAGCTACGGCTAACAACTCTACTTTAAGCAGGCTATCCAAACCCATTTCTGCGAGGTACAATGACAAAGTCCCGTTTCTGTCGCCTTTCCTATTTTCGCTTAAACACGAAAATTGCAACACTCGGCGTACCAGAAAACGCAACAGACAAAGCCGCACCAACCGCTGCCGTAGCGCTCCCGTAGATCCGCCATTCCACCGCTGCCACCAGCTGTTGCGTTCGGGCGAGCAAGACCCCAGGCGGCGGCGAGAAGAGGACACTGAAAGCAGGGCAGACGGACTTTTTAATCCAGGCAAGCTCGCCGACAGACGAAACCCGAAGAACAATACCGGCGGCGGCGCGACCGACTTTTTGAGCTGCTGCCAAGAACAAATAAAAGTGCGATGCCGAAGATATCGCCTTTGGCGCGGCGGCTATCAAATTGCACGTTCTCGCTGCGCTCACGCATGACAGCGCAACAACGCTTAAACATTGATGATTTAAAGGATCTGGCGCAGGCCCTAGACGAGAGAGGACCTGTCTTCAGGAAACCTTCCTTTCTGGGTCGGGCTCGTTCAGATTTGGCAGATGCGCACTATATCACAACGACCGTCCTCGTGATGTGAGAGGTGGTGGAGTGGCTCTCATTATGCAGCCAACGTGCCCTTCAGAGCAGATTCCTTTAACCTCAAACTTGAAAGCAGTTCCTGCACGTATTTACATCGGTATCACGGTAACTGTGTGCTCTCTTTATCTTCCACCTAACGAACAGATCACCTTGACGGATCTAGAACAGCTTGTAAGTGAACTCCCAAGCCCTTACCTGCTTCTAGGAGACTTCAGTGCGCACAAAAGAGTACGGGGAAGTCAATTGGATGAATCTAGAGGCAAAGTGATGGAAAATATTTTGCTAAAAAAATCAGTGGACCTTTTAAATGATAAGTCTCCTACGCATATTACCCTAAGCTTGCCTGTGGAATACTTTGCCATAGACTTATCATTTTGTTCAACTTCTTTTTTAACGAAATTGTCCTGGCGAGTTAACCAAAACCCATACAACAGTGATTACTTTCCCATTGCCATCCAACACTCGCGCGCTAACCTTTGTGTTCCGAAACGAGTGCCCGGTGGGTCATTCAGAAGGCACACTGGACGAAATTCAATGAAAAGGCTTATATTCCTGAGGATGGCTTCACCGCACTTAATATCGATGGAACCACGTCTGCTTTGAAAACTGTCATAATTGGCGCAGCAATTGTTTCAATTCCAAAAACATCATCACGGTTTCCAAAATACCCAAAACCCTGGTGGTCTCCAGAATGTACACAAGCCAAGAAAAATAAAAATAAGTGTTGGGAAAAGTGCAAGATTTATGCAACTTCTGAATGACTGATCGCCTTTAAAAGAAGCAAAGCTTAGCTCCACCGCATAATCAGAAGCCAGAAGAAAAACTCCTGGTGCAAGTGCACCTTGAACGTTACCCAGGACACATGAATAAAAGAAATCAGGAACACGGTCCGGAAGATAGAGGGCCTATTTAATGATACCCGACTGTCTAGTCTCAAAGATGGAACCATTCAAGTGTACTCTCCCATAGACCAGGCAAATCTGTTAGGACATATTTTCTCAGTAGTATCCAGCAAGTCTTCATATCAAAAACTTTTCTAGCTTACCGCACGCGAGTAGAAAGAAAATCACTGCCAATAAAACTCAGTAGCGAGGAACCTTACAAAAAACCTTTATGTATTCGAGAGCTAGAGTTATCGACCCTGCATGGCCGGAATTCTGCAGTTGGTTTAGACAACATACACCATAAAATGATTGCTAACTTATTACATGATTCCAAACTTTCTCTTCTGAAGTCCTAAAACAAAATATGGGAAAGGGGTGTTCCCAATATCGTGGAGGAAAGCAATCGTTACAGCCATTTCAAAGCCAGGCAAAGATCACACAAATCATGGACAAATCATGGAATCATCGTGATGTCACCAAGTCCACTGACTTGGTGAGATCGTGATTATACGCCTGTCTTCTTCACTGTCCAGGTGTTGCTGTGTCAGATAGCAAGCGGCGGCGCCAACAGCTTCGGCTTTGACAGCTTCAACAAGGTTTCGTATCAATAAGGCATCAATGATGACTCCACGGAACCTGCTCGCTTCCCCCTGGTGTACGGCTTTCCGGAACCTACGTTATACCCTGGCGTCACATCCTTAACTTTACCTATAAACGCCCACAACGATCTCGTCGGCTTCAGTGGACCTGGTGACATCGTGATGGCAAGGACGCTAAACACGCCTGTCTTCTTCACTGTCCAGGTCAGTTACACATATCCTGTACACTGCTATCGTAGTGATGATCAGTGCTTGTTTCTGTCACCAAGTCCAGAAACCATAGTTAGAAGCGTTGCGTCAGTGTGTCGTGACGTGATATCAGCATTATTCTTACAATCAAGAGATAGAGAAGCCAATCCTGGACCTAGTATCGAGGAATCACTCCACCAGCTTCTTGCTGGCCAATCTGAAATGCGGAAAGAAATAAGAAAGATGAAGGAAAAATAATTTAGATTAATTTTTCAGAGATGTACTAACACGGCTGGATAAAGCAGAAAAGGACAAATATGCTCTGCAAAAAAAATGAACGGGACTCTCCTTTGTTACAAGTTATTGCACACATTCAGAGAGCGAACAAACTACAAGAGGGGAGGCTTGTTGAACTCGAAAACCGGTCCAGAAAAGACAACCTTGTTATATTTGGTATTGAAGGGCAACCCGGCGAAACTGGAGACTCGCCTAAAGATAAAGTCATAAATAATCTTTTTAAAACCACTCTGAAGGTCACTGTAAACAGTGTTGATCGTCTGCATCGTCCTGATAGACATGTTTCCGAAGAACCAAGGCCAGTCATACTGAACTTCCAAGACCACAGTGAAAAAAATGTCTGTTCTTAAGAATTGTCATTTACTAAAGGGGAGTAAGGTTTCTGTCCGGCATGATTTGTCGCAGGAAACAATTCGAACGCGAAAGTTGCTCTGGACATCTGCGCAGCCAGATAAACCAAACAAGGCTAAAGTGTTTCTGGTTCATGATAAGCTTCATGTATACGGTGACATTTATCCGCGGGATGACAGCACACCAACACGCGTGAAACTGCCCAGCAGCAGCAAGAAACGTGTTCCACCACTCAGTGACGTCAAAAGCAAATAACCTTCCGACTTGTGTCGTTTAATGCGCAAAGTGTTCGGAATAAACTTACAAATTTCGAGGCAATGCTCCTTGATTTTGACCTCCACGCCACTTTGATAATTTAGGCATGTCTGCACTCAGAAATACAGGACAGCGAAGTTATTCCTCTGACACACTAAATATACCGAAACCATAAACTGTCACGTGGCGGTGGCGTGGCGATTGTCCTGAAGTCCGAGTTAGGCGCGTGCCTACTACCAGGCATTCCTAACCACGAACGTTTGTGGTGTCGGGTTGACGTTTACGGCTATAGCCTTGTTCTAGGAGTAGTGTACAGACCACCTAATGCCTCACCAGTCTTCCTTGAGCAATTATACGACTTTCTTGGGTCGTTTCGTAATGATCGCGTACGACTAATCATGGCCGGTGATTTTAATTTACCCCATATTTACTGGTTAAAAATGAGATCGGCGGGAGCACACGCACGTGCTTCAGAGATGTTACTTGACTGTGCGTTCTCGAACGACCTGACTCAGATAGTCACATCACCGACAAGGATCGGCAACACGGCGCAATCTATTTTGGACCTGGTCTTTGTTAGTCCACTAATATCGTGGTACACTATTGACATTTTAGCAGGGTTGTCTGATCATAAATTGCTGTATTTTACTTCCAACTTTTTCAAAAACGCGGAACTTGGTGGTGTAAAACAATCGATTGTTAAAAATTACAACAATGCGAGTGATGTAGATGTGCTTGACTACTTGGAGTCACACTTTGATGATTTCTTTGAGGAACGTGACTTTGAAATCCAGTGGACTTTGTTTAAAAACATTTGCGATTATTGCATTGCCCAGTATGTACCCAGCAAGGTAAAACGCACAAGAAGAAACAATCCTTGGATAACAAGAGAAATTATTCAACTAAAACGTAAATTGCAACGTAAAAAGCGAACTCACAAGTATCAGATATCTGAACTTTCTCAAATAAAAGAGGAATTGAAAGAAAAAAATTTCACCTTCCAAGGAGTTTTTCTTCTCGCAATCTCTTATCAGTGTTCTAAAGGAAGCGCCCGCTAAATTTTGGAACTTCCTATCAGGAAGAAAAAAGTCTGTTGAGTGTTTAAATGTTAGTGGGATTCTTGACATTGATAAAACAGACATGGCAAACGAACTCAATAGGTACTTTCAGTTCGTATTCAGCCCCCGTTCGGCAGCACAACCAGATGGCCTCTGTGATATGTCGTCGGCAATGTGGGGCCTTGTCGTAAGCCGGGAAGGAATCTTTGTTCTTTTGCTTCGGCTAAATGTTAAAAAAGCTTGTGGGCCGGACAATGTGCCTAACGAATTCCTTCGACGCTATGCTAAATGGCTATCACAATATTTGTTCGTCATTTGTAATAACACACTAACACAAAAAGAGATTCCTTTTGACTGGCGTCGCGCTCGTGTTGTGCCGATTGTAAAAAGTGGCGATCCTCGGTGCGTTTTTAATTGTCGCCCTATATCCCTTACTTCTGTTTGTTGTAAAACGCTGGAGCACATAGTGTGCAGGCACATTACTGATTATCTGGAAGAAAACAACCTCCGTACCAGTGCTCAGGACGGCTTTCGTCGAGGGCTATCAACAGTGACACGTTAGTAACAACTTTACATGATTTTGCCCTCGACCTAAATAAAAGAAAGCAAGTCGATACCATCTTTTAGTCTTCGTGAAGGCTTTCGATAAAGTACCATATCGTAAACTAGTGCAGAATCTATACACAATCGGAATAAAAAACGACCTAGTACAATTCGTTCAGTCGTACCTTTCAAACCGCTCCCAGTTTATCGAATTAGACAAGCAATCTTCAAGTCAGTTATCTGTTTCATCAGTTGTTCCACAAGTAACGGTTCTGGGACCGTTATTGTTTCTTATTCAGAGATATTCAGAGAGCGAACAAACTAGAAGAGAGGAGGCTTGTTGAACTCGAAAACCGGTCCAGAAAAGACAACCTTGTTATATTTGGTATTGAAGGGCAACCCGGCGAAACTGGAGACTCGCCTAAAGATAATGTCATAAATAATCTTTTCAAAACCACTCTGAAGGTGAAGGTAAACAGTGTTGATTTACTAACCTTCGTTTTTTTTGTGTTTTTATTTTCGTTTTGTTTACAAAGTGATGCATATCTTTTGTGACCTGCCGCTGTTGCCAATTGTGGAGGGGGCTCAGGACTCGTCAAGCTGCACAAATGCAGCTTTTTTCCTCCGTCCCCTTCCATCATGTACTTGTGCTTGATGGAAAAATAAACATTATTATTATTATCTACATAAACGGCATAGTTGACAGCGTAGATGACAGAGTTCGGGTTCGGTTGTTTGCAGACGACTGCATATTGTACGAAGAAGTAGAAACCCGTAATGATCAGCTAGCTCTCGAAAACAAACTTCAGAATGTCTATGCATGGTGTGAACAGTGGCAAAGGCCATTGACTTGGATAAATGTACATTACAAAGGGTTACAAATAAAAAAAACTGTACTGAACTTTCCCTATACAATGAATGGCACTCAAGTTAAAGAAGCCCCTGAAGTTAAGTACCTTAAGGGTAACAATTACGAGCAGTTTGAAATGGAATGTACATGTTGCCAATGTTTGTGCTACTGCGAGACGAGTGTTGTGGTCCCTAAGGCGCAAACCTCCACTGGCATCCTCCAGTGTCAAGCTCTGTGCCTATAAGACTTTAGTTAGGCCAGTTTTAGAATACGCGTGCGTAGTCTAGGACCCGTGTACACAAAAAGCCATAGACGAATTAGAGAAAGTTCAAAGGCAAGCTGCGCGATTCATATGCAATAGGTACCGCCCCTTAGACAGAACATCAGAAATGTTATAATCACTTGGAGTCTTTGAGATCGTGCCGGGAAAATTTCAGATTGAAGTTTTTGTACCTAATCAAGAATAATTACTTTAATCTAGATTCATCACCTTACATAAAGCACATCACACGCCGAAATATACGCTTTAATCATGGAAGTCTTTTAGAGCCATACCAAAGCGCAAATAATATTTTTAAAAATTCGTTTTTCCCAAGGACCATAATTGAATGGAACTGCTATGAAAAAGACACTGTTGATAGTCCTACCCCTGATGTATTTTTTCGAGATTGCGCTGATATATCCTATTTAGTATCAGTGTTGTGTTGAAGAACGTGTGTGTTTGCGTCTCTGCCATCCCTTCCCCTTTCTCCCCCCCCCCCCCCCCCACACACACACTCCTGCCTGGGCCCCAACGGGGCCTGCAGTATTGTAAAATAAATAATAAAAAACTACAAACCAAAAGCTCTTACGAGCTGTATCTGCAAGGTGCTAGAGCGCATGATAAATTCAAGGCTTGTTTTTTGCCGAGAGGTAAAAATCTTACTATCACAAGCTCAGCGTGGTTTCCGCAAAAACCGCTCCACTCTTGATCATCTTGTGTCTCTGGAGATGGAGGTTCGCTCGGCCTTTGTGAGGCGTGAACATCTGGTGGCAGTTTTCTTTGATCTTGTGAAGGCATATGATACAACATGGAGGCATAGCATTCTTAGCAACTTGGTGTCAATAGTTTTTAATGGTAATATGATGGTGTTCATAAAGAACTTCTTAACAGATCGCCCTTTTCGGGTTCGCAGGGGAGCTGTTCTTTCTGACGAGTTTATGCAGGAAACGTGCTTTCCCCTGGGGTGCATTCTAAGTGTTACATTATTTTTGGATCAAATAAATTCACTCTCCCGTAAAATTTCCCGCCCCATCGAGCACTCTTTATGTACCGATGACCTAAAACTTTCTATCGGGACTTTATCTATGCGAGTTGCCGAGCGACAACTCCAGATCTGCATAAAAAAACTGGGCAAGGGGTGTTCTCGAAACGGATTTCAGTTCTCGGCAGAAAAAAAAGTGCCATTACACATTTTACGCGGAAACGTGCACTGTACCCCAATCCTGAACTGTCACTAAATGGTACGCAACTCATTCGTAAAGCTATGTTTATTTTATGCAGGTAGAATTTCAATGTACAAGAACAATCCAGCCTACACTAATGTCCTAGACCAATCTTTCACTGAGCTGTTTTCTTGACGCCCATCAGTCACCCAACCATTTAAAATTCGTGTGCAGCAAGTTTTGTCACACACTAGGGTTTCTATAAGCGAGGTTGCATCTTTCCGTCCACCACTTTCCCCTTGGTATGGCCCTAGCATTTCTTGTGACCTGCGATTAACTAAATTACAAAAGCCATATACTGCTCGTCTAGTGAACCAACAGGGTTTTTTAGAAATCCATAAAAAGTTCAAGGACTACCGGGCATATTCACTGATGGTTCCAAAAGGAGCAATGCTGTAGGAGCAGCCTTTGTTTCTGGGACATCCAGAAATGCTTTGCAGCCGTCTCCTATACAATCTGTCTTCACATCTGAATTGTATGCAATTGACTCCGTAAGTGTGACGTCATGGGTCCAAACAAACCGTTGCTAGGGTCGTTGCTATGGACAAATACATGTAGCTAGGTTTTGCTACGAAAACCCGACAGTTCAAAAATCGGGAGTAGGATTTAAACTTCTAAAAATCACAGATATAGAAAGCTTGAATGTCATATATGTTTCGACATAAGTGCGCCGGTAATCGCTTGTTTCTGAAATATTTACGACTGCAACTTCCGGTGCTCAAGATGCCTAGAGCAGACGACGAATGCAAGAAGTATGCCGTCTGCCACACGCCCGCCGGCCAAGCCGGCGCCGGCGTCTGAATCGTGTGAATAAAGACGATATCCTGATATTGCATCTGTTTTAAATATAATGAGTTTCAGACGCTTATAAGAATTCATAGAGGGATGCGATGCAAAGTGTGGTTTATCGAAAGTCCTGGAGTCGATCGGTTTGATCGGCTGCTAAAAGATCGCATTGCACCCGTGAGAAAAGCACTTCAGGCGTTCGGTCGAGATCCCAAATTTTGTTTGCGGACTCGACTGTGGGAGGGTGCTTCGTACCTAGTTGTAACCATTGCGTGGAGAAAGATTCTTGCTGTTTCTTCAGAGTCCCGCAAGACCCCAAAGTACAGAAAAACTGAATAAAAAAAACAAAAACATAAGGTGGCTTTATTACAGATTGTACTCTCATCGCGGGTTTGATAGAGATCTTCACCAAAAGGGCACATCCACAAAATTTGATGTACACCAAGGAAAAAAATATACTGCGAAATGGCGATAGACATACAATTCTTTAATAACCTGACAACCTTAATTGTATTTATAACAAACGACTTACCTCGACGGCGTACGATTTTTTTCTCAAGCCAGCCTGCACTACGCCGGTAATGCACTTGAGCTCGTCTTCGTAACTGATATGCATGGCCTGGTTTGATTTTACGGCATTTTCATCCCTCTGAACTCAGCTGGGTTCTTCACAGAAAAAAAAAAAACGTTCATTGCGGAGGCCTCTACGGCCATGGCGATGCACTTGTTTTTGTCGCTCGTTTACCGACGCAATTCAATGAAGACACCCGCTGCAACAGAGGCCAGCGAACCTATCGTGTCGTCTGCTACCAAAGCAAAACTGAGTGTAATACTTCTGGAATGGCTTTCATCGTTGCAATACGACACTGAGACGACAAGAACATCTTCGTAATAAGATATCAAGAAGTTTGGTTGCTTACAAAAAATTATTTACTTACTTGTCTGCAAAAGTCTAGCCTCAGGTGGAGTCTCCATGCATAAGTCCGTAGCAACGTCCCTAGCAACGATTTGTTTGGACCCAGACGCCATGTCGTGACGTCATCACTTACGGGGTCAATTATTGCCTCGCTTAAGCACATCAGAACGTTCCGGATCAAGAAATATGTCATATGCTCTGACTCTTTAAGTGCACTAACGTTTGTCTGTGCTATAGGGCCTAAAAAACACCCGTTTATTGCAGATATTCATGCGGTGTTATGAGAAATCCAGGCAGTTGGTGGACATGTTCAGTTCCTCTGGGTTCCAGGGCATAGTGGCATCGCTGGAAATGAGCTTCTCGACAAAACTGCCCGACAGGGTCCGTTCGAAGACAGCACACAGATGCCTTTGCCCTTAATTGACATTCGCTGTGAGATGTCCAAGAGTGTCGCGACAAAATGATTGAGGCAATGGAAGAAATCCGAAGGTAACAAGCTTCATACTCTTCACCCTACTACAGATAAATTTCAGGACCATTGTCATTTCTCGCGTCATGACAGTGTATTGTTAATACGACTGCGCATTGGACATACACCCTTAACAAACTCACATCTTTTAATGGGCAATGAATCTCCTACCTGCGAAACATGTGATTCAGACCTTACAGTAATGCATCTCTTTGTTTGCAGGAACCTCGAACATTTCCTTAAACCACTTTTACAGCGGAATTCATAAACGGGCCTTGACTCAAACTCGACTCGAAACTCCACTCGAGGCCGGTTTTGCGCTTCATAAACTGACCTCCAGTCCAAACGCTCCTCGACTCTTTCCTCGAGAATCTCAAGGTAGGTCCGGCGCTTCCTCGAGTCGCTCCTCGACTTGAGTTGGGGTGTCATGGCGGCCGGCGAGTCGTTCGCGGAGTTCGTGCACTTCATTTTAAGCGCAGAAGAGATCCTCTACGACAACGCAGTCAACAGCGAATCGATACGTGAGACGAGACGATGTTTCAGAGAACGCATGAATCCGCTGGGACACTTCAGTGACAGCGGATTTCCTGTGCGGTGCCGCTTCACGAAGGCGACCGGCGAGCACTCTGCTGTCTCTGCCAGGAGCACTAGTACTCAGTTCCTGCCGCCCTCAACGATGCTGCAGCTCCTCGTTGTTTTGAGCTTTTATGGTGCCAGGACGTTCCAAGTTGTTACAAGAACCATGTGAACATGCCGCAGCCGACTGTGTGCCGGATTGCGGAGCAAGTTTCGCGGCTCCTTGCACGGACCATTTTCACCCGCTCGGTGAAGCTCCCGCAGGGCGCAGCGAACGTTTTTTGCGTTCGTGCGGGGTTGCTGCGAAATTAAGTTTCCAGGGGCGACTGGGTGCATTGATAAGAGGACCCGGCGGTCCAGATGTGGAAGTGTTCTCGAAACAGAAATGAATACTTCTCTATTAACGTGCAGGTAAGTTCACCCGTTCTTTGGGTAGGAGTGCCAAACTTAATTAATCAAACTGTACGCTGAGATGCGATATCGTAGGTCTAAACTCTGACGTAACGATATCAGTCAAAACTTTAAAACAAATCTGTATCCGGCGACAGTTTGCACGACCGAGCGTGAACGTACTCCCGTTCTTATGAAGAAAAAAAAATGTCATTAAATGGTTGCCGACTCTTGTGAGAGCACAGAAATACGTTAAAATAAAATGAACTCGAGATCAGGTTACCGAGCACAATGATAGTAGCGGCCCCAGCGCACCCTCCTTGCAAGAATGATCATGACCAAAGCAGATTTCCAGTGAATGTGGGATGAGACGATGTGTGTTGCAACACAGTCTCATCCCAGATGAACCTTTTTGATCATCAGATTCTCAGACATGAAAACTTAAAATAAAATTAAATTAAAATTGAAAATGATGAGCGAATGTTTACTTCCTACATACGCATGAAAGCATTCATTTGGTGGCATTCACTAAGTTGTCTGTGCAATCGTCAACTACAACAGTCCCATATGTAAACAGTTTTTGTGTCTGCATGTGCTTGTGTCGTGTAAACCAAACTGCACGGCGAACACCCACTGGTCAATAACATTTGTTGTTCATTGCGGTTGGTTGTTTGTTGGTTCTTGGCATTTGTTGCTTAAATAAGACCGCGGCTTACGAGTCCACAGAAATATACAATAATGTAGGAAACATACGCCGATACCACACCATTCGCAGGTTGATATCCTTCGGCAAGCAGCAGAGTGTACTGAAAATACAACTAGTACCAAAGTTCATATCGTACAGCATACCACCCGATCCGGACTGATGCCTGCAGCCATCTAAAAGAGACTTTCTGAAGCTTAAGATGTGCACGAAGGGACATTATCCACTCACGACAAAAAAGCTGTGTGTGTACATCTGAAGAAGGGTGTTATCATCCACAGCACTTTCTATCGGAAACAGTAGTCTGAGCATTTATCGGACATACACTACTCCACAAAGTAGTCCCACATTGTTTATTCAAACAATAATGTTGCTGTATTGTTCTTCTTTTTTGTCTTATGTATGTACCAAAAGGCCCACTTCTGGACTAGGAACTCAGTGCAGCGGGCCTAGGCACTTTCCGTGCCTCGACATGTCCTAGCAGCACAAGCCTGAATGGTCAGCTGTGATGATCACTGGTGGACATACACTGAAAAACTTGGCCCACCTGCAGAACGAGCCCCTTCCCGCTCTACCAGTCCCACCCCCCACTGACGATGCTGAAGGCAGTCTCATCTCCCATCGACTCCAGACCCCGTGTACACATTCAACGGTGCATGGGTGCGGGCTCAACTCGTTCTGTGGTGTTTCCAGTAGGAACTGAATGCAGTGTATGTCCTTTTTAGCTTAGGTCACCGGAGAATCAAGTCACTGGCCATGTTAAAGCTCAAAATGCAATCGGGCCAGAAACAAATAAACCTTATGCTATGGCCACACACTTTCTAACTTGAACCGAAACAAGTCTGCCGGTTTCTTAGCTAGTTGGTCACCACAGATTGTTGCAATGTCTTTGTTCTACTCAGGTTCCCGCTGGACGACAGTGTTTGAAACTATGCTGGTGGTTGCTGTTTTATCAATCTTCCAAAAGAAGCAAGAACAACTTACCCTCTTTGTTGTGGAAACATTTTGCTCGAGAACAATTCAATATTTGTCATCACACAAAGCAGGGGGGTAGCAGGATACAAAGAAAGTGAGAAGCTTCAGGTAATTACATTAAAATAACTCAAAATTTTGCCATGTTCAGACTCGAGATTTTTCAGCGAGTTGTTCAGTGCACATTTGTTCGAAATAAACTTATACATGAGAATGTCTGAAATGATGTCTTGAGCTGTGACCCCACATGAAGAGTTTTCGGTTAGAATAAATATTACAATAGCGCAGCAATTCCTTGTGAGGACACCTTCGGATGTTAGGCAGTCAAAGGTGTCCTACCTAACAGTTACTTACTCAAGCATGAAGGGCCCATGCACTCCAAATGATGGCATCACACTACGTATTACTGAATGCGAGCATGAATGAGGTGAGCACCGTACCAGGGTTTAGCTGGAACCGCTCCTGAATTACTGTATCACTGTGTGGTCAGCTGCAAACTTGGGCCCAATTGCTACGTCGGCACTGTAGTAGTGTGCAGTGAAAAGGCAGTGAAGTCAAATTTCGGGGTTTTACGTGCCAAACCAACGACACGCATCTGGCACGCCCCAGCAGAGAACTGAGGATTAATTTTGACCACCTGGGTATCTTTGGATAAGCAACCAAAAGCTCTGTGACACGGCGCCACCTCCACAATGAAAAGGCAGTGGGCAAGCCTCGTCAATGTGGTGTCGACTTTACTCTGGTAGGCGGTGCAAGTTCATAGAGGATTGCGAGGCACAAACACCTGGACAGGAAATGAGACATCTTAACTCAACGAAAGCTATGGCAAAACTCAGTGACAACAGCATTTAATGAGCGAGGCTGCACATGGACTACACAATAATAAAATAGGCATTACAAAAATAACAGTGGCAATGTTTAGAAAACACCTGGCTGTACATTCAAACAGATTCCTAATTTCCATCAAGGGGATCGGTGGTCGACTGCATTAACGGATCACAGCTTGGAGCACGTGGAGTGAAAGCTAGCAGAGCTGAACATAGGAATCTTGAGTTCAATCTCTGCCTCTGCCTGTATCGATGTGGATGAACATTGTAACAGCATGCGGTTATGTATCACTACAGTGATTTAAGTTAAAGACCACAGGATAGCTGTGGTACGACATTGGCTGAATATCTCGTCTACAGTGGAGATAAGTTGCTCACTGGGACTGACTAATTCCCCTTGTTTAAACATACAATGTAATTAGTAAGAAAAAATACTCGGTTACTTTTTAAGCTTGAAAAGAATAGATTTAAAGCTGACGTAACTGCCCTTTTGCATAAAATGTTCTCTACAAATAGCAAATCGAGAAACAAGTTAAAAAAATGCTAGGCTTTAACGAACGAGATACGGTCAATACTTGTAACAACTTCAGGTCAGGGATAAAATGAAGCAAGTTACAGACTTTAATAAAACATTCTTAAACACAAAAGAGAATGTAAAAGATTGTAATTACTAAACAGGAAGATGAAACAAATCGAATCAATCAGCCTACTGTTGTGGCTGGGCCCCGAGAACAAGCACTTGTTACAGCGTGATTAGTTTGTTGAGCTGGAGCACCTCAAGCTCGAACCAGCTTGTTACGCTGCTGCTGATGGAAAACCTGGGCCTGCGACTGTTAATAGGCAACCTGACACTGACGTAGCTCCACCTGCAGCAGGTGCAGCGCCTCCAGTTGGTGCGGTCTTTAGTTGTCTTCACTCGGACAACCACACGTGGCGGCTGAGGAGGTAGAGGAGGTGGGGGCTTGGTTGGTGACGCAGCAACCGGAACCTCCATAATGCCACCCCAGTCCAGCAGCGGTGAGGCAGATGAATCTAACCAAGCACAACACATTGACGCCGAGTGTTACAGGCACGGTGAAGACACCGGAGAACTGGTAGAAACTGTCACAACGACCTCATTACAGAAATGTTAAATGCCAATTGTTGGTAAACATGAAAGTTTTCCTTCCTTGTTCTGACCCTTTCCTTTCCGTGATACTGTCAGTAGCGGCAGGGCAGACTCCAAATAATGATACCGTCAAAAGGAACAGCGCTGTTATCTCGGACCTTGTTGGCCCTCGGGCACACGTGTGGTGTATTCGTCAATAAACATGTCATTATCCAGACCCAAGGAATTTACTGTGTTCCTAGGTGGCACCCCTAACAAGTCGGATTCATGAAAATGTGGGTCATTGTCACAGTTTTTAGCGTTCCTACGAGACAGTATGACATAATCGAAAGAATAAACGGAAGAGCATAGACATATTTTTTTTTTTATTTTTTTATCAATAAACATTGGAAGCTGTGCGATCAAGTAGCAACTAACCATCATGGGTACAAAGCAAATGCAATCGAAAACTTTTACCAGTCATCATGCCAGTCGTCATGCTCGTTCACTGTGGCTTCCGGAATGGCGGCTGGCAGCATTGAGAGCACCGGCCAACCAGCGCGGGCGCTGCCCATGTTGTACGGGCTTGGCAGCCGCATTGCCATGTGGGACACCAGTGCCCCCACAAGATGGAGAGACAGGCTCATTGTTCAGCGGGTGCGACACCAGTGCCCCCTCCTGCAATGAAAGGCCGAAGAAAATCCTGTGACAGCATCCATGAGTTGAGATGTACAGATCACAACGCAGAAAGAAAAACAAATCACTACAACTTATGCGGTAAATTTGTTGTTCGACACTTAACTGCAAGAAATTAATGCGAAACAAGTGATGTCATACCTGTACTGTTTCTTGATATGCATGGAAAATACTGGAGTAGCTTAATGTGATCATCGACAACAGTCATATTCTAGACACACAACTTTTCAAATCAATAATGTATACTTCTACCCATATTAAAGTTGTGCCAGCTTAACCATGCCAGTACAATGCGCTGGTTAACCTCGCAAATAAATGACAATGGTTGCACACTAACATGGACACCTGAAAAAAGGCATCTGCCAACAACTGGACTCCAGCACGTCTCATGTTCACATAATGGCATTTCTTAGGAGGTTACAATTAAGAAATGAGAGCTGGTAGTCAATTAAACCTGCACAAGATTTTTTTTTCTTCAAAAGATTAGCACACAAAGAAATGAGGTGCTGGGCCTAATTGACATAGTCGAAACTCCTACTTAGCGTAACTTCTACGTGCACTAGTGTCAGTTTCGTGCGTCGCGTTTTTCTTTATACGTCGAGGTTTCCTCTCTAATCTCAAGAAAGGGGACGGAGGCTAAGGTAGTGTGGCGCAACCAGAATGTTCGCAGCGTAATTTTCGCTTGGATATAGCACAACACGCAAAGTAAGTTGTCGATTTCTGCACAAAAATCACCGAAGATAGCGACAATTTACCGTCAATGCCTACCTACGGCCTCGACAGTAACTTGCTTGACTAGCCGCAGGTGGCCACAGCAAAGCCCCTTGCAGAGTTATTTAGTACACACATCCTGTCATGTGATTTTGCGAACCCGTTGCGTTATTCTGCCCGAATATAGAAATTCCTTACACACCTGCTGCGTGGATACCCTGATTCTTCTCGGAGTCTGTTTCTTCCAATCGGGTTTACCGTTGTCCCAACACTCGTGGGCGGACATGCGGCTGGCGCTTATACTTGGTGCAGACTCTTCTACGCGTCAATTTTAGCTTCTTTCGGGGAGTTGCTAGTAGAACGACGAAGAAGCTCCCCTCCTTCGTGGAACCACTCGCCCCTTCTAGTCACCTTCGAGGAACGACATCGTTGTAGGGCAAGGCACTCTAGTAGGACTCTGAAGAAAGAGGAGGGGTGAAAATGCTCGTTCTAGGCGGTGACAGCGAAGCAGATAAGCGGTGAAACGAGGTAAGATGGCGAAGAACTGGCGAGACGCAGAGACGAACGACGGTTGCGAGCTACAGCTATGGTGCCTGGAACGCGTCTCCGACTGGTGTGTTTACCGCGGCCAAAAAAGTGGTCCCTCGATTTCCGCTTGATGACGTCATAAAAGTGTCATGCTGTCGCCGGTTGCGACCCTGGCGGCGTCCCAACAGCTGTGGTGTATGTAGCAGATGCCTGTTTTGCTGCAGGTCGCTTTCCACTGCGACAGTTCACGGAAGCTCTAGCAGCCGGAGTTGGGACGTCTAAAGGGACGCCGTGACGACAGCGACACTCGCGTTCGCTCGTGCTTTTCGCCAGCATATCTACGGCCAACCGCCAGGATCGCGACAGGCAACAGCATGACACTCGCGTCATTTGTTGCCACATCGGGACCACTTTTGATGTATGGGCGGGATAGGACGCTAAACACACCAGTCAAAGACGCGATCCAGGCACCATACTACAGCTGCCTCTACGACGCAAAAGCCGGAGAGCGGCCGCCACCGTTGCCAGACTGGAGAACGCTTGTGGCTGTTTGTCCGAAAACCGGCCGCAACGCATAAAACATGCGCGCTGCGAAGCAGAAATCTTGCAGACTCCCAATTCAATGTTAGTAAAATGTGTCCCTTCACATAAAATGAACTGATATGTCCATGATTCACACCACAATATTGTTTTCAACTTCGTTTTTTACTACAACCTCGTAACCAGACGCCTTTCACGTCTCCTCGAGTTTCCTCGAGTGGAGGAAGTGTTCTCGAGGTGCTCTTCAGCCGAGGAAACGCCGAGGCGCGTCTGTGAATCCCGATGGCTCCTCGAGTGGAGGCGAGCTGCTTCCCTCCACTCCAGTGAGTCGAGGTGGAGTGTCGAGTCGAGGCCCGTTTAAGAATACGGCCGTTAGCACCACTAAGAAGATTTAACATTCCATTTCATCCGTGTTTGGTGCTAAGTCCTGAACCTCAGATTCCGCTTGAAGACTTATTCACGTTTCTTAAAAAAAGTGGCCTCAAGTCACTTCACCAATATTCATAAATGTTTGCAGCCCTTTACACTCTATAAGCCTCATTACCCATTTATGTATAAGCTAAACACAGCACATTAGTTTTACGCATATGCACTAACATACTACATATTAATTCGCTAAACAGGATCTTGGCGCCATTTCTCACTCGTGTTACCCTTGCGCCATAAAACATCAAAACATAATAATCACCAGTCGATTTCCACTAGCCAATCTGAAAGAAGAAAACAGCGTTTAGAGTTATTAAGGACAAAATTAGTCCAAATTGATAGTGATGCTGCTGCTGCTGTTGCGATTTAAGCAATCAAGTGCATATCAACGTTCAGGTCACTGAATATCACCTAATTTCTACTTGGCTAAATGTTTTCGTGAGTTAAGTGACCATGGTCACATGGACTAAGAAACAATTCTAGGCAAACTAGCGAAATTTGATAGGTCGTATTCTTTGGAAAGGGTTTGTAAGATCAAGCCTGAGTTGCATACGAGCATAAAAAAATAGGCAGCATAAAAAACATGCTTTTTTTTTTCTTCTCGCACTCGCAGTTTTTCTACCGAAGCCTGATTCTGTTCCTCACGCGAATGTATTTATTATTATTCGAATTTAAAATGGGTACCTCTCGGATAAGGACCGACTTTAGAAAGTTCATGGCCTGTTAGTTTTTTGCGATTTGTTCACGGCGGGTCCTCGAACAAATAAGGAGAATAAACAATAAATCCCGCTTTTGCCAAATCAGAACACTCCTGCGTGTAATAATGTACTTAATTCCAGAACCTTAGTTGAGCGTCAGAGGCCATATAACTAATGGAAGTTTCGTCATGGAACACGAAAGTACATGGAAGACGGTGATTTGAGAATCTGAGGCGGGAAATATTTTATGTGGTTCGCAGCTTGAGACGGGTACGTTTTCTGAAGAGGTGGTTTCTTGAGAAAAAAAAAAATGTTGAGCCTCTATACCTTTCAAAGGTAGGTTCATGTCGTTACAATCTCCAATTTCGGTCCCGTAATAAAAATGAGGCGAGATGAAATACGCCAAAAAGAACTAAGCATTAAAAAAAATCGCCATTGCTTTTTTTTTAACTTAAACAAACAGAAGAGCCAGCGATTTTCATTTTAAATGTGATTTTGAAGCTTGGTCCCATCTTCCTCCCTATTTACTAGATAGAACGCAGAACTATAAAAGGCGCATGCAAAAGGGTTCAGTTTTGCTGCCAGCGTTACTTGAACAAGTCATCTTGCTAGAGAAGAGGTTCCTAAAGCCACCCCCGCTCGTCCGTGCTTCTCGCGACGCTTCACAGAACATTTGTGATGGAGCATTGGAATTTGAAATGAACGCGTCGACGAAGGGAAGGCGGAGTTCAGAATTGGAGTCAAAGCCGTTTGCTAGAAGCTACGCGAACTTTTTTTAATACTTTTAGGTAATTCAAATAAAGCTCGACGAATGGTCTCCTCCGTACCTCTATATATTTCTAGTCGCGTATGTAGCACTGCGTCTAGGGAAAAGGCTGCCAGTCGTGAAAGAGGATTCTAGTCGCCTGAGATGGAACTCAGCGCTCAGGTAAGATGTTTGCACTGTACTAAAATATTGGAAGCAGGAAAGTAAGACGCCATTTTATGAAGAGCTCGGGAAAGGAAGCCTTCACTTATTAATAATTCATGAAATACAAGCACAGCCGATAGTTGTTCCTGTTTTTTACATTTATGTATTAATTCATATCTTGCATACTGCAGACCAAATAATGGTCCTGACAAGAAGGACAGAAAAAAAAGACTGTACATTTTGTTCAAATTTAGAGAAAAAAATTTCCAAATACCTGGGACGGTCCGTGGAGTAATATTTTTTTGAGGAAATAACCAAATTATATTCCATTTGCACTCTATGACACACGCCGTGACAGTCCTCGCAAAAATGACGATGCTTTGACAAGAAGCAGACATTTAAATTTTTTCTGATTGTGGCCAATAGGATTACATGAAAAAGGTTCTAGAGCCGTGGAATAAACCTGTTCGTGTTCCAAAGCTCTATTACTGCTTAGTGATATTTTACAACTGTCATCTTAAATAATCCCGTGGAGCATTGCGATGTTTGTTGTTGTTCCGTTGAAATATATCAATTTAGTGCTTCGAAAAAGGCGTTTATAGCCTAAAAAAATGGGGATGGCAAAACGTTGTTTATATATATACAGGGTGTTTTTTTTTAAGCTTAACAAATTTATTTCAAAAAGACGTGAAAGTTACACTTATGCCGCTTGTGGAGGTGAGTTATACGGCCAGGGAGACATATTATAGGGGGCTAATCGTAACGATCAGTCGGCTAATTAATTAAAATTCGTTAATTAACTTTTCTGATTATTGAAAATAGACATATGGTTCTAATTAGAAACTTGTTCAGCGTCATCAAAAACCACTAAATCAGTAATTTTCAGAAAGACTTTGAGGGCGTGAGAAACGTAGTAGTGCACTAAAGTTACGACTCGTTGAGCAGGTACAAAGCTAGCGGTTGCGATAAGGCGTCCCGCGCGATTTTTTCGTCTCTTATCTAGCCCCAGCCTTGTACCTGCTCCACGAGTGGTAAATTTAGTACAATACTACGCTTCTCACGCGCCGAAAGTCTTTCTGAAAATGAGTGATTTAGTGGTTTTCAATGACGCTGAGCAAGTTTCTAATTGGAACCATATCTCTATTGTCATTAATTAAAAAGTTAATTGGCGAATTTTTATCAATTAGACGACTGATCGTTACGATTAGCCCCCTATAACATGTCCCCCTGGCCGTATAACTCACCTCCACAAGCGGCATAAGTGTAACTTGCACGGCTTTTTTTAAACAAATCTGTTAAGGTTAAAAAAAAAACACTGTATATATATATATATATATATATATATATATATATATATATATATATATATATATATATATATATATATATATATATATATATATATATATATATATATATATATGGGCGATTTCATCTCAAATCATTCAGGCAAAAAAGGCCGAATTTTTATTTTCGCTGAAAAAAAAAACAAAAAAACATGTTATGTCGTCGTCTGTAAAAACGCAGTAGCCACAAACCGCAAATTCGTCAGATTTTTTTGTTTCCGAATTACGAGTTGTAAAAGAGGCCGCGGCGGAAAGCAGTGTTTTTCACATCCGTCGTGGGTCGGATTTTTCGCTCGATCTCCGGCCGTGGATTTTCAGTCATATTAACGTTTTTGAAGCACCCTGTGAGCACATGTAAAGGGCTCTAATACCATAAAATAATTTTAGGCGTTTTTTTTGTCAACATCCGTTAACTGTTGATTTTCCGTTAACTGTTGACGAACTTTGACAATTAAATGCTGGCGATCTACCAAAGTTACGTCGATACTTTTATGTCAATGGAGAGCCGAAAACACGCTCTTTATATATATTATAAAAACAACTCAGCTGCATAAAATTTCATTTGCGGTACGCTTACGTTAATTTCATGCGAAAACCAAAAAAGTACCAATTTTAAAAACGTACTTAACAAAAAAACTTTGTTTTCTTCTTTTATTTTTTGTTCAAATGTAGATATGATAATTTTCTACTCGAAAAGCCAGTCGAAAAATTGCGTATTTTGTTTGTATGCTCCATATTTCCGCATGAATATCGTACAAAAACGTGCTTTGACGGCTCGAAACGGGCTTGATAATTGCGCGTCTTCAGAAACTTAGAAATATTTTTGCCTTTTTTCAACGTTCCCACATAAAAATTAAATAAAATAGTTCCACTCTGTTGTATTTATATTATTTAAATTTTATTATGGGCGGCAAACTACATTGGAGGAGTTCAAAAGAGAAAGCACTACTCTAAACAAACGAGCAGGCGTCGTAAATGTTTAATGTATAGAAATCGGCAGACGTCTTATTGATTCGGGGCCTTCATTGGGCTATATAAACGTCCCGCCCTTTCGAAACCCGCAGATGATCACATCCTTTCAAGCTTGCTCTGTTAGATAGGACGGCCCGTGAAAGTAAAGCGAACAGCGCACCCTCTGTAACGAGGAATGAAATGGTACAAATGTGGCGTTGACGAGGCGAACAGTGACGGCCACCCAGGAGGAGTCAGTCAGTCAGGGTATTGTAGAAGAGAATGCAAAGGAATTGTTGCCTGGGAGAATGACGAAATCACGGCCTTACAATATCGGCGGTCAACAACATTTATGCCGGCCCAAACAACGCCGCGTGCGGGCTAAAAATGGCGGCGCGGGACAAAAGTCCCGCAGCCGCACACCTGAAGATGAGCCGGTTTCGTTAGGGATGTGGGGAAATTTTGAAACCAGCCATCCGTGCACGCGTGAACGATACCGCGTATTAGCCCAAGCTTCGAGCACCTTATCCTTGATACGGCCGTGCTCTTTCTCTCTCCGCGGAGATCCGATAGCACTGGAAGGTTATCTCCTTTGGGAACAGCAAAGCCCGGAGACTAACATTAAAAACGAGCGTGTTGGTAAATATATTTGTGTTTATTCTGCCCGGAGACTAGTTGGATCGAAGTTAGCCTCCTTGTCAACTATATACCGTTTGTGAAGAGTGGCCATCTCCCGAGACGAAAAGTTAGCGCCGGCTGACGTGTTCTTTTAAAAAAAGGGAAGGGGAAAGAGAAAGTTTGAGTAACTACAGTAACGACCTCGAAAGCTCCTCTACCGAAGCTCGAAGTAAATTACGTGTCGTTTACCTTCTCGCCGCATCGCTGCTCGAATCTATTCTTCACTCTTTTCCGCACAGCCACTGTTCGACTGTGAGGAACAGACTGACGAATAGATTAGAGCATCATTTGGACACCGTCATCCTGCCAGGCTTCAGTGTCGTAAGACTGGACTCAGCGTCGTTCAGTTAAGACATTTTTTTTTATTTCATGCGTGTTTGTTAGCATTGTTTACTTGTTGGGTTTATTTCGTCATGGCGTAAAGGCCTGACGGGGCTGTAGAGAGTGTGTTCGCACGTATTTGGTTGTGTCCCGTTTAGGGAATGCCCGGAGGATTTGGTTTGTGTTCTTGCCATGTGCGGCTGAGTTTTTCTGCCTTGATATTTTTTTTATTTTTTCTTTTACCTTTAGGTGTCGTCGACATTTTTGTCTGACTCTCCAAAAGGCGTTTACCTATCGCCTCGCCACCGCACGAACCCAATTCTTTTATTTTTTAACGCAATTTACGTTAAGATCCGAGTAGGGTAATATTACTCTTAGCTATTTATTTTTATTCCCTACCCCTCTCCGTGACAACCTCTCCGTGTGTTTCAGACCGTTTCTACGTCTTCACTTTTGTGTATTACTGAAGTGAAAGGCCCTTCCGTGGTGATCTGTGCGATGTGCGTGAAGAAACCCTAGCGTTTGGTTTTGTAAAGAATTGTACATAATGTATTGATGCTGTGGTGACTTTCTATGTCTTAGTAATATGATAGCTAATAGCTAGTCATGCTAGTTTACAGTGAAAGTTTTATAAATCGAAACAATACAAAGTCTATGCCTCTTCGATATTGAAGGTCTACTCGGCCTGCTGATTTGATTAGATATGTTTCCCGTGGTTTCCCGCTCTTATCAAAACATATATAAATGTTTAATACCACAAAATAAGTTTATAATTGATTACGAAAAGCAGACGAAAATTAAAGAAAGCTTTTCCGAAATTCATAGAAACGCCTGGGTCGCTACGCCTGACTTCGATCTTGCAAAACGAAAACCTCTTTTTTTCCGATATTTAGGCTTACATATAGAGTATACAAACAAAATACACACTTTTTCAACTAGCTTTCCGAGAAGACAATTATCATACCCACATTTTAACAAAAATGAAAAAAATAAAATAAAAACTGGGTCTTTTGAGAACATCGCTTTCTACATTGGTACTTTTTGGTTTTCCCATAACATTAACATAAACGTACCACAAATGAAATATTATGCAGCTGAGTGATTTTATATTATATATAAAGAGCGAGTTCTGGGCTCTTGTATAGACATAAAAAGTATGGACGTAACCCAAGTAGATCGCCAGTATTGAATTGTCAAATTTCGTAAGCATTTAACCGAGGGGGCGATTTGATATATTTACAGAAAAAAAGCAAAACGCCTAAAGTTATTTTATGGTATTAGAGCCTTTTACCTGTGCTCACAGAGTGCTTGAAAAACGTTAATATAATGTGGGCTGAAAATCCACGGCGGGAGCTCGAGCGAAACATCAGACCCAGAACGGATGCTAAAAACACTGTTTTTCGCCGCGGCCTTTTTTAAAATTCGTAAGTCGAGAACGAAAAATCCGAGGAACTTGCGGTTTGTGGCTAATGCGGTTTCAGAGACGGCGCCATAACATATACTTCTTTCAGCGAACGTAAAGATTATACCCTTTTTTTCTGCACGATTTTGTCAAAACACCCATAATATATACAGGGTCCGATCGAGAAAAGGAAACCCTACTTTTCGACCAGCATAAAAAAAACTACCAAGCGCAGAACGCTGAAACTCCGCCACAATGTAACCCTAGCGGTCCAAGCAAGGTGCCAAAATTTCAGATCATGAGCTTACCTGGATCAAAAGGTAAAAGAAAAAAAAACCCAGAAGTCTCTATGGGGAGGCTCCAACCACGGAGAGACGCAGACGGAGGCCGTCTGCTTTGTGTTGCATTGCATAGGTGGCGCCACCACCTATGCGGGTTGGCGGGTTATCACAGTCATCTGCCGGGGTTGGCGGCAAATTCGGAATTGTTCACTATCAGTTCTGAAGTTTCACTTACGCGCTGCTTTTCACTGCAACGGAAACAAAGATTGCACACTCTACTTTGCGATATTTCGGTGCCTTTGCTCAGAGATAACATTTCTTCATGCTAATTATTTTAGCACATGTCGTCTGCTTTGCTCTTCGCAAACCCGAGCGCCGCGGTGCACCTATCGTTTCCGTTCGGTAGTACCTTCGACACTTGGTGCTGCTGATTATGTGGAAGTTCGGTATGGACGTGGTAGCTTTCTCTAGTGGCCAAGTCTGCTCACTGCCAATAAACCGTTTATAACCTGGTTATTTTTTTTAAGTTACAATATTTGGGCACCGCCGTCAGAGGAGCCTCCTTTCGGTTGCAGATGAACTTCAGCTGGGCCAATATATTTTCCTTTTTTAACTTCTGTACCGTTTGTAAATTTTACTCCCAACAAAAAAAAAGAAAGAAAAAAAATGTACGCGTACTTTTTTTGCGTTTGCGTACTTTTTTTTTGTTTTTGTTCGGAATAAAATTGCAAAAAGAGAGATGCAGAAGACCCCAAGTTAGCGACTTTGTGACTCGGTTTACTCATTATGTCGAGTCTGGAACACGTTCGAATTTATTATTATTAATGTTATTAAAGCAATTCAGTACTTTTGGTTTGTTGGTATTTAGATAAAATGCTGGGCAATTAAGCTGCCCCGTCAAAAAACCAGGTTCACCATTTGCATATTCCGGAGACACCCAATGAGAGAGACACGGTAGAGCGCCGATCAGCGTTAGGTCAGCAGCCGACAACCGTAGTTGGCAGCCCCAAAAAGGGCCATTTGTCAGAGGTAAACGAATTAAAAGCGGGAAAAGACCGCGCACATGGTAGAATTTATTCTTGCTTCCAGATGAATGTATGTGGAGTGCGTCAGAGGCAGGCACTGGAAGGCAACGCCGTAGTCCTACGGTTCTGCCTCAACGTGATCTCCCAGCTGCCAGGTGCAATGTCCAAGTCTCGCCTCGTATTCGGCAAACGCCGCAGCTCTCATTTCGTCCGTAATGAGCTGAAACGCAGCCTCAATGCGTTGCTTAAGGATTCGAGGGTAGAGATTCGGCAGGTGTAGACCTGTGACTTGATGAACCCCCATACAAAAATATCACAGATTGTTAGCTCAGGGGATCGCTGTAGCCATGGCATGATGGGCGAGCCTCTTCCCATCCAGCGTCCAGGAAAGGTGTCACTTAACCATTTCCTGACGGAGGTACACCAGTGGGGAGGCGCTACGTTTGCATGTATACGCAAACTCGTCTTTGCATGTGGAGAGCCTCAAACTCGGGAAGAAACTCCTCCTTCAACATGCGCAGATAACTTCTGCCCATCACAGACTCATCGAAAAAAAGGGCCCAACAACACCCCCCTCCCAACCCAGCACCAGACAGTTACCTTGGGAGAGTACTAAGACTTGTCAATTGTCCAGTGCGGGTTGTCGTTGTTCCAGTACCGGCAGTTCTGAGCGTTGACTTTTCCGTCGAGTTGAAAGACGGCCTCGTCCGAGAACAGAAGAAAGTCCAGATGGGAGGGGTTGGCCGTGATCCTTGGGATCTTTCCGCGGCAAAATGCGAGCCGTCTTTCATAGTCTTCAGGCTTCAGCACGTGGAGAGCGTGAACCTTGTAGGCATGAGGTTGTGTCTGCGAAGAATCCGGCGCACAGTGTAATCTGAAACTCTAAATAAACTCGCCGCTCTCTTCGTGGATAGGTGCGGGTCCACTTCGAAAGCACGCGAGCTGTTCTTTCTCTGGCGTGCTGCCGAGGACGTGCTTCTTGTTCGCGACGGTGCCCACTGCGCCAAAACGCTGGATCCACTTCCAGATGGTTCTCTTTACGGCGACATGGAACGGTGCACTCGACGGTATCGGCAGCGAGCATCTTTAAAGCTTCTGCGCTTTAAATACCAAACCACTACGTCCACGCGTTGCTTTTGGGTTAATTGCCTCATCAGGCAGGAAAGTGCAGTGAAATACGGTAGAGATTAAAAGTAATCAACGGGAGAACCGGTGTTCGGGTTTGCGAAAAGCAAAGCAGACGACATCTGCTATTTATAATTACCATAAAGAAATGTTATGCCTGAGCAAATGCACGAAAATATAACAAATTAGAGCGTGTAATCTCCATTTCCGTTGCAGTGAAAAGCAGTGCGTAAGTGAAACTTCAGAAATGATAGAGAACAATTCCGAATTTGCCACCAAGCCCGGCAGATGCCCGTGATAACCCGCCAACCCGCATAGGTGATGGCGCCACCTATGCAATGCAACGCAAAGCAGACGGCCTCCGTCTGCGTCTCTCCGGGGTCGGAGCCTCCCCGTAAAGATTTCTCGCTTTTTCTTTTAACTTTTGATGCAGGTAAGCTCATGTTCTGAAACTTAGGCATCTTGCTTGGACCACAAAGTTACATTCTGGCGGAGTTTGAGCGTTCTGCGATGCGTAGTTTTTTTACGCGGGCCGAAAAGTCGGGTTTACTTTTCTCGACCGGACCCTGTACATTTATATATGACGAACTCCTGACGAAGCCAGGTCCTCCCGGCGAAACGGTTGGGAAATAAAGCTTTAATTTTTATAAGTTCTACGTTTTCAAGTTGTTTTCGGGCGTTTTCATTTATTTATATATATATATATATATATATATATATATATATATATGTGTGTGTGTGTGTGTGTATGTGTGTGTGTGTGTGGGTAAGAAAGTCACAAAATATTGTATAAATCTGCACCCTACAGGTCGTGTACTGCTCATGTGCACAATTAAAACATTAGTTTTGGTTGTCACTGTTTGGTGATTTCACTCATACCCTAGGTAAGTGCTCATATTGGAGGCTTCAATCTAAGCAAAAGGGTATAGTCTTAAGCGCCGTTCACACTCTTGTGACCGAGTAAGACCAAAAGAAACCCGACCGGCTTTTAAGCCTTTTGCTACTTCTTAGGACCGGATGCACTGCAGCGGAGCTGGTCCTAAGAGATCGCAAGAGGCTTACAAACCCGTCTGGTCTCTCTGGGTCTTAGTCGGTCGCAAGAGTGTGAACGGGCCTTTACACACTTTGCCACATTTACTAACCCCCCAAACTTCAATTCGACTTACTGCGCACTGACGTTGCAACGATGGTGCAAAGTTCCACGAGCTACTTGATACCGAGTTGTACAACTTGGTAAAATTCTAATGCACGCATTACTGATTAAACGAAAGTAATCCGGGTTTTCTTTGCCCTACTGCAAAATTTTGGTGTTCGTTTCTTCTAGTGCTACGTACGTCCAAAGCACGTGCCACAATCTAAACCGATTCACCTTAGTGCTGTGAAGAGGCTCTTTACACGCACTACAATGCGCAACGCACAAAAATAAAATTAAACCATACTGACATGAAGAAGAGAAGATAACAACAATATATTGCAAGCTTTTGGCTCCAATTCGATCCCCCGTGAACAAGGAACCGTGCCGGCGTCCAAAAGGTGGGCACGAAGCAGCAATTGTTTAGAATAACAGCCAATTCATAAACGGGCCTTGACTCGCACTCGACTTGAACTTGACTCGAAACTCTGCTCGAGGCCGGTTTTGCGCTTCATCAACCGACCTCCACTCCAAACACTCTTCGACTCAAAGAAAACCTTGACTCCTCGTGAACCTCAAGGTAGGTCGGCGATTCCTTGAGCCACTCCTCGACTTCAGTTCTGAGTGTCTTGTCGACCGACCAGTCGTTCGCGGAGTTCGTGCACTCCGTTTCAAGGTCAGAAGGGATCTTCTACGACGACACCGGCGACAACTAATTGAGACATGTGACCAGGCGGTGTTTCAGAGAACGCCTGAACCCGCTGGAACACTTCAGTAACCGCGACATTTTTGTGCAGGACCGCTTTACGAATGCGAACGTAGCAAGCACACTGCTGGCTCTGGCGGGAACGCGAATACTCTGGGCCTGCCGCCTTCGCCAATTCTGGAGCTCCTCGTTGCTTTGAGCTTTTATGGTGCCGGGAAATTCGAAGTTTTTCCAGAAACCATGTGAACATGCCGCAGCCGATAGCGTGCCGGCTTGCAGAGCGAGTTTCGTGGCTTCTCGCAAGGACCATCTTCACCCGTTCGGTAAAGTTCGAGGACGGAGCGGTGATTGATAAGAGGACCCGGTGGTTCTGATGTGAAAATGTTTTCGTAACAGAAATCGATACTTCTCCATCAAAGTGCAGGTAAGTTCACTTCTGTTGTTTGTTTAGTATTGCGAAACTTGATTAATGAAAATGCATGCTGAGATGCGACAGCATATATTTAAACTCTGACGTAATATTATCAATCGAAGCCGAATATAAAAAAATAATAAAAAACTGTATCCTTCTATAGTTTGCACGGCCGAGCGTGGGGTACTCGCGTTCTTTTGAAAAAAACAAAAACAAAAAAAAATAAATGATGTCAGAAACGGTGTCTGGCTCTTGTGAGAGAACACAAATAGGTTAAAATAAAACGTGCTCCCGATTGGGTTGACGACCACAACGACAATAGTTGCCCGAGCGCACAGTTCTTGCAAGAATGATCATGACGAAAGCACACTTCCAGTGAATGCGGTACGAGACGATGTTTTGTTACAACACCGCCTCATCCTATATGAACCTCTTCGTATCGTCAGATTCTCAAATACGAAGACATAAACTAAACTAGATTAAAATTGGAAATAATGAGTGAGTGTTTTCTTTCTACATGCATGAAAACATTATTTGATGTCGTTCACTCGGTATTCTGTGTAAATTGAAACTGACAACAGTCCCAGATGTAAACAGTTTTTGTGTTTGTGTCTTGTCCACCAAACAGGACGGCGAACACCCAGTGCTTGATAACAGTTGTTGTTCATCGAAGTTGGTTGGTGTTGGTTCTTGACATTCATTGCTTAAATGAGACTACGGCTTACGGCCCAAAAATATACAATAATGTAGAAAACATACCCTTCTACCACACCATTGGCAGATCGATAACCTTGGGCAAGCAGCAGGGTGTACCGAGTAACAGGACCACAAGTAACAGGACCGTGCCCACGGTCCTGTTACTTGTGGTTGTGCGATGTGTTTTTCTCTCTGAGAATGCTACTTTTGCTGAGCGGCGATGTTGAGGTCAACCCTGGTCCAGAAACAGGCGCTATTTTACAAAAACTGAAAGAAATCGCCCGGGACATACAGGAAATTAAAAATGAAAAGGGTATAACAAATGACAGACTTTCTGCGATCGAGCACAAACTGGAAAGTCTCAGTACGCTTCAAAAGAACGTCAGTGCATGTCGGGAGAGAATAACTGAACTTGAAACGACTGTTAAAATTATTACCAGAAAGGTAGACGACTTAGAAAATCGAAGTAGACGGTCGAATCTGATTGTCTACGGAATTAAAGAACAAGAGAACGAAAACAGTCAGACACTCGAAAGAGTGGTCGTAGGTGAAATTCTCGAGAGAATTCTAAACGTACAAATAGCAGGCATCGAAAGAATTCACCGCCTCGGGAAACAGGCTGATAACAAGATCCGTCCAGTCATACTCAAACTACTGGACAGTAGAGATAAATCAAAGATACTGAAAAACTGCGTCAAACTGAAAGGAACAGATTTTTCAATCGGTGAAGATTTCTCCCGACACGTACAGCAAATACGTAAGAAGCTTTGGGACCGCACTAAAGCAAACCGAGATAAGCGAGAAAAGGTTTTCTTAACATATGATAAGGTTCGCATAAATGGGCATCTCTATGCGTGGGATGAGACAAAAGAAGACATAATTCCCGTAGAAAAAAACGATGTTCCCGACGAAAACTAACCGAAAGCCACATTCTGCCATCTAACCTTAGAGTCGTAAATATAAATGCAAGGAGTCTTCAAAATAAAGCATATTCATTGGAGTCCTTTCTCTTAGAATTTAATCCACACATAGTTACAATCACAGAAACGTGGTTACATCCCTTAATACTTGATAGCGAAATTGTCCCACCAAATTACATCATTCTGAGAAAAGACAGAACGACTAGAGGTGGCGGAGTAGCAATACTTCTAAAACGAGGTATCCCCTAAGGACATATGCCTGATGTGAAAGATGTTGAATCTTTATGGTGCAAAGTGTCATTCGATTATTATTCTGTTGTTGTAGGTGTCGTTTATCGGCCTCCAAACTCCGACCACAAGTGTCTGTACAACTTATATGATTACATGCAACAACACATTAAAAATCAAAGGATTATTATGGCTGGCGATTTTAATATACCTGAGGTAAACTGGGATTCGCTGCAACTTGGCACTGTTACCTCTGATGCAATATTAGACATTTTATTTGCGTTTAATCTGTCACAAATCGTCAGAGAGCCAACACGGGTGCAGGGAACGTCCAGCAGTCTGCTTGACCTTGTATTTCTTAGTGACCACTTCCCCCAGAGCCAAGTCGATGTTGAAGTAGTAACGGGCATATCCGACCATAAAGCAGTTATATGCACCATACCTATACGAACATCTAGGTTCTCATATGGTACCATCAAAACTGTACTTGATTTCAACAGTGCCGATGACGCGTGTATATTAACGTACCTTGCTCATAGATTTTATGATTTCCGTGAACTTTGTGACGAGATAGATGTCAGTATTGACGACATATGAAACGAGTTTAAATCAATTATCACGCACTGTGTTACACAGTTCATCCAAAAAAAAACAAAAAATAACAAGAAAGCACAACCCATGGATCACGCGAGAAATTATCCACCTGAAACGCAAACTCAAGCGGCTAAGGAAGTCATCAAAAATACACTCCCTCCAAAATAACACCGACTACAAAGCAAAGATTTCAGAGCACTCTAAACTTCTTAAATTAAAAATTAAAGAAGCCAAACATAAGTACTATAACGTGACCCTCCACGAGTTCATGAAAGCGTCACCTCGGAAATTTTGGAACCACGTTAACCCTAAAAAGTCTCAAATGAATTGTATGAGCTCCATAGAGAAACAAAAAATGGCAGATGAATTTAACAATTACTTTAAGTCGGTATTTACAGCTGATGATGGTAATGACGGTTTAACTTTACCACAATGCAACACTGCTGAAGAACTTGGAAGCCTAATAGTTACGGAACCAGGCATATTTGCACTTTTACTCAATTTAGACACCAAAAAAGGTAACGGTCCTGACGAAATTCCGAATATGTTTCTTAAAAGATACGCCGAATGGGTTAGCAAGTATTTAGTGTTAATTTTTAACAAGTCTCTCTTCCTTTCTTCGGTACCCGCCGAATGGAAAGTTGCGAAAGTAATCCCTATACATAAATCTGGCGATAAAACTCTAGCCTCAAATTTTAGGCCCATATCACTTACTTGCACCTGCTGCAAACTTCTCGAGCATATTATTCTCAAAGTCATGACATCATTTGTAGAAAATAACAATATCTTATTCCCACATCAGCATGGTTTTAGAAGTGGACTATCGACCGTGACACAGCTAATTGAGATTCTTCACGATTTCACGATGGGCATAAACAACAGAAGTCAGGTAGATGCAGTGTTCTTGGATCTCTCGAAAGCGTTTGATTGCGTTTCCCACAACAAACTGATAATAAAACTTAAACATGTTATGGGCGAAGGACCGATAATTGCATGGATTGAAGACTACTTAAAAAATCGTTTCCAATTTGTTTATCACGAGGAACAAAGTACGCGACCAGTTGCAGTAGTATCCGGCGTCCCACAAGGTTCCGTTTTAGCTCCATTTTTATTTCTACTTTTCATAAATGACATAGCCGATGGCATTGATGTTAACATAAGATTATTCGCTGACGATTGTATCATATATCAAGAAATTAAGAACCAAGACGATCACATCCTACTAAACAAATCTCTTAAAAAGATTTCCGACTGGTGCGATGACTGGCAAATGGTGATTAACAAAGAAAAAACAGTCTCCATGAGTTTCACGAGAAAGAAAAAGAATGTCTCCCAGTTTCAATATAGCCTTAAAGATGAACCCTTGCATAGAGTCACCGAGTATAAGTACCTAGGAGTCTTAATAACATCTGATCTTAACTGGAACGCACACGTTAAATATGTATTTAATAAAGCTCCCACGAAATTATTCCTTCTGAAGAGAACCTTAAAAGGTTCGTCTTGTGAAACAAAACTCCTAGCATATAAAACCCTTATACGTCCAGTGCTTGAATACGCAAATATTGCTTGGTTCCCTCACACGAATATAAACATAAACACACTTGAAAGCCTTCAGAGAAAGGCAATTAGGTTTGTTTATCATAAGTATGGTCGTTTTGACTCCCCTACAGAGCTTCTGAAAAGAGCAGGTTTACAGACCATTACTGACCGCGCAACATTAAATCGTCTAAAATTTCTCTACCTTCTTTTACAAGGCGCCTTTAAGATTGACTCATCCAAGTACGTACAATTGTCTAACACAAGACCGACTAGACACAAGCACAGCCATACACTTGTTGACTATTCGTTTCATAATAACACTTTTAAACACTCATTTTTTCCCTCTGCCATTAGAATCTGGAATAGCCTTGATCCACACGTGTTCAGTCACGGCACTGTTGAATCATTTATCAATGCAGTCGAAGATGAACTTTTTTCGTAATTATTGGATGCTTTGAATGACGAGAAGTGTTGTTCATTCGTTGTTAAGTGCCTCACATATGTATCTTTTTATTGTGTACCAATGCCTGCAATAATCCCTTCGGGGATTGGCAGTATTTTGAAATAAATAAATAAAAATACAACTAGCGCCAAAAGACCACATAGTACGGCAGACCACCCGTACTGCACTGATGCCTGCAGCCATCTAATAGAGACTTTTTGAAGCCTAATGTGCTGGAAGGGACATTATCCGCTTACGACAAAGAACTGTCTCTACATCTGAGGAGTGTTATCCTACACAGAACTTTCTATCTAGAACAGTAGTCTGAGCATTAATATGACATACCCTACCGCATATACAGGTCCCACATTTCCTATTCAAACAGTAATTGTGGTGTATTGTTCTTGTGTGTAGAGGCAGTGCGTTAAGCAGTAGCAGAAAAAAGAATTTTTATTGGTTTTTCATTCTTGTCTGAAGTAGCTACAAAAGGGCCCATTTCCGAACTAGTAAAGCGACTAGAATCTAATTGCAGTGGGCCAAGGCACTTTCCGTGGCTCGAAATGTGGTAGCAGCACAAGCCTGAATGGTAAGCTGTGATGATCACTGGTGGGCTTGCACTGCAAAACTTGGCCCCCCTGCAGAACGAGCTACTTCCCGCTCCTCCAGTCCCCTCCTGATAATGTCGAAGGCAGTCTCATCTCCCATCGGCTCGAGACCCCATGAACGCATTCAACAGGGCATGGGTGCGGGCTCAACTCATTGCGTGGTGCTTCCAGTATGCACTGAATGCAAAGTATGTCGCTTTTAGCATAGGTCACCAAAGAATCAACTCACAAGCCATGCTAAAGCTCAAAATGCAATCGGGCCAGAAACAAATGAACCTTATATTATGGCCACACACTTTCTTGTCTGAGCAGAAAACAAAAATTCACCGGTTTTTCAGTTGGTTGGTCACCGCGGATTGTTGCAACGTCTTTGTTCTACACAAGTTCCAGCTGGACGACAGGGTTTTAAACTGTGCTGGTGGTTGACCAACTTGCCTACTTTGTTGTGGAAACATTTTGCTCGGGTACAATTCAATATTTGTCATCACACAAAGCAGAGGGTTAGCAGGATACAGAGAAAGTGAAAAGCTTCAGATAATTACATTGTAATAACTCAAATTTTTGCCATGTTCAGACCCGAAACTTTTCAGGGAGTTGCTAAGTTCGCATTTGTTAGACATTAGCTTATATATGAGAATATGTGAGATCATATCTTCCAGCTGTGACACCCATTGAAGAATTTTCGCTTAGAATAAATATTGCAATAGGTCACCAATTTCTTGTCGGGACACCTTCTGTGATTAGGCGGTCAAGGGTGTCCTACCTGACAATACCTAAAACTGCTGGACCCATCCACTCAAACTGGTGGCATAATACTATGTATTACTGAGTGCAAGCATGAATAAGGTGAACACTCTACCACGGTTCAGCTGGAACCGCTGTTCAATTACTGTTTCACTATGAGGTCAGTGCCCGCCAAACCAACGACGGGCATGTGGCAGGCCCCAGCAGTGAACTGAGGATTACTTTTGACCATCTGGGGATCATTTCACGAGAAACCCAAAGCTCGGTGACATGGCGCCACCTTTTCAATAAAAAGTCAGTAGGCAAACCTCGTCAATGTGGTCTTACCTTGGGAGGCGGTGCGAGTCGATAGAGTATTCCGAGGCACAAATTACTGGACAGGAAGTGAGACATGTCTGAACTCAATGAAAACAATGGTAAAATCTGTGACAACAGTATTTAATGCCCGAGGGTGCACATGGACAACACAATAATCAAATAGACCTTACATAAATAACAGTGGTGAAGTTTACAAAACGCCTGGCTCTACACATTAAAACATAGATTCCTATATTTCCTTCAGGGGATCGGTGGGCGATTGCATCAACGCATTACAGCTTGGAGCACGTGGAGTAAAAGCTCGCACAGCTGCATATAGGAATACCGAGTCCAATCCCCACC
The DNA here is from genome assembly GCF_016920785.2 of Ixodes scapularis. Lineage (NCBI taxonomy): Eukaryota > Metazoa > Arthropoda > Arachnida > Ixodida > Ixodidae > Ixodes > Ixodes scapularis. The sequence continues at coordinate 214,558,613 of NW_024609835.1, read as the reverse complement.
CCTGCCCCATGTCGATGTGGACGATCATTGTACCAGCATGTGGTTGTGCATCGCTACTGTGAAGTAAGTTAAAGACACCGTATTAGGTATGGTACGACACCGGTTAAATATTTCGTCTACAGTGGAGATAACAGTCGCTCACTCGGGTTGACGAACTATCCATTTCTAAACGTACAGTGCAATTAGTAAGAAACAAATACTCTGTTACTTCCTCTGCTTTGTGAGAATAGATTTAAAGCTGAAATAACTGCCCTTTTGCATAAAAGGCTCAATAAAAATAGTCAATCGAGAAACAAGTTAAGCAAATGCTAGGCTTTTCTGAATGAAATACGGTGAATACTTGAAACAACTTCAGGTCAGGGTTAAAATGAAGCAAGTTGCGGATTTCAAAAAAGCATTTTTAAACACAAAAGAGGATATAGAACATTGTAATTACTAAAAAAGGAAATGAAACAAATCGAATAAAGCTGCGTATTGTTGCGGTTGGGCCCCGAGAACAATCACTTGTTGCAGCTCGGTTAGTGTGTCGAGCTGGAGCCAGCTGAAGCTCAAATCCGCTCGTTACGCTGCTGCTGATGGCAAACCTGGGCATGCGCCTGCTAATAGACAACCTGGCACTGACGTAGCTTCACCTACAGCAGGTGCAGCTCCTCCAGTCGTCGCGGCCACCACTCGTCTACACTCAGACGACCACACGTGGCGGCTGAGGACGTAGAGGAGTCGGGGACCTGGTTGGTGACACAGAAACCGCAACCTCCATGATGTTGCCCCAGTCCAGCGGCGGTGAGGCAGGGAAATAGGCAAGCACAAAACATTGACGTCGAGTTCTACAGGCACTGCGAAGACACTAGAGAACTGGTAGAAACTGTCACAGCGACCCCATTACAGAAATGTTGAATGCCAACTGTTGGTAAACATGAAAAACTTGCTTGCTTGTTCTGACCCTTTCCCTTCCGTGACACTGTCAGTAGGGCAGCGCAGACTCCGAATGGTGATACCGTCAAAAGAGATAGCGCTGTTTACTCGGAAATTGTTCGCTCTCGGGCAAACGTGTGGCGCATTCGTCAATAAACACGTCATTATCCAGGCCCAACGCTCTTGGAAAAAAGGGTCAGTATAGTCCTCCCTAAAGGGAGGAACGCTCTTGATATAAATGTTCCTTCAGAACTGGAGAAACTTTCGTCCCTTAAGCAGGGGAGCAAAAGTTCCTCCGTCGACTGCATCTCATTATGGCGACCACGAATCGAGCAAATCGAGATCGATGAGGCTTAACGAGAACAATATGTCTATTGTACGGAGCGAGAGGAGCAGCAAATAAAAACGTAACACGAGCTTTCCGCGAACTGTGTTTATATCCGAAGCCGGCTTCCCCCCGCAGGTATAGAAAATTACGTTTCAAAAGCATGCCGTCCCTTAGTCTTCTCATCGTCAGTACTGCGATGTTCAACGGAAACAACCGGCACCCAGTTCGCGCACTTTATGTCTTACCTTTGCTATTTCTCGAGCCACAATTCCTTCGTAAATCGTGGCGTCAACCGCACATCACGGAGGAGTGAAAACCATTCGCCCGCAAAACCAAAAGCCGCTCTCAAAAAAAAAAAAGCAAATCCAAAGCAACCTCTTGGCTTACCTCAGCACGGAAACATGAAATTATGGCGCAGCCGCGTAGCGTGAATTGATGTTAAATCGCTAGCCACCAGATGGCAGGGTCAAACAGAGTAATCGAAAGTAGCTAGGCTAGGTGGCGCTGGGTACCGCCCAATTCATGTTTTACAAAAAGAAAATTTATTTTCTCACCCCACAATTGCGTTTTCCTTTTCTACAGGAACCTCTAATTCATGTAGACACGTTACGCGCACTACAATAATCAGGTGAACATACATTGAGCGCATACACATGCTTCGCACATACAAAGATATATACAACAGCACACGAACCCGATCAATACTCCCGAGCTTTGAGTTTCCGTCCTTTATACTGGTCGTTTTGAACGTTCGGAATTGTTTTGGTGACTCCCAAGCAATAAAAAATATTCCGATCATGTTCGTCTTTTTTCCAGCAATGTCGTACATCTGAGACTATTTTTAATGGCTCAGGGGATGAATCACTTATTAAAAAGAAAACACTCGATTATGCCGTAATAATTTGAATGCCAATAAATCGAGCCGCTCCATTCTGGTTCCAAGCCATGAGTTTGTTTTCCCGCACGAACCTTTTTAGCCAGTATTTCTATTGTAGTGTTTGTTTTTTCTATTTCTGCTGTTCGTGCACGGCTGCAATTGCCGTCTTGAATTACTCTTTGTAGAGCGGATATTCACTCAGCTGGAAGTGATGCTTCACGGGCAGAGAAATGGCTTTTCGATCAACTTGAATGCAGTCAAAGCCGCAACTTGCGGCAGGTGTTAAGTGTACGGAGCTACGCCTTTTCGAGCTCGAAAACTTCTAGCGCTCATCCCAGCGCGCCACTTGGAGGGCAGTTTCTACAGGAAACTGCCCTCCAAGTGGCGCGCTGTAAAATAAAGTATAGCTTTTTTTTTTATTTTACCTGTTTTTTTTTATTGCTAAACTTCCATTGTAAATATTCTACTTTCCGTCATAATTTCGTACTGTTCAGTCTTTTCCCCAGAGCGCAATCGCTCTCGGGGACCGACAGTCACATTGGCCACTGTACGATAGGAGCTTACCGTTGAGACCAGCGTTCCAACATGACTATCCACACGTCGATCGACTGCACTTAATCCCTCAAGTGGTCTTAAACTTTTTAATGTAAAGCGGAATGTCATCCTAATACCCCGCCCCCTCCGATTACGGCCCGACCAGCGGCATCAATGCCCGAGAGTTTACGTCATCTCATCTTGTTACACCCCTGATACGCGAACACAGGGTCACATCGGCGATCATTCCAGTCTTCTGTTCACAACCCACAACACTGCCATCACGATGTTGCTGACACGCATAAATACAGAACCACGTTGACGATGTTGCTGACACCCAGAAATACAGAATCACGTTGAACGCCGGTTGGCACTAGGCACGACACAACAGAACCGAACTCAGCACGGAAGGCATCAGGCAGCCGGCAGGAAAACCTGTCTGCCTTGGACGCAGTTACTGCGATTTCCATAACGTCGAAAACGTCGACACAGTTCCTCGTGGTTTCGCTACTGTAGTTCTGCGTGTGTCCCGCAAATCGGAGACGGCCGTCTTACCCAGCGTATGTAGCGCTGCAGGCACTGCTCCGGAACTTCGCTGTTTCTAGCGGCTTCGTTTGCTCGTTTGATAAAATTAGTGGTAAGAAGTTTAATGCAACCGAAATGTTCTGCACGTTTGGACTAGAAGACGGAATTACAGGCGGCCTTCGCTGCCGCTGAAGCTCAATCAACTCTGCATTAATTTATTAAACAACGTGCACGATGTGCTCGAGAAACGAAACCGAAAGAAGATGAGTCGGGAGGGCAAAAGCTTTCTCCTGTCTGCCTGGAGAAGGAGGAAAACGTCTCGTTCCTCCGTGTCCGCTTGGAGGCTCGTCAGTAGAAGGGAGGAAGACGCGCCGTTCCTACCTTTTTCCTCCATTTTTTATTAGAGTGAAGGCATTCACTGTGCTCTTAAGTGCTAGTACTAAAGGAGAAACTCAAATTCGCATTCACGAAAACGCGGCTCATCGTCACAGCTTTAGCGTTCCTACGAAACAGTATGCCAAAATCGAAATAATATATAACGAGAGGAGCATCGACAATTTCTTTTTATCAATAAACATTGGAATTGGTGTGATTTAGTAGCAACTAACCTTGTGTAAGTAGCAAATGCAATTTAAAGCCTTTACCCGGCATCATGTCAGTCGTCATGCTCGTTCACCGTGGCTTCGGGAATAGGCGGCTGGCAGCTTTGAGAGCACCGGCCAACCAGCCCGGGTGCTGCCACTGCTTTGCAGGCTTGGCAGCCGGATTGCCATGTGGGTCTCCAGTGCCCCCACAAGCTGGAGGGACGGGTTCATTGTTCAGCCGGTGCGACAAAAGTGCCCCCTCCTAAAACGAAAGGTCTAAGAATATTCTGTGACAGCATCCGTGAGTTGAGATGTACAGAGCACAACGCAGAAAGAAAAACAAATAATACTACAACTTTTGCTGTACAATGTGTTGTTCAACACTTAACTGCAAGAATGAAATGCGAACCTATTAACGTCATACCTGTGTGTTTCTCGATATGTGTGGAAAACACTGGAGTAGCTCAATGTGATCATCGACAGCACTCATATTACGAAACAATTTTTGAAATCAATAACGTATACTAAAAAGTGTTACAAAAAATAGTTTTTTTTTTTTTCATGCAAAAATTAACTAGGCTTCGCTGAACGCTCATTCTCCGCCCAAAGGTAGCGTTAGAGGTTACTACCAGATGCCAATGTTTCAGCCCGATCCGATACCTCGTTCAAAAGTTTAAGGGATTTTCTAAAAAGTTCAATGGGAAAATGGCGGCCGACGGAGTTTTAGAGTGGGGCTCCATGGCACCAAAAATCAGAAACGGGCAAAAATGGGCTTCATTTTCCCAATACAATTTTCAGAAAATCACTCATAACTTTTGAATAAGGTGTCCGTTTCGCTGAAACTTTGGCATCTATTTGTCACCTTTAGCGCTGCCTTTGGGCGAAAAATGAGCGTTGGGCAATGCGTAGTTTATTTTTGCTGTAAAAAAAGTCCTCTAAACATTTTTTTTGCATCACTCTGTATTACCCAAATTAAATTTGTGCCGGCTTAATCATGTCGCTACAATGAGCTGGTAACCTCGGAAATAAATGATAATGGTTTCACGCTAACATGGACACCTGAAAAAAGACAGCGGTCAACAAGAGTAATGGCATTTCTTAGGAAATTACAATTAAGAAATGAGAGGTGATAGTCAATTACACCAGCACAAGACTTTTGTTTTCTCAAAAGATTAGCACGCAAGGAGATGAGGTGTTAGCTCTAGTTCACATATCCTAAACTCCTACTTAGCGTAACTTCTACTCCATACAAAAATGGTCTATGTCCATCTATGCAAAATTATATGGCAGGCTATCACCTCCTTTGGCCCTCTATGGTCGGCCATAGAAATCCATAAGGACAGCTACAGCCAGCTATAGAAAAAATCTATGGCCCGGTGTCTAAAGACCAAGAACCAATGCATTTCTTTTACTTGCCTAAAGAAAATTCTATAGCTAGAGGTCTAAAGTCTGCGAACCAAAATTGTCTTTAATCGTCTATAGAAAATGTTATGGCCCTGAGTCTAAAGACTGGGAACCAATAACATTTCTTTAGAAGCCTATAGAAAATCACTACCGACGCTTACTTTTTTTAGTGAAAAACACTCAGTCAGAAAATTAAATCAATACTAAATTTCTGTAATGCCGTTGACAGACCATGTTTTCTGATGTTGCAACGAGTCATGAAAACCAGTAATATTGTTCGTTTGCAAAATCCACTAAAATACTTGTGCAACAATTAAAATTAATTATTACCCCCAAAAGTGAAAGTAAATTAAACTAGCGCTGAACACTGCGATCAAGCAATAGCTTGATTTCAATCTTCAGCACTAGTGTAGTGCATGTCATCACTGCATTTTCAACGTGATTCATCAAAGATATCAAAACGAAAATCAATAAATTTTAGTTAATTAGCCTAATGATCTACCTTTGCTTTTTTCGGGGTACTGATTTAAATGATGGGGGCTACTACACGAGACAATTCAAATAATGTATTAATTATGAGTAATATTTGCTCCGCCTCTCCGTGCTTTTGCGACAAATGATGGGTCACCGGCAAAGTCGGATTAAAAAATTAGACTGCCATATATAAAGCTAGTGCGAACATACCGTATGTTCGCTCCGGCGGCGGTGCTTTGTTGCTTGTTAAAAAGAAAGAAAAAAAAAGGCACTGCGTTGTTGTTGTGTGGGGTAGTGTTCTGCTTGTGTTCTGTGTAATCTTTGTGTTCAGAGATGTATGTATCTACATGTAGCGTTGAGAAGTCGAAACTGCGAACTTGAAGCGAATTTTTTTTTAGGCGTCATGATGGTGCTTAAGACGAGGACAACAGGGAGACAGAATACACGGTGTTGTCTGTCTCCCTTTTGTCCTCGTCTTAAGCACCATCATGACGTCAAATTCCCAGTACCAACTAGGCCAACAATCTGCATTGATTTTTTTTAGTTTGCTGGCTAAAGAGAGCCATAGGGTAAGCCATAGAGAAATCTTTAGCCAACCATTAGACAAGCTAAATAGCGCTGTGGCTGGACAGCGATAGGGCCATAGACAAAGCTAAAGAGGCCCATAACGACGACCATAAAAAATGCTAGACAGCCATAGAAAATTCTTTGTCTTACTGGACCAAATAGCTAAAGCCGATCATACAAAGGATTTTCTATAACCGACCATAGGGCATTTTTGTATGGGACGTGCACTAGTTCCAGCTTCGTACGTCGCGCTTTAATGATACGTACAGGTTGTCTTTCTAATTTTCTTAAGAGAGGGGCCGGAGCCCAAGGTAAGGAAGTGAAGCGCAACCTAAATGTTCGCTGCGTAATTTTCGCTTGGATATTAGCACAACACTCAAACGTAAGTTGTCGATGTCGGCAAAAGAAGCACCAAATATAGCGACAATTCACCGTCACTGCCCACCTACGGCCTCGACAGTAACGTGCTTTACTAGCTCCTGCGGACGCTGCAGGTGGCCACGGCAAAACCCTTGCAGTGTTATTTACTTCACACATCAGGACATGTGATTTTGCGAACGCATTGCGATATTTTGCCCGAATTTAAAATTTTATTACACCTCGGAGCCTTTTTTATTCCACTTGATTTTGCCGTTGTCAAAACACTCGTGGGCGAGCACATGCGGCTGGCGGTTGTACTTGGTGCAGACTCTTTTACGCGTAACTGTTAGCTCCTTTCGGGGAGTGTCTAGTAGTGGGATGAAGTAGCTCCATTTGTTCGTGTAAATCTCTCGCCTCTTTTTGTCACCTTCGTTGAACGACATCGTTGTAGGGCAAGGCACCCTAGTAGGACTCTGAAGAAAGAAGAAGGGTGAAGAAGATGCTCGTACAAGGCGGTGAGAGCGATGCAGATTGGTGTGTTGAGACCGGATGCGACGGCGAAGAATGAGTGGGACGGTGAGATGAAGAGACCACCGCCCAAGACGGAAAAGCCGAGAAGCGGCACCACAGTTGCCAAACTGGTGAAACCTTGTTGCTGTTTGCCCGAAAACCGGCCACGACGCATAAAACACGAGCGCTGCGAAGAAGAAACCTTACATGCTCCAGACTGGATGTTATTAAAATGTGTCCCTTTAAATAAAATGAACTATTATGTTCATAATTCACACCACAATAATGTTTTAACCTAACTTTTTACCACAACCTCATGACCCGCAGGCAGACAAAGAGGACCTGCAAGCAAAAGTTAATGAAGTCGCCAAAAAGCTTGATGTACCAGACTTGGCCTTGAATGAAGTTTCCATTGTTGATCGGCTAGCATCCAGATCTGATAAAATTACAGGCGTCATTGTTCGTTTCACTAATCAGACGATCCGGGATCACTTGCTGAATAAGCGGCTGACTCTGAGGACATCGAAAGATGAAATTTACATCCAGGAAAACTTGACTAAGCAGGAAAAGGCGCTTCTTTGGGGAGCCAAGGAATGGTTAAAGACAGCGAACAGTCGTTACGTCTGGTATAAAAAATAGGCATGTCCTCGTGCGGAAAAAGCAACGTGAGTGAGTGCACGTGATTAAGTCTTTGGATGATTAACAAAAAGTGGTGTGATGCTTTTCAGGTCAGCCTTATTTAGTTGTTTTTTCTTTCTCTCTTTTGCAATGGATGACCACGCCAATTTATTGCAGAATCATAAAATAGACGCCCATAAGGTTTCCGTCAGATGATGACTACTTTGTTCCATCAAATGTGAAAACCTTTATGGAAAGTGAACATTGAAGTTTTTTTAGTGTTTCCATATTAACGCTCAATCAGCGCTAAATGAAGTAGACGAGCTTGACTTTTTTTTATCAATTCAAATTTTTGTTTTATATAATTATGCTTTCAGAAACGTGGTTGACGAATACTTCTGACGTGTTAAAGTTACCAATGTTTGACAGCTATTTTTATTAATGGCACGGCATATTGGAGAGGTGGCGTAGCTATCTTGGTTAAATCGGGCACTTCCTGTAAGATGCTCACTGATTACTCTTTTGCTTATAAAGATTACTAGATTTTGTTCTTAGTGACAGGCCATGGTATTATTGCGGTTTCTTACCGTCCGCCAAGCGGGAACCTATCGTCTTTTTTTTTACCTACCTTGAATCTTTCCTTGAGTATGCAAATGAAAATAAATATAACGTAATCTCAGGGGGCGATTTTAATATAAACATGCTTCTTTAAACGTCATATACAATAAAGATGAATGCACTGATTAGGGGCCGTGGATGTGGCAATACGATATCTTCGGCAACAAGAATTACTACTGAATTACCGATACTATTTGATTTATTAGTCACTAGTTATGACGAATCATACACTAAATCTGGCGTCGCAATAGCCGACAGAAGTGATCACTTAGGAATATTTTTGTGCATACAAAAGAAAATTGCAAACCGAAAGAGAATAATCAGTCAACTAAATAAAAAAAAGCATAACACCCGATAGCTTAAACGATTTTTGACAGAAACTGTCTTGTTTGGTTCTGGAACGACGTCCTTCAGGCAACGAACGCCGATGCGGTATATAACTTGTTTCTGAATAAATTTAAAAAAAAAACTATATGAAAGTTGTTTTCCACATAAATGATTACGCACTTCTAAAACGGGTCGTAAACCATGGATAACAGAGGGATTACTCACACAAATGTGTACAAAAAATGCGCTGTAAAACAAGTTCATAAAAACCAGAGAAAGTGAAAAACTGAAAATTTTTAAACTGTATCGAAACCAACTACACAAAGAACTTCGAAATGCTCGAGAAGTGTATTTTCATGAGTCTTTATAAGGTGTATTAACAAAGCCGATGTTGTATAAAAAAAACTAAACTAAATTGTATCTTGGGTCGTTCCTCCGCGCCGAAACAAATATAAAATATAAACAACAATGGCCAGGAGTTATCAGGTCGAGCATTGGCAAATTCATTTAATAATTATCTTGTGAACCTCTTTGAAGAAAGTCCCGAGTCAGGTGCATGCAAATTTATACATTTTCAAAGCGATGCATGAATGTTTCTTACGCCCATCAATGATACAGGTGTCATATCTGGCTTTAATTCGCTTAAGAATAGTAAAAGCTGTGGTTACGAAGGATTACAGATCACGCTGGTTAAGCATGTTATTGATCTAATTTCTCCTTGCTTAACGCACATCTTTAATCTATGCATGCTAGCCGGAGTATTTCCCAGTCGAATGCAATTAGCTAAGGGAAGAGTCATATATTAAAAGGTGTATAAAAATGACCGCGGTAAATACCGACCCGTTTCGATCCTATCGGTATTTTCTAAAGGTCTATAAAAAATTATACACCTTAGAATGTCAACATTTGCGGAAAAACACAACATAATAGGCTCATATAAATTTGGTTTCCGTAAACATTGCTCTACCGAACTCACTCTTCTAGCCCACAAAGAACATATAACTAAAACTTTAGACGGTAAAATACCTACTCTTTGTATAAACGTCGACTTCACTAAAGCTTTGACTACCTGTATTACACTTTGCTAATTAGGAAACTATTGCCAAGTGTCACTTCTTTTAAATTCGTATTTGTATTCCCGCAGTCAATATGTAGATATAAAAGGTCAGTCATCTGAAATGAAGCCGATTAAGTCAGGTGTTCCCCGAGGAAGTATTTTGGGGCCTTTATTATTCAATACCTATATAAATGACATAGTAAACGTAAGTTCAACAACGAACTGTTTATCTACGCTGATGATGCCAGTTTATTTTTTACTGAGTATAACGCCACAGAGCTTATACGTGACGCAAACGAAATATCAGAAAAACTTGATAATTGGAATAAATGTAATGATCTAAAAATAAATGCCAATGAAACAAAAGCAGTCTTATTTCCACCAAGAAATAAGTATGTCCACATTGCCGAAGATATTTCTTTTAATTTTTTCGAAAATTGATTTTGCACCCACATTTAGAAGTTTTGGTATTTTTTCATTAAAGCATGCCATGGCAAAATTATATTAATTTTATTGTATCTGGGTTATCAAGCATCGTTTATATTTTATATCGTCATAAGCATATCTTGCCTCTTAAAATTAAGTTATCATTATATAATTTATTATTTTACTCGCATATAAATTAGGGCCATTTTTTATGGGGAACCACTACATATATCGATCTTAAAAATATAATTGTATTACAAAAAAAGATATTAAGAAGCATTTCTCATGGTTCGCTGGATTATCCAATGATATTGTTTTCAATCAACTTAGGGTAATGATGTTTTTTATTTATAAAAAAATATCGTTTATGTTCAAAATATATGGTAGAAAAAAAAATCAATCTTAGCATTATCTCGAATACTTAGCAAACCTAACAAAAAGGTATAAAAATACCCAACGCGAACTATAGAAGTATGGGAAGTACCATTTTTAGGGCTAATTACGGACACTAGACTACATCATACACCCTTCCGACTACACTAAATAAGTTCAGTAGAAAAAGATATTGAACTTAACGATGTGTCGATGAGCAGCTTACGGGAATTAATCACACTCATCTCAGACCAAACCTAGCAGAAGCTTAGTGTTTATATACCACTCTTAAACCAAAACGAATAGAAGAGAATTTTTTTTTTTTTTTGGGGGGGGGGGGGGGAAGGGGGGGGTTGATTTTCTTTTTTTTCTTGCTGCGTCTTGTCTCTTAATGATAATCTGTTCAAACTGAATTTTATTATATAATGACACTAATCAATTTTTTTTCTCGTGTAAAGGATCTTTTCACGGTTTTATTTAAGTCCTAATAATATGAAAAGAATTTGGTGCCCCCGTCTCAACTGCAATTTAGGCGGCTCGGCACTAGTCAAGTTGTTTTACAGCTTTTTGCCCTTTTCACCTTCCAACTGTAAACTGTAGGCGAAATACAGTCATTTATTATTATTATAACCAGACGCCTGTCACGTCTGCTCAAGTTTCCTACAGTGGAGGAAGTTTTGTCGAGGAGCTCCTCAGCCGAGGAAACGCCGAGTTGCGTCTCTGAAGCCCGATGGCTCCTCGAGTGGAGACGAGCTTTTTTCCTCCACTCCAGTCAGTCGAGGTGGAGTGTCGAGTCGAGGCCCGTTTATAAACACGGCCATAAGCGCCCCTTTCTGCTTGCTTGCTTAACCAGGTGGCGTTCCGCCGATATTGTTTTATCTACGTATTTCAGGTGTTTAATAAGTTACATCCAACCGTTGTCAAGGTCCTCACGAAAATTTGGGGCCGTCAGCTCAACGTCACGGGGCTGTACATCAAAGTGAATTTCTGGGGCTTAGTATATGTGGCAAAGGATGTAAGACTACATCTTTTTTCCAGAGTGAGGTATACATTATGTTTAACTCTGATGTACTTTTCGGCTCTTATTTTAATATGTAGCAGACTTTATCTCGTTATTAGAGCGCAGCTCTTAGGGGCCCGTTCCCGGCTTGAGCGGCGTCGCCGTCGGCGTCGGCGTCGGCGTCGGCGTAACCGCAACCCTCGTAACCCTCGTGAGGGTTACGAGGGTTACGAGGGTTAATCTCATGAGGGTTACCCTCACGAGGATCACGAGGGCCACGAGGGTTACTTACCCTTGTTACCCTCACGAGGGTTACGAGGGTTAGTTACCCTCAAAAGGGTTACCTTCACGAGGGTTACCCTCACGAGGGTTACTTACCCTTGTAACCCTCACGAGGGTTACTTACCCTTGTAACCCTCACGAGGTTTACGAGGGTTAGTAACCCTCGTGAGGGTAACCATCGTGAAGGTAACCCTTTTGAGGGTTACGAGGATCAGTAACCCTCGTGAGGGTAACCTTCACGAGGGTTACCCTCACGAGGGTCACGAGAGTTATGAGAGTTACCCTCACGAGGGTTACTTACCCTCGTAACCCTCACGAGGGTTACGAGGGTTAGTAACCCTCGTGAGGGTAACCTTAACGAGGGTTACCCTCACGAGGGTCACGAGGGTTATGAGAGTTACCCTCACGAGGGTCACGAGAGTTACCCTCACGAGGGTCACGAGAGTTACCCTCACGAGGGTCACGAGAGTTGCCCTCACAAGGGTTACTAGGGTTACCCTCACGAGGGTCACGATGGTTACCCAGGTCAAGTGACCCCCCCCTGGGGTCACGTGACCTGGGGATACCCCCCGAGGTCACGTGACCCCCCGTTGACGTCATAGCCACTGATGACGTCATCAGTGACGTCACTGATGACGTCACCGGCATCCGCATCGTCATCTTCATCATCACTGATGACGTCCCCGGCATCCGCATCGTCATCAGTGATGATGACGATGACGATGCGGATGCCGGTGACGTCATCAGTGACGTCACTGATGACGTCACCGGCATCCGCATCGTCATCATCATCACTGATGGCGTCATCAGTGACGCTACTGATGACGTCATCGGTATCGTCACGTGGCCCCAGGTCACGTGACCCCCCCGACGTCACGTGACGCCCCAAGGTCACGTGACTCCCACAAGGTCACGTGACCCCCCGCCCCCCGAGGTCACTTGACCCACCCCCCAGTACCCATCCCTCCTCCTCCTCAAGAGCTGCGCTCCAATTCGGCGTTACAGGGAGTTGTAAACGGCTTTCATTTTTTTCCATAGTGACGTGCACTGGGTAATATTTTCCCACTAAGTCGCATGCGGTTATAGCACTGATAAGCGGACCACGGCAGGGTGGTTGTTTCGGACAAGAGGCCTCCAGCACGCACTCTTCACCTTCAGGCGTGCTTTGCAGAGTGTGCACGCTCGAAGGTCCTATATACGCCGAAGTATTCTCGAAGGTAAGAAGCTTCTGTTAAGGATGGACATTTGAAACTGCTCAATGCTCTTCTTATCGTGCAATGACTCTAGTAAAAATAATTCAACTAAATATCGTTTTACCGTCCCCATATTGGCGACAGCGGGACCGGATGGCTGAAGTAGTCGTTTGATTGTAATAGCGTTGGTGCGTCTCGCTAATGCTCTGGAGAAAGAAGCTCGTACTTAAAGTCTTTGTTCCAGTTTATGTTATGGCTTAGTAATCTAGACGCCTATGACTGCGGCTGAAATAGGCGGGGAAGGGAGGGGGGGGGGGGGGTAGACGAGAGCAGGACGCGGCAAATCCTGGGCGCTGACATTGGCAGTCCCGGGAGGAAAGCAAACGAGAAAGGGAGCAATATAAAAGAGGTGAAAAAATACAGACGAAAGGTTAAGCGTTTCCGCTTTGCTGCGACGAGGTTAGTCATTAGAGTGCTAGTCAACGTTATTGATTTTTATACAATGCGCGATGCTGGTGTTTTTTTGCAAAGTAAGCTAGAACGGAACTGGATCTTTCCTCACAAGTGACGTTTTGTTGCGTCTTTGCGTGCATTAAGTCGTCGCCGGCAATATGTGAGTAACAGGACCGCCCATTATGTTTACAAGTCTGAGCCTATTCCTCCCTGTTCCCAAACGGTCGGACGCCTAGGTCATTTTCTTCTGTATTATTGCATTAACTCTATGGCCGCTTATTTGTCAGCTTTGGTCAGGTTTAAATGTGTGAGTTCAAATTTACTCAACATCTCGGCATATTTCTTATTTTCATTTTACCTACCTAGAAAGGGGCCGAAGTCGGTTTTAATGAAACCTATAATATACCAAAAATTGTCCCTTGTATTTGCGTCGTCTAGTTGAGATTAGCGCGGGATACTGACACGAGTACTCGAACTCACCAGCGTATATATCTATACCTAACACAACACCTGCCGTACTTCGCGATTCCCACCACATTCATTGTGGTCAATGTCAATTTCTCTCCCTGTGATACATAGCTTCAATAAACTAATAAAATTCCCTGTGGTGACTTTATAATGCTTTGTTTACAGATGTTGGTTGTTAGTTCCGGACGATCGCCCCATCACACAAACAGCGCCAAATAGCCAGAAACTTGAGAACCTGGTGTCACTCAAACCATTTTATGACTTGCCTTCCGAGGAAGCGAACACATGACTACTGGGAGCCTCACTGGAGCCGGTTGTTTTATTGGGAGCATATATCAGCATATATACCTCTGTAAATGAGGCACAACAATTCGACGCATCATCACCGGCGTAGACTTCCCATTTTCTTGGGGGGAGGCAGGCTGAGAACTTCTCTGGAGGAGGGGGGGGGGGGGGGGGGGGGGGAAGGGGTGCTATTCAGCGCAATTTTGTTTACGCCGGCAATTATGAGTGGTTTATTCTAGGGGGTACATTTTACAGCCTATGTATATCGCCATGTGTCCGTCCCTGTGTGCCTTATTTTGTTTACATGCCACTACTCGAAGCTCGTTACATGGCGCGTAAACAGCGCCTCGGTAAGTATCATGGCCCGGCGGTCAGACCCCCGCCCCCCCCCCCCCCCCCCCCCCAGGATCTCACAAGGGAGGGGCACGAGCCCCGATGCCCCCCCGTAGTCTATGCCTATGCGCATCAATATTTTGTATTAATCCCACGTTTGTACCTCAAATTAAGAAGGTAAAACAAAAGCGCCTACGCTACTAGGACATTCTCAAAGTGGAGTAACAAATGTCCTGATGGTCGAACTGACAGTGTTTCTTGTGGATTCACACTTCTCTATATATGGTCTTGCCTAGACTTTGCTGTCGTGGTTTATAGAACAGCACGGTTTTCTTTCCTAAATACGTTGAACCATGGAATCATCTGGGGATTATACTTGCCACTGTTACGTTTCGCACATCACCCGTGCTCAATATACATGCTGAGACGCACATAATATTACTTAAAAATCAAAGGTAGTATTTAACGTCTTCTATGCTCTGCTCTGCTTTACGAAACTAAACCATCTCTGCTATGCTCTTCAAGCTTGTAGGTCCTCCTGACTTTATGAAGAAAAAAAAAAGTTAATATTCTTTGGTATTTCGAGTTTTGTGTTGAAATTAGGAAAACATCCCTCTATCTTCCTCTTACTGAGGTTACTTTGCAGAGGAACACTAACGGAGTTGTTCCCTACGGCTTTTTTTTATATCATGTGACTGAACTCTAAGTACAATCAGATTATTGTCTCTTCGCTCGTTCTTCAGCTGGAGGTCGGTGCTCTAGAGTTAAAATATGGGGACTACCTTCAGTTAAACCACTGAAGCAAACCCTTAAACCATTCTAGGTTGTGTAGTTCATTCCAATATATTCAGACAAGGCACATATCTTAAATGTATTGCTAGCATTTTCACTTTGACAGGCGTTCAACAGTGGCTGCAGTGCAGTTGACGCGGAACATTGAAACCGCACTTTCATCGTTGCAGATCTATTATCGCCTGGACCGACCACAAGCGCGTAATCCTGCTAAAACGACACGTTGCGGTCCTTAATCACTGGTCGCGACATACTTTGTGATTGGCTGCATCTTTTCGAAACATCATGTGACGTCAACTGTAGCGCGCCATAAAAGCAAGCTGACAACGACGGCGACCATGACAGGCGTACAGCGGCGACAGCAGTACAGCTGACGCCGAACGCTGAAACCGCACTTTCATCGTTGCAGATTGCTGTAACACTTTTGTAAAACTTCTCTAGAATCTGAGCTGCTGCCACTGCTGAACTACTTTTGTGAATCGGTGTGTCATGGCGGACGAGGGTCTATGTTTGGCTCATCTTAAAACTCTACCAGAGAACGGTGTTTTCGCACCATAAACTTATCGTGGGTAGAGTTACCAATTTTGGAAATTGCGCTGATTTGGAAGAAATATATCATAAAGCAAAAAATTGGAAGTGTTCAACATGCTGGTTAGCAAAAGCAAGTAGTACTCAAAACTCAAAGGAGGCAAAAAAATTACAACTCCTTGTAACGCCGAATTAGAGCGCAGCTCTTGAGGAGGAGGGAAGGGTACCGGGGGGGGGGTCAAGTGACCTCGGGGGGGGGGGGCACGTGACCTGGGGGTCACGTGACGATGCCAATGACGTCATCAGTGACGTCACTTATGACGTCATCAGTGTCGATCACGATGCGGATACCGATGACATCATCAGTGACGTCACTGATGACGTCATCAGTGATGATGATGATGACGATCCGGATGCCGGTGACGTCATCAGTGACGTCACTGATGACGTCATCAGTGGCGATGACGTCAACGGGGGTCACGTGACCTCGGGGGGTATCCCCAGGTCACGTAACCCCGGGGGAGGGGTCACGTGACCTGGGTGACCCTGGTAACCCATATGAGGGCAACTCTCGTGACCCTCGTGAGGGTAACTCTCGTGACCCTCGTGAGGGTAACCCTCGTGACCCTCGTGAAAATAAGTCTCATAACCCTCGTGACCCTCGTGAGGGTAACTCTCATAACCCTCGTGAGGGTTACGAGGGTTAGTAACCCTCGTAGCCCCCGTGAGATTAACCCTCGTAACCCTCACGAGGGTTACGAGGGTTACTCGCGGTTACGCAGACGGCGACGGCGACGGCGACGCCGCTCAAGCCGGGAACGAGCGCCTAAGAGCTGCGCTCTAAAAAAGCAGGAACCTAATCTCAGGACGCTGCCAGCCAAAATAGATGGGAAACTTGAAGTTTATCGGCGATTACAGACAAAGTAAACGCACTAGTGAGCATAAAAGAAACTCACTAAAATTAAGGACTCGGTTCAGCACATGTTTCTACGATATGATGGAGTCCTGAAATATATCAAGGAGCAGAACAAAGAAGAAGAAATAAAATAAAATACTTGAACACATCGATAAAAACTGTGGTGGTGCAAAGGTTTAGCAACTCAGGATGAGCGTAAGCATCTTAGATCAGTACAGTCGGCGCCAAAGTCTTAAAATACCTGCTTTGCTGTTGAAAGAATGAGAATCGCTTCTTTTGAAACTGTAAACGAACTGGGGGCATAGCTTGAATTAGCCGACAGTATAGAAGCCGACATCGAAGCACAACATCGTCTGCCAGCTCGCGCTGTCAAGACTCTTGTCGAACTGGTGCGCTTTACTTTTCGAACAACACAAGAGCAGTGAATTAACAAGACCTCAAGCTTATGAGAAATAAACTATAACTGACGTTTGCTTGAAAATCGAACGGCGGCAAACGATAACTTGCTGTGCCTGACGAAACAAATGGCAGAAGAGCAAGGCTATCAGTTCACTTTGCGAAAGCATGGAAATGTATTTGTTCGTAGAAGACATGGTGATCAAGTTATCATGATTGGGAGTGAAAAGGATCTGAATAAGGTAAACTAGAATCAAAATAGCTACGTGTAGAGGACTCTACGTTTTAGTTAAAATACACTGATAACCAAATAAAATGTTCGTGCTATGATTACGCATCATTTAATCAATGTGCCGCGAATGTCCCGACCAACATTCGAGGACCATCGCTTCTCACTTAAATGCTAGAAGCCTAAGGAATAAGCAAGATGAGCTAAAGATTTATTTGCACGACTTGAATAGTCCATTTGATGTTATAGCGTTCACCGAAACATGAAATGAAAAAGTCCTGGGTCAGGGGCCCATTTAGGATAATTAATAAAGTCCGGGATAATTAAGTTGCTAAGTATTTTTGCGTAATAAACTATTTTATTCGTGTGTTTAAGGGCATGGTTTCAGTTAGAAAATTGGTTAGCATCATCAAAAACACTAAATCCGCCAATTGCAGAACAATAGAAGGCACGCGAATCATTTTACTGCTTTTTCAACAACCGCACAAATTTGACGGGTTTTTAAATTTGGTTTTGCTATCGGGGCGACTCTCGGCCGCGACAGCAAAGCGCGCCGTGGAGAAATAGTGCAACCGCAGCAGAGGTTGTTTGCACTATTTCTCTCTATTTCTTGAGTGACAGGCCGGCGGTCTTGATGGCTTGAAGCACGGCTTGAAGTCGTCTGAGGTGTTCGTCGAAATCTCGTGAGAATACCACGACATCATCCAGGTAGACGAGGCAGCTCTGCCATTTCAGACCTGCCATCACGGTGCCCATGACGCGCTGGAAGGTGGCTGGTGCTGTACAAAGTCCGAACGGCATCACTTTGAATTCGTATAGTCCGTCGGGAGTGACGAAGGCAGTTTTCTCCCGGTCACGTTCGTCGACTTCAATCTGCCAATAACCACTCTTCAGGTCCATCGAC
Organism: Ixodes scapularis; assembly: GCF_016920785.2. Classification (NCBI taxonomy): domain Eukaryota; kingdom Metazoa; phylum Arthropoda; class Arachnida; order Ixodida; family Ixodidae; genus Ixodes; species Ixodes scapularis. The sequence goes on along the minus strand of NW_024609835.1, from coordinate 214,540,338 downwards.
GAAAAATATCGGGAGTGGCGCAGTCGGTCTAACGTATCATCGATGCGGGGGAGCGGATAGACGTCCTTCTTTGTCACGGCGTTCAGTCGACGATAGTCCACGCAGAACCGCAGGGTTCCGTCCTTCTTCTTTACAAGGACGACTGGGGACGCCCATGGGCTCCTTGAGGGTTGAATGATGTCGTCGTCGAGCATCTCCTGGACTTGATCTTGAATCACTTTCCTTTCCTTTAAGGAGACCCGATACGGCGACTGGTGGACAGGAAGTGCGTCGTCGTCGGTAACAATGCGATGTTTCGCCATTGGTGTTTGGCGAATCTTTGATGTCGTGGCAAAACAGTCACTGTATTCGGCAAGGAGATCAATCAGTTGCCGGCGCTTCGTAGCTGGGAGCTCGGGGTCAATGTCGAGCGACGGCGGCGTCGTGCTTTTCTGCTGTGGCGACGAGGTTTCCTCGGAGATTGCGGTGACCACCGCTGGCGCTTGAAGCTCCTCGACGTGGCCCACGGTGGTACCCTTCGTTAGGTGCTGCGGCTCCTCTCGAAAGTTCGTCACAAGAACAGTTGTACGTCTTTCTTGGAGATCCGTTACGCCTCTTGCGACGCCAATTCCTTTTTCGAGGAGCAGTTGGACGCTGCCTTCCAGAAGAGCTTCACCGTGCATGGCGGCGTCGGCCATAACGGTGACGAAAACACTCGACCGCGGCGGTAGGTTCACATGGTCGGCGATAACTCGGATCGCGGTTGATGTTGTGTTGGTCTCCACCGGCGGTAAAACAGGTTTCCGCAGCGTCAACTGGTTTGCCCCGAGGTCGATGACGGCGCCATACTCGCAGAGAAAGTCCATTCCGAGGATAACGTCCCTCGAACAGTCTTGCAGAACGACGAACTTCACAGGGCACGTTTCACCGTGGATCTCGACGCGAGCAGTGCATCTCCCGACTGGCGTGATGAGATGTCCTCCGGCGGTTCGTATTTGGGGTCCATCCCACGGCGTCATGACTTTTCGCAGGCGGCGAGAGAGCCTCCCACTCAAGACTGAGTAGTCTGCTCCGGTGTCCACAAGTGCCGATGAGTCGAGGCCGTCAATAACAACGTTTGAGTTGTTGGACACCGAAGCAGGAGCGTCGTTGTGATGCGTATCGTCGGGAGAGTGGGAGCGCTCCGTCGTTCGTGGAGGCTCTTTACGTCGGTCGTCTTCGGCAACTCCACCTCCAGGGGTTGCCGCGCCTAGTTTCCCCGGCGAGGAGCGAGGGGCGACAGGCTTTCACGTCGGGGTCGGTGCATCGGCGAAGCTGGACGTCGCGGTGACGGCGACCGGAACTCTCGGCGGGACGCAGGCTTGGGGGACTGGGGTCGTCGCAGGTACTCGTCGATCTCCCGAGGGCGTTCACCATACCGGGGGCGCGGGTCGCTTGGGTGGAATCCGCGCAGCCCGAGTCGACGATATGGGCATCGGCGGTAGGTGTGGTCTGCCTCCCCGCAGTGGAAGCACAGAGGGCGTCGGTCGGGCGTTCGCCACACTTCGGTCTTCCGGGGTGCACGGGGCTCCTGGCTGGCGTACTGGGGCTGGTCGTCGTGGCGTCGGTCGTGCTGCGGCGCAGGAGACTGGCGTCGGGGCGGCGCGACATAGGCGCGAGGAGGAGGCGGTGGCCGTCGGGCCACTGCGGCGTAAGTTAGCGCGGGTTCTTCGGAGACTGCTGCGCTGATGGGAGCCTCTGGTTGAATGGCTCTCTGCACCTCTTCCCGCACGACCTCAGCGACGGAGAGCGAAGCTGGTCGGTCCGCGGCGGGTAGTAGCTTTCGCAGCTCCTCCCGGACGACGTCGCGAATGATCTCGCGAATGCTTGGGATGCTGGACCCAAGGTCGCAAGCGGACGGCGGAACCGCGCTGACGCCGGGTAGCCTCTGGTAGTGGCTGGCTCGGGCTTGCAGGGCACGCTCGATGTTCGTTGCCTCGGCGACAAAGTCTTCGACAGTTGTCGGAGGGCTGCGGACAAGGCCACCAAAGATGTTTTCTCTCACGCCCCGCATGAGGATTCGTAGCTTCTTCTCCTCTGTAGCCCGAGGGTCGGCGCGGGCGCTCAGGCGCAGGGCGTCCTCTACGGAGCCGGTGACACTCTCGTTGGGGCCCTGGGTTCTGGTTCGCAGTAGGTCCTCGGCTCTCTCTCGGCGGTGGTGGTTGATGAAGGTAGCCTTGAGATCGTTCTTGAAAATGTCCCACGACGTCAGGGTGGACTCATGATTCTCGTACCAGTGCTTGGCAGTCCCCTGAAGCGAAAAATAGACATTGTGTCGGCGCTGCTCGTCTGTCCAGCAATTGTGGCGGGCAACGCGTTCATACTGGTCAATCCAGTCTTCGACGTCTTCGTACTGCTCGCCGTGGAATGGAGCCGGTGTCCGAGGAGCGACGGGTAGGTAGACGACGGCAGGAGCGGCGGGGGTCTGCGACTGGTTGGCCATCGTCGGCTTCCTGGTCCTGGGTGGTAAAGGTCCGTATTCCGGGTGTAGCCCTTGGGTTCGGCGACTTGATCGAGTCTCGATCTGGTCTTCGTTGGGTCCTCGGGAGCTTGGGTTCGGACTTGCAGTGCGGGAACTTGGTTGGCTGCGCTGCGCGAACATGCGGTACCCAGCACCTCCACCAAAATGTCACGGGTGGTGACTAATAAACAAGAAATAAACAGGAATAAATAAACGTTTAATGTGGCGAACTTGTGCCAAAAATAAAGAAGGAGACAGAAGAAAGCAGAGCGTCGCGGGCGTCGAAGTCGGCGTGTCAGCAGAGTCGAACGCTGGGGCGAAAACTGACTCGACAAGGTCGCGGGCGGCCTCTTATCTAGAGTGCGTCGCTATCTCGAAGATTCGGCGAAAGCGGCTCGACCGTCGCGTGATCGGGCGAGAATGAACACGCACTTTCTAGAAAACAAAAGCAGGAATAAATGATAGAAGTTACGAGCGGTACGAGAACTTTCTGGAGGTCCGTGACCGAGCGTTGCTTTCTCAGCCCTGGGCGCGGCAATATTTATTTTTTAATGAGTAAGATTACTGTTTAATAGCTTCTATTGTACGATTTCGTGTACCTAAGGCAAGCCCGCGTGGCCGTTTTAGGGCACCCTAAAGTTTTCTCGCTGTTTAGCAGTTAATTACCTTCAATCTTACAAAAATCTTTATGATTATTTCGAAAGAACAGAGTTCATTTTAAGGTAAAGTTTCTTTAAGAGACATTCCTTACAACTTCAGACGTGTAGTAGATGTTGGATAGAGAATACGCACGAACTATGGAGATTAAATTTAACACAGCAAATTACACAACTTTTCAATAAGCATCCACAAATTTTGGATATGATCTGCAATATCCAAAGCAACATCTCTCAGTAATTTTTAAGGAAAAATTGAAGACGTAACTTTTTTCTAACACGCGTAAAACCTTGCCGCGTAGAAATGCGTACACATTTTTCAAGTATTTTTGGTTTCCATTGCATTGTGTTCCTTTGCTTTGAATGTTCCTCTTTTTTTGCACTGCAATGTGTCATTTCTTGTTTTCTGTTTTGTTTGTGAGCTGTGTGTTTTGCACACAGCGTTTTGTTTGGTTTTTATTTTAATTATATCGTTTCTTTTTCTTTTTGATGCGTCGCGCTGGAACCTGTGCGGGGCGTAGAATCCTGGTTAAGTGAAAATTTTCAACTTTTGTTCCTGCCACCCCAACCAAAATGATTTATAAATTAAATGAAACTACTCAATTGTATGTCACCTCGTGAGCCATTAATTACCCAGGCAGCACAAAATGAACGGCCGGGCAATGGCTGAAGCATTTTGGCCAGTCACATTTCCTCCGGCCTAAGGCTGGTCAAACTACTATGCCCGAACATGGCTGTGGGCCTTGGCCAAAGACTTGAGGGGACTGGCTGTTGGAGGCTGGCCGATGACCTGTAGCAGGACACAAGCCGAAGGCTAGCAAATAAAGACCGGCCAAAGACTTTGGTATGGACAGAGGCCAAAGGTTAGCATCCGTGCACTGGCCAATGCCATGTAGCCGAAAGCAAGCCGAAGTTGCGCAACAGGACAATGGCCAATCACCTGCGATTGAAAGCTGGCCGGAGTTTAGCAAATGGAGGCCGGCCGAAGACTTGTGTCAGGACACAGGCTGAAGGTTAGCATCTGGGCACTGGCCAATGCCGTGTGGCCGAAAGCAAGCCGAAGTTTAGCAACAGGGCATCGGCCGGTGTCCTGTGATCAGAGGCAGGCCGGAGTTAAGCAACTGGGCATTAGCCGTACATTAGATGTCAGGTGCTAGGCGAAGAAGTTTGACCGGGCACAGGCCGATGACATGCAGCTGGACACAGGCCGATCCCTCGCAACTAATCATAGGCCGTACCTTTGCGATTGGGTGCTGGCCCTACAGCCGAGGTCGCACATTAGTGCGCGACTTGCAGTTAGGTGTTAGCCTTGCAATTAACTCATGGACGCACTGCAGAACAAGAGCCTGTGCCTGACATTTTGCCTGCACACTTTGCAGTAGCTGTGGATGCTGTATCAGTTAAGATCAACCACTTGAGATCAAATGTCGGGATGCACAAACTCACTGAGAACTGGTTTGTATTGTTAAAACAAAAAAGGCTGAGGATTTTCTGGGACTATTTTTATTTAACCTTTTCCATTTCTTCATCCTGCTTCTTGCTTCGCCCACCATCACGGTCGACAAATGGCCACAGCCATCTCTTTGCGATATCTTGAACCGTCGCCTCGCTCAGGTCCGTATACTTCGCCTTGCTGGCAGCTGAGAAAATAAAAAGCATTGAGTTTAGACATAAAATTACAGTCAACAACGTTTGTTGAACTCGCAAAAACTCTCTACCAGTCTGACATACTTAGTAATTCGATATAGACCGACACAATGTTTACTAACAAGCCCGAGTTTTCCCACACCAGGTGTGGGCACTGCGCACGCGCAGCAACCGAATTCGAGTGAACTGAGGCTTCTGCGCATGCGCAGTGCCGTCGACAGCACCACCGCAGCTGCGTGACGTCAGGGAGGCGTGTGTGTCTATAAAAGTTCTAATGATTTTGACAACAAACAGGAACGCCACATTTAGGAAAGTTGTTTGCTCTCAAAGGAGCGTCTGTATGTCATGAGGGACGCGTCACGCGGATAGTCAGTAGCCGTTTCTTCATTTTTCAAGGTCTCACCCGCTCACCCTCTCCCCACACCCTTTACAGAAGAGAATTTTTTCTTCTCTTCCGGGTGGTCGACACGGCCTCTTGAAAGAGAAAAGCCAGCTTGCTCTACAAGCTGGCTTTTTTATTTCAAGCGGCCTCATTGCCAGCAGGTGCACTGGGGGAAAGCCAGCTCTGCAAGCTGGCTTTTCCTCAAGGGCTTGTCTGCATTGAGTGAAAGCCAGCTTGCAGAGCAAAACGGCGCTCTTGGTAGTTCAATCTACACATGGGTAGCACGCGACGTCATTCAAAAAGCGCTACGATTACCACCAGGGAGGAGGGCAAGAAGAAGCTCGCCTCTTATCAGGGCCCCCCTTTGTGCCTCCCAAATCCGGTTCTACTCTACCACACACCAATTAGTCTTAGCTTCTCACTTGTGGGAATAAGATGCAGAAAATTGGTTACTAAGTAGTTGCCAGGTCGTTACTCACTCAGAAATTCTAGTTTTGCAGGCACCTCCTCTCTTCTTCCCCCCCCCCAAAGCATTTTGACCTGCTTCAAATATGCTGACACATAGGCCAGCACAAAGCAGACAGACCACGAGTGCTGCATCAGCATTCGGCTGGGGCTCGTGTTCTCACTGATCAGACCAAAAACTAGAGATGAAGCAAACATTTTCCAAACCTGAGGTCTGAAGAATTCAAAGATGCTAAACCTTTCTAACTTTGGCATTAACAAATATAACACTGAACCTATCATGTCAAAAAATTCAACTATTTTAGTCATTATTTCTCTACAGATTTGTCGAACTTCGAACCGTGAAGTCCAAAAGTTTGACGAAGCTTAAACTTTTGATCTGAGGAACTGCGAACGAAACAGGATTCAATCGGTACCTACATGTTCAGAACACATAGCAACTGCTTCAACGCTTGAACCACGCTTGAACTGTGCAGATAACAATTGCTGTCGCAGGAGACTGACTCACAGCTCAGAGAGGCAAGCTAAGTGGCCGAGTGCCGACCTGCCCAGCAAATGCAGCAAGCTATCTGGTGGTAGCAACAGCTGTACCCATCTCTGTTTTCCGCAAGCTTTGTTTAAACTCAGTTAAACAGAGCTCACACATCAGAAAATTAAGAAATCACTCGAAACTGAAACTGGGACCCTCGTGCGATTTGAAGACTTCTAACTTTACAAACTTATACTTGGAACAAAACTCTTAATCTTCGAATAATTCTAACTTAAACCAAGAAATTTCAAATCTTCAAATATTTTTAGAATCAAAATTGCAAAAAAGAAAGAGGAAACTGTTGAACTCTACTTTTATCAACATCGAAAGCAACTTTGTAAATTCAAAACCATGGCAATGTTCGAAAGTTGTTCACTTTGCAACCCTTTCTAACTCTACCAAGGACCCTGCTAAATGCAGATGCGGCACTCGTGTTCAATTTGTGCACTGCAGTGGCCTACCTATGCACTGTCAAATTTGAAGCATGCAGGCCTTGAGATTTCAGATGTCTAGACCCCCTGGTGGCAATCAGTTCATCAAAGAATGTCTCACCGACAAATTGCTTTGTCGATAAAGACTCTCTGTTTCAGCAACCCATCTTGCCACATTTCATAGATAGCTTCCTTTTCATGACAGCCTTGAAATTGATTTTTGTTAACATGAATATCGCCAGACCTCTTTAGGATCGAAGCTCGGCCAACAGCACCCCATATCCGCCCTTTTGATTGCTAGCATAGCTTTCTAAAAAGGCTCACTGCAAGTTCAAACCCAAGAATAGATTTATTTTCCCCTTGCAAAGCAAGGGGTGACTGCACAAAGCGCGGCATGTTTGGAATTGTAGCTTGCTATCACGGTGCCAATCAAACATCGCAACAGTTAAGGTTGCGTAATGCGTGTTGATAAAATGTGCACTGATGAAAATGTTGTTTATCAAACATGCTAGATAAAACGATAGCACCATGGGCATCCTGCTGAAATTGCAAGGCATTAATATGAGGTTACTAATGTTGCTTCCTCCAAGAAAAGTTTGAACTAGTAGCTAGCCACGGCTAGCATTCCGCATCGACTGCTATCTGTGGACTGGATGCCGTGAAATTACAAAATTACCTATCTTTGGTGGTGCATGCAGAGTTGCAGAAATTATTAAAAAGCAAGCAACGACATCACGCTTCAGCCAATCCCGATCCTCTGTTTACGTGCTCTTTAACAAGCCAAGATGTCATAAATGTTCTCACCCCTTCGGAGAAGTTCCCTGCATCCAGGTTGTGGTAGACGCGGCTCTCTTCAGCCCTGTAGGGAGCAGAAAAAAAAGACGGCCTCAAGTAAGCAGGAGTGCACAAGAGATAAAACCAAGAGCAAAATTGAATGTGTTCTAAAAGTGGGACCAGCTATATTAGCTTGAGATAGTTCATAATGAGCCCGAACTAAACTGATACATGATAAGCTGGCAGGACTGAACCTGAAGTAGAAGACATTCAAACACGAAAAAAGAGAGATGCTTAGACCGAATCAGAAAGAGTGAAACTGTTTTGTAGATACAGAAAACAATGCTACAAAAACTAGAGGTATGTAAGCAGTGTTTTTTACAGTGTAGCCTTTGCAATGGCTCCCTGAAACAAAGGTAGGACTTATGAACTCTTACCCACATTTATGACACTTCTCTGGCAATCCATTAAAAGGAATGCAGGACTGACGCTCCATTCATGCAGACTGCTTTTGTAATATCCTACCGCAAGAATGCACAACTCTGATGACAAAAATGTTTGGATTGAGGCCACATCTGTGGCCTCAGGCCTAGAGCCTAGAATAGGCCATATTGCTTAACCCAAAGCTACAGCATATCTAAGCACCATGTTCCCAAATGTTCTTGTGTTAGAGGTATGGTGAACCACTTTGGCACTTTTTTTATTTCTTATTTCAGAGTGCCATTTTCCGAGCTATCTAGAACAGCGAACAAAAAGCTCAATCGCATGGTCGTCTGAAATAAAAGCTTTCATAAATTTGTTCTTAGAGCCTTTTCAAAAGTTTGTACCAACACCCGGCCACCATTGCTTGCTCACATACTCTGAGCATGTAATGGACACGGCAGTTGCGTCAGCGTTCGGCGTGAACTTAGGTCATATTTCAAATGAGCGCTCTGTCAGAGTTCGTCGAGGACTCGGATCCAATCACAGGCTTCGTGATTGGATTCGAGTCCTCGCCGTGTCGATTGTACCACGTAAGTGAAAATAGATTATGTATATAATATTTGAAAGTATGAAAGATTGAGCCCAACAAAGTCAGAAATCAAAGACCACCAACAAGGCATTATAGACTACTGACATTTCTTGGGGACGCCATGGTCAACACCTGTTCACTTCATGGCTGAGAGAACTACCCTGGGGGCAGGCTGGGCTGGGGACATTTTTGTCTGGAAGCTTCGTTGGACAGCTAGTGCACTAGTACCCAGTTACACGGGCGCTCTCAGCTGCCATTGAGTCCAACGACAGTCGAGTCCATCGCGATAAGCCAAAGTTACACGGCAGCGCCAACCGTCATTGAGCCGCTAATGACAGTTGAGTTCGATTGAGCTCCCCCACCTCAGTTCAACCGAACGAACTTCCCCAACGGAGGTAAATTGGCACCTGTTCGCGGGACCGCTGCCAGCAACCATTGTTTGTGAGGCACTTACTGTTTCGAAATGCAGGGGGAGGCGTCTAGAAAGAATCGTAGCAGCAAAATTCTCGGGAAGGAATAAATTTAGGCGTCAGAGCTGCCAATAATAGCATCCCGGCTAGCCGGCAAGATTCCAAACGAGCAAAAATGGCGGAGGAACCTGCTGCATAAATAGACAAATAGTAGTGGGGCACCCATCATAGGGGGCAGTAGTTTGCACCACCTAGACTAAAATATGTGCAACCTAGCCCCTGAATCTGCTTTGGTACTCGTGTAAATGCCGCTAAAAAGCAACAAGGTATCAAACATATAGTATGATCTACTTAAAATAAATAAAACGTGTGTCTCCGAGTAAATTACTATAAAAATTAGACTGATCACACGCCACAAGAACCAGTTTCGTGCTAGCTTTAACTGGGTTCTAGAGAGTTGAGTTGAGTTCAGTCAAAGTTGAGGCTGATAAATGTCGTAGACTCAACGATAGTTGAAAGTGTACGTGTAACTAGGGTAACTAGGGGACTGGCTTGCAAGGTTTCAAGGACAAGCAATTCTAACTGATGTGGTACAGTCTGCAGCAATATGAAATACCCACTCAGAGCGCATGGCCGAGGCGGTGGCCGAAAGGGGCGCAGTACATGATTCGGACAGTTCCATGTTGCTCAGAGGGGAGTCTCGCTCAAGGCTGAACCACTGTTGGTTGCTTCGGGCACTGCACAAAATTTTCCATCCAGAATTAAATGTTGCTAACTGACAGCTCTCAGCTGTCTGTATACATCTTTCGTGCTTTCATTCTTTCAATTTTAACTACTGAATTTTACAGTGTGCGTGCACTAACCAGACTGACCTACACTCAGTGATAAATCAAGATCAAAGAGCGAGGAAAACGAAGGTGGGAAAGGAGAAAACAGATGGGGTGTTGAAGGTGAGAGGACAAAAACCTCTTCTACCTTCAGTCTGCTTTCTCCTATCCAGCCTTCGTTTCCCTTGCCCTTTGTTATTGACCTGTTACTGACTATAACTATTTAGCAATTTTACAATTGCATAAGGAGCTAAAGTTATTCATGCAAGTTTTGATTCACATTGAATAATAATTTATAATGGACAGCCTTATACCGGGACACACTCTTTCTCTTGAGGCATCGTCCGAAGAGTCGCTGTCCATATGGCCAGCGGGCCTCCTTGCCCTTTCCTGTCTTGGGGCTACATCCGGTCCGTCAGTACAAATTGGGTGCTCAGGCAGCTGCGACCAGATGGTCTGAAGCGTGCTGCAGTGTGGCTGCATGAGAAACGATCATCTCAATTATACGCTCAATTAAAAAAAAAATCGCCAACCTAATGTAGGAGTGAAGAATCTTCACTGGGTGATTTGACCAAGTCAGTGTAATCTGTTCTTTCTCTAAAATTGCATTGAGGACCTGCTGCTTTTGCTTGTAAGGTGGCCAGTAAAAGACGACTTGCTCTAGCTTCCTCACCAGCCAACACTCCGAGACGACGTATGCGCTCCCTTCATCTAAAGTGCATGACGTGGTAGCTATAGAGAAAAAGTGTGGAATATGCATTCTACCAGAATATTAGAACCTATTTTAGACAGCTTGGGCAATGTTGGGGGGCCCCGCCAGCAACCACTAACAAACCACTGCCAGATTTGTTTATTTTTGGATGGAGAAATCCGCTAAACAAATTTTTAAAAAAGGTACTTACAAATGCAGGTTTCTGATACAAGCATAATGCACTAAACTCACAAAAAACTGTAGCAGAGATCCAAAATAAATACATCTAGCAAAACAGGCACGTCTAGCTTTCAGCGAGACGCAAAACGTCTGCACTTGACCCGCAGCGCGTGACATCTTTTCGCCGCACGATTTGAAAAAGGAGCTCACTGTCGCTCACGAGACGCGACCACAGACTGAACAGTGAATACGCTACACTTAGGAGCGAAGCAAGAGGTCTGTTTAGGGCATAGGTTCATGATGATGTTGTTCAATTGATGTCGTGATGCTTCTGCTATCTATTTCAAGCCAAAATAAGAAGTCTTTAGCCACTTCACTGTCAGCCCCTGTTAATGTTGACACAGCAAGGCTGGGGTGCAAAGACCAGGCACCTAGCCGGGGGGGGGGGGGGGGACCATGGGGCCCCCCCGCAATCTTCCATTTTCCTGGGACCTCCTTCCCCCCCCCCCCTCATACAGCATTTTGTCATGGGCGGGCGCGCTCCTCCTCTCCTGCTCCTCCTCCTCCCTTTCCCCTCCCCTCCCCCCCCCCCCAAAAAAAAAATCCTGGCTACGTGCCAAGCAAAGGCCCCTGTCGAAACTTCACTGCCCAACTACTCAGCTGCTTTGTTGTAACGCAAATGAACTTCTGCACGAGAAACACCAATCGAAAGTTAGACATGATGATTGAAAACCTGAGACTGTGGTTAAAAAATGGAAGAGATGCTCTCTGTCACTTTGTCTTTCTACTATGGTGCCTGGAACGCGTCTCCGACTGGTGTGTTTACCGTGTCCAAAAAAGTGGTCCCTCGATTTCCGCCTGATGACGTCATAAAAGTGTCATGCTCTCGCTGGTCGCGAACCTGGTGGCGTCCCAATAGTTGTGGTGTATGTTTCGACGCCTGTTCTGCTGCAGGTCGCTCTCCACTGTGACAGTTCACGGAAGCTACAGCAGCTGCAAGTTGGGACGCCGTGACGACAGCGACACTCGCGTTCGCTTGTGCTTTTCGCCAGCATTTCTATGGCCAACCGCCAGGATCGCGACAGTCAACAGCATGACACTCCGGCTTCTGTGACGTCATCTGTTGCCACTTCGGGATCACTTTTGATGTATGGGCGGGATAGGACGCTAAACACACCAGTCGTAGACGCGATCCAGGAACCATATTTTCTACATCACGTTTTTGCGTTTTCCAACCACAGACTCAGGTTTTCAATCGTCATGTATAACTTACACCAGCTCGCCCGCACTTTAACCGTTTTTTCATTGAAAGTTAGAAATGAACGAACTTCTGGGCGAGATCGAAACAATCGAAAGCTAACATTTTTGTAACGAGCAGCTGCAGACTGCCGCCGAAAAGCGGCGCGAGTGCAGTGCTGGGGAGTGGGTTAAGACACGCCTCCGTTATTCACTCAAATGGCGTTGTTCGCTAAAACGTCATTCACGCATATGATATAATTATTTACCAGTAAAAAATCAATTATAAAAAGAACATTATCAGTAAAATATTAATTATTAAAAAAAATCAATTATCGGTTTAAATAAAAAATAAAATATATTTAATTTCAAGGATAATTGTCAAAAATAAAATGTGTAAATATCGCAAAAAGCTATTAATTACCACTAAAAAATCAATAATAAAAAAGAGCACTATCACTAAAACACTAAGTATAAAAAAAATCAATTATCGGTGGAAACAAATAATAAAATATATATTCATTTTCAGCGATAATTGTCTAAAAGAAAATGTGCAAATATCGCAAAAAGCTTGACAAAAAAAAAAAAAAATTATACCCACTGGGGATCGAACCCGGAACTTCTGCGTGAGAAGCGGACACTCTACCACTGAGCTACTGCCGGCTTTTTTTTTTTTTTTTTTCTTTATTGCATGGTAGTTACAGCAACATTCATGTCATTCTACCAGGACTGCATAGCTCTTTTGCACAGCGTATTAAAAATCACGCATTTCAAGGAGTGATTTTAAAATACTAGTCCACTCCGGTTCAGGTTCACAGTTCAAATAGACACTCTGTACTTGTTTTACAAGGTTGAAGAAATATATCCGCACTTCTTTTGCGTCGAGGTCAGCATGTCGAACAGCCATACGTGATCTCCAAATGCTGCACAAAGCTAACAACATAATCATGTCATAAGGAACTTCATTATCATTATCCACACTAAGGAAACGTATCCCTGTTGGGGTTACAGGTAATTCTTTCTTTAAAGTGCGTTGAAGGACATCCCAGAAAAATACCGCGTCCCAACAAAAAATAAACACATGTTCAATAGTCTCAGGTTTTTTACATAGAAGGCAATTTACCGACCATGGCACATAGATCCCTCTTTCTTTAAGCCAAACCTTAACTGGCAAGGTATTCGTGTGTAATATATAAAAGAAAGTCTTAATAGCCGCGGGAACACACATCCTTTTTACACGTCTAAGCACATCGTGGCCATGTTGGGACACACCTCGATACAAGGGCATGGGGAAAACACTCACAACTAAATCGCGATAGAGCGCTTTTTTACTGACATCACAAAGGTAATTCAAAGAAAAACGTGTTGTCAGAAACCCCATCGTGTCAACAACTTCTTTCAAAAAACCAGTGATTCTTGTTGACTCGCCGCCATGAGAAGAAACAAGAAAAGATGGCAAATGTGGTGACACTTTTGTTTGGATCAGTGTGCGAATGAACGGGTGCTCTTGGTCTCTCAAAAAAAAGAAGCGTGACACAAGCTGCTTGACAAAAAGGTGGGAAAGCCCCACGCCACCGTTACGAACTCGATGAAAAAGATTGTCTCGTCTCATCGGCTCATACTTCGAGTTCCAAATAAACGTGGCGAAAATTCGATGAAATTTTTGAACATTAGTTCGCGCACAATGGATGACCTGAAGAACATACCAGAGCTTCGCAATCAGAAAAACGTTACAAACACTCGCTCGGGCAAAAATGGACAGCTCGCGTTGTTTCCAACGAGAAGCACGCCTGTCCAGGTCGATAGCGACACCCGACCAGTACGTTTGGCTATTCCGGAAACTTTGCAATTGCACCCCGAGGTACTTGCACGGCACTGTGTCCCAGCATACACCCTCGAATTCTGAGGGTGTAGTGGCCCAAGCACCATGCCAGAAACCACGGCACTTTTCCCAGTTTATAACAGCACCAGTAGCGTGGCAAAACCTTTTAGCCAAAGTTATGACTTCGGTAACGCTTTCTTTGTCCCTACAAAAAACAGCAATGTCATCGGCGTAACTCATTATTTTTACTTCTGCATTATAAAATTGGAAACCTCGGACACGTTGACTATTTTTTACGCTTAAACAGAAAAGCTCTAAATACAAATCAAACAAAAGGGGAGACATAGGGCAACCTTGTCGTACCGACTCTCGTACGTTAATAACAGAACTGAGCTCTTTGTTCACTATAAGCCTTGTTGTACAGTCCTTATAAGCCATCTTTACACCTTTTAGGATGGCGTCACCAACATTGACATGACTCAAAACATCAAAGAGTACATCATGGCTAACACGGTCGAATGCCTTATCTAGATCTATCTGTAGCACTGCAACCTGCGTGGTGCTGTCACTGCAGGCCTCCAGGACGCTACGAGCCACATGCACATTTGTCAAGATAGTCCTTCCCTGTATCCCACACGTTTGATGCTCGCTTATTATCTTACATGCGACACCTTGAAGGCGACGGGCCAGAATTTTCGCGAAGATCTTGTAATCGGTATTGCATAGCGTTATTGGGCGATAACCGGTGACGCTGCGCAGTTTCACGGGGTCATCAGATTTCGGTATCAGGACAGTGTAGGCACGAGAAAACGAAAAGGGCAAACATTCTCTTTCATAGGCAGTATGAATGACGTTCAAAAAAACACTAGCTATTAGGCTCTTAAAGTTCTTGCAAAATTCTGCGCCCAGTCCATCCGGTCCCGGCGTCTTAGAGTTCGGCAGGTCGTCGATTGCGCGCTCCACTTCTTGGATCGTAATTTCTTTCTCAAGCTCTTCGCGTTCATCATTCGATAGCCTTGGCAGTTTTTCTAAAAGCTGGGCATAAATGTCCCTATGACACCCTTGCGCTTTGTTAGCAAAAAGCTGTGCATAATGCTCGAGGTAGGCCTGTGCTATTTTCTCGGGATCCGTAGTAATCATTTGCTTGAATTCAATTTCGGTTATTTCGTTCCGAAGTGCGTAACGCTTCTCGTCTGCCAAGGCACGCTTAGTGGGCTGCTCGCCCATTGTGTATTTTTCTGCACGGGCGCGCACTACTGCACCACGATAGCGCTCGCGGTGGAGCTGATCTAATTTTTCTCTGACATACTCCACGTCTTTTACCCCATTACCGGGTCTTTCGCACTCTGCTTTACATAGCTCTATCAAGTCCTTATTTAAACTGCGTTCCTCACAACGGGCGTTGTACGAAAGAATTGACGACCTCTCAATGGCGATTGCCTTAATTTCTTGTTTTGCCAGTTCCCATTTCTCAAAAATGTCCCCTCCCGGCTCTTTAAAAGCATCTTTCAAAAACTGTTCTGCGTTTTTTAGAAAGACGTTGTCTTTCAGAAGCTTTATGTTTAGTTTCCATAGGTTCCAATTAAACTTTTTCTTTTCATGTGCTCTGTCGCCTATCGTCGCGATAACCAGACTGTGGTCTGAGAAAAAGACTGGAGTGACACGGTACTTTCCTAAATGTTCTGCTAGAGGGGCAGAAACGTACACCCTGTCCAAACGCGCACTGGACGACGCTTGAAAATGGGTAAAGCGCATTTCCTTCTTCGCGTTTTTTACAGTGCCCGCATCAATCAGGTCATAATCCTCCAACATTTCGCCCAAAAGTAGTTCACTCTTATCAGCGTTCCGTCTTATTGGCGATCTATCCAACTGTCGTACAACACAATTAAAGTCACCCACAAGGACTAGAGCTCTATCGCAGTCAAGATACCGACGTAAACCGCCAAAAAATAAAACGCGGTCAGTGGTCACATTTGGGGCATAAATGCAAATAAGCCTGAATTGATTTGATGTTAGCACAAAATCACACATAATGAAACGTCCTTCAGTGTCCGTAGTAACGCATAACTGCGACAACGGTACCGACTTCTTCAGAAGCAGGAAGCACCCTGCCGAATGACCAACTGCATGCGTCACACAGATTTCGTAGTTAGGCATGAAAGGTCTGACTGCTTCCTCTACCTGTTCCGCCTCAGCCAATTTAGTTTCTTGCAACGCCAAGAAATCGGGTTGCTCTTTCGTCAATAATCGCTGTATTTGGTACTGCTTTTTCCTAGTGCATAAACCACGAACATTCAGCGTTGCAACTGTAATGGCTGATTGGGACTCACAAATCATGCGCTGTGCTTCGGTGCAGACACTAAAAACCTAAGCAGTCAGGGTCGAAGTTGTCTTGATGCAGCAATCTTGAACACCAGGGAACCAGGCAAAGAACGCCTTACTTGCTTTCCCTGCGCCGACGTTCCTCTTTAGGATCGTTGGGCGCGGGCTGGTAACGCCCCTTCTTCGTGCGTTCCATCCAGGGGTGTAGTTGGCGTGCTCCGTTTCCTGCTGCCGTATCGTCATCGAAGGCTCGCTTAGTTGACTCGCTGGTGTCGTCCATATCTGAAGGTCCGTTGGTGCTTGCGTCGTTCGATTCCTTGTCTGCTCCGGCATCAGAGGGTTTCACGTCGGCACCGCTGGGAGGTGCGCCTTCCGGTTGACCTCCGTTCTCTCTGGCTGCCTCCAAGGAGCTGTTTCCTTCACTCTTGCGTTCTTTGGCAGGAGTTGAAACTTCTGGCGCCAAGCCCTGGATAGTACGCTCCGCTTCCTCGGCATCCATGGCGTGGTCATTGGTCTCGGCCGTCCCGGCCCCGCTGGCCACCCTGGCGTACGACCTGACACACTCGGTGCCTTAATGCCCGAAGCGAAAACACTCCGAGCACTTCGGCGCCCTGCATTCTCGTCGAATATGACCTGTGCGCTTACAGCGTAAGCACAAGGGCGCCCGACCAGGGATCACAACAAGTACGTTACCACCTTGGATCCGAAGCTGGTGTGGCATGGTATCGGCCGTGCCGCCTTCGTTCAGTGTCATCCGCGCACACCTGGTCGTTGATTCGATCCCTTGGAAGCCTTCAACATTCCACTTCTCCCGGCTCACTTCCAGGACCTTGCCATACGGCTCCAATTCCTTACGCACAACGTCGTCCGGCACATCATACGGGATCCAGTGGAGACGAAGCCGTAACTCCGTGATGCTGGGATCCACGGCGAGGCACCGAAGACCCTTCACCTGCAGTTCTTTGGCGTCCACGAGTCGTCTCTTTGCTTCTGCCGTTCGGAGGGTAGCCATCCAAACA
Source organism: Ixodes scapularis (assembly GCF_016920785.2). Classification (NCBI taxonomy): domain Eukaryota; kingdom Metazoa; phylum Arthropoda; class Arachnida; order Ixodida; family Ixodidae; genus Ixodes; species Ixodes scapularis. The sequence continues at coordinate 214,523,456 of NW_024609835.1, read as the reverse complement.
TGATTCATTTGGTACGCACCGAGTGCTGCGATGTCGCCGAGTACGCCGCACCTGGCCATCTCTTGTCGAAAATCCTGGATACGGTAGGGGCGCCCTTTCAAATCGCAATGCAGAAGCACCGATGTTTCACTAGTAATTCCTGTAGGCATCTGTGGTAAAACAATCTTATAGTCATCGTTCGTTGATTCACCGGAGTGATTAGAACCGCGGCCAGCAAGGGCCGTTGCAGACGCTTCCACGGAGCTCATGTTTCGAACGTCTTGCACGTTCGGCACGCGCGCTCGCACCTCAGCTACTGCCGGCTCGGATATTTCTACTCTTACAATTCGTGTTATACAAGAAACAACATGCCAGTTCGGCGTTCGAGACAGTTTTTCTTCGTGCGTTTGTCATGACGGTTGCCGGCAAAATCCCCACTTCCCATTAACAATCATACAATCAGCAGAATCTATAAAGTGCACAAGAGCCGCTAACATGCCGCTGACATGCCGCCGACCGCCTGATTTTGCAATGACAAGCCAATGGCCCGAGCTTCCCCGACCTTGCGAACCAAGCGGGCTGCGACGACAGCGTCATCACGCTCGCACGAACGGACGGGGCCGCCTTTCCGAAGCACCGCTAATGCAGAGCTTGTCAACTCAGCCGTTACTACTAACCCTATGCCCATTGTGTTCCAATCACTTTGCAAAACAAAACACCGAGTAGAAAATGGACTTACTCCTTGATCAGCGTATTCATGGCCTCTTGTCTCTGGACGCCGCCGCGTGCTATCTTGGGTGGCTTGAAATGTGCACAAACCGATAACAAAGCTTCTCAAATCGTCGAACCTTGAACGCCTTGCACCGCTTGAAGTTGAACTAGGCCTGAAAAGTCCACGCTCAGCCAGCTGCACCGGCCATTGCACCGGCATCAGCGCGACACGATCGAGTGGATGGGTGTATAATAAAATTATAAGTTCTCTTTTTGCAATGGGAGGTAGTTCGCGCCACCTGGCGGACAACTATCACCGCGCAGGGAATCTAGTCAGATTTTCGGGGATTAGGACGAACATGAATATATTTTAATTAAAGTACCCGTCACTTCTCTTTTATGCAAGAGAGTCGCCAGTTTTCCTGTTCACCCTACGCAGTCGGTGTACAGGGTCGTGGGTATGCATAAACAAGTAATGGCGGAACTGGCGGAACTTGCTGGGACGAGATCACTTCCGGTCCACCTGCTTCATCTGTATGTTTGCTCGGTGAGCAGGAATGAGCAGCGCGCCTTTTTTTTCTTTTTTTTTTAGTTTTTCTCGTTGGAAAATCAGAAAAGGTATGTCGAAGACCGGACAATTGACCTTGGACCGGACCTAAGATAGATCGGTGTATGTTTCTGGACCTTACGGAGCCAAGAAGAAGCACCGCATCTCGTTTTATTTGGCCTCCGTAGCCAAAGTTACGTAACCCTATGTGTCGGGTCAGTGGAAATCTGTGTACACGTGAGACATTCAACGAAGTTAGACGCCCACAAATCAACCGAGGCATCGGCATGTGATTGTTTTGTGTTTTTCGTGCACGGGAGAGCGTTTGTGAGAACTGCATCGCATCGTCAACTGCGCGGCGTCGCGGTGAGTGTTCGAGCTGGGCAAAGCGAGATTACGCTACGCCTGTCGGACGTAGTTGAAGGAAGGTGCGCAGGATTGTGCAACTGGTGCTCGATCGTGCCGTAGAAGAAGCAAGCGGTGCGTTTTCGACGACGTGTAGAGATATCGTGATCGGGACAAAGCCGTCGCACTGTGTATAGTACGATTGTGCCGTTCGTTCCCTTCAAAAAGCTAGCGGCGTGTTTTCGACGACGAGTGGAGGTCTCGTGATTGTGACAACGTCGGCCTACCACGGCGGGAAGTGTGATTCGTTCGATAACGTTCTTTCGTTGTCTCGAAGAGTCGGATATGTGTTTTCCTCCATTTTTCCACCCAATATTTTTTACCATGGCTTAGTTAGGAGAGCTTTTTTTTTGTTTGTTTGTTTTTTTGCTCTGCACGCGCTGCCATTAGCCCAATGTGCTTCTTTTGTAGCCATTTGACGACGTCCTTACTGCTACCAGTCACTTGAGGTTTCCTCAGGTGGAGAGAGACCCGACTTCTGACCGTGATTTCACCCAATATTTTGTGACTGTAGCTTATATAATTTGGTTTTTAAGTGATAGAACTTTTCTGTTATATTTGATATAGCAATACTGCCAGCCAGGTTTTGGTTATGAAATACATGTGCTTATTGTGTGTTTGTTTTCAGGTTTTCTTGTTTTATCTTGGCCAGAAATCTGACTAAAGAAAAGCTGTTGTTATGAAGAATTTTGTAATTGGCAAAAGAATACCAGAGAAAGCTTTTTTTCATATTCTGGTTCATTTTTGTTGTGTACAACAAGTCCAGAATTCACTGCTCTGTTAAAGGCACAGTCATTTTTTAATGTTTTCGCATTTTGTACATATAATTTGTGTTCAAATAATAAAATATAATTTTTATCCAAATGAAGTTTTCTGAGCCAATTTTATAGTATGGAACGCGCCACGGCCTGGATTCCTCAAGAGTTAATCCCTTCTCCCAGTCTTACCTGGCCTGGGCAAACATGTAGCCACCTACATGTGACCAGACTTAATATTTGCAGAACAAGCGGAAGTCATGGCTTACCAAGCCTGTGGCTTGTATACTGTATTGTAATGGGCAATGTAATGCCAGAGAGGATTGGTGGTCCTGAATAAAAGCAGCACTCCGCATACCCATGTTCTATGGGACACATTTTTTTCTTTTGTTGACCAATTTGAAACAAGCCAAATAGGGTGACCATCTTTCGGATTGGTGGCCTGGGATAAAAGGAGCGGTCAGTACCCAGTCTTCTACCAGACAGTTTTTTTCATCATTGAATAAGTTACTGCCAGTCAACACTGGTCGGACATGTGCTGAGGATGTTTTTAGGACTGGTGGCCGGAGATAAAAAGTGTGGTCAGTAGCCAGGCTTCTACTGAACACTTTTTTGTCTACGTTGACCAAGTTGCTGCCGGTCAACATTGGCCGGAAAGGTGCTGAGGACATTTTTAGGACTGGTGGCCGGGGATGAAAAGAGTAGTGAGTCCCAGGCCTCTACCGGACACTTTTTTGTCTTCGTTGACCAGGTTGCTGCCAGTCAACATTGACCAGACAGATGCTGAGGATGTTTTTAGGACTGGTGGCCGGGGATGAAAAGAGTAGTGAGTCCCAGGCTTCTACCGGACACTTTTTTGTCTTCGTTGACCAGGTTGCTGCCAGTCAACATTGACCGAACAGGTGCTGAGGATGTTTTTAGGACTGGTGGCCGGGGCTGAAAAGAGTAGTGAGTCCCAGGCTTCTACCGGATACTTTTTTGTCTTCGTTGACCAGGTTGCTGCCAGTCAACATTGAGCGGACAGGTGCTGAGGATATTTTTAGGACTGGTGGCCGGGGATGAAAAGAGGGATCAGTACTCTGCCTTCTACCGGGCACTTTTTTGTCTTCATTGATCAAGTTCATGCCGGTGAACATTGGCCGGATGAGTGCTGGTCACCTTTTTGAGGCGGGTGACCAGGGAGGAAACAAAGACTTGGTGGCCAAGCCCTTCCCGAACATATTTTGGTGATTGGTTGCCAATGGAAAAACTAAGACTCTGTGGCCGGGGACTTAATAGTGATCTTTTGGGGACCTTTGGCCAGCTGCTTTCCAGTGGCCGGGCTGGCCAGGCAGGTGCCGAGCAAAAATCAGGCATTGGCCAGTGTCGGGCCAAAATTTTGTGCTGCCTGGGTAAGCAGTGGATAAAATATATTAACATCATTTCTTGTTGTTTCCTATAGAGTAACCAAGGGTGTCTCGCTGTGACAAAAAAAAAAACGTTTATAGGGCCCACCAAGATTTCGAAAATGTTTTTTCATGCCCTTCAAAAACGTTTGAGAGATTTGAGATTTTCGTTAAAGTTTCCTAAGGGCCTGACGTTCCTTTACAAATTCCTTAAAGGGTCCCAAGCAGCACACAATATTGGGACGATATTCGCCTCGGGTCGGGAAAGTCGTGCGAGTATTGCCGATTTTTCCGTTGTATCAAGAAAATTGTGCTGGTACCATTTTGATTCTACTGATGTCGACAGAATATTTGTTATTTTGCGGCAACGCAACCATGATATATATGGTACACGAACCATGTTTCACCCTGAATATCGTTTCTGATTCGGCAACTGCGCAGTATTAGGCATTTTTGGTCGATTCGAAAATGATATTGAAAGAAAGCCGGTGCCATTTTCTCCCGGCCGATGTCCATGAATATCTGTTATATTGCACCGACGCAATTCTGATATATAGTTCACGCAAACCGGGTAACCACGATTGCACGAATATTTATTTTTTTTCTCCCAAAAAAAGATAACTTGGAAGGGGGAGGAGAGAGACGGGACGACACGAGTGAGAGAGGAGGCATAATAAGAGGGAGAGTGAACACAGATTTTTAGTTGAACCTCACGTAACCAGACTCGCTGGCGTCTTGAAAAGCTAACTTGGAAAGGGAGAGGGAGAAAGACAGTTGTGACGTACCCGTCTTTGGTTAATCATTCGAAATAGGGCGCTCATGCCCAACGCAAGATCGGGCTAGGTGCGCGTGCGCGGGTGTGTGGGTGTGTGTGCGTGTTCAAGAAGCGAGAAGTAATGGGTGGGATTCATGGCGATCGCGACTAGGGTGCCTTCATGTGCGCACATGAAGGCTCTCTAATCGCGACATGCTTCGGAGAAGGCGCCCCCTCCCCCGCCCACTTTGGACGTGACAATCTGCTGGCCTCCTTCCCCTCACCACGAGCAAGAGGAGGACCACGTCGCACAAGGAAGCCGAAACAGAAGCAGGGGAGGGACATTCCAGCAGAACCTCCAACTGAAAAGATCTAAAGTTCTCCTGACCTTTTCAGCGGGGGAAATGGACGACTCCGGAGGGGAACAAAAAGGAAGGAAGAACGGGGCCAGGGGCTGGGCGTACGGCACGGTGCGGAGACCAGAAGACCGATTTTTCCTTGGACGGGACGGCCTGTAGAGAGCGAGACATCAATTGACAGGGGGATATTGAGGAAAGGATGATTTCCAACGCCGTGGAAACTCAACGCGGCTCTCCGAGACGACCAAATCTGCGAGTGCTTGCCGGGTAGTTTTCTTTTTGTTCGCTTGATACTACGCCATTTGCCTGGATTCGCGGAAGAAGTCCTGCTACGGTTTTTTTGAGTGACATGCTTGGCAACTTGGCAACTAGTCAACGACTACGCTGTTCATTATCGATAGACCCTCTCTCGGCAAAGATACTTCTTGGAGTTTGTGTTCAAATGTTTTCATGGCGTATAAAGCGGTACGTGTGGATACGATAGACAGGTGAGAAACAACTTATTTACGGGTTTTATTGCTCATCTAGGACGCAAGCAAAGTGCTGCAGTCGATTTTTTTTTAATATCGTGAAAGATTGGAATCTTCTTCTTCGTCGTCATCCGCGTGCTGTTGCGTCGACATTTGTATATATGCGTGTAATCTAGTTTTTATTGGAAGGTGAATAACAAGTTTGTGATTATTGAAACTACGTTGTTGGTGCTTATGTGTATATTTATACTAATGTTACTTCGTTGCCTTTACCGCGTTTATACTAGAATCTTAACTGTATTAATATTACAGTATTACTGTATACAAAATAAGTTACATTTTTTTCTAAGGGAGCTCAGGCCCATAGGAGAAGCAAATTAGCTGACTAAATAGTAAGTTTAGTACCCCTGCCACACGAAAAAGTTAATATATTTTCATTGAATAGCATAGAATTTAATCAGTTCACGAACTTGAGTGATTATACGAGCGCCGCAAGCGGATTTGTCGACCCCATAATGTCATTCGATCGAAATTACATTAATTTTGCCGTGCGGCTGGGTTATAAAGCAAGAATTAAGTGATTGCACGCAATAACAGTCGCTTACATGATCGTAAGTCACACTTATCTAGCCGCGTCCGCGTTGACTACCTCTACCTGTTTTTCAACTGTGATTTGTTTTGCTGTGTTCAATCACTGTGTGTCTCGCCAATTGGTCGAAGTATTTCTGTATAACTCACATGCATTACAGGGGCAATAATTGCGACTCAATGTTTTCGACTTCAAACAATCACATTTTTCTATAGACGTCTTATACGCATACCTCGTGCCATTTCGTACCAATTATTTAGCGGTGTAATGTTTTGCCCATATAATTAAAGGTTTCCTAGACCCGTTTGCTATGTGAAGCATTCCTTTTAGCTAATAAGACACGCGTATGAACTGAAAGAGCGTTACGACGGTCGATCCACGCGCTTTGCCTTATTCGTTTCGACGCGCGCCCCCGGTGGCCTTCCGTTGCGACGTCATGGGAAGAGCGCTACGGTCTTATGTCTAGGAGGTGTTGGTTAATGGGATGTTGGGTTGATGTTTGTATGTGCCGTGTATGCGTATGCGCTCAATGTATATGTTTAGCCGATGCTTGTGGTATGCGTAATGTATCTACATGTGTGTATAATAGAGATGTAAAAAAAGCCCGAAGCATAATGGTGGTGTCAGCTAAAGCGTAATGGTGGCGTGAGCTAAAGAGAGAAGGAGGTTTCAACCTCTTTACTTCAGCGTCCCGTCTGCTTCCTCCTTTCCGGCCCGTCTTACCCTCGCCCAACCTTCTTAAGTTGCAACGGACTATAGCGCTGAAGCTCCAAGTACTCTGTAGATATGCGTGCAATATCTGGCGGATGCTCGGAAGACACTGCCAGTACAAAATTGAAATTCTCAACCTCCGGCCGATGATCAGCCGACGCTCTAAGTACTTTATAGATATACATGCGATATCCAGCAGGTGCTCAGACAACACGTGTAGGAGACCCGTCAGAGTTTTCCTAAAAGCCTGTGAGGTCTAACTCCATCCTTTCAGCGCAACCATACCACTCATCAGAATCATGTAAACGGGTCTGTGGGAAAAATCACATGACTCTTCAGGATATGAGTTGCGGTAAGCTGCTTGACCATTTTGTATCAGACGGAAGCAACTAGCGTTTATAATTGGGACGACGTTCCCCGTCCTTAATGTGTTCTGGCCTTGGTGAACGCGGCCCCATTCCTATATCTGTGTTTTTTGGGTGTTTGTTTCACGGGCTGCACTAGAGACGCCCAAGCACACAAAGCCCTTGCTCAAAAGAGAGAGAGAGTGCGCGGGGAAAACGGGAGCGGGACTTTTTGCTGTTTGTCTGAAGTTAAATTGTTTTATTCAGTCGAAATACCGCACACGTCTGAAACTGGTCGCCCTGTTTTTTCCTTCATCAACGAGCGCACCTTAAATGCAAAACAAGGCTTCCTGTATCATAAGTGGGACCTATCTTCTAGAGCAACTGGGTGTGCTCATCAAAAAGGAGGTCCCTCAGTGCTGTTTGTTCCACCTCTTCGCCCGTTCTGCTTCACATATATCAGCGAGTGAGGAAGGCGTCGGAGACTCTACCGCGACGGCACCAGAGAAGGCACCAGTGACGACACCTTGACAGTTCTCAGGATCTCTCAATGGCGGCTGATGTTTCTTCCGCGTTAATGGTTTTCGCTAAACATGCTACTTACAGCGTGTAAATGTGCGTGTTGGGCACCTGCGTTGTTTTATTAGTTGAGCTACCGTACACCTTAGGTTTTTACCTTGCGGAATTGTAAGTACTTCTAAATATATTTCCTTACGAAGAAAACGGTTTCTCCAATTTAGTCGGACCGCTTTGTCAGCTGCTTGCTCCCGGTTTGAATAGACGTTTGGTGCGTATTGTCTTTTGGGTTAAAACATGCTTGTGAAAGTCAATCTATGAAATAAATTTTAATAACGTTTCAGTCTGCCTTCTTGGTTTCGGATTTTTTCAGTTGGGCGTCTAAATTGCTGAAGTCCTGAAGGGTTCCTAAAGGCTGTAGGGTCTGAAGGAATTTGAAGGGCTGAATGGGTTTTAAGAGTAAAAGGGATTGGAAGGGGTCAAGTTTTATTGACTTAAGGAGTTTGAAAAGCTGAGGGGTTCTATAAAAGATCACGGCTGAAGTATTATTTTCAATACGGCATCCTGCCCCGCCTTGACCTCGGATGAAATTTTAGAAAGTCAAATACTAATGAATGGCAGTTACAGTGGGACGTTGATCCCGATACCAAACTTAAAGCCATTAAACCTGTATTGAGGATGTGAGAGTGTTTCTCTCATATACAACTACCGTTTTGAAATCTTTTTGTGACGCATAAGAATTTAAAAATCCCCTTTCATTGATATGAACTTGAACTGTGGTAAAAATGTGAGACTGAGCATTGTGAAAAATGGTGATTCTCCTGCATATATTATGGCAGTGCTGATGTTTACATGCTCAGCGGCGGTGCTGTTTTAAGAAAGTTTTTATGTCACATTTTATTACGTCGATACCTGCTACTTGTTACCGAACGTTTTGTATCTATTAAATGGGTTTGTGACTTTTTAAACAAAGTTGGCTATTTACATCTGCGGTATTTTTAACTGCTTCTCAAGTAACGTTGGCGCTTCTTGAAAACTTTGATTTTGGCACACTATGGCCTTAGTTGCCCTTGTGCCACTAAATTTGCAGTCATCATCATCATCCTCTGGTGATTTACATGTCTATTTGTTTTTAAATAAAAAAATAATATACTCAGACATATACGTAAGATATACGTAAGAAATAAATCTATGGTTACCCTATTGAAAAAAAACCAGCAAGGATATCAAGCTGGGCAAGCTGGTTTAGTAGGTTCGAGCTGGTATGTGTAGCAATCAATCTGGTTCAAGCTGGTTCACGCCGTTTCGAGCTGGTTCGAACTGGCACTGCAGCTGTGCAAGCTGGAACTTAAGCTGGTTTAAGTTTGTCATGCTGGTTCGAGCTGGTTCTGAATCTGGCCCGAGCTGGTTCAAGCTGGCGAAGCTGGTCTTGCTGGGAGCGCGCACGCCAAGGTCGGCGAAGCCTTGTCGATCTGGCATAGCTGGGAGCGCGAGCGCCAAAATCGGCTGGGGTGGGGACGATGCCCCGTCCTGTTCTTTGTCCTCTCGTTTTTGGTAGACGACCGGGTGCTTCAGGCACGCTGCGAGCTTCTTTTGTTTGATAGAAAAGAGATAGAAAGAGCGAGAGTGGTAGGAAAGGATAATTTTAGACACGTTTGGCTATCTTGGGCAGATTTTCGAAGGGACGGGTGTGCGCGTTGTTTGGCGACTACTTTTACGGCGGTGCAAGCGAAGCGCGATTTAAGGAGACAGCGAGCGGCAGTCCGTTCAGCGCGGGAAGGAGTCGGATGCCCCGACTTAGGCGCCGTTTCGTGTCTTCGAACATCTGTGTGCTTGTGAATGACGGTGGTTCCGACGAGTATCGCCAATGCCATCGAAGCCACATGGTTTTCCTCGCCTCTGAAGACTACGCAAGAGGACGCTTCGCCCCCCTTACGGGCGGGACCCACTTTCGCCTCTCATCCGTGTAGCATTTTTTTTTATTGTTATTGCCTCTTTTTAGCGTGTGCCTAGTATTTTTCGTGTTGAGAGATAATCAATCTAGTTCAGTAGTCTTGTTCTTTTCCACAGAGAAGCACTGTCTGTGCGCCGGTTAGTACTGTGCCAGCGCAGTGGATGTGTAGCATCTGAGCTCATGTGAACAGACCACGAATACGAAAATAATAAATTAGATGCCAAGCTGGCTTTTCTAAAGAGTTGGGCTTGTTTATCCTGTGTATTCATTTAAACTGGTTAAACAGGTGGGGAAGTACACCAGCCTAACCAGCATGAGCAGTTCACCCAGCATGGCCCAGCATTTGCCCAACATTCACCCAGCATACAACCAGCTCAATCAGCACGGCATGCAGGAGCAATAACCCAGCATGAAGCTGGGATGCTGGAACCAGCATGAAGCTGGGATGGTGGGACCATCATGAAGCTGGGGTGCTGGGACCAGCTTGTGCTGGTTTTTCACTAGGGTATATGTGTTTCAAATAAAAAAAGTCTTTCTTTTTCTGGATTCAAGGACATACGAAAAGAAAGACCGCTGTCATTGCAGAAATCTTAATCCAAGTAGACGCGAAACGATGCCGACCTGCAAAACAAGACTTAAACGATTACTGGAAACTAACCACCTAATCAACGAGGGAAACAAAATTAAGTGCAGAAAGAGTGCAGACGCCTAGATGTTTTTATTAATAGTAACATATAACCACTTAGCCGTTTCCGGTGATTTTCTGCGAAAAGAAAGCATGGCAAGCAGATGTGCCAACCTTGATTACAAATCAAATATTCTAGTTGCAGTGTGACAATCCTTACAGAGTTCACAATTAGGAGCACCTCACAGCCTATGTTGAGGAAAATATATACGTGGTTGTACTTAGATATTCCATCGACGTATAAGAGATGTACTGTTCTACACCAGACACAAGCCTCATGTTGACTCTTGAAGATATCATTGATAAACTAGCCATTACGCCATTCACAAAACGGAACAGGATAAGCCTGAATTCCTTCCTGGAACTGCTTACTTTATATTTGATGGTTACCAGTGATATCAAATAAAGGCACTAAATGTGAAAAAGGTGGGATATACTTTGCTTCTCAGGTGGCGTCACATATATGCCACTTGTTCTTCGCAGCAGGCGAAAGGAACATCCAATCAACACTGCAAGGCACGAGACTCTAGCTCTTTCAGGCACAGAAGTTCGTTTTAGCAAAAAAACGGAACTTTATTAATTAAACAGTGAACTACGGACAAGCAAACTCGTTTCTGGCAAAAAGAAAAAATTAAATCAGTGTAGATGGTAATATATCGGGTGGTCAGTTCAGGTAACCACCATGCTCGAAGGGCATCCAAAATCACTTCCTGTGGAAATCCGAGCAGCGATTATTTTATTTCCTAAGGCAGAGTGGGACGCTGCAGGTTTCGCACATCCATGTTGTTCTTGTGGGTTGCGCTTTCGTGCTGCAATTTGCACACCTCCGTGACGTGCATTTCTTTGGCTGGTGCTTGGACTGTGACACGGATGATCGGGGCTACGTAGGGCTTTGACTTTTTCAGTTGGACAGTCTGGTGGGTTGATGACTTTCGCTTAGAGCTACAGCCAACTTGTCCTTCTGCAGTCAATGATGCAATGACACTTCTGCGAAAGTCTTTGAGGGTCATCTTTTCGGAATCTTCAAGTTCTTTGAAGATTATGAACGCATTCACAACGCAGCAATCGAGAAAATGGAAGAAAATCCTGTGCCACCACTTCCGTGATTTTCTGTCAACCTGGTATTGATCTTTCAGTTGATCAAACTTGCCAACGAAATTCATATTGCGGTTGTAGTCTTGCAAGGCTGCAGGGCAGGGCACCTTGCAGACAGTTCCGTCCTTATTTTTTCTGTCAACTTCGACTTCATCTGCCGGGTCATGGAAGTTCGACAAGAGGTGAACTGTTCTCTTGTCCTTCCACTTGAAGCAGCACAGGCTCTCATCACTCACTGAATAGTCTGTGTCCCCTCTTGTCATTGATTTGTCGGCTTGTAATTTCGGCAAGTGTCTTCGGTTTGAGTTGACTGTTCCGCATGCATAGATGTCTGCCTCTCTCAACTCCTTCAGAAGGTTATAGCTGGTAAAATAGTTATCAAAAAACACCCGACGGTATTTACCAGCGAGGCCTTGACACATGTTCTTTACCACCTGCGCGCCCAACTCCTTTTGGACGCCGCTTTCCGATCTTCCGGAATAGATCTCAAATTTAAGATTGTACCCATCGCAGGCACACAGCATCCAGACCTTGTAGCCGCACTTCACCGGCTTTTTCGGCATGTACTGTTTCAGACAACTCCTGCCCTTGAACTTAATCACCGATTCATCAATCGCCACAAACTCCGTGGGCAGGTAGTTGTCTGCAAAGGTTGTTGAAAGCTCGGTCAGAAGTGGCCGCACCTTGTACAGCCTGTCGAAGTCAGGGTGACCCCTTTGGGGCTGCAGGACATTGTCATTCAGATGAAGGTGTGATAAAAACCAACCAAATCTGTTCACTGTCATCAGTTTCGAGATGAATGGACCATGAAGGTCAGGTGCACTGGACCAGTAGTCCCGGTAGCTTGGGCTTCGTTTGATTCCCATCAAAAGACTCAGGCCCAAAAAGCAACGCATCTCTTGTTCCGATGCGGGTGTGAATGACTTGCGGTCCTGCTGAGCATACAGGTTGGTTTGAAAAACCACGCTTTGCATCCAGGATGGAGTCCACAAAAGACTAAAAATGCCAAATGGACTTTTGTCCTCAAGGTCCGTGATGTTACTAGGAACACCAGGCTCAGACAAAAAGGCGAGTGGCGGACATATCCGATAAGTCGCACTCCAAACGGGAATTTTTGAGATGGTTACTGGCGGGCCGTCATCCGTTTCTGTGTCTGAGGAAATGACATTCACAGTGTGAATGTCATTTCTTTTCATTGGCAAGTTTTCTGGACGACTTGCACCAGAATCACCATTGGTATCATAGTCGGAATCACTGTCACTTGACTCATCTCCTCCTACAAAACTGTCGCAGCCGCTCGGTATGTCCTCATATTCTTCCTCTGTAACAGCAAACAATGAGAATGAGCACTTTATTTTTTACATAATTTGGCTACATTTTAGACCTCAGCACACTGGTCACCGGATTTGCAATGAGAAAGCTCAAGTCACTTCAGGCATGGTGGCTACTTCTGATGACCACCACATGCAACACAGTGACGCTAAGCCATAATGAAGTGCCGTAATTATTTTCTTGCAGATTATATATTGTACACTCACATACTTTCTTTTTTGCTGTTATCAGTATTGTAGAGTAAGCACTTACCTTCTAATTTGTAAAATCTTTTGGGATCAAACGTGGGAGGCGCCATAGCAGCCGGAGAGCGTCAACAAAACTTTTTTCCACGTGGTTGGAGCGCGCAAGGAAGCTAGCGCCATCTGGTGTAAGCAGCGCGAAGCTCGAGAAAGAGAGGCACTGGTGGTTTCTTACCCAAACCACCATGCCACAAGGGGAGAAAATATTGAAATGGTGGTATGAGGTGCTAACCACCGTGCTTGAAAGAGCTAGACCAGGAATGGCCAGGCTGATCCGGCCTAAGAGCCGCAAGCAAAACCACACAACTTCTAAGAGTCGCGTACCCCCCCCCCCCCCCCCCTTTGAAAGCATAAGAAAGCCGCTTGCGGGTGACAACTGTATGCCGGTAAAAATAACAGTGAGCACAGAGCACGTTCCCGGTCCTTTATAAACTTCAACATAACGTCTGTGACTAGTGGAAGCTGTGTATGAGTTCATCCTGGGCTTCCGCGACCTTCAAAAAGAAGCGATATGGAGGGAACATCCGTTATCCGTTATCTAAAGAGGGCAAGTATCACCGGCGATCGACAAAGGACTTGTGACAGAACATTGCCTCGACTCCAAGCCAAAGTGCATACATGGTATGAGAGCACAACACATCAGCGTTACAAGTTGTGTACGGTTCTATACTAAAAGCTGACAGTGGGCGGCAAGCATGCACCGGTTCGATCAATCACCGACCGAGTTAGAGCAATGTTACAGCCACATTGTTTTGCCACCTGTCACAAAACAAAGTCCCCTCCACAGCCATTGAGAAAACTTCCAGAGCAGAGCTGCCAAGGAAATATAACGATGCACTGTAGGGCGAGGTAAGCTCACAACTGGGTAGAAGGAGATGAGGGACTGGCAAATCCTGCCGAGCATGCAGAGTCGGAGGTGATATTAGTTTTTATTGAAATAAAAAGCTCGGTTTCAGTAAGTGCATGCCACACGTACTTTGTCATGAGAAGAACAACAAAGCTTATTTACTACAGTATATAAAACACCCTACGCTTAGAATGAATGCATGTGACGGAAATATGAGAACCAGCCACAACACAAGTAGGTACCTCTGACTTGTGAAACTTCTCTAGTTGGTAATATATTAAATACATCGCACGAGTTGTTGTTTCACAACGCATTGCCACTAGGCATACGATACTGAACGTACCAGTTCTGGTCCACCATGCCAACGTGGAATCAATTTATACATAGTTTTCAAAGCGTGTTCCAAAAGCCAGAATTTGTAATTCAAATGTTTACTCAAACATTACACTACAAACAAAAAAATGCACGTTTTGCCACATATACAGGTGGCGCTCTCAGTATACAGTGACACAAAGGAGGAGAAAAGCCAATCACTATTTATTACATATGTCCTTGCACGACATCTAGTAGTGGGCCATTAGTGGTATTATGCACCACTGACAATTGGTGAATGAATTAAAACTCCATAAACTTCAGTGGGACCAACCGCTCTTCACATGCCAAGGTCGAATTTTGGTTCGAGTAAAAACTATGCAGACAGCCTGGTATGTAGTGGGAAAGCCTGTCGTTTCTCTACCGGAACAGTATGCCACCCGGTCATGGTAAAAAAGGGAACAAGGGAAGGCAAGGGGAACTATACTGAAAGCAGCGCCATATTTGTGTCCTTGAGGCTGCATGGATATATCTGGCAAAAAAACCCGGCTCCTGAATGCGTTCTCGCTATAACTTACCCGTCTCTTCTAGGGGAGTATAAGAAGCTGCTCGACTACTGAGGAAGGAGTGCATGTTGTAGGTAGGAAGGGGCTGAAAGTGGCTTTTTTAGCAAGCAAAAGAACAATTAAAGTGTTTTTGGGAAGTGTCCATCTGTTCATAGGGGCAACACCATCCTGTTTCCTCCTTTCCTCATGTTCTGACAGTGTCTCTCCCAGTTTTGGCAGTCGCTTCCCTACTGAAAGAAACCATTTGGCGCCTATATGAAAATAAACGGGTCCATACCGGTAACAGTTTAACCATACCGGTCACCAGTTTGTCAAAGGGGTCGCCCGTATGGCTCAAAGGGGTCCCCCGTATGAGCCCTAACGGCCACCTATTCGGACAAACAGGTCACTCCTTTCTCAAACGGGTCGCTCGTTTGGGCAAATGGGTCGCTCGTCTGGGCAAATGGGCGACTCGTTTGGGCAAAGTTGTCGCACGTCTGCTCAAACCGGTGACCATGTTGCAAACTGTACCGGTTTAATCAAACGGCTCTCCGGAGCCCGTTTGATACTGAACGTACAGATCGGCGGCGTGGGCACACCTAGCGTTTCAGCCGTGGCAGTCAATGCTTCCGGAAGGCTGGGAGCGCCGGTTCATCAATTTCAGATCGTCCGCATAATGCAAGTAATTATATTTATACTTCCATTGCACTGATGTTCGCTTATACTGCAACTAAAAGTAACACCTTTTTTGTTGTCGTTGTTTTACGTAAACGCGCGACGTTGGTGAGCCGATATTTTTGACAGAACTTTAAAAGTTTGTCCGTCTTTGTTGCCTCAATTTACTTATTCAGCTCGAATCTCTCTCGCAGAAGACGCGACCGCGTGAAAGAATGTACGTCTAGACTCCGTTCCACTTTAATTCAAGACGCCACGAAGGTAGCACGCGTACACGCGGCTGCAAGAACATCGAGCATTGCGAGAGCACGCCCGCCGTTGCAGCAGTCAAACTAGGAACTCGCGCTGAGTACTTTCTTCGCTCGGGCGCAAGTCGAGCTTCTGGCCGCCCCGCCGCCATTTCCAAGGTTCGAACGTGCTGAAATGCGCGTGCGCGTGTTTTTTTTTTTTTTTTTGAGGTTACAAAAACACATCTCACTGCAATGCCTGGGGAGAGGGAGAGAGACTGTTCCTGTGGTCCTCGCCCCCTCCCTCCTCTCTTGTCACCCGTCACGTGACTCGCAGCCACGCGCGAGCTACACGCTGATAAGCATCGAGACCCGGAAGGGTGCGCCTAGCAGCCGCTCTTTAATTTGTCTGCTTGTTGTCAGTTCCATGGTCAGTTCCAGCTCGAACTTCGCGCGTCCACCTGCTTCGATCTGTCGCCTAACCCTGCGGTCTTATTAGGATGTCTTTCGACAACGTATTGGATGTGCACCAAAGCTATCAGTGTTCGAAAAGTCCTACGTCTTTATCGGCAACAAGCGATTGTTCAAAGAAGTCGGGAATTCTTGCTGTTTGGTTGGGTTCGGCAACTGACAGCTTGTGCGCCACATCGTGTTGAAACTTCCAAGAAGCCGTTCCCTCTCATTTGTGTTTGTGTGGTTGTCCTGCTTTGACCGTGTCGACAAATATCACGGATTACATCTTTCAAGTCCGCTATTTTTATGGTAAGTGCACTGCAACCTACTTCTTAACAACGATTGACCGTTTTTCTACTCGTACTCTTCCAGATTATCTATATAATTATGCAGCCACTATTCTCGCGGCAGCCGGGCGAATAATTTGCCGAAAGTCTACCTTCATAGTCTAGAATTTCCACGGTTCTTGTTTGGTTAGCTATCTTCTCAGTTGTCTAAAAGCTTAGAGTGCCTCTCACATTTCACATATCGCTTGCACGGTTGTACTTGTCTACCGAAGACGTAATAAACTTTGAGGAGAATTGAAAACAATATTTTGTGTCTGTTTTCCTGTCCATTTGCAAGCACCTACTTGAGCACATTTGTTCTACGTGTTTCCGCCATGTTATAAATAGGTTTATGAGTTTCGGAACGTCTTAAATAAGTTTAAGATAACCAACCTACAAGACAATCCCCGTTTAGGGCTAGCGCATAATTTCCCGATTCGAATTGCACGTTCATACGTGTGGTCACGTGCAAGGTCGAACGGGCACCTGTATCAAACGGGCACCCGTATCAAACGGGCACCTGTATCAAATGGGTACCGTTTCCAGCGGGTACCATTTCAAACGGCTACCCGTATCCCGTAATCACGTTTGATCCAAAAGGGTCGACAAGTTTGCACCCCTTTGATTTACCAGTTTGCCACCCGTTTGAATTTCAAATGGTTTTTTTCAGTAGGGTTCTGCCCTAGAAAGCGCAGCTTTACACTTAAAAGGAGGTTATGCTTTGTCCCATCGTCCAACACGGCTTGCTGAGTTTAGTATTTGTGCACGTAGCATGCACAAAGAGACAACACAAATGGAACTTCCCTTCTGAAAAAGACCATTTGAAATTTAAACGAGTGGCGAACTGGTCGACCCGTCTGAATCAAACGGGCGGCAAACGTTTCGATCCGTTTGGATAAAACGTGGTTATGGGATAGGGGTACCCGTTTGATACGGAAGTCTGTTTGAGACAGGTGCCTGTTTGAAACGGGTGACCGTTCGACCTGCCATGTGACCACACGTTCGAACGTGCATTTCGTGTAGGCGAATTATACGCTAGCCCTAAATGGGTATCGTCTGGAAGGTTGGTATCTTAAACACGTTTAAGACGTCCCGAAACTCATAACTGTGACACTGTGAGGCCACTGCCACTGTGAGGCCTAAACACTGTCAGGCCACTTCCGTTTCCGTTCATAAGAGGAGTCGGAGGCTGAGTGGGATGGCGGTCGTCGTGGTTGTCGCTCTCTTTATTCGAGTGTTTTATATTTTGAAGTTGGGAGCAGGAAGTGTGCTTTGCATTTATCGAAACGCGAGTTCCCGCGACAAAGTGGAACGCAACAGGCTGGCATTGAACGCCGAAACCTCGCCGTTGGAACGAGAGCCGTGAGCGCTCCCTAGCCCTGACGAGGACTAGCGGCGTAGTCCGAGCGCACGACCGACGAGTGTGACAAAATGGTCGATGAAAACAGCGGAGGATGCCATGGTAACGAGGTAGGCAATACAGGTTTGTCGGCAACAGGTATCACAAACGTTGTCGCCACCCTAAACAGCGGAGCGGCGGAAATATGTAGGCACCCTAGGTAAACCATTCGCCCGCAAAACCAACAGTCGCTCTCAAAACAGCAAATCTGAAGCAGCCTCTTGACTCATTTCAGCACGGTAACACGAAATTATGGCCTAGCCGCGTAGAGTAAAAGAAGGTTAAATCGCTTGCCACCAGATAGCAGGGTCAAGCAGAGTAGTCGCAAGTAGCTAGGCCTAGGTGGCACAAGGTACCGCCCAATTCATGTTCTACAAAAAAATATATTTTTTTCACGCTACCATTACGCTCCGGGAACCTTTATCATTCACACATGTAGACACATTACGAATAGTACAAGCATCAGCTGAACACACATACACATGCATCGCGCATATAAACATCAATACAACAGCACACTAACCCGATCACTACTCCCGCGCTCTGCGTTTCCGTCTTTTATACTGGTTGCTTTGAACGCACAGAATTTCTCGGTGACTCCCTAAGCGATACGAAAAATTTACAATATATTGGTTTTTTTCCAGCAATGTCATACATCTGAGAGTATTTATAAAGGCTCAGGGGATGAATCAATTATTAAAAAGAAAACGCTCGATCATGCCGTAATTATTTGAATGCCAATAAATTGAGCCACTCCAATACGGTTCCAAGCTAAGAGTGTTTGCTTTTCTATTTGTGCTGTTCGCGCACGGCGGCAATTGCCGTCTTGAATTAATCTCTGTAGAGCCGATATTCACTCAGCTGGAGGTGATGCTTCACGGGCTGGGAAATCGCTTTTCGATCAGCTTCAATGCCGTCAAAGCCGCGACTTGCGGCAGGTGTTAAGTGCACGAAGCTACGCTGTGACGAGCTCGAAAACTTCTTGCGCTCATCCCAGCGCGCTACTTGGAGGGCAGTTTCTCGAGGAACCGTAGTATATTTAAAATGCAAAATAAAGTATAGCTTCTTTTTTTTATTTTACCTGTTTTTTTTTAATGCTAAAATTCCACTGTAAATATACATACCTCCCGTCATGATTTTGTACTGTTTAGTCTTTTCCCCAGAGCGCAATCGCTCACGGGGACCGACAGTCACATTGGTCAGTGTACGATAGGAGCTTACTGTTCAGACCAGCGTTCCAACATCACTATCCACACGTCGATCGATTGCACCTAATTCCTCAAGTGGTCTTAAACTCTTTAATGTAAAGCGGAATGTCAACCTGTAACACCCCGCCCCCTCCCATCAGGGCCCGACCAGCGGCATCAATGCCCGACACTATACGTCATCTCATCTTCTTTGCACACCACTCATACGCGAAGACACGGTCACATCGGCGATAATTCCAGTCTTCCCTTCACTACGCACAACACTGCCATCACGATGTTGCTGCTATGTTGCTGACACACAGAAATACAGAGCCACGTTGAACGCCGGTTGGCACTCGGAACAGGAAAACAGAACCGAACTCAGCACGGAAGGCACCCAGGCAGCCGACAGGAAAACCTGCCTGCCTTGGACGCAGTTACTGCGATTTCCATAACGTCAAAAACGTCGACACAGTTTCGCGTGGTTCCGCTATGTAGTTCCGCATGGGTCCCGCCGCAATCCAGAGCCGGCCATGCCATCTTACCCAGTGTATGTACCGCTGCTGGCACTGCTCCGGAACTTCGCTGTTTCTAGCGGCTTCGTTTGCTCGCCTGATAAAATTAGTGGCAAAAACGTCAATGCAACCGAAATGTTCTGCACGCTTGGCCTAGAAGACGGAATTACAGGCGGCCGTCGCTGCCGCTGAAGCTCAATCAACTCAACATTAATTTATTAAACAATGTGCGCGATGTGCTCGAAAAACGAAACCGAAACAAGATGAGTCGGGAGGGCAAAAGCTTTCTCCTGTCTGCCTGGAGAAGGAGGAAAACGTCTCGTTCCTCCGTGTCCGCTTGGAGGCTCGTCAGTAGAAGGGAGGAAGTCGCGCCGTTGCTCCCTTTTTCTTCCCTTTTTTCTTAGAGTACGGGAACTCGGTATCTGCGACCAATCAGTAACAGTGTGCGATGCGTTACGCCGCGCCCGTCGACGTTACTTTGAAGTATAAACGTACCTTTACAGCTCATTCACACTGGAAGCGGATCCGCGTTCGCAAAGCGGTTGCGAACGCTGTTGTATAAAGACTCAGTACAATTTCCCGCGCAGTTGATGTCAACAAGTGTGAGGGCAATTATAGTGGATATTTATAAAAAGCCGTCTGCAAGCGCTTTGCGAACGCGGATCCGCTTCCATTATGAATGAGCGGTAAGCGTTAATACAACTGAGAAGATTGCAAAGCAAACAAAAACCGAGGTAATTCTATACTGTAAAGGTAGACTTTGGACGAAATTATTCTCCCGGCTACCGCGAGAATAGACGTCGCATAATTGTACAGATAATCTGGAAGAGTACGCGTAGAAGAACGGTCAATCGTTGCCAGCAAGTAGGTTTCAGTGCACTTAAAATATTAATAACGTACTTGAAAGATGTACACGGTCAAATCAGGACAACCACACAAAACAAACGAGAGGGAACGACTCCTTGGAAGTTTCAACACGATGCGGCGTACGAGGTGTCATTTGCCGAACCCAAGCAAAGCCCAAGAATTCCTGACTTCTTTGAAGAATCGCTTGTTGCCGATATACGTGTGGGACGTTTCGAACACTGATAGCTTTTGTGTACAGCGAATTGTCGAGAGACATCCTAATAAGAACGCAGGTTTAGGCGACAGATGAAAGCAGGTAGCACGAGCGAACTTCGAACTGCAACGGACAACAAGCAGACAAAGAAAAAAGCGGCTGCTAGGTGCGCCCTCGCGCATCTGGATGCGTATTAGCGTGTAGCTCGCGCGCTGCTGCGGGTCACGTGACGGAGGTTACAAGAAAGGAGGGAGGGGGCACGGTGAAAGAGCAGGACACCGGGACAGCCTCGTACCCTCTCCCCAGGCATTCCAGTAAGATGTGTTTTTGTAGCCTCGGAAAGCAGGCGCCGGCCAGATGCTTGGCTCCTGCTTGCGTGCTGATATGCGCGAGCGCGCGCATTTTAGCACGCTTGAACGCTGGAGATGGCACGGTCAGAAGCTCGGCTTGCGCCCGAGCGAAGAAAGTACTCAGCGCGAGCTCGTAGTTTGACTGCCGCGACGGCGGGCGTGCTCTCGCAATGCTTGATGTTCTTGCCGCCGCGTGTATGCGCGCTACCTTCGCTGCGTCTTTAACTGAAACGAAATGGAGTCTAGAAGTACATTTTTTCACGCGATCGCGTGTTCTGCGAGAGGGATTCGAGCAGAATAAGTAAAGTGAGGCAACAAAGAACAACAAAGTTTTAAAGTTCTCTCAAAAATATCAATTCAAAACGTCACGGGTTTAAATAAAAAAAGTGTTAGTTATATTTGCAGTATAAGCGAACATCTGCGCAATTAAAATAGAAATATAATAACTTGCATTACGAGGACGGTCTCAAATTGATTAACGGCGCTCCCAGCCTTCCGGAAACATTGGCTGCCACGGCTGAAAAAGGCGTGCCCATGCCACCGATCTGTACGTTCACTATCAAACTGGCTCCGGAAAGCCATTTGATTAAACCGGTGCAGTTTGCCGCTCACCGGTCACCCGTCTGTGCAACATGGTCACCGGTTTGAGCAAACGTGCGACGACTTTGCCCAAACGAGTTGCCCATTTGCCCAGACGAGCTACTTGTTTGCCAAAGGAGTGACATGTTTGTCCAAATAGGTGAACGTAACGGCTCATACGGAGGACCCCTTTGAGCCACACGGGTGACCTCTTTGACAAACTAATGACCAGTATGGCGAAACCGTTACCGGTATGGACCCTTTTACTTTTATATAGATTTTTTTTTCCTTGCGCGGCCCTTTTTTTCGTCGCTGGCGCCCACCACGGCGGGAAGGGACCGGAGGGAACGGCCGTTTCCAGCAATGTCATCTGTCTCGACTTTCTTAGTCCTTGTCTTGTCGCGCTATCTTATAGCAAAAGAAAAGACTTCCCCCAGACGCGCCAGATCCTAAAAGTGCCAAAGAGCGTCCCAGATGCAAATATCTTGAAAGGTCACGTGCTCCATTAAAACTATTTTGAAAGGTCGTAAGGTTTCACGAGAAGGAAAGGGACAGTTCCGACGGGCCTCTAAAGAAGCGATGATGTAGCTGAAGGCCCTTAGGAATTCCTAATGGGTATGTCAGCACGCTTACAAAACATTGATGGCCATTTCAAAATTATCAAACATTTTATCGGTATTTCAGAACTTATGTTGAGCCTCTTCAGTTCCGTTCATATAAGACAAATTAATTTTTTCATGGTAATGATAATTACGTCAATCAAGCTCATGTTGTCACGAATGGCAAATGCCGAAGCAGCGAATAACTGGGGAACTAAACTTTTAATGGGGCGAACTTGTATCCAAAACATATAGAAGAATGTATCGCGGACGTTTATATTGGTAAAACAGCAGCGTCCAACGCAGGGGCGAGAGTGACCCCCGGTCGCCACGTGGAGCCATTTTTGTACTCTCGTGGGCTTCTGGAATAATCGGCGTAGAAGCTTCGGCGGGCAGAACATTCTGGCCTCGAACAGACGACAAGGTTCTCGAACTTATGAAACCCTAAATTCAAAAAATAAATAAAAGACGCGCCGCTCCCAGGAATCGAACCTGGGACCGCCTCACGGAAGCCAAGCGCTGTAACTACGCGCCCACGCGCGCGCTTACAGTGCGACGCGCCTGGCAATATGTTGCCAGCATTTATAAAGCACTACAAGAGGTGAAGTGCTACTCGGTGCATGATTGTTAAGGAGGGCAGGCGATAATGAGATCATAAATACAAGCATGCATGGAGACGCCACGGCAATGAAACGAGGAATCAGTGGAGTAGTGATTCAACGCACCACTGCTCGGAGGAAGTGAGGGAAATCTAGTTCTGCAAAGCCCAGAGCCTCTGAGAACTATCCAAACTCCTGACATTACAAATATAACTACAAGTTTAACTTCATCCAAATGTGCATAAGGGATCCAGCTGGTTAATCCATCAAAGCTCTGACGAAGTTGAGCGACAGCAGACTGCACAGTCATCTCTGGTGTGAGAGTTTCAAATGCAAAATAGGCACTTGCAACAGGTGAAAAACCCAACGTCATATACCTTTTGGAAAACAAGGAGCACTCTCTGCACACGCAAAGGGAATGTCAAGAACTCACTGTATTGAACCAGCTGTTGCAGACAACAGAGACGAAAAGGAAAATATTGGCAAGGGGACTGCAGCAGACCAGTAGCTGCGCAGTCCTCACTCTTTCGGGAGGCACATAATGCATTTTCTGGGGAAGCAAGCATGTCCTCATAATTCTCCCTATTGGGATTTTTGAAAATGTCCTTTTTGGCAAGAAGCAAGAATACTTCAATGAAAACTAGTAAACTATTAAGAGTGTGGCCCAGAGTGCATTAGACAGTTAAATCGTCGAGATTTGGAACTTCAGAAAGAGGCTCATCATGCAACAGTTAATATCGACTAGATTGGGACCTCTAGAAATAAATTTAGATTTATCTGCACCCACCTGATCTGCCCTCAAAAGTGTAAACAGAAACCATTCTGAGGAGAAAGAAACAGTCCCTGCCGAATTGTTCAGGGCAAAGCAAAGAGCTGCATCCTGAATTTCAATTTCTACCACAATTAATCAACTTTCTTTACATATCTGAGTTTGCAACAGGAGTTTAAATTAATATTGCCCAAGTTCTCGGCCTCAAGAACTACAACAGTGTCATTGGCTTCTTTTGACTCATGTATATTAAAATGATTTGTACTCAATATCTCGGGAAGTAAAGTTTAAATACAAACGAATGCATAAAGAAATTTCGCCAAGTAGTGAGATAATACATCAGCTTTCTTTTCTACTGAATTTGGAGGGCTCCGACTGAGCTGAATTGAAAACGTTTGTCAAACGTTGAAAATGCCTAGATTTTTTATCATGATATAGGTTTCTTTAGCTAAAACAAAAAAAAAATATTTACAGAAGGCTTAAATATGGGTTGCGTAAAACTTTCATTGCCTCTCCATGGTTTGCCTCGATAGGTTTACCTTAAACTGCATTGTAAATTTCAAAACAAAATGAAGAATGTGTTCACAAAGTTTCCCAACAAAAGACACACATAGTTCTAGAGCAAGTGAATATTGATGACCATGATGATATCGAAATAGAGCATGTTGAACTTTGTTATAAATTCAGTTGCCGAAAGTTGAACCGTGTTCATACTATAGCCAGTCAGAATGACCTCAATGAAGTGGAAAGAAATAGAGCAAGCAGAGCCAGGTGCCCAAAAAATGGTTCTGGCAAAACCTCTGGAGGACAGGCAATAAATAGTACAAACGCCATGCATTACCATAAACTTCCGTTCACAGACCCTCCCAAGGAAACCTACGTAGCTTGGAAGCTCGCTTAATGACTTTCATTATGCAGTCTTCCAACCTAACAGCTACCCAGTTCCCATGATATAAGCCAACACCCCCTGGAAGCTAAGATGTTAGCTCTCTTCTCGTGACGTCGCAAGGAACGCCAGTGGGTGTGCGCGTCAAAAGCTGAAGCGAAGGGAACGCCATTAGATCGAGCGTGTTAACAACGCGCTGTGAGTCACATAAGCACGTCTTATTAGCACGACTTAACGCTGCATATAGAGAACTGGGCTAGAAAACATTTTTTTTACACGGGAAATTTATCACACTGCTAGGTAATTAGTATGAAATAATATAAGGTATCTATTGAAAAATGTGACTTTTAAGTTAAAAAAGTTTAGCTACGCAATTACTGCTGCAGGCAAACATATTTCATAAAGAATTACTTCCACATGATGGCGAGACAGGCTGTGATCGAACAAGGCAAAACAGATTACAGTAAATATCAGGTAGACGTAGTCAACGTGAACACCGCTGGACAAATGTCAGTTACAATTATGTAGGCAATGTTAGCTCATGCGTTTACTGGTTTACTGCGTTATACCCCGGGCACATGGTAAAAGTCTTGTAATTCCACCGAATGACAATATGGGGTCGGCAAACCACTCGCAACGCTCGTACACTCTCAGAAAAAAAGTGAAAGCCGTTTACAACTTCCTGTAACGCCGAATCGGAGCGCAGCTCTTGAGGAGGAGGAGTGGAGGGTATATTCCTCCTCCTCCCTCGTGATCATGCCAGCTAGTCCTCCTCCCCTCCTGCTCCCCCTCCCTCTCCTTTACCACCTTTACCGGGCGGGGGAGGAGGAGGAGCGGAGGGGGAGGAGGAGGAGGGGGAGGGGCGACGCCGACGCCGACGCCGCACAGGCTGGAAACAGGTCACGTGACCCCCTCCCCCGAGGTCACGTGACCCGCTTGACCATACTACACAATGAGGGGAGGAGGAGGAGAAGGAGGGGGAGGAGGAGGACGGGAGGAGGAGGAGGAGGAGAGGGAGGGGCGCGGTTACGCCGACGGCGACGGCGACGCCGACGGCGACGCCAACGGCGACGCCGACGCCGCTCAGGCTGGAAACGGGCCCCTAAGAGCTGCGCTCTAAAATGGTGTATTATTACACCCCTTGTCCCATATAATACACCCCAAAACTTCAATTCGACGTACAGCGCCCCATAATCGAACAGGCGGCCCCAAAGTTTACGAGGGGCTTGATAGCCGTGTGGTACAACTTATTAAGATAGCTTACGTACGTATTATTGACTACAAAAAAGATTATCTGAGTTTTCTTGGCCGTGCTGCAAACGCTCCGTGTTTTCTTTTTGGGTCTTTGATAGGTACTTTAGCAATTTAATAAGTTGCAACTTGCACCACACGGCTATCAAGGCCCTCGAAAACGTTTGGAGCCGTCTGTTCGACTATAGGGCGCTGTACGTCGAAATGAAGTTTTGGGGTGTATTATATGGGACAAAAGGGTGTAAGGTGATGCCCTTTTTTTTTAGAGTGTATTGTCGCTGAGGATCGCGAGCTCATTCAATTTTATATTATCATTTAATGATAACGTAATAAATTTGGCTTGTCACAAAAATTACTAAGCTTACTTCCTATTTACTATCAACGAATCCCCTTCTCACTGTGGGCCCAAGATGCCTTAGAAAAAATATATTTTAATTTGCATGCAAAACTACTGCTACTTTAAACAGCCCTGATAGTAGTATGGACGTTGTGAATCCGATAACATAACATTCGTATAAATAAACGCATAAGCGAAAAAAATTGATTTGCGGACGGACGGACGGACAGCCGGATGGATGGATCAGTGCAGCAGTAGTAATAATGTGAAAGAAGATGCAAGAGAGTGATTATTCATTGTTTAGCATTAAAACGAGGGGAAGGATCAAGTTGAGGAGGCTGGCGAAAATTGGGCTGGGTTATAGATATATGTCGGGATTCTTTTCGTCGATCTTTTTCAGCTCGATTGCACCTTTAG
Organism: Ixodes scapularis; assembly: GCF_016920785.2. Lineage (NCBI taxonomy): Eukaryota > Metazoa > Arthropoda > Arachnida > Ixodida > Ixodidae > Ixodes > Ixodes scapularis. Next base: position 214,497,290 of record NW_024609835.1, on the reverse strand, counting down.
ATTATTGAATTATATCCATAACCTTATAATGCACGCTATTCTCCCTTGTTGGTGTCAGACTTGTAGCAGCTGATAAAACTCGTTTGATCTACTGACATCTAACTCCTGGATTTCTCAATGGGCGCTCAGGATTTCTCATGGCGGCTTATGTTTGTTCCGCGTTAGTGGTTTTCACTAAACATGCTACTTACAGCGTGTAAATGTGCGTGTTGGGCATCTGCTTTATTTTATTAGTTGAACTACCGTACACCTTAGGTTTTTACCTTGCGGAATTGTAAGTACCGTACTTCTAAATATATTTTCTTACGAAGAAAACGGTTTCTCCTATTTAGTCGGACCGCTTTTGTCATCAGCTGCTTGCTCCCGGTTTGAATAGACGTTTGGTGCGTATTGTCTTTTGGGTTAAAACATGCTTGTGAAAGTCAATCTCTGAAAAAAATTTTAATAACGTCTCAGACTGCCTTCTTGGTTTCGGATTTTGTCAGTCGGGCGTCTAAATTGCTGAAGTCCTGAAGGAATCCTAAAGGCTGTAGGGTCTGAAGGAATTTGAAGGGCGGAATGGGTTTTAAGCGTAAAAGGGATTGGAAGGGGTCAAGTTTTATTGGCTTAAGGAGTTTGAAAAGCTGAGGGGTTCTATAAAAGATCACGGCTGAAGTATTATTTTCAATACGGCATCGTGCCCCACCTTGACCTCGGATAAATTTTTAGAAAGTCAAATACTAATGAATGGCAGTTACAGTGGGACGGTGAACCCGATACCAAACTTAAAGCCATTAAACCTGTATTGAGGGTGTGAGAGTGTTTCTCTCATATACAACTACCGTTTTGAAATCTTTTTGTGACGCATAAGAATTCAAAAATCCCCTTTCATTCATATGAACTTGAACTGTGGTAAAAATCTGAGACTGAGCATTGTGAAAAATGTTGATTCTCCTGCATATATTATGGCAGTGCTGACGTTTAGATAATCAGCGGCAGTGCTGTTTTAAGAACGTTTTTATGTCTCAATTTCTTACGTCGATACCTGCTACTTGTTACCGAACGTTTTGCATCTATTGAATGGGTTTGTGACTTTTTAAACAAAGTTGGCTATTTACATCTGCGGTATTTTTAACTGCTTCTCAAGAAACGTTGGCGCTTCTTGAAAACCTTGATTTTGGCACACTATGGCCTTAGCTCCCCTTGTGCCACTAAATTTGCAGTCATCATCATCATTCTCTGGTGATTTACGGGACTATTCTTTTTAAATAAAAAAAATAATATACTCAAACATATACGTAAGATATACGTAAGAAATAAATCTATGGTTACCCTATTGAAAAAAAACCAGCAAGGATATCAAGCTGGGCAAGCTGGTTTAGCAGGTTCGAGCTGGTATATGTAGTAATCAACCTGGTTAAAGCTGGTTCACGCAGTTTCGAGCTGGTTCGAACTGGCACTGCAGCTGGGCAAGCTGGGTCTTAAGCTGGTTTAAGTTTGTCATGCTGGTTCGAGCTGGTTCTGAATCTGGCCCGAGCTGGTTCAAGCTGGCCAAGCTGGTCTTGCCGGGAGCGCGCACGCCAAGGTCGGCGAGGCCTTGTCGAACTGGCATAGCTGGGAGCGCAGCGCCAAAATCGGCTGGGGTTGGGACGATGCCACGTCCTGTTCTTTGTCCTCTCGTTTTTGGTAGACGACCGGGTGCTTCAGGCACGCTGCGAGCTTCTTTTGTGTGCTAGAAAAGAGATAGAAAAAGAGAGAGTGGTAGGAAAGGATAATTTTAGACACGTTTGGCTATCTTGGGCAGATTTTCGAAGGGACGGGTGTGCGCGTTGTTTGGCGACTACTTGAACGGCAGTGCAAGCGAAGCGCTATTTAAGGAGACAGCGAGCGGCCGTCCGTTCAGCGCGGGAAGGAGTCGGATGCCCCGACTGAAGCGTCGTTTCGTGTCTTCGAACATCTCTGTGCTTGCGAATGACGTTGGTTCCGAGGAGTATCGCTAATGCCATCCAAGCCACATGGTTTTCCTCGCATCTGAAGACTACGCAAGAGGACGCTTCGCCCCCCTTACGGGCGGGACCCACTTTCGCCTCTCATCCGCGTAGCATTTTTTTATTGTTATTGCCTCTTTTTAGCGTGTGCCTAGTATTTTTCGTGTTGAGAGAAAATCAATCTAGTTCAATAGCATTGTTCTTTTGCGCAGAGAACCACTGTCTGTGCGCCGTTTAGTACTGTGCCAGTGCAGTGGATCTGTAGCTTCTGAGCTCATGTGAGCAGACCACGAATACGAAAATAATAAATTAGATGCCAAGCTGGCTTTTCTAAAGAGTTGGGCTTGTTTATCCTGTGTATTCATTTAAACTGGTTAAACAGGTGGGGAAGTACACCAGCCTAATCAGCATGAGCAGTTCACCCATCATGGCCCAGCATTTGCCCAGCATTCACCCAGCATACAACCAGCTCGACCAGCACGGCATGCTGCAGCAATAACACAGCATGAAGCTGGGATGCTGGGACCATCATGAAGCTGGGGTGCTGGGACCAGATTGTACTGGTTTTTCAATAGGGTATATGTGTTTCAAACAAAAAAAGTCTTTCTTTTTCTGGATTCAAGGACATACGAAAAGAAAGACCGCTGCTATTGCAGAAATCTTAATCCAAGTAGACGCTAAACGATGCCGATCGGCAAAACAAGACTTAAACGATTACTGGAAACTAACCACCTGATCAACCAGGGAAACAAAGTTAAGGGCAGAAAGAGTGCAGACGCCTAGATGTTTTTATTAATAGTAACATATAACCACTTAGCCGTTTCCGGTGATTTTCTGCGAAAAGAAAGCATGGCAAGCACATGTGCCAACCTTGATTACAAATCAAATATTCTAGTTGCAGTGTGACAATCCTTACGTAGTCCACAATTAGGAGCACCTCATAGCCTATGTTGAGGTGAATATATTCGTGGTTGTATTTAGATATTCCATCGACGTATAAGAGATGTACTGTTCTACACCAGACACAAGCCTCATGTTGACTCTTGAAGATATGATTGATAAACTAGCCATTACGCCATTCACAAAACGCAAAAGGATAAGCCTGTATTCCTTCCTGGAACTGCTTACTTTGTATTTGATGGTTACCAGTGATATCAAATGAAAGTCACTAAATGTGAAAAAGGTGGGATATGCTTTGCTTCTCAGGTGGCGTCACATATATGCCACTTGTTCTTCGCAGCAGGCGAAAGGAACATCCAATCAACACTGCAAGGCACGAGACTCTAGACCAAGTTTAGGCACCTGGCTGACTATTTCATCATGTTTCAAGGGAAGAAAATGGATCTTAAATACAGACATGGGACTATGCTCCAAACACCCACACACCTGTGGACATATGAAACCCTGGGGGTCCCACAGAGTTTGTGTGGACCTCTCTGCCCCTGTGGGGCCGCAGGTACCTGTGGAACCCCGAAAATTGCGCGGGTCTGTGGATCCGCAAGCAAGCAAGTAAAACTTTATTTTGTGTAGGGCCTACGTCCTGGTCCGGACGGCCCGTCCGGCCCACGTCTCGCGGATGGATTCCCCAAGGGGACCTGACTGATTAATTAGTGCTTCTAGTGCGGTGGGTATGTCGGTGCCCGTTGGTGGAGCCAGCCATTCCTACCAAGAAATGATGTGGGAGAGGGTTCGGGGAAGGGTGGGTTGGTTACAAGAGCAGTTGGTGTGAGGGATGGAAGGGTATTCTTCGCATTTTGGGCAGGTGGGGAAGTCGGGTCGTTTGTAGATGTGGAGGAAGATGTGGTGCGATGGAAGAGACTTGGTCTGGGCTTGCCTGACGAGGGAGGATTGTTGCCTAGACATGGTCTTCGGAGGAGGACATTCGTGCCCCATGTCGAGGTGACCAGGTTCTTTACTACGCTCTCCCCTATCTTCCACTAATGGCATCGTTTCACGTTTGACGACCACATTGCAGACATAATCTATAAAAATGTTTAAAGGCAAAACAAACACATTTGGTGATAACGATGTTGAGTGTGAATCTTCATGTAGTTCTGTTTTGTGCGTATTGATTTGTAGAGTTACGACACTCGAGTAGCCCACTGGCAGTGAGAAACGGAATATACATAAATATTCAGACAATATAGAGATAACAACAAATATTTGATAAAAATAATCATTGCAGTTTAAAGCACTGAGCCATCATTTATTTAACAATAACAAATATGTAAGCGAATACAATGTTTTGTCATGGTGGTGTTTAAATAGATACCTTGTGATAAATTTTCATTAACTCTTCGAAAGGTCGAAGTATTAAACTTCTCACGACATTTGTTGAGCTTAGAATAGTTTTTTTTTCTATCCAGAGATTTTGTAAAGCTAGCAATTACTAACTCGACTTGGCATATCACTCTCTTCAATGTAGTTGGGCAGCTCGTCTGTTAGCTCGTTTGCGGTGCCACCTGCAGTGAATGCTTCAGCATCTACCGCTGGGCTTGTGACTGCAGGCTGCTCCTGCGACAGTCTCTCCCAATGCTGCTTTAATTTCTATAAAAATGTGCAACATGAACCAACACAACACATCAGCGTTACAAGTTTTGTACGGTGCTATACTAAAAGCTGACAGTGGGCGGCAAGCATGTACCGGTTCGATCAATCACCGACCGAGTTAGAGCAAAGTTACAGCCCCACTGTGTTGCCACCTGTCGCAAAACAAAGTCCCCTCCACAGCCATGGAGAAAACGTCCAGAGCAGAGCTGCCAAGGAAATATAACGATGCACTTTAGGGTGAGGTAAGCTCACCACTGGGTAGAATGAGATGAGGGACTGGCAAATCCTGCCGAGCATACAGAGTCGGAGCTGATATTAGTTTTTATTGAAATAAAAAGCTCGGTTTCAATAAGTGCATGCCACACGTACTTTGTCATGTGAAGGACAACAAAGCATATTTACTACAGTATATAAAACACCCTACGCTTTGAATGAATGCATGTAACGGAAATATGAGAACCAGCCACAACACAAATAGTCACCTCTGACTTGTGAAACTTCTCTAGTTGGTGATATATTAAATACATCGCAGGAGTTGTTGTTTCACAACGCATTGCCACTAGGCATACGATACTGAACGTACCAGCTCTGGTCCACCATGCCAACGTGGAATCAATTTATACATAGTTTTCAAAGCGTGTTCCAAAAACCAGAATTCGTAATTCAAATGTTTACTCAAACATTACTCAACAAACAAAAAAATGCACGTTTTGCCACATATACAGGTGGCGCTCTCAGTATACAGTGACACAAAGGAGGAGAAAAGCCAATCACTATTTATTACATATGTCCTTGCACGACATCTAGTAGTGGGCCATTAGTGGTATTATGCACCACTGACAATTGGTGAATGAATTAAAACTCCATAAACTTCAGTGGGACCAACCGCTCTTCACATGCCAAGGTCGAATTTTGGTTCGAGTAAAAACTATGCAGACAGCCTGGTATGTAGTGGGAAAGCCTGTCGTTTCTCTACCGGAACAGTATGCCACCCGGTCATGGTAAAAAAGGGAACAAGGGAAGGCAAGGGGAACTATACTGAAAGCAGCGCCATATTTGTGTCCTTGAGGCTGCATGGATATATCTGGCAAAAAAACCCGGCTCCTGAATGCGTTCTCGCTATAACTTACCCGTCTCTTCTAGGGGAGTATAAGAAGCTGCTCGACTACTGAGGAAGGAGTGCATGTTGTAGGTAGGAAGGGGCTGAAAGTGGCTTTTTTAGCAAGCAAAAGAACAATTAAAGTGTTTTTGGGAAGTGTCCATCTGTTCATAGGGGCAACACCATCCTGTTTCCTCCTTTCCTCATGTTCTGACAGTGTCTCTCCCAGTTTTGGCAGTCGCTTCGGCCCAAGAAGGCGCAGCTTTACCCTTAAAAGGAGGTTATGCTTTGTCCCATCGTACAACAACGCTTGCTCAGTTTAGTCTTTGTGCACGTAGCATGCACAAAGACACAGCACAAATGGGACTTCCCTACTGAAAAAGACCATTTCAAATTCCAACGGGTGGCGAACTGGTCGACCCGTCTGAATCAAAAGGGTGGCAAACTTGTCGATCGGTTTGGATAAAACGTGGTTATGGGATACGGGTACCCGTTTGATACGGAAGTCCTTTGACGGAAGTCCGTTTGATACGGAAGTAGCTAGGCATCTGTATCAAACAGGTGCCTGTTTGATACAGATGCCCGTTCGACCTGCCACGTGACCACACGTTCGAACGTGCATTTCGTGTAGGCAAATTATACGCTAGCCCTAAATGGGTATCGTCTGGAAAGTTGGTACCTTAAACACTTTAAGACCTCCCGAAACTCATAACCGTGACACTGTGAGGCCACTGCCGCTGTGAGGCCTAAACACTGTCAGGCCACTTCCGTCTCCGTTCAGAAGAGGAGTCGGAGGCTGAGCCGGATGGCGGTCGTCGTGGCTGTCGCTCCCTTTACTCGGGTGTTTTATATTCTGAAGTTGTGAGCGGGAAGTGTGCTTTGCTTTTATCAAAACGCGAGTTCCCGTGACAAAGTGGAACGCAAAAGGCAGGCATTGAACGCCGAAACCTCGCCGTCGAAACGAGAGCGGTGAGCGCTCCCTAGCCCTGAAAGAGGATTAGTGGCGTAGTCCGAGCGCACGACCGACGAGTATGACAAAATGGTCGACGAAAACAGCGGAGGGTGCCATGGTAACGAGGTAGGCGATACCGGTTTGTCGGCAACAGGTATCACAAACGTTGTCGCCACCCTAAACAGCGGAGCGGCGGAAACATGTAGGCACCCTAGGTAAACCATTCGCCCGCAAAACCAACAGTCGCTCTCAAAACAGCAAATCTGAAGCAGCCTCTTGACTCATTTCAGAACGGTAACACGAAATTATGACCTAGCCGCGTAGAGTAAAAGCAGGTTAAATCGCTTGCCACCAGATGGCAGGGTCAAGCAGAGTAGTCGCATGTAGCCAGGCCTAGGTGGCACAAGGTACCGCTCAATTCATGTTCTACAAAAAAATATTTTTTTTTTCACGCTACCATTACGATCCGGGAACGTTTATCATGCACACATGTAGACACATTACGAATAGTACAAGCATCAGCTGAACACACATACACATGCATCGCGCATATAAACATCAATACAACAGCATACTAACCCGATCACCACTCCCGCGCTCTGCGTTTCCGTCTTTTATTCTGGTTGCTTTGAATGTACAGAATTTCTCGGTGACTCCCTAAGCCATACGAAATATTTCCAATATATAGATTTTTTTCTAGCAATGTCATACATCTGAAGGTATTTATAAAGGCTCAGGGGATGAATCTATTATTAAAAAGAAAACGCTCGATCATGCCGTAATTATTTGAAAGCCAATAAATTGAGCCACTCCAATGCGGTTCCAAGCTATGAGTTTGTTTCACCGCAGGGCGCTTTGTGGCCAGTATTTCTATTGTAGTGCTTGCTTTTCTATTTGTGCTGTTCGCGCACGGCGGCAATTGCCGTCTTGAATTAATCTATGTAGAGCCGATATTCACTCAGCTGGAGGTGATGCTTCACGGGCTGGGAAATCGCTTTTCGATCAACTTCAATGCAGTCAAAGCCGCGACTTGCGGCAGGTGTTAAGCGTACGGAGCTACGCCGTGACGAGCTCGAAAACGTCTTGCGCTCATCCCAGCGCTCTACTTAGAGGGCAGTTTCGCCAGGAACCGTAGTATATTTAAACAGCAAAATGAAGTATAGCTTCTTTTTTTTATTTTACCTGTTTTGTTTTTAACGCTAAAATTCCACTGTAAATATACATACCTCCTGTCATAAATTTGTACTGTTCAGTCTTTTCCCCAGAGCGCAATCGCTCACGGGGACCGACAGTCACATTGGTCACTGTACGATAGGAGCTTACTGTTCAGACGAGCGTTCCAACATGACTATCCTCACGTCGATCGATTGCACCTAATTCCTCAAGTGGTCTTAAACTCTTTAATGTAAAGCGGAATGTCAACCTGTGACAGCCCGTCCCCTCCAATCACGGCCCGACCACCGGCATCAATGCCCGAAACTATACGTCATCTCATCTTCTTTGCACACCACTCATACGCGAAGACACGGTCACATCGGCGATAATTCCAGTCTTCTCTTCACTACGCACAACACTGCCATCACGATGTTGCTGCTATGTTGCTGACAGACAGAAATACAGAGCCACGTTGAACGCCGGTCGGCACTCGTAACAGGAAAACAGAACCGAACTCAGCACGGAAGGCACCCAGGCAGCCGACAGGAAAACCTGCCTGCCTTGGACGCAGTTGCTGCGATTTGCATAACGTCAAAAACGTCCATACAGTTCCGCGTGGTTCCGCTACTGTAGTTCCGCGTGGGTCCCGCCGCAATCCAGAGCCGGCCATGCCATCTTACCCAGTGTATGTACCGCTGCTGGCACTGCTCCGGAACTTCGCTGTTTCTAGCGGCTTCGTTTGCTCGTTTGATAAAATGAGTGGTAAAAACGTCAATGCAACCGAAATGTTCTGCACGTTTGGCCTAGAAGACGGAATTACCGGCGGCCGTCGCTGCCGCTGAAGCTCAATCAACTCAACATTGATTTATTAAACAACGCGCGCGATGTGCTCGAAAAACGAAACCGAAAGAAGATGAGTCGGGAGGGCAAAAGCTTTCTCCCGTCTGCCTGGAGAAGGAGGAAAACGTCTCGTTCCTCCGTGTCCGCTTGGAGGCTCGTCAGTAGAAGGGAGGAAGTCGCGCCGTTGCTCCCTTTTTCTTCCCTTTTTTCTTAGAGTACGGGAACTCGGTATCTGCGACCAATCAGTATCAGTGTGCGATGCGTTACGCCGCGCCCGTCGACGTTACTTTGAAGTATAAACGTACCTTTACAGCTCATTCACACTGGAAGCGGATCCGTGTTCGCAAAGCGGTTGCGAACGCTGTTGTATAAAGACCCAGTACAATTGCACGCGCTCTTGATGTCAACAAGTGTGAGTGCAATTATACTGGATATTTATAAAAAGCCGTCTGCAAGCGCTTTGCGAACGCGGATCCGCTTCCATTATGAATAAGCGGTAAGCGTTAATACAACTGAGAAGATTGCAAAGCAAACGAGAACCGAGGTAATTCTATACTGTAAAGGTAGACTTTGGACGAAATTATTCTCCCGGCTACCGCGAGAATAGACGTCGCATAATTGTACAGATAATCTGGAAGAGTACGCGTAGAAGAACGGTGAATCGTTGCCAGCAAGTAGCTTTCAGTGGACTTACAATATTAATAACGTACTTGAAAGATGTACACGGTCAAATCAGGACAACCACACAAAACAAACGAGAGGGAACGACTCCTTGGAAGTTTCAACACGATGCGGCGTACGAGCTGTCATTTGCCGAACCCAAGCAAAGCCCAAGAATTCCTGACTTCTTTGAAGAATCGCTTGTTGCCGATATACGTGTGGGACGTTTCGAACACTGGTAGTTTTTGTGTACAGCGAATAGTCGACAGACATCCTAATAAGAACGCAGGTTTAGGCGACAGTTGAAAGCAGGTAGCACGAGCGAACTTCGAACTGCAACGGACAACACGCAGACAAAGAAAAAAACCGGCAGCTAGGTGCGCCCTCGCGCATCTGGATGCGTATCAGCGTGTAGCTGGCGCGCTGCTGCGGGTCACGTGACAGAGGTGACAAGAAAGGAGGGAGGGGGCGCGGTGAAAGAGCAGGACACCTGGACAGCCTCGTACCCTCTCCCCAGGCACTCCAGTAAGATGCGTTTTTGTAGCCTCGGAAAGCAGGCGCCGGCCAGATGCTCGGCTCCTGCTTGCGTGCTGTTATGCGCGAGCGCGCGCATTTTAGCACGCTTGAACGCTGGAGATGGCACGGTCAGAAGCTCGGCTTGCGCCCGAGCGAAGAAAGTACTCAGCGCGAGCTCGTAGTTTTACTGCCGCGACGGCGGGCGTGCTCTCGCAATGCTCGATGTTCTTGCAGCCGCGTGTTCGCGCGCTACCTTCGCTGCGTCTTTAATTGAAACGAAACGGAGTCTAGAAGTACATTTTTTCACGCGATCGCGTGTTCTGCGAGAGGGATTCGAGCAGAATAAGTAAAGTGAGGCAACAAAGAACGACAAAGTTTTAAAGTTCTCTCAAAAATATCAATTCAAAACGTCACGGGTTTAAATAAAAAAAAAAGTGTTAGTTATAGTTGCAGTATAAGCGAACATCAGCGCAATTAAAATAGGAATATTATAACTTGCATTACGAGGACGGTCTCAAATTGATGAACGGCGCTCCCAGCCTTCCGGAAACATTGGCTGCCACGGCTGAAAAAGGCGTGCCCATGCCACCGATCTGTACGTTCAATATCAAACTGGCTCCGGAAAGCCATTTGATTAAACCGGTGCAGTTTGCCGGTCACCGGTCACCCGTCTGTGCAACATGGTCACCGGTTTGAGCAAACGTGCAACGTCTTTGCCCAAACGAGTTGCCCATTTGCCCAGACGAGCGACCTGTTTGCCAAAGGAGTGACATGTTTGTCCAAATAGGTGAATGTAATGGCTCATACGGAGGACCCCCTTGAGCCACACGGGTGACCTCTTTGACAAATTAATGACCAGTATGGCGAACCCGTTACCGGTATGGACCCTTTTACTTTTATATAGATTTTGTTTTCCTTGCGCGGCCCTTTTTTTCGTCGCTGGCGCCCACCACGGCGAGAAGGGACCGGAGGGAACGGCCGTTTGCAACGATGTCGTCTGTTTCGACTTTACTTAGTCCTTGTCTTGTCGCGCTATTTTAAGGCAAAAGAAAAGTCTTCCCCCGGACGCGCCAGATCCTAAAAGTGCCAAAGAGCGTCCCAGATGCAAATATCTTGAAAGGTCACGTGCTCCATTAACACTATTTCGAAAGGTCGTGAGGTTTCGCGAGAAGGAAAGGGACAGTTCCGACGGGCCTCTAAAGAAGCTATGATGTACCTGAAGGCCCTTAGGAATTCCTAATGGGTATGTCAGCACGCTTACAAAACATTGATGGCCATTTCAAAATTATCAAACTTTTTTATCGGTATTTCAGAACTTATGTTGAGCCTCTTCAGTTCCGTTCCAATAAGACAAATTAATTTTTTTATAGTAATGATAATTACGTCAATCAAGCTCATGTTGTCACGAATGGCAAATGCCGAAGCAGCGAATAACTGGGGAAATAAACTTTTAATGGGGCGAACTTGTATCCAAAACATGTAGAAGAATGTATCGCGGACGTTTATATTGGTAAAACAGCAGCGTCCAACGCAGGGGCGAGAGTGACCCCCGGTCGCCACGTGGAGCCATTGTTGTACTCTCGTGGGCTTCTGGAATAATCGGCGTAGAAGCTTCCGCGGGCAGGACATTCTGACCTCGAACAGACGACAAGGTTCTCGAACTTATGAAACCCTAAATTCAAAAAATAAATAAAAGACGCGCCGCTCCCAGGAATCGAACCTGGGACCGCCTCACGGAAGCCAAGCGCTGTAACTACGCGCCCACGCGCGCGCTTGCAGTGCGACGCGCCTGGCAATATGTTGCCAGTATTTATAAAGCACTACAAGAGGTGAAGTGCTACTCGGTGCATGATTGTTAAGGAGGGCAGGCGATAATGAGATCATAAATACAAGCATGCATGGAGACGCCACGGCAATGAAACGAGGAATCAGTGGAGTAGTGATTTAACGCACCACTGCACGGAGGAAGTGAGGGAAATCTAGTTCTGCAAAGCCCAGAGCCTCTGAGAACTATCCACACTCCTGACATTACAAATATAACTACAAGTTTTAACTTCATCCGAATGTGCATAAGGGATCCAGCTGGTTATTCCATCAAAGCTCTGACGAAGTTGAGCGACAGCAGACTGCACACTCATCTCTGGTGTGAGGGTTTCAAATGCAAAATAGGCACTTACAACAGGAGAAAAACCCAACGTCATATACCTTTTGGAAAACAAGGAGCACTCTCTGCACACGCAAAGGGAATGTCAAGAACTCACTGTATTGAACCAGCTGTTGCAGACAACAAAGACGAAAATGAAAATATTGGCAAGGGGACTGCAGCTGACCAGTAGCTGCGCAGTCCTCACTCTTTCGGGAGGCACATAATGCATTTTCTGGGGAAGCAAGTAACATGTAGCATGTCCTCATAATTCTCCCTATTGGGATTTTCGAAAATGTTCTTTTTGGCAAGAAGCAAGAATACTTCAATGAAAACTAGTAAACTATTAAGAGTGTGGCCCAGAATGCATTAGACATTTAAATCGTCGAGATTTGGAACTTCAGATAGAGGCTCATCATGCAACAGTTAATATCGACTAGATTGGGACCTCTAGAAATAAATTTAGATTTATCTGCACCCACCTGATCTGCCCTCAAAAGTGTAAACAGAAACCATTCTGAGGAGAAAGAAACAGTCCCTGCCGAATTGTTCAGGGCAAAGCAAAGAGCTGCATCCTGAATTTCAATTTCTACCACAAGTAATCAACTTTCTTTACATATCTGAGTTTGTAACAGGAGTTTAAATTAATATTGCCCAAGTTCTCGGCCTCAAGAACTACAACAGTGTCATTGGCTTCTTTTGACTCATGTATATTAAAATGAGTTGTACTCAATATCTCGAGAAGTAAAGTTTGAAATACAAACAAATACATAAAGAAATTTCGCCAGGTAGTGAGATAATACATCAGCTTTCTTTTCTACTAAATTTGGAGGGCTCCGATTGAACTGAATTGACAACGTTTGTAAAACGTTGAAAATGCCTAGATTTTTTATCATGATATAGGTTACTTTAGCCAAAACAAAAAAAAATATTTACAGAAGGCTTAAATATGGGTTGCGTAAAACTTTCATTGCCTCTCCATGGTTTGCCTCGATAGGTTTACCTTAAACTGCATTGTAAATTTCAAAACAAAATGAAGAATGTGTTCACAAAGTTTCCCAACAAAAGACATACATAGTTCTAGAGCAACTGAATATTGATGACCATGATGATATCGAAATAGAGCATGTTGAATTTTATTATAAATTCAGTTGCCGAAAGTTTAACCGTGTTCATACTATAGCCAGTCAGAATGACCTCAATGAAGTGGAAAGAAATAGAGCAAGCAGAGCCAGGTGCCCAAAGAATGGTTCTGGCTAAACCTCTGGAGGACGGGCAATAAATAGTACAAACGCCATGCATTACCATAAACTTCCGTTCACAGACCCTCCCAAGGAAACCTACATAGCGTGGAAGGACGCTTAATGACTTTCATTATGCAGTCTTCCAACCTAACAGCTACCCAGTTCCCATGATATAAGCCAACACCCCCTGGAAGCTAAGCCGTTAGCTCTCTTCTCGTGACGTCGCAAGGAACGCCATTGGGTGTGCGCGTCAAAAGCTGAAGCGAAGGGAACGCCATTAGATCGAGCGTGTTAACAACGCGCTGTGAGTCACATAAGCACGTCTTATTAGCACGACTTAACGCTGCATATAAAGAACTGGGCTAGAAAACATTTTTTTTACACGGGAAATTTATCACACTGCTAGGTAATTAGTATGAAATAATATAAGGTATCTATTGAAAAATGTGACTTTTAAGTTAAAAAAGTTTAGCTACGCAATTACTGCTGCAGGCAAACATATTTCATAAAGAATTACTTCCACATGATGGCGAGACAGGCTGTGATCGAACAAGGCGAAACAGATTACAGTAAATATCAGGTAGACGTAGTCAACGCGAACACTGCTGGACAAATGTCAGTTACAATTATGTAGGCAATGTTAGCTCATGCGTTTACTGGTTTACTGCGTTATACCCCGGGCACATGGTAAAAGTCTTGTAATTCCACCGAATGACAATATAAGGTCGGCAAACCACTCGCAACGCTCGTATAGTCGCTGAGGATCGCGAGCTCATTCAATTTTATATTATCATTTAATGATAACGTATTAAATTTGGCTTGTCACAAAATTACTAAGCTTACTTCCTATTTACTATCAACGAATCCCCTTCTCACTGTGGGCCCAAGATGCCTTAGAAAAAATATACTTTAATTTGCATGCAAAACTACTGCTACTTTAAACAGCTAGGATAGTAGTATGGACGTTGTGAATCCGATAACATAACATTCGTATAAATAAATGCATAAGCGAAAAAAATTGATTTGCGGACGGACGGACGGACAGCCGGATGGATGGATCAGTGCAGCAGTAGTAATAATGTGAAAAAAGATGCGAGAGAGGGATTCTTCATTGTTTAGCATTAAAACGAGGGGAAGGATCAAGTTGAGGAGGCTGGCGAAAATTGGGCTGGGTTATAGCTATATGTCGGGATTATTTTCGTCGACCTTTTTCAGCTCGCTTGCACCTTTACATTATTGAATTATATCCATAACCTTATAATGCAGGCTATTCTCCCTTGTTGGCGTCAGACTTGTAGCAGCTGATAAAACTCGTTTGATCTACTGACATCTAACTCCTGGTTAGCTCAGATTGTAGAGCTTTTCGCTTGAAATGAAGAGGTCCTTGATTCGATACCAGGACCAGGCGGATTTTTCCGGTCGCGCACCAGTCACCTAGCTGTCCTTGGGGATTTCTGTTTGCCCTTTGCCCCCCCCCCTTGTTCATCTTCTCCAGGGATTATTTTCTTCGTTCATGTTCAAGTCTCTGCCTCCTTTGCAATAATTTCATGATATATATATGATGCAATTATTGTCTATATACATCTCTCTGTCTATATATATATATATATATATATAAACAGAAAGATATGATTGATTTCATTCCAAATCGTGCCGACAAAAAGGGTCAAATTTTTAATTTCGCTGAAAAAGATATATGCTACGGTATCGTCTCAAAAACGCAGTAGCCACAAACCGCAAGTTCGTCGGGTTTATTTTTCTCGAGTTTCGAAGTTTAAAAGAGGCCGCGGCGGAAACCAGTGCTTTTCACATCCTTCGTGGGTCGGATGTTTCGCTCGATATCGCGCCGTGGATTTTCATTCCCCATTAAATAACTTCTTGCAAGCACTCTGTGAGAAGAAATTAAAAGGCTCTATACCATGAATTCATTTGTGGCATTTTGCTTTTTTTCTGTAAAAATGTCAAATACGCCCGCTCGTTTAATTGTTGACGAAATGTGACAGTTAAATACTGGCGATCTACTCGGGTTACATCAATATTTTTTGTCTATCGAGAGCCCAAAATACGCTTTTTTATATATATCACAAAAATGACTCATGTGTATAAAATATAAGTTGCGCTAGGTTTACGTCAAAATTATGATAAAACCAAAAAGTACCAATTTTAAAATCGATTCCTAAAAAAAAAACATTTTTTTTTAAACTTTGTTTTCGTTTTTTTTTTTTTTGCTAAAATGTAGATATGATAGTTGTCTACGCGAAAAGTAAGTCGATAAAGTGTGTATTTATTTGTATGTTCTATTTCTAGGCATCAATATCTTAGAAAAACGTGTTTTTACGGCTCAAAACGGACTTGCCGATATCACGTCTTCACAAACTTGGAAATATTTTTGCCTTTTTTAATGTTGCCACACAAAAATGAAATATAGTAGTTACACTCTGTTTTATTCATTGGTCATTTAAGTTTTATTATAGGCGGCAAGCTACATTGGAGGAGTTCAAAAGACAAAAGCAACACTTCTTAACAGGCCAGCAGGCGTCGCAAATTTTAATGTAGGCACGGAAGCAGCCAAGAATGCTTTCGTCTAACCATGCTGCGTGCATCTTTGTGCAGATTGCAACATGTCTGCTCGTTTTGCCTCATCAACTATCGTCACCAGTCATCGCCACGCGGGCAGCGATCGTCCAGCAGGTGTACGTAATTCGGGAAGAAAGCGGTTTGGCGTTTCGGCGGTTCCTCCGATTGGATGCACGAGATATTGACCACACCGTTCGAGAAGGCAGCAGGATTAACATCGCCATCATCATCCGTCTGCGGCCTGGCTTTAAGACCAGGGAGCGACTGCCTTCTTTTCAGTGAGCAGAGGCAGCCTAAGAATGCCTTCGTCTAACCATGCTGCGTGCATCTTTGTGCAGGTTGGTGCTGGTTCATCCTTATATGCAAAAAGGAGTAAAAATGTTTTTGTTTTGATGCTTCCGTGCCCAAGCGTTATTTCGGATGTACTTGTCGAGTGTGTTGATGTTTTGGAGGCACTGGTGTTACTGTCGGGCGACATAGAGACCAACCCCAGCCCCATGTCTGATGCCCAGGCCAAACAGTTTGCGGAGATGTCTCAGCTTTCGCAAAGCCTTAATGTGCGATTTCTGAAATCTGAGGAAGGGAAAAATGACCTAATCTGAACAGTGAACGGTGTAAAACAAATTCAGCTACCAAATGTCCGTCCGTCGTGATAAAACGTTCGTCATCAAAAGTCAGAGATCAGATACATTATTTTGAAATTAAAAGGGAGCCAAACGTATATCAGCAAAGATTTCTCACCGGCAACGCGCCTCGCAGGAAGGAAACTGGTCGATATCGGAAAAACTATAAATAACATTTATCAATTACTAACGCAACAACTGTTGCTATATTTGAGCTCAGTAGCGGCTCCGATGAGTGCATGGCTGACGGCAATTTGGAAACTCTTTCTAATCAACAGAAACACCACTCTCATCGTAGCAAGTCTTGAGGGGTGAGGGCTGTTCTGATAATGGCCGACACGTGTCCCTACTTTTTACTAATATAAGAAGTGTTTTACGTCACAAGGATGACTTGCATTCTGTAATTTATTCTTGTGTCGCTGATGATGTTCTTAACACATACGTGGTCATCTTCGAGCGTTAAATTTTTTGTTGTGAAAAAAGGTTCAATATTTATCGTGGCGATAGGGGCGAAAGATCAGGTGGTGGTGTACAGATAGCTGTAGCAAATCATATAGAACCATTTTGTGTGCGTTTGAGTACTGACTTAGAAGTAGTTTGGGTTTGTTTGCATTTGAACCACCATAAGATTGTTTTGGGCGTTTGTTATCGAGCACCGTCTTGTAACTCTTTCATTGCGAATTTTCATGGCTCCATTAACTCTTTGCTATACTCCGCGACAACTTTTCTTGGTAATGCAGTGGAACGTACAGGCCTGCGTTCCCTCTCCCATTATGAGTCCGCGCGGGTTCTCCTCCTCTCCCCGGAAATGGGGAGAGGAGGAGACCCCGCGCACAGCTGTACTTCGCTCAAAATGAGAGAGGGAACGCGTGCCTCTACATTCCACTGCATTGCCAAGAAAGGTTGTCGCGGAGTATAGTGCGGTTTCCATCTTCTCCACTTATCTTTCTTGGCGATTTTATCTATCCAAGTATAGCATGGACAGACATTAATACTCACAGACAACCATTCTCGTCAGACGCGCTTGAGTTTATACAATTGTGCAGCAACTTCAGTTTCGCTCAATTAGTCACAGTTCCCGCGAGAGTCACTACAACCTCCGCTAACATATTAGATTTAATCCTCACTACTTAGCCTGCTTTAATTTCTTCAATCAGCTACGTGTAGGGTCTTAGTGACAATTTCTTAATACATTTTTTTATCGGTGTGCCTATTAGAAACTCACCAAAGTATACTAAAAACACGTGATTATGCTAAAGGGAATTT
Source organism: Ixodes scapularis (assembly GCF_016920785.2). Taxonomy (NCBI): domain Eukaryota; kingdom Metazoa; phylum Arthropoda; class Arachnida; order Ixodida; family Ixodidae; genus Ixodes; species Ixodes scapularis. Next base: position 214,479,698 of record NW_024609835.1, on the reverse strand, counting down.
TGAGGCAAAAACAGTGAACTTTGCATATTTCTTTACAACTTTTTACAACAGTTTGCAGGTCGCTCTATCCATGAAAATTGGGAATTATTTAAAACCAGGTGTAATATCTTACAAATGTATATATACCATTACATAACATCTCGGTGTTCCCAGACTCTCCCTGGTATAACGCCACATTAAAAAGGCTCTCCAACAAAACGAAGCGTCAATTTCGAGTAGCGAAATTTAGAAGCCTTCCTGAAAAATGGAATGACTACCACATTACTTACAAGATTTACAAAACTGCTATTCAAGATGCCACAGCTACCTATTTTTCGGTAACTCTACCATCACTTCTTACAAACAACCCGAAACAGTTTTGGAAAGTAGTTACTAACGAAGAAAAGGCCCCATTAGCTTTTTTTACTCCATCTGGTGACCCTGTGCTTGTTAGTGAATTTGCATCTATTTGAATTCCACATTTGTCGCGTCATTTTCAGACGTTTTACCAACAACTTTACCTTCATTACAACAATATGCCTATTTACCAATAAACCCTATGTTTATTGATGTTAATGGCATTGTTTCTGCAATTGATAACCTAAAATTATCGTGCTCATCTGGGGTAGACGCTATTGATTCTAAATTTCTCAAAAACACTAAAGAATATTATTCTATACGGCTGGCTAAAATATTTCAGCAAACTTTTGAACAAACATGTTTACCCGACGACTGGAAGGTGGGGAAAAATACCGATACATCAAGCTGGCGATAAACAGTGTCCTCTTAACTATCGCCCCATATCCTTAACAAGTATCCTATCCAAAATTCTCGAGCATATCATTTATGCACAACTTGTAATATTCCTGGAATCAAAAAACTTTTTTTTTTTTCAGTCGCACAGCACGGCTTCCTTGAATTCTTTTCGTGTGAAACGCAGTTACAAATGCTCAGTCATGACCTTCACCTTACTCTTGATCTAGTTCACGTGCTGATTGCATATTCTTGGACTTCGCCAAAGCACTTGATAAAGTACCGTATAAACTACTACTTCATAAGTTACCCAGGCAGCACACCATTGTTGGACCCCCGTTGGTCCAATGTTGGCAAAAAATGGTTCCTATATTGGTCTGACGTTGGCATTTTCGAAAACCGCTACCCGATTCAATGGTGGTCCAACATTGATGCCGATGTTGGACCACTGGTTTGCCAACGTTCTAGCCCACGTTGGACCAAGGTGGTTTCCGCTTTTTTATCCAATATTGGCATAGAAGTTTCACCGTTGGCTGAACCAACACTGGCATCCAACGCCTTACACACTGGCTCTTCCAGCATTGGCTTAAATATTGGCTATTCCAATATTGGCATCCAGTTTAATACACTGGCAAATTTTTGCATCCATTGTCTATGACATTATTAGATGCTATTTTTCAGCCAGTGTTCTCACCAGTGTCACAAAAACAGTGCAGAGAACCAAGCAAGTATGTTTCCCTTTTTCCTGAAGCACCGTTTTCTTTCTTATACTAAAATCTAATAAATGCGGCAATTTGACCATATTTGGGCACATTAGAAATCATTAAAGCATGCAAATGAATTGTTCATAACGTTTGACAGTTCATAATTTATTTAGATCGAATAAATATATTTAAAACATTGTGCAACCACGGGGGCCTGGGCAGACTCGGTGGCAGGGTCGGCGGCAGGCTCGGTAGTGAACAGGGCAGAGGGCTGGGCGAGGAAGGGGATACCACACAGGGGCATGACCACAGGATTCTGAAAGAGACAGAAGCGGGGGTTGGATTCAGGTGAAGGGTTTCAGAGGCTCCCAGTTCTCTTACGCCTGTCAATAATGAATATCAAAATAAAACATAGCTTCATTAGTAATCGGTGCCCTTTAATTAACTATTCGATTAATCGGTTCAGTTGCTCTTCAAGTATAAAATCTCGGAAAAGCCTACCGACTTTCTTATTTTTACTTTTTTATATGATAAAGTTCCTTTTCCAGTAATTTATTTTTTATTATTTAGTATATAAAAAACTTAGTACTGCCTTCTAAAATAAATAGATGCGCAGGTAAAACACCGGGCCAGCTTGCTGAAATCAATGTCTCAGCTCAGACTGGGTGAAAGAAAGCACTGTAAAGGCTGGAACGCGCGAGCGTCTTCAGTCGAGGTTTGAGTCCCGTTCAGCTCGTACGCTGGCTTTGACAGTGCTTTCTCTTCCCCCGTCTCGGCTGAGACGCTGTTCCTAGCAAGACGGCCCTGGCGCTTACTATTGTTTTGTTCGTCCGACTTGTCCTTACTCAAAGCTCGATCGATCTAGATTCAAATATTTATAGTGATTAAAAAAAATATTCGAATAGTACGAAGGTTATTTTATCAATTGCTTAGCTCTAATCTTGCAACATCATGGCGTCCCTTAACCTTTCATCTAACTTTAAGAAGTTTTAAGAATTATAATCTCGCCATCTAAGTTCACACCGATATTTCTACACGTAAGAACATGACAGTTGAACAAACTTTTATGCTTAAATCACTCAAGAATTCAAAAACAAATTACGCGTATAAAATAGCTTGCCGTGTAAAGACAATTAGTGGCAATTACACTCGCAGAGCGCGGTGACATAGCTGACACTCAACTTGCACCCAACAAGCCGAACCTTGTCCAATAAGCACTACTCAACGCTTTGTGGTATTCGGCTTTGAACATACCTGGAGGGCTTTTCACTGCAGCACACATCTGCCGCCAAAATGACAGCCGTATTTTAACAAGGAAAATGAAACAAAAAAACTTCGAGCACAGAAATAACCAATCAGAACGTCTCTCGCGGTCTATTAGAATAAAAAGCACTACAAATAGCGCTGTACAGGGCTTTTCGGGCCGATCGCTGTGGATTCCGCGTTGAACTCGTCAGAGATCCCTGGCACAGAGTGTGACACGGTTCAAACTCATCGGAAAGTGACAAAACGCACATTGCGTAGCAAGAATACCCATCCCAATGGTCAAAAGGACCTCTCCTTGTCACTCACTTGGAAGAGAAAGTGGTCCGTCGTGTCTTCGGTCCGTCGAAGCTAGTGGTCCCATGTATGCCCACTACAAAGGAAGATCACCGGTATGTAGGCGCTGCCGAAAGAATATCCATGGTCTTGGCAATCCGCATGTTGAAGATCGCACTTGGCACTAAGACGAAATGCGCTGCTGGTGATCGGAACTCTAGAACCATCGTTCTTGCCCATGAATGGCGGAGATGCCGAGCCGCTTCGCCCGATGATGCTGCTAAGCAATCAAATGCACTCGGACAACCTGGAAACGGACCCACGGTGTCCTTGTATCAGCATGATTATCTTGCCATTCTTGTTCCTTCGAAAAAAAAGCTATTTCTGCCACAAAAAAAATGAAAAAAACATGAATAATTTGCGAAGCGCACCTGCCCACTTGCAGTTCGCGGATGCGCGTGTTGGAAATTGAGGAGACCGTCCCCACCGCCTTCCAGTCGTTGCCTTATCGTGTGGCCTTGGTGCTCGCGATCCCACTTTCTGTGTGCTTGTGTGTAAGTGTGTGCGTGTGTTTCGCGGTCTGGACTCCATCACCCCTAAGCTGAGAGTGCAGAGGAAGCTAAGAAGCTCGGTGAACCAATCTTAGGTTTCTTTTTATTCACGTGATCACACTCTCTCCCGTAACCACGCGCAGAGAGCGGTGCAGGTGATGACTGGTCCGGCCGGCGCGTAGCTTCCCCGGCACTGTCAGCTTAGGAATGCGCAGTGTCCTCCTCCCTCAAGGTCGTCGAGTCCGCTTCACCCAGAAAGGAGAGATTAGTGACGGCGTGGGGAAAATGGGAGGGGAAGCCGTTCAGGGACGTAATCCATTTCACCTGCAGTGCGAGCGCAGCGGACGCAAGGAGCCACCTCAGCCAGTCCAGCGTTGAGAGAGTGTCGTCGGTGTCGTGTGACCTTCAGCTCCCTGTGGCGCTCTGCGCAACCGGCAGGTCACGCGATTTTCTCCCGGCAGTGGATCGGCTGGGATAGCTCGCGGCGTCCACTGCGCTCGGACTGAAGGTGGAACGGAGATATAGTTCCGAGGCCGTCGGCGCGACCCCTCCCCTGCATACTTCTCTCTCTCGAATTCTTTTGTTTCTCTCTGCTGGAATTTGCAATCCGGGTTTCCAAAAACCAATGTAGAAGAAATTGCTTATACATGATACACTCTACAGCAAGAGGACGGAGAAGGACTGACAGACAGGAAGCTCTGAAATCAGCTCGGAGCCTAATGTCAAAATTGAAAAGAGACAGTGATAAATCAAATGCGGAAAAAAGGGGCTAGACTCTAAATCAAACCAACATTGTCGTCTGCTATCAGTGCCTTGGCGCCATGTAGGAGGCATTAGGGCTCTTATTGTAGCACCAGTAATGCCGTAAAGTCATAGAGCCGTCAATGTACAACCACATTTCAGAATAGTGTCTTGTTCCAATCAATCGCAAAGAAGTTCTTCACCCGACACGAGGTGAAGCCCACAAGCCCGTAGACAGAGTACGAAGCTTTTCTGTCGAGATCATAAAGTCAACATAATAATCTATTATGGTGACTATAACGCGCACATCGATTCTTCTTTTTTTTTTCCCAGTGGGCGGTCCTGATGAGCCCATATCGCTCGCGACTCCTTAGTATGCACAATGAAGGAGCAAAACATCGCCATTAAGTTCTGTACGTTGTTATTGTTTTGCTTGCTTTGCAGAAAAGCACCTGAATCGCGCTTTGAAAAAATAACATTAAATTGACAATCGCTCGAGCAATTTCAACTTGTTGAGGTAAAACGAAATTTGCCAAACCAGCCTATTTCAACATGCTTCCACTATTAGGCCAATGGTGTTGTGAGACTAATACGCTTTGACCATTATATGCCACTGTGTTTTTGAAATGACGATGAGCGAATGGTACTAACAGGACAACAGTAACCCTTATAAGCTCGTGTATATCCAACATTGGCAAGCCAATGCTGCAGACAACCCAACAGTGTCCATTTTCAGTCCCCATCAAATATTGGAATGCCAACGGCACGGACAGGCCAACGTTGACCATTTTATTCCAGTGTTCATCCAATGTTAGCAAGCCAAGGGTACTCAAAGGGCAACATTGTCCGGTTTACGCCACTATTCATCCAATATTCACAAGCCAATGGAACTGACAGGCCAAGATTGCCCATTTTATACCAGTGTTCATCCAATATTAGCGACCCAATGGAACTGACAGGCCAACATTGTCCATTTTATGCCAGTGTTCATCCAATATTCGTAAGTCAATACAACTGTCAGGCCAACATTGTCCATGTTTTGCCAGTGTTCATCCAATATTCGCAAGTGAATGGAACTGACAGGCCAATATTGCCCATTTTATGCCAATGTGCTTCCAATATTGGTTGGTCATTGGAGAAGCTGGGCCATCACTGAAGATGCTATATAATGGCATAGACAATATTGGGTGCAGATTGGCTAAAGTGGACCATCATTGGACCTTTTTTTGCCAATGCTCTTCCAATATTGGCCCAACACCTTGTGCTGCCTGGGTAAGTAGCCTTATATTTATCCTTCATTACTTTCCTGGATTCGTGATTTCTTATATAATTGCTCCCAATTTGTGTTTGTAAACGACTGTTCCCCCCTTTACTACCTGCTACAGCCGGAGTCCCACAAGGATCACTATTGGGCCCTTTTGTTTTTCTGATATTTATCAACGACTTAACCTCCTGTGTTACATCTTCAGTTAGTTTGTTGGCCGATGACTGTGTTTTATATCATGAAGTGAGTAATGATCATGATGTGTCTCGTCTTCAATCTGATCTTAACCATATACCTGAATAGTGTAACAAGTGCATTATGAAGCTCACCACTATGGGGTTTCTTAATTGACTGCTAATGTCTTTATCATACTTCTCTACAACAAGTGTCGTCTTAAAAATATTTGGTCATTAATATTTCATCTAACTTATCTTGGGGAAAGTTATATTCAGTATATAACAAATATGCTAACCGCTCGTTAGGATTCATTAAACGAAACTTCTCGTCAGTTCCCTTATCTCTCAAGCTGCTTCTTTAATAAACGCTCGTGCGCGCCAAGCTGGAATATGCCTCTTCAATTTGGAACCCTGCCACTAACATATTGATATCGGCTATTGAAGCAATTCAGAACAGATCTGTTCGTTTCATCCTTACTAATTATCACCGCACTGCCAGTGTAACATCAATGAAACTAAGTTTGAACCTACCTAACCTTACATTACGTCTAAATCTTAACAGTTTGTGTCTGTTGCACAAAATGTATTACCCTAATCCTCCGCTAAGTGACAAGTTAGTAACACCCCCTGTTGGAGAATGGATACGGGACGACGAAGAACTGGGCAACGGGGTCACGCGCGAAAGAAGCCCGCCATGTTCTCGTTCTGATAAACCGCTACCACCAGTCGATCAGGTTGTACTGTCTTCAGATCCCAAACATCTGGTGCCGAAACCCGGGATCTAGGAGACGCCCGACAAAACGAGTGACAGCTCCCCATCTGACAGACACGGAACCCGGACAACAACTCGCCTTCAGAGAATGGACCGACTGCGGAGGAAACGAGCCGTCATCCGGTCAGCGGTGACCAGAGCCACCAACGAGTTGCAAGCTCTATTGGATTCCTCGGATGCAACCGCTGGTGAGCTCACAGAAAACTTGAATATCCTCGAACTAAAGGAAGCAGCATTGAAGGCAGTTGACGGCGAGATTGAAGATGGGGTTGATATTGATCACCTTGAAGAAGAGATGGAAAGCGTAGAGGCTTATCAAGTGTCGATCTGCCGTTTACGGACAAAAGCCACGCTCAAGCTGGATGCCCTGCGCACGCCTAACATCGTATCAAACGCTGTGGAACGACTACAGGATCGGGACCAAGGTCATCTAAGGTCAAGAACGATAGCAATCAAACTTCCAAGATTAGAGATCCGAAAGTTCGAAGGAGATCTCCATAACTGGAAACCTTTCTGGGATCAATTTGAAGGGGCTATACACAACAACCCCGACCTTTCTCCTATTGATAAATTTAGATATTTGACGAGCTATCCATTCGGAAAGGCGGAAAACAGCATACGAGGTTTGTCAATTACGGAGAACAACTATAACATCGCTGTGGATCTCTTGAAGAACAGGTTCGGCCAGACCCAGGCATTAATTGACGACCACATGACGCGACTCTTGAATTTTAAACATGTTACCACGTCGAGCGACGTCACGGCTTTGAGACGGCTGTATGATGATATCACGATAAATGTCCGCAGCCTGGAAGCACTTGGCGTAAGGGTGGAAGAGTACAATGTGCTGCTACATGCTGCCGTGAAGAAGCGACTTCCTGACGATCTTGTCCTCCGCTACTGCCAGCAAAGAGCCACCGACATCACGTATAGCACCGGTAGCCTGCAAACGTTTTTGAATTTTCTGAAGTCCGAGGTAGAGAGCCGAGAGCGCGTCCTGGAAAGAAAGCTCAATCAAGCCAATCAATCAAAGGACCAAAAGGAGGACTTATGGAACCAGGTGCGCAAAGCAAACATAACTCCATCGGCAGCAGTTTTAGTTGCAAAGACGGACGCTCAAAACGCCGAATGCTTCTTTTGCGGTGCACGTGAGCACTCGTTCGACCAATGCAACATGCGTTCCATCAGTGAGAAAAACGAAATACTGAAGAGAGACGGCCGATGTTTCAGATGCTGCAAAAAATATCACCGGGCAAGAGATTGTCGCAATGCCAGATTTCTCCGCTGCGCCAGCTGCCAAGGGAGACACATGACTTGTCTCTGCGATCCTGACCTGAAACCCACCAAAGACAGTCCTCATTCGTCGTCACAGCCAGGCACTCCGGAAGTGTCAGTAACGAGTGCGGTGTCTAACAGCGTCGAAACAGTTCTTCTGCAAACCGCCACAATCTGGGCAGAAGGGGAGACTGAGCGCCGCCTATTCCGGTGCTTACTGGATGGAGGAAGCCAGCGGACGTTTGTGACGACCAGGCTAGTCAACGAGCTGTCTTGTAAGGTTCTAGGAAAAGAGGATTTGAGCATTACACTCTTCGGCAATACTGCCCTTGGTAGTGCGAGTAAACTCCGGAAGGTAGAGGTATGGCTCCAAAGCCAATACGATCGGAGACGTGTACGAATCGAGGCTCTGGAAGTTTCTGCCATCTGCCGTTCTCCTGCGTTCCCTGCAGGTCTTTGCAGGACAGCTCAAACGTGCACGCTGCAATACGCCGATCTTTCATGCTCAGTACTCAAGAGAAACATTGACATTGATATACTGATCGGAGCAGATAATTACTGGAAAGCTGTCACTGGGTCTGTCAAGAGACTTGACGGAGATTTGACAGCAGTAGATGCAATATTTGAATGGACACTGCAAGGTCCAGTACGACCATTTCCGGAAGTAGGTTCGCACCAAGCAACTGTTATGCAGGTAATGACTCGACATCAAAGCAACCAGCCTTTTTAGCAGCTACGGGAAAAGAATACCCTACCGTTTCCTGAGGAGGATGTGCCAAAGCCCAAGCAGTCAAGCGTCAAGGGTGAACTGGTACCCGAGGAAGCAGTTCGGAAATACAGTAATTTGGAATCCGACGAAACCGAGGCCCTTAAATGGGTGCCCTATACAGTACTGACACCTTGCAATAGCCCCGGCAAGAGCAGGAAATCTGGTTTCAAAGATGACCGGGAAGCAGCTGGCGCTAAGCCACTATCGGAGCCTGTCGGTTGCCAGCGCGAGCTGAGTGCCAGTGTCTTTAAGGAGGACAGTGGAATCCCTGACATGAACGTCATGAGCAACGATAGGGAGGGGAGTGAAGAGACTCCCACTGGTGCTGTTGAAACACGGGGGAACATTCTGAAATCGACCAGCCTTATAAGCGTTTTCACTGAGATTCAGGAGGGCAAAGTGGTCAGCGTCGTCTGCAAGAAATTTCGTAAACGGGAGCGATCCGGAGGAATTATGAGTTCACCTTCGAAGACGTTTGCATCAAAGAAGGAACAGCTGAATGGCTCAGCAAATCGAAAGGCGGGGGAAGATGGTGACGCAGTTGGCGAAGTTCTTTGTGGCCTCATAGAAAAGTGTGTGCAAGAGTCGAGTGGACTACTGGATTACAAAATCTCTACCGAAACCCTTAGACATCTCTTGCAAACGTTCTGCGAGAGTAACGGTTACCGCTACCAGGACTTTGTGAGTGACAAAGCGGAGCTCAATTTAAGTGCCCTTTTTGAACAGCCTTTTATGGAAATACAAGATATTGCCATGGGAAAGCGTCGCCGTGGTAGCTCGGACCACGGGTCGTCATCCGATCACGTGCTCAAAGTTCCACCCAGGATAACCAGGAAGTGGCACAAATGTTCTACTCCCGTTCCCGAGAAGCGAATGCTCACACAAAGCCAGCGGCGAAGAACGTGTAATGTGAAATATTTCAGATTTGGCCCCTTGGAGTTGCAACTTGGTGGGCTCATCACACGGTAGGCTCATCTACCTCAAGCGGCATTCAAGTGAGAGATGTTGCGCTTCTCAGGAACAACCATCGCACAAGAACATTTTGATATCTGGCCGTTGTCGACAAGAACTTTCCTGGTCGAGATGGGAACGTTCGTGCCTGCACTATTCGACTTGGTAGGGGGTGAAGAGAAGAAGACCCATTCAACTTCTTTACCGTCTAGAAATTCCGACTGAGCAGTCGGTTTGACTTTGTTGGGTGGGAGGATGTTGGAGAATGGATACGGGACGACGAAGAAGTGGGCAACGGGGTCACGCGCGAAAGAAGCCCGCCATGTTCTCGTTCTGATAAACCGCTACCACCAGTCGATCGGGTTGTACTGTCTTCAGATCCCAAACACCCCCTTTTGCATATCATTACGTCTCGATCATCCACAGAAGATGGGCATTCGCCAATGTAGAACTAGAACTTTTATTATAATTGATTTGTGCCTCAGACCACGGTTTTATGGAACCACCTTCCGGCGTCTGTGGCATCCATATACGATTCCATCACTTTTAAACAATGCCTTAGCAGTGTTAACTTTTAGCATTTCCTTATGTGTTTTTTTTCTTATTCTTAGGATTGTTGTTTGTTTGCTTTTGATGTTTCCTGGTAACCCGCTCCCCTCTGCACTGCACTCGGGCCCTGGGGGTATTTGAAATAAATAAATAAATAAATGTGTAAAAATCGGCAGACGCCATATTGATTCGGGGCCCTCCTTGGCCTATATTAACGTCCCGTTCCTTCGGAAGCAGCTGATGAGCACGACCTTTCGCGCTCGTTGTGTTAGATAGGACGGCCCGTGACAGTAAAGCGAACAGCGCACCCTGTGTCACGAGGACTGAAACGGTCCGGATGTGTCGCTGACGCGGCACACAGTGACGGCCACGCAGGAGGAGTCAGTCGGTCAGAGTATTGCAGAAGGGAAAGCAAAGGAGTTGTGTCCTAAGAGGATGAGGACACCACGGCCTTACAATATCGACGGTCAACAACAGTTCTGCCGGTCAAAACAGCGCCGCGTGAGGGCTAAAACCGGCGGCTCAGGACAACAGTCCCGCAGACACACACACATAGATGGGCCGGTTCCCTTAGGGATGTGGGGAAATTTTGAAACCAGCCATCCGTGCGCACGTGAGACGATACCGCGTTCTTGTCCACGCTTCGAGCGCCGTAGCCTTGAATCGGCCGTGCTCTACCTCTCTCCGCTGGGATCCGATAGTACTGAAGGGTTTTCTCTTTTGTAAACAGCAAAGCCCGGAGACTAGTTGGGTCGAAGTCAGCCTCCTTGCCAACTATAACCGTGCGTGAAGAGTGGTCTTCTCCCGAGATGAAAAGTTAGCGCCGGCTGAGGTGGTCTTTTGAAAACGGGAAGGGGAAAGAGAAAGTTTGAGTAACTACAGTAACTACCTCGAAAGGTCCTCTCCCGATATGAAGCTCCAGGCATGTTACGTCTCGGTTAACCTCTCGCGCATCGCCGCTTGAATCTCTTCTTCACTCTGTTCCGCACTGCCGTCGTGGCTGTGCAGAACAGAGTGAAGAATAGATTCAGGCATCATTTGGACGCCGTCATCGTGCCAGGCTTCAGTGTCGTGGGATTAGACGCAGCGTCGTTCAATTGAGTAGTATTTTTTTAATTTTTTGTGTGTGTTTGTTCGCCCCGCTGAACTTTGTTTCCTGAGTGCGGTTCTGCTGAACGTTTTTCTTGAACTTCTTTCTTTTTTGTTGGCATTGTTTAATTGTTGGGTTTATTTCGTCATGGCGTAGCGGCCCAGAGGAGTTGGTTCTGTGCCTGCCGTTTGCGGTTGAGTTTTTCCGTCTTGATTATTTTTTTTTGTTGTTTTACTTTTACGTGTCGTCGACTTCTTTGTCTGGCTCTCCACCAGGCGTGGACCTATCGCCTTGCCACCGCTCGAACCTAAATATTTAATTATTTCAACGCAATTTTCGTTAAGATCGGAGTTGGGCAATTTTATTCCTATTTACTTATTTTGATTCCCTACCCCTCTCCGTTAAAATCTCTCTATGTGTTTTGGACCGTTTCTGTGTCATCAGAAAGGGCCATAGTATTACAGAAGTGAAAGGCCATGATCCCTAGGGATCTATGCGATGTGCGGTGAACAAACCCTAGAGTTTGGTTTCGGAAAGAATTATATATAATATATCAATGATATGGTGACTTCCTATGTATTAGTAATGTGACAGCTAATAGCTAGTCATGCTAGTTTACAGTGAAAGTTTTATAAATTGAAACAATACAATGTCTGTGCCTCTTCGATATTGAAGGGCATCTAGGCCTGTTGATTTAATAGGTCTCTCGTGGTTTCCCCCTCTTATCAAAACATAAAAAACTATTCAATACCACGAAATACGTTTATACTTGAACACAAAACGCAGGCAAAAATTAAAAAAAAAACTTTGTCACAATTTATTGAAACGCCCGGGATGCTGTGTCTAACTTAGGTGTTGCAAAACGAAGACGTCTTTTTCCGATTTCCAGGTTTATATATAGAACATACAAACAAAATACGCACCTTCTCGGCTTGCTTTGCGAGTAGAAAACTAGTCATATTTACATTTTAACAAAAATAAAAAAATAAAAACTAAGTTTTTGACAAATTTGATTTCAAAAATGGTACTTTTTTGTTTTCGCATAATATTAACGTATACGTGCGTCACGCAAAGGATATTTCATACAGCTGAGGTATTTTATAATATATATATATATATAAAGCGCGTGTTCTGAGCTTTTTATAGACATAAAGATATCGACGTAACCCAAGTAAATTGCCAGTATTTAATTGGCAATACTCGTCAACCATTAACCTAATTGACAATTTTACACACAAAAAAAACGCTATAATATTTTATGGTATTAGAGCCTTTTACCTGTGCCCACAGAGTGCTTGAAAAAAGGTAATATAATGTGGACTGAAAATCTACTGCAGTAGATCGAGCGAAACATACGACCCACGACGGATGTGAAATACACTGCTTTCCGCCACGCCATCTTTTAAAATTCGTAAGTCAAGAACGAAAAATCCGACCAACTTGCCGTTTGTGGCTACTGTGTCTTTAGAGACGCAGTAGCCACAAACGGCTAAGTAACTAAGCAAATCTTTTTACAGCCGGTTTAGAGTCACGCTTCTTCTCTAGTCGCTCTCTGCAACCTCTGATCTATAAGCGCTACATCGATGATATATTTATGGTATGGGCACACGGGAACTCAGCACTCATAGACGTTATTCGGGACTTCAACGGTCTTCACCCCAGTATTATGTTTTCGCCCAGTTGTTCTAAAACGAGCATTGATTTTCTTGACGTGACAGTAGAGATCAGCGGGAATGCTCTTACAACAAAACTCTTCAGGAAGCCGTCGGACCGTCAACAGTACCTGCACTTGAAGAGCTCCCACCCTAAACAATGCAAAACAAGTATTCCCTTTTCTCAAGCTCACAGATTCCGGAGAATGTGCTCCAATTTAGATGAATTCGAACGCAACGCCAGCAATCTGAAACTCGTGCTATCCAAGCAGAATTATCCACCAGCCATTGTCGATAAGGCCATTGAAAGAGCACGCGCTCTCGACCGAGAGCAAATTATCAATCAACCCCAACCCAAAATGTCACAAAACGAGCACGCAAACCTGGTGGTTACATATTCAGCCCGCCTTCCAGATCTAAACAATATTCTCAGGAAACATCAGAGTATTTTGCAGCAAAGCGATAAACTACGCACCCTTTTTACGGTATCACCACGCGTGGTATATCGACGAGGTAGAAACCTTAAAGACATATTGGTGCACTCGAAAAATAGAACTTCTGACGTTTCGGGTTGTAGACCTTGCCAGACGCCCAGGTGTGAAATTTGTGAATATGTCGAAACCACCAATCTTTGTCACTAGCGCGAACTCTGGCTTTTCTTTCAAAATAACTGGAAACCTCAACTGCGGTACGCGTAACGTAATTTATCTTTTACACTGTAAACTATGTAACATGGATTATATAGGACGAACCAGTACTTCATTTCGGTTGCTCTTCAATAATCAGAAGTCTCGTTTCAAGTCCTTACCCACGCTCCCGTTCTCAAAACACATGCATCTTAAAGAGCATAGCATTGAAAAAATACGTGTCATCCTTCTTGAATCTGGATTTAGCTCTGATTGCGACAGAGAGTTGAAAAAGGCTTTTTTCATTCACAAATTCAATTCGATTGCTTGTGGTATTAATGCAAGTCCAGGCGTGCTCACTTGCCTCTCACGCTGTGTGTAGGGCCGAGGCCACACAATCATTTTGGTGTTGCACGGACTGTGCTAGCCGAGCGCGTCGATCACATTGTTGGACCAAAGGCGCCCGCGATCGTGAGCTCGCTCCATGCCTCTCATGAACATCCTCGTGAGCGTGCGTCCCGGGGTAATCCCTCCGCTGCGCTAAATTCTTGGGCGCGTAAGCATCATTAAAATATGATATAAATACTTCATAAAAAACCGCTACGGCACTCTTGCGCTGTCTAGATCTCCGCTCTCGAAGCGGTGTTAATCCCGAACACATCCTCGTTGCTAATTTTGTGTGCGCTCCGGTTGCTCGGGGGTGATTGTGCTTAAGAGCTGTAACAAAGACTGTGGCAAACACTATAAGTCAATTTATTTCGTTTTATTGATTTGGATTAACATTGTTTATAATTCCTAATTTGAAAGATTTACGATACTTTTTTGCTCCTGTTCCAAATATTTTTAATACCCTTCAGAGTAACTGCACCTCTCCCACACGAACATCAACAAGAAGAGGATATTTCACAACCATCCCACCCTGAAGAAAAGCGGTCCCCGCTTGAAACGTTGGTGCAGTAAAAAAAGGCCTTTCCTGGAACTCCTCCAATTTCGTTTTACGTCCAACCGGCCCGTTGAACCTTCTCACCGTATGTATATATATATATATATATATATATATATTTGGGTGGTGCCTCGGTATCATATTATCTGCCGACATGCTATGGGACGCTCATGTAGACTTCTCGCTAACAAAAATAGCGCAAATTACTGGCTAGTTAGACGCATTTGATACCTCATTCCCGCACAAGTTAAGTGGCTTTTTTTATAATTCACTGTTTCACTCACAGTTAAACTATTGTCAACTGGCGTGGGGGACAACTACATCTTCAAACCTACAGCGTATTCATTTTTTTTTTACAAAAGAAATATGCTCGCCACATCTATAACGCCCCCTATGGAACACCAAGTTCAATTTTCTTTCGTCGTTCTCGCGTTATCAGGGCGCACAACCTATACAGATATCGTTTGAGTGCTCGCTATAAATTAGAAACAGAGAAATATATGTAATATACGCAATCTTTCCACACTGCAAATAAAAAACCTTAGTTACACTGCAAGACACAAAGAGAGCTGGGTAGTCCCTACAACTTGACTAAACTCCGGAAAAGAATGTCTCTGTTATCGTTTACCACCCCTTTTAAACAACTATCACCACGTTCATTTTGATCTGTTCACTTGCAGATATAGTTAACTTCGCGCGAAGTGGGAAGCATAAAAACACACACATATATATGTCTATGTTTACATGTGTGTATATGTATGTATGTGTAGGTGCATGCATGTGTGTAAAATATATCTGTGCATTTGTGTGTATGTACATATATATATATATATATATATATATATATGAAGCATCTTACAATATTTTGGATACTTTTTTCTTGTATACAACTTCTCGATTTCCTTTATAGGCAAGTGTTATTCTTGTTTAATGTATTGCTGATAGTTGTCTGTTGTTCATTGTTATGACGAAAGCACCTAGTATTATCATATAAGCTCTTGTATTCTTTTTTCACTGTATGTGGAAAAAGAACACAAGAATAACACTTACTCTTCCACTGTATGTACCTGAGGGGGGCTGAGGACCAGTCAAGCTGCTTGGACAGCTTTTTTCCTCAGCCCCCACCATGCTTATACATGGTAAATAAAGCTATTATTATCATTATTATCATCTTAAATCGGGCAGGCTAAAAGGGTCTAATTTCAATGTTGACGCAAAAAATATTTGTTTTGGAGCCTTGCTCAAATGAAGGGGGTGCAATCCGCATGGTCTCCAGATTTCGTGCTCTCAAGTTACGAAGCGTAGAAGCCGCAGTGGCAGCAACTAGTATTTTTGCCTGCTGTCGCAGGCGGCGTGTTGGAGACGCTCTGCTGGCGCTAGTTTTTATTGTCTACCTTTTGATCTTTTCCCCCTCATTTAATGGATACTATAACGATGCCTTTACGTATTCAAGTAATTTAAGATATGATATTGTTTTCTAAAAGGAGCGTGAAACTCATTACTCAGGTCGATTTTTGGTCAACTTTGACAGGTCATTACTTTGGTTATACGTGAAGTAAATTTTCTCACCTTAGCTCTATAGAACTCCCAAAGCAAGCCCATTATAGATAAAATATTATGATCATAACCTCCGGAGTAGCCGCTCCGCTACATTCACGTAAATGTTGTGAAAAATAAAAGAAGTTAAAAGTTTTATATAGATTTTTTCGAAAACCCCATGTTTTAAATTTTTATTTTCTTTCTGATTCTCTTAGATATAATAGTCGACTACAAGAAAAAAAAACAGTCCAGAAATGTAATTTTTTGGTTGTATGTCCTCTATTTAAGCCGCAATCGCGTGAAATGTGCTGATTTGTCTAAAATACAGCAACCTTACCGGCATTGTGCGCCTCTACGATTTTAAAAATGTGTGTTTATTTTTGTTTACTTTTTTTCAAAAAGGACTGTAAAAGTCGGCAAACTTGTGATATTCATTGTAATTTAAAACTTGAAATAAGAAAGAAACCGCATAAGCACACTGCAAAACAATGAGCAACACGTATATACAAATCAAAATGCAAAGCAATATGTCAAAAAATGTTTCTATATAGCAACGGTTCAAAGTAAACGAGGGTGACTATACTCATTACCCAGCCTAATATTGATTGAATGATGCACCTTGCTGATTGCCAACGGTTGACCGCACACTTCGTGCACCCGAGTAATGTAGAAAGGCGCGCGCAGAACCAGTAAAAAAATATAAAACCATGAATGGCTCATTTTCCGAAATCAGTACATTTTTTTACTAGTTCGACGTAATCGTGAGTCAGTTTCCACATTCTGTAGGAGCCACGCAGTCCACTGTTGCACTTTTGAACATGCCGGTATGCAATCACTGATGATTTTCTAAATTTCGGGACACAAAGCGGTGCGTCCATGCCTTGACACGTGTAGGCAGCTAATCTGGGCTTTCGCAAACCTTTTCAAGGGGAACATTTAAGGCGCATTCCTCCAGTGTCTTCCTCCCCACGTGTGAGAATCGGATGCCCCTTGGTGGGTTTACCTTCTCCCACTTTTTTTTTCTTGAGCTCCCGGAAACTCGTGATCTTCGTTTTGTCAATTGAGAGTAGAACGATTCCTTTGACTTCCGGTATGAGTGCGTCCACGATGCTTTGCGTGTTCATTATGGAATACAATTCAGTAGTTTTGTGATTTGAGAGAAGATCGACCAAGGCTGGCTGGTCGATATTTTTAAATCAACTGATTTCTTTTATATTCTATTGTCTACTGTCTGGTAAAAACGAATCCAAACGTATTTTTGTCTAAAAAAACAAATTGGGGACAGGAAAACTCGTGAGGCATGAACAGGTGGACAGTTGCATTAGCGCGCGCTGGTGGAGGGGGCAGGTTTGAAAGTGAATAACTAAAACGATAAAATTATAAGAATTTTATTAGTTTTTTTACAAACAAACTAGGGTACAGCTTGCTTGTAATATATGATAATTATATCTGTTTTTATTATATTTCGTTTTCTAAAAATTTCCAGACATGCTTGATTGAACGTCAAATGGCGAAATTCGGAGGCCTGCATCTCATGAAATAATTTAATCATTATCCTATACTTTTCAAAAAGTATTCTACTTATTTATAACTAATATTAATATATATATATATATATATATATATATATATATATATATATATATATATATATATATATATATATATATATATATATATATGTGTATTTATAATGTATCTGAGTAATACGATAATCGGGATATATTTAGGCAAACATGGGAAAAAAATCAAAGAACAAATAATTCCGATGCAAATAAAAAAAACACCATTTTCGGTAATATTTTAGAATTTGGGTACCCTTTCACAACCTATTTTTGAATTAATTTCTATTCAAAACATTTTGCACTATTTGATTGAGAGAAAAGACACAACTCCCCCAAAGTCGGGTGTTTTTTCAAAGCATCCGAATTAGCAGTGCCCTATACGAGAAGTCACCCTGAGTTCCAGTTTCATCACTCTAACACAATTTCTTTATATATTTTTATGCAGATGAGGTCACTGATAAATATATCAATCCATCACACAGTGAAAATGAGGATAAACTACTGTGTATAGAGAGCTATCGTATTACGAATTATAGATCCGAGAAAAGATCCAGGAGCCATCGGCCACTGGGAACTTTTCTGTTTACTTTATTTCCCTACGACACTATATGGTCCTCTCTCCTCCCCTCTATCTCCCCCACTCCCTCTCTCTCCTATATATATCTCTGACTTATACTTATAATAAAAACATACTCAAGCATTCTCTTTCTTCGTGATAATGTTCTGTGGCTAGCAACAACCATTTCCTAGCGGTGATCACGATTATGGCGCAATAGTTGACGGGAGTAGGAGAGGATACTCGTGGCTAGTTCTGAAAAACGGCGGATACAATCTTTTTTTTTGGATTTCCCGCTCGCTGTCAAGGATAAGGGGGTTCGCTTCAACAAGCAAAATATGGCCGCCGAAATCCCGTTTACTGAGCAGTCGTGCCTGTCGCCATCCCACTCGCTGGCGTCCCGGGCGATAATATCAAACACAAATAGGCACACGGACAGGCAGCAGAAACTCCAAATAATCGAACCCCGCCTAAAAACCATAGAGCGTAAACACTCGTGCCATGTTAACCTAGGAAAGGTTAACATGGCGACAATGTTTACGCTCTAGTTAAGGAAAAACATGGCGTGTGGTATGAGCCGTATCCTTACACGAGGTGCAAGGTGAGCTCTGATAACCAGTCTGCTGCCCTAGAGTACTTTATGAAAGACGAGCTACAATGTTCGCTCCAAGGTCCCAATCATAAGGACGCGATGTCTGTTATGCTCGACGGGGAGAGAACGTTCGTGCAAAAGCGTTTCCTCACACGCTCAATCCAAGAGGCCTTTTGTGCATACAAAGGCAAGCATGCCGATTCCGGCGTTGGGCTAACCAAAATTAATTTCTTGCGTCCTAGATGGGTCAAACGTATTCCACACCAGGAAGTGTGCGTCCGTGTGCGCTGCGCCAATTATTCCCTTCGTATTTACGCTGTAAAGGACGTTACAGGCTCAACAGTCAACACTGTATTGTGAAATAAACTCATTTCTGTGTGACCCGCTGACAAGTCTGTGTCTTTGAGGAGACTGTGATCGTTGCCCACAAGGCCACAGTTTTACATTTGAGGATCTTCATGACACAGAGGACGAAAATATTGTGCTTACAACATGGGTGTGCGGCGATCTTGTGGAAAAAAAACAAACATTGGATACTGAGGCGTTCCAAAAAGTCGTTCAACAACGGTTGAATGTTGGATATTTCACAATCATATCCGACAAACGCAAGATAAAGGGATCTCCGATGAAACGCAGTGCATGTAACGCGGAAGCAATTTTTTTCATTTTTGTTGTGCTGAAAACTGGACCGCTGTGCTTCCTGAAAATGTTCAAGCATACCACACGAAACAAAAAAAGTTACGATATTTACATGTCTAGTAACGACAAGAAAATCTACGAACAGCTTTGCTATCATCACTGAGGACCTGTGCGACGCCGCCGCTCAACACGCTTGGCTCTAGAAAAAGTGAGTGTGGGTTTAAAACAACGTTACGGTATACTCTCACGTGACGTATGTAAGTGACGGGGCCGCCAGTCATTTTAAGAATCACTACCAGCTTCACCCGTTTCCACAAATCGATTTCCCACAAGACCACAGGTTATTTTCTGCATCTGTACAAAGAAAAATGCAATTAAGACAGTCAGGACAATGGTGAGCGTTCTATTCGAGAAACTGAAAGACGTGCATCTTGTGTATCTGGACGAAAATGCACTCTAAAAAAAAGGGTGTAGTGGGTACACCCACAGGGGGTGTAAGTGCTGCCACACATACTACACCCATAAAGGTGTATATGTACACCTCAAAACGAGGTGCATATATACACCCCCTCTAGGGGTGCATATGTGCACCCTTTTATACACCTTCAGCATTCGGGGGTGCACAGATACACCCCATGCTGGGGTGTGTCATTACTCCTTTCCTACACCCTCACTGTCGTTTCGGTGTGCAGGTACACCCCAATTTAAGGTGTACAAGTATTCCTTTCTTTACACCCACCAACAGGGTTTGCTACTACACCGTTGTTTACACCCACCCCGCTCATAGGGAACAGAGGTACACCCGCCAACAGGGTTTACTATTACACCGTTTTTACACCCACCTCGCTCATATGGAACATATATACACCTCATTCAATGAAGTACCATTACACCTCTTTGTGCACCCACCTCAAGGAAACCTGTAAAAAATGTACGCGCCCAGGTGGTTGCAAAAATGTAGGTAAACAGACACAGCGGATTGTTTTCAAATCTCCTATAAGTTTATTAGACAGCCAATTCCGTAAACAAGTACAAACGTGCAAGCAATCTGTGATATGTGAAGATGTACAACAAAGCTTTCACACAACTGAGGAGATTACTGAGCGAACAAGAACCGGGGTGATTCTTAGGTAGTGTCTATTGTCTCAGCAGCCGGCAGAATTATTTACCCGAAATCGTGCCGGCAGTCGTCACTCATTGGCGATATAATCACTTCTTCGAACGACGTGTCATCGACAGCTCAGGTTAGCTTTTCTCTATAAACATCGTTTTTTTTCTTTTTTTTTTTCTTCTTTTTTTTTTTTGTAATGAGCCGCCCCAGGCTATATGCGCGAGGTGATATGTACGGGTATCACAGGTAGGGTGAACATTTTTTTTAATGAGCCGCCGCATACTGCCGCCACGAAGCGACGTGAACGGGTGGGCTGGGTCGGTGAGCACGCGCCTCAGAGACACACGCACGACGAAATGTCCCTACAGCGTGTATTTCGCGTAACGAGTAACGGTGAAACGTTAGTGTCGACGAAACGTGTCTAGAAAACGTGTATCAACGAAAAGGTGTTCATGAAACGCGTGTTCACAAAACGCCGGGAGAATAAGAAAGTCACCTGCAGTTATCACATGATTGTAGACAGCTAATGGCAGGCGGCTGCCGATAGAATTTCGGGGAAATTATTCTCCCGGCTGCTAGGAAATAGGCACTGCCGAATTTTAGACGTAATCAGGAACGGAACGGTCAATTGCTGCAAAGGAGTAGGTTGCAGCGCACTTACGATGAAAATATCGGACTTGAAATATGTAATCCGAGATAGATGTTGACACGGGCACTGCAGAACCACACGAACACAAACACGGAAAGAAAGGGGTCTGTGAAGATTCAACACGATGTGGCAAAAGAAGTAATTTTCCAAACCGAACACTAAACGCATCACATGAATTCCTTGGGCTTTCTTGAAGAAATCGCTTGTTGCCGATGTACGTTGGACTTTTTAAACACTGGAAGCCTTGGTACACTCGAATACGTTGTCACGGACGAAATCTCTGGCAGCCCCGCTGGTCGCAGCACAGCACACAAGAAACTAGGCCGGGAATCAGGCATTCCCGGATCGGAAAGAGCTACTATAGTACTACGTCACCCGTGAAACCTTTGCCACATGATCACGCTCCTGCCATTACCCGCGCCCAGACAGCGGACTCAAAGTCAAAGCATAAAAAAAGCCTCCGGTTCATCGGTCCGACGACTGCGTAGCCTGTTCCACGCTTTCAGCTTAGGGAGAGAAAGAAAGGAGAGGAGTATACGAAAATAGCAGCTCCTTCAAGGCCAAAAGTGGTCGCCCTCGCGAAGGCTTATCTTCAGGGTTATCCCAACAATGAACGCAGCTCGAGGATTTGTCCCCTATATCCTCTTGAAAGTTCGACCCAAAGTTAATAGTGCAGTGGATGCTACCCGTGGCCTTGGCCTTCAGGCAGGTGCCGTGCTCTGCCTTATCTCTAGCTTGGAGACTGTAGTCACGTGATCCTACCCGGAGACCCGATTGGCCTAAAACAAGCATAGCGTCTACTCTACTGTCAATACCGAGTGAACAAAACAGTTCTATACTTCCCAAGAAACTGACCAACCCAAAAGTGACCCCCAAGAGGGCATCCAAGCACACGCTGGTCGGGGCGCGTGGCTAGCGTGGCGGTGCACTGATACACCTAGAGGTTTTTAAGGGAGAGGAGGATGCTCATTGTCGGTGCACAAATACACTGGCTGGGCAACTGAGGGTGCATCTTTCAGGAAAGGGGTGCATGTGCTGCTGATACACCCGACTACACCCGTTTTTTCTTAGAGTGTGAGGTTGTTAGGTGTCGTCAACAAATAAGATTAGAGTGGCCTACGGTGCGCGTTTCCTGGCATTCAATCTTGGCACGCGTGGCGGCTGTGCAAGTCATAAACAGAAAGCACCTGTGACATATATGTAACACGGACAGTCAGATTTTGTTAGAAGAAACTTTATTGAATGGGTACAGCGAGGAAAGCCTTAGCGTAAGGTGCCAAATTTGATTCCCCAAGGACTCCGCATTCTGAATGATGGGACGTCTTGTTTATCGCAGATGTCTTCGCCGGGCGTTTTACCTACTGCTTTACTTGGTGACAGCTTATCATTTTTATCTGATCACCACATGAGAATCATGAAACGTTATCCTCACGCAGCATAAAATATTTCGGCTTGCCACGATCCATTCGTACACCACGATAGTATCGAAGCTCTTAGCCTGGCGCGGTCGCAGCCGTCACCTGAAATGGTTTGTCCCCGGAATATCATAGCTAACCTAAACAATTTTAGTATTTTATCTTTATTTTTGTGTACGGAGGTCAAGTTATTCATTTTATTCCAAATATAAAATATACCAGAAAGTTAAACTTAACACTGCATCATCTTTTCTCAAATCACTGGTATCTAATACGATAGCAAGGCATGTAGTTGGGCTAGTTGGTGATACATAATGTTTGGAGGGAACAGCGCAAAAAGGACGTAGGACGAGGTCGAAGAAACACACAGACAGGGCGCTGACTTACAACTGAAAGTTTATTGCTCTGAAGGAAGAGAAATAAACACAGAAAGGAGGAAGGGGAGAGAACAAACAAATCAAACCAATAACATGCGGCATCACCCACGCCCACACTCCGTCACACGGACCTGCCACACTTTGCTAGAAAATCCAACTCGTCATTTGCAAGGGCAACCGAAGGAGCGCTCACACACGTGTCAGCTCCGATAGACGCGATAAAAAATGCTTCGTCTATCTCCCTCGCAGTTTTGTTTTTGTGACGAGACAAAATCCTTATGTCACGCAATGACGGCGTGCAGCCACACCTGTCACAATGAACCGCTAGGTTTCCTGAGGGCGAGGAACGCAAAGAAAGGGAATGTTCTCTTGCCCTTACGTTAACACAACGCCCGGTTTGACCAATATACACCCTGCCGCAGGACAGGAGGATCTGGTACACGATCCCGCTTGCACAGGCGACGTACGGGGTGCGATGTTTGACGTCGCACACAACGGAAGGGCGTCCCTCTCTACTAACAGCAGCACAAAGGTGTGAAAGCTTAGATGGCGCCGAGAAGACGACAGGCACCTCAAACCTACCGGCAACGCGCTTAATTCGGTGGGAGAAGGCATGGATATACGGAAGTACGACAGGTCTAGTGGATGGCCTTTGTTTTTTTCCCTGGACTAGCGTGCCCCCTAAACATCCGAACAAGGGACTCAGCAACACCCCCCCCCCCCCCCCCCCCAACCTCCGAAGGGAAGCCCGCAGAGGCAAGCCTATATCAACCTGAGTCATAAAACTTGACCCACACCTATGGTGACATGATTTTAACAAAGACGCCCTGAGGCACGACCCAGCAATAGCCCTTTTCACCAATTTTGAGTGTGCCGAGTCATAAGGAAGTAATCCCTTCTTTGATTTAGGATCATAGGCCCAGCACACGTGTGACGTCCCAAGGCGGAGATTAATGTCCAAAAATTGCAAAGCCCCTTCTGTCGGGACCTCGAGCTTAAAACTTAGGCCCTGGGAACATTCACTAAAAATGTCCACAATCTCTTTAACCGTTTCAACACAGTCGTTGTCAAGGCTGGGTTTAAGGACACTGAGATAATCATCTACATATCTTAGCACTTTCAAAACGCGTCCATCCAGCCTGCCAGCAATGCCTCTATCACACCTCGCCAAATAGATATCACTAAGCACCGGTGCTACATTCGACCCTATACATATGCCACTCTTTTGAAAAAGGTATCACCCTCGTAGGTAACGTAGGTTGACTGGATGTAGAAATGCAGCAACTCTAGAAACGAATCACACGACACCCCCGAGGAGCTACTGAACGCCACTGCCCCATTGGTATGGATACATTCCTCCACAGCCGTCATGAGCTCTCCGTGGGGAATGGAATAGAACATATCCTCAACATCGAGTGACACTATGTCACAGGACCCTGGGTTATCCCCCCTCAAATATTCAACCAGAGCCTCTGAATTACGTATCAAAAAAGGGTCATTTAGGGTGAAAGGGTCAAAAGGGTCATTTAGGGTGGTGCCAGATAACATGTTTAAAGAGAAATCGAGGCACGCAATGCAGAAAAATTTTAGTTCCTTGTCGGGTGTGGATTTGAAGAAAGTTAAGGCGCGTGCCGTCCAGCTCTGTGTGGACCTTAATTTGGATAGGCTTCGAAAATCGGTGTTAGGAGCGAAATGTCTCAGTTTGGAGGCTTTCTTTACGGTGAAAACTCATAAGGAGTTGATGCCGTTTAGGGCTATTGTCACTCAAAAGGATTCGTGGCAGCTGCATGTGTCTTCGTTCCTTCAGCGCCACCTGTCCTCGCTCACCCTAAATGACCCTTTTTTGATACGTAATTCAGAGGCTCTGAATTACGTAGGCTCTGACAAAAACAAAACTGCGAGGGAGATAGACGAAGCATTTTTTATCGCGTCTATCGGAGCTGACACGTGTGTGAGCGCTCCTTCGGTTGCCCTTGCAAATGACGAGGTGGATTTTCTAACAAAGTGTGGCAGGTTCGTGTGACGGAGTGTGGGCGTGGGTGATGCCGCATGTTATTGGTTTGATTTGTTTGTTCTCTCCCCTTCCTCCTTTCTGTGTTTATTTCTCTTTCTTCAGAGCAATAAACTTTCAGTTGTAAGTCAGCGCCCTGTCTGTGTGTTTCTTCGACCTCGTCCTACGTCCTTTTTGCGCTGTTCCCTCCAAACATTATCTAATACGATACCTCTTTGTACGCTCTATGTAAAATGCTGTATATAGTTTCTCTTCACTTTTAGTGTGTTAACGATTGATATAGTTATCAATAGCCTCATCTGAATAAAGACATATAAAATGTTTGTGTTAGTTTCCTGAAACTAGAACTCAGAGACATTTCTCGTATAGGGCACTGTTAAGTGTAGGCTTTGAAAAAGGACCCTAATTTGGGGAGTTGTGCCTTTTTTCTGAATCAAATATTGCAACAAGTTTTAATTGAAATGAATGCCACAATAGAGCATAACAGGGAACCCAAATAAAAAAAAAAATGTCGAACGTGTTTTTTTTTTACTGTTCGCATCTGAATTCTTCGTTTCTGATGTTTTCCCTATGTTTGCCTAAATATATCCCTACTATGGTATTACTCAAATACCTTATATATATATATATATATATATATATATATATATATATATATATATTTTGTTTTTAAATATTAGCCACAAGTAAGTGGAATAAAATCTCAAAAGTATAGCAGAACGATTAAAGTATTTCATGAGATACAGGCCTCCAAATTTTGTTATTTGTCAATCGAGCAGGCGTGTTTGGCAATTTTTAGAATACGAAATTTAATAGAAAAGAATATAATTACTATATACTACAATCATCTGTACCCATAGTTAATTTCTAAACGGTATTGAATTTCTCCTAATTTTATCGTTTTAGTTATTCACTTTAAGCGTTTCCGCCATCAGTGCGCGTTAATGCAGCTGTCCGTCCTCATGCCTTACGATTTTTCCTATCCCCAATTTTTTTTTCTGGTCAATACAAAGTGTGGATTCGATTATAGGATACGCGTGACAATAGCATATAAAAATATCAGTTGATTTAAAAATGTAAGCCAGCCACACTTTGGTCAATCTTATCTGAAGTCACTGAACTACTTACTTGTATCCCATAATGAACGAGCAGAGCGTCGTTGAGGCACTAAAACCGAAAGTCAGAGGGATCGTTCTACTCTCAATTGCCAAAAAAGCAGCTCTGATGCGGAGAAGATCCGCTTGGCGACGACATTTTGTTTCTTAGATTCGTACATGTGGGGCCTGTTTTTGAAGCGACTTGGAGCACCGTCTGAAACATAAACGAGTTGCGTGAAAATAGGCAATATTTACTCCAGCCGCCCTTCGACGACGTTGAGCGCAAAGGGCGCATAAGGCAAGTTATGGATGGTGTCGCCGCTCACTACGCCGAAGCCTAACGTTCGCTGTACGGTTGTAGCCACGTCTGTAAAGATGAAAACCAACTTGCTCTTCCAGTGATGTCCTTGCGCTACGCGCTGGATCACGACACTCCAGTTTTCAGCAAAATCCAAGTGCAAATTGAGGGCACGTTGACTTGACATGCGCTTTCTCGAGCCATATGGGTCTTTGCTGGGCGTGGTCTGATGAAGAAGTGGGGATTGTATTTTTTGTTTACCTTAAGAAACTCGTTAAAGAAATTCCAGAAGATTCAGGTACAAGATTTGAATGGTGTAAGAATTTATCATTCAATCGTAATAGGTTGTACAACGAGTATCCACCTGTATTTACGTTGAACCGTTTCATATAGAAAACAATATTGACATTCTGCGTTCCCTTGTGATTTGCATATACTTGTTACTCATTGTGTTGTAATGCGCTTATGTGGTTTCTCTCTTATTTCAAGTTTTAAGTTATAATGAATATTACAAGTTCAATACTTTCCGTTTCTTTTTGAAAAAAAAAAGTAAACAAAAATAAACACATCTTCGAAATCCCTGAGGCGCACAATGCCGATAAGGTTGCTGTATTTTAGTCAAATGAGCACACATTTCACACGATTGCGGCTGAAATTGAGGACATACAAGCTAAATATTACAGTTGTAAATATCTTTGTTTCAGTGGACTGTTATATCTAAAATAATATAAAAGTTAAAATTTATGAAAATCGGGATTTTGAGAAAATCGACCGTAAATTTTCAACTTGTGTTATCCTTCACAATATTTACGTGCGGTAGTGGAGCGGCTACTGGACAGATCATAATGCTATTGTCACGAAGGACAAATGATGAGGCGAAGAACTAAAGAAACTAAACGTTTAATAATGCGAACTTGTTCCCAAAACAGTATAGAAGTAAGGCAGCGTGGCAGGCGTAGATTTAGGCGAAACAGCAGGATCGATCCCTGGAGCGAGACTGACTCCGCTCGCCTTGCGGAGTCCCTTATGTAAACTCGTGGGCTTCTAGATAATTCGGCGAAGAACTTTCGGTGCGTAGAACATTCGGAACGCGATCAGACGAGAATGTTCTCGAACTTACGAGAAGGCCAAATTGAAAGCATAATTAAAAGCACAGTCCGCTGACTGGGGGGGGATCGAACCTACACTTACCGCGCGAAAGTCAAGCGCTGTAACCACTCGGCCACGCACGCGCGTGCTCGCCGACGCGCGTGGCAGTAATACTGTATCTATAATGGGCTTGCTTTGTTGGGCTTTCTATAGACCTAAAGAAATGATGATGATTGGGGTTTAATGGCGCAAGAGCGACTTTGGCTATATTGCGCCAGACGAAATTACTTAAGACGGCTATACTAGGAAAGAGATATTAAAGTTTTCATGGTAAAAGTTACAGCTGATGTATGTATCTGGTCTTTTTAAGATAGTCAAAAACACGGTTAAGTGGCACTAAAGGATGATCACCAAGCAAAAACATAGGATGAAATGGAAGGTGACCTCTAAAAAGTTCAGGAAAGCTTTGTCGGCGATGTTGGTGATGAAATCTTTAATGCCATAAAATGTGCAAAACCGTCAGTACTTCTCCTCAATGAGCACAGACCTTTTCGTCTTCGCCACAAAGGAGATGTAGATGGGTCAGACGTGAATGGCCGATCCTCAGGCGGCATAATAGAACCTCCGGTCGACATTCCTTAAGGAATGAGCTCTCCCACAGAGCCAAGATGGGCTTAATGACATGAAGTTTATTGTTACACTCCGCGTCCCACTCCGACTGCCATGCCTTCAAAAGAGATTTCTTCCAAAGGGGCCTAAGGTCCTGATAGGGTAACCCAAGAGATGTTGCCGAGTCCTTTGCACCTGCAGCCAGTTTATCTGCTTGCCCATTCCCTGGAATTCCAACATGGCTGAGCACCCAGCAGAATATTATGGTGTGTCCGAGTTCGAGAGCCCGGTTTATTTTGGACCGTATGTGTAGTACAAGAAGGTTCTTTGTGGGAAGTGTAGAAGAGACAGCCTGTATCACACTTTGTCAATCGACAAAAAGGATAGCCTTTAATATTTTGTTACTCATGGTATATTCAATGGCTAGAGAGACACCATTAAGCTCTGCAGAGAAAATGCTTGCCATACCATCCCTTCGCAAAGCTTTCTCAAAGGAACCAGTATATACGGCACAACCAACAAAAGATGAAGATTTCGACCCATCAGTATAGAATTCAGTATAATCTCTATATGTTTCCTGCAACGACTGAAACTCCTGCTGCAGGGCCTGAGGGGAAATGGACCGTTTATCATACTTTGTGAGCGACCAGTCGCAGAAAATCGGCAATTCGTCCCACGGAGAAACTTTTTCTTTGTGCTTTAGTATGACAGCATCATTCAGTGGAAACTGGAGGGAGGCACAAAGGCTTTGAATGCGGAAGTTAATAGGTCGCACGATCCTCGGCTTGTTTTCAAAACGTTGAGAGTATCCACAGGTACGGATGGTGGTGTAGGATGGAGGTTGCGGGTCAGAATAGGCTCTGCAAGCATAAGAAAGGCTAAGGCACTGTCTACGCTTCTCGAGAGACATCTGAAAGGTTTCTGCATACAAACTCAACACAGGTGATGTGCGAAAAGCACCTGTAGCCAGTCGGAGCCCCAGGTGATGAACCGGATCCAGCATCTTTATTGTAGATGGACGTGCGGATCTATACACAATTGCACCATAGTCGAGGCGAGGCCGAACTAAGGAATTGTAGAGTAGCAGGAGGCAGCGCCTCTCGGACCCCCACGGGTTGTGGGACAACACCTTGAAAATGTTTGATGATTTTAAACATTTGCGCTTCAATTCCTTCAAATGAGGTACAAAAGTGAGCTTTTTGTCAAGAATTATGCCCAGAAATTTGTGTTCCTGCCGAACACGTATGTCGATGTGGTTTAAATGCAAAGAGGGATCAAGGGACAATCCCCGGCGGAGCGAATAGGGAACGCAGACAGTTTTTTCGGGAGAAAAAGTGAAACCGTTTTCATCTGCCCATTTGCTCATCCTATTGACTGTAAGTTGTAGTTGTCGTTCACAGCTGGAGAGGTTGCAAGAAGAAACGGAGATCTGCACATCATCCACATACAATGACTAAAACACAGACGGTGGTATCACACTTGCAAGACTGTTCATTTTTACAGCAAACAGGGTAACACTTAAAACTCCTCCCTGAGGGACTCCACTTTCCTGGGGGAACACATCGGACAGTGTAGAACCCAAGCGGACCTGAAAAGTCCGGTCGCTTAAAAAATTCTGTATACATTGGAGCATGCGGCCTCGTACCCCATAGTTGTGCAGATCCCGAAGAATTCCATACCTCCATGTGGTATCATAGGCCTTTTGCAGATCGAAGAATACCGAGACACAATGCTGCCGATGTACAAATGCCTCACGGATAAAAGTCTCCAAACGAACCAAATGGTCTGTTGCTGATCGTCCCTCCCGAAATCCACACTGATTAAAGTCCAAAATATTTTTTTCCTCCGGAAAATACACCAGACGCCGGTTGATGAGCCTTTCATAAGTCTTCCCAAAACAACTAGTGAGCGCAATGGGACGGTAACTCGCTGGAAGGGAAAGGTCTTTACCAGGCTTCAGAAGAGGAATGATGTGGGCGCTTTTCCAGCATCGAGGAAAAGCAGCTACTTTCCATAGATGATTAAAAAACATAAGCAAATGACTTAATGATGCTAGGGACAAGTGCCTCAGCATTTCGTAATGAATCCTGTCTGCACCTGGTGCAGACTGCTTTTTTACACCCAGCGCCGCTTCCAGTTCGCACATACTGAACGGTTTATTGCAAGCTGCCCGGTCATATCCTGACATCGAGTTTGATTGCCTTTCAGCAGTAGACTGAAACATCGTAAACTTTACACTAAAGTTGGAAGAACTAGATATATGTTGGAAGTGCATACCAAGAACATTTGCCTGATCTTTGAGAGATACGGCAGGCAAGGGAAAGAGAGGGATTCGGAAAGGTGTATAGTCGCCTCGGACTTTTCGCAGGCGGTCCCACACTTCCTTCGCTGGAACAAGGCTATTTATAGAAGAGGCATATTTGGTCCATGAGGCCCTTTTAGCCTGTTTTCGTGTCCGATTTGCCTTAGCCCTACTTTTCTTGAATGCAGTCAGGTTTTGATTGGTAGGGTACCGACGAAACACTTCCCAGGCTTTATTCTGGTCCTTGCGAGTGGTTGTGCAGTCCTTAGTCCACCACGGTTCGCACCTCTTAGGAAGATGTCCAGATGTTTGAGGAATAGAATTCGAAGCCGCAATAATTATACATTCAGTGGCATAAACTGTCGCATTGTCGGGGCTCATAGTACGAAGCAAAGATGGATCAATCACAGCCTCTAATTCAAAAATAGACCAGTCGGCATCCTCCAACTTCCACTTAGGAAGGCGAGTCGGAATTGATGGAATCGGTTTAACGCTTTCTAAAACAATTGGAAAATGATCGCTGCCAAAAGGGTTGTTTAAAACTTGCCATTAAAAACATGGGAGTAATGATGGTGACGATAAGGACAAATGAGTAGCTGTAAAAGTGTTATGGGCGGTACTAAAAAATGTTGCTTCTTTTTGGTTCAAAAGACATAACCCGGATGATAATAAAAGTCGCTCAATGACTCCACCACGAGAGTCCTGTCGAGGAATACCCCACAAGGGGTGGAGGGAATTAAAATCGCCAAGAATTAAAAAGGGCTCGCAGCTGGCCGACGAGTCCCTGAAGTTCTTGCAAATGCAGATGAGTGTTGGGTGGCAAATAGAGCGATACAAGGGTAATGAGGCGGTCAAGAAGAATTCGAACTGCAACTGCCTCAAGTGGAGTCTGTAGGGGGACTGGAGCACAGTCAACTCCACTCTGCACTACCACTGCTACACCACCCAAAGGGTTTGATGAAATGTGGTCCTTTCGGAAAACCTGATGACGATGTAGCACTTTTGTCTGGGTGTCACTCGGAAAAGTCTCCTGTAGGTTCAAGGCCACAGGACGGAGCTCATCAAGAAAAAAATGTATGTCATCAATGTTACGAAAAAGGCCGCGACAATTCCACTGCATAATGCTAAAATTGTGGACCATTGTAACGTTTAAAATAAAAATATAAAATTAAAAATAACTGTCAAGAGTAAGCAAATTTTTAGCGACTTAAAATCTATCTTTACACGCGGAGCATTTTTCTTTTTGGAGGTGTCATTCGGCCTGCCCGTGGTGCCACCGGAGGCCGGAAGTTGAGATTCGGAGCTCGAGTGGGTTCTGTCCTCGTCGGACCTTGACCCACTCTCGTCCATTGGCTCAGCTGGAGCCAAAAGGGGCTCCTCCTTGGAGGCCTGTAACCTCGACGGCTCCCCCGGTTTCCGAGATCCACCAGGGGCAGAGGGACCAAGTCCCCGACCTCGTGGTGGCTGGAACGGACAAGCAGGGGGTGCAGAACCCTTTGCAGGGAACGCAGACCCCTGTGCTCGGGTGGATCCCGACGGACCGGCATCCACCCTGTCATCTCGAGGTGGAGCAGTGTGCACTGCTCCAGAGGTGCCTTTCTTCTGCAACGGGGTAGCCTCCGTCTGCTCGGATAATAAATCCGAGCCTTTCGCACGGTTGGAGAGGGCACCTGCCCGGGCAGCTGAGATAGCACGCCCTGGGAGTTGCACCTTTAGTTTGGGACCAGAGGACTTAAGTGGTTGAGCAAGGTCCCCATAAGACACTTGTGTTCCCACAGACGCAATAGGTGGTGCAGGTCCCCGGCGAACCACCTCGGCAAAAGAGCCTCTCTGAAAACCCAAGAGGCGACGCTTTGCTTCGGGATAAGAGATGTTTTCCTTCACCTTCGGGGTCAGAATTTCCTTTTGTCTTTTGAAGTGCTCACATGACCTACAATATGCAGTGTGCTTGCCTTTACAATTTATACATTTCATGTCTTCATGACAGTCGTCAGCGTTGTGCTCGGAGCTACCACACCTGGCACATGTCTCACGGCCATGGCATGACCGCGAGCCGTGCCCAAAGCGCTGACAACGGAAACAACGGACAGGGTTAGGTATGTAAGGCCGGACCCTAAAATTCAAGTGCCCCGCTTTCACGGAAGAAGGCAGGCTGTTGAGCTCAAACGTAAGGACGAAGTGTCGCGTAGGAAGTTCTTTGTCATCCCTATGGATGGTGATGCGCTTTACAGCAACAACACCCTGGCTGCGCATGCCTTCAAGAATCTCTTCCTCCTGACTCTCCATCAGGTCATCGTCAGATATAACACCACGAATGGTGTTGAGCGTACGGTGTGCAGAGACGCGTACTTTCGTGTCAAGGATATGGTTGAGGCAGAGCAACGCTGCTGCCTGATTTTTCTCAAATACTTCTACCAAGAGGTCTCCAGAAAAAGTATTTTTTGCATTAAACTTTTCCCCTACCAAGTCTTTTAGGACCTTAGCCACAAGTAAAGGGGAGAGTTTCGACATTGGTTTTGTCTCAACTTCAGAATGTACAATGAAGAACTTAGTGACGTAGTGTTGTTCTTGTTCAAAGGTGGTAGACATACATCAGTGCGGACCCTTTTGGGGGCCCGATCAGAAGGTTTAAGCTTGGAACCCATATGAAGGGGGAGGGTTTTCGGAAACTGTGGTGCACCGCCCACCACCGAGCCCAACAAGGGAATAGGTAACGCTCCATAACAAGAAGGGCTTGGCTGAAGACGTTACTCTATTAGTGCTGCCCAGTCTCTATAACCAAGTGTGGTTTTGGACAAGGTGTCTGTCGCCACCCAAGGTTAGCACTTGCCGCCAAAGGAGTTGAAAAGGAAAGAAGAGAAATGAGAAGAGTGAAAAGGAGGAGAAGACAAGGGTGAAAGAAGGGAGGGGACAGTAGAATATGTGGCGACTAGACTGAATCATCCTGGCCGGGCCTTACCAGGACTCCCGTCTATGAGAAGCGGGGCCGAAGTGGTGTATTGCCTCGCCCGGGGGGCCCTGAAGGGTCCAAACCTACCCCGGGCTCGCCTCAACCACCAAGATGCCCTTTCCCCCAGACACAGGACAGCCACGCACAGTCAGACGTGGGCGGGCGAACCGGCATGGCTCGGGGTCCGTGGAGGCGCCACTCTCCAAACACCTGCTTTCTCAGGTGCCCCCTGCGGGGCCTAAAGAAAGAAACGTTACCATAATTACAGACAAAAGAATGAAATGTCAAATGTGACCGAAAAATTGAGAAGAGTGACGAGTTTGACATTTGTTTTAGAAAGAAATAAAATTTCTAAAAATATTTGAATATTTCAATGTATCTTGATTGTACCCGTTAAATATGGGGAAAAAGTCAAAACAAGCGGAGAAACAAAAGTAGCGCCAGCAGATTGTTTCAAACACGCCACCTGCGGCGGCAGGCAAAACTACTAGTTTCTGCCACTGTGGCTTCTACGATTCGTACTTCAAGATAAAAAAAATGGGGAACATTTGGTTTGCACCTTCCTTCATTTGAGAGTTACCCACAAAACACATATATTTTTTTCGCAAAAATTAAAAATTAAACCTTTCTAGCCTGCCTCATTTGAGATGAAAACACACACACACACAAACAGATATATATATATATATATATATATATATATATATATATATATATATATATATATATATAGAAGAAGCAAAGAACCCTTTGTGAAAACAGCAACAACCGATGATTTAATCCTCGACGTTTCGGCCGGAGTCCGGCCTTCGTCAGGAAGAACTTTTACAGGTGAACGCGGGTGGTATTTATACAATGATACGGTCGAGTCCAAATTTCGGCGTGGTGACGGTTGGAGCTTTCGTGAGAGAGAAACGTAGGGCAGTTCTTATCCGGGTGAAGAAGCTTGACGGTCGGGGCCAAGTTTCAAGGTCGGCAAGGTGACGGTTGTAGCTTCTTGAGAGGGGGCGCAGGGTCACTTTGTGTCTTAGCAGGCAGGGGTGACCTGGACGATAGCGTACAATAGATGAAAGTTACACGCGCAAACTAAAGTGCTGTCTCAGAAAAAAAAAAGACGGCACCATTTCCGTTATATATATATATATATATATAACGGGGATGGGTGGCGGGAGGCCGAAGGTGTGAGTATACACCAACTCATGTTTACAAACAAACCGGAGCGCCCCTAGCGGACGCCACCGGCGCCGAGCATGCGCGATGGGGGTGTGGCAAAAGGCTCGCCGTCGCCCATAAGCAAACCATTGAAATGCGACGTTGTCGGCGTCGGTGTGAGTCCCCCTGCCCTTTTTCGTGTTCGATTTGTTGATTCTACGTCTCCCTGGCGATGTCTGACCATCTTGGGTGGCGTCAGCGAAATTACCGAGGCTCGTTGCACCGAAAAACTTCGCCTGAATAATGTGACATGTGGCGATTCATTTCGCATGGACACTGCAGTATGGTCGCTACTGCCTGGTTCGCATGATGAGATTTCGCTCGCAATTTTCAGTCGCGACGCCGCTCGGGCTGCAAAAGCGTGAACTGTAGCTAAGATGGTCGACTTCGATACTGAAAATCGCAAGCAGAATCGGACCGAGTGAATTAGGCATCGGTGATGGTCACTAGTAGCAATGATCATCTCTCGTATCTACTGTTTACATCGAGCCTGCTTACCAACCTTTAAATTTAAGTCTTTTGAGACCTGCACTTACTTCTTATCGCAAGTACCGGGCCAACATTTCGTCTGCGGGCCGACGTCGTCTAAGAGAGCACACAACAAGCAGAAACGTTTGAAAGAGCTGACGACAGTTCGATCGATCATGCAGCCGTTTGAACTTGAAGACCTACTGAACGTAGTCCGCAGGTGGTCCGCACAACTTGATGGTTTTCTGGCGTTCATGTTGGAACAAAACAAATGAATATTATTACCACAAGTATCCGTGAATTCAACCCAAAGTGTTTCCCGCCCAAGTAATCGTTGGCCGACGGCGTCTGCTTTTCCCTTTTCACAGCACATATCCAGATTCTGGGACGAACCGAGCACGTGAAAACGGACCTTCAAACCTTTCTCGACGCTTTTGGTATGGCCCCAGTCACGGCGTTTTGACGAGAAGGCAGGTTTTTGTCTGGTTACTTTCAAAACAACGCAGGAATACACGTCGGGAATGGGGTCTTCTGCCCACTGCCCCAGAACGGAAGTGCGACCGACGCGCCGCCACCGCGCCGTGACGTCACAGAGTTGAGTTCGTGTATATAACTGAGAAGGAAAAACCCTCGGGGAAAACAGCAACAACAGACGATTTATTCTTTGACGTTTTGGGCCGGAATCCGGCCTTCGTCAGCTATCGCACAACTTCCTAACGAAGGCCAGACACTGGCCGAAACGTCGAAGAATAAATCGTCCGTTGTTGCTGTTTTTACCAAGGGTTTTTTCTTCTCAGTCTTATATATATATATATATAGCGTAGGATGGGCGAAGGCTATAGAGTAATGAAGTCGCACTTCGAAACGTTGTTGGAGTTTTAAAGCATTTAGTGAGTCGACGTTTCGCCCTGAGACAGGCCTTCTTCAAGACTGGTTGCCAGAATCGGTTACAGAGTTTTTCGGTTCCACCCCTGGGTCACTTTGTTCATTGTTGAATGTTCTGGGACTGTGGTTAACACTGTTATATTTACGATTTTTTTTCTTTCTTTCTTTCTCTTGTTTTTTTTTTCTTCTTCTTTTTCTTTTTGTTGCAGGGGATCCGTTTATGTGCTTTGGCCGAGCGTTTGCTTGATTTACTGTGTGCGCTTTTTTCAGTCATTTTTTAATGCAGGGGATCTGTCTATGCGCGTTGGCGTTGATTTATAGTCTGCGCTTATTTCACTTTTGTTTTTTCTCTATGCAGGGGGTTTTTCTGTGCGTTTTGGCGTTGATTTACTGTGCGCGCTTATTTCGTTGCTCTTTTTTTTTACTGTGCTTTGTTTGGCTTTGCGTCCTTCCGCGGCGTGCGTTGCTGGCCATCCGGGCTGATTCAACTCTGTGTACGTGACTGCGCCTTCCGTACGTGACGTTCCTGGGGTCACGAAATCTGACGCGGCCTTTGGTTGGCTCCGATGGCTGGCGTCGTCTGCTGCGGCCGGAGGTGGAGTGGGAGGGATCACAGCAGCGTTTTTTACTTGGGCTTTTTTACTCGGGCCTTTTTACACTTGATCTGACTCGTGACGCCGGACTTGGGGGTGGAAACCGAAAACAACTCTGTAACCGATTCTGGCAACCAGCCTTGAAGAAAGCCGGTCTCAGGGCGGAACGTCGACTCACTAAATGCTTTAAAACTCCAACAACGTTTCGAAGTGCGACTTCATTACTCTCTCCCTCTCTCTCTCTCTCTATATATATATATATATATATATATATATATATATATATGTATATAAATTATACAAATCTGCGCGTATAAGACACATATGTATGACGAA
Source organism: Ixodes scapularis (assembly GCF_016920785.2). Classification (NCBI taxonomy): domain Eukaryota; kingdom Metazoa; phylum Arthropoda; class Arachnida; order Ixodida; family Ixodidae; genus Ixodes; species Ixodes scapularis. The sequence goes on along the minus strand of NW_024609835.1, from coordinate 214,443,071 downwards.
TAAATGCGCACCAAGAAACCACTTCACACGAGGCCTCCCTCCTGCGGCCTGTTGACGTAAGGATACGGAGCGCTGCGGCCGTATCTTCTAGATCCTGTTGTATAACCAAACCCAATTTTGTTTAAGCAAAACCCAACAGTGTACTTGGAATATTGAAGGGAACAGCATACATATGGGCGGGCACAAATGATTTAAATAGTATATATATCGAGAAATTATTCAATGTCGAAGTTAAGGCTCGCTCACATTCGCAAGTAGCAGCTATTGCACAACTTTGTCGCAAAAGCGACAGTTGCAAGTCGCATAAGCGACCGGTTTTTAGAAATCGCTTTCAGACAGAGTAGTGCGACCTCCGGCCGAGTCATCGGAGGCTGAGCCAATCAAAGGCGCCTCAGAAGTGACGTGGACTGCGACTCGTGTTTCATTGCTTCTTACACGCCACACCTTTCCGAGAAAAGCAACAAATATATCCATCCTATGCTTCGGTTAGCGGTAGCGGCCGTGGCCACAGAGCGACGGAGGTGTCTGCGGGCAGCTCTGGTCAGCGCTATTAAAAAATGCCAGTTTTCCTATAAAAACGGCACGCATATCTTCACGAGCCCCCCAAAAAGAATTTGGAGTTCAAATCCGCGCCACTTTTGTCGTTACAAGTACACACTACGACGCGATAGCTTAAGCACGTGCGCTCTGATGTAGCGATTGTGCTTCGTTATGTGCGTCCGAACGCACCACTCAACGGAACTACTCTTTGTTCATATGGTCACGACGACAGAAGTGTAACTGTGAGGCAACCAAAATGAGAAAGCAGCTAAATGCGAACTTCAACCGTGTCTGGGGGGATGGATTCGAATGTGGTTCCCGAGAGCTTCAGACTTCCGTGAAGTGACTCGACGCGGTCATGGACAGAGAGCCATCGAAGACTCGGCGGTGGGGCTGATCATTGTATAGAGTTATTTGTAACAAGCAGCACCTCAATTTGAATGAGGGAATGAAAAAGTACTCGACCTGACAGCGAAGTCGTGGGTTTGGATTGACAAGTTCATTAAAGTGCATGTCAGTGTCGCGATTGTGACTTCACTGCATGGTTCCGAATGTCCCAAGTCAATACCACAAGTCTTTCTTTTGTTTAGAAAATGACGCACGTGAAAGCGCTTCTAGGATAGCAGCTAAACTGGAACCTGAAATGTAGCGGGAAGGGTATTAGTGGCGGCTGCCGAGGGCTTTTGAGAAGCGACTTTCACATCGCCCGCAATGTGAACATCGGTGGTTGCTCGTCGCTAGTCGCTCGCACGACTGCCGCTACTCGCGAGTGTGAGCGCGCCTTTAAAAAGAAACTTTATAAATAATACCTTGTGATGCCACTTCCTACCTCTCATATTTTTCACTCTTTACTTTCCGCACTTCAACCTCCGCTGCACTGACTACCGCAAACTGTCCTATTATCGAAGGATCCGAGATGCAGGCACCAGCTAAAATAAAAATATGAGTTGAACTGCATTATGGTAAAGACATGCCACAGAAGCTACACTGCAGGATTTTTAAAATGCCTTACTTAGCACATCAGTGCTCTTGTGCATTCAGGTCAGTTTTTTTGTAACTAAACAGTTGGAACGCTGAAGAAAACTTTTACAAAAATAATTTCATTAAAGGGCCATACTTTCTGAATCACACACTAGATTTTAATTATGTTTCTATAAACCTTTTAAAAACAAAACAAAATATTTTTATCGCGTTATACTGGTCAGAAAAACAATTCTTACATTTATATAAAGGAGGTCCGCCATGGTACACGTAAAAGAAACACTATTAGGGTTGCAAAGTACTAAACATGTTCTACTTAAATCCCAGTGCATCCGCTCATCGCGTATGACGGAAAACATTTTCCTTTGTCTATTACAACCTGTAACGAATAAGCTACAATCTGAAACTCTCCAGTACACTATAAATTTTCAGTTGAGCTGCTATTGAAGCTATTCAATGTCTGTGCTTTAGTTTCTTAGAATTTCTTACAACTATGGCATATCCGCACATTCCTTTCTACAGTTGAGGTTAATTCGACAGAGTAGGGAATAGAATAATATACACGATCAGCTTTCTCACAGAAGCTTAGTAATTTCTGAAATATATAGAGTTGTGCACAACCTGGGGGTCTTCCATACGGTAACAAGGAATAGTCTGTATTTTATACCAGTCGTAAATAGCTCCTTGCGAATTACAAACGCAAAATTTAATATAATGGGTTTCCGCTTTTGTTAACCTTAGCCCCACTACAAACACATTCCTTAACTGAAGGCCTGTTCGCTTCCATCCTACCGATTCTTCCCTCACCGGAGACATCATGGAAGTTTTCTTTTTCATTGGGTTCTCCCGAACTAACATCGTCAGAAAATATTGATGACGAGTCCTGTGCAAGATAAAGGGCATCAATTTGCAGCTTAAAAATGCACCAGAACAGTGGGATCTCACTAAGCGTTTTACGCATGTGTGACAACATCATAAATACTGATCGCATGTAATAGGCGCACGTGAACGTAGTAGCTCCCGTCATCTCGTGCTCTTCTTGCGCATATTCCCAGCAGGTTGTTGCACAAGCAGAAAAACGACAGTTTCTACGATGCATGGTGACAGCAATGAGATAGACAACCTACCTGGTGATATAGACAGTTGCAGTCTCAAGCAACTGTCCTGCACTTGCAGGACGCTACAAATATGCAATCAAACGGATCGAGAACGGTAAGGTGAGGCCTAGCATAATTTTCCCCTGGTTGAACTGGCAAGGTTTCTCAGAGTTTCGCATTCAAGGACACGCAATATTATTGCTCTGCTCGACCTTCGAGAAGACAGGAATCGCTATAAGTATGTTGAAGGAGCAGAGCTACAAGATGCGTGTGGTGAAACTTATGTTTTCTAGAACATTGCATACACAGGATTGAAGTTTACTTACTTGCAGAAACACTCTGCACTGCGGAATAGTTACGGTGTTTGTGTGAGGACAAAAACCAGACGACACGTGTCGTCCGGTTTTTGTCCTCTATGTTATTCTCCAGAGACACCGTAGCTTAACCAGCACGCTCTATTTCCACGAGCGGAATAGTTGTTCTTCATAATAGACCGGTTTCACCATCCACTTAAGTTTGAAGCTGTCGAACAGAGCATGCGCGCTTGCTACGCCAAGTATGTAAAGGAGAAATGCTGGAGCGAATTTTATCAAATTGTTTTTGGCCACAACTCCAAGTGTTTTTTTAGCACACTGCAGAACAGCATATGCAGCACCTCTTACAACTGTTGTTAGAATTAATAAGCACTAAGTTTGTTTATGCGTATATATGCGTGGTTCTAGCATAGGGAGATAATGGAATTATACCTCAAATGACTTCTTCAATGAGGTGAGACAAACCTAAACAGTAATTGGCCGAAAACCACAGAACGTCGAAACTTTACACCGAAATTTGCGTGAATCCAAGCACAGAAATGTGTTTTTTTTGTTTCCTAGCAAGGCAAAACCAGGTGCGAATAAAATGTTTAAGTTTCCCCAAAGACAAACAAATCGCAGCACCTTGCGAGGTTTTTGCGCATATACTCGGGTTTTCTCTCAATCCCAATGTCTTTCCGCAAGAACCCAGGGGCCCCAAACAGCACTGGAGGAACAATGCTCTTTGTCGGTCTTTCCCATGTTGGCCAGTGACCGTCTCTGGCTGTCTATTTTTGTCGTGGCGCATTGGCAATGTTCAAGGACTACAAAAAACATATTTAGTGTTAATTTATTTGCCTAAATATGACTCATTCTATACAAACACCTTACAAACGTTTTCTGGAAAATCAGAGAAAATATATGTGAAAATAATTAAAAAATAAACAAATTTCACCTAGCAGATTCTCTTGAAGCTTCGTTGAAGTGTCCTGTGATCATTGGACTCGTAAGAGCATCGCTGTGCGGCGAAAGCACGGCGTACTACTGTACGTGAATCAATCCTGTGCACACGCACGAGAGGTTGGCGAAGAACGCCAACGTGGAGTAGACCACGCTGGGCTGCATCGGCAAACTTCGCACAGCCGTTCCCGTGTTGACGAAGTTGACGTATGGGATGATGAGTAGGTGGCCATTCCGTTCGAAAAGATTGTTAGCGTTACTTGACGGATCAAATGTTTATGAACATTATGTGTGTTTACAGTGAGACGCCGTTCTATTTTGTGCTAGAGTGCTTGGCCCTATTGAACTCTATGTACACTAAAACCCTCGCCTTTCTTTCGATAATATATTGCGTTTTCAGTAATCATAACTATTTTAGCCGACTTATATACTCTATATCTGGAAACAGACGTTAGGAAAGAAACAATTTGGGAAAATAGTTTCGCAAACAAATTTGTCATGAAATTACCTTCCACGATAAATCTCGTGTGGTGTCTGAAAAGGTTCGGAGTGGTTTTATTGACTATCGTAAGACGCTCTTCGGTTGCTCCACCAGTTTGCAAGCGAGGAGGTACTACCGAAGCTGTCCGTATCGCTCATCCGTCCATCTCGCTTGTTCGTCATATCCGCTTTACTGATATATATATTTTTAATGTGGTTTCATTGATTGACCACCTGTTGTGTATATCGGGCACCATTTGAGTCTTTTCACGGCAGTGCCAAGGTCAGAACAATGCAGAACATCTGAGGATCAATAAAGTCTGAAAGATACAGAATACAAGACTGTCAAATTGAGAGCAGTGTATACTAAACAACAAAAATCAGAATGAACTACGACGCATGAGAAAAATATTAAGTTTTGAATTTCGACTCAAATGCATCCAAGTTTGATTGGCATATGTCGACATTAAGCACAAAGTAGGTAAAGCTGATTTAAATATATTAAATAAGGCACTTTCAAGCTAAACACTTTTTTGTTTGTTTCTTATGGGCTACCATATATTTCCCCGTAAAGATTGAGTTTGAATATAGGCCTTAGGCTTTACCAAATTCAGGCCAGTCCGAGCAAATAGAACAAATGTTAGCGATAATTGTTTTCTAAATACCCAATTTTGACATACCCATCTCTGAAAAGGTCGATTTATGCTCGGCAATATACAGCATACGGTATCTTCCTCACACACCCACAGGCTGCCCGCATAAAACCAGAGTGCTCTAGCTGCAGGTGTGTGATAATTGATTAATTATACAAATAAATATTTAACCAACACAGTCTCCAACACGTCCATAGAGCCCACGATGCTATCGTCACAGGGTCTGTGGATTACACAAAGCAACCCTCACAATTTTCCACACGTCTCATAGGCCCACAGTCCTAGCCCCACAGAGTGTGTGGGTCACCTGAATCAACCTGCACAATCTTCCACATACCCCATAAACGCACGGTTCCCTCTTCAAGAAATATTTTGTATATACCCAGAAAAAAGTATATGTGTCCCATGGATACCGGTAGGACATCCCAGAAATGTTCTGTGGGTGCTGTGGTGTCTTAGGACCAGGGAAGGCTTCCAACAATGTGGTTTATGATAGGGCTTCACTCCCGAACTCCCCTCTAACAAGTCCATAAATTTCCTTAACCTCTCATTGCGGTTTACGGTCAGAGATATATGTGTTTTGGCTATACGAACCTCTGTCGAGGAAACGTTTCCTTCCATTTAAATGTGGAAACTCGAGAACCAAAAAAAAAAAAAGCAATTACCGTCAACACGGCTCTCGTATCCGCAATAAACAAATGGTGTAACTACTCGGCAGAAATAAATTTTAAGAAACTATCCCGGCTACGCGGTTCCGGACATAAGGTGATCTCGCACTAACCGTTTGTGAAAACATTTGTAGGAAACTACTTCCAAAATAAACAGACATTGAACGACATGAGCGAACACCTCAAGAGTGCATATCGCTGGTACAGAGTTTAATGAAGTCGCCCAGAAACTAAAAATCTCCGAACGTCGAGATGTCCACATTGTCCCACACGCCCCTTTATACCACGCGCCAAACATGTGCTGTATTTGCAACTTTCACCAGGGAAACAAAACCGCAACCATTACCTAAACCGAAAACCGTTTAGGAACAAAATTTTTTCAGTAACCGTAACCGGAACAAAACCGCTATTCAAAATTTATGAAACCAGTAAACGTAAAAATAAGCGTGAATTATTTGCCGGTTACCAATATTCACCGATATTCACCGAGAATATATTAAAATATTAGTTTTTTTAAGATTGACCTTGAGGAGGAATCTTGAAATGTAGCGAACAGTGGTCTCCATAAAATTGGCTGGATTGCACATCGCGCTTGGTCGCTTCAGCCGCAAGTGCCGCCACCGGACGGCCATCTTGCATGTCAAAAATTCGCCTTTTTGGAGCGTAGCGGAGGCGGGCGGCAGCGAGCTGAAAACACGGGTTTTACTCGTTCGTCGTCATTCGCCGAAGAAGTTTTTTTGAAACCTTGTGTAAGCGGTAAAACCTTCCTTTGAAACACGTAAAATATTTTACGAAAGCACAGCGATGCAGGAAAAAGGCACAACCCGTAGAAAGCAAGTTTCACCGGTCTCGCAGTGTGATCAAAGCTTCTTTTGCGCGCCGAAATGCTGGACTATGTGCCTTCGCATGCTTGGATACCGATCTCGAATCGAATCCCTGTGTATTTCTTATTGAGTGTATTTGTGCATTGTGCACGAAAACGTATGTGCCTTGAGAGCAGCGTTTTACTTTACTGTGACGCGCATATTTGTAATTTGCGGCACTTGTACTCCAGAAAAGTGCTTCAGTTAGTAGCGACGGAGGAGGGAGATGGGGGCACGGCGGCGGCGATAGCGACGGAATGCACACGACCATATAGGTTGCGTTTAAAGAAATTTTCGATCTCGCCGTTTTATATTTTTGTGTGCGAAAACGTACCTTGCTCTATTACAGCGTTGCTCTATTTGTGCTGCCATGTAATCCATTCGAGTAGATATGGAACATATCCATGGTGAATAATGCATAATAGGAACCACAGACATTCTACCCCGTTATTAATAGCAACTCGCCGGAACAGCTGCACGATCCAGAACTTAGTTCATGGCCGATATATGATGCAAAAACATCTAGGCGCGACAAGCCTTTAAAATTTTGCCGCGGCGTCGATTCTTGATCGGTATCCAAGCGTACGAATGTACAGAGAACCAACACTTCGGCGTGCCAATAAAGCATTGATCACGCCCCGCGACCGGCGAAACTTGCTTTCTACGAGCTGCGCCTTTTTCCTACGGCGCTGCGCTTTCGTAAAAATGTTCACGTCTTCTCAAAAGCAAGTCTCACACAAGGTTAGACACAAGGTTTAAAAAAAAACATAAAAACTGGTTGGTGAATGACGAAGAATAAGTATAAACCCTGTCTTCAGCTTGTTGCAGCCAGCCTCCGCAACGCTCCAAAAGGGCGTTTTTTGACAGGTAAGACGGCCGTACCGTCGGCCGTACTCGCGGAGCGGGGAAGCGGGGATTAGCAACTGATATACAAATCGGTGGTCATGGTTATTGGACGGAGTTACGTCAGTGAGTGGTGCATCTCTTAGTACATCTTCATTAAATCTCAATTTAGGATTAAAACTACTTAGGTGGAATCGCTTCAAGCTTATAGTGAAATGTTTCGATATCTAAATCTGCCACACTCCTACAATCGCAGCAAACTATACATGGTACTCGAAGGTAAACATAAAGGAACTTCCTGTGGCCGAGACTACTTCCACGTTCCGGTTGACCAGCTTCTTGTGTACGTTTTATTGAAGAAAAATGGTTTTCCTTGGTGTTTTTTGGCGGAAAATCGAAAAATGTTTGTCAAAAACCGGCCGTAAGATATATGGATGTGTGCTTCTGGACCATACGGCGTCCAGAAAATCCACCGCATTTTTTCTCATTTGGCCCCCATGGCGGAAGTTCCATGGCCCTACCTGACGTCCCAGTATAAGCGTGTGTACACGTGTGACATTGTACGAAGTTAGACGCCCACAAATCAGCCAAGACATGTAACGGTTTCGTGTTTCTTGTCCACGGGTTTGCGTGTGCAAGCACGACATTGCTTCGTCAAATGCGCGACGTCGCATTTGAAGCTTCAGTGTTTATGCAGCGATCTCTGGTAGAATAGAGTGCCCAGAGATAAGAAGGCAACTTGTAAGTGGGACGGCAGCAGAAGTAACCGTGGTGGAGATGATTGGCGGAGACGTTGTGACTGGAGGCGCAACTGAAGATGTCGATTGGAAGGCTATCTTGGGCGATGGTAGAGGTCACCAATTTGTAGGTACGGGGTACTTAACTCTTTAATACTGCATCTACAGTGTTTTACAATATTTCCAGTAGATGTGCGGAATCCATGAGCGGTAGCTGCTATCACAGAAAGCTTATTAGGTACCGCCCATTGCACCGCCTCTCGAGCTCCTTGGCTGGCCCCGCCGCACGCGCTTGTCCTCCTTGTCTTCTATGCGCACCGTGCAAATGGTCCCCAAACATCTTTTATTTCGCGGCGATCTACTACAGTAAAGTTCTACAGTCATTCACAAAACAATGCAGCACTTAAAGAAGCCAGTGGAAGCGGGAAACATTACTAACGACAGATTTTATGACGGAAAGCACGAAATGTAGCGGGGACGTTGCCCCTTAAAAGTATGAAAACAAAACTCGAACCGGAAGTGTTCTCGGCTCCCTGTCATGGCGGCCGCAAGTAGTCCGAACACTATGTATAGCATCAAGAAGGTGCCAATGGTTCTCTAGTACCCAGTGGGAGCTTTCTGAGGTTTTGTTTTACAATTTTGACAAACAACAAAGCAGCGATGTTTATATTTATTATATGCAATACTATGATCAACTGGTAGCGGTGGTAGCATGTATGCTTGGGTATCAAACTATATATATTGCAAATACATGTAATAAACAACTGTTGGAGCTAAAAACATGTGCAACGTTTGACCAACTAGAGGTACTAAGGCGTTTGTGAGTTCTTGTTATTGTGAATGTATTCTATCATATATTTCTACTCGTTCATTATAAACGGCTGTCTAGCATTTCAATAAAACGACATATTGGCGAAACCGAAAAAAAAGAACGTGTTTCTAGAAACGTTTGATCGGTAACCGAAACCGTGAAAATTAAAACCACAAAACAATGAAACCAAACCGATATCAACAGGAAATAGTAATCGTAACCGTAACCGAAACTTTCTTTTTCGGTTTGAATCCTTGACTTTCGCATCCTATTAGGGCGCACTTGCGAAAAATCAAAACAGCGGTCATTTGGATGATCACCTAGAACAGCAGTACGATCCTAGACCTGCTACGCGTAAATCTAATTTTTTTTTTTTTTTTTACGCGCGAGCAGTAATAGAGCTTTGCTTTCCTTTTGAACGTCAGGAAGCTTTAGGCAAACGCCTTTAGTTTGAAGCCGATCACCCGGGAGCTAGGGAGCGCGATTCTCACATTGCGGTTCCACAATCGCTGAAAGTTGCGAATACCAGTACCGCGAAAAATACAGGGCAGTCTCGCGCTGCATGAATGTCCGGTCAAGACAGCAGCCTGCGTCGCTGAAGAGAACAGGGGCAGGACATTTACCAGCTCAATTGCCGCACATGTAAATGCAGCGCAGATTTCCGCTATATAACTGTTACATCTGGGCGGTAAACAGGAGGCCACTGGGAATTTTAATTAAAAAAGGAACTGATCATGATGGTCATCCCAACATTTAATGTTTGCTGAGCCTGCTTAGCAAACGTCTGAAACAGCACGCTTGTAATGTTACCACCTTTCTTTAGACATTTCAAATTAAAATATAACGCCCTGCATATTAATTGTTCATTGTCTGTAGGTAACAATTGATCCAAGGCTTCTATATTTTGAAGAGGCATGTATTCGTTAGCAGTATTGTTTTCTTCTTGGCAGACATGTATAGGAGGGGTTAAATGTTTTCTGAAACGGGTTCTTCAAGATTAGATTGATTTTCACCGGACGAGTGCAAAATATGTAAATAATTCCGCCATTCCATTTGGCGTCATCTGAAAACAGATGTCGTGTCTGCAGCCCTATCAGAATACTGATTGTTGGAGAACCTATGGAATATAAACGATTGCCGAACGACGATCATAAAACGTTATGCGCCTGTTTGTACGATTAAAATGTAAAGCGCGATACGAACGCTTGAAAACTATGCGTGGAAGACCGCTTTCCCGCCTTTCAAGAATAGTTGATGGAGCGTACTGGAGGTGGCGCCAGCTCTCCAAACGGGGTCTAACTTCTGCTTCCCTTTTCGTTCATGCTTTGCCTAGATGCGGAATTTCTTCGCTTCGGAAATTTTCTCTGCGTGTTGGACTAATTTTCAGTTATTGACACACTCACTTGAAAGTAAAACATAAAAATGCGTCCAAAAATATTTTGGTTCTCCGGGAAATCCCACCATCCAAGTACGCTTCGTGAAACCTTGTACTTCAAATGTTGCGCCAGGCAGGAGCGGATTCATGGGTCAGCCTTGTTGGGCAGGGGGCGGGGGCTGGAGGAGAGTGGGAGGGGTTCTGCAAGGAGACATCATCACGGGCAAAATGTTGCCGACATCTGTTTAGTTTGCCTAATATTTGTTATGTCATCAAAAGCTAATATTTCTTTATAAAAAAGCCGTGTATGTGGTGCATGTCCATTCTTCATAAAGAAAAATTTGAACTTGGGGTTCCTTAGAGAAAGGGGGGCGGGGAAGGGGAGACGGTCTATCCTAAATAAAGCCAATGTCCAGAGTACACCATAGCAAAGAAATTATAATATGTTTTCTGTCCTTTGGTTTCTCTGGATAACCGCGTTATCCAGAGACATTGATGGGGCAGAGAGGAGGGGAGCGGCAAATGGTGGAGAGGTGGACAATGCTGCTGGCATCGCTGCCACGGCAACTCTGCGGTCTTCATCTTATTATTACCCTTGAAATATCTCTGTCTACTTTTTTATTCTTTACTAGGCAATGTTTACCCAATGCGTATGCATCTCTTCTGAGCACATCCTGCGAGCGATGTCGTGCGCGGTTTACTCCAATTTCCGCATTTACGAAAAATTTACAAACTGCACGCTTTAAGACTGTATAAGCCAGCGCACACTATCTGTATCAGCTTCGCCCCACACATTTCGGTGACATTGCCGTTCAATGAAAAACAAAAGAGAACATCACGCTCCTTCTCCCAAGTGTTTTTTTTTATGGGTGAAGTCGTGAAGCATCAAAATTTACAAGATAACATTCCTGAACCACCCGAACTGTAGTGTCGCGTATTTGGTGAGTATTGAAAGGTACGATATACCATTCCTCGACAATCTGAACTTTAGATTCGAGTAGGGAATAGGAATTTTTCACTTCTTTATTACATTAGTGTATATAATGTTTTAGTTACAAATTTACATAAATTTAAGACTTGGAATGGACAAATTCAAATAATTACACTTTGAGGGATATACTTATAACCCCAGAAACTTCCCTTGCCGTCATGTTCGGTCACAGCTCCAACGGGTGCCCCGACCACGACCGAACTCTACTAACAAGAAACCACACACTGGCGAGCAAGCCGAGCTCCTCCAGAGCCATAAGGTAGTCAGTGAGCGGGGGACTTCACATCTGAAGGGCGTCGGACGTGAAGATCGGACTCCAGAGGCAGTGTGATGTTAATGACAAGGTATCTGGGAGCCGAGCGCTATACGGGCTTCTGGCAGCTGCTTATATCGGGCACTTACAATTGAATACGAGCGTGTTGGTTAATAGATACAAAACTCGAAAGTAATCAACAATCGTCCTCGCCGTTTTATACTTTCAAGTTTGGTATGCGTTTATATCGGGCTTAGCTTCATTCCGGAGCCATCCAGGCAAGCAAACCCAGAATGATTTATTAACAGCAATCAAAAGGCTCGGAGCCTAAAGCAAACATGAGCACGACATAAGCGTACGCCTACATACGACCAAACACAGTTTTAACGAAGTGTACAATATTAGTTAAAACAAGGAAAAACATTTCCGCAGCCAGGATAACAAGACCACGCATGCACAAGTCATGTCTGTACATACATAAAAGGAAGTGCACAATTACACGAGCAACAAAACAAATATATATGGCACCAAAATCAAACCTCACTCAACACGTAGAAATCATATAGGAATTTCCTGAACCTGTCTCATTTTTGTTACCCGCTGCCAAAGGCTAGAGCTTCTGGTAGAACGGTCCTTTAACTTAGCTGCCATAAACATGTCAAAGAAAGACACGGACCGTGTCACTCGAAACATCAAGTCTGAGTCTCCGTGAACCACTTTGAGGGGGACCTCTCACCCGCCTTTCGCGGCTACCAGTGGACGACGACACTGGGCAACCCGCGGAACTAGGTAAAAATTAACATTACAATACCGCGAAAGCGTATCTTTTTGAGAATTGAACGAACTCCTCCTATGCACGGTAAAAACGCTCCGTAAAAAACCGTAGAGCTTCTCATTAAAAGCTATGGAGAAGCATCCGTAATCTGAAATACGATTGACTTGTCCGTAAATCTGAAGTTACAATTCTTGAAACAGCAACGAAAATTGTTTACAACAAGCTGAAAATTGTTTTATTTGGTTTAGACTAATAGACAGTGGTTCTCACACTTTAAACAATCATTTATTGCACTGTAAAACAACTTATGACAAACGTTTCAAAACGAGGTGGCGCTAATTACCGCTCAATTGAAAAGGCACGAGGTGAGACTTTGGTTTAGTTCAATCACACTGCCCCTATCTCTTCATCTACCCATCTCCGCTCGCTCGTTTTGCTGCAGCCGCTACCGCGCCTGTTTTGTCGAGGGGTAAAGGTGCTTGGTGGTTCAATGACAGTCGCCGCTATCTCAGTTCGTGTTTGACGTACTTCCCAGAGTTGAAAGCTCAAGTCGGGTGCTCGTTTGAACCTTGTGTCATGTCGCAAGCTCGCTGGTACGCGCGGTTCGTCGTTCGTAGCGATTGGGAGGCTATTCGCGCGTGCTGGCTGGCAAGAGTGTTGCAAAGAAGCAGGCCACAACGCATTGTCTGAGTGCGTGAGTGCCCTTTACGAGTTTCGCATCGTTGTTCGCGCGGCCTGTACCCTTCTCATTTTGCCGAGGGGTCCCTATCGTTTCGTCGAAATTCGTTTCGCGGAACTACGTTTCGTCGACACGAACGCTTCATCGACACTCGTTTCGCGAATTTCACGGTGCAGGGACGTTTCGCCACGCGTTTATCACTGAAGTGCGCGGTAACGACACCAACGCCTGCGTTCACACCATTTCGCAGTGACAGTCTGCGGCTGCTCATTACAAAAATGTTAACCCACCTAACCGACCCGTACAGGTCGCTTCGCGGCGATAGTCTCATGCTGCATGCAATTTGTTACCCCCCCCCCCCGCCCCCTCAAAAAAAAAAAAAAATGAAAGCTAATTTGAGCTGTGGATGAAACGATCTGTCGAGGAAACGTCGTTCGATGAACTGATTCCCACCGGTGTATCACCACTGCGTGATGCACGTTCACTGCAGTGGCGGATCCAGGGAAGGGGGGGGGGGGCAACGGGGACGGCAGCTCTTCCCCCCCCCCCAAAATAAAAAAGTCAACCCCCCCTCCTTTTTCGGAGGGCAATTCGCATTTGTGGGTTCCCCGGTGAACAAGAATGGGAGAATAGTATCCTTACAAATTTTCCGCCCCTCCCCCCCAAAACGGAGTTCTGGATCCGCCCCTGTTTCCCTGGTTAGCAGTCGTAATGCAGCCGATGAATTTCTCATTTCACAGAATGCATCTGTGTCACCGTACGCTGATGCCCCCAAACAACACGGTCTAAGACCATTGTATTGATATTAATTTTTATGCTCGTAATATTCTATGCGTATATTAAAGCAATATACCTCCGCTCAATAGTTGCACGGCGCCACTCAGGAGGGCACGTAATACCAATGTTCCACGAACTGTAAAATTGTATACATTAATCTTGGCTCCTCAGTCAGACTGTTTGTAAGGAGCATGGTCACCGTTTCTGCAGATTCAATTTATCTGAAATGCAAGCTCATATTTTTTTTAGGGGGCGTAATCAACGAAAATTTCTTCCTTGTGACTGAGCATCAGCCTATGTTTAAAGAGCTTATGCCATTCTTGAAGGTGGTATGTGTCTTGTTTGGAGCTTTTACGTGTTGAATTTACCTATCCAAAGGAAGCCTTGGCCACTCTTGAGTTTATTCGACCGTGAAAAATTTTTTAAATGCGTCAAGTCCACAGGATATGTCATAGAATGGCATAATCTATATCGCCCTTTTATTTATCGCGCCGTAACGCCCTTTTTCACAACTCGCACAAATATTTGAGCTGTATTAATTTTACAAAGAATTACGCTGATGCATTTTTATAATGAATTGATAACGTGTGAACACTGTCATTAGGCTGTAACTTTCAAGGCAGGGAAGCATGGTCATTTTGTATAGACCAGCACGCGGCACTGACGTCACGCAGCTGCGGTAGCGCTGTCGGCGGTACAGCGACTGCGCAGACGCTTCACTTCACGCGAATTTGCGCGCACGCGGAGTGCCCACACCTGGTGTCGGCAAACGCGGGCTTGTTTATAAACAGGGTGTCGGTCTATAGAATGTGTGTTTGTTCAGCAGTCTTTCAGGTTTAACATGTTCCAAACACTACCATAGCCTGACTTGATAGTAGAAAAAAAAAATGGCTTCACCTTCACCAGGCTGAGTACGCATGAAGCAGGCATGGCATTAATGTTAGATGATGCAATATATCCCCCTAGACCAATCTTCGAAATCAACCTGGAGAAGGCGGTGAAGAGAATGGGAGGAGTGAAGCGAATGTCGGCCCATCCCAAGATTTTAGCGCCGCTGAATGGCTTTAAATGAAGTCTCCACAGAAATCCCTTGAACCCGTATGTCTTTTTATGGTAAGTGAAAATTTGTATTCCTACACATCTAGCATGTACCTAAGAGGAAGACGACTCTAAAGTGGCTGATGAGAACCTTTTGAGAAGTGTAACGAAGGGCTTTGTGAATATTCAAAACTTTTAAATATCGAAGCGAATGTTGTCATATTTTGTTTATACTTTGATCGAATAGGACGGTTCGGCAGTTGCACGAATTTTCAATGTGAGAAGGCTCCAGGACACACCATTATTAAAAAAAGCAACTGAAACGACTCACAGAAGCCCCCACAGAAGTCTACAAACTGTATGCAAATAAAACTTATTTCAATTCATTCATTTAAAACTGAAAGTCATCCTATAATTGTAACCAAAGATCGTTGATCTGTAAAATGTTTGTGCCCCCAGAGCCGATACATGATTTGCTACGATACGCTGCTGTGAACCGGTGATGCATGCACGCTGTGTGAGTGCTACAGTGTCAAGGCCAGGGGCGGATCCAGAACTCCGTTTTGGGGGAGGGGGAGGGGGGGGGGGGGTCCACCCATGTCAAATTGCTTTCCGAGAAGGGGGAAAGGGGGGGGGGGCGGCCGTCCCCGTCGCCCCCCCTTGGATCCGCCCCTGATCAAGGCAGATGTGGCCGGCATGATATGGTATTCATATCCCGTGTTACCAGGAGTCTGCATCTGTTTCATTACAGCAACCGGCATCCTGCCCTTTTACAAATTATCTCCTTGCAACTTTTTTGCCTCTTGCCCTTGCACAAAATAATTATTCGTTTGATTGTTAAATGTATTACTACTAAATGGTAACTTTTAAACTTTGAAGAAAGTGAAGCCTCATGGTTCTTTCTTTTTGTTTCATAGAGGTTTTTCAAAGCACAAGTCGGCCGGTCTGTCAGCCACCTGCAGCCATGCATCCGCTGCATGATTACTTAGCATGTCTAGTGCCGACTGCTATTTAAGCTCTTCTAACTTGATTAAATTGACAGTCTGACAATCTTGTGTCTTGTTTTTAAAAAAATACAGTTTGCACCTCAGGACGTCGAGCAATGTTTGTTGATTTACCATTTGAACAAAATGAATTACAGAGTCAACTTCGCTTTTTTTTTTATGGTAATTAACAAGTCTGAGTTTTTACAGATTCAGCATGTTCCTGAGAGGGAGGCAACGCTGATGTAGCTGATGTCACTTTTTCGACAACTGTTGAAGCAATATCAGCCACATCTAACATGATGCCTCCAAAGCCCCGCTTTGAACAGATGCCTTTTTATAATTCATATTTCAGCAGATTACTAGTTAACTTCGAAATGGAACTGCGTGGTTCATTATTGTTTTGTAGAGGTTTTTCAGGGCACAAGTTGGCTGATCTCTGGCAGCCTCCTCATGCTTGCACTGCAGGGTTACTTTGTATTTCCAGTGCCAACTGTGATTTAAAAGGGCACTGACACCCCAAAGGTCGTATTTATTTTTATTGTCTAAACCGATTCAAATTGCAGTCATAGACACGCAAAAAAAACGCATCGCGAAAAAAATGTTCCCGCGCGCGCGCGCGCGCCTTTTTAGTTCTGGCGTTTGAATCTCCCGCCTCTGCCTCCTCGCTTCTTTTGATTCGTGACGTCAAGAATCATGAAATTTAGAAGCTTTGTAGGCGACATCTTTATAACATTTAATAATGGCAATCCTAAAACATGTTTTTTTAACGCGATTGCGAACGCACTATGGCCCTTCTTTTTGAAATACCAAAAATCGGGAGTTTGTCGTGGTGCCGTCTCCTGGACCTGTATCCTCCGACGGAAAAGAGGCGACACCGCTCAAACCGGTCCGACGCTACGCCGGCGCTCGCTCCTTTCCTCCTCGCTTTGGGTCGCCATGGCAACAACCGGGAGTGGTGAAAGAAAGTGGACTCTCAGGACTCCGGAATATTTGAAGTCAAGGCACCGGCACCAATCGCGCGGGAACTTCGAATTCGGCATTTGGAAATTGTTTTTTTGCTTCACAGATACTGAATTCCCAAATTTCAAGTTTTGAGGGTGATGTCCCGGCATCGTTTTCAATCGTTTCGGATAATAAAAAAAAAGAATATGATTTTGATGTGTCAGTGCCCCTTTAAGCTACTCTCACTTGCTTAAACTGGCATTCTGACAGTCTTGTGTGACCTGTTTTTCAGAAAACAATAGTTAGCATCTCGTAAAGTCGATAAATGTTTGATGAGAATAAGTCGAGTTACGGAGTCAACTTCACTTGTGTTTTTTATGGTAAGTCACAAGCCCGAATTCTTACAGGTGAAGCATGTCCCTGAGAGGGAGGCAACGCTCGTGTAGCTGATGTCAAACCGGCTGTGGCGAGCTCCGCTCTCTAAGGGTTTTCCGTGAAAGACGTCATGATGTGGTCAGATGGAGCCCAAACATTCAGATTTGGCAACAAGGCAACAGGCAGATTGAAGTATTGTCCTCTTTGTGAAAAAAAAAAACTTCTGGTAAGGTAAGAACGGTCGTCCATGCTCGCAAACTTCGTCGTCGTCCTAACAAAAACAACCACAACAACAAAAACAAAAACAGCAACAAGAACGTTAATAAAGATAATAATAATAATTATTATTATTATAAAAATATTAATATTCATAATAAATTTCACATCTAGAACAAAGCAAGTTTACGTAACGGGCGCCTCAAGGCCAGTATCCATGGCTTGTGCAATTCCACCCTAAAATGACAGTTTAACCTAGCTACTTTGAACCCGGATGCGAACAGAAGCTCAGCTATACACAGAGGTCATTAGGATGCCACGGGTATCTTGCGCTACAGTATGACACACAAATACATACACATACGCGAATCTTTGTTCAAATGGATTGTCATGCATGAAAATGGAAATTAAGAAAAAAAAAGCAATGAAAGCTTTGTTCGCAATGCAAAATTATACATTAAGCGTAAAGTGGTAAAGGCGGTTATACGAAACACAAACACACAACCACGAGTCCAAAGGTGAAGTTTCGCAAGCCCAAGTCTGCATAGGTGTAACCTACACTACTTAAAATTAAAAAAAAAAAAAAATATATATATATATATATATATATATATATATATATATATATAACGGCCCTGCAACGATGACTTTTTAAATGCTCGCTGCGAGGTAAGAGACAGACGTTAAGGCGGCAGTTGAGAACAAATCAGCGGAACATAATATGCGAGCCTAGTTTCGCCATTGCGAGTATGAACGCGGGGAATTCGAAAAGGCTCCACCAGACACAGGACACGAGAGGATAACCGTACATTTTGAAATGCGTTGCTCCGAAAAATGCCGGAGTTTATCACTATGAACGTATAGCGTTTGACAGTTAGGAAGTTTAAGGTCGAAAAGGGTTGTGTCTTCCGGCACTTGTAGCTAGTAAGACACACTACTAAGTATTGCTTTTAGAATGGAGTCTATTCTCACTTTCCCGAAAGATGAACAATTACGAAAAACAAAGATGCCTTAATGGAGGGCGCTATATGCAATGGCATCCCTACTGAAAAAAACCATTTGAAAATCAAACGGGTGGCAAACTGGTAAATCAAACGGGTGCAAACTTGTCGACCCGTTTGGATCAAACGTGATTATGGGATACGGGTAGCCGTTTGAAACGGTACCCGCTCGCAACGGTACCCATTTGATACAGGTGCCCGTTTGATACGGGTGCCCGTTTGATACGGGTGCTCGTTTGATACGGGTGCCCGTTTGATACAGGTGCCCGTTCGACCTTGCACGTGACCACACGTTTGAACGTGCCATTCGAATCGGGAAATTATGCGCTAGCCCTAAACGGGGATCGTCTGGTAGGTTGGTTATCTTAAACTTATTTAAAGATGTTCCGAAACTCATAAACTTATTTATAACATGGAGGAAACACGTAGAACAAATGTGCTCACGTAGGTGCTTGCAAATGGACAGGAAAACAGACACAAAAGATTGTTTTCAATTCGCCTCAAAGTTTATTACGTCTTCTGTAGACAAGTACAAAGGTGCAAGCGATCTGTGAAATGTGAGAGGCACTCTAAGCTTTTATACAACTGGGAAGATAGCAAACCAAACAAGAACCGAGCTAATTCTAGACTATGAAGGTAGACTTTCGGGAAATTATTCGCCCGGCTGCCGCTAGAATAATGGCTGCATAATTGTATAGATAATCTGGAAGAGTACGAGTAGAAGAACGGTCAATCGTTGCCAAGAAGTAGGTTGCAGTGCACTTACGATAAAAATAGCGGACTTGAAAGATGTAATCCGTGATAGTTGTCGACACGGTTAAAGCAGGACAACCACAGAAACACAAATGAGAGGGAACGGCTTCTTGGAAGTTTCAACACGATGTGGCGCACAAGCTGTCAGTTGCGGAACCCAACCAAACCGCAAGAATTCCTGACTTCTTCGAAGAATCACTTGTTGCCGATATAGACGTAGGACTTTTCGAACACTGATAGCTTTGGTGCACATCAAATACGTTGTCGAGAGACATCCTAATAAGACCGCAGGGTTAGGCGACAGATCGAAGCAGGTGGACGCGCTAAGTTCGAGCTGGAACTGACAACAAGCAGACAAAGAAAAAAGCGGCTGCTAGGCGCACTCTTCCGGATCTCGATGCTTATCAGCGTGTAGCTCGCGCGCGGGTGCGGGTCACGTGACGGGTGACAAGAGAGGAGGAGGGGGCGAGGACCACAGGGACAGCCCATCTCCCTCTCCCGAGGCATTCCAGAGAAATGTGTTTTTGTAACCCCGAAAAAAAAAAAAAAAAACGCGCGCGCGCGCGCGCGCATTTTACCACGCTCGAATCTTGGAAATGGCGGCGGGGCGGCCAGAAGCTCGGCTTGCACCCGAGCGAAGAAAGTCCTCAGCGCGAGCTCGTAGTTTGACTGCTGCAACGGCGGGCGTGCTCTCGCAATGCTCGATGTTCTTGCAGCCGCGTGTACGCGTGTTACCTTCGCTGCGTCTTGAATTAAAGTGAAACGGAGTCTAGACGTACATTCTCTCACGCGGTCGCGTCTTCTGCGATAGAGATTCGAGCTAAATAAGTAAATTGAGGCAACAAAGATGGACAAAGTTTTAAAGTTCTGTCAAAAATATCGGCTTACCAACGTCGCGCGTTTACGTAAAACAACATTAAAAAAAATATGTTAGTTTTCGTTGCAGTATAAGCGAACATTAGCGCAATTGAAATATAAATATAATTACTTGCATTACGCGGACGATCTGAAATCGATGAACCGGCGCTCCCAGCCTTCCGGAAACATTGGCTGCCACGGCTGAAACGCTAGGCGTGCCCACGCCGCGATCTGTACGTTCAATATAAAACGGGCTCCGAAGAGCCGTTTGATTAAACCGGTGCAGTTTGCAACATGGTCAGCGGTTTGAGCAAACGTGCGACAAAATTGCCCAAACGAGTCACCCATTTGCCCAAACGAGCGACCCATTTGCCCAGGCGAGCGACCCGTTTGCCAAAGGAGTGACTTGTTTGTCCAAATAGGTGACCGTTATGGCTCATACGGGAGACCCCTTTGAGCCATACGGGCGACCCCTTTGACAAACTGGTGACCGGTATGGTTAAACTGTTACCGGTATGAACCCGTTTATTTTCATATAGGCGCCAAATGGTTTTTTTTCAGTAGGGATGTGCTATTGCTTTTCGAACGGAAAGTGGCATAAAACATGTATGCATATATAAAGGACAGCTGGCGCTTCTCAGTTTTTTTTTCTCGTATATATAAGGGTTATGAACATGCCATTTCGGGTTAATCAAAGCATATTACAAAGTACTTAATATTTTCAGCGTATTTTAAAGGGACGCATTTCCAATGAGTGTAAGCTGATGAGTGCACAACAAATGGAAAATCCAACTAAATATTAATAATAATAATAAGAAGAAGAAGAATAAAAAATTAATAATGAAGAATAATTTTTAGTAAGTGTCCAAGAACGTTCTTGCGGTCTTGGTACTAGCACAACACACTACAAAAAATGGGGAAGAAAAAAACAATAAAAATATAAAGCATTGAGTAAAATATATAATACATACACCGCATGCTGACAAAAAAGCCACTATTTAAACAACAACCAAAGAACGGAACACGGGGTCCAAACGGAGGGTTGAAGACAATGACAAAAACCAAAATACATCATTAAAATAATATATAATAACATAAGAATCACGGCAGGTTTAGCCAGACTCATACAAGACTCTGGGAGATCTGACAAACTCAGTGACACAAACAAAATATCAAGGTGACTTGAAATGCTATTATATTCGTGACACATACGAAACACGGGGTCCATGATATTTAACGTCCGAGAAAGTAAAAAGACGTTGCCAAATGGGTGGATGTCTGAGGAACTCGTAAAGATATGCGTGCGAGTAGTTCTGAACAGTCAGCCATGCCACGAAGGAATAGAAAAAGGAAAACTAGAACTGCATTTTTTCGACGGTGATATAAGCTCTTCCTATATCGAGTACCCTCCTATTCTGGAATAGAGATGTTTCATCCCGCAGACAATGGTATCGATAAAGAGATAAAAAAAAAATTGCACTCGCTCCAGCCATGCATGGTGAAAAATAGAAAAAATACCTATCAAAACGCGTTTTCTATTATCACACTCCAGCTATACCCACACGTATTTCGAATAAGTCTCAAGATGGGCGCGTCTGCTGCACCTCAAAGACCTATCGAATGCAATGAAGACACCGCCTCCCGTTTTGTTTCCGCGAGATAAATCACGATCACTGCATTGCTCAAGAAGATACGACGAAATTCATTAATAATAATCAAAACAATTATAATAAACGAAAGACTTACAAAAGCTTGTAATGCCGAATTAGAGCGCTGCTCTTGAGGAAGAGGAGGGGAGGGTGCGGAGGGGAGCTATGCCCCTCCGCCACTCCTCTCCTTCCCCTCTCGGCTCCTGCTCCCCTCCAATTTAAGAGAAAATTTTCGCTGAATTTCTTCTAAATATAGCGGAAACTCTTCCCGCCAAACTCAGCTTTGAGATTTGTCCGCTCATTTTAATGAAGAATTCTTTCTGCAAAATTTAGTGTGGAAATGTTTCCTTTAAGCTTAGTGGAGAATTGTATCAGCTAAATGTAGAGATACATCGTTTTTCAATCAATTTAGCGGGGAAATTGTTTCCGCTAAATTTAGCGTGGAATATTTTCCTCTAAATTTACTGTGGAATTGTTCCCAATAAATTAAGCCCAGAAACTGTTCCGCTCTATCTAGCGGGAAATCTTTTCCGCTAAATTTAGTTTAGCGGAGAAAGTTTTCTGCGGATATATGTATTACTGTACTCAGTAATTAAGAAAATAAATGCCAATGGACGTTAAAATGGCAATGTTCGATTCAAAAACAACATTAAAAGCCAGTTCTAACATCGTTAAGGGTGACGCTTAGGGCATACAAGCGGGGTAAATAGCTTATATCTCCTTGTTGTTCGAAAGGTGTTAACGCACATGGGCACCGCAACACGTGAGGTAGGAACGGACTCGCCTTCTGCGGTAATGTGCTGTTCTGGTCAGTGCTCACACTGCGCGGTCTCGGCCTCCCCCACGTCTCCAGCCGAACGAGTCTGGTCCCCCGATGTCCGGGTTAACAATCACAGCTCCAACTCGTGATCGCGATCCCTCGGGTCAAGGAGCTGCGTCTCTTCGTCGTGACACTTCTTGAGTGCCGTCTCCGCCGACAGCAGATTGTGTGGGGCGCGAGCTCGTCTGTAACCACGCATAGAATCGGGACCTTCCGAGTCAACGTACGTAGCACGGCGCCTAATGTACCGACTAGAGTCACATCGCGGTGGTAATCAGTCGGGCTTTGATCTTCTGCCTTAACGCAACTACGAGCGTTATCGACCAGCTTGGTTCGAGGACCTTTCATAGAGTAATATAGTAAACGTAAAGAGAGGGCACAGGAGCCGATTCGCGGCTCAGATAGTGCGTTTAGTACCCTCCGCTACGTGGCGCTTTTCTGCAATTTGGTTAAAATTAATTAAAACTCTTTCTGTGAAAAGTATTTATTTTTTAAATGGCAGTGCTTTAAAATTATTTAAAGTACTTAAAACGACTAAATAGTTTAAATCAAATACGTCACAAAAACCACGTGATGAATGGCGCCTGCCATTGCCTGCCTGCCTGCACGCCGTCGCCTCTGCATCATTCTGCATGGCCTCTGCTCGGCCCTGCGTCGTTCGTCTGTGCCGTGCGTGCCGTCCATCTGTGCTTTCTGCTGCATCATGTTCGGTCGACTTTGCATCAATCAAGGTGACGCATGACCGCCCGCGTGCTCGCATGCTCGGCATGAGTTCGTGGAGCCGATCGGTTTGAGCTTCTCGCGCTGTTGTTTCTGCCGGGCTGTCTGGCTGCACTTGAAGGTGTGTGCATGTTGATTTTGGATGAGATTGTTTTAAAAAAATAATTTAACTTACGACCCTACACACGACATTGTCCATGGGTTTACAGATGACGGTGCTGAACGACGCTCTAACATTGCAGAGAGAGCCTTGGTTGTTATGCGGTCTGAAATTTCAAGGAGGTGCGTTTAGTCCCTTGCATACACTATTGTGCACACTCCAACAACGTCTTCTGTTTAACGCAGTCGCCTCATTTCTCTCATTCGGGAGCTTAAGACTGTTGGCTTCACAGTAAAGGCTGTGGACTGTGGTTAGGGGGCTTTAAATGTAAGCTTGGTGTGTGTGTTGATAAGCCATTTCTTGAAGTTGACAACGAACACGTTTACTTTGTCTTTGATGTTCCGCACCTTCCTAAAAGAAACAAGAGCAATCTCCAAGCCCACAAACTTTGCATTGGAAATGAGGTCATTGAGTGGTCTTCTATTGTTGAGTTTTATTGTTCTATCTATGAGATGAGCTTGCGATTGGCTCCGAAACTTAATGAGAGACACATTTTTTAAGAATCTTTCTGTAACATGGAAGAAAATTGTGCCCCACAGGTACTGAGCGCCTCACTCTTTCTTGCAATCATATCCCTTGTTTATGCCAAGGAACTTCCTGAGGTAGCCATGGTACAGCCTATTTCTGTGATAGGATGTGCATACTTTTTTATTGTCTAAATAGCTAAAAAATTCAAGAAGACGGGGCAGAAGTTGCGTCATGCCATTCTGAAGGGAGAATCTGAAATACTTGATTTTCTCCACCAGTAACTCGGATGGATTTCAGCATGGCAGTTCCAAAGTAGGAGGCAGCCATAAGCCATCGTCGGGTGGCAAATTACTATAAAAAGTTTCCTCATGCTCTGAAATGAGCTTTCAAGCAGCCATGATTTTAAGTTCTTACTTACACGACGCCTGCAGCAAGACACACTTCACAACGCTTTTGGAGCTATATACGACAAATGCTGGGCTGCAACACAAACCCAAATGTCCATCAGTTCACCTCCAGGACTAAAACACCTCTCGATAAGGAAACTGTTCAAACCGTCGGACAATGAAAACGTAGAGGATGACAAGGCTGACCTCCTAAAGGAGTTGCAAATATCTTCGAACCATGAAAGTTTAATTTCAGACATTGTGGAATGTCTTCCGATTGATAACTTCCCGACTCTAGAGGATATTTCTGAGATGGGATCAGACATCAGGTCTAACATTATTGATGACTTCTACACCTTTTTATTACGTTTGGGGCTATTTGATCAAGCTTTTGCTTGAACAGACAACTTACAGCTGTGGCTGTTCTCAGCTGCTATCGGATGAGTCTAATAACTCGACCAGGCCTCACCAGTACTGTCTTGTTCCTAAAGCATCCCTTACAGAAATATCATATATGGCCCAGATATGTTTAATATAGGGCCGTATATGGGCATATAAGTAGACATATACGGACATATATTGCCATATAAGGGCTGAAATCAGGGCAGGTATGGTAAGGCGACATCATGTATGACGCCATATAATGCCAGATAAAGTCATATATGGTACCAGTGGCTGCCATATATAACAGAATAGGATGCCTGATACTCCTGTATATGGCACGATATGGTGCCAGTCAACATGTAGATGCAGGTAGCACTCCGCGTCGGCCGGTATCGGGACATCGGGACTACGCCGGCCCGCCCATGGTAACAGGATGGCAGCGCCTGGCAATGGGCACCGGGGAGCTACCGGCCCCGGCCGGCGTCGGGGTTTCCTCTTGCTCATTGACCAGTCCAGCCGTAGAAGTTACAATGACTGGCCGGCATCGGGTTTTTGCTGTCTTTGTGGCTAGTCTTTCCATGGAGGTTCCAGTAACTTGCCGGCATCGGTATTTTGCTGTCTTTGATGGCCGGTATTGACGGAAGTTCAGTAACCGGCCGGCACCGGTATTTTGCTGTCTTTGATGGCCAGTACTTACATGGAAGTTCCGTAACTGGCCGGCATCGGTATTTTGCTGTCTTTGATGGGCAGTATTTCCATGGAAGTTCAGTGACTAGCCGGCATCGGCGCTTTGCTCTTCGCAGGCTGACGAGCCCCGAGAACTTCCATTTACTGACCGGCATCGTTCTATTTTTTTTTTAACTTTTTCACTATGCAGTCACGTCATTGAGATTCCGACGAACTGCGGCGATTCATATGTAGCGAGTGGAAATGTTTTCGTTGATCAATCCTTCGTAAATGACTGCCGACGCTGCCGTATTTGATCCCACCATGGCAAGGCTGACGTGTTCTATGGCGAAAACGCGAGAAAAAAAAAACAACAAAAAACAATGCCGTGAGGAACAACGGTGCCGGCGAGAGCATAAACATAGAAAATATTTAAATTAATAAAAACTGATACACAAAGGTGAGAAAACTTTTAAAATAATAAAAACGAATTAAAAAAGGTGAGAGAAAAATATTTAAAATAATAAAAATACTAAAAGATGAGAAAAAATATTTAAAATAAAAACGAACACAAAAAAGTGAGAATAAACATTTCAAATGAAAAAAAAAGTAAAAAAAAAAAAAGAAAATAATGTCGCGCCTTCCGCGATTGGAACCAGCGACCACACGCTCAGAAGACCAGAGCGTCAACACACTGCGCTACCGCCGCCCGCATGACCGCCGCTACCTTTGGAGAAGGTTGCATGTCTGCTGAATTTCTTTTTAACCATTGCAGGCTTAGTTTCGTATTTATTATTTTGCAACATTTACAGGACTTATTCATAATATTGTGGCGAAATTGGCATGTGCAATAATTTATTATTGCTGTGTTTTTTTATAAGTTTTATAATGCGGTTTGCTGATCGTTTTTGTCACGATCTTTCTCGAACGTGGACGAAGGGGGCCGAAGCACCCGCCGAGGAGAGACGACACGCAGCCTGGTTGAGGGTGGACGATGACTGACCGGAGCGCGTGCGCTCAACGGTGTTTATTGATGTGGTGATCAATGTTGCCCGCCGAGCCAGGCGGCCGCAGACGGGCGGACTGGAGGGGGGCGCTACATACTTGTTACACTCCTCCCCCCCCCCCCCCCCCCAGTTTGTTTTTCCTAAAACAAAATAAATGAATAAACAACGCGCACGACCGACACCATCTCGGCGCCTGGTCATGCAAAGTCCCGGCCTGTCGACGATGAAGGTCACCCCGGCGAGTAGCGGTCAGGTGGCCTCCGCTGCCGTGCACTCCGCCTGGGCACTGGTGTCGACGGGCCAGGTGTGGCAACGCCGGACGCTGCCTGTCCCGGTCGCGCTCCACCCGGTGGAGCTGCAGGGACCGGGTTTGGTTGTGGCACCGATGCAACTGGTGCCACAGGAGTGGCGACGCTTGTCGCCTCCGGGGTGGGTGGCGCTCCGCTGGCCACGACTGGTGCTGTTGGGCCCCCTGCAGGCTGGTCCTCAGAAGCGACGGCCGAGGGTGGAAGCCAGGTCCCGAGGCGAGGCCTGACATGGTCGGCGTGCCGGTGCCAGGTGGTCTCGTGGGGCATGCGGACGAGCAGCGACGAGGCACTCGCTGGTGAAACCACACGCCCGGCAGACCATGGTGGGCCAGGACGGAAGTTCCTGGCGTACACCGACGCTCCCGGCTCCGGCAAAGGCCCGGGACGGCACCCTCGGTCAGCAGCCAGCTTCTGCTTCAGCTGCTTGAGGAGCGCCGTGGACCGGAGGTCTGGATGCAAGACGTCCAGGGGGGTCTTAACCATCCGGCCCAGCAGAAGCTCGCAGGGGGCACGGCCAGTGACCTCATGGGGTGTGGTCCTGTACTGGAACAGTACCCGGGCCACCTGGGTCCGGAAATCCCCGGGCTGGCTCTTCTTGAGCTTGTCCTTGATGCTCTGGACCACTCGCTCGGCCGCACCATTGGAAGCGGGGTGGTACGGCGGAACCAGCATCCGGCGGATCCCATTTCTCTGCAGCCAGTCCAGATACTCGGCGCTGGCGAAAGCGGGACCATTACCAGACACGATAATGTCCGGCAATCCCTGCGCCGCGAAGACCTGCCGCAGAGCCGCAATGGTCGCGCTTGCCGAGGGACTGGTGACTGGCAGTGCCTCCACCCACTTGGAGAAGGCGTCCACTACCACCAGGAAGTAGTGGCCCTTGAAGGGTCCCGCATAGTCCACATGCAAGCGGGACCACGGCCTCTGTGGGAACGGCCAGGGGGTGATTTCCACGTGGCGCGAGGCTCGCTGGTTCTCCTGGCAGACTTGGCAGCCTTGCACCTGGTGCACGATGTCCTGGTCCAAGCCAGGCCACCAAACGTGCGACCGTGCCACCATTTTGGTCTTTTCAATGCCAGGATGCCCCGCGTGCAGCAGCTGCAGCACCTTGGCCCGCAGACTTTGTGGAATCACCACCCTGGAACCCCACAGGAGGCAGCCTTGCTCCAAGCTCAGCTCGGCGGTCTTGTGGCTGTACGCCTGGTGACGCAGCTCCTCCCCTCGGGCAACCGCTTGACCACCTGGGACAGGACCGGGTCCCGGCTGGTCGCCTGCGCCACCGCAGTTCTGGTGAGCACCCCCGGGTAGGCCCACTCCAGCAGGAAAACGTCAGCTGGCTCTGGAACGGCGGCAGGCACCTCCGGCAGGGGCAGGCGGCTCAGGGCATCGGCAGGTCCCAGGTTCTTCCCAGGGCGGTAGACCAGCTTGTACCTGTAGGCTGCCAGCGTCAAGGCCCAGCGTACCACACGAGGAGAAGCTAGCACTGGGACTGCCTTGTCAGGTCCCAGCAGCCCCAGCAGCGGCTTGTGGTCCGTGACTGCCTCGAACTGCCGGCCCCACAGGTACTGATGGAAGCGCTGGACCCCGAAGATGAGAGCCAAGCCTTCCTTGTCGAGCTGGCTGTAGCGTTGCTCCGCCGCTTGAAACCGACGAGAAGCAAACGCCACAGGGTGTTCCTGACCGTCCCGACCCCGGTGCGACAGGACGGCTCCTACCCCGTACGGCGACGCATCCACGGTGAGGACTACAGGCTTGGCCGGGTCGAAGTGCACCAGCACTGGAGCCTTAACGACCAGCTCCTTGCTGCGCTGGAAGGCCAAGTCCTGCTCCTTCTTCCAGGCCCACTGCTGACCGTCATGAAGCAGTCGATGCAGCGGCTCCAGATGCGTCAAAAGGTTGGGCAGGAACCTCCTGTAGAAGTTGATGAGGCCGAGGTAGCTCTGAAGCTCCTTCTTGCTCTTGGGCTTCGGCGCCTTGAGCACGGCCTCGATCTTGCGGGGTGCCGGGGCCAGGCCAGCCTGGGAGATGATGTGTCCCAGATACTCCACGCTGGGGGTCAGGAACATGCACTTGTCCAGCCTCAGCTTGAGACCGGCGTCCTGTAGTCGTGTCAGGACTTTGCGCAGGTTCTGCAGGTGGTCCCCATCGTCGGTACCGGTAACCAGGATGTCGTCCAAGTACACCGCCACGTGCCTCATGCCCCTGAAGAGGTTGTCTATCTCTCTCTGGAAGATGGCTGGGGCTGAGGCCACGCCGAATGGTAGGCGCGTGTACTGGAAGAGTCCCATGGTTGTTGAAATGGTGACATACTTCCGGGCGGCATCCTGGAGCACGAGCTGCTGGTAGGCATCTCGAAGGTCGAGCTTGGAGAACTTCTGTCCCCCGGACAGAGCCGACCAGAGATCTTCTACCCGAGGCAGCGGGTACTTTTCGACGGTAGCGACGGGGTTGATGGTGACCTTGAAGTCCCCGCAGATCCTGACGCGGCCGTCTCGCTTGAGGACTGGAACAATCGGTGCAGCCCACTCGGAGGTCTTGACGGGCACCAGGATACCCTCTTGCTGCAGCCGTTGCAGCTCCTGGGTGACCCCGTCCTTCAGGGCGAACGGCAGCGGACGCGGCTTGAAGAACCGAGGCCGGGCTCCCTCGGGAACATGGATGCCGACCGTCGTGCCGGCGAAGGTGCCCACCCCTGGCTGGAACAGGGACTGGAAGTCGGTCAGGAGGCTTGGGACGTCTTGCACCACGTGCAGCGCAGCTTCTTGGTACTCCGGCAGCCGAACACCCAGCGAGTGAATCCAGTTCCGGCCCAGCAGCGTCGGCGACGACCCCTTGGTTAAGTAAAGGGGAAGGATTGCCTCCCTGTCGCCAAGGCGAACACTGACTTGGGCCCGACCCTGGACCTGGGAAAGCTGCCCGGAGTAGCTGCGCAGCATGACGTCAGACGCCTCGATGGACACGCCGGGGAAGGTCCGCTTGAACAGCTTCCTGGGCATGACCGACACGCTGGCCCCTGTGTCCAGCTCCATGGTGATGGGGTGGCCGCAGATTTCGACGGACAACAAGTATGGTGGCACAGACGATGGAGGCTTACTCGTCTGCCACACGTCGAAAATCTGCGGGTCCTCGGCCACGACGTGGACCCTGGCTGAAGACGAACCCGGACCTGGTGCCGCTCGTCCTCGCCGCGTTCTCTTGCGACGACCACCCTGGCCGCGGGCTTGGCTGGAACCCGGGCTTGAACCAGGCTGCTGCTGCTGCTGCTGCTGGCCGCCGCTCGTCCTCCCCCCTCGGCAGACACGTGCGAGGTGCCCAGTTCTCCCGCACGTGAAGCATTGTGCTTGGACGAACTGGCACTGTGAGGGGGAGTGGGCAGCACCGCAGCGGCTGCAGGCACCGCTCCTTGTCGCCATCTTGTGCACCGCCGCTTCCGTCGACGGTGAGCCGGCCGCACGCGCTATCTCGCTGGCGTCCTTCGCTGCCGCTTCCATCGCCAGCGCTGCCTTCACCGCGTCGTCCAGCGAGGGGTCGGGGAGCTCCAGGAGGCGCGTCTGCATGGCGGGGTTGTTGATGCTGCAGACGAACCGGTCCCGGAGTAGCGAGTCCAACTGGTCGCCGAAGGCGCAGGTGCTCGCTAACCCTCGTAGCGCAGCGACGAACTGCCCAAGGGTCTCCCCGTCCTGGCGGCTCCGGTTGTTGAAGCGGAACCGCTCCATCAGCGTGGACGGCGCCGGGCTGAAGTGCGAGCGCAACGTGGCGAGCAGCTCACCCAGCGTTTTGACGTGCGGCGTGGCCGGCTTGAGGAGGTCGAGCAGGAGGCTGAAGACGCGGGCCCCGCAGCTGGCCAAGAAGATGTCCCGTTGTTTCACCTCGGGCGTGTCGTTCGCCCGGAAGAACACGTGGACCTGTTCTTCGTAGACCGGCCAGGCGGACCCATCTCCCTCGAACGGCTCGAGCCTCCCGTAGAGCGGCATGGCGACAGGAGCGGGGGGCGGTGTTCCGACTCTCTCGGCGGCGTGGGCCGAACCGTGCACGTTGGTGGGCTCCAGTGCCACGGTTCCTCGTCGCCAGTGTCACGATCTTTCTCGAACGCGGACGAAGGGGGCCGAAGCACCCGCCGAGGAGAGACGACACTCAGCCTGGTTGAGGGTGGACGATGACTGACCGGAGCGCGTGCGCTCAACGGTGTTTATTGATGTGGTGATCAATGTTGCCCGCCGAGCCAGGCGGCCGCAGACGGGCGGACTGGAGGGGGGCGCTACATACTTGTTACAGTTTTATTTCAAACGTGTTGAAGATACGATTACAATCTCATCGAAGCAACGGTCTATGTTTCGCACGTTCGCCGGCTGTGTGCGTTTGAATGCCTGTGTTCACGACCGGCTAACGGTCCAATTACCCCATTAGTGGTGATGCGTGGAGTTTGCCTTACTTTCAAATGTGTCCGACAAAGACGGAAGCGACTGTGGGACGTGGAACTACGTCAAATCTGCTCAACAACCAAGATCATGGCACGTGATCGAAGTAAGTTCGTGCTTTGTTCGTTTGGGCTAGATTATTTCCTGCGTTCAAAAGGCTTGTTATTGTCTGTAGATCGCTTGCTTTTACCAGTATTACTAATTGTGCGCGAATGGTGTTATGCGCGGCTGTTTTTCTTTTTTCCCCGATGCAGAGGCTGTCTACTCGCTTAAGGTCGATCAATTGCGGCGGAACTCTTTGGGAGACGGATTAGGGGTGGGGGGAGGGGGTGGGGGAAGGCAAAGGCGGAAGAGGAGGGGGCGGGGGTTGATTTTCTCCGTCCGCCGTATTGTTTACTGGTAAGCTAGAATGTCTGGAAGAGCGCGGTGCCCCTCCATTGCCGACGCCACTCTCCGTACTTGTGTGTTGAGAGCTGGACCCGACAAAAACAGCGATTGATTGATCGAGCAAGTCCGTAGCTTTCGCCGCTCCAGTCGTTTGCAGACGCCTTCGTTTTCGCAGTTCGTACCCAGAAAAAAAATTGCCAAAAATTGGTGCCGCGATGAATTCACCCCATGGTGATTAATGCATAGCATACCACTTCAGATCGCAAGAATTTGTGCCCGCGAAATAATTTTTGACGCTGGCATTTATTCCTCGCGAAACGTCGAGCTCTAAAGATCATTTGCTGTACACGTGTTTCGTATGATCCAAAGCACGTGTAACGAGTTTCACACCTCCAGAAACACTCAGGCTGCTTTAAATGGTGAAGCATTTATTCTCTTCCTATTGGTGTTTTTTTAGAGGCTTTCAAGTATTAATTACAAGCTGCTAGGGAAATGTACATGCATGTCCTCAATTAAGGTAGTGTCTCGCCAGTTTTTGGTATCTATATTTTGTTCAGTGTAAGTATATAGTGTTAGGCATACCTCACCCCATCTCTGTTTTTCGTGTGGTACTTCTGCGTATCACGATCTGGAATGCCTACCTAGACGTTGAAGAGAAGAATGAAGTAGTCGAATGCACAAGAGTTATACGTTCAGCGCGTGTGCTTGTCTTTATGAGTATCTGGTGTGTGATTGTTTCCTTGCACTGTCACCGTAGAATATGCAAAAATGAATAATGACATTGGCACATTTGTCGTGCCAAAGCCTGTCACAATTTTTCCGAACTCATCTCCACGAGATCACAATACCATTGTTTCTGTTGTAGTGGCACGGCAGAGTCTACACTTCTTTTGCTCCAGTCTTTGTAAGGGGGACGCTGTAATCTGATTCTACTCAATTATGGTATACTAGATAGCACTATATTTGCAGAGATAGTCTTCGGTTTCGTAGTTCCATCGAAATATATTTCAGCTTTTAAGTTACTTGTTATTTAGCATGTAAATTTACAAGCTTATCTAGATTGAAGGCAGCAAATATCTTGCCAGCAGTCATGCTACGTGTTTGAAGTATATTGCGTTAACATAATTACCCTACCTTTGATTTTTACTTGTCAGTGCCTCAAGGGAAGCAAGGAGAAGGAGTGGATCCCCGCCCCTGCCCGTTTCGATCTGGATGAGCATCATACCGGCGTGCGGTTGTGTATCACTACTGCGTGGTGCGCGTTAAAGACCCCAGGCTAGCGGTTGTATACGCGCTGGCTAAATTACTCTAGAGCTGAGACAGCAGACGCCCACTGAGGCAAGCTAACTTCTGACTGTATAAACATACACACAATTTTTTTTCTTTTTTTTTAGGAGTGGGATTATGTAGAGAAGCTAGTGGTTTTTCTATGGGTACGAAGCTGTCCGAACTAAGGTCAGAATGGAAAAAGCACCACCAAGTTCCGCCTGGTCCCAAACAGCCACAATAATGAAAACGGAATTCCGAAAAATAGTAATACGAAGGACTTACGCAGGTAGCCACACTTTTTGAGTTCGCAATGACATTTGATTATGATCACAAATATTCCTGCTTTGCTCAAGGTGGCCTAGTTTACACACCATATTGGTGATCTTTAGCGCAGCAGGAATACTTTTTATCAGAATTAAACGTCATTGTTAACTGAACAAATGTGGCTCTCTGTGTAAGTCCTTCGTGTTTTTATTCATTTTAATTCTGTGTTCATTATTTCATTTTTTTGTTTCTTATGAGTTCATTATTTTATATTTTTTATTTTTATGAGGTTTTAGTTAAAGATATGATGCCCTCGTCATTTCCTAGTCCGGGAAACAGTGGTGACCTCGTCGTGTTCAAGGAGCAGTAATGACCTTTTCATCACGTATTGCTTCCGCGGCGAACAACGGTGTCTGTGTGCATGTGTCATGTGTTAATCACACGGGAAGATTTGGCGACCAAACGGAAAACAAGGCCAGCGAGGAGCGACTGGGGGCTTTGAACATCACACGGCGCAAGGAAGGACTTCAACGACCAGGCTAGCAAGCCAGCCCTTGTCAAAACTGCTGCGCTCGACCGGAGAGTTGAATCAAGACTGTGACTCTGTGAGTAGGAATCAACGACTTTGAAACTTTCGTATAGTTTACAGCTTAATTGTTGCCTTCCGTTTGTTTTATTTTAATAGGTGTCTTCGTGCTATTACATTTTTAGTCCATTTTAATGTTTGTCCGTGCTATATTACAGTTTTGTTTCTTATAATTTTTTCTTGAATGCGGGAAGTACTTGTTTAGAGTTTTGGCGCTTTTATAAATAAAACTTTTTTTGCAAACCATATTCTCGGTCTGCTCCCTCGACAACCAATCCCGCCAAAGCGCTGTTTACTTTCCGACGTCCAATGATATGTTACAAGGTTTCCGATCTAGCGATCGCCTGCATTTTATATTTGTAGCATACATATTTGTCGGAATGACAGATTCCGAACCAGACCAATAAGGATTGGTCAGTGGCCTATTCTGTAGATATATCTACGTAAACACACGTTTGGCAGTGTGGGATAGCAGTAAAATGTATATTATGTGATCCCATGTCTGGACCTGGAAAGTATGGTACCTGCCCCATGGCCATAACTTTCAAGTCGTGCTAGAAGGAGCATCACATGAAAATTGCTTTATATGGGGTGGATACCCTATTTGCCAGGCCCAAACACGGGATCATATAAAGCAGTCCATATATTGCATATAAGGAATTGGGCAGATATGGGTATATAAGGAATTGGGCAGATATGGCTTTATCAGTCCAGATATGGCCTGAGTATGCATATCCAGCCATATCTGCCCAATTCCTTATATATCCATATCTGTATTTTTTAATATAAGTCCAGATATGACATTTCTGTACGGGATACCACGTGCCTGGAACATTCTTCGGGAACTTAGTAGTACCATCCCAGGCTGCCTTTCATTTGATTCAGCAACTAGAAAATCACTTTCTTCCCATAATGGAGAGTGTAACACATGTTCGAGGAGTCTGTGCCGCCTTGTATAGCACACTTTGAGGTCTGGGTGGTTTTAACCTTTGCCCAGAGGAGTACCACAAAAGGTTTTTAAAATTGTTTTGCAGAATACGCTTGTGTTGACATGTTTGATTTCTTAACCGGAATTCGGACAAAGTTCGGTTGCACTCTTCGGTGGCTAGTAAGAACGAGACAGGTTTAACTGTTAATAGCGTATTAACAGAGGCGGTTGCCAAACCAAAAACAAAAAGTGATTAAGTGGGCGGTGCAGCTTGCTCTCCTCTCCAAAAATTTGTTTCCCCTTTTTCCAGCGAATGTGTATCACGGCTCCCTAACAAAAATATTTGTCCACTTTCTAAAAAAATTCGAGAGAAAATAGTGTATAGAGGCTAACAATATCTGAAAGAAAATGTATCCACTTTGTATCCACTGTTCATAGTTTTTTAGCCCCTTTTTTCTGAAGCCATATTTGTTTTCTGAAAAATTTCGGGGAATGTTTAGGGGCGTTAAATCTTGTCAAATTTCGAATAGAGTTCTCATTGTTTGGTAATGGCTCGCGCGCAGTGAGTTTGAGGCTATGCAAATTGGTGTTTTTTTATTTTTGCCGGAAATCGGGAATTTGTACTATCCGGCGTGCGCTTCCCTATTGGAAAACCCCAATATAAACAGCGTATTATGGATATTGGTAAACAATATCTTTTTATTGTATTGCAATACAATATAGACAGTGTATTGGAAAACATTACGTTTATTGTATTGTATTACAATAAGGATTTGTTATGGGATTCCAATATCCATAATACGCTGAAAATATTGGAATCCAATACCGTATAAACCCTTATTGGATCCCCATATGTCATATGGGGATCCAATAAGGGTTTACCATTCCAATATACTCAGCGTATTATGGATATTTGAATCCAATATATTATATCGGCTACCAATAAAACTATATACGAGTTGGAATATCACGTTTAGCGCAACATTTCTCTGCAACGCAGTCTCTTGTGTGTATTTCTGAGTGATAAATTAAAAAAATGTTGCTGTTGTCAAATTGTGAATAAAGAAGCAAAACACTGGACTTATCCATTCCAAATATATTTAACATATTCCTGAACTGGAGGATCTTGCATTTACTGCAAAAGAAAGTTAATTGTTTAGGACTCTCATTCAAAAACTTGATGTTTGAAAACAGAATGTGAAATCCTCACCTTAATGAAAACAGCACCTGCTAGTTGTAGCCATATAGAAACTGCAAAATAAAAATTTGTGATTAGTTTGCGACAAGTAGCAATCCTTCACCAAGCCGGATAGATTCAAAATTATGTCTGCGTTTGATTGTGGAAAAATAAGCTTCAATGCCACTGCCACAGGTCATTCTGAGCTCGGTCAATTAAATATATGTATCAGCTCGTCTGGCTTCACTATTCCTGCTCCGCACCTAACTAGAGTATCTGGAATGCTCACCTTTGAGGAAAAACGAACTGGTGCTTGCTTGCTTGTAGGCCGTGGAAAAAGGAAGAGAGATTTGCGGTTAGTTGCGTCCAAGTAGCAGTTACTTTGAGTACCCACGTAAAGTACACCAAGTCTGAAAGATTCAAAAGTACATGCGCGAGACATAGATATCCTCTTGCGACGTAACTGGGCACGTGTCAATGTCGCCCGCTTGTATTACAGAAAAATAAGCTTCAATGCAGGAGCTCCCAGTCGTTCTGAGCTCCGTCAATTAAAAATGCTGTACCGGTCATATGGCCTCAGTATTCCTGCTTCGGGAATCTGGAATTCTCACCTTTAAAGAAAAGCAAACTGGGACCTGCTGGCTCTTAGGCTGTGGAAACTGCCAGAAAGATTTGCGATTAGCTGCGTCCAAGTATCAATTTCTTTGACCAGCCACCTACAGCACACTAAGCCGGATAAATTCAAAATTACATGTGCGTGACATAATATGCCTCTTGTGACAAAACTGGGCACACGTTTTGTCGCCTACAGCAACACTGAAGCCAGACAGACAAGCGGTACGGCACCTTTAATTGACGGAGCTTAGAACGAGTAGGGACGCTTTCACTGAAGCTTGTTTTGCTGCAATACACACCTGTACTGCAGCAAAACATGCTTCAGTGAAAGCGTCCCCAGTCGTTCTGTCAATTAAATATGCCGTACCGCTTGTCTGGCTTCAGTATTGCTGCTTCAGAGCAATCTAGAAAATCTAGAATCCTCACCTTTGAACGAGAACGAACTGGCGCCGGCTGGCTTGTGGGCCATGGAAACTGCAAGAGAGGTTTGCGATTAGTTACGTCCAAGTAACAATTTTTTTGGGTAGCCACCTACAGCACACTCAAAATTACATGCACGGGACACAGATGCCTCATGCGACGGAACTCCCTTCATCCTTTTTTTCTGTTAACTCTGCTCACCTTCACCACTGGCCTCCAATTTCTGCGCTACTTCTTTAATCTCGATTCCCTGGTTCCCAAAGGCCATGCCATGGCTTGCGCCAGTCACGGATCTGTCAGCTCTGCGACTGGCGCTATTGTGGCAAAGAGGCCACAGCACCTGGCGCTTGATGTGCTCTTTCAATATTTTGAGCACGGCTCAAAACAGGTGGATGGATGTCTGGTATGCCCTTTGCTTATTTGCGGATCGTTCCGAATCAGAGGGTAGGCGCTTCTGCGACCTGGGCGCATGCTCGGTATTTTACAATAGTTGAAACCGAACTCTGCAGGAATCTTGAAACATAACAAACATAATGTGCACGCCAAAAGGCATAGCAAATGAAACACCCACCATCTATCTATTTTTGTTTCTTGTCCGCAAGAAGCTGTCGTATAAGTAGCCTGCCTTGCTTAAGCCGTTCCTCCCTAGTGTCCCGGTTGGTCTCGTCCTGATGAATCGTCGGTGGAGACCTGAAGAGCGGTCAACATCAGATTAGACCTTTTTGAGACAGAACCATATACTTGCTGAGAGGAAGTACACCCAAACGAATCTCAGGCATGTCATTTATAGTGCGTTTTAAATTGAGACGCATGATGTAAAATGAGACGTCAATACTGACGCACCCCTTTTGCGAACCCAAAATTTCGAAGGCCTTGTCCCCCTTAGCTAGGGGGACAAGGCACACGAATCCCGGCATGTGGATGAAATTTTCACCTTAACATCCCGACTCAATGCCCATCCCTGAATATTTGACCGCCACACTTTTAGAAAAAAAAATATTTTTTTTAGAACACACCGAGTCATCTACCACCCCTACAAACGCCTGAACCAAGCATACTCGTACCGTGGCTTGTTTGCTCCGTGCCGCCCCCGAGTTAATTCGGGCTGATAATGTTTTTTTTTTTTTTCAAATGGAACCCACATTCTTAGTTTTGGTTTGTCTTGTAGAAGCAGGTGGATACTTTTATAAAGCTTCCTCCCTATGCGCTTCCGAGTCAACATTTTTGCAATGGCCAACCCCCGGGCTTTGATTTTGCGCTCCTTGATGAATGCTGAAACTCATATAGGCGGGCAATAGCTAGCCTTGAAAATACTTACTTTTGGTGGCCGAGAACAAACTCGTGTTCCTGATCGGCAGCCACTTGCTGCCAAGAATTGCTGCACATATCCTAGAGATTAGTCTAACACAGATGCTTTGGCCGGACAGAGACACAAAAGCCTGAAACAAGGCCACTATACAGACAGGAAATAGAGTGTCTGTGAGGAATGAAACAAACAATTCAGATAGGCATCAATCACTCACCTAGAAAACACTTGCCATGCGCGGCAAAAAACAAACTTCTGGCCTTGATTGGCTGGTTCTTGCCACCAAGACCTGCACGTATAAGAAAGAGCCCGGTCTTAATTAAACTTGGGTGCTTTTGCAGAAGAGAGACAACAAAATACTAGTGCAAGACCACTACACATAGGAAATGGCATCCAAAAGGAATGAAACACAACTGATATAGGTGGGCAATAGCTCACCTTGAAAATGCTTGCTCTTAGTGGCCGAGAACAAACTCGTGTTCCTGATTGGCAGCTATTTGCTGCAAATAATACCTGCAGATATCCTAAAGAACCGAGTCTTAGTCTAACACAGATGCTTTGACTGGACAGAGACACAAAAGCCTGACACAAGACCACTATAAAGACAGGATATAGAGTGTCTGTGAGGAATGAAACACAAAACTCAGATAGGCGTCAATCACTCACCTTGAAAACACTTGCCATGCGCGGCAAAGAGCAAACTTCTGGCCTTGATTGGCTGGTGCTTGCCACCAAGACCTGCATGTATAAGAAAGAACCCGGTCTTAGTCAAACTCGGGTGTTTTGCAGAAGAGAAACAACAAAATACTAATGCAAGACCACTACACATAGGTTATGGCATTCAAGAGGAATAAGAAAAAGTACAACGTACACTCTAACCAATTTCTTCAATGTGCCCGACGTTTCGAAGCCAGCTCGGCTCCTTGTTCACGGGTGACTGTATATGGGCCCAAAGGTAGCAACGTGTCGTCGTTTTCTTCTCTTCTCTCTTAGCTTTGTTTTCTTCTT
Source organism: Ixodes scapularis (assembly GCF_016920785.2). NCBI lineage: Eukaryota > Metazoa > Arthropoda > Arachnida > Ixodida > Ixodidae > Ixodes > Ixodes scapularis. The sequence continues at coordinate 214,404,180 of NW_024609835.1, read as the reverse complement.
CTTTTTCTGTGTGTGACGCATTTTAGTCCGTGTATGTAGCTGCTTGGAAGCGTTCCGGTGGATCGGTTCAGGTTGTTGCTTGTATTTTGTATGTGCCAAGATTCTATTAAGAGCCGCTTCCTCCAGTTTCTTTCTGTGTCGAGGATGGAGCTGCTGTCAAAGCCAATGGCGTGGCCGGTCTTCTGAGCATGTTCCGCCAGTGCGCTGCCTTGGATGTCATTCTTCTTTACGTCATACTTATGTCTACGCAGACGTTCGGGAAAGTTCTTTGTTTCCCCCACATAAGAGGCGTCGCATTCGGCACAAGGAATTTGGTAAATCAGGCCTTGAGCTTTTTCTTTTGGTGGACGATCCTTTGGAAGAGGAAGAAAATGGCCCAGAGTTGAGACAGGTTTATGCGTAACTGCAATGCCGTACGGTCTCAAAACGCGGGCTAGGACCTCGCTCGTGCCATGGAGGTACGGGACGCACATGCGGCTGGAGGTGTTTTTGTTCTTGGATGTAGGAGGGTGACGAAGTTGTTTTTATATTTTGTTAACAAATCTCGTGGGGTAGTTGTTTTTCCGAAGGTCTCGCTTTATAATATCGACTTCCATCTTAAGTGACTTCTTTGTTGAGCAGACTGTGAGGGCGCGTCGAAAGAGCGCCGACACTACAGAGGATTTGTGAGTTGTAGGGTGGTCTGACGAGAAGTTTAGGTAGCGACCGGTGTGCGTTGCTTTCCTGTATACTTGGAAGGATAAATGGTTCCCTGTTTTTTCCACTGACACATCCAGAAATGGAAGGCACCCGTTAGACTCATGTTCAACCGTGAATTGAATGTCTGGATGGATGGAATTGAAATGTTTGTGAAGGCGATCGACTTCGCTGGACTTGGCAACACAGAAGCAATCATCCACGTAACGTAGAAACAGAGTCGGTGTGGGAGAAAATGTGCTTAAGGCTTTTTGCTCGATGGCTTCCATTGTGAGGTTGGCTACAGTGACGGACACCGCGTCACTGTAGCCAACCTCACAATGGAAGCCATCGAGCAAAAAGCCTTAAGCACATTTTCTCCCACACCGACTCTGTTTCTACGTTACGTGGATGATTGCTTCTGTGTTGCCAAGTCCAGCGAAGTCGATCGCCTTCACAAACATTTCAATTCCATCCATCCAGACATTCAATTCACGGTTGAACATGAGTCTAACGGGTGCCTTCCATTTCTGGATGTGTCAGTGGAAAAAACAGGGAACCATTTATCCTTCCAAGTATACAGGAAAGCAACGCACACCGGTCGCTACCTAAACTTCTCGTCAGACCACCCTACAACTCACAAATCCTCTGTAGTGTCGGCGCTCTTTCGACGCGCCCTCACAGTCTGCTCAACAAAGAAGTCACTTAAGATGGAAGTCGATATTATAAAGCGAGACCTTCGGAAAAACAACTACCCCACGAGATTTGTCAACAAAATATACAAACAACTTCGTCACCCTCCTACATCCAAGAACAAAAACACCTCCAGCCGCATGTGCGTCCCGTACCTCCATGGCACGAGCGAGGTCCTAGCCCGCGTTTTGAGACCGTACGGCATTGCAGTTACGCATAAACCTGTCTCAACTCTGGGCCATTTTCTTCCTCTTCCAAAGGATCGTCCACCAAAAGAAAAAGCTCAAGGCCTGATTTACCAAATTCCTTGTGCCGAATGCGACGCCTCTTATGTGGGGGAAACAAAGAACTTTCCCGAACGTCTGCGTAGACATAAGTATGACGTAAAGAAGAATGACATCCAAGGCAGCGCACTGGCGGAACATGCTCAGAAGACCGGCCACGCCATTGGCTTTGACAGCAGCTCCATCCTCGACACAGAAAGAAACTGGAGGAAGCGGCTCTTAATAGAATCTTGGCACATACAAAATACAAGCAACAACCTGAACCGATCCACCGGAACGCTTCCAAGCAGCTACATACACGGACTAAAATGCGTCACACACAGAAAAAGAAGAAGAAAACAAAGCTAAGAGAGAAGAGAAGAAAACGACGACACGTTGCTACCTTTGGGCCCATATACAGTCACCCGTGAACAAGGAGCCGAGCTGGCTTCGAAACGTCGGGCACATTGAAGAAATTGGTTAGAGTCTACGTTGTACTTTTTCTTATTACTTACCTAACCAGGCGGAGTTCCGCCGAAATGTTTACATTTAATTCAAGAGGAATGAAATACAAAACTCATATAGGCGGGCAATAGCTCACCTTGAAAACACTTGCTCTCGGTGGCCGAGAACAAACTCGTGTTCCTGATTGGAAGCCATTTGCTGCGAAGAATACCTGTAGATATCCTAAAGAACCCAGTCTTAGTGTAACACAGATGCTTTGGCCGGACAGAATACAAAAGTCTGATACAAACCACAAAAAGCAGGAAATAGTGTCTGCGAGAGATGAAAAAAGACCCAAGTGGAAAGGCTCGTTCTGTTTCACGTTAGTCAAATAGTGTAGCTCATTTTGCTAAAACAATGCATATTTGCTAAAAAAAGTATTTATATTTTCCCCATTTAGCAGAGTTTACTGCCAAGGGTACCTGCACACCAGAATAAGTCAAAATTAGTCAGTTTTTTTTTTCTTCTTTCGATGAGCGACTACAGAATCCTAAACAGGTGATGAAACAAAATATGAACCCAGCAAGACAGGCTAGTTTGCCTTGATGCAAGCACAGTTCCTCGGCCAACCAACTGAGGTTCTACTTTTTATCACTTGTCATATTTGGTGGGAATAGTAAAGTAAATGAAAATAAGGCAACCTCTCTTCTAGCCGACAGCTGCGAACAAAATTCATATACCTCGATGAACGACCTGGAAATAAAATTGGGTGGTTACCAAGTGGTTTAAGGTGTCAAATTTCGAACTTACAGAATGTACTTTTTGTTTAAGTCCTCCTGGTGTATATTTTTATCCTTATATCTATATTTACATTGTATTTTTGTATTTTTGAGGCACAAGTACTTAATATATACGCTAATTCACCTTTAGAAGCGTTTTAATTACACTCCATGCCTTTCTAGTGCTCGTAATTGATTCTTGGTGAAAGCGGTCTTAAATGTTTCTTTTCTTGCTGTCGCTGCTGCTTGCTTTCTCACCTTTAGAATGCTGACAACTCGCCACGAAAGTAATGAAAAATGTGTTTAAAATGTCATGAATATCAGCATTTCGAAGCTGTACCCCTGCTTCATGCCCCGACCATGCCACCATACCATAGCTGAGTGCAGTGACAAATGTTCCCAGGTTTGTCACCCGACCGTTTTTTTGGGCTTACGGTGTGGCGCGACTCATGAAGCACCTATGCTTCGCGATGGAGCCAGTGAGCGAGGTGTGACACACTAGAGCTGTGCAAGCCACAGCTTTACAGCCTGCAAAGCGTGGGAAGATCCCTCTCCCTTTGCAGAGCTGGCATTAGCTCACCGAGAAGCTATTGCAAGCACTAGAAAGCCACAGAGTGTGAATAAAAGCGCTTCTGAAAATGAATTAGTGTGTAAATTCTGCATCTATATGTTAAAACTTAAAAAAAGTATATATGTATATATATATCTATTTAAATACTAAAAAAGGCAAAAAAGAAAAAGAAATGTTTCCAGGTGGGCTTGCACCCAGAGCTCCACGGCCCTTGAATTCAGTTCCCTAAAGCCCGCTTCAGACGGAACAATTTCGCCCAGCAACTTCATGTCGCAACACCAGCAACACGGGCCGCCCGCGTTCACATGCAGCAACCGAATTGCTACGACTTGCCATCATCATCATGAAATTTTATTTTTTTTACAGTATTTAGACGCACAGTTATATCCTAAAAACATGTTTTTTATATCTTTAAATTGTGCTGAGAATACAAACTCATCTTTTTGAAACAGTTTATTTTCAAAAATGATCCATTTCAAACCAGAACTAAGTCCTCAGTTCTCATCATCACGACCACAGGGGTGTCACGTGAAAATATTGCATTCCTGATTGGCTGCTGCCGCTTCAAACATCTCCGAGTAGTCAAAGTTGCTCGTCCGCTTCGAGCCGGACCCAATCTCAGCAATTCGTGTCGATCTAGGGAAAACTAGGGAACAACCCGCCAGCAGCCGCAAAATTGCTGGAAAGGTTGCCCCGTCTGAAGCGATCCTATACTCTGTTTCATACATAGAGTGCAACGCAGTCAAAGCTAGCGCACTGGTTTGCATTGCTGACCGTGCCTACGTTCGCCCCATAAGATACTGCGTCCCCTGCAAAAAAGTTTTTAAAAGTCGGAAAATGTGCCTCCTCGGGGCTAGTAACTGATAGTGGCGTTATGATTTCAACGGAGCACAAATGTTGTTCAAGAAAAAGGAAAAGATAATGTAAACCACCTTAAATTGTTTTCGTGTTCATCCGTGTGGCAGCCGCTGTGGGTTTTCGGGTTGTGTGGCACTGGCTGGTTTTGAGAAGATGGCATCTTATGCAGCAAGCTCAAGTACCTCTCCTGCTCGGATGTTTTCGAAGATTGGTTGTGCGAAAATCTTGAAAGAGTGCAAGCAGATGATTGCCAATGTGTACGGGAGTATAAGAACACATTCCCCGGAGAATTCGGTCGTGAAGTCCTGGAGACGGCCAGTAACGACACTGGAGTGTGCCCTGTACTGTCGCGAAGTGCAAGGCGCAGTGCCTATCTGGCAAGGTGGCGTCCCCGAAGCAAAGACCTCGCAACGTGAAAGTTTTGAGCACGGGGACCGTCAAGCATGACGAGTTCACACAGAACGCCATTCGCCTGAAGGTGCATCGCAAGTGCTCCGAGAGGGAGATTCCTACCCTTGACAGCTATTTCAAAATAAACTGTACAGGTCACAACTATTTTCCATTAACGTTTTATTATAAATTTTGGGACAAGGCCGCTATCAGGGCGATTCCTCATTCCACGCTGCACGAAAGAAAAATATAACTTGGTGCTGGAGGCAAATAACACTTGCAAAGAGGCAGACCAGATGGTAAAAATCTGGCCTCTCGGCGACTTATAAAAAAAATCAAGAAGGAGGAACTGAAATATGCACTTCGTCAATGCGCACAATCTTGCACGAAAAGTATGTCTAATAAAAGAACAAAAAAAAAAACCAAAAAGCTTTGCGCGTAAAACGGGTTCAAACCACAGCCACTGAGACGTCAATTTCGACAGAGCAGCGCCTTCTACCACTCGTCCACGAAACGCGCGGAGTAACACTTTTTTCTATTTTTTCAAGCGCACCACTTTAGTACCTTTGACAGCGTTGCACGCTAAGTATGAAAGAGAGTATGAGACACCCTATTGTCTGGTACAGAGACAATTTATGAACGCTTGGGTGTTTAAACGATCTACTACACATTTTACAGAAATTAAAAAAAAAAATTAGGTGTTTAAACGTTGTACTACCCCTTTTTTAATAGAAAAAAGCAACAATAAAAAAAACACATTTCAGAAGAAAAGGTTAAGGAAAGGGAATGTACCATTATGTTCAGTGAAGTTTGGTGACAAGACTCGGGACTCGAGCAGGAATGCAGTTATCCTTGGTGTGACCCCATGAGACTGTCTTGCTGCCTTTGCTGGGGTTTATCTAACTGAAGTACCTGTACGAAAAATAGAACACATGTGCATAACACTCATTATTCACAAGAAAATTTGTCAATGTCCAAAATGACCCACGAAGAAAATTATGCGAGGAATTGTAAGGCTGCGTTGGCCGAGTCACCTCTCGTGGCCAATGTTTCATAGCAACTTTAATTGTAGTGAACAGTTATAGGGTATATTACGAACAAAGTGCAATTTGGTTTTGTAGGAAACTATAACACACAAAACGACACTTGAATGCAGTATGTTGAGGTACCTCTAAACAAACTCCAGGGTTTCATGGCGCCTCCTTCAGATACCTGATGTTGAACATGAAATATGTGCATCAAGGAGTGAACAAACAGCGACTTCAGGTTTGTCTCTAACACCAGCGACATGTCGACAAGGAGTGCAACGTGTAGAAGGTCGTCTAGAAGTGTGCCAAGATGAAAAAGCAAGATGTAACGATATCAGAATAAGATCACACCGACGAGGCACCATTGTGGTGAGACAATCTACGATGAAGAGACAGTAATCGGGAGTCAACCGACGTACGGCCGCGATTTACTTTGCGGCGACTGAAATAAAACATGGCAAAAAAAAAAAATTGAAAATTATAAAACGCGTTTTCTTTTTTTTTTTTACCTTATTCTTTGAGCGCAGCCGGTAGGAGAGCAGTTGGGCGGCGTCACGGAAATCTGACAGACTCGCTAGCTTTTCTCAACTTCGTACGGCGCCAGTCGGCACCACAGATGAATGGCCGGCACTCTTAGTCTACCAGGGAAAAAAAAAGTACGAGCTCAGAGCCCAGCGTCGATCGCGACTTTCGTAAAGAGAAGCTCCGGTAACACTTCGGCGACTCGCGAGCGTTAAACAACGCCTCTTCGAACGAGCCCACGAATCCAACACGTCGAACGGTTTGCACCGGTAAGCACGCTAGGAGCCAGGGGGCTGGAGGTTCAATATCCGAAAGAGACGAGGCGCTGGTTTCTACGTCTATTTCGCACATGAGATAACAAGCCGAGTGATAGCTAGCCGAGTGCAAACACTGACTGAAGTTACATCAGAGTACACGCAGTCGAAATGACGTCTGCAACAGAGCACAGCCAGACGCTTTCAGCAGGGGACGCATGCGTTCAAATAAGCTGCGATTTCAAAACATCATGTCTCCCTTCTGTCCTTCAGTGTTCACTTTGATCTGTGTATACCAAAGCACTCAATGCTGCAAGTAATAAAGTCGTCTATACGTACCTTTTGAAGCGATTGAAAGTGCGTTGGTTTCACTTGGAACCCACAAGCAAAGTGCGCGACGAACTTGACGAGCCGTTATCCGTCGGTCCCGCCATCGCCGCTGTCTCGCCGGGTTGGCGCGGTGGCGCGGTCGCGGTCGCTGCGCAATGGCGCAATCGCGTAATCTCGGCGGCTTGACTAGGCTTTCCTGGATCGGCGGATTCGGCCACTCGGCAGCTCGCTCAGCCGCTTGTCTGGCTCGATGGGCTACTCGCGGCTCGCTCGGCTCGCCTCCCTTCGGAGTTCGAACTGCCTCCGAAGCTCGAGCGCTCGAGCTTTCGCGCGCGCGGGTTGACGATGGAAACTTTTCTCATAAAAAAGTCTGTAACGTATCGTTTGATGGCGCAAATGCACGTATTTTTCCCGTCGTTTTTTACAGTGTGTGAATCTTACGAAACAGGCGACGAAGAGTGGTGGGTGAAATGTGTTCGTGTGTGGTTGTGGATTTTGTGTACGACGTAGGATTACCCAGAAAGGTGGGACAATATCGATAAATGTGCGGGTAAGAAGCACGTGACCTGTCAAGCCCATTAATCCTCATTATTTTGTCGTGCGAACTGACATTGTCACGTATCGCGTTCGATTTGGGTTCCAACATCGGTAACCTAACTTTTGTTGCATTAAAACTACAATAAACATTTGTTTGAAAACGATCACTCCAATGAGCACGTCGTTATTGGGCTTTCTTATTGAAAGGTAGGTCGCGGGTGTCCCAGCTAGTTATTTTGAATGGTTTGGTGGTTGTCTAGCATTTCAAGCGCTCGAGGCTGTCTGTACTGTGTGCCGTACGTACACTTGCGCTTTCGATCAATGTGAATGTGTTTGCAACGCGGAACGTTTGTGTTCTGTGTGTATCCACCTCCAATATCGTTCTCTCTCGTATTGCCGTATGGTAACTCCTGCTGTTCTACAATATCATTCACGCGATGTCGTATATGTGGGCGTACAGATATCCACATGTTCCTTCACGGGCGATCAAGACTGTGTTACGTATCCTCTTAGTCCGCGGTATATGCCGACGTAATTCATGTTGGTAACTTGGAATTCGTTCAGAGATTTCACCACGCGATATTGTATTCTCCTTTGGGCCCGTGATCGACGACCGATATTTATATATCGTGTGGCCGCGCAGTATGTCCATGTCGGTCACCAATATGCACGCGGTGTCGTATTCTATTCCAATAACCGTAAGTTCTGTCGGGATATTGTGCTTCGATATTGTGTTGTATACCAATAACCGCAAGTTATATCGGGATATTGTGCTCCAATATCCTGTTGTATACCAATAACCACATACTATATCGGGATATTGTGCTCCCATATGAATTCCCATCGTGCGTATTGGGTGAATCGGATAACAATAAGTTTTTATTGGTTTCCATCAACTTTATTGGAATACAATATTTCCCATAAGCCGAGTTCATATTGGCCTTTTTCAATAGTGTTCACACTGTTATTATACTCTTATGACTTTTAATGATAGCGATGTCTTATTTTTTTTTTGCACTTACTTCCCGTACCCGAATCGGCGTGAAAGTGAATGTATCATACAGCATGTTCTCCGTGGAAAGGGTTTATTAACTTGGCTCCGCTAAGAATCTATTACGAAGTGTACGATATGCCGAAGTCCTTCATATTCATTTATTTTTTGAGTATCGATCGCTTTCGTATAAAACATACAGAGCTTCTCAAATAAATCATGTATACATGAATGTGGTCCAATAAAATGTGTTCGAACCACTTACTGTTGTTGACCCCAAAATACTCCACCAGCCAGGAGTCAATGCGGCGATTTCGTCAGTTCAATGCTTTACAATAGAAAAAGAACCAGAAATATATATACTTTTGCTTTGTGAAATAAGTTGAAATATTGTTTGACACATTTTGCACGGACTCTATCGTAAAAAAATAAAGCAAAAGTGCGTCAGTATTAAAAAAACAAACAAAAAAAAAAACAGCGGCTTCGGGAGTCAAGGCGCTCCCGAGAGCCGAGCAAGGCGGGGACGAAAGAGAGAGTGAAGGGTACCAGAGAACCGGAGCAAGAAACACTCAAACCGAAACCGAAACGAACTTGACCGGAAACGGAATCAGATTATGTTTAATACCGCCCGCTAGGAGCGCTACCTGTCACTGGTCTATCTGGGCCGCTGGGGCGTATGGCAGTGTCCGCTCTTTACCTTGTGTATATTACTCTATGGACCTTTGGGAGAAGAAGGTTTTTCCGCAGCACAGTAATCTCTCTCCTCGTCTCCACGATGGCGCCGATGGCTCGTTCGCCGCTCATCACCTGAGCACTATACAGTGTTGATTTCTGCCCTCTCTCCTCCCTGCGACTTCCCTATCTTAGCTGTTAATGTCGAATGACCGCCGTGGTCCGACCTAACATGTTGCATATTGGCTCTACTGCGGAAATCGGGAACCCTCTCCCTTTTTCGTGCTGGCCTTCGGTCGCGAAATGCGCCGTATACAGTTGTACCTGTAGCATTTCTTTCCAGAAACCTCCATTGCTTCGCGCCCTACGCGATATTTTTTTACTTCCGGTTTCTGGAAGCCTTCTTCCTTCGAGAATTTTTTTCACGGGAAGGTAGCGAAGCCACCGCAGCCCTCGACGTCCTTTTACTGCGTCATGAGTTTGGCAATTTATTCGTGCTCCAATCACTGTTTTTTTTTTTTCCATGAGGGTCAAGTACTTTCGAGCGCTCACCCCAGTAACGCCTTGAGTTGGTCCGCAACCAGTAACGCTCGAATGTATCGACGCCTCTATCCTCTACGTAGTGTTCGATTCGGAACGGAGCAGAATGAAAGAACGACAGAGCCGGTCGCCGACACAACAAGAGCCCGTTTATTTCCACGCCCAGCGCGCAGACCTTGTTTAAAACGAGAACTCTACTTGACACGCGAGCACGTGAGCTTCCACGTATATGTGCATCACTCCAGCCTAACATCCCGCGACCCTATCGCCTCTTTTTGTACCTGCCTCTATTACACATCTTTCATTTTTTTTAATATAGTTAATCCGGACTCGTAAAGCGTTCAAAATAAACCACGCCTTTATTTATATATTTTTATTTAACTTAATATACTGTCAATCCCATTGGTCGCTTTGCAAGTATTGAGGCAAAAAAAATATACATCAAGAGGCAAATATAAAGAAAAGCAGAAGAGCCCAAATATCGGGTCATTAATATAACAGAAACAAATTCATATATAGACTAAGTAATTGCTTTTCAACTGCATCACTAAATAATAAAACACTTTTTAGAACTAAAAAATGCCCATCTAAACTGTTCTAATCTCCTATGGCTGAAAGAAAACCATTAGTATTTAAAACTCTGGTTATTGAAGGAATACTCACCGAGTGTGTTGCTTGTTTGTGTATAGTAGCCCTGGCTTCTGATCTCTTAACGTACTTTTGATCTATTTTAAATGCATCGTTTAAAATGAGGAATATAAATTTCAGTCGATCGAGTCTTACAGCATCAAGGATAGTCAATATACTAGCTCTCTTTAGTGGTTCTGTTGTTGAATTGAAAATACTTTATTTGTGGTAAACAAATCCGAATGCTTTTCTCGACACATTCTATAATGCTTATATTTTTCTACGTATATAGGAAGCAGGATAAACTTGCGTCTTCTAGTACTGGACGCACAAGAGAGTTGTATGCTAAAAGATTCATTTCAACAGTTGAATACTTTAACGTTCTCTTCAGAAAAAACATTTTTGAAAGAGCTTTGTTTGTCATATATTTAACGTGTGCGTTCCAGCTCAGGTTGGATGCTAAGACGATACGAAGATACTTATTCTCTGTGACCATGCGCAAATCTACACCTTTAACACTGTATGGATACTCGAGAATATTCTAATTTTTCCTTGTTAGGCTTCCTTGTTAGTATACGTTTTGTTAGAATTTACAGCCATTTGACAGTTATCACAACAATGGGTTATTATTTTTAGGGATTCGTTTAGTAGAATTTGATCACCTTGGCTTGCCATCTCGCGATCGATTAGACGGTCATCGGTAAAAAGTTTTATATTTGCATCGATACGATTCACAATGTCATTTATAAGTAGAAGAGACAGGAATGGTAAAAAAACAGTGCTTTGAGGACACCAGAAGTAGCTTAACTGGTCGAGAGACGTGTTTTTCTTGGGTGGTTATCATTTGAGCCCGTTCTCGTTTCGACCTTCTCACTTGGCCTTAGTCAAAACAACCATTCTCAAAAAGATCGTCTCTCTTGGACCTGTCACATTTGGTCCTTTCCCGTTTCGTCTTTCGCATTCCAACCCTCCTCATTCGGGCCCGTTCTCGTTTCGACCTTCTCCACTTGGCCCTAGTCAAAACAACCATTCTCAAAAAGATCTTCTCTCTTAGACCTGTCGCATTTAGTCTTTTCCCGTTTCGTCTTTCGCATTCCAACCCTCCTTATTCGGGCCCGTTTTCGTTTCGACTTTCTCACTTGGCCCTAGTCAAAACAACCATTCTCAAAACGATCTTCTCTCTTGGACCTGTCGCATTTGGTCCTTTCTCGTTTCGTCTTTCGCATTCCAACCCTCCTCATTCGGGCCCGTTCTCGTTTCGACATTCTTACTTGGCCCTAGTCAAAACAACATTCTCAAAAAGATCTTTTCTCTTGGACCTGTTGCATTTGGTCCTTTCCCGTTTAGTCTTTCGCATTCCAACCCTCCTCATTCGGGCCCGTTCTCGTTTCGACCTTCTCACTTGGCCCTAGTCAAAACAACCATTCTCAAAAAGATCTCTCTTGGACCTGTCGCATTTGGTCCTTTCCCGTTTCGTCTTTCGCATTCCAACCCTCCTCATTCGGGCCCGTTCTGGTTTCGACCTTCTCACTTGTCCCTAGTCAAAACAACCATTCTCAAAAAGATTTTCTCTCTTGGACCTGTCGCATTTGGTCATTTCCCGTTTCGCCTTTCGCATACCAACCCTCATCATTCGGGCCCGTTCTCGTTTCAACCCTCTCACTTGGCCCTCGTCAAAACAACCATTCTCAAAAAGATCTTCTCTCTTGGACCTATCGCATTTGGTCCTTTCCCGTTTCGTCTTTCGCATTCCAACCCTCCTCATTCGGGCCCGATCTCGTTTCGACCTTCTCACTTGGCCCTAGTCAAAACAACCATTCTCAAAACGATCTTCTCTCTTGCACCTGTCGCAGTTGGTTCTTTCCCGTTTCGTCTTTCGCATTACAACCCTCCTCATTCGGGCCCGTTCTCGTTTCGACATTCTTACTTGGCACTAGTCAAATCAACCATTCTCAAAAAGTTCTTCTCTCTTGGACCTGTCGCATTTGGTCCTTTCCCGTTTCGTCTTTCGCATTCCAACCCTCCTCATTCGGGCCCGTTCTCGTTTCGACCTTCTCAATTGGCCCTAGTCAAAACAACCATTCTCAAAAAGATCTTCTCTCTTGGACCTGTCGCATTTGGTCCTTTCCCGTTTCGTCTTTCGCAATCCAACCCTCCTCGTTCGAGCCCGTTCTCGTTTCGACCTTCTCACTTGGCCCTAGTCAAAACAACCATTCACAAAAAGATCTTCTCTCTTGGACCTGTCGCATTTGGTCCTTTCCCGTTTCGTCTTTCGCATTCCAACCCTCCTCATTCGGCCCCCTTCTCGTTTCGACCTTCTCACTTGGCCCTAGTCAAAACAACCATTCTCAAAAAGATCTTCTCTCTTGGACCTGTCGCATTTGGTCCTTCCCCGTTTCGTCTTTCGCATTCCAACCCTCCTCATTCGGGCCCGTTCTTGTTTCGATCTTCTCACTTGGCCCTAGTCAAAACAACCATTCTCAAAAAGATCTTCTCTCTTAGACCTGTCGCATTTAGTCTTTTCCCGTTTCGTCTTTCGCATTCCAACCCTCCTTATTCGGGCCCGTTTTCGTTTCGACTTTCTCACTTGGCCCTAGTCAAAACAACCATTCTCAAAACGATCTTCTCTCTTGGACCTGTCGCATTTGGTCCTTTCTCGTTTCGTCTTTCGCATTCCAACCCTCCTCATTCGGGCCCGTTCTCGTTTCGACATTCTTACTTGGCCCTAGTCAAAACAACATTCTCAAAAAGATCTTTTCTCTTGGACATGTTGCATTTGGTCCTTTCCCGTTTCGTCTTTCGCATTCCAACCCTCCTCATTCGGGCCCGTTCTCGTTTCGACCTTCTCATTTGGCCCTAGTCAAAACAACCATTCTCAAAAAGATCTTCTCTCTTGGACCTGTCGCATTTGGTCCTCTCCCGTTTCGTCTTTCGCATTCCAACCCTCCTCATTCGGGCCCGTTCTGGTTTCGACCTTCTCACTTGTCCCTAGTCAAAACAACCATTCTCAAAAAGATTTTCTCTCTTGGACCTGTCGCATTTGGTCATTTCCCGTTTCGCCTTTCGCATTCCAACCCTCATCATTCGGGCCCGTTCTCGTTTCGACCCTCTCACTTGGCCCTCGTCAAAACAACCATTCTCAAAAAGATCTTCTCTCTTGGACCTATCGCATTTGGTCCTTTCACGTTTCGTCTTTCGCATTCCAACCCTCCTCATTCGGGCCCGTTCTCGTTTCGACCTTCTCACTTGGCCCTAGTCAAAACAACCATTCTCAAAACGATCTTCTCTCTTGGACCTGTCGCAGTTGGTTCTTTCCCGTTTCGTCTTTCGCATTACAACCCTCCTCATTCGGGCCCGTTCTCGTTTCGACATTCTTACTTGGCACTAGTCAAATCAACCATTCTCAAAAAGTTCTTCTCTCTTGGACCTGTCGCATTTGGTCCTTTCCCGTTTCGTCTTTCGCATTCCAACCCTCCTCATTCGGGCCCGTTTTCGTTTCGACCTTCTCACTTGGCCCTAGTGAAAACAACCATTCTCAAAAAGATGTTCTCTCTTGGACCTGTCGCATTTGGTCCTTTCCCGTTTCGTCTTTCGCATTCCAACCCTCCTCATTCTGGCCCGTTCTCGTTTCGACCTTCTCACTTGGCCCTAGTCAAAACAACCATTCTCAAAAAGATTTTCTCTCTTGGACCTCTCGCATTTGGTCCCCTCCCGTTTCGTCTTTCGCATTCCAACCCTCCTCATTCGGGCCCGTTCTCGTTTCGACCTTCTCACTTGGCCCTAGTCAAAACAACCATTCTCAAGAAGATCTTCTCTCTTGGACCTGTCGCATTTGGTCCTTTCCCGTTTCGTCTTTCGCATTCCCACCCTCCTCATTCGGGCCCGTTCTCGTTTCGACCTTCTCACTTGGCCCTAGTCAAAACAACCATTCTCAAAAAGATCTCTCTTGGACCTGTCGCATTTGGTCCTTTCCCGTTTCGTCTTTCGCATTCCAACCCTCCTCATTCGGGCCCGTTCTGGTTTCGACCTTCTCACTTGTCCCTAGTCAAAACAACCATTCTCAAAAAGATTTTCTCTCTTGGACCTGTCGCATTTGGTCATTTCCCGTTTCGCCTTTCGCATTCCAACCCTCATCATTCGGGCCCGTACTCGTTTCAACCCTCTCACTTGGCCCTAGTCAAAACAACATTCTCAAAAAGATCTTTTCTCTTGGACATGTTGCATTTGGTCCTTTCCCGTTTCGTCTTTCGCATTCCAACCCTCCTCATTCGGGCCCGTTCTCGTTTCGACCTTCTCATTTGGCCCTAGTCAAAACAACCATTCTCAAAAAGATCTTCTCTCTTGGACCTGTCGCATTTGGTCCTCTCCCGTTTCGTCTTTCGCATTCCAACCCTCCTCATTCGGGCCCGTTCTGGTTTCGACCTTCTCACTTGTCCCTAGTCAAAACAACCATTCTCAAAAAGATTTTCTCTCTTGGACCTGTCGCATTTGGTCATTTCCCGTTTCGCCTTTCGCATTCCAACCCTCATCATTCGGGCCCGTTCTCGTTTCGACCCTCTCACTTGGCCCTCGTCAAAACAACCATTCTCAAAAAGATCTTCTCTCTTGGACCTATCGCATTTGGTCCTTTCACGTTTCGTCTTTCGCATTCCAACCCTCCTCATTCGGGCCCGTTCTCGTTTCGACCTTCTCACTTGGCCCTAGTCAAAACAACCATTCTCAAAACGATCTTCTCTCTTGGACCTGTCGCAGTTGGTTCTTTCCCGTTTCGTCTTTCGCATTACAACCCTCCTCATTCGGGCCCGTTCTCGTTTCGACATTCTTACTTGGCACTAGTCAAATCAACCATTCTCAAAAAGTTCTTCTCTCTTGGACCTGTCGCATTTGGTCCTTTCCCGTTTCGTCTTTCGCATTCCAACCCTCCTCATTTGGGCCCGTTTTCGTTTCGACCTTCTCACTTGGCCCTAGTGAAAACAACCATTCTCAAAAAGATGTTCTCTCTTGGACCTGTCGCATTTGGTCCTTTCCCGTTTCGTCTTTCGCATTCCAACCCTCCTCATTCTGGCCCGTTCTCGTTTCGACCTTCTCACTTGGCCCTAGTCAAAACAACCATTCTCAAAAAGATTTTCTCTCTTGGACCTCTCGCATTTGGTCCCCTCCCGTTTCGTCTTTCGCATTCCAACCCTCCTCATTCGGGCCCGTTCTCGTTTCGACCTTCTCACTTGGCCCTAGTCAAAACAACCATTCTCAAGAAGATCTTCTCTCTTGGACCTGTCGCATTTGGTCCTTTCCCGTTTCGTCTTTCGCATTCCCACCCTCCTCATTCGGGCCCGTTCTCGTTTCGACCTTCTCACTTGGCCCTAGTCAAAACAACCATTCTCAAAAAGATCTCTCTTGGACCTGTCGCATTTGGTCCTTTCCCGTTTCGTCTTTCGCATTCCAACCCTCCTCATTCGGGCCCGTTCTGGTTTCGACCTTCTCACTTGTCCCTAGTCAAAACAACCATTCTCAAAAAGATTTTCTCTCTTGGACCTGTCGCATTTGGTCATTTCCCGTTTCGCCTTTCGCATTCCAACCCTCATCATTCGGGCCCGTACTCGTTTCAACCCTCTCACTTGGCCCTCGTCAAAACAACCATTCTCAAAAAGATCTTCTCTCTTGGACCTATCGCATTTGGTCCTTTCCCGTTTCGTCTTTCGCATTCCAACCCTCCTCATTCGGGCCCGATCTCGTTTCGACCTTCTCACTTGGCCCTAGTCAAAACAACCATTCTCAAAACGATCTTCTCTCTTGCACCTGTCGCAGTTGGTTCTTTCCCGTTTCGTCTTTCGCATTACAACCCTCCTCATTCGGGCCCGTTCTCGTTTCGACATTCTTACTTGGCACTAGTCAAATCAACCATTCTCAAAAAGTTCTTCTCTCTTGGACCTGTCGCATTTGGTCCTTTCCCGTTTCGTCTTTCGCATTCCAACCCTCCTCATTCGGGCCCGTTCTCGTTTCGACCTTCTCAATTGGCCCTAGTCAAAACAACCATTCTCAAAAAGATCTTCTCTCTTGGACCTGTCGCATTTGGTCCTTTCCCGTTTCGTCTTTCGCAATCCAACCCTCCTCGTTCGAGCCCGTTCTCGTTTCGACCTTCTCACTTGGCCCTAGTCAAAACAACCATTCACAAAAAGATCTTCTCTCTTGGACCTGTCGCATTTGGTCCTTTCCCGTTTCGTCTTTCGCATTCCAACCCTCCTCATTCGGCCCCCTTCTCGTTTCGACCTTCTCACTTGGCCCTAGTCAAACCAACCATTCTCAAAAAGATCTTCTCTCTTGGACCTGTCGCATTTGGTCCTTCCCCGTTTCGTCTTTCGCATTCCAACCCTCCTCATTCAGGCCCGTTCTTGTTTCGATCTTCTCACTTGGCCCTAGTCAAAACAACCATTCTCAAAAAGATCTTCTCTCTTAGACCTGTCGCATTTAGTCTTTTCCCGTTTCGTCTTTCGCATTCCAACCCTCCTTATTCGGGCCCGTTTTCGTTTCGACTTTCTCACTTGGCCCTAGTCAAAACAACCATTCTCAAAACGATCTTCTCTCTTGGACCTGTCGCATTTGGTCCTTTCTCGTTTCGTCTTTCGCATTCCAACCCTCCTCATTCGGGCCCGTTCTCGTTTCGACATTCTTACTTGGCCCTAGTCAAAACAACATTCTCAAAAAGATCTTTTCTCTTGGACATGTTGCATTTGGTCCTTTCCCGTTTCGTCTTTCGCATTCCAACCCTCCTCATTCGGGCCCGTTCTCGTTTCGACCTTCTCACTTGGCCCTAGTCAAAACAACCATTCTCAAAAAGATCTTCTCTCTTGGACCTGTCGCATTTGGTCCTCTCCCGTTTCGTCTTTCGCATTCCAACCCTCCTCATTCGGGCCCGTTCTGGTTTCGACCTTCTCACTTGTCCCTAGTCAAAACAACCATTCTCAAAAAGATTTTCTCTCTTGGACCTGTCGCATTTGGTCATTTCCCGTTTCGCCTTTCGCATTCCAACCCTCATCATTCGGGCCCGTTCTCGTTTCGACCCTCTCACTTGGCCCTCGTCAAAACAACCATTCTCAAAAAGATCTTCTCTCTTGGACCTATCGCATTTGGTCCTTTCCCGTTTCGTCTTTCGCATTCCAACCCTCCTCATTCGGGCCCGTTCTCGTTTCGACCTTCTCACTTGGCCCTAGTCAAAACAACCATTCTCAAAACGATCTTCTCTCTTGGACCTGTCGCAGTTGGTTCTTTCCCGTTTCGTCTTTCGCATTACAACCCTCCTCATTCGGGCCCGTTCTCGTTTCGACATTCTTACTTGGCACTAGTCAAATCAACCATTCTCAAAAAGTTCTTCTCTCTTGGACCTGTCGCATTTGGTCCTTTCCCGTTTCGTCTTTCGCATTCCAACCCTCCTCATTCGGGCCCGTTTTCGTTTCGACCTTCTCACTTGGCCCTAGTGAAAACAACCATTCTCAAAAAGATGTTCTCTCTTGGACCTGTCGCATTTGGTCCTTTCCCGTTTCGTCTTTCGCATTCCAACCCTCCTCATTCTGGCCCGTTCTCGTTTCGACCTTCTCACTTGGCCCTAGTCAAAACAACCATTCTCAAAAAGATTTTCTCTCTTGGACCTCTCGCATTTGGTCCCCTCCCGTTTCGTCTTTCGCATTCCAACCCTCCTCATTCGGGCCCGTTCTCGTTTCGACCTTCTCACTTGGCCCTAGTCAAAACAACCATTCTCAAGAAGATCTTCTCTCTTGGACCTGTCGCATTTGGTCCTTTCCCGTTTCGTCTTTCGCATTCCCACCCTCCTCATTCGGGCCCGTTCTCGTTTCGACCTTCTCACTTGGCTCTAGTCAAAACAACCATTCTCAAAAAGATCTCTCTTGGACCTGTCGCATTTGGTCCTTTCCCGTTTCGTCTTTCGCATTCCAACCCTCCTCATTCGGGCCCGTTCTCATTTCGCCCTTCTCACCTGGCCCTTTTCAAAACCGCCATTCTCAAAAATATCTTGCTTTGACCGGTCGCACTTGACTTATACCAAAATCGCTTTTTAGGATAATATGAAGAAATCCATTGATATATTTTCTGCGTGGGTGTGTGTGTGTGCCACGCTACAAACATGCTCTCTTTGCTACGGATTTTAGGAATGCGTCGAGGTCGCCGTGAAAAGCTACTATCTGAAAATAAAACAGACCAACTATTTATCGCAGCCAGATCATATTCCGAAATGTCACGTTGTCTGAGGTCTCTCGACTTGGGACAACGCTACCGCTTCTATAATGCAGTGATTCTCAAAAGGGAGTCTGCGTAGACATCCTTGGGGTCTGCGAAGCCCTGTCTCAACAGTCAGGCACGGCAATGTTAGTTGTCTTTCCTCACGTTGAGAAGCAACGTTCCAATATTCGGGAGAGTACTCTCATGTGTATGTCAATGAGATAAGTCTACTTCGCAGTAGCAATTAGTTATATACATTTATTAAAACATCATCATGATAACCTATACCTTCCTACTCCCCTCACCCCGAACGGGAGCCTCCATCATCTCCGCCTTTCTACAAGGGGTCCGCGAAACATCAATGGTTGAGAACCACTGCTATTGTGTATGCTATTTCTGTCGAAACAAAGTTTCAAAATTAAATGTTCATCGTTTTTTTTATCATTTGCTTAGAGGAAGCGAAGCAGGCGTCAGTGTACGATTCTCAGTGCGTACCTCTACACATAGCATATATCATCTGATGGTATGTTGGGGGCCCAAGCAAGGTAAGGCTCATCAACAAAGCCGCGAAGGCATAACGACGTTAGAAGCATGCCGAGCTAGTGCCACTCCGGTCGTAGCGCGGACGGGCGAAATGAGAATGGGTCGAGTTGCGAAAAACACGATTCGGATCTTGTGAGAAGGTTCAAATTAGAAGGACCAAATGAGAATGGGTCGAAATGTGCAAGGTTCAAATGCGAATGGAACGTTTTGAGACATACCCGTTTTTCTTACGTACAAACTGAAACCGATTGTTTAGGTAACCTTTTATCCACGATACTATAGGAAACCACGATACCTATGATCTGAGTATGATTTCTTTTCTTTTTTTAAGTTTGCGGAGTGAGTTAAGGTGAAACCATTTTGATAAGTCAAAATATTACATCTATCTGGCTTCTATTATTTATACCCGTCGCGAAGTGGTGGATAGTCTCGACCAGTTTTGTAACGTTTGAAAGTCCACTCCATAAACCGTGCTGCTGCGCGAATAAAATGTTGTTTTTATCAATTAATGACCTTATCAATTTAATGATGCTGCGTTCGAGAAGTTTACTGCACGTGCATGTAATAGACATAAGTCTATAGTGCAGAACATTTGGTCAACACTATAAGTATATTGGCCGGATTTGTAAATATGTACAACTTTTGCCACTTTCCACCAAGTTGACACAAAATAACAGCTGAGAAACCTGTCAGAAACTAGCACTAATTATTTACTAATACATTCGGCATACCGTTTTAGGAATATATTTGGAATTTCGTCGGGACCTTTACTTATCGCCATCTGCTTACCTTTCACGATTCAGGAAAAGCGATAGAATTTAATTTTTGACAATTTCCAGCCGCACCCGGTTATGGAAATTAGCCTTCAACTGAGTGTAGATCATAAAATCGAGTTAGTGTCGTCACGTCAGATTATCAGTATTCAGATAAATTCAGTTACAAAAAGTAACAGGCTGAAACAGCAGTTATCACGAGAAGATTTGCACACAACTAGCGAGCGTACCCCATGTTCATCGATGGTACAGTGTTAAGTGCGGTGCGCGCATTATTTTCAAAGTGTTCCCAGCACAGTAAAAAAAATGGCGTTGGGGAAA
Organism: Ixodes scapularis; assembly: GCF_016920785.2. Taxonomy (NCBI): domain Eukaryota; kingdom Metazoa; phylum Arthropoda; class Arachnida; order Ixodida; family Ixodidae; genus Ixodes; species Ixodes scapularis. Next base: position 214,384,140 of record NW_024609835.1, on the reverse strand, counting down.
AGTCTTCGGTTTATGAACGCAACCCGCTGCTGCCAGAGATCGGGCTCTCGTAAAATGCAATAGAGCTTAAAAAAAAAAAAAAAAACAACCTAACATGCCCCCCCCCCTCCCTATAGTTTTTTTTTTTCGTGCTGGGCGTCGAAATGGTGTATCAGGATGTCACCAAAATATTATTTCACTTTAGAGTTCCATACTTTTTTTTTTTATAAAACATAATACACGAAGCCAATTCAAAGTGCCCGCCAAAGCCCTGTGACGTAACAATGTACCGCAAGATGTCGGGGAGTTCAGAAGGGAGGCATCGCCGGAAGCCACGTGAGTTGTATCACTCCTCGCGCATAGCGCGACCGCGTGTTATATATTTTTTATACTTTTGTTATTCTCCGCACCTCCGCGAGCAATCCAAGCACAGAATGTTTCCTTTATTTGATTTTTATCGCCTAATGTTGCTGTAACGGTAGAAGAAGAGGAGGCAGTGAACCAACCTAGCAAACAAGTTCTGCTTATGTTCTAGACGACACACGTACTTTATGCTAGACGTTTACTTGTTCTTGGTAGAGTCACGAGTTCGTATCCTCTAGACGGCAAATATCTTCAGACTGGAGAGTATTTGATGATTCTACGACCTCGGTGTCTGAACCTTCACCAATGCGATCGGGCTTGTCGTATGCTACGAATCCTAATTTCTGCGAGCGTTCTAAATTTTTGTTTCAAAACTCGATAGCTTGTTTTGTGCCCAGTATGGCGCACTACTATCGAACCGATGGCACGCACACGAACACTGGCTTGTACTCGCAACGCTTTCATCATTCACCTCCATTACGTCGATCTACTGACTCTTCGTCCTCAACTTTTACAGCACGCAATCTAACCAACGGTGCAGTGATAAAAATCTACTATAGAACTGAAACTTCGTTTTCTACAATCGCTTGTAAACCCCCCCCCCCCCCCAAAAAAAATAAGAAAAAGTTTTAGGCGCGGTCGTGGGGAGCACGAGGAGTGAAATTCACGTGATTTCCGACGAACACAATTTAGTGACGTGGGTCGATGCCTCCCTTCTGACCGCCCCGACACCTTGCGGTACACTGTTATGTCACAGGGCACTCGCGGGCACTTTGAAATTTCTTGGCGTGTCAGAGACTTAGGCGCTCTCGCATTTCAGTATTCCGTGCAGGCTACCTAGGTCCTTGGACAGTATTCGAATCTTTCTGACGTTATTCATGCACCCTACTGCCTAGCGATGGTGTCCTGATAACGGGGAACTGTCACCATCAAAGCCCGTTCTTCTTATTAGGTTTGGGAGTTTAAAACAGAGGAGAAAGAGCGAATGAAGTTTTTGCAATGCAGACACCCAACACAGGCTCATCCTCTCATCCGGCAGTTTCACCCCTTCTAACGCACCGGCAAGGGGAAAGCGCCGGTGTCCCTTTCCTTTTTGCTCTCAAAATGACGTTACCCAAGATAAAGCGGTCTATACGCAAGCAGTGTATCATAGAGATCCCTTGATGTATCCAAAAACCCTTCGGTTATTTTCACGGCTGTTTCTGCGAGCCCATAGCTCTGTTGTTAGTAATGACTCGAGGTCACATGGCGGAAGTTGCACTGCTATGCGAACTCCGCCAAGTTTGAATTACAGGTCTTAGAAAACTGACTTGTTAGCCGCGATTGCCAGGTGTGAAATGTCATGGTTCACAAAAAGAAACTTGTAGCGGTTCACTACTGACGCTATAAATAAGGTGCTCAGGCAGACTAGCTCGCAATAACGCAAGTAATAGTTGATGACTATTAGCCAAAATTGAGCATTGAGGGAAAATAGGTCCATCCCAAGTTGTTGCCGTGGTCCTTCAGAGAAATCTGTTGGCCTGCATGGCAGTCTTCTGTTCTTACAGTATTTCATACAGATGTGACACTTCTTCTTTTCGATGTCTTAAGCGTGCTTTACATGCAGCGGTTTTGGCCCTAGAGCGGCGCGATTTCTGCCGTCGCGGCCCTCTGGCCAGCACCTGCAGTTGAGCGGCACGAGCGCCGCGACGGCAGAAATCACGCCGCTCTAGTGTGAAAATGGCTGCATGTGAAACACGCTTTAGTCGGTGTGGATCCATCATACCAAACCCATTGTTCTTGCACGGAACTTTACTCTACCAAAATATCCGTCATGAAATTGATTGTTCCGACTCTCAGAGACAGTCAGGAATCACAATTCTAGAACCACATCCTGACGTCTTTTTTAATATTCTAAATAAAAAATAAATATTCTAATGAATCATCTTTGTGCACCCAATATTCTTTGAGGCCTGGTCTAGCATCTCGTCGACGTGGCCAGCCACTCGTGCATAACTTGCTGATGCGTTGGCATTCCATGCTCAGCCTTTGTCCAGCTGGGATTTACTTCAAGTTGGGAGAGTGGATATCACATAGCCTACGAAGCCCCGCATTCCCTCGGCACCCTTTGTCGCTTTGGGTTCTCGAACAACCGATCTTGAGAGGGCGTCAGCCGCAGTGAGATACTTCCCTGGGACTTAACAAATCCGGTGTGTGCACCTCAATATATCTGAACAAAAAGTAAGGGCGCAAACGAGCTGGTGTACATTGCACATGGTTGAAAAAACCCCGAGACTGCGGGTAAACGACACAACACTAAAAATCTCTAACACAGCTGAAATTTTTATTTTCCAAACCTGGTTATATAGGCACTTCGATACAAAAGAAAAAAAGGGGGAGAGGGTGAGAACCCCAAAGAATGCCACTTTTCACCAACGTAACCTCTGACTAAACAACAAGGACAACAGACTCTGCTTCACGCACTTCTCTTATCTTTGACCCCTCGCTTCCCGACCGCCAAACACACTGGTAACACCAAGCCCAGTAACACATATACAAAAAAGAAAAAAGAAAAAAAGAAAAAAAAAGAAAAGAACGACCCATGGTCCCTTCTACCCGAAAACCGACAGACATAAACCTTGAAGGTCAGAACTTTTCACAGCCTAAGAAAACGCCGCAGTTCATTGTCCAACCCAAACGACGGCTTATTAACTGCATTCCCGTGACCTAATATCGTCAATGACTCTTTTATCAACCGCTTATGATCATCTTTTTCCCGCAACTCTACTGAAGTTAGATGCCACAACGGTACACAGTTTCTACATTCGATAACATGTTTTGACACTTCGGAGTACGGGTCTTTTTTCATTATACAACGTTTGTGTTCCATCATGCGCTCATTTATACAACGTTTAGTCTGTCCAATATAACAGAGGCCACAATCAAAGGGTATCTTGTAAACGACACCCGACGAACATTCTACATCCTTTTCTCTGTGTTTTATCGTGCAACCTGAAACAGTTGAGGCAAAAGGGGTCAAACGGCTTAATCTACAATCTGTAGAAAAGGCAGTGCCAATATTAAACCTGCTGGCTAACGCTTTGATGTTGTGCGAAATTTTATGAAAATATGGAAGGACTACTTGCTTTGAAGGTCTAGGATTTTTCCGAATTGACTTCTTTGGACATATCATATACATCAACTGCCTTAAAATATGTTCCTGTGGATATCCCGCAACCTCGAAACGTTCTGTCAGTCGACGAAGAGAAGAGCCAATAAAATGTGAGCATGACTTCTGTACTGTTGAATTGACGAGATTCCGAATTATTCCTAGTTTGACATGTTTAGAATGGCAGCTATTGAAAGGAAGAAGAGGTTTTGCTGCGAAATTTCCGTACTCCCAACAAAGGCCTGAACTATTCCTAAGTTGAATATCGAGATACTCTAAACGGTCGTCATTCGGTCTCTCTAGCGAAAACTTTAATTCGGGGGCTGCTTCGAACACTACTTTCTCCAAAGAATCCGCCAAGGAGCCATCTGTCGAACAAACCAAGATATCGTCTACGTACCTCCTCACCATAATTTACTTAGGGGATCTATGTCTAAAAGACTCTACAAGACGCAGATCTAGGTCTCTTAGATAAATATCCGAGAGAGTTGGGGCTACCGCCGAACCAATACACACACCCTGTTGCTGAATATAACTTTGACCATTATGTTGCACAACCGTAGAAGCTAGATACCCTTCTAAAATCTTGAGAACATCCTGAACAGATACCCCCGATTGCGACTGGAAACTGACCAAATGTTCTTCCAAAAAGCTGCTGACCCTAGCCAATAACGTCTTAGGTTCTAAAGAATAGTACAGATCTTTTATGTCATGTGAAAAGGTTTATGTCTGTCGGTTTTCGGGTAGAAGGGACCATAGGTCGTTCTTTTTTTTTTGTTTTTCTTTTTTGTATTTCTGTTACTGGGCTTGGTGTTACCAGTGTGTTTGGCGGTCGGGAAGCGAGGGGTCAAAGATAAGAGAAGTGCGTGACGCAGAGTCTGTTGTCCTTGTTGTTTAGTCAGAGGTTACGTTGGTGGAAAGTGGCATTCTTTGGGGTTCTCACCCTCTCCCCCTTTTTTTCTTTTGTATCGAAGTGCCTATATAACCAGGTTTGGAAAATAAAAATTTCAGCTGTGTTAGAGACTTTTTAGTGTTGTGTCGTTTACCCGCAGTCTCGGGGTTTTTTCAACCATGTGCAATGTACACCAGCTCGTTTGCGCCCTTACTTTTTGTTCATTAATCCTACAAGATGCAAACTTCGCCCCCCATTCGATTATTTCTATGGATTCAGCCTACTTTCCACAAGTGTTTTCCCACTCTTTGTGGGTTCTCTGCAAACTCGGACAACGGATGGCCCAGATGGAAGCGGAGGTGTCGTACATTGGAATGTGCCTCCGACACAAGTACGTCGACCCAACACGTTTCGGTCATCTGGCATCCATGCAAGTCGGATGGCATCGAAAGAAGAGGATCCTCAACGACTACCGGGACGGCACAAGAGATCAACTTCGAACTGTGAGTCTTCTATGTGACCGGCTATGGACTGTCCTTCTAGATGGGAACTTTCGCACTTCTTCCATGTTCACTCAGTGGCTTGCGCTAAAGAAGATGGACTATGACGTAGCTTTTAGAACTTTAAGACTTAGGATATATTCCCGGAGGAGGCCGAATCCGGTTTTGTCTTCCGCATTGTCTGTGCTAAAAAAGTTCGTCAACTGATGTGATGTTGAACTATAAAAACCGACGGAACGCATTCTTTCTAAAGGCCCTAAATTTTGTGTAAATATAAAACCGTCCAGGATAGATATTGTATCTGCGATTCATACTGTGTCAAGTGCCGTCTCTGACCCGGCGGTAAAAACTGCAATGATAACGTCTTTTTCAAAAAAGATGTCGGATTTGGTTGACGATTCGTACAAAAGCGACCGTAGGGACTTCATCAAGATTGTATCGGTCAAGAAGGAATCAGATGAGAAAGATGTAGTACTCTTAGAAACCGATAAGTCGGGTTTGTTTTCAGTATTACCAGTGTTGGAGTTTCGAAGGAAATCAGATGAAGCCATGGCGGGGTTGTTTAGACCTTTTGACGGTTGTTTGAAAAAGTCCAAAAGAGAAATTGTGAGGGTTTGTAAGGACGCCGATCTAGCAGCTTTGACCACCAGAATTAATAATGTTTCTAAAGACACGTTTGGCATAAAATGTTTTCTTAAAGATCATAAGGTAGATCTTCCTCTAAGAGTAGTCATAAACGAGAATGGCACATGGCAGAAATTAGTGTCCTCATTTCTTCAGAAGACTCTCACGATCTTGGATACTGGATCCCCGTTGTCACTGCGGTGTTCTGATGATTTAGTAGCTGAATTGCAACCTTTCCACGGAAAGAGGTGCACGATCTTTTCACTTGACATAAAAGATCTGTACTATTCTTTAGAACCTAAGACGTTATTGGCTAGGGTCAGCAGCTTTTTGGAAGAACATTTGGTCAGTTTCCAGTCGCAATCGGGGGTATCTGTTCAGGATGTTCTCAAGATTTTAGAAGTGTATCTAGCTTCTACGGTTGTGCAACATAATGGTCAAAGTTACATTCAGCAACAGGGTGTGTGTATTGGTTCGGCGGTAGCCCCCACTCTCTCGGATAGTTATCTAAGAGACCTAGATCTGCGTCTTGTAGAGTCTTTTAGACATAGATCCCCTAAGTAAATTATGGTGAGGAGGTACGTAGACGATATCTTGGTTTGTTCGACAGATGGCTCCTTGGCGGATTTTTTGGAGACAGTAGTGTTCGGAGCAGCCCCCGAATTAAAGTTTTCGCTAGAGAGACCGGATGACGACCGTTTAGAGTATCTCGATATTCAACTTAGGAATAGTTCAGGCCTTTGTTGGGAGTACGGAAAGTTCGCAGCAAAACCTCTTCTTCCTTTCAATAGCTGCCATTCTAAACATGTCAAACTAGGAATAATTCGGAATCTCGTCAATTCAACAGTACAGAAGTCATGCTCACATTTTATTGGCTCTTCTCTTCGTCGACTGACAGAACGTTTCGAGGTTGCTGGATATCCACAGGAACATATTTTAAGGCAGTTGATGTATATGATATGTCCAAAGAAGTCAATTCGGAAAAATCCTAGACCTTCAAAGCGAGTAGTCCTTCCATATTTTCATAAAATTTCGCACAACATCAAAGCGTTAGCCAGCAGGTTTAATATTGGCACTGCCTTTTCTACAGATTATAGATTAAGCCGTTTGACCCCTTTTGCCTCAACTGTTTCAGGTTGCACGATAAAACACAGAGAAAAGGATGTAGAATGTTCGTCGGGTGTCGTTTACAAGATACCCTTTGATTGTGGCCTCTGTTATATTGGACAGACTAAACTTTGTATAAATGAGCGCATGATGGAACACAAATGTTGTATAATGAAAAAAGACCCGTACTCCGAAGTGTCAAAACATGTTATCGAATGTAGAAACTGTGTACCGTTGTGGCATCTAACTTCAGTAGAGTTGCGGGAAAAAGATGATCATAAGCGGTTGATAAAAGAGTCATTAACGATATTAGGTCACGGGAATGCAGTTAATAAGCCGTCGTTTGGGTTGGACAATGAACTGCGGCGTTTTCTTAGGCTGTGAAAAGTTCTGACCTTCAAGGTTTATGTCTGTCGGTTTTCGGGTAGAAGGGACCATGGGTCGTTCTTTTCTTTTTTTTTTCTTTTTTTCTTTTTTCTTTTTTGTATATGTGTTACTGGGCTAGGTGTTACCAGTGTGTTTGGCGGTCGGGAAGCGAGGGGTCAAAGATAAGAGAAGTGCGTGACGCAGAGTCTGTTGTCCTTGTTGTTTAGTCAGAGGTTACGTTGGTGGAAAGTGGCATTCTTTGGGGTTCTCACTCTCTCCCCCTTTTTTTCTTTTGTATCGAAGTGCCTATATAACCAGGTTTGGAAAATAAAAATTTCAGCTGTGTTAGAGACTTTTTAGTGTTGTGTCGTTTACCCGCAGTCTCGGGGTTTTTTCAACCATGGTCAATATATCTCTATTGAAAATATTTCCATACTCGGCATACTGGGCCAGTATCAAACCGGATTATTGGACGGGCAATCTGGGAATACTGGTAGTAGTTTTACTGGGAATACTGGGCCGGTATCAAACTGGATTATTGGACGGATACACTGCGAATACTGGTAGTTTTACTGGGAATACTGGAATTATCGAACATGGGTATACTGGATGCACTGGTAATATTGGATTTACTGATCATATGGTAAAACTAGTCATACAGGCACACCGGTTGTACCGCTTTCACTGGTAAAATCGGTAGAACTGGTTGTACCTGAGATACCAGTACAGCCAGCTTCACCATACTCAAAACACAGGCCATCAACTGTCACAACCTTTTTTTATTTGCATTGAAACTTTATACAATCCTTTAGTAGATTTTGTATAGGGTCATTCCATGTCAAAAACTTGATATCGGTCATACTTTGGATCTGCCTGAAAATTTTAACATGAATAAATAACAGATTAAGTATTGGTAAATCCAGGGCTAAATAACTGTTTTGCTCAGGTAATGCTCCAAAGTGCAGGAAATTTAATAAAATCTTGTTTATTTTACCTCTCATAACCCGCTCTACCTTATGCTAAAGACAAACAGTAAAGGACACCAATTAGAGGCTCCAAATATTAGTTAAAAACCGGAATTTACCAATACTTTGATACGTCTTATTCATATTAAAATTTTCGGGCATGTTTAAAATATGCTTGTAATTTTAGAGCACTAAATCTAGAGTCTGACTAGACAAGAACTAAAAAAAAACATTGCGTGGTGCCTTCAAAAAATACCCGAGGCACTAAACAAGATTAAAAAAGTCTGACTTGGCAACAAAAACATTCAGTGCGCGGCACAACATAAAACCCTAGAGATAACACATTGTGTCACCTTTCATCCGAGCGCAGCGGAGGCTACAGCCACCCCAGCCAATTCAGCACCGGGAGGGTGTCATGTTACATTCTGATAGGGCGGAACTCCAGGAAACGTGACGCTCTCTCAACGCTGGATTGGCTGGGACAAACAACAAAAACATTCATGGTGCAGTGCAACGCCTGTTGGTCAAACATGCCCGAGGCGCCACACTGTAAATATTAAAAAAAGTCTTACTAGAAAATAACAAACATGAATTGTGTGGCACAACATCAAACAGTAAAGGTAAAAAATTCCAATAAAAACGACCAAAAGAAGAAAAAAAACATTCACAGTTCAGTGCGGTCCAGATCCAAGAGGTCGTTTTTCATGGTGTTGTTCATTTGCCGCACAAGAACAGCGTGGTCCTCTTGCAGGTAGGCAGCTTCGGGGTTCGAATGCTGGTAGACATAGTAGCTCAAGGCATCTGCAAGAAAAGTGGATCTGTAGTTACCAGCTGGAGTATATATATTGCTCACTGATTAGCATTACAATAAATTTAGGATTGTATTCTTGTAATCTTAAAATTATGTATATATATATTAGAAGCGGGGATAGATTTAACCTTTTAACATGTTTGATAACCACCCTTTAATTATTAATTATTCAATTAGTAACTTGCCTTGATTCTTAGAGATAATAGTTTAAAAAAGCAAAAGAAAAGGGCCAGGTATTGGTCATGCTGACAAAGCTGAAGTCCACAATGTCTGCGCACTAAGATTGCATTGAGGCTACAGATTTCACATGTAATCCAGTTTATTATTACAGTGCAACCAACTTACAACGATACCACATATAACGATGTACCGCTTACAACAATCAGTTTCTAGAATTTCTAGACTTGATATGATCAGTTTCTAGTCCAGATACGATAATCGGTCATGACAATTGAAATTTTGGGTTTTCTCATTATCGTCTATATGGGTTGCACTTCATTATGTTAGCCAGATTACGACACAAAAGATCCTGGCAAAGAAGGGGGAGGAGGAGGGGCCTGGACGACGACACGAAAGATCCTGGGAAAGGAGAGCGGAGGTTGAGAGGAGAGAGGAGGGAGTTGTGCCCGGACAAATCACAAAAGATTCTGGGAAGAGAGGAAGGAAGGGGGAGAGAGAGAGAGACTCTACATAACAGTCCAAGGTTTAACAGTCCAGCATTGCAAGGAAACGATGCAAGCAACTATGACAGCTTTTTCGCATGACCTAGCCCTATAACACGTTCTGTGTTACTGCGCATTTTGCCTTTCCTTATAGGGTTTTCAGATAAATCCTATAAAATCCAAAAAACACGCGACAGTAACGACTTTGCGGACTCTAATTCATCTGAAAACCCTGATTTTCGGGAGTGCCAGTTGCACGAACCCGGCTGGTTTTTATATTTTCCTCGAATCCTTAGGCAAGTTGTGTTTTTTTCTTCTATTCCGATTCCATCTTTTGTTTGTAAACGTCACAAAAAAGTGTCTTTCGCCCCTTATTACAAAAACGAGGTAGCCTCGCCATCATACAAGTTCTTGATGTTGGTAGCAGATTCAAAACAGAACGAAAAAGTTTTGTTCAAGCATTAGAGAATGCACATGATAAACACCGCACTTCTCGTAAAACTGAGCAGTTAAAGTTCCGTCAGACTGCACTTGAACGCTCCGCACAGCATCGAGCAGTACCTATGATGATCATCGCAAGGCATATTTCCTCAGCAGATGCACCAAGTACTCCAAGCCCCAGCAGCGGCACGAAAGCAACGATGCCATCAATGTTTCCATCGTGCTGGAGCTGATGGATTTACTTTTGCCGCAAGTTCTGAAACTGAACTTTGAAACCAGATACATACAAAACTGTACACTCCCCCCCCCTCCCCCGCCCCCCCCCCCCCCAAAAAAAAAAAGAGGCTGCAGGACAAGACGTAGTGATGCACTGACAATTTCGCTCTGCCACAACGCCTTCTATTCAAGAAAGCCGAGTGGCGATTGGCAACTATGTTTATCCAACTCCTGTTGTGGCCGGACTAAACACTTTTGATGTTGGTTATTACAGAAAAAAGAGTTAGCCTATTTCGACCCTTCCCGCCCATGAGCAAAGCACGAGTGGCAGGGATCGGTGACAGCATCACGCGACACACAATCCGTGGGTCAAAATTGGAGTTCATGATTAAGTAGCAGTTTATTCTTTACAACGACAATGTAAAAAAAAAAAAGCAAACCAGTCACTTACATTTCTTTGCCTGAGTTGCCAGTGTACCGTGGACTGCTGCATTCGGCTGGTGTGCTGTCCATGAAATATTAAAGTGTGTGCCTTGGTGAGATGGAATTGACAACTTTATTTCAGGCAGAATTTACAGAAACTCACAAGAATTCACAAGTACATGTCATAAAGCAAAATTATAGCTTGTTCAAGGCAAAGTCCATTCAACTTAAAATTTTGGGATTACGACCGACTCCACGTTGGAAAGGACTATATACTGTATGCGTGGACAACATTCTGCAGCTGTGAAGTTAGAGGGGCACTAAAGGAGGTTTGTGAGATTGCTTTTGGTGATAACTCAATTTAGAGCTATAGGCATCCGAAAAATAGCAGAAGTATAATCATACGCAACCTGGCCAAACGACACACGGTGCTCGACAGCTAATCGCAAGTGCTGGATTCCCGCGTGTGTTGGTGACGTGCATGCTGTTCGTCGGTCGCTTTTGGGTAAAGTGGCACTAGAGACTGCTCTGAAGACGCTTGTTATTGTTGTAATATAAGAGAGTAAAAGCTAGTTATATGTTAGAAGTCTCAGATGACAAAGCCACTTATTAAGCCAATCAAAATAGAAATACACGCCATCTATGTTTTCTTTTTATGTACCGAGCGCGAACAAGCGATTGCCGTTTTTTCCAGTTTTTCTTTTGAAACCAAGGGATGTTATTCAAGTTGCTATTGCTACAGAAAGAGCTAATTTAGTTCTGTAATGTAAGCGATAAACATTCGTGTTCGCTAATACTATTTAGAAGTAAAATGCGAAAATGTGCCGACGTCGTGTTTGCGCTAATAGTGTCGCAATGTGTACACTTCACGACACTGTTAGTGCGAACACAACACTAGTGCTTTTTAGTTTTACTTTAAAATGGAACTAGTTGAGGGCCATATTTTAACGTGTATGCTAGTGTCCCAAATTAGCATTTCCTTTGACACAAGAAGTTTGGATGACAGCCTTCCGACTCTAAAAGAAAAACAGCTAAAATCCGCCGTCGCATGTTTGCGCAAATAATATCGTGCTCTCTACCTAACTGCTTTTTTATGAGAAAACAAACACTGATATCAATTCAATTCATTAATCTTTGATGGCTCGGTTTACCAAGATTTCCAGGGCCGGTATGGCTGCTGGTGGAGCATGGTGTTGCTCCAGAGGATGTGCTGCTCCAGGGGTGGGAGCAGGGCGATCCAGTAGGAGGACAGCTGCATGGGCAGGAATGGGCTCTTGATCCGGAGGGGGGGGGGGGGGGGGGCCGCTGCGGGGGTGGGATGTTGTGTTGATTCAGAGGGAGGAAAGTTGCGAGGGCAAGAGAAAGGTGCTGACGCAGAGGGGGTGCCGCTGCGGGGTTGGGAGAAGCAAGGAACGGAGCTGCCACTGACACAAGACCAAGGAACGGGGCTGATGCTAGAGCAGACGGAAAAGGTGGAGACCTATTGAATAATTTTATCATTTAAACCAGGCTCCTGGCTTTACAGAACCTACACTGTTAGCGAAAATGTAATATTTTGCCTGTTTACACCCCATTTTCACTCCTTAGCATATTTTTACACGCTCTGCTAGTGATAAATCGTCAAAAAATTACTTGGGGTAGTAAAAATTGGTGTTTCGGTTTCGGTTTACACGAGTAGGCGTGTAAGCAACACTGAAAACACCCCAGCCCAACACCCCAAAACGTCGAGCGCCATGTTGCTTCTGCCTTGAAGCGGTACGGCGGACGTAGCAGCCGAAGGTGAGTGTTTGATTTTTTTTATCAAGTTTGTATAGAATGTAGCACGTCTCAGATTTTTATTACATGACATTCAAGAACGTTAGATTTGCTTTGAGCAAGCCGGCTCAGGCGTTAAGCCCGATTCACACAACCGGCGTTTAGCCACCCCGTCGATTGGAAACGACTCGACTGCTCGCCGGTTCTTTTGCGCGAGCTTTCGCTCGGGCGCTGTGAACCCTATGAACTGTGGTGCTCAAAGCTAGCACAATTAGGCACGGCTAGCGTCCCGGTGGAAGCTGCAGAGAGCGGAAACCGAAGACACCGTCGCATAAGAGTGGCGAAGCCGCGATCCTGCGCTGATCGTTGTCCCGCCGCTCACTCCGGCAATATCGACACTTCGCTGCTGGGTGTCTCGTATTTCGACGTTTTAGAGAAACTTGGCATTGGCAAGCGCGAGGAGTCTCTATATCGTTTTCTCCGTCGCCTGCGTGGAGGAAACACGGTGGCGATAGAAACATATGCTCATGCAGTCAGTCAACTTGGACAATCCCCCTGTTCCCTCAATCCTATCGCATTCTTTGACTGCGTTTGTGACAACAACGTTTCCCCAGTGTGAAAGCTTTCAGTCACAACGGGCTACAAACTGTGTTGTGCATTGCATGTAGCCCTGAGGGAATTCTTCGCCGGAGACACCAGCACATTAGTTTCATTGGTAAGGTGACCGGCCACTAACGTGTTTGGCAAATGAAGCGATCACGGGTAAGTAGAAATGCAAACAATGTTGAATGAATATTAAGGTGGTTGTAGCCAGAGCCTGCCAGTTGAAATCAACCTTTAACAATATAGTCTGCGGTAACTTCTTTTTGCACTTAGGATTGCAATTTTAAACACAAAGCCACTCCACATAGCTGTCGAAAATCGTGTAAACAACAGCAGTCATCGTCCCCGGTTCGGATGAGCGAAGCCTTAGCTTGATGAAAAGAATGGCGGTCTATACTTCTTGGTTGTTTCAATCACAACCTCGCACAGCTGAACAGACAAACAAATCAAGGAAATATATCCCGCGCTGGCTTGCAAATCACAGCACACAAGCAGGGTACATAGCAGAGCAGAAAACACTGGCAATGAGCACACGGAGGCATGCAGCTTCCTTTCTTTTTCCCTCGGCGAATGATTGGTTTGCTGCAGCATTCCGTAAGCACGTCGACATTCAAAAGTTGAGCCTGATCTGTCTTGCAGTGCCTTGCGGAACGGCAAGTATCGCCCACCATTCCACAAGGCACTGCAGGACTCGCAAATGTGTGAACAGTGCTTTGCAATAAAGGCCATGATCGGGCAGCAGGTGCCCATCTAAAGACATTTAATATTGAATGGCATTGAACTAACCTTTGGGCTTCATCACGTAGCAAGCATGGGTGAGGTATAATTCAAGAACATTTAATGTTCGACGAGTTTAATACGTTGTGGTGCTTTCCCATCTGTTTCGGTGTCACGGAGCGGGGTTCAAATTAATAAAAATAATTCAATGATCCACTCTGAGAATAAACGAGAAATTACGGGAAAAGAACAAGAGAGCTAAGTTCGACCATTGACTAGCGCTAGGTCCACGCCTGGTGTATAATCAGTAGAGAAAGATGATGACACAGGGAGGATAAGCAAACAAAAGATTAGATTTAATAAAGTGAAAAACTAAGCTGTACACGGCAATAGAGCACTCAACACAAACCACACTCCAGCTCAAAGCTATGGAGCCCTGCGAGCCAGAAACTAATACTAAATAGACTCGACGCTCATAAAACCGGAGTAAGCCAACAAAACAGTGACGAAAACCCGACACTAACAACGAGAGCAAACCGAGATGGAGCTCGAACGTTACCGCTACACACATGAGATAATCCCCCAAAACAGTCGCGACAGAAAGTAGCACTGTGTAAAAATCTTCCCAACATTCAACAATTCGTACTTCAGAGCCAGAGAATGTAGTAGACAAGTCCTAGAAAACCAGGCTTAGCTTTCCGGTAGGTGCCGAGTCCAGAGCAGTCCGTAGTCTGGAGTTGTCGGCCGAAGAACGGCGTCTCGAAGTCCAGCGGTCCAATTAGAGGCTTGATGAGGTCGACACCGCGCCCCACACAGCCACACACGCTTCAGCACAACAAACTCAAACACTTGTCCGACAGGCAGGGCAGAAGCCAAAAATTACACGTTCCAAGACTCATCTGCAGGGAGTAACCACGTTGAGTAGCGACCCGGCCAGCTCTGGGGTTGGACTACCTCCTTTGTTCCCGAACCCCCTTTTATGGGCTCGTCTACCGACCAACCTCCCGTTTCCCCGCCTTTCGGGTCAGTCAACTTTCAAGAAAAACAAAGCTACACAGCAACGACCCAAATGGCAAAACCTATTACATTTTTCAGACAACCAAACATATGTGCCCATCCATTCCCCCGTACGAGTCCAAAAACATCAATTATCGCCGATACATAGAACACGACAAGCGGCAGACTGAGCAAAGCCGCCGCCTTCAAAAAGCGTGCTAGCCAGCGTAAACATCTTTGTATCCCGGCGGCGCCCCTGCATGTCAAATCGGCACCATACGCGAGCCAGCATACGCACCCCTCCGTCCGCGAGGTCAAAGCCACAAACTGTGACCTGGGATGATCTACGTCGCCCGTTAACAAAAACCCATTCTGCAAACGAGCAAATTCGTTGGGGACTTAGAAAGGAACTACGACGGGACAAACAGAGATTAAAAGTGGCACCACACTCCCCCTTTTTGACCGTATCAACACTTAAAGTGGTCCAAAAAAAGATCATAAAGGTATTTAAAAAAATGAAAAGAAGCCTGAATTTGTGACACCCGGTTTCTCCATCCTGTGTTTTTTCTGTGCTTTTTCTATTACGAAGCGAGACATTATTCCAGCCGTAGGCACCGGATGTAATTCCCGTCTGCGATCATAAGATTATAGGATCCTAACTGCCGGCAGCTAAGTGTCAATTACATCCGGCTTGTGCATACAGTGCAACATCTTTTGCTATTCAGCCGATCATCACTTTACAGTCTGGGTATCTGTTCTTGTAAACGACAGTAGTGCTACATGTTAAACGGCTCTAAAGCGATAGAGCAAACTCACATCTCATTATCTTTTAGCTGAATAAACTGTTTGTTTGGTTATGCTTGTTATCCAATTTTTGTTTTAAATTTAATTTTCTCATATAAACACCTTACATTATAGAAAAAAATCTTTTTATAGTACGGAGGTGTCCATATTAAGAAGACATGACTGTATCATCTTTGAAACTAGTTTGCCACAGCCAGTGTTATAATATGTATTGATTTTTTATGCAGTGCCTGCCTTTCCTTGCCCCTTGTGAGGACGACTGAGAAAGCGACTTTGCGCCACAACGACGGATGGCAAGTGTCCCAAGTGTCGTCACCTATAGTGGTCATGTGCTATGTGTTCGCAGCATTGTAAGCCGACCGTGGAGCACTTTCAAAAGGGAACTTTCGCCATGTGCACAGTATGGTTGTGTACAATACAGTGCACGTACAGTCAGAAGAATTATGAGAGGGAACATGCGGGCGCGTGTCACTTGGTACAGGCAGAGCAGCCTAGCAAGTGTCATGCTTGTGCACTGAGGGGCCCTGGTTTGAAGAGCCGAGGCAGAAGTTTCAGCGGCGGTGTCACCGCCCTGGCGGCTTGTCGCCGAAGCAGAAACGGGGTTAGCTAGCTTTGCTCGTGGCTGGCTTTGTGTAGTGTGTGTAGACCGGGAACGTAGGCTTATGAACTTCGGCAACAAGAATACTACACGGCTTTGGTGTTTTGGTACGAGCAACAAACGTGACACTATCTGCTACGACTAGCTACGACCACCCACCACAGCGGTGAAGGCATCCAAGAAGCAGAACCTGTGTATTATGCCGTTGCCGTAACCCAACAGTGCTCATTTGTCATGGAGGGCTTTCCGCCCAGAGACTTTGCTCGTCACTGAGTGTTATTTCCCGTGTTTCTCTTTGTGTGCGCAGTGGATGGACGGGCCTCATACAGCAGTTCTTCAGTCTCAAAGGTGACTAAAAGTTGAGGGTGGATGGACTTGCAGCAATCCCCTCGGTTGGTGCGTGTGACAGAACCTTTGTACGGCATCATCGGGAGGATGCTGTTATGAGTTAGCAAGTTGTCCAATTGTATGTTCATTATGCTAATATTTGAAAAAGCTTTAAAAGGATGCTGGACCAAAATTTGGATTTCATAAAATAAGGCCGCGGAAGCTTTGAATGGGAGCTCTACAAACTCCGAAACATCACTCATACATTAATATCTCAAACGGATGGCCGTATTCTTGGAAAGGAAAGGGCACAATCAAACAAGAAATGTGACATCATACTTCTCCTGGTACACTTTAGAATGAGGGGAAGCGGCCTCGCTTCTCTCATTCCCGCTTCGGTTCACCTGCTTAAGGGAATGAAGCCTAGAGGAGAGGGAATGAGAATCGCGACATCACATGTCTCGTCGGCCTTGTTGAATCCCACATGTTTCCAAAAATACGGCCATCCGTTAGAAATAATGCTCTATGTGTGATGTTTTGGGGGTTTTGCAGCGTCCCGCCTACCGCCCCAGTGTTGTTTTGCAAGCTTCGAATTTCGGTTAAGCATACCTTTTAATATGAATAATTGTGTCATCAGAATGTTAGAACATGTCAGTTCTACACAGCTACTCTCAAACATTTTCGAGTGGTCTCGCCTGCCAGATTCAAATGGGGGGGGGGGCAACATGTACATGTTTTTATGTCTACAGCACAAATAGTTCCTATCATGCACTCTAAATAGCAGTGATGTGATTGCTGCGCCAATTGCGCCAAACTGCGCCAAGGGGCTAACCCTGCTACATCTTGCTACATTTTGCCAAAATATGGCTAATCTGCGCCAAGCCTGCGCCAAAGGTCCAATTTTTCTCGCCTTTCAATAGCGAAACTAAACTGAGAACCGTAATTGAGCATGCGTGAGCTATAGGTGGCGCAAGCGGCCGCCCGACACAAAGTACCCGGCATCAATCGTCCATCCGGTCTTGCATGGTTTTTGCCGCCGTCTCGCGTTTCGCGCCCTCGCTGCCCTCGTCGTCACGGGAATCTCGTCTCGCGTCTTCTTTTTACTTCTTTGTTTTTGCGGGAATGTGCGGAAGCTCCGTCGCTAGTGTGCCGGGTGCCAGCTATGCCATCATGCTGTAACAAAACCACGTTTTTGCGCGGCGAGAGTTACTTATTGAGCTGAAGCGCTCACGCGACCACTGGGTCACCGTGGTCGTGCGACGTCGGGTGTTGCCGTCCCCACGTCGCTGCAGATATGGCGCCTTCTAAACTTGTTCATCGACATTCCTCATCTTCTAAAAAATCCCTCTTTAACTCAAAGACTGCTCGTCAAAATATTGATTACCTAGATTTCTCTCGGTGGGCTATCTTCCGAGAGGGACACCGCTACGTGAAAAATCTGCCGCAAAAAAACTTTGGTGAGGAAAAGTGAGCTGAAGCAAAAAAGGCAATCTCTGCACGCTGAACCCACACAGCGCGCTTGTTTGTCTCAAGTTCGGTCCTTGCTCAGAGCGCTCCAATAATCTTTTGGCCCTGGCTCACGATGTCATGCATCGATGTGCTTAGGCTCTGTTTGTCTTTTTATTTAGCTTGTACCTCGTCTGC
Source organism: Ixodes scapularis (assembly GCF_016920785.2). Taxonomy (NCBI): domain Eukaryota; kingdom Metazoa; phylum Arthropoda; class Arachnida; order Ixodida; family Ixodidae; genus Ixodes; species Ixodes scapularis. The sequence continues at coordinate 214,366,199 of NW_024609835.1, read as the reverse complement.
CGGCCTGGCAAGCACGCGCCACTGGACTGTTTTCTTTTTGGTCGAATGCTGGACAGTTGTATTTTGCATACTATTTTGGGATCCAGTTGGCGACGGAGCGGAGTGGCATTGTTTCGGTTTCGATTGAACAGCCGTTGTCTCTGCTCGTGCGACGAAGCACGTGCCACTGCAAGCTTGCTGAAGTTGCCCTCACGTGCATGTGAACATGACTGCACGACAGAGCACCAGCCGGGGCGCTTGCAAGCCATTGTTTTGCGTTCACATACTTTTAACGAAAATCTGGCACGTCAGGAACCAGTAAAACGGTGGCGAGCGTTCTTTTCGGAATTGCTCGGCACCGCCTACAACACTCTACACTTGTGGGATGTCTCGGCAGTAAAAACAGAAACAGCGAGTTCCGTCATAACACAGCACAAAGTGCCCTTCGTTTGTCCAGCACTTAAAACAAATATTTTTATCTTTCTAAGAATATTTGCTCCAAAAGCCACTTTTTCTGCTCCGACACACTGTTTTGGCTGCTCCAAAAGCCACTTTAGCTGCTCCAAAACACTGTGTTGGCTGCTCCAAAAGGTGCTCCAAGATGGCTTAGGCCAATCACATCACTGAAATAGCTGTCAATCGACAGACTGGGTAAAAGAGTGAGCACAAACGAGTCCAACTACCAACAATGCTGTCCATGGCGAATCTTGGACACCATGTCTTACGTTATGTGGCCTCAGCGGTCTTTCTATAGTTCTTTTCATTGTTGCCGGTAGAGCAGCTACCGATAGGGGGGGTTGCGAGGACGTCAACTTTGAAATGCAGTTTCTTCACATAATGTTTGCACTTTGGGAAGTTTCTACACATATACCTTGAAGTCGCTATTGTACGGATGAAACAACTTTGTAAGAGTGTCTATGAAAACTTGGGCAGGGTTCTCTTTAACGTGCCTGACTTACAACAAGGCTGTCCAACTTGAGAAATTTCACTGGTGGGAAGCTTATTTTCATATAAGAATGGTGTACTTCTTCACAGCGCTGTATGTATCCAACAGAAACTCCAGATGTGTTCAATAAAAGTAGCGTTTGCTAATATTGTGTTTTCTGTGTATCTGATGCACTAGGTTGTATTTGTTTTGAACGCTTGCTACGTTTAGGCTATAAAAAATAGTCTAAATTTTATGCCGACAAGCTTATTGAAGAAGAAGTGTTCGGTCTGAATAAAAGATTCCAGAAATTACACTAAAATAAATTGCTACTTGGGGTAGCAAAAATGGTGTTTTACAGTCGACTCTCATTATTTCAAACTCCAGGGCCCGTTTGCTCGAAGCGCTAACCGCGGCTGAAGTTAGCCGCAGTACCTAGGAGAGGGATTTTCAAATCGCGTGACTGGCTCAGTAGGGATGCGGGGAAGCGTGGCGGTGCCCCGGTGAGTGAGCGCCGCACGCTTTGGAACTAATATGTCGTTGTAGCTGCAATACCGGGCGCGTTAGTCAGCAACGAATGGTGCAGGAGGCTTTCGCTTTGCCTTACCTCACTTCATCACAAAGCATGAGCAAGGCTCTTGCCGCATTTTTTAGATAGTCTTTCGACTCTGGCCATTCCTAAGCCTAAATGAATGTGGTAATTGTCGGCTTAGCAACATCTTTGGAAAGCGGATTGTCTTGACTCTATCGGTCGGGTATTGATTGCACACAAAAGCAAACAGCATCCCTATAGACCTTTTTCTAAATTACCCAAGCATCGAGAAGAGCGCTGGAAGTATAATTCTGCGGTCTGCGCGCACTGGCCTTCCTCTTATAAAAGATTCGAAGTAAATAATCATAATAAATATTTGACCAACGCACGTGCAAGACAAAATTTGTTTTAGACTTTTTGCTTTAGAACAGTTACTACTTCAGACGCCAGCACGTGCAACGCGTGTAACTACACTTGTAGCATGCACCTCGGTGCTTGGGAAATTTAGAGAAAGGTCTAATATGGTCTATTGGGACGCTGTCTGCTTTTGTGTGCTATTAATACCCGGCCGATTGAGTCAAGGCAATCCACTTTCCAAAGACATTGCCATGCTAACATTTATCGCGTTCATTTAGGCTTAGGAATGGCCAGAATCGAAAGACTATCTAAAAAATGCGGCGAGGTCATGTGCTCATGCTTTGCGATTTAAATGAGGTAAGGCAAAGCGAAAGCCTCTGGCACCATTCATTGCTGACTAACGCGCCCAATATTGCAGCTACAACGACATATTAGTTTCAAAGCGAGCGGCGCTCACTCACCGGGGCACCGCCATGTTTCCCTGCATTCCTGCCGAGCCAGTCACGTGATTTCAAAATCCCTCTCCTAGGTACTGCGGTTAACTTTAGCCGCGGTTAGCGCTTGAGCAAACGGGCCCTGGAAGCCACACACTTTAGTTTGAAATATCAGAAGATTGAATTATCAAAATTCATCTAAATATTGTCACGAATAAAAACATACTTCTTTATTAAACTTAAAATCAGTGTGTAATGCGCCGAACTTGTGCTTAGAAACATAAATTAACAAAGACTTTTGATGGTGTCGAAAGGACAACTGCCTCACGCAGCCAAGCGAAGGTACTTTTGTAAGCGCGTGGGTATCTAGAAGTTTCTGAGTTCGAACAAAAAAAATTTAGAGTCGTCTCATCATTCCAGTCACGCAAACAATAGAAAGAAGGACATGCGCTGGCGGGGTCAGCGGCATGTGAGTCGATCACGCTGCTGACTCGGCTATTTGCACGTGGCATTACTCCCCTCTTGTGAAAGACTCGTCTTTATGCAACACAAAATTAAATTAACAGCTTAAACAAGACTAGGTCAAAATAGAGTCTCGTAAATAGCAGATTTTCACAGTCCTACCGAGCATACCTAGTTCAGTTGAGTCGGAAGACGTGAATCACCTACGGGTCGCAGAGGGCAGCGTGACAATGTTGATGTGCCATTGGCCAACGACTTACAACTTAGGTCTCATGTGGCGAATAACCTTGAGGTCGAAGCACCACTTTAACAGTTCCTTGCTGCGACGATGAATTGGTGTTTAGATTCACAGTGGGTAGCCAGGCTGAAACTGGGCGTCGTGGTGACAAAGATTGTAGCAGTCATCGTCAGGAAGTTGTGGCTTGCATCAAAATGCGACCAAGCTGGCAAACTTCCTCCGTTCGTTGAGTGACATACCAGGCGTCGTCGTCCTGTTCGTCTTCGTGACAGATACCACACTTGCCGTAGGTATTGTCATCGGGTTCATCATCAAGGTCGCCGTCAAATTTGTAGTCGTGGTTGTCGTTAAAGGGCAACTCCGGACCATACTTTCAATTTTGGGATTATGACTGTTTTTAGTGCAGTCAGCGTCCCTGAATTGCAAGGTGTAATTTTTTCCTCGTTATTGTGCGTAGTTTTAAAGATATGGACGCCTCAAAGTTTTGTTTGGGGCACGGCCAACAAAACCGAAACTAGCCGCTCGAGGCCCTGGCAGCACTAGAAATCAGCCGCTATGTGAACGTGACGTCAGGATCGTTCTTGTTCAACGAGTACGCAGGTTGATCAGCAGCTACTTCTGTTGCGCTAGCCGTCTAAAGGTAGGAGGTAAGCTGATTTTATTTTAATTCTGTATAGGTGGTAGATATCCAGCACATGTAGGAAGAGTTAGTGCGTATACCCAAAAGCTAGTGACTGGAAAACCCGTAAACTCGTACAGTGCCGTACTCGGCGGCCGCTGCCGCCGTGCGTGTGCCATGCCGTACTTGTCGCTAGTATACCCAAAAGGTAGCGACTGGAAAACGAGTGAACTCATTCAGTACCGTACTCAGCGGCTGTCGCCGTGTGTGCAGTCTTCCGTACTCTGTCGCTAGGCCTAAATTGTCATCGGGGCTCCGTGGATGGAGCGGCGTTGCTCTACGACGCGCTGCCAGTGAAGTACAGTACTGGGGGCCCTCTCGCTTTCGCGCTGCGGGTCAGTAACAGACACGAAGCTTTGAGGCTTTCCGGCACGGGCTGCTGCGTTAGGGCTGTACATGTCTGTTTTTGCATTCTTTTTTCCTTGGGCGCGTAAAAGCCAAAGTCCACTCGTCGAACAGCGTTTACCCACACCTTCTTCAATTTCTGGTACGTTCGAAACTTGTGAAAAAGCACCTCCGGGTTGTGCAGCGGGTTGTTTGAACAGCCCACAGCACTACAAGTTCTACTCGGCATCCTTCGAGGAACAGCTGGGCAGTCTTGGGCGCTACGAGTTGCTCGCTAAAACCAGTCTTTGAGTCCTCACAAGCAAATAAACAAAAGGCTATACCGAAGCTACACGGGCTACAGATAAAAGCAATGGCTAAACATGACAATCACAAGTCCAAGTAGCGGTGGTAGCGGCTCAAAGAAGCGCACTCCGCGTAACGCTTGGAGGAAAAAAAGAACGATACTGACGTCACGGCCCAATGTTGCTTTAGAGATCGGCAACCCGCTAGCCGACCGCTAAGGTGCAGCGGCTCGCGGCGGGTCACATTTTTATTATCGGCGTTAGTTGAGAATGCGGCATCCCACGGACGTAATATTTTGGCTGGGGCCGTATTTTGTGTCACTACAGCGATACCAGTAATTTCTTTAATTTCGAGTTTTGGCCGGGGTTGCCCTTTAAAGTCATCGTCCGGATTGTCCTTGGATAACTGTCAAAGCCGTAGTCGGTATCGTCTTCCGTGAAATTGTTTGAGTCTTCGCCTGGGTCATCATCAGTGTCGTCATCAGTCTCGTCACCACGGTTGAAGACTGTTTGTCATCGAGGCCGTTGTCAGGTTGGTTGTTGACATTGTAGCCGGGTTTGGTCTTTGGAGTTGTCCGTTTCATCATCAGCGTAGAAGTCGTCATGATGTTTTCGTCTAAGTGTGGTAGCCAGGGGCTTTGTCAAGTTCATTGTCCGCGTCGCTTCCGAGGCCATAGTTGAGGTCGTCGTTGGTGTCAGAGTTGGAGTCGTCCTCGGATGATTTCAAGGACGTCGCCTTCACGATCGTCGTCTTCAGACTTATTGTGTTCACAGATGGTACGCTTTATGGGCATAGACTGCGTTACCCTGCACATCCACCAATATGTTATGAACAAAAACAAACTTGATTAATAAAACTTCAGATCAATGTTAAATGCAGCGAACTTGTGCCGAGAAACATAAAGTAACAAAGACCGCACATACTTTGACAGCGACAAAAGGACGACTGACTCGAGCAGCCATGCGAAGCTCTTTTTGTAAGCCCGTAGGTATCTAGAAGGTTCCGAGCTCGAACAAACAAGATTCTCGAGTCATCTCAAACATTCTAGGTGTGCAAACAAACAAAAGATTCCCCATTCCACCCAACTCCATTGCAGAGAATTGGAATTTTCTAATACTAATTCCATTCCTTTGAGCTCCTGGAAAGGAAAAACTGGGCCCATTCCCACTCCTGGAATGGCTGAACTGCTGCATTCCATTCCTCTCAATCCCTCCCAATTGTGAAAATGGCACTTGACAGCTAGTTCTAAGTTACCGGAAAATAACGTCGACGTAAAGCTGGCGTTGTGAAATGCGTAGACAACTGCAAAATTCAAAACCCTACCCGCAATCATTGATTTTACTAAGTTGAGCTTTGGTCGCACATAGCACTAGTGGCAATTGGTATGGGGGCACTGCAGATATTGATCGCACCACCAGGTGTAAAAGCCTCGTAACAGAGAGGAAAACTAAGTCGCCCATCTTTTCCACAAAAGAACCGTATATGTCCTCCACTTTTACGAGATACATAATAAGTGAGGAGTCACGTGTATTAACGAAGTGCGGGCGGTGTGACATTGCCGCTGCCTGGTGGCCTGCAACTGGTGCTGTAATCACACATGGTCCCAACAGCCTTATGGTTGCATCTCGCAGCACCAGGAACGACACTTTGGCTGTGTTCCAAATCTTACCCAAATAGATCCGAGTTACTCCGGTGGGTCGTGTCACGTGACAACACAGATTGAAAAGTGCTGGGCACGGGTAGTTTTTGGAACGCTGAGGTGCAAAACCCTTACCCTGGATTAAGATCGAGTAAATTGCCCTTGTCAGCCTACAACTCTACAGTTTGGGTTGCTTCACTGGGGTTGCCACTTTCATCCTCGAAAGAACATAAGCAGTCAGATAACCAAACCGTCAGTTACCTAAATGCAATAATGCCGTTTCGAAAGCCCCTTTGACGGCATCTAAGCAGCTCGCATTAGAACAAAGCCTATTCCATTCCTACTCTATTCTGGGCAAAATGTAACTACTAATTTCATTCCCATTCCATTCCAGTGCTGCCACCATTTTATTTGCATTTGATTCCAGGGTTGTGGAAGTGCGGAATCGTTCCAACTCTGGAGTGGCAACTCCTCAACACTGGTGATAGTCACCAAGGCACCCAGTTCAGTGTGAATGCTGTCCTCACAGCCCATCCAAAGCTGTTATTACTGTAACAAACTCCAGTACGACGAAGTAGTTGAATTCGGAAGCCTGCTGTGCAGATTTGTACCTTGCATTGTTTCCGGTATTTTTTATTTCTTTTGTATTTTATAATGGACAACAACCGTTGTAATCTCGGTATTGTTGCCAAACCTGAAGGTTTTATCATCGGTGCACTTTTAAATAAATACATATATGCCACAGCCGCAGCTCAGCGATGAGCACTTACACTGCGACTTAGGTGTTTCGTAAGTATTCATTTTGATTGCGCGATAATGATGTTTGTCTTCTGTTAGAATTAAAAAAACCAAAACAATATTCAACATGATGGATAATTTTGGACACCCGCGGCATGTGTGATCTGAGCATTTGTTCTTTTCATCTGAAGTGTGTCTCTTGCTTACTACCTATAGAGTATACGATGTTGTGGACGGAAAAGATGCTGCGACCGACTCCGAGCAATAAAAACATTCTGTTTATTCTCATGTCGTTGAGCTCGTGGTGACGAGTATGAGTAGCACTGTCATCTTTTTCGATGCCAAGGCTGAACCGATAGACTGCCGCAGAGCTATCGCCCTCAGCTCTGCACTGTGAGGAATGGCACGATTTTGTTGAAGTGATTGCGGCTCCAGAGAGGTGTCGTTGCTGTTGACATGTACCGCAAGCAGGATGACATACTAGAGAGCAGGAAAGAGAGCGTTTGGAAGCCGTGCATGGTAGTTGACGCCGAGGTCAGGAAATGAGGCAGCAGACGGGGGAAATCGACCCTGTCCTGCTTTCAGTCCGGCTCGATCAGTTTGGAGTGTACAGCCTCGGACTGAAAGGGGGATGCCGGCCGACTGCGGGGCCGATGCAACATCCCCTAAGATGAGGAACCGAACTGAGAGCGAATGCCTGACATGGCAACGATGAGGAGACCCTGGTCGGCTAGCAACATGCCTTGTGAACAGTGTGAAGATGTCGATGAATATTCACTTGCCAAGCCGGTGGGGCAAGCAAGGTGGTCGCAGCCCATTGCTGGGAGATGCCGGTGCTAGATGCGACAGAGCAGAGGTGGTTGCGGAGGCGCTGCAGATGTGGAGGCTGAGAAAGTTGAATATGTGCCTACTGCATTTTCGTCCGAAAAGGCAGAGCCATTGCCGTGCCCTTGGCCACGAAGAACATTCCCCTGGATAGCAGGTGCTCGGAGTCAATCATCATGTCCAGGTCATCAATCTGTAGCACTTTCGATCTTGAGGACGGAAGAGACGGTGCAACAGACTCTGAGTTTAACTGTGAAAACATTCTCTTTATTCTCGTACCGTCAAGCTCGTTCCGACGAGTAGCTTGCTTTTATACACTGCAGTCATTAGCATTATAGTTGATCTAAGTATTTTGCAACACTATTAATACGGCATAATTACGAACCAGCGCACAGGTAGACCAGTTAGTCAAAATCCAAATACACAAAAATATACACTCGCACAGCGCTGATGTGAGTTTTTTGTGTTTGGATTTTTGGTAACTGTCTACCTGTGCGCTGGTTCGTAATATTGCAACACTGCCGTCTTTAGGCGGTGTGGAGGCTGAACCGATGGACCGCCAGAGGCCCATATCTGTATCTGTTTCATATACTGAATGCCTTTTTGCACGGCTCTGTGTTTACTTTTGTCTTCCAGATTTTTACTGCTCACTTGTTTTTTTAATTTTATTTAGAGGATACTACTGGCCATTGAAGGCCCAAGTAGGAGTGGGGTACAACATATGCATTCACACACCTACAACAACAAACAAATAACACGACATTAAGAGGTTTACAACAACTAACCAGCAAATATACAGGATATATATATTTAAAAGGGAGGGGGGGGGGGGGGCGGCGCAGCATGCATCAAGCAGCATGTAATTCAATCATTTGTAATAATAGATGTGAAATTTAAAACTCGTATTTAAGATTGAACATTATCAAGCAAATGTGAATTTAATTAAGCTATAAATTTTATATAGAGTGTTACTTTTTATACAATTTTGTCTAGATTTGTCAGGATACAATCTGCAAGTACGCATAAAGTAACTGGAAAGTTGAAAGAAGCAAATTAGAGATTGCAAAACCTACTTTTCAATATATATTTTTTTCTCAAAGCATTTACGTGATAGTGCAGCTGAAATAAGGCTCCTTTTTCAGTTTTTTTTATTTGGAACACCTTAAAAATACATTGTTTTCTAAGATTTTTTTTAAATATTATGCTTGGAAAATTAAGTTACCGATTGTGTTCAGTTTATTCTAAACTATTTATATGAAATTCCAGAGTGCTTTTGTGCATGACAGTGGCTAGATAAGGTTTTTATAATTCCTGATAAAACAAACTGACTAGTTTCTCTTTAGTGACCGTTTCGCCAAGGTGACAGCAGAACAAGTAACGGATCCCGACGTCAAACTGCAGGAATTTGAGATATATGTTTTCTTAGCGAATGCACGCCACTGTTGTGACATATTTGAATATCCTTATCGCTTGCTTGGGCTCAGCGGGTAATGCAGGTCGGCACTAGCGTGAGTATAAAGGCTGAACTGCATAAAGCGATTTAGCGAGCGACGGCGACAGCGACGAGTCAGCGACGTATTACGAAGATTTCTTACTATCGCTCGTCGCGTCACTCGGTTTTTGGACTTCTAGAAAACATCGTTCCGCTTTCAAGCGGCTTGCGTCGTCGCGCGAGTGACCGAGCGTCAGCGAAGCGGTTCGCCGTCGCTGTTCTCGTCGTTCGCAAAATCGTTTACATTCGGTTTATACTTCACGCTGTCAATAATATCGACTCGAGCGCGCATAATTTCATTTCCACGGGAGCGCGTGTAAATCAAATCCTAAGCCAAGACGGGGGCTGCAGCCAGCAGCTTTGAGAGCGTCATACAATGGATTATAGTTTGACAGAAGCAAGCACACACTTCGCTAGCGCATTCCAGCCTTGAGCGCTCGAACTTCCGAAAACGAAACCAGATTTTGCTACATTTTGGCTAGCTCGAAACATTTTTTTTTTTAATATAGGGTGTCTTTTAGCTATAATCTAGACTAAGAGAAATGTGTAACTTCCCAATTTATATTTATGTCGCCGTACTATATAAGTAATAATTGTGTAATATCGTTACGTTCATATAAAATACGGGGGGTGTCACCGGACCTTCGGCTGAAACAAAAAGTCTGCTATATATACCGAGCGGGTTTCTATTACATCTGAGTAGGAGTGTCGGGTTGTTAGTGCCTCTGTTCGTTGTTTATGTATGTAGATGCTTGTATGTTGATCTTGTGGTATGTGCTGTGATGTATGTGTTGGTATGCTGCCGTCCGTGTTCGAGCGTGTCACTTCCTCAAATGCCGAAATGTCCTTCATTTTTGTAGTTTTCCGCATACTCACTAGGTGGCGCAAGCAGCCGCCCAATTTTATTTTAGCTTTGTTTGTACGTAGTCCATTTATATGTAAGGAACCACACCACATAGCTACAGTCTAGTAGAAAAGTAACCGCGTGTTTAAATGGCGCATAGCGCCGGCGTTCAGTTCGTCTTCGTTCGCTGGCCGTTTCGGTAGCCGATTCCTATCCGGAAAGCCGCAAAATTTGCGTACACACGAGATATGAGTGGATACGTCGAAACGTCGCGTACAACTTTGCTCGCGGTAAAGAGGTGAGCGGGACGTCGGTAACGCCGGTCGGGTAGGGTCGGTGTCGGAGCTATTCGTCGTCGCTCGCGGCAAACGGGCTTTTTCAATAAAGTTCATGTCTGTGGTCGCGAAAAGATAACTGCTGTGGAAATTACCCGGCGTCGGTGACAATGCAACCGGCGTGAGGCCTCGGCGATCGGCTGAACCGCCACGCGAACGAGACCTGCTGGATGGGGAAACACGCTGCTGGATGCAGTCGATGGTCGCTCCCACTGTCGCGTAATCGCCGTAATGGATACGGCGTCGGCGCTTGGGGGTGAATGCTTGCGGTAGTTCAGCACGTATGGACGATTACGAACGAACACGTGCAAACTACGCTTTCGCTGCGGCGAAAAGCCGTGTAAAGCGCTGGGCCTCGCTCGTAGAACCCGTCTTGCAAGTAAAACGGCCGCCATTGTAAAAAAACACCCCTAGACGTGTGATCGCAGAACGAAGTACACGTTCAAAGATGTTCATTTTACACGAGACCTCGGGTGCAAACGAAATACACCGAGCCTCGCGTGTAAAACGAACACCATTTGGGGAGTCCGCCCTGGGACAACGGTTTACACGTCCAGGGGTGTACTTTTTCGCTGTGTGTGTACAATATCCTTAGAATGCCTGAAACCTTTCCAGCTGAAAGTCATCCCCTCTCTCCCCCCACCCCCTACCCGAAGTCTTCCATTTTGCTGAGTCCTCTTCTCCCCCATCCCTACGGCTCCGTGTTTTCAGATAAATCCGAAAAACTCCGCAAAACACCCGCCTATCAAATGTTTGACACTTCGGATTTATCCGATAAACTCTGAACTGTTATATGCCCATGCCACCCCCCCCCCCCCCCTTCCCAGCACAAAAAAAAAGTATTTTTTTGTTTTTTACAGCTTGAAGCAACGCAGGATTAATGGTTCTGGGAAATGATCCCTACCGAAAATTCCGGTATAAGTTTTCACTATCCGGATTATGGAACCGGAAATTTGTTTCTGGAAACCCGAAATCCAGATTGCAGACAAAGGAATAATTTCTGAAAACCTAAATTCCAGATAGAATCCAGATAAATTTCCGGTTCCATAGTCCGGATAGCAAAAAGTTATACCGGATTTTTCGGTAGGGATACCATAATTATCTTTCAAGCCTCGTACATTATCAAAAGCGGTCTTACGACCTGTCTCGTCAAGTTTGGCTCAGAGAAACGGGTCATCGTACCATTCCTGTCACGACCAAAGCCGCTCTTTTGGTTTCCAGTTTGGGCCATGGGATTTGGGATTTAGAGAAAGGACGGTGTATGCTTCTGGCGGTAACAGTGAGAGCTATGGACCATAGTGATTGTACAAAATAGGGAAGAGGGGCAGTTGAAACTTCTCTATTACATCCTTAAGCACTCCACCTCGCGTGGCCCTGGGATATTGATGTGAAGACTGCGAGCTTCCTTGCGGCTACCACGAGCAGTTCATTAAATTTAAGGTAACGACGTTTATCGAAGCCACACTTGTGTGCGACTTTTGTCGCGGGACAAGTTAGCAGTGCCAATGACATGAACGCCAAATTCAACTGAAGAAATCTTAATTGATACAAGCGCGTTTTATTTTTTATCTGTCATTTGTTTGCATCCGGTTATTTTTTTTTATTTTGATAGAAACACTTTGAAATTAATCACCGAATCTCAGAGAATCGGAGATTTACGAAAAATAAACTCCGATAAAAACTAAGTTTTTGCTAAAAAATAAGCTCCGAGAAAGACCCTCCGAATTTCACAAAACATAAACTCTGAAAACACGGAGCCCTACCCGTCCCCCATATGGCAGTTCTTGATTGGCGCCAGCGAATCAAGATCGTGGCTGCGTGCCTGGCTTGCACCCTTGTTTTTTTGTTTGTTCATCACTGTAGGATTCAACTGTAAGCGCAGTGTCTTTGCAGAGTAAAAAAATAGCAGCACACTTTTGTTGGCTAGTGCTGATGATTGGACCAGTTGGTAGGCAATTATTAAAAATAAATTTTGAAGAATATGGAAACTGAGGATACAAACACAACAAAGCGCTGTGTTCATCTCCTCCTTCTTGTCCGTGCAATTCGCATTCTTTGTTTTCAATAATACATTTTTTAATGATTTTTTGATTGGCATCACCTTATAGGGGTTCATTGGAACGACCCACCTGCTATTGCACTCACTTTGGCGGCAGCTCCCCCCTTTCTTATGGTGCCATCGGTGAGGAAGTGCAGGGTTGGCATCACTCTCACACTTGTGGTACTTCCCCAGGTTCCCTAAGGCTGCAAGCTGCCAGCCAAACTGAGTCAGGCACAGTGGCGGATCCAAGGGGGGGGGGGGGGGGCGGTGGGGGTGATCGCCCCCCCCCCCCCCAAACGCCTCGCCAGGCAACCCCCCCCCCCCCCCCCGGGGTTCTTCGTCAGCTCGAAGAAAAAACGTAAGCAATCGACGCGAGAAATAAAAGATAAAAACAGCGGTGGGTGGACGCGCCAGCTGGGCGCTTCCAAAGTGGGGTTTATCTCCGTCAAGGTCACGGTACGTCTTCCCGACAGGGACGGCGCCAGGAGTTTCGAAGTGAAGAGAGAGTGGGGAGGCGCACCAAATATCAGGGTCCTCGACTGCAGGCACACTTCCAAACAAGGCCAGCACGTCGAGCATGGGGGGAAAATACCTTTAACATATCTAGTCCCCTTTCTCTCTCTCTCTCAGTCTCCCTCTTTCTGGGGGTTGTCTGCGAAAAATTTGTGCCCTGAAAGCTCCCAAACGCAGACGTCAAGCAGCCTTCCTCTAGGGTAGCGGATTATCCTTCCTCTCTAGCGCCCGCCGTTTCATAACTTTTCGTTTGATGGTTTCTTCGTGGTTCTGGGCTTGTCTTTTGCCATGTCTTTTTTGGCTTGCTTTGAGATGCTGTCGCCCACGGGCTCATTAAAGGTATCTTATCTTATCTTATTTTAGGGAGATGCGGAGGGGACGTACCGGGAGGAGACGTTCCAGGGGGGGGGGGGGGGGGAGGGGGATGCAGCTTGTACAACCAGGTGACCAATTGCTTTTCTTCTCAACTGAGAGAGGAAGCAAATGCTCTGGGTACAATGTAGTCTGGGTCTGAGGTTCTCCTGAAGACGATCCGGACTTCCCCACGACCTTGGCTTAAACATAAGCCCGCTTACGTCCTCGCCTCCATCCCTCACTGAGGATCAGCGCCGCAGCGCGGAATACAGAAAGAAGCCGACGAGTGCCTGAAGGGGGAGATGTTTCCTCTACTGGGCTTCATACTGCCTACGGTAGGACTTCTCGTGGCGGGAAGCTAATAAAAGAAAGATAAACGGTACGAGCACTCTAAAGGCTAAAGGCTGCTTACACGGGGTCCTCAAGCCGACGCCGTAGGCATTTATTTGTATACAATGCCGTTTCAACTTAGGGTGGCGGGACATATTTTATGAAAGGCGCCCGCTACCCATTGTACCCCTTGGCGCCGTCTTTTCCAGTTAAATGCGGCTTCTGGAGATTTGACGGCAGAGCTTTCGCGCGGCTTTGCAGGAGCGAATATGTGTGTGTCGAACGGACTTAAGGAAAACGAGCCCTTTCAAAGATGCGTCTATACATAAATTAAATAGACAGTGCCTGTGCCCGTTCGAGTGAACACCGACTCCCAAACATCCATGCTGCAGTCGTGATCGGCCTTTAGCCCAGTTGAGATTCGGCGACCTTACAACCGCTCTGCCCTATCATATGTCTGCACCTGTCCTCTCGACCCTGACGAATGAGCTAACTACCCAGAAACAAGTGCTCCTTTGATACAGAAAATATACAGACGAAGTACAATCGAATATAATTTGGAAGGATTCATTGCTGGTTTAAGGTCTTGTCTAAGTTCAAAAGTTATAGTTGCCGAACTGCAACATTCTTTCAAAAATATTCAACAATTATTCGCTTTCGTTCTCTCGAGTCGCATCCAGAACACGTGAAAACACGAGTTTGGGTTGGCAATGCCGCATGTGCTGCGCTCTGGACATTCCAAATATACGGCGAACAACCGACGAACTTGCAAGGCAGCGTTCGTTTGGCTCGCTGCGTCAACAGTGTTTTGACGCCACGAGCAGCGTCGAAGCCGCCGGGCCATTTGTGTCGCTTGTTTGCGCTGTACTCGCTCCGCTGATTTAAGCCGCTCTTCCCGTTGCAGCGGCAGTTGAGCACTAGCTCCAACCAGAATGTCTGCCAAGGCAATGTCTTTAAGCTGCCCTAAATCGACTGCTCACGTAGTGTCGGTCTGAAACCCAAGTTTCAGAAAGGATAGTGTCACCACAACTTTCGAGATACTTACCTCTAGCGTGGTCACCTGAAAGGTTTTAATTCAAAGAGTTCATCCCCGACAAATAAACCGATACAAAAGCTCTCACGATCTATATCATGTTATCAGAGTTTAGCAAAAACGATAACTCCACAAAAAATATAAACACTCCCCCCCCCCCCCCCCCCCCCCCGCCGTTTTACACCGAGGAACCGCGCCCCCCAAAATGGAGGCCTGGATCCGCCCCTGGTCAGGCCTGCTAGCTCTGCGGGAAATGTCAATTCCACTCTTTTAGATGCAGACACCCACGTTTTGTGTATACCTGAAAAAAGCTCTAGCAGAGGGCAAACACAATATTTGACCCTTTTTGAATGCATCTTTTTCTTTTGCTGAGAACATACATAAAGGTCACACGCTATTGCACATTAAGTGGGGCGGCTTAATTTATGATCAGAAATTTTTTGTACAACTTCGAGCATGTAGAGAAAATGTACAATATAATGGGTGGGACATAAATTGTTGCTATGAACTATCCTATACATTTACACATTGTCGGATATCATAAAAGCAATAGAGCTTTACAAATTTGCAACCGATTAAAAGTTGGCATTTGTTGAATTTATGTCTATTGGCTAATATTCTTTGACATAATGAATAACTGGGCGAGTCGGTACGTTGGTAGTATTTCAACTCCATCGAATATTCAGGTTCTTTTCGCATTTTTTTATGTTTTCGTCTTTTCTAGGTATTCTTTTTGTAGCGTCTTTCGCCACCACTAAAAAAACGTGACATCCAAACTCATTTTATTTAGATCACACAATGGTAAACCTCGAAAGCGTGTCGCTTCGGCACACGCGAAGACACCGCGCGTCTCTACGGCACAGACGTAAGCATTGGCAAGAAATCATGCTGCTCGCTCTTGAAACGTTTTTCTCACTCCCGCTTTACGGCACGAATCGGTGGCGGGCGGCTGTTGGGACCACCTGTCAGAACTAGCATGACCTGCGATTGCTTAAACTGCCGTCAGGCAGCACTTGAACCAACCGGCGGACTCTTCCTATACCTCCCATTGGGACTCCAATTGCAGACGGCAGCGCCAAATCTCCCCTAACGGGCGTTGGGTTTCTCCAAAAGCAATAAAAAATGGACAAAACAATATGCGCGCCGTCGTCATGGCAACCGCTTGGTTATGGGAGAGGGTGTGAGAAGTGTGGTCCCTCCTCTCCCTCTCTCTCACCCTCGGCGACAAAAGGATGGAGTTCGTTCGGAGTTCGGAGCAGCCTCCGAACTCCGAACGAATTTGCATCCTATTGTAGCTGATGTTGAGAGAAGAGGAAACTGCTCCCATTGCCGCCGTCTCGTTCTTCTACAATACAATGTGTTTACCTTTTTTTTGCGAATGTCCGACGCTCCGAAACGATTGCACTTGACTTTGCGTCGCTCGATTGATATCAGCTTGGCAACAGTGTATGTTCAGTGACAGCCAGTTCTCATAAAATCGTCACTCAATGAATGCAAAGTACGCCCAGCCGCTGCTGTTTAGCGGCTTAAGATGGGCGCACATCGCCAGTCTGATCACAACTACAAACTTCTTTTGCAAGTTCTCTTTTTATTAGACACGCTCTTTATACAGAGAAAAAAAAAAGTTCACTGCACGGCACAACAAAGTAACAAAATCTACACGAAACTACTATTCAAGCATTCACAGACCTGCAATAACACATTTAACTTTGCGGTAGTTAGCGACAGTGATTCGAGCGCCAGGGTCTCTCGCAGGTTTCTTCTGCAGCGAGCTGCTCCACGCACGAGCTGCGGTGCTCTAACACCAATACCGCCCACACCGCTCATTTTAAGATACATGCGCTGTCCCTTGTGACCTTCTACAATAACTCTACCATAAGGAAACATGCACCCGCAAGTTTTCGGCAATCCGAAACTATATAATCAAAAGTATAGCAGCCCGTCTTTACCTTTCGTCACTCGATCGGGAACCCAAAGAACTTGGCAGAGATGTTGCCACTGGAATTAGAGCACCACTGAGTCGAGCAATAGACAAGGTTTCGTTTCCTCCGTGTTTTGGTAGAAGAAATAGACCGATAACCAATAGGTCAACGCCACTGCTCGCTGCCGCAAACGAAAACCACCACCGCACCGTTGGCACAGGCGCCGTCGAGCAGCCGACGCCGCAACTGTTCTCAGCGGTCAAAATACAAAAAACAACCGGCCAATGAGAGCAAAGTATGAGGGCGAAACTTTATCTAACCGAAATATCTGTTTCATCTTACCAGGATAATTTTTGAAATCTGTAAGCAGCAACAATAATATGTATCTCATCCTATTAAATAAACTTTCCGGCATAAACCGGAAAAACTTAATAGAATACCAACGGATAAGAGATGGCGCTCAAATAGCTAAACGGAAGTTGCTCGAAGTGTCCGCCGGTTGCTTGAACGCTCCGCAAAAGCGTCGTCGGACGAACGTCGTCGTACTGCGCCAAGAACAGGCTCAGTTCCGCCGCATGCGAATCGGTCTCGTTCTGCTGAGCGAGCCATAGGTTTTGAAAAAGGTACGCTCTTTTCAAATAACGAAATAACATCGGCCAGAAACATTGTTGGAATCAAGCATAGCTTAACAAGCACATGGTACACGACAACAGCGGCGCACTTCGCAGAAACAAAAGAAAGTTACTCACCGGCGCTTGCAGCAGCGTCCGCAACTTACGGGCGTTGGTAAGACGCAGCGTCTCCCAGCTGTCAGTCATCGCTTGACATTCTTGAACCTGGTATTCGTAAGGAAGATATGTAAAATACCTGCTAAAAGAGCTAAAACGTAACAAAGGAATCGATTTTCGAAGCCTCCGGAACCCGAACGATAACCCAACGGCCAAACGGAAGCTGATTGCGATTCCGATGGTCTTCCGCAATCTTCGAAAGATTCTGTTTTTTTTTTTTTTTTAGTGAAACCACGTAAAATAATGTAATATTACGAATAATCATGTCACTATAATAATGCTGTAAAAAGTTAACGAAGATTTCGCCTATCTCATGTTTTATCGAAACTCTAGGTTTTCTTTTGAAGTAAAAAACCGAAACCAAAACTATTTCAACCAACGTTTCGTTCGTTGTATTCCCATCCGTGCGTGTGTGTGCGTGCATGCACCCGGGTTCGTGTGCACGTGTGGATGCGTCGGCGTGCTTGTGTGTGCATGCGTCCGTGGTTGTGCGTGCGTGCGTGCGTTTGCGCGCGTGCATGCGTGCGTGCGCTCGTGTATGTGCGCATGTCTGCGCGCGAGCAAGCATTTGTGTTTGTGCGTTCTATTGAACTACACTCTAAGAAAAAATAACTACCCTGGGTGGTCAAACGGCGCTTTTGAGGCTTTGACTACCCCAAAAGGTGAGTTACTAGCGTTTGGGCAAAGTGACAACCCCAAACCGCTGTGGAATGACCGCCTTTCTGCAGGTGACGACGGGGGTGTGGTCACTTTCGAATCCGATATTCACGTGCAGGCAGTCATAAATGACATTAGTAACTTGGATAACTGCTGGAAGACTATAAATGATATTCTTCCTTAGCTTTCGTGATCTTTTAAGATCCGCCAAGATCACATATGTCGTGCAATTCGCGTAAATTGGTAGACTAAATATTTTGTCAGCGCGAGCAGCAACACTGGCCTCGACAGCCGTGGACCGTGGTGGTGTGTAGCTGTGGCATCATAACAACAACAAACGGCGTGGGTGTTTGCCGAACTGAGGTAAGGATATCTTTCTGCCCTATTTTATTGCAAAGAATATTAAAAAAATGATTAGTTGTATATCTGATCGTGTTGAACCATTGAACACTGAGACCGAGGATCGGCAGGGTAAACATGTTCAGAGGTATGTGACTGTGTCGCCCGTACTGTTTTCATCAATCTCGGACTTGTTGGATTTCTGAGCTGCACCCATCGTGGCTGTGATCTCCTGTCTGTACGTACGTACTGCGCGAACTTTCCAATTCAGTAGCAGGTTGAGATTCAGTGGCGGCGTAGTAATAGGCTTTTAGTAGATTGTTGTGTCGTCACGAGCGCTATTTGTGCTTTTACTAGAGCCAGCGCGAGCGCGCCTCTTTCACCGTTTTCGTTCTTCTGGTTTGATGTTCTGCTCTATGATTTATTAAACCTAAATTTAAAGGTCAATCGCCTCTGCCTCGTCACCCATCAGGACACCCCATTGCGCTGCCGCTCCTCCTGGATGTCTCCTGCTGCCAAGTAGCAGCCGGATCGTCGAACCTCCATCATCGTCGCCTCTCCACCAGAGGATCACTACATTTTGGTGCGTCAGCTACCACCATATTTCGGTGCGTCGACCGACCCTGTCGGCCCTTCCCGTTTTTTCGACTGCTTAACTCTTTTCTGGGCACAAAAAGAGCCCCCGCGGTTTTTCACAACGTTCTTGCGCTCATGCTCGTTCATTTTATTTTTTTTTAAGGGCAGTATATAAGCTTCCGAGGTTCTTTGTAGTGTTCCAACACTTGTGTTCCTTCAGTTCTTTTAGGACAGTAAATAAGCCCCTGATGTTCTTCACAGTGTTCCAACGCCTGTGATTGTTCAGTTTACCTGTCTGCCTTGCAAGACGTGGCCTTTCAAACCTTCTGATCTTTTCCCCTTGGCCGGTCGCTCTGCTGTACCCGGTTTTGGACTTTACGAAATTGCATTGCATTGAGACATGCTGCCCTATACTTTGTTCACCCCTAAGCTGAGACAGAGCCATATACGTAGAAAGGTTGGCCATTCGTTGGGAAGTATAGGAGACAAATGAGGAAGTGCCATTGGCCGAAAGCAGGCTGGGCGTGTTCCAGGGCGTCTTCACAAATTCGAATGTGGCCAATCAGAAGCCGGAAATAATAACCTGGTGGTGGTTGCGAGAAACAGAATTCATAAGTGCGTCGGAGTAACTCTCGGTGACTGAAAATGTGGTGCATGTGATGTTTCAATCACTGTCACCCGAAATTATGGCGAAAGAGTGCGACTGGCGGAACGATCGACATAATCCGTGCGCCGAAGTCCGGCAATCTACCGCCTGAGCGGTCACACTCTCCCCGAGCAAAACGGAGTTGAGCGGCACATTTGTTTCTTACATCTTTCTGCATGATCATGATTGCAACATCCTGTGCACCCTATTTTCAACCATGAAGGGTCAGTACACTTCACACTTACGTGCTTATTAACACCATACACCAACATACACCTATGATTAAAACATGTTTCTCGCTACTACCGCTAGGGATTCTTTTAGGCCTCTGGTTGACCAAGAGAGAATGTCAAGCCCACTTTCTGCTTCTGGTGCACGCCCAGGCTCTGCCTGCGCCTAGCACTGACCAAACACTCTCTAAACACGGCTCTGAGCTGAGACTGCAGTGGGAACTACTTGCCCGCCGAACTAATCAGCCGCCTCCCTTCCATCACCTGACCCATCCCTCGGTCTGTGGATATGAGCGGGAGCGTGATCACGTGGCAAAAGAGGGATGTATGACTGGTCCATTGAGGACATAGCTTTCACCGCAGTTTCAGCTTAGGGATGATTGGAATATAGTCAGCGCGCAGGATGGCCAGCCAGCTCCGGCCTCCCAAGAAGTTGGTGTTTACAACACGGCCGTTGTCTTCATGGGCTGTAAAAGCTTGGTCTGCTGGGCAAGTTGGTAGTGGACATTCATATTAAAAATAGCGCAAAAGAGACGGGACAAAAAGACGAAAAAGCACACAGGACAAACGATAGGACAAATGGGCCTCTTCGCTCGAAACCGTATGCTGAAGAACCAGTGTGCACCAGCATGCGACACGAAGCTTTATCGACGGCTGCCCGTACGCGGACGAGCTAGCATCTCCTCCGTTCCAGACGGTGAATCGCAGTGCTGTGAAATTAACTGTTTCTCTTTCGATTTTTCTTCTAAGAAAACGTTTTTATCATAAATGCCTGTGACCACAACAGCCGCCATTAAGTCAACATTTTCCTCTGATTGGGACTATCTCAAATATGACAAAATTTCCTCGGATATGAAGTTTTTTCAATATCATTCCTCATTGACCACTTGTGTGTATTAGAAGATAAGAGTTGTGTTCTGGTCTTTTTTTTTTGTAGTTTCCTATAGCGTCTGTTAAAAAAAAATATTAAGAATGGGAGAGCAGTACGTTCTCGTTCTGCTTTAATGAGGTACGGAAGCAACATTTTAGCGCCTCCTTCTTTGTGTAGACATGGTCTGCTTCATGACAGCAGCTCACAAACAGCAGTCTTTCGTCTATAAATGCAATAAAAGCAATTTTAAAACAAATAAAAAAATGTTTTAATACCACCTGGTAGTTGAGGTCTGAGCTTCGTTGGAATGTCTCACGTCACGGGCCCATCAGCAGCTACGCCACGGTGTGGCGTGTCCGATGGAGGCGTGCGGGAGCGAGCGACGCTTGGCGCACGTCTCAGGTCTAGTACACCGTACCTCGGGCATTCCGACTTGTCAGAATTGTAACGCGCTGACTATAAAGCTGGCGCCACCTAGTGACGGCGATCGTAATTACTATACCCTTGGCCTCGTATGGGCCCGTGACGTTGCGAGCGTGGCGTCACGGGTAAATATCCCAAGATTTGCGTGCCGACTCGATGGCTGTTTTTGAAGCGCTCGCCAGAATCTGTCGGTTGGAACAAAGAATATAGCCATCTGCTAAAAATACAAGCGTGCCATTATCATTTACGGATATCGTGGATCATATTTCACTTATTTCGAAGTGTTCCGGAAATATTCCAAGTTTTGATTCTTTACCCCCCTAATGTATTTCTTGGGGTTTTGTTTAAAAAAAATATAAGGAAAGGAGAATCTAATAATTGGCTTTTACTAGTTTGTTACATCGTCACAGACACTATTTGCACTATTATGAGTGCAAGTTCGTGTCCGAGCTTGCGCCTCTTTGCCATTCTTGTTCTTCAGTTCTGATGTTCTTCTCTATAATTATTTAAATCTAAACCTAAAAGTCAATCACCTCTGCTTTGTCGCCGGCAGGGTTCGCGCTGACTGTGAACCCCGTCACTACTCGTCTCCCATCAGGGTACCCCATCACCTGGCCGCTCTAAAAGGCCCTTTTGGATGTCTCCCGCTGCCAAGGAGCAGCCTGATCATTGAACCACCGAACCTCCAACATTGTTGCCTCTCCGGCAAAAAACTACTACAGGTAGGCTGGCCCACTTGTGGGGAAGCTGTGTCCAGAGCTGATCTGCCTGGTGTTGGTGCTGTCCTCTTGAGTTGCCTACTGTTGTCATTAGTGTACCATCAAGTGTGCAGACAATTTTAGGAATCCACCATAGGCCTGAACTGCGCGCCCGCACAGTCTGTCCCACACCAAAAAGGATGGTTGCCTCCCATGTGCGGGGACGAGTCCAAATGCATATAGACAAAAATCAATCGGGGATCTGATGTGGTAGCCAAAAAACAGTTAAGAAGAATACTTCCTATCTTTTGCTGAGGTTCTGCAACAGTGGAACTTCAACATCAGTGGGGAAGTGCTTGCAAGCCTGGTTCCACACTCTTAGAAAAAAGGGTCAGTATAGTCCTCCCTAAAGGGAGGAACGCTCTTGACACATATGTTCCTTCAGAAAGGGAAAAACTTTCGTCCCTTAAGCAGTGGAGGAAAAGTTCCTCCGTCGACTGCATCTCATTATGACATCCACGAATCGAGCAAATCGAGCTCGATAAGGCTTAACGAGAACACTAAGTCTATTGCACGAAGCGAGAGGAGCAGGAAATAAAAACGTAACACGAGCTTTCCGCGAACTGTATTTATTTCCGAAGTTTCTTTAACCCTGCAGGTAGAGAAACTTACGTTTCGAAAGCATGCAGTCACTCAGTCTTCTCATCGTCAGCACTGAGATGTTCAACGGAGACAACCGGCACCCAGTTCGCGCACTTTATGTCTTACCTTTGGTATTCCTCGAGCCACAATTCCTTCGTCAACCGTTGCGTCAACCGCACATCACGGACGAGTGAAAATCATTCGCCCGCAAAACCAAAAGCCGCTCTCAAAAAAAAAAAGCAAATCCGAAGCAACCTCTTGGCTTACCTCAGCACGGTAACACGAAAGTATGGCGAAGCCGCGTAGCGTAAAAGGATGTTAAATCGCTTGAAACTAGATGGCAGGATCAAGCAGAGTAATCGCACGTAGCTAGGCTAGGTGGCGCTAGGTACCGCCCAATTCATGCTTTAGAAAAAAATATTTTTATTTCCTTATGTGTCAACGAGTCAACATGTGTTAGAGATTCCCGAAGAAAAGGAAACGCAATTGTGGCAATTGCGTTTCCTTTTCTTTGGGAATCTCTAACACATGTTGACACGTTACGCACACTACAAGCATCAGGTGAACATACATTGAACGCATACACAGGTATCGCACATACAAATATCAATACAACAGCACACTACCCCCATCACTACTCCCGAGCCCCGCATTTCCGTCTTTTATACTGGTCGTTTTGAACGTCGGAATTTTTCGGTGACTCCCTAAGCAATAAAAAATATTCCGGACATGTTCATTTTTTTCCAGCAATGTCATGCATCTGAGGATATTTTTAATAGCTCAGGGGATGAATGTCTTCTTAAAAAGAAAACGCTCGATCATGCCATAATTATCTGAAAGCCAATAAATCGAGCCGCTCCAATGTGGTTCCAAGCCATGAATTTGTTTTCCCGCATGGCCCTTCGTAGCCAGTATTTATAATGTAGTGTTTGTTTTCCTATTTGTGCTGTTCGCGCACGGCTGCAATCGCCGTCTTGAATTAATCTTTTGTAGAGCGGATATTCACTCAGCTGGAAGTGATGCTTCACGGGCAGAGAAATCGGTTTTCGCTGAGAGAAATCGCTTTTCGCTTGAATGCAGTCAAAGCCGCGACTTGCGACAACTGTTAAGTGTACGGAGCTACGCCGTTGCGAGCTCGAAAACTTCCAGCGCTCATCCCAGCGCGCCACTTAGAGGGCAGTTTCTACAGAAACCGTAATATATTTAAACAGTAAAATAAAGGATGGCGTTTTTTTTTTTTTTTTTCGATTCTACGTGTTTTTTCTTTGTTTTTTTATGATAAACTTCTATTGTAAATATACGTACTTTCCGTCATACTTTTGTAGTGTTCAGTCTTTTCCCCAGAGCGCAATCGCTCTCGGGGACCGACAGTCACATTAGCCACTGTACGATAGGAGCTTACCGTTCAGACCAGCGTTCCAACAAGACTATCCACACGTCGATCGACTGCACCTAATCCCTCAAGTGGTTTTAAACTCTTTAATGTAAAGCGGAATGCCATCCTGCGACACCCCGCCCCCTCCGATAACGGCCCGACCAGCGGCACCAATGCCCGACAGTTTACGTCATCTCATCTTGTTGTTACACCACTGATACGCGAACACACGGTCACATCGGCGATAATTCCAGGATTCCAGTCTTCTGTTCACAACCCACAACACTGCCATCACGATGTCGCTGACACGCAGAAATACAGAACCACGTTGACGATGTTGCTGACACGCAGAAATACAGAATCACGTTGAACGCCGGTCGGCACTCGGCACGGGACAACAGAACCGAACTCAGCACGGAAGGCACCCAGGCAGCCGGCAGGAAAACCTGCCTGCCTTGGACGCAGTTCCCGCGATTTCCATAACGTCGAAAACGTCGACAGAGTTCCTCGTGGTTTCGCTGCTGTAGTTCCGCGTGTGTCCCGCAAATTGGAGACGGCCGCACGGCCGTCTTACCCAATGTATGTAGCGCTGCTGGCACTGCTCCGGAACTTCGCTGTTTCTAGCGGCCTCGTTAGCTCGTTTGATAAAATTAGTGGTAAAAACGTCAATGCAACCAACATGTTCTGCACGTTTGGACTAGAAGACGGAATTACAGGCAGCCTTCGCTGCCGCTGAAGCTCAATGAACTCAACAATAATTTATTAAACAACGTGCGCGATGTGCTCGAAAACAAAACCGAAAGAAGACGAGTCGGGAGGGCGAAAGCTTTCTCCGGTCTGCCCGGAGGAGGACAACATCTCGGTGAATAATAAGGACTTTAATTTTCCTTTCATCGGTCTAAGTTTGTTTATGCGTGTTTTGGTAAAAAAAAAAAAAATAATATTAATTTACGAAAAAAACAAAAAAACCGCTCCTCTAGGGATTGAACCTTTGACCACTTGGTCAGTAGCGCGATGTTTTACCCCTGCGCCAACTGAACAAGGAGGAAGTCGCCCTCCTCCTTTCATCTGAACTGCCGTTCCTCCCTTTTTTCTGAGAGTGCAAGACTGTGATGTTGAACCTCATATGATGTACATGACTGTTGTGATGTACATGACTGTTGTAAAAACTGTTTGAAAACAGTACTATTAATCTGGGTTCGTTGTCGTCAAACACAAGTGTCCTTGGCTGTCCAAATCGATCAAAGATGTCGCACTGGGCTTCCACTGTGGTCTCGGTCGATGCTTCTATCTGCTTTGTGTCGATCAGTACCACGTAACTCTCCAGCTGTACGGCATAATATAAGCCATGTTCAGCGTTGATTGGTATCCAATCAGCTGACCTGAACCTGCACCAGGGGCATTTAACAGGACTGGGCACATGTTTCGCACCTTCTTACATGGTCTTAAATGTCTATGTCAACACCGGGATACCAGAAGATGGTTTGTGCCAAACTCTTCATGACTGACCTGCCTGGGGCCCTACGTCGCGCTTTGTGGACTCCCACGGCGACTAGAAACAAGGAAGTGACGTCAACAAAGCAGCAAGCACAGATTAAGTGATGATTGGTGAAAGTCGCTCATAACGAATTTCCGCAGAAGAAAACAAAGCTCACTTTTTCTTTGTTTTGTTCTGCGGAAATTCGTCATCTGCAACTCTCACCAATCAACATCCAATCTGCGTTTGCTGCGTGTTTGACGTCGCTTCCTTCTCCCTAGTCGCCGTGGGAGTCCAAAAACCGCAACATAGGCCCCAGGATAGGCGTCATGGAGCATAGCCTCCTGTATACTGATAATGCCTGCTCAATTGCCAGTTGCCAGCTATCACTACAAGGGTGTGTCGCCTTCCAATACAAGGCAGAAAATGTGAATGAAAATAAGCCTCTCGTGCGTTCTTGTATTCTTGGTGCTGTTTTTGGCATTTGTCGTGGTACCTGTGGGCAAGAACTTGCCGGGGCTGTCATTTCACGAGACCCCGAGCAACACTCGGCATCATGGAAAGTGACTAAAGCTTATGTTGAGGGAAGACTGCGTCCCAAATTCGACCTCCTATATATTTAACTGTGTGTGGTAGGCACCTTTTTGTGACGTACATGAAGGAAGGCTTGTCTGGTCCTCCTTCGTGGATTCTGCTGAGGTTCCACTCAAAGCCCGGCTTGGCTCAGGCCTCTCTGGTGTCAAAGCTGGATGAGCCCATGTACCCTTCCAGGTCCTGTTTTGGCGCTGCTTGAATCGCTGTTACAGTTTACCTACGCACATCTTTCTCGCACTGCTCGAGGTATATAGCGACGGGCGCATGACAACAGGCACAGTGCGTCATTACGAAACGTGAGCCCTGGCACAGCTAACACCTTCCACAGTGCTTATGTGACTTTGTAGCGGTTGTTACCCCAGAGTATCCTGGCTGTTGCAATTCCTCTTCACCTTCTGAACTTTAAAACAAAACCAATTATGCAGCAAAACCAAAGCATGCACTACCTTTCACCACTTTAGCACCGTTTCTCGGCATCGTTGTCGTTGTTGCAATGCTTTGTTTGTTTGTAGTTGAGATGGTGATATCACAACACCTTCCTTGTCACTCATGGTGCTTGCAGTAGCTTCGCAGAACACGAAAACATTCAAACTGCATACACCTGACACTGCAGTGAAATGACCAAAATATCCGGTTGCAATTTCTGCATGAGTCGGCCAGCTTCCCACAGTGCGACATCTGGACGTGACATGTCACAGTGTCATAGGACGCCAGCTACAATTGATGAGGGAACCATCATACAATGCCTGTGTTTGTCGTGCACGTGTTTCAGATCTACTTTGCCAACTGATGCAATGAAAAGAGTTTTTGTTGAAGGCGACTGAGTTGATAGGTTACAACCGCCTGAGCGTTCAGCTAATTGGTCATTTCACTTGGCTACTCGTTTCAGTGAAATGTGTAATCTTGATTCTGTTTGTCCATAATCTATTTATTGGCTGGTTTGTTCGAAAGTAACTCAGTCGGTCTATCTAAGGAAGCCCCAAGAAAAAGCTTTGCTAAGGCAGCACTAGCCTTAACAATTATTTTTTTTTGTTGAGACCAAGATAAGGCCACCTAATTTTATTTTGAGCAAGCCAGCACACTGCAGGGGAGGAACGACCCAGATTTAACATGAAGTTATAGGTTTCACATGAGCAGATTCTATTTGTAGCTGAAAAAAAGGTGTCACTTAATTAGAAAGACAAGTGAAAGGAAAGCATTCTTAGGTATTTCGGTTAAGAAAGCTGTGCATACTTTAGCTCAGCTTTCAGTATTTTGGGGACATTTTGCTTTTTAGCTTTGAGTCTATCTATGATAACTATTAGTTCACTTGGAGCATGTAAAATACATTGGTTTTGACAGACAACCGCACTTGGGCATCTATCATATGTCTGAGCTGAGCCTTCATTTTTTTCAGTTGAAGTGTATCTTTCGCTTGGCTTGATCAGTATCTACTTCATGTACTGAATGCCTTTTTACAGGGTTGCGTTGCCACATGAGACTTGTGCGCTTGTGGGTGTTTGGTGAGTGGTGTCACCAATCACCGTGAGCCCCGAGCCCAGCATGGGTTCAGACCCCCTGCAAGCCTGGCTGTGCTAGGTGTCCCCGCGTCTGATGAAAGTGGGGTCTTGGCAGTTGAGCCAAGCCCGGGCTACGTTTACTTCAAAGGCCCCCCCCAGGTTAGGCAACACACCACCCCAGCCCACGCCCTACACAAACAGGTGTCCTGTGTTGGCTCGCCTAGGACGATTCGGTCAGTCGCTTTGCTTCACCACTCCTTTCCTGTGACGTTCTTCTCCATCCCTGTTTTCAACCTCTCATATTTCTGGTGTAACAGAATTATTTGAAAGTCAAGAGGAATTATATAGCCCATGGGTATTGAAAACCACCAGGGTGTGACATGACGACACCAGATACTTTACTATGAAAATATCTCACCCCATGAGAATCCAATGGCCTGGACACAAAGAGGCTTTGCATGGTTTAAACGACTGGATGTGCAGCAGCCTCAGTGTTTTTGCCTTTGAATAGACCAATCTCATCATCCATTTTCATTAAGCCCCTGCTTTTACAAGGCATCAAAGAAACTTAAGTCTTTCTACATGTGGGAGAACCCCGCTGGAGCTTTGCACGTGACGAGACGACACGAGCCGTCTCGTGCACTGCCTCCTGTGAACTAAAGTTATGGCGGCATCACGCATGGTGGAACTCTTAGTGAGATCTGCCTATTCGTTCAGTTGATGGCAACAATAGATGACAGTTCCCGTCTATGGTTGTGGACACCTGGAGCACTAGTCGAGACAGCTGCCTCTGCTGTCTCGGCAAACCCGGTATCCCAGCGTGCCCATGGCAGCCCTCTCCCTTGGTGCGGCATGACTGCTGTGCATTGTGGACGGTGTGATCATCATGCATTCTCTCAGATGCGTGGTGTCTACACCGTTAGGAGAGCAACATTTGGCAGTGTGGTTGCGCTGGCGTAAATGAATGGAGACAAATGTATTTTTCCTGGTAAAGTTTTTGGTGACACTGTCAACTGGCATGCTTGCAGCCAGGCTAGCAATGGCCGTGGTAAGGTGACTCGTATTCCCAATGTCCCAAGATGTCTCTGTCACATTTCAATGACTGCATTAGATGTGCTTGCAAGAATGGGGCATTTACAATAAAAATATAGCAATTCACTCAAAATAGGTATTAAACAAATTTTTTTAATGCATCTGTATATGCTTCTAGTTTAATTTCATTATCACTGCAGGTCAAAAGGTTAATTGACAACAAAAGTTTATTGCTTTATTTTTTTCTAGTTTTGTAATTTATGGTTCTAGGTGCATCAGCAAAAGACATAGGCATAGTTGCAAGTGATCACTCCGAACGTTTGGGCCTATAGAGCATGAACTAATTGTATTTTTGGATAGTGATCATAGCAGAAATAGCACGTTGCTATTTCAGCGATTGTTGCTCGTGAACCCAGGAGACTGGAATTGCAGGTATTGTTACTTCAAGATGTAACGAGATTTCAGCTGCTCGTCAGACCATGGCCAGGCGGTGGAATGGATGCTCAATCCTTTGGCGGGCGTGCTTGTTGGTTTAGATCGTGAAACTTCCAGAATTCTGTTCGCCTTGCAACGTCAAAATGTTGAAAAAGAATTTTCGTGTGAACTCAGCCTAAAACAAATCTGTTAGCTACATTGATACAGGTTTGTCACCTTGTTTTTTTTTGTTTTGTTTTTTTTGTAGTGATTTAGAACTGTTGTGGGAAACAGCAGTACCCACTGCCGAGCACAGCACCTCATGTGGCAAGCACCAGCAAAAAGGTGCGAAAGAGGGTTACCAGACAAGGCCCACCATGTAATAGATGCCACCAGCCCGACTAACTTCAGGACCACGTATTGTATGCAATGAATCAGTTGTCGTTGTTAACCTGTCTCGACCACGACATGCCGGCGGCGGTGGGATCCAGTGTTTCCCATGAGAAGAACAAAGGCTATATCAAAATCATAGGAGACAAGTGAACATTGCAGTATGCGCTTCTGCCATTTGTATTGCAGCCAACAACAGCTTGTTAGCTACCCTTGAATAGACCCTTTTCGAAAGTGTGCACCAGCTATACTATGTTCACCCTGCCGGACCAATCAGCCGCCTCCCTCTTATCACCCAGTGATGTGATTGCTGCGCCAATTGTGCCAAACTGCGCCTAAGTGCTTATTCTGCTACACTTGCTACATTTGATCAAAATGTGAGAAATTTGCAGCAACATTGCACCAGAACTTAAGTTCAATTAAATAGTACTGAAAATATAACAGCTGCAGGCCTCGCTGCCGGGGCGAATCGTTAGTGTAGGCTCGTGCGTGTTTTCAGGACTTTCGATAATCGTCTCAAATAACATACTATTCGATTTGATTTCGCACCAAGCACTGACAGTACTCAGAAGTTTCGCAACAAGTCTCGTATTCGTGGTCTGCTCTGGTGGGTTAGTTAGCTTTGTTAATTGCGCTTCTCACCGCATAGTGGTGTAACGCAGTGAAGCAACATTTGCAAATTAGGCGTCGCTATGTTGCGTGTCTTGCTTCGCCGCAGCACACCCGCGTACTCAGGGGAAAGGTACTCCTCCAGAGCGAGACGGGGTGCAAGAAGGTATATATGGACTCTTGTAGGTTTATTTTTTATGTTTTTTTTGTCTAAATTAAGAGTTGCAGTTTTGTTAGAACCCCCCTTAGAACTTGAAGGACACATAAATCTAGGTGCTCAAAATGATTGTATTTTAACGTTTTTTCAGTGCGATTTCGTACCTAAAGTAATCATCCACAGCAGTTTGCGCTGTTCTTCATCAGTCGTCTTCTTGTTGCCGTGTCTGGTGCTTCCACAAGCAACTAAACAGCTGGTGTTTGTTCTCCTAATATTTGCCATCTCTCCTTACATTTGCAGTGATATAAATGGAAATGAAGTGTGCGGCTGTGCTTTAAAAGCTCTTCTTGGTTCTCCAAAATGGAATTTTGGCAGCTCAAACAGCTGCTCCAAAATGGCTATGATCAATCACATCACTGCTTTTATCACCTGACCCAACTCTTTGCGCGTGGGTATGGCCGGGAGCGTGATGATGTGGCAAAAGAGAGGTGTATGACTGGTCTAACGAGGACGTAGCTTCCACCACAGTCTCAGCTTAGAGGTGAATGGAATATGGTAGCTGCAGCACCAATTAATGAAGTCTGCCATTATTTGGGCACACACTGTGGCTGATGTTGCTTCATGTTACAGAGAAAACTGCCTCATCTCAATTAACCTTATGCGAAATTGCTTGGTAGTCTGACAACACTGACAGCGTCACTGTTCTAATGTTAGCAAGCGTTGTCGGTACTGAAGCACGGTGGAGTGCAGTGTGTGATGGCGCGGCAGCTGTGTTTTCCGCCTTCTGACCATGGAACGGGGACGAACAGTTTAAGCAACCTACCGCAACTGTCTGATGAAACTTTCGGAGGCCTGTGCACACGCTGGCGACAACCTGCAGTGTGTAAGCTTGTACAGCAAAGGCGTAGGACTTTCTCCGCTGCTTCGACGAGGTTGTTGACAGCGTGCACAGGCCTCCTAGAGCTTCATCAGACAGTTGCGGTAGGTTGTTTAATCTCTTTGTCCAGATTTCATGGTCAGAAGGCGGAAAACAGCTGCTGCGCTATCGTACACTGCCCGTACGGCTCTCTCTGATGCCTCCACCGTGTTTTGGTACCGACGACGCTTGCCAACATTAAAATGGCGATGCTCTCAGTGTTGTCAGATCACCAAACAATTTTTCATAAGGTCTTTTGAGAACTCTTGTAATGCTTCAGAGAGCTTATAAGGAAGATGCCAATAAGAAATTGCAAGTGGTGTTCTCGCTTTAAGACTGGTGATTTTTTTATCGATGAGCAACCTCGTTCTGGGCGACCTATAACCTCCTCAACTGAAGAAGGGCACAAAAAATTTGGGCATTGATCACTCCGAGATTGTTCCTCTTGGTGAATCTGTTAATCAGGTGTTTTACCGGGGAATTTTGCGACACTTGCGAAACTCAGTAAGGCAGAAATGCCCCGATATGAGGGAAAGGGGGAATGATAGTTCCATCACAACAATGCCCCAGCAGACACTATCCTGGCATGACACCGCTTATCAACCTCCCGTATTCTCAGGACCTCGCCCCGTGTGACTTTTTTCTGTTCACCCGTATGAGAAGCCTTGAAAGGAAATCATTTTAGGATGTGGGAGGTCCTTCAAGTCAGACATTGGAAAAAACAAGGAATGATTTTGAAGCGCTTGGGGATAAAATTCACAACATGCCGCTAGATCCTTAGCAGACGACGCCAGTCGGCAAACTAACTTGGGAAGGGTGCTGCAAGAGGTGGATGCTGGTACTACGAATGCCCGGCCTCCTGAAATTCATTCCGGTTATTTTTGGGTACCCACTCATACTTCCTTTTATTGTTGAAACTTTGGTTCTATGGCCCAGTATCTTGCTTGGTGTAAATCATATCCCTTTTTGTGTTATACATATTTTCAGGTATATTTTTAGAATGGTGAAGTGAGTGTGATGTTGCATATTTTGATGATTTAATATGTTTGTAATGCATACATAACATTGTTTTTTCGTTAAACGTTCGCTGTTTCCATGTAAGTTTTCTGGTTTGTTTCCTATTCAAAGGGTTGTTTCTGGCTTTTGAAAGTATCATTACTATAACTATTATAGTTCGATAGTCCTGTGCTGGAAACACTCCTTTCAGATTTCCATTTCCAAAATGTGTCAAAAGTACCTACAAAGTTGTTTTAGGAGATTTATTTGTCTTTTAGAGGACAATATCTTCAATATAAAATTGTATAATCAGGCTTGGAATATAAAAGAATACAAACAATTGCCACCTGAGCACTTTGGCTTCATTATAGCCATTTTATATATATATATACACAGTATAGTGTTGGTTGTAATGCCCTAATGTTTTGAGCTTAATACACTGTCTATATCAAGTGTCCACATACTTGAAAAGTGCCAACCTTTTGTTGTCAATAGAAAACTGAAAGATTTAAAATAATTTGATATCGGTGTACATGTTCTCCGAATGCAGCACACAAAAAAAAAAATAAACCTCGGCTATGTTAGTTGTTTTTGTTTCTTTTACAGGCACCCCAATCCTTTTTTTTTCACATGAGTATAATTTAGGAGATTCTAAAGTAGAGCGAGTAGAGCAACTCATCGGTCACTCGATCAATACAGGAAAGCGTGCCGCCAGCGTTTGCCCGCTACAATTGTCACCTATTCTCAACCACTAAATTTAAGTGCTTGAGAAATTTAAGCCCGAACATATTTGTAGGCAAATTAAAATTGTATAAACTTGTGTGCCTTTATTTCTGGCTAAGGTGAGTACATTCATACAAAAAGAACAATGAAATTTCAAACCAGTAAAAGAATTTTGAACGTATCAAATATGATACACTGGGCTTTTCTCCTACGTCCTTGCCAGTTGCAGTCTCGTGGCTTGTGGTATTCAAAGAAACAGATGCGTCGCTTGCTCTGACTCGGAGGTACATTGCATTTCGCGCACACAACTGTGCTAAATGTTTTCACACTGGGCACACGCTTCCTGCATCGAAGTCGGATGCTCGCCACAGTTGGAAGATGCCCAACCCCGTCTTTTCGAACGTCATCTTGGGGATGACTTGGCGTGAACT
The DNA here is from genome assembly GCF_016920785.2 of Ixodes scapularis. Lineage (NCBI taxonomy): Eukaryota > Metazoa > Arthropoda > Arachnida > Ixodida > Ixodidae > Ixodes > Ixodes scapularis. The sequence goes on along the minus strand of NW_024609835.1, from coordinate 214,333,414 downwards.
TCCTCTTCTTCATCGGAGGCGAAGGCAAACTGACCGGCCGTCCTCTTGGCGCATTTCCTGTATAGATTGGGCTTTCCGATAAACTGGCAATGAAGGTTCTCAGCTTGAGTGGCCGCTGCTTCAGCTGATGGCTTTGGCGCCTGTGAATATTCCATGCATTCACGACGCAGATGAAGATAGCATGATATATGAGGTACGTGTACCAGCGCCTCGACCGAATGGTGTATTTGCACAGCGACACCTGATAATTATGCTGGTCGATCCGCCCCCCCCCCCCCCCCCCCCCTAAAACTGTTGTACATACAACCAATTGCCGGGCGTGTGATGTTAATGTGGAGTTTGGTCTTCCGGTCATACCGTTTGACTTGCTGAATTGACTCAGCAGAGACAAAGTTTGACACTAGGGTGACAGTTTTCCTGTCAGACCAGCGAACTACCACAATTTCTTTGTCATTGTCAACTCTGTAATCATGTGAGCCTTGGCCAACTTTTCTCAGAGTCTTCTCATCCTGGAGTTTGCAGTCTCTCAGCCGATTTTGCCTCAGAGTTACAACGTACTGTATTCCTCTCGTTAACTCTTCAACAAGGTTCAAAGAGCTAAAAACATTGTCAGCTGCAACCTTGAAGTCTTCATTTGAAGGTATTTCAGAGCAGATGCTCAGGACAGTATCACCCCCAAGTCCAAAAATGTAGTTCTCTTTGGAGTGGCCTTGGTATACCTCGAACTGGTAAAGGACACCGGTTGTGCCTGCCCGTCCCTAAAGCTTGAAACCCCACGGCATCGGTTTGTTTGGGATGTACTGTTTTAGCGAGCTCATTCCTGTAAATAACACCATTATCTCATCCACCGCATTGAACTCTTCTTGTTCAATGCTCTAGAGGTTGTGCTGGAATAAGGAAATCCAAGGACGAATCTTCCACAACTTGTCCTCCTTCGCTTCTTTGGTGGTTTCCATGTTGTTTACAACATGCATTCATTGCATCAGCTTCAAGAAACGATTTCTCGACCTCTTGTCAGCGATAGGAGAATACCTTGTCCCATTCTCCCAGTAGCACATGACGTTCGGCATTTTGTAAGCCCCATTTTCAGGTATATTCTAATATATTGCTCCAGCTCTTGCAGAGTTCTGTCACGGAGCTGCCGTATGTCTGCGTACTGTACACATTTGTTTGCTCCACTAGCATGGTGAGCATATCAGTACTTAGAAACTGGCGGAAAAGGAACAATGGTGAATCTATGGCATCCGGCTCAGAGAATACTTTGGAAAATTCAGCATGACTGTTTTGGAGCAATTCCTTTCGCCATTTGTTGTATGGGCGAGAGGCCGAAGCTAAAGATGATCCGAAGGAATTTTCTACGGTTTCTTCATCATCACTTGTCTCATAGGGCTCAGCCGCGGCGGGGGGACAAAGTTTCGTCACTCTCCGACGGATCACTAAAATCGCTGACATCTTCCCCGGCGACGATGTTCGATATGGTCCTAACTTAGGAACCTAAAATTAGAAAGAAAAATCAATAAAAAAACGGTTAAAACGTGTACCATTCAAAGCTTTACCAAGAAAACGTATCAGAATTGGTACAAAAATTGTGCCATCAATTACGACAAACTGTATCGAAAATGATACGCAGAAATTTGAAGCAATGTTACTAAGCGGACGGCACTAAAAAACAACAGCGAACGGAGTAATGTGGTTGCGCAACACTTACTGAGAAAAAAAAATGCCGAATATAGGACGGCTTACTGTTTTTCGAGAAAAATGACGCCGACGGTATGCCTTCGAGCGAGCTGCTGCGTGCGGCAATCTTGCTCTAGCCAGCTCTGGCTGCCAGCGGCAGCCTGGCGGGGCCTTGCTGAACTAGCCAAATCGGAAAACTCTGTCAGCGTATCACAACCGATACTGCGGGCTTTGGTCTTAGCCATAGAGTTATTAAAATAATTACTGTATGGTCTCAGCTTCACGCTATTTATTGACACTTTTTGAGTTATCCAACTCCACGTAGAAAATATGATACGCTGGGCTTTGTGGGGTATTTAACAACATAAGACTAAGAATTATGTTACCTTTAGCCGATTACTGATTAGGAATGCAGATATTATTGTAACCTTTGCTGCTATTACACACGCGGAACGAGCATGGGGCAATATGGCATTAGTAAGCTTATCACTGCGTGAATCTGAAACCGAAACTGATCGGGAGCATGCCATGTGGTGTTACTTTAGCCGATTACTTTCATATCATGTTGCCTTTCAAAGCGTTAGATTAAGAGAGGTGTCTAGCCGGCCATTCTAAATACTCAGAACAACTGTATACTAATAATACTTGCAGATACTCTTTGTATTCGTCAACTAAACAGCGACAGTCACTTGCTTAATCCTTGTCAAAACCACGTAGGGCATATATACGAATCGGGTCGGTAGGATGGTCAGAGTAGAGTCGCGGTGTTGTGTTGCAGTTGCTTGTGCCTTGTTGTACTGTTGATATGTATGTGCCCGTAACAGTGTGTTCGGTATCGTGGTTTGTGTGGTGGCGCATGAGTTGTCATAGGTGCTGTACGTACGAGCTCAGGAGCCTCAGGAGAGTTAGTGAATGAGCATTTTTCTTAGTTCATCTAGCGGTTACTACTACACCTCCTAGGC